>NC_084850.1:12183217-13425178 GCF_033115175.1 Lepus europaeus | reverse complement strand
GGACCCTACTTAGCTTTTATAAGCAACCCTCTCATGAGAACCATTTTCTGAGGGCTCAGTCCTAATGACTAAGGACTTTCCATTTGTTGCTACTTCCTAAAACACAAAATTTGGATTAAGTCTTCACACTAGTACCATTAATTTAAGACATTTGAATTCAAATGTCTGTATGATTAAGGACCAAATATTGCGCAAGTACTGTTCAGATTTTATTTATTTGGCCTGCAGAATGCTAGAGGTTAGCTGGGGAATTGTTGCCACTAGAGGGTGAAATGAATCGATAATTGGCTGATAGAACATTTTTCTCAGCCATTGCTACATTGCTGGTCCTGATTTCTAACAGTAAAAGCCCACAAAAGTAAAAAAGCCATCTGTGCCTCTGACAAGAGGACAGAAGGAGATGACATTTCCTATCTCCCCTACTCATATCATCCCCCCTTTTGTTACTGATTTCACCCACGGTTCCAGCCTGTTAGAGTCCTTTCCCCTGCAGTCTTACCAATACTCCAATTGACTCACAGCCGATCTGATAGTCTATGCAAGGATTCATTTGCTTTTTTGTATACTTTTGTGTATGTTTGGAAAATTTCAAAATAAAAGTATTTTAAATAGGCCTTAATTCTCCCTCTATATGCCTTCATATCTACTGTGTGGCAGTCTTTCAGTTGCATTGTGTTCTCTATGAGAATTCTATAAGAATTCACAGATGTTCCACTGTCACTTACTGAAAAAAGACCACACACCTGCGCTGCAGTTGTACCTTTTTCATGAACTCAAGGTAAGTATACATGTTGATTTTGGGGACTGTTGATACAGTTCTGTTGATTTATTTGTTAACCCTTGCACCAAAACATAAAACCCTTCATTACTACAGCCTTTTCAGAGTTAGTAGAAAAATTACACCCATCTGCTATTTTTCTCAAGAGTGCTTTGCTGCACTTGATGATTTGTACCTCTTTACATCTTAGAATAATCCTATCATGTTTACAAAGTTCTTTGGAATTTTACAACGATGGTTACAATGGATCTGTAGATTAATTTGGAGAGGACTAACATGCTTATAATATTTCAACATCATATCCATGAATATTATATAAATATTTTATTTGTATTTATGTAGACCTTCCTAAATTTATCTTAAAACATTTTAACATTTCTCTCAGTGAAATTATTAATTTTTTCACTAAATTTTTTCAGTGTACTTTCTTTTGTATATTCTGTCATAAGTTTTTTTTTTACATTTTGAAATTCTTTTTGCTTAAAGACAATAAATTCCTTTTTTCTATATTAATCTTATATCTAGAAAACATATATGCTTATATGTATTGAAAGGCAAATCTTTCATTCTTCTGGATCTTCCTCATACCATATAGTCATCTCTTGAACATGAGTATTTTATTCTTAATTTCTGATTCTTATCACTTTTATTATTTTGCTTTGCATTAATGCACTGGATATTACGTCTAATACATTCTATTACATAAAAGAAAAACAGTGACATCAGGAACCTTCATTTAGTTTCCACATTCAAAGTAGAAACTTTTTACCTTCCTTCAACAGTTATGATGCTTGCAATAGGCTTTTAATGGATGTCCACTATGCTATTAGAGAACATTTAACATATTTCATAATTTTGCTTTAAAATAGTCCTTATTTACAGGAAAATTTTAAAGAAATTTCATAATTGTACCACACTCATTTATTTCTGTTAATAGCATCTTATCTTAGTGTGGTAAATTTTTTATAACTAATAAATATTGATACATTATATCATGAAAGTTCATACTACATTCACATTTCCTTCCTTTTCACTGCTTTTCTATTTCTGGCTTTGTGCCCTTAAGGATACCCCTTTCTCTCTGGCTGTTGCACTTTAAAAGACTATCCTTGATTTGAATGACATTGACTATTTTGGGAGGTAATGCTCAGGTTTATCTAATGTTTTTCTCATGACTAAATGTGGACTATTTTTTGGGGGAAGGACCTCAGAAGAGTAAAATGTCATTCTCAACATATCATACCTACACTACTTATTCTCAGAATGGCTTATCACTGAGGATGTTAAATTGATCATTTGGCTGAAGTTGTATTCATTGGTTTCATTTGTAGTAAATCAACTATTTTCCTGTGTCATAGTGTAATATTTAGACAAGTAGGGAAACTCCATGACCCTTAAGCCATACTCAGAGATGTCTGGATTATGGTCAGGGCAGTAAGGAGATCAAACCCCTACAGCTATCAGAGGAGAATTTTGTACAAGGAATGAGGGGATTTCCAACTCCAGAAAGAGGAGGAGCCACAGATACCTTCTGTAAGCCCTAAAAGGCCCTGGGTTTTAACCAGAGGCACAATCCGTTTTTACTTCAGCATCAGGAGTCTCAGAAAAAAAATAGGGACTTTGATTGCTTGGGTAGAAACAGCAAGATATGGGATTCCCTGGCATACCTTTTTGGAGTTTGGGGGAGATGAGGATTTCTCTTGGGGGTGAAGCCTGAGACTGGAAGAAGAGGAAACCCAGGCCTAGTCAATCTTTAATGTGGACACTCTTAGATAGAGGGGACCCCAACCATTCTCTGAAAAACAATGTTGCCTTAAGTAGCCGCAGACAGAGTCTTGGGTCTGTTGTTTCTTGATTTTCATCTCTGGAGTCTTAAGAAGGTGAGTGTTCTTCTGAGTGTGTGTCCATGGGTCAGCAATGAATAAAATACCAAGTTTCAGGCAAATCATCAAATTGAGGGCCCTAAGGAAGTTGTGAGGAAACTTCCGACTACAGATAGAGGAGGCCGTACCCTCAACCTTTACCTTCTTCAGCCCTAATAAGCCCGGGGCAGTGGTGGCTAGATATGGTGTTCCTGTCCTCCATTTTGGAAATGTGAAGGGAGTACACATTTGTCTCAGGGTGCCTGAATAAGATCAACAAAGAGAAGTGATGCAGGCCCTGCTAGGCTTCAAATCAGAATTTAGGAAAGACTAAAAGGGTCTATCACCACAATAATAGTGAGTGCCAGCCCCTTCTGTTTCTAATTGTCTGTCCTAGGATGCCCCAGTCAGGAGTGTCAGACATATCCAACCTCATTTCTTCTTCATGAGTATCTTGGAGATGGAAGTCTTGATCTGAGGAATTCACAACTGGTTCAACAATAGAGAGGGAGTTCTGGCTCTAACAGGGACAACTATTATCTTAAAGAAGACTGAGATCACAGAATTCAGTCCATCTCTGCTTTCAGTCTGAGAAGCCCAGGTAGGATTAGCCTCCTATGGTGGGGATGATTTTTCATGTGTTCCACCTGAGGAGTGTCAGGGAACAGAGAGGGCCTTATTCTGAAGGGACCTGACTCAAATCACAAAAGAGAGGACACCCAGGTGCTGCCAGATATCAAGGTAAGAACTTTGAGGGAGAACTTCGATCTCCCTCACCATACACAAAGAGTCCTCAGGACTTCTCTGTGTCTGCTGTCAGTCCTGGAAGGGCTCAGTTAAGGCAGACTGATGTGAAATGCCCAGATTTCCATCTTGGGAGACTTAGAAAATTCAGATTCTGAGAGCTATGGTGTCAGGTAATCAGAAGGAGGAGTCTCAGGCCAAACCAGGAATCAAAGAGAAGAATCTGACAGGCAATCCTGGGAACCTCTTAACCCAGACAGAGAGAACTTAGAGAAACTCAACCTTGCCCTTGAGTCTGGAAGGCTTCAGGAAGAGTCTCCAGTCAGAGCTTCCAAAACCCTCTTTGGGATCTCAACAAAATGAGGATCTTGGCCTCAGAATTCCTCCATACCTACAGCAAAGGGGCCATACTTGCACTCTGTAGCATGAGAGTCCCAACCCAATTCCACTTTACAGTTTCTCTGGAAACTGGAAGTCCTAAAATCCCAGGCATTGTCTAGGATCAGGTAAGGTCCACATCCCGAATAAATATCATGTGTCCTAACCTCTAAAACCAAAGGAACTCCACAGTACCTGATCCCACATGTTGCCCCATCAACCACGGAACTTCAGCCTATGATGACTGCATCCTGAAGAGCTTTCTCACATTCTCCTGCATGTTCCTAGGTGACAGACTGACCAGAAGGACAAGAGAATACCTGTTAGGCCCTAGGACATCACCTAAATAAAAGACCTGTAAGTAGACTCTGGTCAGAGCCATTATGGGCGATTTTCCCAGCATAGATCACTTACGTTGTCCCTCTCTTCTCCAGGCTGCTAAGATGCCATCACCCATAACCCTAATCATACTCCTGCCTGTTGTCTCCAACAAGATTCATATGCCTTGCTCTCCAAATTATAAAAGCCTGACATTTAGGCAAGACTTTCAAGTCCCAAAAGAGACACAGAAACTGGATGCTGCACAGGTTTCCATAGCTGTGGAAGAAGAGGAGAAAAGCACCTGTGTTTTCACTTCTGTCCACTTTTCCTCCCTCTTCACCTCCACTTCCTCCTCCTTCCCCCTCTCTGATGGTGAGAACCCCAGAAGAGGCAGAAGTGCCTGCTGCTGGGGTACCCAGTACTCTCTAGATTTCTCCCCAAAGTCCTCTGAGCTTTTACTCATCCTCCACTTTGAACAGCATCAGATGATGAGTACAACAACCAAAAAGAGGAGGATAGTTCAAGCACCTGGCAGTCCTTTACAGACACCGAATCCTTGCCTGTAAACAAACTAGCTGAAAAGGTGACTTATTTAGTGCATGTTTTGATCTCATCACAAAAGCAGAAATACTGAACATTATCATCAAAATGTAAAAGAACAAATTCCCTGTGATCTTCAAGAAAATGTTGAGCATTTGGAAGACACCTTCTGCATTTATTTGAATACGTGACCCTTTTGTCCACTCCTATGTTGTTGTCAACTCGCTGGGCCTCAACTATAATGAGATGAAGTGTGACAAGTACAGCATGCCTAAAATGGTCTTCTGATAACCATCCTGGGTGTAATATTCCGGAACATAACTGTGCTCTAAAGGAAGACATCTGGGATTTCAACAGTATGATGGAAATATATGCTGGGAGAGAGCACTTCACCTATGGGGAGCCCAGGATGCTCATCACCACAGATTGGATGCAATTTAATTACTTGGGGTACTGGCAGGTACCTCACAGTGGCCCTCCAAGCTATGAATTCATAAGAGTTTTGTGTGTCCATGCTAAAATGCTTTTTAAAAAATATGTTCATTTTATTTGAAAGAGTTATAGAGAGAGGCATAGATGAGAGAGAGAGAGAGAGAGAGAGAGAGAGAGAGAGAGAGAGAAGTCTTCCATCCACTGGTTCACTCCCCAAATGATTGCAATGGCCAGAGCTGTGCTGATGCAAAGTCAGGAGCCAGGAGCCTCCCCTGGGTCTCACACATGGGCACAAGGGCCCGAGGACTTGGGCCATCTTCTACTGCTTTCTCAAGCACATCATCAGGGAGCTGAATCAGAAATGGAGCTGCCAGGACTTGAACTGGTGCCCATATGGGATATCAGCGCTACAGGCCAAGGCTTTAACTCACTGTGCCACAGCACTGGCCCCCTATGCTAAAACAACCAATATGGAAAAGGCCAAAGAGAGTGATCTTACATCCTTCTCAGATTTTCATGAGGAGACTTTGAGAGATAAGGAAGAAAGATCTCAGGTCCACCAAGCCCTTTGAATAGCACTACTGCATACTCATTGCACAGCATTAAGAGCTTCTACCACATGTAATGAAGGAGATTCTTCACCAAGTGTTTGAAGAGAGCAGTCAAGGTTCTAAAGTACAGGAGTGTCAGTTGAGGCTTGACAGAACATAGTGTTTGACAACTTTGTATTCCTGTTCTATATGAATGATCTGATGGTTTATCTTTCTTTTTCTTTTTGGTATTTTTTCAAATGTCACTGGTTTTAATTGAAGAATTGATTAGCCTCAGAATCTAAGTTTTGTATAAAATTGCTCACATTTTTGTTGCTGTTTTGCAGGTTTTAGAATAAGTATTTTGATATTTTGCAAACTATTGGAAAATTTCACATCTTTTGATGATCTAATAAAAGATAACATGACAATGGAATAGAAATTTCCTTGCAAATGTGAAAGATTAGCAAATAGAGACAAATAACAAAGGGATAAACACAATGGATTACTATTTTTTGTTTTATTCATACTTGCTATTTCCATTCTTCCGGAAATTTAAAGATTTAAACCTGGATTTGCTTAGCTTACTTAAGAAAGTAGGAGATATCTTAATCATTTTTAAATGAAAATCCCTGCTCTCTTACTCTTTATTCTCCAAATCTGACTTCAGTACTTAGTCTTTAGGGTCTTATGATAGTACTGGGGTTCCCAGGATAAACAAGTCACACTTTTATACATATAATGACTGAGTTTGTAATAACAGCAGTAAGGAAGATGATGTGATGTCCTTTAAGACTTAAAGAACAAGTAGAAAAAAGGAATAAGAGGTGAGACTCAGACTAGGAGCAGCTACATAAAAATGCTGAGTCAAGGCATTATGGGCTTTGGGAATCTGCATTTCCTTCTGTGGGTTTTGGGTAGGAATTTGGCTGTTGGATGGGAGGGAGAAAGGTATTGAAAGATATCTTATTTCTGATTCATTGTTAGCAGCTTGAAGTTCCATTGTGGTCAGACTGGATAAGGAACGGTCTAGCAGTGTGTAAGAACCAACAACCTTCCTAAGAGTCACTACTGTGTCCTGCCAGGAAGATCATGGCTGACTCTGTACATCATCTTGGTGAGCTTCCTGTCCTGACCACTCTACTGTCCAGGGTACCCTTGCTGGTATCCAGGGTTTCCCAGACTGATGTGGCACCTTCTGGAGGCTAATCTGTTCCTCTGTGCAATGGGCCTCCTAATAGAGTCTATAGCTATGGAAATGTGCAGGGTAGAGGGATGGCAACCAACAGGTGAGAAAAGCAGGGATGCCACTGTGCAAAAGACCAAGAAGCTACAAAGTGTGGGGGGTTGCGGTCCCTGGAACTAATTAACTCAGAGATTCTGCACATAAAAGGCTCAGGGTGAGCATGCCTTGAAAAATGATCAAGCTGATTCCCCTGGTCAGACTGTCTTCCTTGGACTCTGAGCTATTGGTACCCAATGGGGGAAGGTGTCCTGTGGCAATTATGGCTGGCTGATGATGCCACTGGTTATAGTCTGGATAGAGGATTAGTCCAAGGTGTACACACTGACAGGGTGGATGGAAAACTCAAGGATGGCATTTTTCCTTATTAAACTAATAGGATTGTGTGGAGTCAAAAGCAAGAAGCACCATGCTACAAAATGTTGAGGATATCCTCCCTCTAAGATGTTGTTTGGGACTGGGGATGAGATGTCCATGACATTTCAGTGATGATTTCCCATTGGAATTCTTTAATAAAGAGCACAAGTGTAGCATTTTGGTTCTCTGCCATGGAGAAGTTCCCATATAGGGATGACTTTACATTTTTAATTTTCTGCTAATTTGATTACTTCCTTCCTTCCTTCATCCTTTCATTCGGGAAGCATTTATTAAAGATATGCTGAAGAAACTAAAAAAGGAAATGAAAAAATTAAATTGATAAGACATTAACTAAAGCTGCAGAAGGGATTAGGAGAGGAGTGGAGTTCTAAATAATTCTAGGGAGTCAGGAACTCTAAAATGGTGGTGGTAGTGGTGGGGGTATGTGTAATGATTCTGAGTCCTAAAGATTAATGACTAAGTAGAAGCTGTTCTTTCTAGCAGAGAATGAACATAAAGGAGGGGGAATTAGCAGAAAATTGAGTTAGAGTAGATTTTAGGAAGTGGGTGTTGGATGAAGCAAGCTGACACCAACCATGTAGACTTTAAGACTCAATTACCTGTCTGGGGTAGGCTGCTCAGTGGGCAGTAGGATCTGTGGGTTCGACTGTCAGGAGAGGGTCATGGGCTGAAGCTTCAGCTAGGCTACAGCAATACAATAGAGTATTGTGCACAGAGAGGCCTGTGTGCTACCAACGTCATCCCCTCTGCTGCAGATGTAGTTGGCAACCACATTCACACAAGCATTATCCATCCAGATTGCACTTTACTGGGAGGAAGTGCTCATCCACAAATCAGAGTCAGCTTCACTGTGTTTACATAACTCACATACACACTGATATTATACATACAGTGAGTAATTGTGAGTTTTCTGTCTTGCATCTGCTCTCTCAGGTCTTAAGGCTCAGGTGGTGTCATCCTTTGTCCAAGACTGAGCTAACAGGCACCAATGCCCAGAAGCTCCTCTCACCTAGTGTGGCTGTTGTAGGCATCTGCAAGCTCTGCAGTCAGTGAAGATCTTGTGGTAAGCAGAACGAGGGTCCGGAGGCAATCTTGGGTCCAGGTTCCTGGAGACCAGGATTCCATGATGCTTACTACATCTCACTGGTGGGCAGTGGTTGTTTGTATTAGAGTAGTGGAGCCTCAGAGCCCAACTGAAGCCTTCCATAGAAGTCCAATCCATGAACGTGAAGAAGGCAGGCCAGCTGATTAAGATGAGGATTGGAAACCCTACTCTGCACCCTTTCTTCCACGTGCCCTCAAAAGTGGACACTGACTTCCAACCTCATAACTTAGGCTCCCCTTTGCACGACTATTCTAAGTCCCTTCCTCAGATATGACAGACATATGTGTAGCCGGTCAGACACTATGCACTGAATACCATCCTTGTTTCCTCACATATTTTTTTTGCACTTCCCAGAAATTGATTATGTGTTCTTGTCATTTTTGTATTTTCTGTAGTCTGTTGTATGAAATGTCCAATGTATATTGGATGTATGTATAATATATCCAATCTATATTTTCATATTCCTACACATTTAGCTATTTCCCATGCCTTTTTGTCTCAACATTTCTTATTTTGTTTTACCAGACTGACAGGTTTTTCAACTTCTCAGACTTTTTTCAAAAAAACAATTTTGTTTTCCTTGATAGACATTGTTTCCTCTACTTTCAATTTTACTGATTTCTGCTGTTATCCATATTCTTTTCATACTTCTCCTGGCCTTGGGTTCAATTTACTTTTCTATTTATATTGTTTATTAGAAGCTTCGATTATTTATTTGAGTTTTATTTCTGCCTACGAAGCCTCTAGGTGAAGCCCTCCTAGACTTCAAATTGGAGACTGAGGAGTGACTGAGGAGTCCTCCCTCAGAAAATGTAGAGAACCCTGTACCTCCCCTGCAGGCATTTTAGAGAAACCTCAGGTAGCGATGCCAGATTAGTGTATCTGGACTTCCACCAATGGGTACAGAAGGAAGTGCAGTTTCTACCAAGGGTTTCAGCCTTGAGTCAGAGAGGGGAGAATTATAGGTATCAAGGTGAGTGCTTAGAAGGACAGAATGACCTGTAATCATGGAAAAAACCTGACTGGAACCCATCCATTGTGTCATCCATGAAAGGTCCTATTATGCAAGGAAGTCAGACAGAGCAGCCATCCCCATTTCCCTTGGCTCTTAGAATCAAGTCTTATCCTACTGTATGACTTGGAGAAGATTTTTTTTTAATATTGAGAAAGCCCTAAGTGTCATTTTTAGCTTATTCAAATCATGCATTTAATTTTCATTTCTCTAAAGATAATGATGCAGAAGAATTTATCCAGGCCAGCATTGTGGTGTTGCAGGTAACACCACCACTTTAAATGCCAGCATCCCATCCTACATGTGTGCCAATTTGTGTCTGGCTACTCCACTTCTGATCCAGCTCCTTGCTAATGACCTGAGAAAAGTAACAGAAGATTACTAAAGTGTTTGGATCCCTGATACCCACTTAGGAGACCTGAATGAAACTCCTGGCTCTCAGCTTTGGCCTGGCCCAGCACTGGCCATTGTGGCCATTTGGGGAGTGAACTAATGGAAAAAAGATCTCTCTCTCTCTCTCTCTCTCTCTCTCTCTCCATATATATATGACATTCAAAAAATAAATTCAAAAGTAAATAATTTTTTTCATATGCTTATTTAACATTCATGTCAACTTTTGTGAATTATTTGTTGATTTATCTTGCAAGTTTTAAAATTGAGTAGCTCTCTAATTTTTGAATTTTAGAATCCATTATATATTCTGCACAGTGGTCTGTTTTGGACCTTTGATTTGCAAATATTTTTCTGTAGGGTGCAAGTCTTTCCTCCTTTTAACATCATACTCTTTGAAAGGAAGTCACTATGTACAACTCACATCTAATAATGGGAATTATGATCACTTTCCTTGAGAGCAGAATATCTATATATTTTTGGATTCTTCTACATGGAAGATTTACCTATTCTATATTTATTTTTCATACTTTACTAATATAGTATAGACTTATGGATATCTGTTTTATATATCAGGTTATAATCCAATAATTTCTTATTGTGTTGCTCAAATTATACTGTATTTGGCCATTAGCAGCTTGTTCAGTTAATTCCAGTGTGTCTTTGACTAATCATCATGAATTTTTTGCTTGAATAATTCCTTTCTTTGTGACATTACAAGGCACTCCAGGAGTATCTCTTGTATTCTCTGTTCCAGCCAAAGAGTTATCCATTTCCCTTTGGATCCATGCTTGATTTTATTAGACAGTGATACCACAAACGAATTCTAGGTATGTTCATTGTTATTTGATTTCATAACTTCTAGGCTGTCCAATTTGACAGACAAGGAAAGCAAGGAATGATTATATACATCATATACTTTTTAGAATCCTCAGATAGCTTTTTTATGGTTCTTGTCTAAATATGTAGCTTTCTTCAAATTTAAAACTACTCTATATGATATTGCCATATGCATTCTTGTACATATATTTGGGTGAATATATATACAAAAATACATATCTGAGAGAGCATTTACTAGTTATTTATATGAATATTCACATATAGTAGACAATTTCATCTATTTTTCCAAGTTCTTATAGTACTTTGCAATAGTATTTCACCTTAAAAAATTATTTTGCCCCATACCCTTGCTAATATTTGTTATTGCCAGTATAATATAAATTTCTTCTAAATATAATATGAATATAGAGACAAGGCACAGTTATAAGAATATACTTTGACATACTTTCTCAAAGTGAACAGAAAATTCAACATGCAGAATATTATCAGCACTCCCAAAGCCCCTATTCTATTTCCTAGAGCACCATTATTCTTACTTCTTGCAAAGTAAATTAGTTATGTTCATTTTTTTCTTTAAAATCATCTTCATTAAGAAATATGTAATACTCAGTGTAATTGACTCATATTTATATTTTAAAAACCCATAAAGAAAATCTAGGCCCAGATACTTCCACTAGTGAAATTCTGCTCAGCATTGTAAGGTGAGTTCATACAAACCATTTATAGATTCTTCCAAAATTCTTTAAGGATTGGAATCTGTTCCCAACTACTGGTTTTATCCTGACACAAAAGCCAGAACAAAAATATCATAAGAAAAGAAACTACAGGCCAATAGCTATCATTAATATACACACAGTATTACTAATAAAATACTACCAAACATAATCAGCAGCATAAATAATAGGCAACATAACCAATTTTGATTTATTCTAAGAATTAAAGTTTTTTAACATATGAATTTCAGTTACTGTAATATTTACATCAAAATAAAGTACAAAATAGCATGACAATAGCATGATAATCTTAATATCTGTGTAATAAATATTTATTAAAATATAATAATTTTTATGAGTAAAATCCAATTAGTAAAGTAGGAGTAGAAAAGAATTCCTTCAGCATGAAAAACAGCAGCTATGAAAACCTAAGGTGAACAGCTTAATGGTGAGTAACTGAATGCTTGCCCTTGGGACTGGAAGCTAGAGAAAATTGCCCATTCAAATCAGTTCTATTGACCACTGTATTGGAAGTTCTAGTCAGGGCAATTATGCACAAAAAATAAATCAAAGGTATCCAGACTGCAATTATGTAAAACTGTTTATTCACAGATACATAATCTTTTTTTAAAAAAATACTTTCCAAGATCTACCAAAATATATTAGAACAGAAAACCTTGTTCGGAAAGGTTATAAAGTACTAATTCAACAAAAACAAATTGACTTTATTTCTACAAACTAGTAAAAAACTGTCCGGAGATAAAACTAAGAAAATGATTTGATTCTGAAAACATTGACAAGAAAAGCATTCTTAGAAATAAAGGTAATGAAAGATAAGCAAGATTGTACATGGAAAACAACAAAAGATAGTTGTTCTTAAATATTAGAAATGTCAGGTATATGGATTTGAAGAATTAATGTCCTTTATGTGGTAATACTTCCAAAATGTTCTACAGATTTAATGTAATTCTTATCAAAATAATTGTTGGATCTTTCATAAATTGACAAGTTGATCTTAATGTTTATATGGAAATGCATTGAATCCTTAATGTCCAATACAATATGATAAATAACAAAAAGTCAGTGACACAATTCCCAATTTTAAAACAAAATACAATGCTACAATAATTACAGTCTGATACAAGTTTGCAAACTGTGTGATTCTACCTTATTAAATGTCTAGAACAAGTAAATTGTTGGATAATAACATTAGATTAGTTGTTGCCAAGAGGAGCTAACTGCTGGGAGAAATGGTAGTAATTGCAATGGGTATTTGTTTGAGATCTTAAAAATACTCTGGAATTAGGTAGTGGTGATGGCTGCACAACAATATGAGTATATTAAAAGGCTTTTCATTGAGTATTTTAAACAGTGAACTTTATACTATGTGAATTGTAAATCAAAATATTTCCAAACTTCAAGTGACAATATTTGTCAAAAAATAGTTTATTTTAAATACCAAATGTTATCCCTTGTAACTGGGAGTAAGAATTTAAAAAATAAAAAAGAATTAAAAATTAAAAATGCCTTTGTGTATCAGTATTGCTGCAAAGACAATTTTGTCAACCTTTGTTTTATATCTTTTTCAAACCAATGGTTAAGAATGATACACTAATATAGTTTTAATGATCTCTGATTATCTTAAGATTTACTGTATCTGAGTAAAATAGACATCATTTAATTTGATTAGTGTTGATAGTTCTTACCTGTATTCCTACCGAACTGTGGTGTTTTTACTTAACTCTGACTATAAGGTCAATTAAAAATACATGATCTCAGTAATTAAAAAACAAGAGAAAAGAGGAAGTAAGGAGGGAGGGAAATAAGGAAGGAAAGAAGTAACAATGTTCTTAGAATTACATCTATGATGGAAAGCCAAGACACTGTGGCAGAAAAATGACCTAAATGAAAGATCTCTGTGAGTGAGATCCCAGCGGAAAGAACGGGCCATCAAAGAAGGAGATACCTTTCTCAGAAAGGAGGAGAGAACTTCCACTTTGATTATGGCCTTGCCTAAATAAGGTTGGAGTTGGTGAAATCAAGAGGCTTCCATAGCCTTGGCAGCTCATGACAAGAGCTTCAGGTGATTACTGATGTTATAAATAAGAGTGTCACTTGTTAAATCAACAACGGGAGTCACTGTGCACCTACTCCCCATGCAGGTTCTCTGTCCTTAATGTGTTGTACTATGTGGATTAACAGTATAACTAGTACTCAAACAGTACTGTATACTTTGTGTATATGTGTGGGTGCAAACTGTTGAAATCTTTACTTAGTATATACTAAGTTGATCTTCTGTATAGGAAGATAATTAAAAATGAATCTTAATGAAGAATGGGATGGGAGAAGGCGTAGGTGATGGGATGGTTGCTGTTGGGAGGGAGGTTTTGGGGGGGAAAACCACTATAATCCAAAGGTTGTACTTTCGAAATTTATATTTTTTAAATAAAAGTTAAAAAAAGAAAAAAAAGAATTATATCTATGAACTACATTGAATCTGTTCTCTTTGTATTAATATCACATTAACATGGGAGTTGATGAAAATTGTGTTGTAGTAATTATCATGCATTTACTCTGACCCTGAGTGTCTAATGTATTAATAAATTTCTTAATATAAAATAAGGCCTGCGGCACGGCTCACTAGGCTAATCCTCCACCTGAGGCGCCGGCACACCGGGTTCTAGTCCCGGTCGGGGCGCCGGATTCTGTCCCAGTTGCCCCTCTTCCAGTCCAGCTCTCTGCTGTGGCCCGGGAAGGCAGTGGAGGATGGCCCAGGTCCTTGGGTCCTGCACCTGCATGGGAGAGCAGGAGAGGCACCTGGCTCCTGGCTTCGGATCAGCGCGGTGTGTTGGCCGCAGCGTGCCGGCTGCAGTGACCATTGGGGGGTGTACCAATGGAAAAGGAAGACCTTTCTCTTTCTCTCTCACTGTCCAACTCTGCCTGTCAAAAAAAAAGAAAAAAAATATATAAAATAATTGTTTTAAAATTAATAATAACATCTCTTCTACTTCTGAATTTATAATCAAAGAAATAAACATGTCAGGATCTCGTATTTTATTTTACTTTTTTTTTATTTTTTACTTTTGCCATTTTTGAAGATTTTATTTATTTTACTTGAAAGTCATAGTTACACCGAGAGAGAAGGAGAGGCAGAGAGAGAGAGAGAGTTCTTTCATCTGATGGTTCACTCTCCAGATGGCCGCAACAGCAGGAGCTGTGCTGATCCGAAGCCAGGAGCCAGGAGCTTCTTCCGGGTCTCACACTCGGGTGCAGGGGCCCAAGGACTTGGGCAATCTTCTACTGCTTTCCCAGGCCATATCAGAGAGCTGGATTGAAAGTGGAGCAGCTGGGTCTCGAACCAGCACCCATATGGGATGTCGGCGCTTCAGGCCAGGGTGTTAACCTGCTGTGCCACAGCACCAGCCCCTATTTTATTTTAATTTTAAAGATGTATTTATTTGAAAGGCAGAGCAACAGAGAGGGAGAGACACAGAGACAGAGAACTACCCATTGGTTCATTTTCCATATGGCTGCAATGGCCGAGGCTGAGCAAGGCAAAGTCAGAAGCCAAGAACTTCATCTGGGTTACCCATATGAGTGGCAGCGGCCTAATCACGTGGGCTATCTTCTGTCTTCCCAGGTGCATTAGCAGAAAGCTGGATGGGAAATGGAGCAGCTGGATCTTAAACTGGTGCTCCAATATGGTATATTGGCATTGTGAATGGTGGCTTAATCCACTGTAGCAGAATGTCAGTGCCACATTATGCTAATATACTAGTAAGTAAGATAATCATGAAACAGTTATTATTTACATTAAATGCATTTTTTATTTATTCATCCTAACAGTGTTTTTTTTTTCCATTTACCAAGGGCCTAGTCTTAGCCACAAATTGCAGTGCATTAGATACTATAATGGAGGTAAACAGCCATTACCCAATCCTGACCCCCAAGACTTTCTGTTTAATAAGGAAAATATAAAAGTGAATGAGAAATGATCAACTGTTCATTTAATTTTGTTTACTGAATGGATATGAATACAAGGATAAATTCAATGGAGAGGCTGTGGCTGTGTTTTGTTTGGAAACATGGAGTCAAGAGATGCGGCTTTCAGCTGAACTCTATATTGAAATAGGTCAAAAAATAACATTGAACAGAACCACCTTGGATCTTTGAGAAGCATATTCAATGCTTGCTCTTTTGGAATGAATGAGTTTAGTTTATCCATGAGCCCTTGTCGATGTTCTATTTTCTATTCTGCGGTGAAGTTAATTACTATTTCCAATAATCTTCACTCCTTGAAAGCGATGCCAAACATAGATTAGAAGTAATTCAGTCAAGGCAGGAAACATGCACCTACACACATAAGAATATTTATTCTGATTTCTATTAAAAATAGTTTACTGTACTAAAACAGTATTTTTACACTTTGTGTTTCTGTGTGGGTGCAAACTGATGAAATCTTCACTTAGTATATATAGAATCGATCTTCTGTATATAAAGATAATTGAAAAAAAAAACAAACCTGGTGTTAAATTGGAAATTGCATAGAAAATTAATTAATTTTTTTAAAAAATATCATGTAGGATCTCTGTTTTTAATGTGCTGTACACTGTTATTTAATGCTATAACTAATACACCAACAGTATTTTTTCACTTTGTGTTGCAATGTGGGTGCAAACTAAACTGATCCTTTATATATAAAGAGAATTGAAAATGAATCTTGATGTGAATGGAAGGGGAGAGGGAACGGGAAAGGGGAGGGTTGCGGGTGGGAGGGAAGTTATGGGGGGGGGGAAGCCATTGTAATCCATAAGCTGTACACTGGAAATTTATATTCATTAAATAAAAGTTTAAAAAAAAACAAAAAAATAGTTTAAATCAAGAGTTGGTTTGTGATGTTATTAATATTTATGAAAAAATTAGAACAACTCTAACTTTGTCACTGAGATGAGAATTTATACCCTAAAAATAGCAATAAGTTCATTATTTAGATGTTAAAATTTAATTTGGGGGCAAATATGAGTACAAAATTCACTTAATGGTTGAATAAAAATAAGATCATTTTTTATAGCTTCTGTGTTCCTCTTAGAATACTAAGAATATTGTTGCCACTTTGACTTTATGTTATAGATTTAAAAAAAAAGGTGATTTACATGGACTTTTCCGATAAAATAAAATCATAACAAGAAAATCAATGACTTTGGCACTTATTCATATGAACATCTCTGAACAAACAAAACATACATCTCACTAAGCCTAAAATGCCTATGAGTGAATACAACACTTACATTGAAAATAGTGAACTTCTAATCTCAAAACTAAGGATTTGAAGAGAGAACTGAGATTTTTTGATAAACTGTAGATTTAGCAAAAATAAATTTGATAAATTCGTGCATTTCAGCTTCTGCAGCAGAAATTCTAATAGAGTTGAGACTGTACAGAATTGCAGTGTTCATCTTTCATTAAGCACTTCTCAAATGGAAATGTGTGCAAATAAGTTTGTGTGGTTTAAAACTACAATTGAATGTATAATTTACATGCTCAATTGAAATTTTTATTAGATTTTTTCACAATAATTCTGTTTGATATATATGTGTAATTAACTTTTTGAAACCATCTTGCCAACATAATTTATATATTTTATGAAGTCTGTTCACATTGTTAGTAGTGCACTACACATCATGATAATAAAACTAAGTTCAGTTAGACTTTTTAAGTGGAAGTTTTGCAAACACTGAGTCCTCTACTCATGTAAAATAATATAATTGACTACATTGAAACATTTGTCGTTATGTTCATTGCTCAGGAACTTTGGAAATTTTAGGAGCAAAGATATGTATGTAAAATACATTCATATATTTACAATATAAATAAATATATTAATGCATCAATAGTTATATAAATACATAAAATATAAAATATATAAATACATAAAATTAACCTTGCCAAAAAAGACAGAGTTTATATCCTTATTTCTGATTTTGGCCATGAAAGTGAAGTTTGTTTCAGAACAATCCTTCCTATGAGAATATTTCTAAACTGTGAACACATTTGTAAAAACATGAGCAACCTGAAGTTACTAGAGTAAGACTGAAATCAGTCAGAAACTGGAGGAACTTCTGCCTTTGAAAGGAATTAATACACTGGGTGAGATTCGTGATTACAGTACTTTTCTCTGTCAGCCCTACTCCATCATCAGAGAAGACACTTAAGCAGAAAATGGAGCAGGTAACTGCTATAATTAATAGAAATTAAGTAGGAATCTCTCTTAAAAGAAGTGTTCCCTCAAAACATTCAAAAAATTGTCTGAAACCAGAACTGTGTGTGCATAGTAAAAACTTCAAAAAGCCCAATAGAAAATTGCAACTGAAAGGGTGAATAAACAAAAGATTTCCTCAGGAGTGACAGTTTGGAGTTGAAGTTCAAAACAAAGTATTTTGGTGAAAAACTTAGGTTTTCACAAGCCAATGTTAGCTAACTGGAAAGTGAACCTCTTACAAAGTGAAGGGGAACAATTTGTTTTTGAATGTATTAACAGACTTGCTACGTGTAGTAAAGAAGATAGAGAGAGAGAGAGAAAGAGAAAACAAATGACAACATTGGAAATGAAAGACTTCACAACATATCTTGCAAGTGCTAAAACTATAGTAAAGAAATCCTATCGAAACGTTTACAAATCTAACAACTTAGATAACACTGAAAATTAATTGGGTGAGCACTGTGGTTCAGCTGATTGAGCTGCTACTTTGGACATCTGCATCCCGTGTTACAGTGCCTTGTTTGTGTTCTGGCTACGCCATTCTTGCAATTCAGCTGTCACTAATGTGCCTGGGAAGCAGCGGATGATGTTCCAAATATTCATTTCCCGTCACCCTTGTAGGAGACCCAACTGGAGTTTCTGGCTCCTGGCTCTAGCCTGCCCTGACGCTGGCTGTTATGAGCATGTGGGGAATGAACCAGCAGATGCAAGATTTCTCTCTCCCTCTCCTCTCTGTCTCTCCCTCTCCCTCTGTTACTCTGCCTTTAAAATAAATATTTGTCCTTAGGAGAGAAAATTAATTCGAAAGACAAAACTTCTCATAAAAATCGGAAGTACTCTGTATCTGTTAAAAAAATTAACTTCATTATCAAAAAACTTTGTTCCATCATAACAATAAATTCCAGACCCAAATGATTTAACTGGGAGAGTCTATCAACCATTTATTGAAGAAGGGATGACAATATAGATGAAAATTTTTCAGAATAGAAGAGGAAGTACTTTCAACTTATTTTATAAAGCCAATGTAACATTATGCCAAAACTTGAAAAATATGTTACAAGAAATAATCTATTGACCAATATCTGTTCTGAATATAGAGACTGAAATCCTTAATAAATTATCAGCAACATAAAGTCAATAGTATGTAAAGACAATAAAATATGATTAATTGGGGAACACAAGAGAGCAAGATTGAATTAGAATTTAAAATCTCACAGTATAATTCACCACATGAACTGAAAAATGAAAATTTTATAGCAACAAATATAGTAAAAATATTTAACAGACATCATACATTTATACTTTTTAGAAATAGGATAAGGGGCCTATGTTGCAGCATAGCAGGTTAAGCTGCTGCCTGCAATGCTGGCATCCCATATGGGCACTGGTTCAAAACCCAACTGCTCCACTTCTAATCCAGCTCCTCGCTAATATGCCTGAGAAAGTAGAAGATGGTTCAAGTGCTTGGATCCCTGCTTCCTGCGTAAAGATCAGAAGAGACTCCAGGCTCCTGGATTTCGCCTGGCATAGCCCCAGCCATTAATGCCGTTTGGGGAGTAAACCAAAGGATGGATGATTCTCTCTCTCTCTCTCTCTCTCTCTCTCTCTCTCTCTCTGTGTGTATGTGTGTGTATGTATTTATTTCAACTGTCTTTGAAATAAATAAAATAAACCTTTTACAAAGTTAAAAGGAGATGGATAAAAAGGATATTTCCTAAATATGCATATTGATCATCTATTTTAAGATGTACAATACTATAGTCAAGTATGTCCACTGTTACCCTTAAGTTAAGGAATAAAGAAAAATGCGTACTCTAATTTTATTTAATCAATTTGTCAAAGGAAAAGTTACAAAATAAATTAGAAATTCATTTGATACAAATTAAGGTTAAAACAAAATATGCTAAAATTTACAGGATATAGAAAAAAGTGCTCAGATGGAAATTTATAGTTGCAAAAACTTATATTAAATAAGAAAAAAAGATTGTAAGCCAGTGACCAAATTATACATGTTAAGGAACAAGAAAGGAAAATAAATTTGAAATATTTTAAAATAAAAAACAGATAATATCAGGACTGATGTTGTGGTGTAGTGGGTAAAGTTGGCGCCTGCAGTGCTGGCATCCCATATGGGCACCCATATGGGTTCGAGTCCCAGCATTTCCACTTTCAATCCAGCTCTCTACTATGGCCTGGGAAAGCAGTGGAAGATGGCCCAAGTCCTTGAGCCCCTGCACCTGCGTGGGAGACCCAGAGGAAGCTCCTGGCTCCTGGCTCCTGGTTCCTGGCTTCGAATCAGCCCAGCTCTGGCTATTGTGGCCATTTGGGGAATGAACCAGTAGATGGAAGACCTCTCTCTGCCTCTCTGTAATTCTGTGTTTCAAATAAATGAACAAATCTTTGAAAAACAAAAAAGGAAGTAAAGCAAGTTAATCCCAATGCTAGGAAGGGAAGGAAACAATAAAGATTAGAGTAGGGACAAATGAAACAGATATGAAAAAAAGAAAATTGATTCTCTGAAAGAAGCAACAAAATTGACAGGCTTTTAGCTAGACTGATCAGTAAATAGTATAGAAAAGATTCAAATTTTAAAAATCAAATATCAAAATTTTTCTATAATTTTTATACTTTTTAATTATAATGATTATATGAATGTGCTTGAATAATTGTACATCGACAAATCATGCAATTAAAATGAAGTAGAAAAAAATCTTGTAACCAAGATCTATCAAAACTACCTGAAGAAGAAATTGCATAAGTTATAAATATCATCTATATAATTGGGACATTTTCAATAGTCCTGATTTACAACCTGGTGACTTCCATTAACAATATGTTGCATTCTTGAAAAATGCAAAGAGATGGGCCAATGATGTGCCACAGTGGGTTAATCCTCTGCCTGTAGTGCTGGCATCCCATATGGGCACTGGTTGGAGACCCAGCTGCTCCACTTGTGACCCAGCTCTCTGCTATGGCCTGGGAAAGCAATAGAAGATGGGTCAAGTGCTTAGGCCCCTGAACCCACATGGGAGACCTGGAAGAAGCTCCTGGCTCCTGGTTTTGGATCAGCACAGCTCTGGCCGTTGCGGCCATTTGGGAAGTGAACAATGGAATGAAGACCTTTTTCTCTGTCACTTCCTCTCACTGTCTGTAACTTTACCTCTCAAGTAAATAAAAAAGAAAGAAAGAAAAATGCAGAGATTGGATGCTGAGTGTTCTTGACGCAAAAATGATAACTATGTGAGATAATGTATATTCTAATTAACAAGTTTAATTATTCTACAATGCACATATTCTTCAAATATCATGTTGTAGAAAATATATAAAATTTATCTTTCAATTAAAAAATAACATAATGAAGAAAGGAAAATCTGAACAAACCTAGAAGAAGCAAAGAGATATTATGAGTAAAATAAAAATCTGCCAATAAATATAAGCTGAAATCTCAAATATTTCTATGGTGAATTCTACCGAATCTTTATGAAAAAAAGAATCATAAAAATCTTCTCAAACTACTACAAAAAGAAAAAAACAGAAATGGAAAGAGGAAAGAATACTTCCTAACTTCATCTATGATACCAACATTACCCTGAAACCAAATCTAGCAAAGATACCATAAGCAAAGAAATCTCCATACCAATTATAACTTATAAATATAGATGCAGAAATTCTCAATAAAATACCAGAAAACTGAATCCAAGAGTATTTTAGAAAGTACCCACTCTGACCAAGTGCAATTTCTCTCAGGAATGTAAGGATAGTTCAACATAAAAGAAATATTGTTAAGGATATGGGATAATTACAAGCATCATATAATGTTGATGGGAGTATAAAAAGAAACAGCTGTTTTGGAAAATATTCTGCCATATCACAAAAGAATAAACAGATTTCTCATATAATATAGGAATTCCACTCATAGGTGTATCCCTAAGAGGAATGAAAACATACGTCCATGTTAAAACTTAACACAAGTGTTCACAGCAGTAGTATTGATAAAAACCAAATAGTGGAAAGAACCCATATGTCAATGAACTGATGAATGGGTATACAAAATAATATATACACATCCAGTGGAATGTTTTCCAAACATAAAAAGGAATAAAGTGCTGATACATTATGCAACATGGATTAATCTTAAAAAGAACCACGTTAAGTGAACCAAGACACACAAAGAAGGCCATATATATATATATATATATATATATATATATATATATATTATTGAGAGAGAGAGAGAGAGAGACTATTTAAGCAAACAAACCCATGGGAGAAAAAAAGTAGGTTATCAGATCCCCGCATGGGATGCAAGGCAGGGATTGTGGGAGTGGCAACTAAATTGGCTGAATCATGTACTAATATACAAAAAATGCCATACATTATAGACAACTGAAGTTTGTCCAAGGAGTGTAACATTGAATTAACTTCTGAACATCAATCACAATGATTGTATCTATTGACAGAATAGATTAGCAAGACCACATGATGATTTCCTTACCAATAGAAAAAAATATTTGGCAAAATATGATAGCCACATATGACTAGTCAGAATAAAAATCTTACCAGTGCTAAAAGATATGGGAACTACCTCAATAACATAAAGAATAGACATAAATATCTTTAAACAAAATCGTGATTGATGGTAATTCATTGATTCCTCCTAACAAGAACAAGGCAGAGATGCCCAGCATTTGTCACCTCTTTTATTTTATTCAGTTGAAAATCTCATTCTAAAATTCACATTAAAATTCAAAGCAGCTAAGTTACCCAAAAACTTTTTGTTCCTGAAAGATGACAAAACTGGGAGACACAATATTGACATTTAAGTCTTAAGGCAATTGTATAGTAAACAAGATATATGCAGAATGTCATAAATGCAAGGCAAGAGAATAAAGATGATAGAAATATATATATATATATATATATGGTCAATTGTTTTTGGAAAGAACACCAAAATATTAGAAACTAAAAGGAAAAGATGTTTAGCAATTTATTCTGAAATAACTTTATATATATATATATTTAAAAAATTAAACAACTCCCATGTCTCACCATACACAAAATTAAATCCAGATAACTCATGTATCAAAATATAAAAGATAAATTTTCAAAGACTTCAGGAGGAAAATAGAAGAATATATTCATGACACAGGGTTGACAAAGAATTATGACACAATAAAAATCATAAATTTAGAAAACAAAAGTAACAATTAATCTTCAAATTTAAACAAATTATTTGCAACAAAAGGCATCATTAAGAGAATAAAATGGCAAGTAAGGCACAGATTGAAAGAAAATGTTCACAAATCATATTAGACAAATATCTTGTATTTGCTTGTGTATAGCAACCCTAGAACTCAAAGAAAAGCAAAAAGTATTTCAAAGTAGATGGAAAATACTTGAAGAGGTAATTCACAAAGTATGATGAACAAATGTCTAATAAGAACATGAAAAAGTTCTCAAATCATTAGTCAACACGAAAATACAAATTAACACTACAAGGAGACACAATTATATTCCCAGTAGAATGGCCTGAATTTGAAAGAGCATCTAACATTGGTAAGAATGTAGAACAATTGAAATTCTCTTACTTTGTTAGTGGGAATATAAAATTATAAAAACACTTTTGAAAAAAGTTATATATAAGTTATGTAAAGTTAAAGTCCTGCTTGCCCTTCACTGTAGCAAATTCAGTGCCCATGAGAAATCAGAATATCATGAAGAAATTTTGAAAGATAGTGCTTATCAGTTTTATGAACATTAATCAGAAATAACTCAATGTTTATTAACAGGAAATGGATAATCAGCTAAAATATATGCATACAATAAAATAGTATTTGGAATAAAGAGCAATGGTGGGGCCACCATTGTGGTGCAGCCAGTTTAACTGCTGCTTGTGATGCCAGCATCCTATATCAGGGAGTAAATTTGAGCCCAAGCTTCTCTGCTTCCAATCCAACTTCCTACTAATCCATCTGAGAAGGCAGTGAAAGATGACCCAGGGGAATGAAAATATCACAGATGGAAAATCTGGTGCATTGATACAAACTGAAATGTACTGTCTCATGTCTGTCTTGATGTAGAAGATGATGGGAATTCCTCCCAAGTGAGCAAACTTTTAGGCAATGTGTACAGTAATTCACTTTGCAAGCGATGAAAGAGACTTCATATAAGAAATGGATTCCAATGCATTATTAATACCAAGTGGCCTAGATGATTGTTCAGTGGCCCAGAAGGAGCATGGTGTAAGAGGGAAGATGTGGATAGACTTATGGAAGTAGATAAAAAGTGTAAAGATTTTTTTTTGCATTAAAACACTTCAGGTAGAATCCATTTCATTAGAAGAATTAAAACTCCAAGTGAACATATGACTGGGCCTCTTTCTTCAGCTAACATCATATCGGCCAAGATGGAAGCTATCCACAGTCTCTACAACAGAGTCCCTTTTAGCATTCCTGATATAGCTATTGCCCATACTGAATGATTAGAATTTCCCCAACAAAAACAGATGCTGATAACCTAATATGACACCAATCTTTGATGACATGAACAACTACTTTAAGGCAAGTTGGTCACACTGAAGAACTTTCCACTTGAAACATGAAACAGTGTATCTTACTAAAATTGCTATATATTATGGATATTGGATTGCATTCACTGACCACAGGGTCCTCAAACCAAACCATTTTCTGAGAGTTCACAGTATGTCTGATTTCTCAATTTGGGAATTTGGATAACATCACCTTTGATGAAGGGACCTACTTTATGACAAACAAGGCATGACAGCCGGCATGTTATTATGGAATCCATGAATTTTGCTACGTAATACACCATCCAGAAACTGCCAGACTAATACCGTGACAAATGGCCCTCTAACAATGATCTTGATGCATCATCATGTATATTATATACCTTGTTGATGCACATTATATTTCATATTATGCTTTATTCTTTAAAATGTAGAGACAAAATATCTCCCTCTGTCCTCAAAAGGTAGTTTACACGATATAGGAAATAAGTGGTGTAATAAAGTGTGGCCTTTCTCATCACTATTCCCAAATGAAAAATTTGGGGATTTTTCCCCATCTCCTCAATTTTAGGTTATTTACATATAGATGTCAAGATTCCCACAGTGATGATTCCACCAGGAGAAACAGTAAGATTCATGCTGCACTGAAATCTTATAGCTCTTGGGACCAGCGCTGTGGCATAGCAGGTGAAGCTGCCGCCTGCAGTGGCAGCATCCCATATGGGCACCGGTTCAAGTCCCAGCTGCTCTACTTCTGATCCAGCTCTCTGGAATGGCTTGGGAAGGCAGAAGATGGCCCAAGTCATTGGGCCCCTGCACCAGCTTAGAAGACCTAAAAAGAGCTCCTGGCTCCTAGCTTTGGATAGACCCAGCTGTGGCCATTGCAGCAATTTGGGAAGTGAACCAGTGGATGGAACACCTCTCTATATATCTGCATCTGCCTCTCTGTAACTCTGCCTTTCAAATAATAAATAAATAAATATTTAAAAATGTTTATAGGTACTACTTGGTAACTTTGGATTTCTGCTGCCAGTAAACCAGTAGATACAGGAAAAAATTACCATAGTGGTATTTGATCCTAGTCATCATGAGGAGGGAGGGGTCCTATTATGTAATAGGGAAAGGGGAAAAGAGAAGTATGTTTAACATTCAAGTGACCTGGTAGGTGATCTCTTGTTACTTCTGTGCTCCATACTCAGTCTTAATTTAAATGAGCAAGTAGAGTAACCACAGGTCTACTAAGGGAATGGAAATTGAGCTAAGATCATCATAAATGAGGGTCAAGATTACCCCATCGGTCAAGCCTCCTAGACCACCAAAAGCATTAGGTTAATATTGTTGGGAATCTACAGGATACTATTTAAAAAAGCCAGCATTCGGGTTCTAGGAGTTCCTGAAGGCATGGAGAGAAAGAAAGTATTAGAAGGATGTTTTAGTGAGATACTAGCAGAAAACTTCCAAGGTTTGGATAAGGACAGAGATATCCAAGTACAGGAAGCTCATAGAACCCCCAGTAAACATGACCAAAAGATATCCTCACAATGACACGTTGTAATCAAACTCACCACAGTGAAACTTAAAGAGAAGATTCTAAAATGTGCAAGAGAGAAACGTCAGATAACTCTCAGAGGCTCTCCAATTAGACTCACAGCAGACTTCTCATCAGAAACCCTACAAGCTAGGAGGGAATGGCGAGATATAGCCCAGGTACTAAGAGAGAAAAACTGCCAGCCCAGAATATTATACCCTTCAAAGCTCTCATTTGCGAATGAAGGTGAAATAAAGACCTTTCATAGCAAACAGAAATTGAAAGAATTTGTCAGCACCAGTCCAGCCCTGCAAAAGATGATTTAAAGATGTGTTACACACAGAAACACAGAAACACGGTCATCAATATGAAAGAAGGTAAAGGAAGAAAACCTCCCAGTTAAAGATCACAGGAAGTTCAAAGTATATACTAGAAATATCTTTGGAAAAATTGCAGGTCATAGTTACTACTTATCAATAGTCACATTGAATGTTAATGGCCTGAACTGCCCGTTAAAAGACACAGACTGGCTGAATGGATTAAGGAACAAGACCCATCTATTTGCTGCTTACAAGAAACACATCTTTCCAAAAAAGATGCATGCAGACTGAAAGTGAAAGGTTGGAAAAAGATATTCCATCCCAACAGAAACCAAAAAAGAGCTGGTGTAACCATCTTAATATTGGACAAAATAAACTTTCACAGAAAAACTGTTAAGAGAGACAAAGAGGGGCACTATATAATAATCAAGGGATCAATTCAACAGGAAGATGTAATTATTATAAATATGTATGCACCAGTTTATTTAAAAGATTTGTTAAGGGACTAAAAGGGAGACTTAGACTCCAATACAATAGTATTGGGGGACTTCAATACTCCACTCTCAGAAATAGATCAACCGGACAGAAGATCAACAAGGAAACAGCAGATTTAATTGACACCATAGCCCAAATGGATCTAACAGATATCTACAGAACTTTTCATCCTATACTTAAAGAATTTGCATTCTTCTCAGCAGTACATGGAACCTACTCTAGGATTGACCACATACTAGGCCATAAAGCAAGTCTCAGCAAAAGTAAAAGAATTAGAATCATACCATGCAGCTTCTCAGACCACAGTGGAATGAAGCTGGAAATTAGCAACTCTGCAATCCTTGGAGCATATGCAAACACATGGAGACTGAAAAAAATGCTCCTGAATGAACACTGGATCATAGAAGAAATTAAAAGAGAAATCAAAAATTTCTGGAAGTAAATGAGGATAACAGCACAACATACCAAAACTTATGGGACACAGCAAAAGCAGTGTTAAGAGAAAAGTTTATAGCAATAGGTTGCCTACATCAAGAAACTGGAAAGGCACCAAATAAATGAGATTTCAAGTCATCTCAAGGATCTAGAAAAACTGCAGCAAACCAGAATCAAAAATAGTAGGAGAAGAGAAATAATTAAAATTAGGGGAGAAATCAACAGAATGGAATCCAAAAAAAATATTACAAAAGATCAGCCCAATGAAGAGTTGGTTTTTTGAAAAAATAAACAAAATTGACACACCATTGGCCCAACTAAATAAAAAAAGAGAGTGAGAAAGACCCAAATCAATAAAATCAGAGGAGAAAAAGGAATGTAACAACAGACACTACAGCAATATAAAGAAGCATCAGAAATTACTACAAGGACTTGTATGCCAGCAAACAGGGAAATCTATCAGAAATGTTTAGATTCCTGGACACATGCAACCTACCTAAATTGAACCAGGAAGACATAGAAAACCTAAACAGAACCATAACTGAGACAGAATTGAAACAGTCATAAAGGCCCTCCCAACAAAGAAAAGCCCAGGACCAGATGGATTCACTGCTGAATTCTACCAGACATTTAAAGAAGAACTAACTCCAATTCTTCTCAAACTCTTCAGAACAACCTATCGGGATAAGATCGAAGTCAGTGAACTCAAAAGGCTTCCATAGCCTTGGCAACTCATGACTAGATCCTAGGGAGATTACTGACGCCATGAACGAGAGTGTCAAATTGTTAAGTCAACAACAGGAGTCATTGTGTACTTACTCCTCATGTAGGATCTCTGTCCTTAATGTGTTGTCCAATGTGAATTAATGCTATAACTAGTATTGAAACAGTATTTTACACTTTGTGTTTCTGTGTAGGTGCAAACTGATGAAATCTTTACTTAATATATACTAAATTGATCTTCTGTATATAAAGATAATTGAATCTTGATGTGAATGGAATGGGAGAGGAAGTGGGAGATGGGAGGGTTGCATGTGGGAGGGAAGTTATGGGGGGGGTGAAGCAATTGCAATCCATAAACTATACTTTCGAAATTTATATTTACTAAATAAAAGTTTTTAAAAATTTTCCAAATAGTAAAACAGCACTTGTACTAACAATTATAAATATTTTATTGTGTGGTAAGTATACAGTTTACATCATGAATGAAATATTTTAATGTATTTGAACAGCATCTTAAAATGAAAACTCTCTTCTATTTGAAGTTGCCAAAGTGTGTCTAATACTAAAGAAAAATCAAGAATATATTACTGATTTGTGCATGCATGTTAATAAAATAATTTTATCAAATAGAGCGAGCATTATTTAAAAATGATCTGCTCTGAATGCTAAACACCCTTGATTTCCCTTGAATAAGTAAAAGAAAATCACATTATGCACACTCAAGTCTAATGCTCTCCGATATGTTCAAAGCCCTCCTTCAGTTTTCCTCAGAGGAATCTCTTGCCTTTCTCTATATGTAGATTTTTGGTCTAGAATCTTCTACAAGGGTTAGGTTGATCCAGTCCTGACTGTATTTGTCAGAGCTCTCCATTTGTACTCATAACTGGTCAGCCTGCATTACTTTTGTGTTATATGGTGAGACTTCAATTGTAATGGAAGAAAATGCTGGCTACCATGTTTCACATGCATTTGTGATTCCATGCAAGAATTTTGTTAGAATTTTAACGGTCAAGATCTTCTTGAGTTGTTTCTGGTTCCTTTTTCTCTTTTCTTCTTTATTCTTGTTCTTTATTTTGCTTTTTATGCTTTTTAAAAAAAATTAGCTTTGAATTATGCTTGTTTCTTAGAGAAGTAAAACATTATAGGTAGAACTAATTTCCCCACAGTATTCTCATTTCTTTCCCTCACTTTCCTAAAGCAACCACTGCCATGAAGATCTTGTGTAATTACTTTTACAACATGAATATATTATGTAGATGAGTACGTATGCATAATTGTATCTTTTTCTACTAAAATCTACTGTGTCATAGTATCTCTGTTCTCCCCTGAATAACTTAGAATTCATTACCCACTCACTGAATGCCACTC
Source organism: Lepus europaeus (assembly GCF_033115175.1). Classification (NCBI taxonomy): domain Eukaryota; kingdom Metazoa; phylum Chordata; class Mammalia; order Lagomorpha; family Leporidae; genus Lepus; species Lepus europaeus. The sequence continues at coordinate 13,396,258 of NC_084850.1, read as the reverse complement.
CATTCTCCATCATATTCCTTATTTTTATCTGAGTTAAAGTTCAACATTTTTTGGCACAAAACATACTATTACTTTATGATATAATCCGTAATTATTATCACCTTAATACTTAACCATTTTACTTATATATCATAGTTTCTCACAATGTGTTCCTTCCTCCAGTTGAAATGTATTCGTTCTTCTGCTCTTTCTCTGCATCAGTTTTGTTGTTACCTTCACTTTGACTCCTTGGAACCCCATTTCCAGATATAGGCCTGAGGTTTGCAACTTGATAGTCCTATTGTACTGCAATGTACAAGCACATTCCTTTAGCCTGTTGGGCAGGGGTTTGCCCTAGTTTATGGTAGTTCAACTATTTGCTTCCTTCAGTTACACTTGTAGCTATGGGCTATAAACATGCTTTTTATCAGCTACTTTGCTGATAGTAAGGTGGTGAAAAGGTAGGCAGGAAGGTGAGTTTGCCTGTTTCTATACCCAGAGCATAGCGGGCTACATGCTCTGTTTCATTTTTGGTTTATGGAGATTGTTATCCAGTTTTTAAAAAGTGATTTAGCTTTATAAAATATCAGTCTGTCTGAAGTAGGGAGGTTACTGAATTTACTATGCAGAATATGTGTTTTTTTAAGATTTGTTTACTGGCTGGCGCCGTGGCTTAACAGGCTAATCCTCCGCCTTGTGGCGCCAGCACACCGGGTTCTAGTTCCGGTTGGGGCGCCGGATTCTATCCCAGTTGCTCCTCTTCCAGGCCAGCTCTCTGCTATGGCCCGGGAAGGCAGTGGAGGATGGCCCAAGTCCTTGGGCCCTGCACCCGCATGGGAGACCAGGAGAAGCACCTGGCTCCTGGCTTCGGATCAGCGAGATGCGCCAGCTGCAGCGGCCATTGGAGGGTGAACCAACAGCAAAAAGGAAGACCTTTCTCTCTGTCTCTCTCTCACTATCCACTCTGCCTGTCAAAAAAATAAAAAATAATAAAAAAATAAAAATAAGATTTATTTACTTATTTGAAAGGCAGAGTTGCAGAGAGAGGGAGAGACAGATCTTTCATTTGCTGGTTCACTCTACAAATGCCAAGAAAATCCAGGTCAGGCCAAACCTAGGAACCAGGAACTCCATGTGGGTCTCCCAAGTGGATGGCAGAATTCAAGCACTTGAACTCATCAACTGCCTCCCAGGAAGTGTCATCAGGGAACTTTATCAGACAGAGAGCAGCTGGGACTCAAACTGAAACTCCAACATGGGATGTGGACATCTCAAGTAGGTGGTAGCTTTGTGCTATCTCACAAAGCTCGCCCTTATACAAAACATTTTGAATTTAAGTTGTGGTTAGTATCCTGTGGTTCTTTCAAATAAATCAGTGCAATCAGAAAAAATGTTACTAAACAATACATTCACTTAAAGCACCTTGAAAAAATAACAAGTACTTTTGGGAATTGGAAAATATCTTGTTTAAACTTATTTTTCATAAAACAAATTAAGTAGTACTTGATATTATTACCAATAGCATTATAAAGTATAAACTGCCTCAAAATTTTCCAAACACAGTTTTAATGAAACCACTTATTTATTAACATCTGGTACAGAGTCACATATTTTGTTCACAATACTCAGCATGTAGCTGAAAAGAACACAATTAGGGAAAGATATATGACACTTGACAAATCATAGTTTTAGAGTTTGTTTGTTTCCAAATCCCAAACTACTGTGCAATCCTGTGGTGGATTTGAGTTAGGTAAGTTTTCTTTCCATTTTAAAATTTTAATAAAATGTAATGAATTAGTGTAAATGTATATATATATATATATATATATATATATATATATATATAGAGAGAGAGAGAGAGAGAGAGAGAGAGAGAGAGCCATTGAGGTTTAACACCGTGCATTCCTCCAGACTGTAGAAAGAGAAATGCCTCATTGAGGACATTTAATAGAATAAACTGTGGTAGCAGAGATACAATACGACATGAAATCAATGCCATGATAAATCTAGATACTGTTTAAGATGGAAAGGCATGCCTCCAGTGGGACAGTCAAACCAATATGATTGCAATTCCACCCTTATTATAAATCCTGGCTGCTACCTTGGGTGGGTCAATTAACTTCTTTAACTCACACTCATAGAAGCAGCATAGTGAACATAACTTCACAGGCTTAGAATGAGAATTATAAAATAGGAATAAACACCCATGCAAGAATGGAAATTCAATTACACGGAGAGTAGCATTGGTGCCAAGAGAAGTTTTGGAGATCAGTTCTTACCTAAGGACCTCATAAATATGATATGAAAAGCAAAAAGCAAACAAAAACCAAAAAACCAAAAACAAACAATTGCAAAAAACTTAAAACAGCCAAATGCTGTTTGCACTAATGATTAAAGGGTTTACCATGCTATTTGTTGCAATAGCTGAAATTTGTATGCAGATTTCTTGTTCCCTATCAGCAAATTGGATAAGTAACAAGTGAGCAATGCTGTTGTTCAGTAATTTAGGAAGCTAGTAAATGGGATAATCCAAGATCCCAATCATATTCATAGACATGTGAGAGTACTTCAAAAGAACTCATAGAAAACGCAATTAAAAATAAGTGTATTTTCATGCACAATTTCTTGAAATTTATTAATAAAGTGGATTTTCAAATAGTTAATGGAAAATTCACATTGTGAAAAACCTATACAGTGATTTCAAATCATTTTGCAATAAAACAAGCTCATCTTTGAATTCCATTTTCCACAAGCATTTTGAAGTCCCTTGTGTGTATATGTGCATATGTTTGTTAAATATTATATATATATAAAAGACTTTATTTATTTATTTGAGAGGTAGAGTCATAGACAGTGAGAGGGAGAGACAGAGAGAAAGGTCTTCCTTTCATTGGTTCACTCCCCAAATGGCCGCAATGGCCGGAGCTGCACTGATCCGAAGCCAGGAGCCAGGTGCTTCTCCTGGTCTCCCATGCGGGTGCAGGGGCCCAAGCACTTGGGCCATCCTCCACTGCCTTCCTGGGCCACAGCGGAGAGCTGGACTGGAAGAGGATCAACCGGGACTAGAACCGGTGCCCATATGGGATGCCGGCACAGCAGGTGGAGGATTATCCTACTCTGCCATGGTGTTGGCCCCTGTTACATATTTATATGTGACATATGCTAAACAGTGATTGTTTTGGAATTTTTTTTCTTTAAATAAATAAATGGAGAGAAAAGATTTTCATCAGTAACCTTGTTGAGAAAATTTTCATTACAATGAATAACTAATCAACAGAATAAATAGACTAGGGCTGCTCTTCAATTGTAGCATCTGATTTTGTTAGAGAGCATTATAAACTTGTATAGATAAATGAGCACAATGTTGAAGCATAACAGGCCAGCTTAACACAGACGACCTGCATACGAGTCTGTGCCATGGTAGATCACTTTTCTGCCTGAGGTTCATGGTCATGTTTGCAGTAAGAACTGTCTGCACAGAGAATGGACCCAATGAATGGAAATGGAATGCAACAAAGAAGCCTGATGAGCTTTTCCTGGCCTCAGTCTCAAATCCTGTTCCTTGTAGAGTTTTCATACTTTCCATCACATTTGTGACTTTCCAAATTCACAGAGTGGGATACATTTTTTCTTCTTATATGTTACTTGAGACATTATGTTTCCTTGAGAGATCCCATCCCTGCCTCTTCCTCTTGTTGGCCTTGTTCCATGAATCATAATAAACGTTATATAAATGTAAATGAAGATCCTTTCCTTCTCTGATGGATCTTAACTCATATTCTAAGAATTTTTTAAAGTCTGATTTCTAAAATGCAGAATCTAAAATGGGGATTGTCTTAACAGTGTAGGGATTATTTTTAGTAAATATCTGTAAGAATGGAAATGATGCAAGATAAAGATGGAAACCCTGCAAAGATGCTGTGTTATGAAAAGTCTAGCTTAAGAATCTTTATACTGTTTTCCATGGTTGCCGCACTGCTTTTCATTCCCATCAACAGTGTACAATGGTTCTAACTGTTCTACATCCTTCCCAACATCCGCTATATAATTTTTTATTATAGCTATCCTAAAAGGTATGAAGTCTTACCCCATTATAGTTTTGATTTGCATTTACCTGACCTTTAATGATGCTCAGTATCTTTTCATATAGCTGCTTGCTTTTAGCATGTCTTCTTTGGGGAAATGTCATATTCTTGCCTTTTTAAAAAATTATTTTGTTGGGGTCAGCACTGTGGCACAGCGGGTAAAGCTGCCGCCTGCAGTGCTGGCGTCCCATATGGGTGCTGGTTAGAATTCAGCTGCTTCACTTCCAGTCCAGCTCTCTGCTATCCTCTGGGAAGCAGTAGAAGATGGCCCAAGTCCTTGGGCCTCTGCACCCACATGGGAGACCTGGAGGAAGCGCCTGGCTCCTGGCTTCGGATTGGCACAGCTCTGGACATGGTGGCCAGTTGGGGAGTGAACCAGCAGATGGAAGACCTCTCTCTCTCTTATCTCTCAATCTCTCTCTCTCTCTCTCTCTTTCTCTCTCTCTCTCTCTTTCTCTCTGCCTCTCCTTCTTTCTGTGTGTAACTCTGACTTTCAAATAAATAAATAAATCTTTATAAATAATTTTGTTTATCTGATTGTTTTTCTTTTTGTTTTTCACAATGAGTTGCATGAATTCTTTATAAATTTTGGAAATTAATCCCTTGTTAGATGTATTTAGTATCAGATGCTTTTTTCTATTCAATAAATTTGCTTATTCACACTACTGATTGTTTGCTTTGAAGAAGCTATTTAGTTTTTGCTTTTACTAGTGATTTTATTTTCATATCTCAGAAATCATTGCCAATGATGTAGAACATCCTTCCCCCCCCACGTTTACTTCTAGGAGTTTCATAGTTCTTGTTCTTGAATTTTTATCATTAATGCATTTGCATTTATTTTTTCTCTATGATATAAGGTAAAGATACAATTTCATTATTTTGTATATGAATATACAGTTTCTATGACATAATTTCTTGAAGCATCTTATGTTATTATGTATTCCTGTCACCTCTGAGAGCAGTTGACTCAATGTGTGTAGATATATTTCTTAACTCTCTATCCAGTTCCATTGCTCTATATCTGTCTTTATGTCAGTCCCATACTGTTTTAAGTGGGAAGCCTCCAAGCTTTCTTCTATTTAAAGATTGCTTTGATTATTTTGGATCTTTTGTGGTTCTATATAACTTTTAGGGCTTTTTTCTGTAAATAATGTCAGTGGTATTATAATGGGTATAGAATTAAATCTATAGATTTCGAGTAGTATGAACAATTTCAACAGTATTAAGTCTTCAAATCCATGAATGTGGAATGTATCTCCATTTATTATGGGTTATTTAATTTATTTAATCCATAGTCCACACTTTTTTAGTATACAAGTCTTTAATCCATTATTTAACATTATTTTAAATATTTTCAACGTTCTTATAAACGGAATTGTTTCTTAATTTTATTTTCATGGTTGGTTGTTAGTGTATAGAAATTCAATTGACTATTGTTTGTTCATTCTGTGTTCTGCAAGTATACTAAATTTATTTACTAGTTGTAACTGATTTTTATGGGAACTCTAGGGTTTTCTACACATACATTCATATTACTTGGAAACAGATACTATTCCATCTTTCTGATTTGAGACACTTTTATCTTTTTTTCTTGTCTAAATGTTATGGATAGGATTTCCAGTACTTTATTGAATAAAATTATTAAGACTGGGCATCCTTGTCTTATTCCTCAAAAAAGATAAAAGCAAAACTTTTCAATTTGATCCAGCATTTCTAGTTGTAGATATATTTCCAAATTAATTTAAATGATATTCTTGATGAGTTATCCACACTCCCATGATCATTGCAGTATTATTCTCAAGATACAGAATCAACTCATGTATCTATTCAAAGATAGAAACATAAAGACATGTAAGAACAAATTTTAAATACACACAAGTACATATAATGGGATATTATTCAGCCTTTAAAAAGAAGAAAATCCGTTTGTAATCACATTAATGAGTGTCAAAGACATGCTAAGTGAAATAAGCCAGTCACAGAAGGACAGATACTACATGAGTGTACTTATACGATCCATCCATCCATAGTAGTCACTACACAAGTAGTTACTACAGGTTGGCAGTTTGTGGAAATGAGTTATAGTGCAATGGGCAAGAAGTTTCAATTACATTATATGAGTAATTTACAGAGATCTGCTATACAACTCAGTGCATGTAGTTACTAACATATTGTTGTGCACATCAAAATTTGTTCAAAGGAGCAGGCACTGTGATATGGCAGGTTAAGCCATCACTTGGGATGTCCAAATTGCATATCAGAGTGCTGGTTAGAGCCCCAGCTCATCTGCTTCCAATCTGGCTTCCAGTTAAAGTACCTCCGGGGGGAATGGATTATGATTAGAGTGATTGGGCCCCTGATACCCAAAAGAAGACCCAGAAGGATTTCCTGGCTCTTGATTTGGTCTGGGCACAGACTTGAATGTTGAGTACATTTTGGGAGGAAAGCAGTGTATGGAAAATTCTCTCTCTCTCCCTCTCTCTTTCTCTCCCTTCCTATCCCTTTCAACTAAAACTTAAATTAAAAAAAAATGTTGTTCAGGGGGCAAATCTCATTTCATATTATGTCTGTAAATTACTAAACAATCAAACAAAAATAAAGGTCCACAAGGAAACTTTGGTAAGTGTCAATTATGTCTATTTCCTTGATGATGCTATCACCTATGTGTTTCTGTGTGTATGTATAATCTCATCGAATTAACACACTAAATATGTGCAATGTTTTGTATATTTCAATAAAGTTTCTTTTTTAAAACATCTAGGTTAGATCCCCTATAGCAGCAGGATAAATATTACCTTAGGGTTATTATCACTTGTAATCAGCAAACCATTTTTTTAATTTGTTTGAAAGATAGAATGACAGAGAGAGAGAGAGAGAGAGAGAGAGAGAGATCTTCCATCAACTATTACACTCCCAAAATGATTGCAATGAATGGGGCTGATCCAGATTGAAGCGAGGAGCAAGGAACACTATATGGGTCTCACATGTGGGTGGCAGCAGCCCAGGCACTTGAGTTATCACTCACTAGCTTCCCAGACACATTATCAGTGAGCTAGTTAGGAAGCATAGCACCAGAACTCTAACTTGCACTCCAATGTGAGATGCCATCATAGCAGATAGGGGCTTATCCTGCTATGCCATAACACATTCCTTGAACCAACCATTTACACCCTTCTACCATTCAGCCAGTAGTGACCACATTCAGTGGATGTAACTTTCCAGGCAAGATGGCTCCAATAATATAGAGCAACTCGAAGGACAGACAGAGCAGCTGAATAAAGGGATTCGGAATATGACATCACAGCATCTATTACTGTACGCCCAGTGACACACTACATTCACTAAAATATATTTATTTTTTATATTATGTTTGTTGTATTTGTGCATATCATCTTCTAGTAAATTTCTAGAGAGATATCTAACAGTAAAGCTATTGATACTATTTTTAATGTTGTAATTTGATGTTGATGTTTCACTACATGTTGTAGATTTTCCTTAACTTTTTAAATATTTTAACTATTATTTAATAAATATAAAGTTCCAAAGTACAGCTTTTGGATTACAGTGGCTTTCCCCCTCCTCCCATAACTTCCCTCCCACCCGCAACCAACCAATCTCCCACTCCCTCTCCTATTCCATTCACATCAAGATTCATTTTCAATTATCTTTATATACAGAAGATCAATTTAGTATATATTAAGCAAAGATTTCATCAGTTTGCACACACACAGATACACATAGTATAAAGTACTGTTTGAATACTAGTTTTACCATTAATTCACATAGTACAACACATTAAGGACAGAGATCCTACATGGGGAGTAAGTGCACAGTGACTCCTGTTGTTGACTTAATAATTGACACACTTGTTTATAGCATCAGTAATCACCCTAGGCTACACAAGGATCATGATCACCCTAGACAAGAATCATAAGAAGCCAAGGCTATGGAAGCCTTTTGAATTCACCGACTTCGATCTTATTTAGACAAGGTCATAATCAAAGTGGAAGTTCTCTCCTCCTTCTTTGATGGCCCATCCTTTATACTGGTATCTCACTCACAGAGATCTTTTAGTTAGGTGTTTTTGTTTGTTTGTTTGTTTGTTTTGCCAGAGTGTCTTGGCTTTCCATGCCTAAAATACTCTCATGGGCTCTTCAGCCAGATCCAAATGCCTTAAGGGCTGATTCTGAGGCCAGAGTGCTGTTTAGGACATCTTCCATTCTATGAGTCTGTTGTGTATCCGGCTTCCCATGTTGGATTGTTCTCTCCTTTTTTGATTCTATCAGTTAGTATTAGCAGACAGTAGCCTTGTTTGTGCGATCCCTTTGACTCTTAGACCTATCAGTGTGATCAATTGTGAACTGAAGTTGATCACTTGGACTAGTGAGATGGCATTGGTACATGCCACTTTGATGGGATTGTATTGGAATCCCCTGGCACATTTCTAACTCCGCCATTTTGGGCAAGTCCGATTGAGCATGTCCCAAATTGTACATCTCCTCCCTCTCTTATTCCCACTCTTATATTTAACAGGGATCACTTTTCATTTAAATTTAAACACCTAAGAATAATTGTGTGTTAATTAAAGAGTTCAACCAATAGTATTAAATAGAACAAAAAATACTAAAATGGATAAAGTATTACATTGTACATCAACAGTCAGGACAAGGGCTGATCAAGTCACTGTTTCTCATAGTGTTCCTTCTCCAAGTGGTCACATGGAAGGATAATATTGAAATATCTCAAGATCCATTTCCTGTCTCTGAAATCACTATGGTAGAATTCCCAATCCACTTTTTAGATCTATGAATATGAAATCCTAGAGGAGTCTGAGACTGGCTAGTGCATGATTATAGTAAAAAGAACCTTGATTGTTAGGCAATTTTATTGATTTTAAATTCTCTACAGAAAACACATTCCATATTGCCTGAAGCCTAGACAATCAGTCCAACTGCTACCACTTTCCCAAGTCTACCATTATTGACACTATCTTTTAACTATATAATTTTTGACAATCTAGGAAAAATATTTACCTTTTTTGCAGGCCTTTTGCTGTTCACTTGTGATTACCAGAGATTTAGCCTCAGTGTGATGCTCAACACATTCTACATAATCTCTAGCTGATCCCATCCATTCTTCTGGCTATAATCACCACCCATCTATTGGATCCTTAATCTATAACCAGAGATTATATTATCTGAGACCTCACACATAACAGAGCCCATTAGAAATCTTTATCTAGAAGCCTTACAATCAAAGAGTGTTACAAATACTGGAGCTACAGAAAGTTAGAAAATCTAACACTGTTTTAGTCTCCTCCATGTTTACTACCAGGAGCCTTATTACTCTCCACTCAGAAACCTAAGAAAAAGTCTGGTCTGAGATGTAATCTTCTCATCTTCAGAAGGATTCTTCACAGGAAGTTGAGAAAGAGGACCATAAACATAAGAACAAAATCTGAGAATAAATCATAGATGTCAAAAGATGGGCGTGCTTTGAGAAGAAGTTAAGCAATAGTCTGAAGAGGTCAAGCCTATATACTGTGTGAAAATTGTCACTGAGATTGGGATTTGGTTTTCATTAGCAAGGGCACTTTTAGAAAATTGGGCTTATTTGTTGGGAGTAGTATATGGATATATTATAGATTATCTAATGTAATAACTTTGTGAAATAGGTATTAATGTATTGACATTTAAATAAATTACATAGTTTTCCTAATACACACACAGAGGGAGAATAAAAATGCAATAGTCACTTATGTTTTGTCAGGAAACTATCCAACATCAGGGCAACTATAGCTCATTTGATAGTCAATAGAGGATATTAGTCACGACTCCTGTATATAAAGGTGCAGAAACTTCACATGAAATGTCCTAAGCATGAAAAGGAATTCCTTGATTGATAGAATTGAAATGTACAGGAGTGCTTACAACTGCATATACAGACATTGACAGATCCAGGGGCTCATTAATGTTTGGGACCCATTTCCCACCATCCTGCACTTACCTGTTTGGTAGAAACTACACTTTTTGGTTTTAAGCAAGTTAAAGACTTATAACCACACAACTATCTGTACATGAATGTGCATAGCATTTTTATTCAGAATCACCAAGACATGCTTCTGTAGGTGAAAAGATAAGCAAATTATGGCATATTCATGCAATGGAATATTATTCAATGACAAAAAGAAATGAACTTTCAAGACACATTATGACAAGTAAAATCATTAAACGTCCATCACTAAGTTAAAGAAGCCAACCTGAGAAGGCTACATACTGCATGATTCCAATTATATATAACATCTGGAAAAAGCAAGACTATGGCGATGTTATAGAAATCAATGGTTGCCAGGAGTTCAGGATGTGAGGGTGAGTAAGTGGAGCACAGAACAATATTAGGGCAGTGAAACTATTTTTTTTTTGACAGGCAGAGTGGACAGTGTGAGAGAGAGACAGAGAGAAAGGTCTTCCTTTGCCATTGGTTCACCCTCCAATGGCCACTGCGGCCGGTGCGCGGCAGCTGGCACACCACGCTGATCCGAAGGCAGGAGCCAGTTGCTTCTCCTGGCCTCCAATGGGGTGCAGGGTCCAAGCACTTGGGCCATCCTCCACTGCACTCCCGGGCCATAGCAGAGAGCTGGCCTGGAAGAGGGGCAACCGGGACAGAATCCGGTGCCCCGACCAGGACTAGAACCCGGTGTGCCGGTGCCGCAAGGAGGAGGATTAGCCTATTGAGCCACGGCGCCGGCCAGGGCAGTGAAAATATTGTGTATGATATATTAATTTTGGATTCATGACATTACATATTAGTTAAAACCCATTGAAGAGGGGCCAGCACTATGGCATAGTGGGTAAAGCTGCAGCCGGTAGCGCTGGCATCCCATATGGGAGCTGGTTCAAGTGCTGGATGCTCCACTTCCATTCCAGTTCTCTGCTTATGTTCCTGGAAAAACAGAAGATGGCCCAAACCCTTGGGCACCTGCACCCACGTGGGAGACCCATAAGAAGCTCCTGGATCATGGCTTCAGATGGGTCCACATCTGGACATTGCAGGCATTTGGGGAGTGAATCAGCAGATGGAAGATTTTTCTCTGTCTTTTCTCCACTCTCTCTGTCTGCAATCCTGCCTTTCAAATAAATACATACATCTTAAAGAAAAAAACATTGAAGATACTACACAGACTGTGAACCCTAATGTAAACTATGGACTTTATTTAAAAAGCAAGATGTTAATAATAGGGGGAAATGTGGAAAGGTTTAATATATAAGAAATATTCAAAAAGTGAAAGTGTGCAATAGGAAAAATTATCTATGAATTTCAATATTATTTCATGAATTTTTACACCAAGTTAATCCTTTAAGTTCATTTTCCAAGAACCCTCTAAAGTCTCCTCATAGTGTAACTACCTGTATTTTCAACACATTTACTCTGTAAATCTAACATTTCTCTAAAAGTAAATTTTGCAATTTAAATTGGATTTGAAATAGGAATTTAAAAAGGAAATGAAATAATTTTATTAATAAATTTATTCATTAATGTTTTCAATAAATAATTTAAAATATTTTAATTTATTGGAAATGGAAAGAAGGTGGGGGGAGAGCGAGAGCACAAAGTGAGAGAGAGAGAGATCTATCCACTGGTTCACTCCCCGAATGCTTGCAACAGCTGAGACCAGGTTGAAGCCAAGAGCATGGAATGCTATCTGGGCTCCCATACTGATGGCAAGGACCCATGTAGCTGAATTATCACCTAACACCTGCCACAGGTGCACCATTAACAGGAAATTGGAATCAGAAACAGAGCATAGACTGTAACACAGACACTCTGGTATGAGATGCTGATGTTCCAAAGGGCATCTTAAGCACTGTACCAAACGCCTGCCCTCGGTAAATATTTTTAGTAAATACTATTTACTAAACACTGTAGCTGTATTTTGGGATTATGTAAGAAAATAATTACATGGTGCCTGTTCTCCAACAGCTTATATTGTATTGTTTGATGTTGTCTATTAAGCATGTTTTCTGGTTCGTGCTACACGGGAGTGAGTACAGAGTGATATGGGGCCACATACAAAAAGCAGCTAATTCCTTATAGGCAGATCAGGAAAGCCTTTCCAGATGGAACAATTTCAGACAACCATTTCAAAGTTAAATTAATTTATCTCTTCCCCCGTACATATTCTTTAACTAGCTAACAATTTTCTTTTAGGCTCTTAAATTTTGCCCAAAGCAAGGTAGGATGTGGTATATTGTCGGTGATCTGTACCTGGTGGAGAGTCTGCCTGCCCTGCCCATGCAGGAGGTAGAGGGGGCATGGCACACCATGCCTCCTGGGAAGGACCCCACAACCTGACTGCTGGCAGGGGGTGGGAGCCCCAGGCACTTTTCTCCACCCTCACTCCCTGTTAAAAGGCCCTGTAATTGCCAATCAAGTAAACAGCTCCTGGGTGTGGCCCAGGCCCACGTGGAAAGCTACCCTGGCTAAGTGACCTTCAAGCTGATTGGAGAGACATATTGGTGCCACCGTTGGTTCTGTCCTATAGAGTTAGTGTTGCCCTGAATTAGTTATGCCCCTTCTGCCTGCCCTTTAAAAGTGCACATGGTCCTTAATAAAAGAGGACATGTTCACCAAAACTTGTCTCCGGTGCTTCTTGTGGAACAACACTGCCCTCTATATAAAAATAATACTTTCTTTTGCTCACTTTATGATAATTGTCATGAATCCCACACTATGTGATATTAATACCCCTACTTTCAAGGAAAATAGTATGCACATGTATGTACATAATATCTATATATGAAATGAATTGGCAAAATGATAAAAGGTTACATGTTAAAAATAAATAAATATAATTTAGAAAATGATGTCTTTTTAGGCATTTTAGACATTTAGACATAAGTATTTGGAGAACTATTAAAAAATTGAATACAAGACACAGTTTAGAGATTAGGGAAAAACAAAAGTGAAGAACAGTGAAGCATAACAGGACAGTGGACACCCTAGGGAAATAGCATTGGCATAAAATTATTACTGCCTATTACTGATCCTATCCAGAATTTCTGATGATGATCTTGTGCCAAGGGGCATCATCCATTTAAAGAAACTTACAGTGAACAGACAGCATGATAAAACATCAGAACTAGCCATAAAGATCTTTCAATCTATCCAGCATCTGCCATTTCTACAGCAGTAATAACTTAGTGTGCAGGACCTAGTGTAAAATGAAAAAGAGAGGCTCTTTGTTCAGAAATTATTAACAATTTCAAGTTGATGACAGCAGAGATTTATACCAATTGCAAGTTCTTTCTAGGAGCAGAACCTTGTGCAACTGTGTCAGTCCACTCATGAAGCCTCTCCTGCTCCCACTACGTCGTTACACAGTCATGTTCCAAATATTTCATCTCCACTAATGAACATCTTAAAATGTTTAGCTTCTCTGGAACTTTGACAAAACCAGAGGGAAATCAAGGTTTATTCATCTAGATTGCAAATGTTCACTCTTCACATTGTACTCATTAAGGGGGAACGTCTCCCATGGGAACAGATAGTCTTTGACATTTTTATAACCTGAATTTTGAAGCTACATGTAATTTTTCCATGCACATATATTTACAGGAAAACAGACTCCTCCAATATCTTGAGAATAAATAATAACAGTACTTGGCACATATTGGATGTCCAATTAAACCTATTTGAGTGAATAACTGAATGAAATTTTCTATTTTATAAACTCTACACCTTACAGTCTAGTATCTCCACTGCTAGGACTGCTTCTTAAGAAAATAGGGGAGCATGCATAGAAATGATTATCTATGCAGATATTTACAGGGGCCAGCACCTTGGCTCACTTGGTTAATCTTCCACCTGTTGCGCCAGTATTCCATATGGGCGCCAGGTTCTAGTGCTGGTTGCTCCTCTTCTGTCCAGCTCTCTGCTGTGGCCCGGGAAGGCAGTGGAGGATGGCCCAGGTGTTTGGGCCTCTGCACCCGCGTGGGAGACCAGGGAGAGGCACCTGGCTCCTGGCTTCGGATCAGCCCAGCGCTGGCCGTAGCAACCATTTGGGGGGTGAACCAACAGAAGGAAGACCTTTCTCTCTGTCTCTCTCTGTCTAATTCTGCCTGTCCAAAAAAAAAAAAAAAAGATATTTACAAACAATATTTATAATTACACAAATTTTTATAGTAACCTAGCACTATAGTTTTAAGTGACATAAGAAAATAATTTAGGCCGGCACCGTGGCTTAACAGGCTAATCCTCCGCCTTGCGGCGCCAGCACACCGGGTTCTAGTCCCGGTTGGGGCGCCGGATTCTATCCCGGTTGCCCCTCTTCCAGGCCAGCTCTCTGCTATGGCCCGGGAAGGCAGTGGAGGATGGCCCAACTGCTTGGGCCCCTGCACCCACATGGGAGACCAGGAGAAGCACTTGGCTCCTGGCTTCAGATCAATGCAGCTCCAGTCGTGGCAGCCATTTGGGGGGTGAACCAATGGAAGGAAGACCTTGCTCTCTGTCTTTCTCTCTCACTGTCTAACTCTGTCTTTCAAATAAATAAATTTTAAAAAAGATGTATTTATTTATTTATTAGAAAAACAGCTGGCGCCGTGGCTTAACAGGCTAATCCTCCGCCTTGCGGCGCCAGCACACCGGGTTCTAGTCCCGGTTGGGGCGCCGGATTCTATCCCGGTTGCCCCTCTTCCAGGCCAGCTCTCTGCTGTGGCCAGGGAGTGCAGTGGAGGATGGCCCAAGTCCTTGGGCCCTGCACCTGCATGGGAGACCAGGAGAAGCACCTGGCTCCTGGCTTCAGATCAGTGAGATGTGCCGGCCGCAGCGGCCGTTGGAGGGTGAAACTGGCAAAAAGGAAGACCTTTCTCTCTGTCTCTCTCTCAGTATCCACTCTGCCTGTCAAAAAAAATTAAAAAAAAGAAAATAATCTGTTATAATTTTAGCTGAAAAATGATATAAATCTAAACATAAAAATAAAAGGGTAAGAGTCAAATGCAAGGATCTGAGCAAAAGGAAATTCATCAAAATGACAACAGTAGTTTCTCCTGAATGATGAATTACAGACACCTTTTCCTCCAGAATATTTATATGAACATAAGAATATGAGATTCCAGGGGCTGATGTTTGGTGCTGTCAGGCTACCTCTTGTGATATGGCCATCCTACACCTGACTGAAAATTCAAGTTTTACCTGCTCTGCCTCTGATCCAGGTTTCTGTTAATGCACCTGAGAAGACAGAGGAAGATGACTGAACTTCTTGGGGCCCTGTTATTCATGTCGGAGGCCTGGATGGAGTTCCTGACTCATGGCTTCAGCCTGGACCAGCCCTGGCTATTGCAAGAACTTTGGAAAGTGAAGCAACTAATGAAACTCTCTCTCTCTCTCTCTCTCTCTCTCTCTCTCTGTGTGTGTGTGTGTTTGTGTGTGTGTCTCCTTCTCTCTCTCTATCATTTGCCTTTCAAATAAATTAGCTAATCTTAAAAGCAGAACAGGACATTTCATATTTACATTTGTTCTGCTTTTGCCACAATCTAAGAAGGTCATTCAAAACTTTGTAAATGCTTGACTCAAGTTTGCAAAACCCAGTAGCAAAGTAGCACATAGCCACGGCCATATCTGGTTGCTCACAAAATTCTAAATCCAACAAAGAGCTATTACTACGTTTAAGTAAGTGGAATCAGTGAAAAACAGAAAAAAAAAGTGAAAGCTGTCTTTGAAGAGTGGGGTGAGGAGAAAGATCTATTCAGTCTGGGAAAAACACAGATATCTGGATTCTGAGGTAGCAGGGACCTTAATCAATCTTAGATGAGGAGCTCCAAGAAGATGGCAAGACCCCACATGTGGAATGACCCCCATTACCATGATGGGCCAAAG
Source organism: Lepus europaeus (assembly GCF_033115175.1). Taxonomy (NCBI): domain Eukaryota; kingdom Metazoa; phylum Chordata; class Mammalia; order Lagomorpha; family Leporidae; genus Lepus; species Lepus europaeus. The sequence continues at coordinate 13,380,320 of NC_084850.1, read as the reverse complement.
GACAGGTTAGATACCAATCTTCCATTTCCTTTTTTTCCCACAACTCTTTAAATTCTGATTTTAACTTGACAGGAAGAATGGAACCCATAAATGAAGGAATTTTCTGCCAAAACAGAAGAAAAATCATATAGAACAAAAATACATTGATTGAAAGAAAATAATGATATTTAGATTCATTCTTACTCTACATATTTTCGAAAAAATCTGCATTAAGTGTGCATTCATTTGTCATCAGAAACAATCTAGTAAGAGTTAGCAAAACCAAATAAAGTATTTCCATACTAATCTCAGATTTCAAACTAAGGTTGGATCCCTAAGTGTTCAACCATGACCCGGCAGCACAGAAATGAAATTTTAAGAACTCAAAAGAATTTCATATTCATGATTGTCTCTAAATGTCATAATAATCCCACAAAGTTTACAGACCCAGATATTATTATCCTTATTTTTTGTTCAGAGGAGAAAATGAGGATTTGAGGAGATTTAATACTCTGTCCATGACTATAAAATTTGCTAGTGTCACGACTCAATATATGGTGGTGAAAAACATTGTGAGTAGTGTGAAGTATTTTCCAACCTGTAAACTAGAGATAACGGCTTCTTCATAGGGTAGAACTGTAAAGGAGAAAGATGATTACATTCTAAAAACACGTAGTGCATAATCCAAGTCTGGATAATTGCTACCAGCTTTTGTTTCCTGGATGTTTCAATCCAATATTTGGACATGGTTGAATTTCAGCATTTCTCAAAGCATGGTCTCTTAACCAACGAACTGGAACCTTTGATTTAAAATTATTCTGACTCTACTTCCATACTACCGAATCAGAACTTCAGTTCTACTGCATCAGATGTGGGGCCTAAGAATTTGGATGTTATTATGCTCTTTAAATGGTTCACATGCACAGTACAGCTTAAGAGTAACTGAAATTCTATATAAATCTAATGATAAAGAATATGGCTGGGTTTTAAGAGGCTTACCTTCCTGAGAAATACCTTGTTAAATTCATCTCCTGCGCCTGTCTTTCCTGCTTATAGAGGTAATTTATATGCTATTGCTTATCTTTGGTAAACACCTATTTGCGTTTACTAAATATTCAGAATTTTTTTAACAGGTGAAATTCCTAACCATACACTGATATCAAACATATTGTGGTGCAAGGAAGAATCATCTGCCACTGTTATCCTCTAAAATTGTCAAGAGACTGAAATATGATATAGTTTAGCACTCAAAGTCAAAAGTTCATATTCTTATATTTAGCTTCATCCAAGCAACTGCAATAACTTGAGTACATGCGCTTCCCCAATTTAAAAACTGATTTGGCTGAAATGGGAGGGGGCAGAGAGAGGGGAGAAAAAGTGTGGAGACAGAGAGGGAGACAGAAAGAGAGAAACTCTCACCCACTGGTTCACTCCCTAGTACTAACAATGGCCCCAAGACAGAACCAGAGAACTCAATCCAAGCCTCCCATGAGGGTCATACGGATCCAATCACTTAAATTGTCACTGTTGCATTAGCAGGAGTTAAGAATAAGGAGCAGGTGCCATGGATTAAAATCAGTTATTACAATGTGGGACATGGATGTCTTAACCACTAAGCCAAATGCTCCCCTGCCCAAAATTTATATGGTGAAATCCTAATCGTCAATGTGATGATTTTAAAAGTTAGAAGTTTTGAGGAGAGCGGCAAGATGGCAGAATAGGAAGGGAGCACACTGATAGTCTGGGAAGAGATACTTTAATAAAAGTGGAGATACTGCAGGGTCAAGGAAGAGTAGGGGAAGAAACAGCAGAGGAAACTCTTCCAGAACTAGTGATTCACAGTGGACCTGTGCGGACAGCGTGGGAGCCAACAATTTGGGACACCAGCGGCAGAATCAGCACACCAGCACTGGAACGCGAGGTGAGCTGAACCTCAATAGCCCAAGACACCAGTGGGCAAGCAGAAAGAGGAGACTAGAGGGAACGAGGCTTGAAACTCCGTGGGGAAAAGTTCACCAGGCTAACTAGAAGAGAGAGAGGGAAAAAAAAGTGACCGATACGGACACGAGTTTCTCTCTCTCCACTCACCTCTCAAAGGTGAGCAAGACAAAGAGCAGGTGCCATTTTGGACTAAGTCATAAGCAGGGCAACCTCATATCTACACCTGCCCTCAGCCTAGCATAAAAACCTGACTCTGGAGGGGGGTGGTGTAAAATAACAGGAGATTAGGACCTAGTGAATGTGTAGTACTAAGGAACTGAGACTGTGAAAAAAGAGACGGTGGGGGAGAGAACTCATGGAATTCACGTGAGTACTCTCCAGAGACGCTACAATTCGGTAACCTTGGCAACCCAGTGGGAGACTGCAGGAGAATTGGAGCCCACACTGAGGGCAGCACAGATTCCCTGTGTGGTCCTTGGGAAAGAGCTTCGGATCTCTGGCTCCTGTGGGTATAAAATTCGCCAGCTAACTACCTCCAATTCTGTTCAGCTGTGTAGAATTACTTCCCTTTTGAATCAAAAAAAGAAAGAAAGAGAGAGAGAGATTTACCATGCCTAACCTGGGAGTGTCCTCTTTGACACACCCTTAACCCTGAGGAACCAAAGAGAGCTCTCAGGCCACACCCATCTCAAGCCTCTAAGGCTCCATCAAAAGCAGACAGTCCACTTAATACAGTAATAGTATAACAAGAAAAAACACCACAGCGAGGGAAGAAGAATCCAAAGATATCTCCAAAATGCCAATGCAGAAACCGAAGAAACAAGAACAAGGAAGACATTATGACACCCTCAAATGAACAAGACACACCAATCCAAGATTATGAAGATGATGAGAAGGAAGAAATGCAAGATACGGATTTCAAAAAATTTATGATAAAAACAATTAGAAGTTTTCAATAACAAATGCTTCAGCTACAGAATTCCTTACTGGACAGGATAGAAAATCTCCTTTGAGAAAATGAAATCTTAAGGAGGAATCAAAATGAAACGCAGAAACTAGTAGAACAGGAAAGTGTGCTGGTGAAGAGAAATCCAAATGAAATGAAGAACTCAATAGATCAAATGACAAACACATTAGAGAGCCTTAAAAACCGAGTCAGTGAAACAGAAGAGAGAATATCGGATGTAGAAGACAGAGCGCAGGAAAGTATACAGTCAAACCAAAGAAAAGAAGAGGAAATTAGAAATACAAAAACTATTGTTGCGAATCTACAGGATACTATTAAAAATCCAACATTCGGGTTCTAGGAGTTCCTAAAGGCATGGAGAGAGAGAAAGGATTAAAAGGCCTTTTTAGTGAGATACTTGCAAAGAAATTCCCGGGTTTGGAGAAGGACAGAAACATCCTAGTACAGGAAGCTCATAGAAACCAAGTAAACGTGACCAAAAGAGATCCTCATCACGACACGTTGTAATCAAACTCACCACAGTGAAACACAAAGAAAAGATTCTAAAATGTGCAAGAGAGAAACGTCAGATTACTCTCAGAGGATCTCCAATTAGACTCACAGCTGACTTCTCATCAGAAACCCTACAAGCTAGAAGGGAATGGTGAGACATAGCTCAGGTACTAAGAGAGAAAAACTGCCAGCCCAGAACATTATATCCTGCAAAGCTCTCATTTGTGAATGAAGGTGAAATAAAGACCTTTCATAGCAAACAAATTGAAAGAATTTTTTCAGCACCAGTCCAGCCCTGCAAAAGATGATTTAAAGATGTGTTATACACAGAAACACAGAAACACGGTCATCAATATGAAAGAAGGTAAAGGAAGGAAACATCACAGCAAAACATCACAGGAAGCTCAAAGCATATATTAGAAAATATCTTTGGCAAATGGCAGGGCAAATTTACTACTTATCAATCATCACATTGAACTTTAATGGCCTGACTGTCCAGTTAAAAGACACCAATTGGCTGATTGGGTTAAGGAACAAAACCGAACTATTTTTTGCTTACAAGAAATATCTTTATAACAAAGATGCATACAGACTGAAAGTGAAAGGCTGGAAAAAGTTATAGCATGCCAACAGAAATGAAATAGAGTGGGCGTAGCCATCTTAATATCGGACAACATAAACTTTACCACAAAAACTGTTAAGAGAGACAAAGAGGGGCACTATATAATGATTAAGGGATCCATTCAACAGGAAGATGTAACGATTATCAATGTATATGCACCTAATTACAGGGCACCGGTTTATTTAAAAGATTTGTTAAGGGACTAAAAGGGAGACTTAGACCCCAATACAATAGTACTGGGGTACTTCAATACTCCACTCTCAGAGACAGACAGATCAACAGGACAGAAGATCAACCAGGAGACAGTAGATTTAAACGACACTATAGCCCAAAAGGATCTAACAGATATATCTACAGAACTTTTCATCCTACACATAAAGCATTTGCATTCTTCTCAGCAGTACATGGAACCTTCTCTAGGATTGACCACATGCTAGGCCATAAAGCAAGTCTCAGCAAATTCAAAAGAATTAGAATCATACCATGCAGCTTCTCAGACGACAAAGGAATGAAATTGGAAATTAGCAACTCGGCAATCCCTGGAGCACGTGCAAACACATAGAGACTGAACAACATGCTCCTGAATGAACAATGGTAATAGAAGAAATCAAAAGTGATATCAAAAATTTCTGGAAGTAAATGAAGATAACAGCACAATATACCAAAACCTATGGGATACAGCAAAAGCAGGGTTAAGAGAAAAGTTTATAGCAATAGGTTGCCTACATCAAAAAATTGGAAAGCCACCAAATAGATGAGCTTTCAAGTCATCTCAAGGATCTAGAAAATCATCAGCAAACCAGACCCAAAGCTAGTAGGAGAAGAGAAATAATTAAAATCAAAGAAGAAATCAACAGCATCGAATCCAAAAAAAACATTACAAAAAATCAGCAAACGAGGAGTTGGTTTTTGAAAAAATAAACAAAATTGACACCCCATTGGCCCAACTAACTAAAAAAAAACAAAACAAAACAAAACAAAACAAAAACAAACAAACAAAAAAAAAACAAAAACAAAAAACAAGAGAAAAGACCAAAATCAATAAAATCAGTGATGAAAGAGGAAACGTAACAACAGACACCGCAGAAATAAAAAGAATCATCAGAAACTACTACACGGACTTGTATGCCAGCAAACAGGGAAATCTAACAGAAATGGATAGATTCCTGGACACATGCAACCTACTTAAATTGAACCAGGAAGACATAGAAAACCTAAACAGACCCATAACTGAGACAGAAATTGAAACAGTAAGAAAGGCCCTCCCAACAAAGAAAAGCCCAGGACCAGATGGATTCACTGCTGAGTTCTACCAGACATTTAGAGAAGAACTAACTCCAATTCTCCTAAAACTATTCAGAACAATCGAAAAAGAGGGAATCCTCCCAAATTCTTTCTATGAAGCCAGCCTCACCTTAATTCCTAAGCCAGAAAAAGATGCAACATTGAAAGGGAATTACAGACCAATATCCCTGATGAACATAGATGCAAAAATCCTCAATAAAATTCTGGCCAATAGCATGCAACATCACATAAGAAAGATCATCCACCCAGACCAAGTGGGATTTATTTCTGGTATGCAGGGATGGTTTAACATTCGCAAAACCATCAACGTGATGCACCAGATTAACAGACTGGAGAAGAAAAACCATATGATTCTCTAAATAGACACAGAGAAAGCATTTGATAAAATACAACACCCTTTCATGATGAAAACTCTAAGCAAACTGGGTATGGAAGGAACATTCCTCAATACAATCAAAGCAATTTATGAAAAACCCATGGCTAGCTTCCTATTCAATGGGGAAATGTTGGAAGCATTTCCACTGAGATCTGGTACCAGACAGGGATGCCCACTCTCACCACTGCTATTCAATAGAGTTCTGGAAATTTTGGCCAGAGCTATTAGGCAAGAAAAAGAAATTAAAGGGATACAAATTGGGAAGGAAGAACTCAAACTATCCCTCTTTGCAGATGATATGATTCTTTATTTATGGGACCCAAAGAACTCTACTAAGAGACTATTGGAGCTCATAGAAGAGTTTGGCAAAGTAGCAGGATATAAAATCAATTCACAAAAATCAACAGCCTTTTTATATACAGGCAATGCCATGGCTGAGGAAGAACTTCTAAGATCAATCCCATTCACAATAGCTACAAAAACAATCAAATATCTTGGAATAAACTTAACCAACGACGTTGAAGATCTCTAGGATGAAAATTACAAAAACTTAAAGAAGGAAGTAGAAGAGGATACCAAAAAATGGAAAAATCTGCCATGCTCATGGACTGCAAGAATCAATATCATAAAAATGTCCATTCACCCAAAAGCAATTTATACATTCAATGCAATACCAATCAAAATACCAAATGCATTCTTCTCAGATCTGGAAAAAATGATGCTGAAATTGATATGGAGACACAGGAGACCTCGAATTGCTAAAGCAATCTTGTACAACAAAAACAAAGCCGGAGGCATAACATTACCAGATTTCAGGGCATACTACAGGGCAGTTGTTATCAAAACAGCATGGTACTGGTACAGAAACAGATGGATAGACCAATGGAACAGAATAGAAACACCAGAAATCAATCCAAACATCTACAGCCAACTTATATTTGATCAAGTATCTAAAACCAATCCCTGGAGTAAGGACAGTCTATTTAATAAATGGTGCTGGGAAAATTGGATTTCCACATGCAGAAAAATGAAGAAAGTCCCCTACCTTTCACTTTACACAAAAATCCACTCAACATGGATTAAAGACTTAAAACTACGACCTGAAACCATCAAATTATTAGAGAGCACTTGAAAAACACTGCATGATATAGGTACTGGCAAAGACTTCCTAGAAAAGACCCTGGAGGCGCACACAGTCAAAGCCAAAATTAACTCTTGGGATTGCATCAAATGGATAAGTTTCTGTACTGCAAAAGAAACAGTCAGGAGAGTGAAGAGGCAATCGACAGAATGGGAAAAAATATTTGCAAACTATGCAACAGTTAAAGGGTTGATAAGCAGAATCTACAAAGAAATCAAGAAACTCCACAACATCAAAACAACCCACTTAAAAGATGGGCCAAGGACCTTAATAGACATTTTTCAAAAGAGGAAATCCAAATGGCCAACAGACACATGAAGCCATGTTCAAGATCACTAGCAATCAGGGAAATGCAAATCAAAACCACAATGAGGTTTCACCTCACCCCAGTTAGAATGGCTCACATTCAGAAATCTACCATAGTAGATGCTGGCAAGGATGTGGGGGAAAAGGGACACTAACCCACTGTTGGTGGGAATGCAAACTGGTAAACTCACTATGGAAGTCAATTTGGAGATTCCTCAGAAACCAGTATACAACCCTAACATACAACCTAGCCACCCCACCCCTTGGAATTTACCCAAAAGGAAATTATATTTGCAAATAAAAAAGCTGTCTGCACTTAATGTTTATTGCAGCTCAGTTCACAATATCTAAGACCTGGAACCAACCCAAATGCCCATCAGTAGTAGACTGGATAAAGAAATTATGGGACATGTACTCTATAGAATACTATACAGCAGTCAAAAAAAATGAAATCCAGTCATTTGCAACAAGATGGAGGAATCTGGAAAACTTATGCTGAGTGAATCAAGCCAGTTCCAAAGGGACAAATATCATATGTTCTCCCTGATCGGTGACAACTAAGTGAGCACCAAAGCGGAAACCTGTTGAAGTGAAATGGACACTATGAGAAACAGTGACTTGATCAGCTCTTGTCCTGACTGTTGATGTACAATGTAATACTTTATCCATTTTAGTATTTTTGTTTTGTTTTGTTTTGTTCTAGTACTAGTGGTTGAATTCTGTAATTAACACACAATTATTCTTAGGTGTTTAAATTTTAACTGAAACGTGATCTTTGTTAAATATAAGAGTGGGAATAAGAAAGGGAGGAGATGTACAATTTGGGACATGCTCAAACGGACTTGCCCCAAATGGTGGAGTTAGAACTGTGCCAGGGGATTCCAATACAATCCCAAGGTGGCATGTACCAATGCCATCTCACTAGTCCAAGTGGTCAACTTCAGTTCACAATTGATCACACTAATAGGTCTAAGAGTCAAAGGGATCACACAAACAAGACTAGTGTCTGCAAATACTAACTGATAGAATCAAAAAGGGAGAGAATGATCCAACATGTGAAGCGGGATACCCAGCAGACTCATAGAATGGCAGATGTCCTAAATAGCACTCTGGCCTCAGAATCAGCCCTTAAGGCATGCGGATCTGACTGAAGAGCCCATGAGAGTATTTTAGGCATGGAAAGCCAAGACATTCTGGAAAAAAAATAAAAAAGACCTAAATGATAGATCTTTGTGAGTGAGATCCCAGTGGAAAGAACGGGACCATCAAAGAAGGAGGTACTTTTCTCTGAAGGGAGGAGAAAACTTCCATTTTGACTATGAACCCTGTTGGAATAAGATCAAAGTCTGCGAACCCTAAAGACTTCCATAGCCTTGGCAACTCATGACTAGAGCCTAGGGAGATTACTGACGCCATAAACAACAGTGTCAAATTGTTAAGTCAGCAACAGGAGTCACTGTGTACTTACGTCTCATGTGGGATCTGTCCTTAATGTGTTGTCCACTGTGACGTAATGCTATAACTAGTACTGAAATAGTATTTTACACTTTGTGTTTCTGTGTGGGTGCAAACTGATGAAATCTTTATTTAATATATACTAAATTGATCTTCTGTATATAAAGATAATTGAAAATGAATCTTGATGTGAATGGAATGGGAGAGGGAGCAGGAGATATGAGGGGTGTGAGTGAGAGGGAAATTATAGGGGGGAAGCCATTGTAATCCATAAACTGTACTTTGGAAATTTATATTTACTAAATAAAAAAGTTAAAAAAAATTAGAAGCTTTGTGAGGTGATTAGATCATAATGGCAGAGTCCTCTTGAATGGCATTAGTGGCCTTTCAGAAAGACTAAGGGAAATCAGTTGCATATTCTAGCATGTAAGGATGCAGTGAGAAGTCACTATCTAGTAATCAGGAATTGGCCTCTCAGCAAACCCTGAATTTCGTGGTGTCTTGATCTTGGAATATCTAGCCTTCAGAAGTACATAAAGCAGCTTTCTGTGGTTTATAAGCTACCCAGTTTATTTCATCACAGCAGTCCAAATGAACTAAGTCAGCAAGAAAGTATTCTAGGTTTTTCATCTTTCATGAAAGTGAAATCAACACCAAGAGTAGTGCTCAGATTGGCAATGATTCTAGTGAGTCCTCAGAACAGTAAGAAGAAATAGAGTAGACATTTCGCACAGAGGCTAAGATGCCACTAAGGACATCGACATCCCGTATCAGTGTGTCAGGGTTCAAGTTCCTTATCTACCCCTGGTCCCAGTTTCCTGGTAATGCACACCCTGGGAGTCAATAAGTGATGGCTCAAGGAGAGTCCCTATCAGCAACATGAAGGATTCTACCTTTAGCCTGGACTAACCTCAGCAGTTATGGGTATTTGAGGAGTAAATCAATGGATGAGAAATTTCTCTTTCTCCCTCCCTTGTCTCCTTGCCTTTTAAACAAAGGAAGGGAAGGAGAGGGGGAGGAGAAATAGGTACACAAATGCATGTAGAGTTGATTATTTTCTAGTGAATCATAATAACATGAGATTTATCTCTAAAATACTTCTTAAGTAGTAACATGAAGAAGATTAATTTAAGGGTGTGGTTAAAATGCAGATTCTGATTCAGACAGAGAATTAATCCAAAAACCCCATTTAAATACGGATTCTGATTCAGAAACAAATGAGAGTTCTAAGTGATATCAGTGTTGCACCATGGATTGCACATCGGATAGCTAGCAAGAGGTTCTAGGGCCCTAGTGATCCTACTTGTTAATTGTTCCATTTTTCTTCAATGTAGTTTCTTTAAATTGACAAATGATACATATTTTGGGGGAAAGATATGATGTTTTGGTCTATGCATGCAGTGTAGAGAGATTCAATCAAGCTAACATCACCTCACCAACTTATATTTTTTTGGTGAGATCATCAAAAATTTATTCCAGCCATTTTTAACTATATAGTGAATTTGTCTTGGACTCTAAAAGCTTAGTTATTTTTCATTTGCTTCATTTTCTCTCAAATGAAAATAATTGTTCACACATATAATGCTACAATAAGTTTGCAATAACTTCAAAGATAAAAACTATGTCCATTTGGTTAAAACAAATATTCATTGAGCATTTGCTGTGTTACTAAGCACTGTAAAAGATGTGTTCACTTAAATCATCTCGTGTGAGTATTGTAAGTAGTTATTTAAAATAGATATTAATATCTTAATTTTTCAGTTAACGAAACTGAAACTCAGAATGATCTGCCAAAGATATAGGCTTAAATGTAATCATTTCACTCAAAATCATGTTTACTTTCAATCATAAAAACACTTAATTACCATCATGTAACTAGTGACTCTTATGGCCCCTAGCAAGAGGTATACAGACATGAGAAAAATATATATTTAATCAATGATTGAATAAAATAAAAACTTGAACATTTTCTTACTTAGATGACTACTGAATAAAATGGAAAAGCTGTTTGTGGTGCAGATGGTGCAATTTAAACCAAAATGTGTTTTCTTGTTCATTTTTTCCATAGCTTGTTTCATTGGGTATATTTACATTGATTACTTTATCCATTCAGACAGAATTTATTGAAAAATCTATGCAGGGAAGAGTACGTGGGTTATAATCATCTGCATGAAATAATATAGAGTTTCTGCTCTAAAAGGCCCATAATCAAATAGGAAAAAAGGGAAGAATTAATTGGAAAGAGACAACTGGTAGAAATATGTGACTGATGGTGATGTTCAGAGAGTACTAAGGAGCACAGGGAAGAAAGTCTCTGTGGGGGTTGGTGAGGAGGACTTTTTGAGAGGAGTGGTGTCTTTGTTACATCTCAAAGGACAGCTAACACAAAGGCCAAGAGAATGGCATTCTGTATCACAGTGCACCAAGTGGCCTGAAAATTATCAGAGAAAGCAGAGATACATGAATGAGCATGGTGTATTCAACACTATATGCATTTCAGGAATATTGGTGCATAAAGTATGCCAAGCCAAGGAATGGTAAGAAATGCGACTGAAGACAAATGTAAAAAGCAGATATGGGAAGCTGTGTATGTCCTATTTAGGAGGTTTCAATGCATCCAGAAGATTATTTCTTATTAAGGCAAGGTCCTCAGATACCTTTGGATACTTAAGATATTTTAAAGAATCTAAAAAGCCAGAACAACTTTCAGATTAATATATAAGCATTGTTTCCCCTTTTCAATATGTTTACACTGATGGTTAGTAAAACTTCTGCCATCTCAGCATACGTCAAGACTAACACCAAAATGCCAACGCACACTACAAAATGTGCTACTCATCCTATATTTTTCATTGCCATACTTTCAGCTTTTTTTAAAAGAACATCTCATCTCACATACGAATGCCCTCAGTAAAGCAGAAAATATCATTAATTTTATTCAATATTAACTCTGAGCACATGCCTTTTTAATATCCTATATGATGAACTGAATGATGCATAAATCACTTCTGTTGCAAACTGAAGTAGGATGGTTGTCTCTGGGAAAAGCATTTGTGTTATTGTTAGGGATGCCGGCTGAACTGGCTGTGTTTTCCATGACAGACTGTTTTTGTTTGAAAAAATGACTGACAGATAAACTGGTTGTTCAGACTGAGTACTTGGCAGATATTTTCTCAAAAATGAATGCAGTAAGCCTGTCACATCAAGGGAAACAACTGAAAGTGCCTGCTGCCAATGACGCAATTCAAGTTTTCAGTCAAAATTAAAATTTGTGAAAACATATCTGCCACAGGAGCTCGACAGGACACCAATGCTCAAAAACTCTTCTGAGGAGGTTAGTGATTACATCAGCAGATGTAAGTTTTTGATGAATATAATGAAATACACTAACACTTGGAAGACCAACATAATTTAGTGAAGCAGTACATTCTAAATGGCTAGTACTTGGTGTGAAAAAAAAATCAGGCATGGTTAACATCCATTCAAGGGGTAAAACCAATTAAGGGATTTTAATGTAACATGGTACCAAAAGTTTGTTGATAGTTGGTAGTAAGATTCTGCATTTACTGCTAGCCTTTAAGAAACTACCACTTGTCTGTTTGTTGTGATATCTAAGAATGATAATCAAAATTTTCTGTAGATGCTAAAAAATGCTCCTTTTTTATCCAACTGCATCTCTGTAAGGCAGGATTTTTCTTTTCATGTACTTCAACGGAATTTATAAGTTGCAAGAGAGTGAATGCAGGATCAGATATGAAACTCCAGCTGTCTCTTATTAAGCCAGGCATTAAGGGAATTTGAATAAAAACAAAACAACCTCATTCTTCTTAATCATGTATGTTAGTGTTGGAAAATTCAGTTATTTTAATAAAATATTTATTTTTAAATTGTCGTAGGCTTCTTATTGCTATTTGTATTTTAATCACTTTTAAAATAAAGACATTTATTTCAAAAGCAGAGTGGCAGGAAGAGAGAGAGAGAGAGAAAGAGAGAGAGAGAGATGAATCTTCCAACAACTGATTGATACTCCAAATGCCTGCAATAGCTGAGGCTGGGCCAGGTCTAAGACAAGAACCAGGAGTTCCATTTTGGTGTGCCCTAGGGATAGTAGGAACCCAAACACTAGGTCCATCTGCTGCTGCTTCTCAGGATATGAATTAACAGGAAGATAAATTGGAAGCAGAGACTGAACTCAATCCTAGGCACTTTGATATAGAATACTAGCTAGCATTACAAGTGGTAGCATGGCCTGCTGAATGAAAATGCCCACCCTATTTTAATTACTTAAATGGTAAATATTGACAGATACAATCTATAAAAACACTTTCAGCCCTTAATATTTCTAAAAGTATAAAGAAGCCATAAAACCAAAAAGTTTAAGCACCGGCACCGTGGCACAATATGTTAATCTTCTGCTTGCAGTGCCAGCATCCCATATGGGCACCGGTTCTAGTCCCAGCTGCTCCATTTCCAATCCAACTCTCTGCTATGGTCTGTGAAAGCAGTAGAAGATGGTCCAAGTGCTTGGGCCCCTGCACCCGCATGGGAGACCAGGAAGAAGCTCCTAGCTCCTGGCTTCGGATCTGACCATTGGGCCATTGAGAAGCGAACAAAAGGATGCTTTCTCTCTGTCTCTCCCTCTCACTATCTGTAACTCTACCTCTCAAATAAATAAATAAATAAATAAATCTTTTTTAAAAAGTTTGAACTACTGTCATAGGTGATAGAAAGATAGAAAGCTACAGAAGTGCTTAGTGGTCAAATTTAATGTGTAAATATACTTCTCTGTGAATGAACATTTGGTGCAGCAGTTAAGATGCTCACATTACAGGGTAAAGGTGCCACCTGTAGTACCACCATCCCATATGGGCACTGGTTCACGTCTCAGCTGCTCCACTTCCTATCCAGCTTTCTGCTGTGGCCTGGGAAAGCAGTAGAAGATGGCCCAAGTCCTTGGATCTCTGTACCTGTGTGGGAGACCGGAAGAAGCTCCTGGCTCCTGGCTTCGGATAGGCACAGCTCCTGATGTTGTAGCCAACTGGGAAGTGAACAAGTGGATGGAATACCTCTCTTTCTCTCTCTCTCTCTCTCTCTCTCTCTCTGTGTAACTCTGACTTTCAAGTAAATAAATAAATCTTTAAATAAAATAAAGTAAAATAATAATTGACAGGGATTATATGGTACTACAATATTAATGATTCTGTGACTTTTAAAATTTATCCTATATTAATACAGTTAAACTTTAAAAAATTTGATTTTTTATATCCCTCACCTGTTGTTTTGCTGGACAATGTCTTTTACTTTTTATTCTCAAACTATGCAACTGATAAAGGGTTAAATATCCAGAATCTATAAAGAGCTCAAGAAATTCAACAACAAAACAAACTATCCAGTTAAGAAATGGCAAACGACTTGAACAGGCATTTTCAACAGAAGAAATCCAAATGGCCAACAAACAATTGAAAAAATGCTGAGGATCACTAGCCATCAAGAAAATGCAAATCAAAACCACAATGAGGTTTCACCTCACCCCAGTTACAATGGTTCTCGTACAGAAATCAGCAAACAACAAATGATGGCAAGGATGTGGGGAAAAAGGTACCCTAAACCACTGTTGGTGGAAATGTAACCTGGTGCAGCCACTGGGGAAGACAGTATGGAGATAATTCAGAAATCTGAATATGGTCCTATCATGTGATCCATCCATCCCACTCATGGGCATTTACCCAAACCAAACAAAATCAATATATGAAAGAGTTATTTGTACCCCCATGTTCATTGCAGTTCAATTAACTACAATTAAGATACGGAATCAATCCAGATGGCCACTATTGACTGGATAAAGACATTAATGGCATATATACACTATGGAGTGCTACTTAGTTATAAACAATGAAATTTGTGGAGCCATTAAGCCTTTGAGTATAATGTAAGTTATAAGTTGCTATATCAAAAAATAAAAGTATTTTAATTACTAAGTTAAAAGAAAAAATAAACATTTTGGTATATGAAAAATAAAAATCCAGGAGGTGGCCGGTGCTGCGGCTCAATAGGCTAATCCTCCACCTTGCGGCGCCAGCACACTGGGTTCTAGTCCCAGTTGGGGTGCTGGATTCTGTCCCGGTTGCCCCTCTTCCAGGCCAGCTCTCTGCTATGGCCCGGGAGTGCAGTGGAGGATGGCCCAAGTGCTTGGGAGCTGCACCCCATGGGAGACCAGAAGCACCTGGCTCCTGCCTTCGGATCAGCACAATGCACCGGCCACAGCGCGCTGGCCGCGGCGGCCATTGGAGGGTGAACCAATGGCAAAAGGAAGACATTTCTCTCTGTCTCTCTCTCTCTCACTGTCCACTCTGTCAAAAAATAAAATAAAGTAAAATAAAAATCCAGGAGGAAAAATAATTTAACTCATATATGTCTGACTTCAAAATCTGCAACTTTTACCTGGGTATTATATTATCAATTTCTTCTCATTCTTCATTACAAAGCATTAGCACGTCATTCTCTTGAGTACTAGATATCTCTCTCGTTTAGTTAAAGAATTTTAAAAGTTGTTTCTAGTTTTCTTTCTCCATCATTGAATTCAGGGACCATAGAAGCCAGATTACCAACTTACTTCCAGGCAAGCACATACTCAGTAACTGGAAAAACAATTACATTGCATGATAAAGTTTTCTTGATCATGAGAAACAGAAGGTAAAATTGCACCCTGTGCTTCCCCAAAACACATCTATATGAGCATAACACACACATAGCTACAAAGGAGTAATTGTGTTAGTTTTCTATTACTTCTGTAGCAAATGTCCCCAAATTCAGTAGCTTAAAAAGATGCAAATTTATTATCATACAGTTCCACAGTCAGAAGTCCAAGACAAATCTTAATGGGCTAAAATTATGTGTTTATAGATTGTGTTGCTTTTGGACACAGAGGAGCATTTATTTCCTTTTTTTTTTCCAGCTTCAGGAGTATGGACACATTCCTTCACACAGTGCCTCCCCTATCATCAAAGTCATAAATCACATGATACTGACATCTACACCCATCATCACATCTTCTTAGACTCTGCCTCTTCTATATCCTTGGTCACTTATATAACTCTGGAATTACATTACACTCATATGGATAATTCAGAATTACCCCCATGCCCATTTCAAGGTCAGTGGATTAATAGTCTTAATTCTGTCTACCACCATATTCTTCCTTGTCATGTGAAAGCATGTTGCAGATCTGAAGGAATATGATATAGACATCCTTGGTGCAATTATTCTTTTCTCCAAAGTACTTTTTTTGCACAGTTCAATTCAATTTAACAAAACAAAAAAGTAGACTACTGTTCTTACTTGGCACATGGCCACACATACATGTGTATGGGTGCACACACATACACACAAACACATACTATTCTAAGTAGTTTTCAACTTGGGGATCTACTTGTCAATACTATATAAATGCCACTCCAACTTTTATGACCTAGTGCTACCTAGAAATGCACACTTGTGTGACAAGAAATTGATTGCACTGTGTTTTTCTGATGATGAGTTGTTAATAATTGGTTCTTTGAACAGACTGAATGCAGTGAGCTAGTTTCATATTTCAATTGAAGAGGAAAATATTCATGTAAGCAAAATACATATATATTCTTAGGGTGTTTTGCTTGATTTGGTGTATTGCCTTTTCATTTGATCAGAAAGTTTTTCAAGCCAGATATTTCAATAGAAGAGAGTATGGGCAAGAAGACGAACCTGATGCATGTGCCCTGAATAGACATGCCAATTCCCTTGGGATATTCTATGATGTTAAATAAGGTGCTGATGCTTTTCCAGCAAATCTAAAAATGGCAAAAAGCTTCTGACCTATATCCACCAATATTCTACTCACATTCATCTCGCTCATATTCCTCACTAATTGTACAAAGTTGCTATATTTTGATTTTGGTGCATTCAGAAATATTTAAATAGGGGCCGCTGCTGTGGTGCAGTGGGTAAATACCCTGGCCTGAAGTGCTGGCATCCCATATGGAGGCTGGTACAAGACCTGGCTGCTCTACTTCCAGTCTAGCTCTCTGCTATGGCCTGGGAAAGCAGTAGAAGATGGCCCATGTCCTTGGGCCCCTGCACACATGTGGGAGACCTGGGGGAATCTCCTGGCTCCTGGCTTCAGATCGGCACAGCTCTGGCCATTGCAGGCATCTGGAGAGTGAAGCAGTGGATGGAAGTCCTCTCTCCCTCTGCCTCTACCTCTCTCTGTAACTCTGTCTTTCAAATAAATACTTAAAAAATAAAAATATATATTACTCTGCAGTTTTAAATGGGGAAGTGACTTGTCCAGATTCTAAAGACATTTCCCCCAGTCCTGAGATCTCAGTCCAGAATTCTTTCTAGCAGTGCTGGCTCCTGGCTTTATATCGGCACAGCTCAGGCAGTAGCTGTCAATTGGAAAGTGAACCATCGGATAGAAGATCTCTCTCTCTCTCTGCCTTTCCTCTCTCCGTGTAACTCTGACTTTGAAATAAATAAATAAATCTTAAAAAAAACAAATAACAAAATATTTAAATAACCACAATATATTAAATGCCTACATAATTACCTGCCAAGTGTATAAATGAATCTTGAAATCTCTAATATCTATCTTTTTGTGGGGGTGGGATGGGGATATCTAAATTCTTTCCATTGTTCCACTAAATATATAGTGCATTAAGATTTTCACCTTCTCACTGTTCACAATTATTGGCTATGACAGGCTGTCTTGTGCATTGTATAATGCTTATCAAAATCCCTTGTCTTTATGCACTACATCCCAGTAGCATTCTCACAGCTGTGACAGAAAAACTTTTCCAGATATTGCCAAATATTGCCCAGGGGGCAAAGTTTATTTTGGTTGATTATCACTGCCTTGGAATATCTTTGTTACTTTAGCTAAATGATTTCTTTTGGATGGAAGTTCAGGATTTTCAGGAGGTCAAGTAAAGGCCTTTGTATAGATCTTGATGTATTGCCAAATTATATTCCAAAAGGGTCTACCTTTTTTGCCTGACCACCAGTACAATCTAAGTGACCTGAATATTATTTGCTATAGGAGTCTCGGTTTTAAAACACTTTAGGCCGGCGCCGCGGCTCACTAGGCTAATCCTCCGCCTTGCGGCGCCGGCACACCGGGTTCTAGTCCCGGTCGGGGCACCGATCCTGTCCCGGTTGCCCCTCTTCCAGGCCAGCTCTCTGCTGTGGCTAGGGAGTGCAGTGGAGGATGGCCCAAGTCCTTGGGTCCTGCACCCCATGGGAGACCAGGAGAAGCACCTGGCTCCTGCCATCGGAACAGCGCGGTGCGCCGGCCGCAGCGCGCTACCGCGGCGGCCATTGGAGGGTGAACCAACGGCAAAAGGAAGACCTTTCTCTCTGTCTCTCTCTCACTGTCCACTCTGCCTGTCAAAAAAAAAAAAATTTAAAAAAAAAAAAAAAACACTTTAATTTTTGCTTATATATTGAAGCAAATTATTTTATTATTAATATTATTTTATTACAGTTTGCTTTCCCAGATGGCTAGTAAGACAAAAATTCTTTGCATTTTTTATTATTTATATTTGAATTTTGTGTAACATTATTTCATGTTAAAGAGACTGCCCCCTGCTCCAGGGATTGATTTTAGCTCCTTTCTCAAAGATAATTTGGTTGTAGATGCTTGGATTGATTTCTGGAGTTTCTATTCTGTTCCATTGGTCTAACATGTCTGTTTTTGTACCAGTACCATGCTCTTTTCATTATAACTGCCCTTTAGTATGTCTTGAAACCTGGTATTGTGATGTCTTTGGCTTTGTTTTAGTTGTTTAAGATTGCTTTAGCTAGTTGGGGTCTCTTGTGTTTCCATATGAATTTTAGCATGAATTTTTCTAGATCTGAGAAGAATGCCATTGGTATTTTGATTGAGATTGCATTGAATCTGTAGTTTGGATATTTTGAAGATCTTGATTCTTCAAATCCATGAACATGGAAGATTTTTCCATTTTTAATGTCTTTTTCTATTTCTTTCTTAATGTTTTATAATTTTCATTGTAGAGATCTTTGACATCCTTGGTTAAATTTGTTCCAAGTTATTTAATATTTTTGTAAATGGGATTGATCATAAAAGTTCTTTCTCAGCCATGGCATTTTCTGTGTATACAATAGCTATTGATTTTTGTACATTAATTTTATATTTTGTCACCTTACCAAACTGTTCTATAAGTTCCAAGAGTCTCTTGGTGGATACTTTTGGATCCTCTAAGTACAGAATCATATCATCTGCAAATAGGGGTAGTCTTGCCTAATGAGTCTGGCTAAAACTTCCAGTACTATACTAAATATCAATGGTGAGAGTGGGCATCCTTGTCTGGTTCTGGATATTAGGGGAAATATTTCCAGCTTTTCCCCATTCAATGTGATGCTGGCCATGAGTTTGTCATAAATTGCCTTGATTGTGTTGAGGGATGTTCCTTCTATTCTCAATTTGCTTAAGTTTTTCATCAAGAAATGATGTGGTACTACAGGCAGTGATTTTGCCTGCTATGTCACAGCACCAGCCTGTCAATAACAGTTTTCTAGGAGCAGTTTAAGTCCCCTCATACAAGTGTTCTTAGTCCATTATCTTATGTCTTCTAGGCACAGCCCAGAAACACACATTCAGTCTAAATAGGGTTTGCAGCATGGAATTTAACATTCTCTGAATCTCAATTTTCTCATCTCTAAGGTGAGAAAAGCTGAAATGACATCTCCAGTTCCACAGTAGATGCGGTGAGGTCAGTGGGGCAACCATAGCACTTGTTCCTACTTAACTGATCTAGTCTATGTTGGAAGCTAGCAGGATACTGTGAAGAAGTCAAGCTAAAGTTTAATCATGGAAATGCTAAGTGTCTTCACGAACCAACTTCTAAGCTGGAATTACTTATAAATTCATCCTCAAACTAAATTACCCCATGTCAGATAACATTTATAAGGGTCTGTGAAGAAAAAAACTATATCTGTAATAACTACCAGAATTAATAGCATACAGGATTGTTAAATAACACATCAATTTCTTGAATTTCCTTTATATTAATTTTTTTCATTAGTCATTTCCATTGATAATGTGTAATACTAAATTTTACAGTTCTTTAGGAAAAATTCAGTCCCTTAAGACTGATTTAACTGAAATATGAGATGATTCTTTAACACAACTCTAATTTGCAGCTAAGTAGACTTTTAAAGTATAGCATTTCATTTTTAGAATAAAAAAGCACAATGTAATAGCTAGGCAATCTTGTTGAATCTTATGCTATGATGTTATTTCTGCCCTGAAATGATCACTTGTCTTCATTTTGCCAAATTTATCGCCCCAAAAGGATACCAAAAGCACAAATTGTTACCTGCAACAAATGTTCTAATAGCTTTAATATCTCCACTACAGCAGCTTCAACACTACTTTTGGAGTCATTATTCAAAGAAAAAGTATTCTTTCATTTCACTTATCTTTCATTTTTCTAAAGGTGAGTCAAGCAGTTGGATCATACATCCTGCAGCATTTTATCAACAGATGAATAAAAATCTGGTAACCGGGACCAACGACCCTATGAAATGCTCTTAGCAAAGTCTTGCATCACACTCATTCACAGCAACAGAAGAACAGAAATTTATTAGGGTACACAGATATTAATGCAGGTAAAAACGTGCCCAAGAGGAAAAGGGTCATATTACTCATCAAAGTATCTGTTGATGGGTGATGCTAGGAGAAAGGAAAGACAGATTGTTTTCTAGGATGGTGTGAAAGATAGTCTGCAGGTAGAGAAGATAGTGAGGTCGTGTAGGAGTTCTTATGGCCTCCCAATTTTATATAACACTTCCAGGTGTTGGAAATATATGGCAAATGGATGAAAGACATGTGTTATATTCCAGAGGATCTCTATTGGAGGAATGGTTGGGCAACTTAAAAAGGCAAAATCTCTTGGGGTTGGCATTTCATCTAGTGGTTAAGACACCTGTATCCCATACTGGAGTCCCTGAGTTCAATTCTGGGAAATGCCTCGTGATTCCAGTTTCATGGTAAGGCAGACCCTGGGAGGCAGAGGTGATGGTTCAAGTAATCAAGTTCTTGCCATCTATATGTGTTCCTGGCTTTAGTCCCGATACAGCCCTGGCCATTACAGGTATGTGGAAAGTGAATCAGTGGACAGAAGTCTCTCTCTTTCTCTTTTTCTGTCTCTTGCTCCTACTTTCTCTGTTTTTCTGCCTCTCAAATGAATACATAAAACTTCTTAAAATGTTCAATCTCAGTTTCTTCTCTGTAGACAAATAACACCTTGGTAGATTAGATGCTGAAACATACTTATTTCCTTTAAATTTTATGATGAGGTTTATACATAGTGAAACTCTGTCTTGTAAAGAATTAAATTGTTATTTTTAGCATCATTGGATTCTGAGGTGTTTGTTATTCCTGCATGTAAAAAAATCATTTTTCATAATATTTGTGTTATGTTGACAATGTAACAGTGACTATAGGCAGTGGGTGCTTTGAGTTAGCTCATTTTACGCATTGTACATTTTCTAACTAAACTGTGGAATCCCAGCAGCTTCATAACATTCAGTATAAAATTAAGCCAGGAAAATAAAGTGTTGACAGCCAGGGTTATCCCCTGACAAAGCTTAACAGAATGTCTTTCTCTTATTCCATTTCATGGAAGAAATTATAGGGAATTCAAAGAGAAACACTGAGCCTATTGATTTCTATAAAAGTAGAAGTTTTACATATTAGAGTTCCCAGTAGTAGAAATTCAGTTCCTTAAAATAGTCATGTGCTCAAGGTTCAATCTACACTATCCATCTGAGTAAAGCACCCTTGAATTTAAGTGCTGTATCTGCTGTTTATTTGCCATGTGATATCAAAGATTACAGATTTAAACATCAGTTCCCTTGTGTGTAGAATGGAATAATGCCCTATAATTAATTTCTGTATGTCTTGTGTCAATTCAAGATAATACAGAAGGTGGTGCTGTATAGTAGGTGAAACCTTAGGCGCGGGCATTCCATATGGGTTTGTGTCCTGGCTGCTCCTCTTCCCATCCAGCTCTCTGCTATAGCCTGGGAAACAGTACAAGATGGTCCAAGTGCTTAGGCCCTGCACCTGTAGGGAGATTCAGCAGAAGTTTCCAGCTCCTGGCTTCAGAATGACCCGGCTCTGGCCTTTGTGACCATTTGAAGAGTGAACCAGCGAGTAGAACTCCACTCTCTCTGTCTCTACCTCTCTCTGTCTTTAACTCTTCCTCTCAACAATAAACAAATAAATCTTTAAAAAATAACAAGTGTAAAGCATAGAAAAATTTCTGACATGTAAGAGGCCTTTAACAAATGTTAGCTGAATGTATAAATGCAAAAATGATTCTGGGAGGTAGTTGAGATAATTTTTACATTACAGATAGAAAAACACATTCAGAGACGCTATCCAAGGTCGCACAGTTTCTCAGGCCACTTAACAATTTTTATCCTTGACTTTTCTTTCTCTTTAACTATTGTCTCTTCCTAGTATCTAATACATTGCATAGTTCTACCTAACATTTGGTCTCAAATCCTGCCATGTGTAACCATCTCTGCCACAACCATCCTTGTCCAAGTCTCCACACTTTTATCTATCACCTAGCTTATTTCAACACCCTTTTACTTGCTCCTTGCATTTCACTCTCATGTACCATCTTTCCCCAACACAGCAGAATGACCTTCTGAAACTATAAGACAGGACAAACCATTTCCCTGCTTAACACTGGACAATGTCTTCCACTGTACATAGAATCAAAATCCAAACCCCTTAGCAGAGCCTTTAAGACTCTGTTTTATCTGATCTCTGTCGTTTTCTCACTTAGTCTAGTATGATTCTTGTTCAATTTTTCTTTTTTTTAACTGATGCCAATAGCCTTTTATTATGAACACCACTCAGTAAAAATTACAGAAACAACTATTCCTCCAGATGGACAAATATCAATGTAAGGAAAGGGAAAACATGAAAAAGCAAGGCAATATGATACCCCCAAAGGAAAAAAAAATGATGTTTTAGTGAAAGATTATAAAGAAAAATAAATTGATGAATTACCCAATAATGAATCCAAAAGAATGATTATAAAGATGCTCAAAGAGATGAAAAAGAATACAAAGATACAGTTTAACGAAATCAGAGAAACAATGCATGCTATGAATGAGAAATTCAATGAAGAGATAGATATCTCAAAATACAACCAAGGAAACATCTCAGAATTGAAAGATTCAATAAATCAAGTAAAAGTACAGTTTGTGGGTAGGCATTTGGTTGCAGTAGATAAAATGATGCTTAAGAAACCTACTTCCTGTATTACAGTGCCTGGGTTTGATTCTGTCTTTGCTTCCAATTCCAGCTTCCTGTTAATGCACACTTTGGGAGAGAGCAGGTGATAGATCAATTATTCATGTCCCTTCCACACACATAGGAGACTCCAACTGAGGTCTAGGATCCTGGCTTCAGCTTTTTCCAACCGTGGCTACTGTGGGCATTTGACAGGTGAACCAGTGTATGGAAAATTGTTCTCTGACTATGTATCTCTCACCCCTAAAGGGCAGAGATTGGCAACTCAAAGCCCTGACATCAACCCACACAAGCTACAATAAATAAATAAATAAATAAAAACAAAAACAAAAAACAAATAAACAAATTCTAGAAGGCAGATCAGCCTGCTTACACTGGATATTGGTACAGACTCACAGCAGTCTATAGCAGAGGGAAATCAACCGGAAAAAGCACCCAGACAGAATGCCAAAAAACAAAACAAAAACCCACAATAAGAATATAGAAGAACATATAAACTTGCCAATGGAACAGACTAAACCAACCATAACAGAGGCTGAAGAAGAGGAATTTGAAACCATGCCAGAAAAAGAATTCAGAAAATTAATAATCAGATTACTTAGAAATAATGAGAAACAGTGTTGAGAGCTGAACGAAAAACAAGCCCAAGGATTAGAAATCCTAAAGAGAAGCCAGAATGAAATACTGGAAATGAAAAACTCAATTGACCATATAAAAAACACCGTGGAATCCCTCGGAAACCAAACAGATGAAATAGAAGATCAAATAGCAGAATTTGAAGACAAACTTCCAGAAATAATACAGTCAGTTCAAACGCAGGAAGAAGAAATTAAAAAATTAAAAAATACGGTCGGAGACCTACAAGATTCAATCAAATGGTGTAATGTTCGGATAATAGGAGTCCCTGAAGGGGTGGAAAGAGAGAATGGATTGGAAGGTGTTTTCAATGAAATAATATCAGAAAACTTCAAACAGAGGCAGCTGGATAACAACACCCAAATACAGCAGATAACCAGGACTCCGTATAGGGTAGGCTAGAAGAGAAATTCACGGCGACTCATTGTGGCAACACTCAGCTCAGTGACACACAAAGAACAAATCCTAAAATATGCCAGAGAAAAACGACAAATCACATTCAGGGGTAAGTTAATCAGACTCACCCCAGACTTCTCATCACAAACACTACAGGCAAGGAGACAATGGCAAGATATATTTCAAGTTTTAAAAGACAAACAATGCCAACCTAGAATACTATACCCTGCAAAGCTATCATTTATGAATGAAGGGGAAATAAAGATCTTCCAAGATAAACAGAAATTGAAAGAATTTGTATCCATGCGTCCAACCCTACAACACTTGCTCAAAGATGTGCTGCACACAGAAATACAAAAACAAGAACTTCACTACAAAAAAAAAGCAAATGTAGAGTAACCTACAAACAAAGTTCAAAATACATAAACAGCTCGTTTCAGGAAACATAAATGGGAAAAGACAGTACTTAACAGCAATCACATTGAATGTGAATGGTCTTAACTCTACGACCAAGAGACATAGACTAGCTGATTGGATCAAAAAAGAGAATCCATCTATATGCTGCCTTCAGGAGACACACCTTATCAGCAAAGATGCATGCAGACTGAAAGTGAAAGGATGGAAAAAGATACTCCAAGCTAACGGAAATCAAAAAAGAGCTGGTGTGGCCATCCTGATATCAGACAAAATAGACTTTAACATAAAAACTATTAAAAGAGACAGAGAAGGGCACTATATAATGATTAAAGGATCTATCCAACATGAAGATATTACTATCATAAATGTATATGCACCTAATTACAGGGCACCTGGCTACTTGAAAGAATTACTAAAGGACTTAGAGGGAGATATAGATTCAAATACAATAGTAACAGGGGACTTCAACACCCCACTCTCACCAATGGACAGATCAACCAGACAGAAATTCAACAAGGAAACAACAGAGCTAATTGATGCTATAGACCAAATAGACCTACTTCAGAACCTTCCACCTCATCGCCACAGAGTTCACGTATTTCTCCCCAGTACATGGAACGTTCTCTAGGATTGACCATATGCTAGGCCATAAAGGGAGCCTCAACAAATTCAAAAAAACTGAAACTATACTGTGGTGGAATGAGAAGGCCATGCGAAGGTGGCCACTGGCAAGCGAGCGTCAGTTAGTCAGGAATGGCTTTGAAACCCACCTGGCTCTGGAAACTGCCTGGTGACAGGCTGTGATTGGATGGATTTGAAACTGCCTGGCGACAGGCTGTGATTGGATGGCTCTGGAAACTGCCTGGCAACAGGCTGTGATTGGTTGGGGTATAGACCGCCCCTTGACCAGATTGGCTGGTCTTGGCTATGTAAGCTGTTGTATCAACTGTAATAAACGAGTATGCGGGCTGCTCGCCACAAGCCTGCTTTCACCCGACTCCCAGGGTCTGTGTGTTGACTCCGCGCCTCTTGCCCCCACCACGCTGCTCCTCTCAGAAACGAACCCACTGCAACATTGTGGAGAAATCAACTGCAACATCTGGCATGCCAACATGACTGAGAAAGAAACAGCGTGTCGGACTCGGCGAGGTCCCCCCTGGGTTTCGGCATGTAGGCCCCTCGGTGTTTTGTGTGCTGTTCGGTTCTGTGAGGGTGAGCACAGAACCCCCTCCTACGCCCCTATGGTTAGATGGAAAGACCCCCTGACAGGAGAATGGAAAGGACCACACCCTCTGCTAACCGAAGGTCGAGGATATGCTTGTGTCTTTCCAGAGAATGCGGAACAGCCCATTTGGGTACCAGCCAGAAACATCAAGCCTGCAACTGACAGCCAACCAGAACCAGCTGAACAAGACCAAGACTCCGCCTTGTTAGCAGACGCACCTGCCCTATCATCCTACCCTGAGAAATGGCCCAAAGCCATATCTGTGACTGTTGTGGACCCCACTAGCTCTGGTCAGCCACTCCAATGGCCCACAGCCTGTGTGCGGTCATGCCATTCCTGATAACCATTATTCCTCATTCCTACCCCTATCTGAGCAAGCAATCCTGTGGTCTCTCAATTTGAGTGCTGGTTAGTCAATGATGGGTAAGATCCCCTGGGGGACAACCTAAGACAGGCACAGCTGCGTACGGAGACCACATGGAAACGGGGTCAACAATGGTATGGCCAAGAATCATGCCTCCCGTTGCTCAAAAAATAAACGAAAAGGGGGAAATGTGGTGGAATGAGAAGGCCATGCGAAGGTGGCCACTGGCAAGCGAGCGTCAGTTAGTCAGGAATGGCTTTGAAACCCACCTGGCTCTGGAAACTGCCTGGTGACAGGCTGTGATTGGATGGATTTGAAACTGCGTGGCAACAGGCTGTGATTGGATGGCTCTGGAAACTGCCTGGCAAAAGGCTGTGATTGGTTGGGGTATAGACCGCCCCTTGACCAGATTGGCTGGTGTTGGCTATACAAGCTGTTGTATCAACTGTAATAAACGAGTATGCGGGCTGCTCGCCTCAAGCCTGCTTTCACCCGACTCCCGGGGTCTGTGTGTTGACTCCGCGCCTCTTGCCCCCACCACGCTGCTCCTCTCAGAAATGAACCCACTGCAACATTGTGGAGAAATCAACTGCAACACTATACCATGCAGCTTCTCAGACCATAGCGCAGTGAAACTCGAAATCAACAACCCAAGAATCTCTACACCATATGCAAATATATGGAGAATGGACAACACGATCATAAACGAACAGTGGGTCATCGAAGAAATTAAAAGAGAAATCAAAAGATTTCTAGAAACAAATGGAAATGATAACACAACCTATCAAAACCTGTGGGACACAGCAAAAGCAGTGCTAAGAGGAAAGTTTATAGCAATTGGTGCCTACATCAAGAAGCTGGAAAGGAACCAAACAAATGAACTCTCCATGTACCTCAAGGATTTAGAAAAACAGCAGCAAGTCATGCCCAAATCCAGAAGGAGGAAAGAAATACTAAAGATCAGAGAAGAAATAAACAGAATTGAAACAAACAAACAAACAAAAAAACAGTACAAAAGATCAACAAAACCAGGAGCTGGTTCTTTGAAAAAATAAACAAAATCGACACACCATTGGCCCAACTAATCAAAAAAAGGAGAGAGAAAACCCAAATCTGTAAAATCAAAGATAGTAATGGAAATGTAACAACAGACACAACAGAAATAAGAAGAATCATTAGAAACCACTACAAAGAGATGTATGCTAACAAATTGGGGAACCTGGAAGAAATGGGTAGATTCCTGGACACATACAACCTTCCTAAACTGAGCCATGAAGATATAGAAAATCTAAACAGACCCATAACCATGGAAGAAATTGAATCAGTAATAAACACACTACCAAAAATAAGAGCCCAGGACCGGATGGCTTCACTGCTGAATTTTACCAGACATTTAGAGAACAACTAACCCCAGTTCTTCTCAAATTATCCAAAACGATTGAAAGGGAGGGAACCCTCCCAAATTCTTTCTATGAAGCCAATATCACCTTAATTCCTAAGACCGGAAAAGACACAACAGAGAAAGAAAACTACAGACCTATCATCCTGATGAACATAGATGCAAAAATACTCAACAAAATTCTGGCAAACCGAATCCAACTGCACATCAGAAAGATCACTCACCCGGACCAAGTGGGATTTATCCCTGGTATGCAAGGATGGATCAATATTCGAAAGTCAATCAATGTAATACGTTGCATTAATAAATTGAGAAACAAAAATCATATGATTATCTCAATAGATGCAGAGAAAGCATTTGACAAAATACAACACCCTTTCATGATGAAAACCCTAAGCAAATTGGGGTTAGAAGGAACATTCCAAAGACCTCATCAGTTTGTGCCCACACAGAAACGCAAAGTATAAAAATACTGTTTCAGTACTAGTTATAGCATCACTTCGCTTTAGACGACACATTAGGGACAGATCCCACATGGGGTGTAAGTACACAGTGACTCCTGTTGCTGATTTAACAATTTGACACTCCTGTTCATGGCGTCAGTAATCTCCCTAGGCTCTAGTCATGAGTTGCCAGGGCTATGGAAGCCTTTAGAGTTCGCTGACTTTGGTCTTATTCCGATAGGGTCATAGTCAAAGTGGAAGTTCTCTCCTCCCTTCGGAGAAGGGTACCTCCTTCTTTGATGGCCCCGTTCTTTCCACTGGGATCTCACTCACAGAGATCATTCATTTAGGTCTTTTTTTTTTCCATGATATCTTGGCTTTCCATGCCTGCTATACTCTCATGGGCTCTTCAGCCAGATCTGAATGCCTTGAGGGCTGATTCTGAGGCCAGAGTGTTGTTTAGGACATCTGCCATCCTATGAGTCTGCTGTGTATCCCACTTCCCATGTTGGATCTTTCTCTCCCTTTTTGATTCTATCAGTTAGTATTAGCAGATACTTGTCTTGTTTGTGTGATCTCTTTGACTCTTAGACCTATCAGAACTATCAATTGTGAGCTGAAATTGATCACTTGGACTAGTAAGATGGCATTGGTACATGCCATCTTGATGGGATTGTGTTGATTTGCGTTTCTGTGTGGGCACAAACTGATGAGGTCTTTACTAATTATATACTGAATTGATCTTCTGTATATAAAGAGAATTGGAAATGAAAAAAAAAAAAACAACCTGGTGTTAAAATGGAAATGGCATAGAAAATTAATTAATTTGAAAAAAAAATTATGTAGGATCTCTGTCTTTAATGTGCTGTACATTGCTATTTAATGCTATAATTAGTAATCCAATGGTAGTTTTTTCACTTTGTGTTGCTATATGGGCAAAATGTTGAAATCTTTACCTAATATATACTAAACTGATCTTCTGTATACAAAGAGAATTGAAAATGAATCTTTACATGAATGGAAGGGGAAAGGGAGCGGGAAGGGGGAGGATTGCGGGCGGGAGGGAAGTTATGGGAGGGGGGAAGCCATTGTAACCCATGGGCTATACTTTGGAAATTTATATTCATTAAATAAAAGTTAAAAAAAAAAAAAGAAGGAACATTCCTCAACACAATTAAGGCAGTCTATGATAAAGCAATGACCAGCATCATATTGAATGGAGAAAAGTTGGAGGCATTTCCATTGAAAACTGGCACCAGATAGGGATGCCCACTCTCACCACTGCTGTTCAATATAGTCCTAGAAGTGTTAGCCAGGGCCATCAGGCAAGAAAAAGAAATTAAAGGGATACAAATGGGAAAGGAGGAAGTTAAACTATCCCTATTTGCAGATGACATGATACTATATATAGGGGACCTGATAAACTCCTATAAGAGACTATTGGGACTCATAGAAGAGTTTGGTAAAGTAGCAGGATACAAAGTCAATGCTCAGAAATCAACAGCCTTTGTATACACAGATAATGCCAGGGCCGAGGAAGAACTTCTAAGATCAATCCCATTCACAATAGCCACAAAAACAATAAAATACCTTGGAATAAATTTAACCAAGGATGTCAAAGACCTCTATGATGAAAATTACAAAACACTAAAGAAAGAAATAGAAGATGACACAAAAAATGGAAAAACCTGCCATGCTCATGGATTGAAAGAATCAGTATCATCAAAATGTCCATTCTCCCACAAGCAATTTATAGATTCAATGCAATACCAAAGTCATTCTTCAAAGACCTAGAAAAAATGATGCTGAAATTCATATAGAGAAACAGGAGACTGAGAATAGCTAAAGCAATCCATTACAATAAAAAT
This sequence comes from Lepus europaeus, assembly GCF_033115175.1. Lineage (NCBI taxonomy): Eukaryota > Metazoa > Chordata > Mammalia > Lagomorpha > Leporidae > Lepus > Lepus europaeus. The sequence goes on along the minus strand of NC_084850.1, from coordinate 13,350,659 downwards.
AAGGCCGGAGGCATCACAATTCCAGACTTCAAGACATACTACAGGGCAGTTATAATCAAAACAGCCTGGTACTGGTACAAAACAAGATGGATAGACCAATGGAACAGAATAGAAACCCTGGAGATCAATCCAAACATCTATAACCAACTCATATTCGACAAAGGACCTAAAACCAACCCCTGGAACAAGGACAGCCTCTTGTTCACTTTTTCAATTGTACTGGGCTAATTGCAGCTCTTCATGCAGCCAAAGAGCTTTTATACTTGCCTTTTGTCTGCTTGGAAGGCTTCCCACCGGAACTTCACAACATTTCTCCTCCTCATTCAGGCATCCGTCCAAAAGCCAGAGGCATTCTCTGACCATCTTACCTCAAATAGCACTGTGCCACACCCAGTCTTTGACTCCTCATCTTGCCTTATTTTCTGTCTAGCTCTTACCTCTATTGAAAAATAATATACCTGGGTTTATTTCTTTCATATTTTACTTGGTTGTTTTACATTCCACCTTCCTCCCAAAGGCTATGCCATTTGATGAAAACTACAAAATGAAACAAAATAAAATAAAAAAAACCCACAACCATTTAAATGGAAAGCAGATTCATTTAAAAGTATTTATTTCTACACTTAACTAAAAAAAATCCTTTCAACTCAGGCCAGTAGACAAGTTTCTCACAGTAGACCCAATCTAAAGCAAGCATTTTTACAAAGCATTCAAACCCTCAGGACACCATTTAGCAAAACAGATATCAGCCAACCTTCTGCCCATTCGGGAATCAGGGATACAAATAGCATGGATGATTTCCTCTCATTTTAGCCATTAGTTGTAAAAACTCTTCTCATCAAGTATTTTGCCAGAACTACTAAGAAGAAGCCAAATTGATTAATTTGATCTTCACCTTCTCTCTCCATCCCTGAGCAGAGAATATTGGAGGCACTAATGAACAACAAAGCAGTTCCAATGCATAACCGCAAGAGGCCCAAGGAGGAGCAGAATGCAGATTATTGAACATGCTGTTTAATATGGTTTGTATTTCTCATTTACTTTCTTGGCTAAGAATGTGAAGCTGTAAGGCCTGGTTTACTCACCCTTGATTATCTGCTGATAGAAAGAGATGACCAGGCCAATTAGAATTAGCAAGAAATGGAAAAGTGGCTTAAGGCCAGCCCAGATCCCCAGAGAGCAAAGAAATTAGAATGTCTAACTTTAGGATCAACATACATCATGATTAACTAACTCAGGGCTTCACCCAAACCTTAATACAGTGAAAATGGAAGTTTATATCAGTCCCATACTGTGGTAAGGACTGTGCAATATTGCCACCCTGCATACATACAAAACAGTTTAGTAAATGTTATAATTCATTTTAATTTATAAAATAATTCATTTTATTTGGAAGATAGAGTTTGAGAGAGAGAGAGAGAGAGAGTGAGAGAGAGAGAGAGGCAGACACTGATTACTTCCCAAATGGCTGCAATGGTCCGGGCTGGGCCAGGCCAAAGCCAAGAGTCAGGAGCTTCTTCCAGTTCTTCCACATAGGTGCAGGGACCTAAGCACTTAGGCCACCTTCTGCTGCTTTCTCAGGTGCAGCAGCAGGGACCTGGACCTGAAATGGAGCAATTGGGACTTGAACCAGCACCCATATGGGATGCTGGCACTGCAGCCACTACGCCACAGCACCAGCCCTTATAATTAATTTTTAACTGGTTCTGAACATGAATCTAGCCAATGACTAAAGCTACTTCACAGAGTGGATGCATAATATTGGCAGAATTTCTACTGAGTAGAAAGAAACTTTTGGAGTAATATATTCTTCACTTTTCTGCTACATATTCCCTCACAATTAAAGCCCTACCCAAAGGTTACAGTAGCAGGAAGGATTGGCTTTATTCTTTGAGCCTGAGATTAGAGCTCTCATTTCATGTCAAAGCATTTTGAAATGCTATTTGACATAAACCCAAAACATGCTGGACAATGGTCAAAAGAGTCTTTTCACCAGTAATACTGTCTCCCACCCCCAAGATATAAAAAAAAAAATATTGTGGCTTCTTTACTTTTAAATCTCATAATTCCTGATATAAGCAGAAACATTTTTAAGATTTATTTCATTATTTGAAAGACAGAGTTACAGAGAGAGACAGAGAGAGGGAGAGGCAGCTTCTTGCAGGTCTCCCACATCAGTACAGGGACCATAGCACTTGGTCCATCTTCCACTGCCTTCTTAGGTGGATCAGCAGTGAGTTGGATCAGAAGTGAAGCAGCTGGGATTTGAACTGCTGCACATATGGGATGCCAGTGCCACAGGCGGCTGGCTTTTACCTGCTATACCACAGCATGGGCCCCAGCAGAACTTCGTTACAGTGAAACAAAAAAAATGTTTCATTTGGATCTTTGAGTTTTCCAATTTGGTCACACAGATAGAATGAGCAAAGAAAATGGTAGTAGGTCAGACTGTGCTGTGTTGGCAAGACAGCCTCAGAGTCCCAGATTTCATTCCCAGTGTGAGATTTATACTGCTTAGCAGCCACTGCAATGCACCTCTTTTTGCATTGCTATTTAAACAAGTGTTTGGATAAATGCTTTGATGTCATTGCTCAAAATAAAAACTGCTGCAAGACTCACCAGCAAGAATTTGTTTAACATTCTGTGCACATATCCTGCAAGGCCAGCACATTCCCAAAGTTATTTCACAGCACAAATCTTCATCACAAGAGAGTACTTTGGTCCTTCACACAAATTGGCTGTCTGTAAAGCACTTTTTCTTGGCTACTAATTTGTCATGTGACAGAGAATGCTGTGTCTTTACTTCTCATGTCAATCTGTTCATCTGTTCCAGGAATGTCTGTCTTTCTAGTAATGAGTGTTTTTGTTTTGTGAGAGGATATAACTACCCCTTCCCAGTGAAGACATGTCTCTTTAACCAAGGATGGAGATTCACTTTTAATGAATCTACACTTAATCACCCACACAATACCTAGTCATAAAGTAGATATTTTTCTGGAGCTCCTAATCTAGTCCAAGTCCCATATCTGTCTCCATAATTTGCAGGGTCAAGTGTATAATTACACTATGGAAGCTGTTTAAAAGTAATATGAATTTCAAAATGGTGACAGTAATAACATTAAAGCAAATATGAGGCCCTTCTAAACAGGAGGCCCTATGTGACTACACAAATCAGACATGTATTGATAAGCCAGTCCAGTCAAGAGATAATTTATCTCTAATTGTCCTCTGAAGAAATCATAATTATTTCTATTTTTCAAGGAAAAAAAAACCAAAAACTCAGTGAACTAAAGGAACACATCAAAAATCACACAACTAGAAAGTTGTAGAAACAGGCACATCTTACTCAAAAACCTGTCATCTTTCCCATACACAAAAGGTTGTCAAAGTATACATAGCCTGCAGACCAAATGTAGCTCATGGTTAAAAAATGGATTTTATACTTTTAGATGGTTGAAATAGCAAAAAAGATAATATTTCATGACAATTGAAAATTACATTAAGATTTCAATATCCGTAAGTAACATTTTTGAAACACAGTATGAGAGTTAACTAGTTACAATTGAGACATGCAGCCAGTAAAGCCTAAAATATTTACTCTTTGCAGAAAGTTGACCTATGGCATGCAGCCAGTGAGCACAGAGTCATTAGAAAAGACACTTAAAATGTATGGATGTATATTTAATTAACTGGACATTTCCTTATCCTTAGCATATTACTTTCCTAAGTTGTCATAACAAAGTACCACAGACTGAATGGCTTAAATGTGAAATGCATTGTTTCACAGTACTAGAGCTTAGATGTCTTAAATCTAGATGTCTCCTTTTGAGAGAACTGAAAGAGAATGTGTTCCATGCATTCCTTTTCTACTGGCTTGCCAGAAATCTTTGCCACTTTTTGTCTTGTAACAGCATCACTCTCAGCTCTGCTTTCATGTTCACATTATGTTCTCCTTATATGTGTGAGTTGGTATCTGTATCCTAATTTTCCCTTTTGATAAGAACATCAGCCACAATGGAATAGAGCTCATCCTAGTGTTCTCATCTTAATCAGATCATCTGCAAAGATCCTATTGCCAAATGGCAGCCACATTCACAGGTTCTAGGGGTTAGGACTTCATATTTTTTTGGAGGCTGATGGTGGTGATTACATACTTCAGCCCATAAAACGTTGGTAAAATAAATAAATAGTAATCAAGCAAATAAAACATTAATAAAATAACTTACAATCTTACAGCATTCTTTTTTATTTTTTTAATTTTTTTTTTTCGTTCTTGATTCTATTTTTCTCCATCCTTTGCATGACTACCAGTCATGCCGGAAATAATTGTAGCACTTCTCCAAATCAATATTCTCAGCCTTTCTTTTTTTTTTCAAACATATTTAATTATCTATTTATTTATTTGAAAGTATAAATATAAAGAGAGAGAGAGAGAGTGATTTTCCATCTGCTGGTTCACTCCCCAAATGATCACAATGGCTGGATGGTGCCAGACGGAAGCCAGCATGAGCTCAAGTACTTGAATGATCATTTGTTGCTTTCCCAGGGGCATTAACAGCTAGCTAGATCTTGAACCTGAACTCTGATATGGGATACTACATGTGGCAGCTTAATATGCTGTACCACAATGAAGGCTCCATCCAGTCTTCCAGTCTTCATTTTACCTAATTCCTCAGATCCTGGTAAGTCATCTTTGATGGTCAGTGGATTCTTCTTCTGCTCCCTTGTGCTGGCATTTATGAACTCAAGATGAAGACATGCAGTTGAGGATTGTTATCTTACCCACCTTCTGAAAACAAGATATAAATCATGATGAGGCCCCTTGCTTTGTTCATTCTGTCCACCTAAATCCCGAGTTTATCCTGAAGATGTGCATGTGTATTTCTCTTTTAGATATCATATTCTAAATAACAGAGTAATACTTTGCTGAGAAACCAAGGCTATAGTGCTAGTAATTGTGTCACTTGAATTTTCAGCAAGGGTCTTTTGCAATTCTAAAGCATTGTGATGAGCTTTTGATTCCTGGCACAGTGCTGTAGACTGCATTGTCCCCACAACTGTTGGATACTTACCTAGCACTGTAACACTTAGCAACCAGTTTTATCTTCAAAGCTCTGCCTTCTGATTTAATTAGTCTTTCTGATTTTCTATGAAGTACGTGTGCTATCCTTCTTCTTACTTAATAGTAATGTAAAATGAAGTAACAAGAGGAAATGATTTTTAGAGCATTGTAGACTGCTCCTAATGAGTCAGAAACTAATTAAGGTGGCATGAGTTTTGAGAACACAAGTAAGGTCTTGGTCTCAGGGGCATTATGAATCCTCATTATACTTACAAGGACCCTCTACTCATCACATAGCATGTTATGCAGCAGGTGGCTTCTTATCAATTATTGAGTGAATGAATTAACTAAGGAAACAAAGTATGCATTACTATCTATGCTGCATCAAGCACTAACCAAAGCCATGTAGTAGTCTTTCTTTTTATTTTCAGATTTATTGAGGTATAATTAAAAAATAAAAGTGATATATAATATACATATATAGAAAATACATACATGTATGTAAATATATATGCATATATAAAGTTGTATATAAAATCATTCTTTATTGAGAGAGCAGTTTTAGAAATGCCTCAACTTCTCCTTATTGCCCAACTCTTCTCTGCTGTTTCACTACCTCAATGCCTGGCATAACTATTGTATATGGAGAGTTCAATGATTGATTGCAAATGACATGAAATAGGTAGACAGCTAGCTAGGTCTGTTGAGCTGAAAGTCACAAGCCCCCGAGAAATTCTTTTCTACCACTTGTCACTCAAAACCCACCTTTTCTGGGGATGCATCTACTTCATTCAAGAGCTAAGGAGGGACACCATAGAAATATGGATGGGGGCCAGTGCTGTGGTGTAGTGGGTAAAGCTGCCGCCTGCAGTGCTGATCCAGCTTTCTGCTATGGCCTGGGAAAGCAGTAGAAGATGGCCCAAGTGTTTGGGCTCCTGCACCAGCATGGGAGACCCAGAAGAAGCTCCTGGCTCCTGGCTCCTGGCTTTAGATCTTCCCAGCTCTGATCATTGTAGCCATTTAGGGAGTGAACCAGCAGATTGAAGATTTTTCTCTCTGCCTCTGCCTCTGCTTCTGCCTCTCTGTAGCTCTGCCTTTCAAATAAATAAATAAATATTTTTAAAAAGAAAGAAATAAGGATAAGCTCCACCTGGAATTTGTGGAGATGCCATTTAATTCTCAGGTGGCTTCATGCCTGGGGCTACCACCCCCAACCTTACAAAAGGACCAACATCAGGAGCTCTCTTTCCACCATAGATCATGGCTGCAGGAGCTGTTTGGGTGCTCTCTCTGTCTCCTCTCCTACACCCCTTCTCCTTTCAGGTAAATCTTCTAACACACCGCCCTACATGGGACAACCAATGCTCCCATGTGTTTGTTTTTACCTTCTCATCTTTTTAATACGTTTTATCACTTTGTGCACTTATTCATGTTAGTATTTAGCATGCTTGTCTTCATGCATGATAAGAGCCTAGAGCGGGGTCAGCACTGTGCCATAGTGGATAAAGACGCTGCCTGAAGTGCCACCATCCCATATGGGCACCGGTTCAAGTCTCAGCTGCTCCACTTCCTATACAGCTCTGTGCTATGGCCTGGGAAAGCATTAGAAGATGGCCCAAGCCCTTGGGCCCCTACACCTGTGTTGGAGACCCAGAAGAAGCTCCTGGCTCTTAACTTTGAATTGGCCCAGCTCTGGCCATTGTGACTATTTGGGGAGTGAACCAGTGGATGGAGGACCTCTCTCTTTCCCTGCCTCTGCCTTTCTGTAGCTCTACTTTTCAAATAAATAAACAAATATGTAAAAAAAGAGCCTGGAGTAAGACAATTAATACCCCTTTACCCACATCACCATATCTAAAGTACTTCGAAATCATAGCATATAAGAGAAACCACCCAACACAATTTTGCTGAAGCTAATTTTCTAGGTAATCACAATCTTTTTAGCCCTGCTTTTTTCTTTCCTTTTTAAAAAGATTTTACTTATTTGAAAGAGTCGCAGGCCAGCGCCACAGCTCACTAGGCTAATCCTCCGCCTATGGCGCCAGAACCCCGGATTCTAGTCCCAGTTGGGGTGCCAGATTCTGTCCTGGTTGCTCCTCCTCCAGTCCAGCTCCCTGCTGTGGCCCGGGAAGGCAGTGGAGGATGGCCCAAGTGCTTGGGCCCTGCACCCACATGGGAGACCAGGAGGAAGCACCTGGCTCCTGGCTTCAGATCGGCACAGCACGCTAGTCGTAGTGACCACTTGGGGGGTGAACCAACAGAAGGAAGACCTTTCTCTCTGTCTCTCTCTCTCTCACTGTCTAACTCTGCCTGTCAAAAAAATAAAAATAAAAACATAGAAAGAGTTGCAGAGAGTGTTTGCAGGAGACACCCACATATACATACACACACACAGAGAGAGAGAGAGAGAGAGAGAGAGAGATGTTCCATCCACTGATTCACTCCTCAGAAGATCAAAATGGCCAGGACTGAGACAGGCTAAAGCGAGGAGCCAGGAATTCCATCCAGATCTCCCATGTGGGTGGCAGGGGCCCAAATACTTGGGTCCTCTTCTGCTGCTTTTGCTAGACCATTAAAAGGGAGCTGGATTAGAAGTGGAACAGCCAGGTCACAAAAAAGTGCCTTTATGGGCACTCTTCACAATACTACTCCTACAGTCAACCAATCACTGTTCATCTGAAAAGACTTAGCTAACATAGAAAATGTGCCCAATGTGGTTATTTCTGTAGTCAGGACAAAATACAATGATTCTCCAAGTAGTGACATAGCAATGCAAAGGGTATAGAGCAGTAAATTTTGGATTGGCTAACATTGCAAATTCATATAGATTTTGATGTTAAAGCCAACAATATTTGCTGATGCATTGGACTGGAGTTGTGGGATAATGAAAGGTCACAACATATTTGTCCTTGGCAACTGGGTGAATCATGGTAACAATTACTGATGTGAAGATGTAGTTATGGGGTTTCTACTCTGCACCACTGGTCTACAAGTCTGTTTTTTGTGCCAGTACCAAGCTGTTTTGATTATAGCTGCCCAAACAATCCATGCATTTTCAACCAACTTATATTTGAAAGGGAACTAAAATCAATCCCTGGAGCAAGAACAGTCTCTTCAACAAATTGTGCTTGGGAAACTGGATCTCCACATGTAGAAGCATGAAGCTAGACCCATGCTATACACCTTACACAAAAATCCACTCAAAATTAAACAAAGACCTAAATCTATGACTTGATACCACCAAATTACTAAAGAACATTGGAGAAACACTGCAAGACATTTGTGTAGGCAAAGACTTCTTGCAAAAGACCCAGGAGCACAGGCAACCAAAGCCGAAATGGACAAATGGGATTACATCAAGCTGAGAAGCTTCTGCCTTGCAAAAGAAGAAGCCAGAAAAGTGAAGAGTCAACCAAGAGAAGGAGAGAAAATATTTGCAAACTGCACAACTGATAGAGGATTAACAACCAGAATCTATAAAGAGCTCAAGAAACTCAACAACAAAACAAACAATCCAATTAAGAAATGACAAAGGACTTGAACAGGTATTTTTCAAGAGAAGAAATTCAAATGGTCAACAGACACTTGAGAAAATACTGGGGTTCAGTAGCCACCAGGGAAATGCGAATCAAAAAGCACAATGAGGGTTCACCTCACTCCAAGTGAGTTACAGTGACGAGTTAGAATGGCTCTCATACTGAAATCAAGAAACAATAAATACTGGCGAGGATGTGGGGAAAACGGTACCCTGGTCCACTGTTAGTAGGAATGTAAACTGTTGCAGCCACTGGGGAAGACAGTGTGTACATACCTCGGAAATCTGAATGTAGACCTACCATATGACCAAGCCATCCCACTCCTGGGAATTTACCCAAAAGCAAAAGAAATCAGCATATGAAAGAGTTATCTGAACCCCCATGTTCATTGCAGTGCAATTCACAATAGCTAAGGTATGGACTCTACCCAGATGTCCACAACTGTTGACTGGATAAAGAAATTATGGTATATATTCAATATGGAGAGTACTACTCAGTTGTAAAAAATAAAAGAAATCCTGCGTTTGGTAACAAGATGGACGCAATTGGAAATCATTTTATTTAGTGAAATAAGCCAGTCCCCAAAAGACAGTTGAAATGTAATGTACTGGAGTGAAACAGACATTTTGAGATTCAATGGTTGGTTACAGTCCTTGTTTCTTCTATTGAGGAACAGTGTTTTTTTCTTCATACTATTTTGTTGAACTCTCTTGCTTAGTGTAGGGTTAACTATAAGATTATTAACTAAATTGAAAATATATTTGTAAAAATTAAGAGTGAGAATGTGAAAGGGAGGAGGAAGGTTTGGAGGATGGGCAGAAGGGAGGGTACAGGAAGAAGTGTCACTATGTTCTTAAATCTGTATATATGAAATACGTGAAACTTTTATAACTTAAATACATTTTTTTTTAAAATTCAAAATGAAAAAAATAAGAAAAAATGTATAGTTCTGGTGGAAAAACTGCTAGGCTTTGGACAAGAAGAAATATCAAGTAACTGTGCATATGAGTATAGAGTTCAAAAAAGACATCAAATTTGGAAGGCAATAATATATAGATGATAGCTAAATTTATGAAGCTGAAGTTAACTAGGTTGTGATTATAAAGAGCAAAGAGAACAGAATAAAGCACAAAACTATGAAACACTACAACTTTGAACATTTACAGAAAGGAGGAAGGAGCAGAAAAGGATAATGATGAGTGTCTAATGAGTTTGAAGGATCATAAATCATGACTTATTTATTAATCTATGCCTACTATAGTAATCCATATCAAAGGATATGATCATAGAAACACAAGTAATAAATTATTGAATTTTAGTGTGAAAAATAAATTCACTGTATGTTCCCTGGCCAGACTATATAGGTCAGCTCACCAATGAGTATATTAATCAGTATATATTAGTATATTAATGAAATCTTCAAAATTGAAAATTCAAATGTATTTGTGTTAAAGCATCCATGAAAATAAAAAGTTAATATATGTACACCAAACAACATCAATATACACTTGATTCTGTTCAGTTGATAAAAGCAATATTTAGGAGTAAACTAAGAGGAGCATAATTCATATCTTTGGTTTTATTTTATAGGTCTTTACATCAATAAGTAAGATATGAGAGAAATGAGGAAAACAATATGTGATATGAATAAAAAATTCAACAAAAATTAGAAATTATTAAAAAAAATCAGAAATTTTGGGGGCAGAGCCAAGATGGCGGAATAATGAGGGCACGCACCAATAGTCCAGGAAAAGATAGTTTAACAAAAATGGAGTTACTGTAGCCTTAGGAAAAGGCTCAGGAAAAAATTGCAGAGGAAACTCTTCCAGATCCAGTGGATGTGACATGGAGGACCTATGGGGAGAGCAAGGTCACCCACCGTGTGGAAGCCAAGCTGTGGGAGCTGAGCCGTGGGAGCCGAGCCACGGGAGCCAAGCCACAGAAGCCGAGCTGCAGAAGCCGAGTTGCAGAGTCTGCGCACCAGCGCTGGAAGTGGAGGTGAGACAAAAACCTCTGTAACCCAAGACATTGGCGGGGAAAGGTGGAAAGAACCTAGAGGGAATGAGGCCTGAAGCCCCACTGGGGAAAGTTCACCAGGCTGACTAGAGGAGAGAAAAAAACGAATAAATAAGGGGAACCAGCATGGACACTAGCCTCTCTCTCCACTCACATTACAAAGCCGAGCAAGACAAAGAGCAGGCGCCATTTTACATATGTAAAGCGGCACCTGCCATTAGCCAATCAGAAAAACCTCACTCTGGTGGGGAGAAATAAAGGAGGTTAAGACCTAGTGAAAGTGTGGAGCTAACGAACTGAGACTGTGAAAATCTGAGGGGGGGGGGGGTGAAAGAACTCACCAAGTACAAAAACTTGGTAACCTTGGCAACCTGGTGAGAGACTGTGCAGAAATTTGAGACCACACTGAGGGCTGCATAAACTCTTTGTGTGGTCCCAGGGGTAGGCAGACGAATACCCACAGGGCCAGATTTCATACATCAACTACCCTCAATTCCACTCATCTGTGTGGAATTACTTCCCAAATGAGTCAAAAAAAAAAGAGAGAGAGAAAGAGAGAGATAGAGAGAGAGAAAGAGAGCGAGTGAATGAGAGAACAATTTGGGTGAGTGAACTTTGGCACACCCTTAACCGTGAAGAACCAAAGAGAGCTCTCTGGCCATACCCATTACAGCCTCTAAGGATCCATCAAAAGCAGACAGTCCACTTAATCTAGAATTATACTATAACGACAAAGGGCACCGCAGCGAAGAAATCAAAGAATATCTCCAATATGCCAAACAACAAACATAGAAACTAAGGTAACAAGAACAAGGAAGACATTATGACGCCCCCAAATGAAAAAGACACCCCAATTCAAGATTCTGAAGATGGTGAGATAGAAGAAATGCAAGAAGAAGATCTCAAAAAATTGATAAGAACATTAAGAAGTTCTCAAAAACAAATTCTTGAACTACAGAAATCCTTAATGGACAAGATAGAAAATCTCTCACATTAAAATGAAATACTAAGGAGGAACCAAAATGAAATAAAACAACTAGTAGAACATGAAACTGTGATAGTGACGAGAAATCATAATGAAATGAAGAATTCAATAGATCAAATGACAAACACATTAGAGAACCTTAAAAACAGAATGGGTGAAGCAGAAGAGAGAATATTGGACTTAAAAGACAGAGCACAGGAAAATATGCAGTCAAACCAAAAAAAAGAAGAGGAAATTAGAAATCTAAAAAATATTGTCAGGAATCTACAGGATACTATAAAAAACCCAACATTTGAGTTCTAGGAGTTCCTGAAGGTATGGAGAGAGAGAAAGGATTAGAAGGCCGTTTTAGTGAGATACTAGCAGGAAATTTCCCAGGTTTGGAGAAGGACAGAGACATCCTAGTACAGCAAGCTCATAGAAACCCTAATAAACATGACCAAAAGAGATCCTCACCACGACACATCGTAATTAAACTCACCACAGTGAAACAAAGAAAAGATTCTAAAATGTGCAAAAGAGAAAGATCAGATTACTCTCAGAGGATCTCCAATTAGACTCACAGCTGACTTCTCACCAGAAACCCTACAGGCTAGGAGGGAATGGCGAGATATAGCCCAGGTACTAAGAGAGAAAAATTGCCAGCCCAGAATATTATATCCTGCAAAGCTCTCATTTGTGAATGAAGGTGAAATAAAGATCTTTCACAGCAAACAGAAATTGAAAGAATTTGTCGCCACTCGTCCTGCCCTGCAAAAGATGCTTAAAGATGTGTTACACACAGAAACACAGAAACACGGTCACCAATATGAAAAAAAGGTAAAGGAAGGAAACCTCACAACAAAAGATCACAAGAAGTTCAAAACATATATTAGAAAATATCTTTGGGAAATGACAGGGCAAAGTTACTAATAGTCACATTGAATGTTAATTGCCTGAATTTCCAGTTAAAAGACACACATTGGCTGATTGGGTTAAGGTACAAAACCCATCTATTTGCTGCTTACAAGAAACACATCTTTCCAACAAAGATGCATGCAGACTGAAAGTGAAAGGCTGGAAAAAGATATACCATGTCAACAGAAATGAAAAAAAAGAGCAGGCGTAGCCATCTTAATATCAGACAACATAAACTTTACCACAAAAACTGTTAAGAGAGACAAAGAGGGGCACTATTTAATGATTAAGGGATCAATTCAACAGGAAGCTATAATGATTATCAATGTATATGCACCTAATCACAGGGCACCAGTTTATTTAAGATTTGTTAAGGGACTTAAAGGGAGACTTAGACTCCAATACAATAGTATTGGGGGACTTCAATACTCCACTCTCAGAGATAGACAGATCAACAGGACAGAAGATCAACAAGGAGACAGTAGATTTAAATGACACTATAGCCCAAATGGATCTAACAGATATCGATAGAACTTTTCATCCTGCGCAGAAAGCATTTACATTCTTCTCAGCAATACATGGAACCTTCTCTAGGATTGACCACATACTAGGCCATAAAGCAAGTCTCAGCAAACTCAAAAGAATTAGAATCATACCATGCAGCTTCTCAGACCATAAAGGAATGTAGTTAGAAATTAGCAACTCAGGAATCCCTAGAGCATATGAAAACACATGGAGATTGAACAACATGCTCCTGAATGTACAGTGGGTCAAACAAGAAATCAAAAGAGAAATCAAAAAATTTCTGGAAGTAAATGTGGATAACAGCACAACACATCAAAACTTATTGGACACAGCAAAATCAGGGTTAAGAGAAAAGTTTATAGCAATAGGTTGCCTACATCAAGAAATTGGAAAGGCACCAAATAGATGAGCTTTCAAGTCTTCTCAAGGATCTAGAAAATCTGCAGCAAACCAGACCCAAATCTAGTAGGAGAAGAGGAATAATTAAAATCAGAGAAGAAATCAACAGGATTGAATCAAAAAAAATTACAAAAAATCAGCCAAACGAGGAGCTGTTTTTTTAAAAAAAATAAACAGAATTGACACCCCATTGGCCCAACTAACTAAAAAAAAAAACAAGAGAAAAGACCCAAATCAATGAAATCAGAGATGAAAAAGGAAATGTAACAACAGACACCACAGAAATAAAAAGAATCATCAGAAATTACTACAAGGACTTGTATGCCAGCAAACAGGGAAATCTAACAGAAATGGATAGCTTTCTGGACACATGCAACCTACCTAAATTGAACCAGGAAGACATAGAAAACCTAAACAGACCCATAACTGAGTCAGAAATTGAAACAGTAATAAAGGCGCTCCCAACAAAGAAAAACCCAGGACCAGATGGATTCACTGCTGAGTTCTACCAGACATTCAGAGAAGAACTAACTCCAATTCTTCTCAAACTATTCAGAACAATCGAAAAAGAGGTAATCCTCCCAAATATATGCAAAGCAGGAAAAATGCAGGAATGGAAGAAGATACACAATGCAAATGGAAACCAAATATGAGCTGAAGTAGCCATAATCATATCAGATAAAACAGAGTTTACAAAAAAACTATAAAAAAGATAACCAGAAACACATTATATACTAATAAGGCAACCAGAAAGATGATACAGCAATCATAAATATATACATACCCAAGACCACCCAAACATATAAAGCAAATATTAGACACAAAAGGAGAGATGGATGCCAATATAATAATAGCAGGGGGCTCCAATATCTCATTATCATCAATGGACAAATCATCCAGACAGAAAATCGGGAAATATACATCATTGTTGAACCAAACTATAGAGAAAGTGGCTATAACAGATATTTACAGAACATTTCAGCAAGTAGCTACAGGAAACACATTCTTCTCATCAGTACATGGAACATTTTCTAGGCTACAGAATATAGTAAGTCACAAATCAAGTCTCGGTAATTTTTTGTTTTTGTTTTTGGCAATAGTACACATTTTAATTCATCTTATTATTTTGTAATTTATATTTATTTAGATCTAATTTACATATGGTAAAATTCACCCTTTTTAAGTCTAAATAACTTGTCTGAGTTTTGACAACCACATACAGTCAAGTACACACCATCACAATCAAGAACTTCCTTCTCAAAGCAGTTTCTTTCTTTTTTTTTTAGGCAAAATCATTTTTTAATTTTTTTGTTTAGTAAATATAAATTTCCAAAGTACAGTTTATGGATTAAAATGGCTTCCCCCCCTTAATTTCCCTCCCACTCACACCCCTCCCATCTCCCGCTCCCTCTCCCATTCCATTCACATCAAGATTCATTTTCAATTATCTTTATATACAGAAGATCAATTTAGTATATATTAAGTACAGATTTCATCAGTTTGCACCCACATAGAAACACAAAGTATAAAATAATGTTTCAGCACTAGTTATAGCATTACTTCACATTGGACAACACATTAAGGACAGATCCCACCTGAGAAGTAAGTACACAGTGACTCCTGTTGCTGACTTAACAATTTGACACTCTTGTTTATGGCGTCAGTAATCTCCCTAGGCTCTAGTCATGAGTTGCCAAGGCTATGGAAGCCTTTTAGGTTCGCGGACTTTTATTCCGACAGGGTCATAGTCAAAGTGGAAGTTTTCTCCTCCCTTCAGAGAAAAGTACCTCCTTCTTTGATGGTCTGTTCTTTCCACTGGGATCCCACTCGCAGAGATCTTTCATTTAGGTATTCTTCTTTTTTTTCTTTTCCATGGTGTCTTGGCTTTCCATGCCTAAAATACTCTCATGGGCTCTTGAGCCAGATCCGAATGCCTTAAGGGTTGATTCTGAGGCCAGAGTGTTGTTTAGGACATCTGCCATTCTATGAGTCTGCTGTGTATCTCCCTTTTTGATTCTATCAGTTAGTATTCACAGACACTAGTCTTGCTTGTGTGATCCCTTTGACTCTTAGACCTGTCAGTGTGACCAATTGTGAACTGAAGTTGATCACTTGGATTAGTGAGATGGCATTGGTACATGCCACCTTGATGGGATTGTATTGGAATCCCCTGGCACGCTTCTAACTCCACCATTTGGGGCAAGTCCAATTGAGCATGTCCCAAATTGTACATCTCCTCCCTTTCTTATTCTCACTCTTATATTTAACAATGATCACTTTTCAGTTAAAATTTAAACACCTAAGAATAATTGCCTGTTAATTACAGAGTTCAACCACTAGTACTAGAACAAAAATATACTAAAATGGATAAAGTATTACATTGTACATCAACAGACAGGACAAGAGCTGTTCAAGTCATTGTTTCTCATAGTGTCCATTTCACTTCAACAGGTTTCCCTTTTGGTGCTCTATTAGTTGTTGCCGATCAGGCAGAACATATGATATTTGTAACAGATAAAAGGGTTGATAACCAGAATCTAAAAAGAAATCAAGAAACTCCACAACATCAAAACAAACAATCCACTTAAGAGATGGCCCAAGGACCTCAATAGACATTTTTCGAAAGAGGAAATCCACATGGCCAACAGACACATGAAAAAATGTTCAAGATCACTAGCAATCAGGGAAATGCAAATCAAAACCACAATGAGGTTTCACCTCACCCCGGTGAGAATGGCTCACATTCAGAAATCTACCAACAATAGATATGGAGAGGATGTGGGGAAAAAGGGACACTAACCCACTGTTGGTGGGAATGCAAACTGGTTAAGCCACTATGGAAGTCAGTCTGGAGATTCCTCAGAAACCTGAACATAACCCTACCATTCAACCCAGCCATCCCACTCCTTGGAATTTACCCAAAGGAAATTAAATTGGCAAACACAAAAGCCATCTGCACGTTAATGTTTATTGCAGCTCAATTCACAATAGCTAGGACCTGGAACCAACCCAAATGCCCATCAACAGTAGACTGGATAAAGAAATTATGGGACATGTACTCTACAGAATACAATACAGCAGTCAAAAACAATGAAACATTGTCATTTGCAATAAAATGGAGGAATCTGGAAAACATTATGCTGAGTGAATTAAGCCAGTCCCAAAGTCTCAGTAATTTTTTTAACATTTGTTTTATTTATTCAAAAGGCAGAGTTACAGACCAAAAGAGGGCAACATAGAGAGAGGAGTTTTCCATCCACTGGTTCACTCCCAAATGGCCACAATGGCCAGGGCTAGGCCAGGGCAACATCAGGATTCAGAAGCTTCTTCTGGGTCTGCCACATGTGTCCAGGGACCCAAGCGTTTGGGCCTCTTCTTCTGTTTTCCTAGGTACATTAGCAGGAAGCTAGATCAGAGTGGAGCAGCCACAACTTGAACTGGTGACCATATGGGATACCGGCACTGTAGACAGTGGCTTAACCCTCTTATGCCACAATACCAGCTAAAATCTCAGTAAATTCTAAAAAACTGAAATCATATCTCATACCTTGATAGACCATAAAGGTGTAAAACTAGATATCAAAAACAAGAGCAATTGCCATTTTCAAAGACATTGAAATTGAACAAAATGCTCCTAAATAACCAATGTATCATTTAATAGCTACTTATCCAACAATGTATTAGTATACAGAATATATCAGCAACTCAAAGAACCTCAACAACCACCAATCCAGTTACAAAATGAACAAAGACCCTGAATAGATGGTTCTCTAAATGCAGCTACTGTATACATAATACACTAATAAGTATAACTTCAACTAGTAATAACAAATGTGATCAATGATAACTATAATTATGACTACGATAAAATACAGCTTTACAATAAATAACTATATGACAACTAACAATAAATATAATTATAAATACTGCTAGGTGTGACTGTGACTACAGACAACTATAACCATAGCTACAACTAACTACAGCTAAAACTATAACTAACCTTAACTAAACTTAGCTAGAACTATAATAATTATCTGTTAAGAAAATGAACTACCTCAAATTCTCTATAACTATAACAAAATAAATTTTACTGGCTATAGATATATTTGATCACAATTGTTATTTTATCTGAAGCACAAAAACTAATGATACAGAAATTGTTCCCTGGAACCAAGAGCACCTCCATAGTTTCCTTCTCAAAGCCAGACCAAGGCCCTAGAGATAGGAGTATCCAGGGAGAGATACAGGAAGTAGCAGTGCTGGGTACTGAATATATCAGGGAGAAGGTCTGAAATAGTTAGGGGTGATCCAATTTTACCATTTATTTGATCACTGATTTAAAAGGCTATTGAGAGATAAGGACTCTTTTCCTGGAGTAAATATTTAGCAGGCATCAATAAGGCTTGGGTTTCAAAGGGACCTGTGAGAAATTATGACTGCAAACACATTCTACGAGTCTGCTGTGTGGACTGCTTCCCATGTTGGAACATTCTCTCCTTTTTATTTCTATCTATTATTATTACCAGACTCCTGTTCTTATTATATGATCCCTTTAATACTTAATTCTATCTATGTGATCATCTTAACAATTAGTATTTTTACTTTAACACTTAAGAAATCATTTTTACCACTCAGCTTAATGGGATTTGGGCTCCCATGGGAATTTTTTAAACTATACACTTAGAAAAAAGTCTGAAGGCATGTATGCAGAACTATAGAGCTTTACAATTATAAACTTCCTCCTCCTTCTCTTATTCCCAATCTTATTTTTTACCAAGATATATTTTTCAACTGACTTTATACACATATGATTAATTCTATGTTTGGTAAAGAGATCACCCAATGGTATTAAGAAAGAAAAAGAGAAGGGAAGGGAAGGGAAGGGAAAGGGAGGGGAGGGGAGGGGAGGGGAGGGGGGAAGAGAGGGGAGAGGAAAAGAAAAGAAAGAAAGGAAAAGAAAAGAAAAGAAAAGAAAAGAAAAGAAAAGAAAAATAAACTGTTCTTCAACAGTCACGACAAGGGCTGTTGAATCTTGTAGTAAAGGACATTACAAGGTCAGTACAATTATTAGGAGTTTACTGAATTTAATAGTGAAGGAGAAAAGTGAAAAAAAAACTCAGTGGTTATTGATGAAATAGAATGTACAAAATTCCACATGCAGGAATGAACAAATTATGTTGAAGATAGTTCCAGGTAGAAGGAAATCATTAAATGTTGGATACTGAGAATTTTCACAAAAAGCGTGTTTTTTGAACTGAACCTTGAAGGGCAGTTTTGGGTACAAAGAGTGTGTATGTATACGTGCGTGTACATGTGAGGTAAAGGAACCTCTGAGAGATGTAGAGATAGTTGGTGGCTTCCTCAAAAGAAGCTCAAGCAAAAATTTGGAAGTAAGAATAAATCTGGGGGCTGGTTCTCTAGTGTAGAAGGTAAAGCCACTGCCTGCAGTGCCACCATCCGGTGTGGGTGCCGGTTCAAGTCCCGGCTGCTCCACTTCCAATCCAACTCTCCGCTATGGCCTGGGAAAGCAGCAGAAGATGGCCCAAGTCCTTGGGCCCCTGCACCCATGTGGGAGGCCCCAAAGAAGCTCCTGGATCCTGGTTTCGGGTTGGAGCAGCTCCGGCCTTTGCAGCCAACTGGGGAGTGAACCAGCAGATGGAAGACCTCCCTCTCTCTCTCTCTGTCTCGCTGTCTCTCTCTCTCTCTCTCTCTCTCTCTCTCTCTCTCTCTCTCCTTCTCTTTCTGTGTATCTCTGACTTTCAAGTAAATAAATGAATCTTAAAAAAAAGAATGAATCTGACTTCCCAAAGAGACAGAAAGAAACCCTGAAGACAAAAAGAAAACCTGATTGATCACAGTAAAAGATGTGCAATGGAGAGAAGACACTATTTCTTGCTTAGGATAGGATCTGATTAGGATCTTGAAATGTGTGGATGCCTAATTTTGTCTGGCATTATGGAAAATAGGAGCCATTAAAGATTCCAAATCACGTGAACTTGATGAAAACTCCTTGGCTAGAAGATTGAAGAGCCTAACATTAGTGTGAACTATTATTGATCTGAGATCTAAATTTATCCTAAGGTAAGTTCTCAAATGTATCACAAAATTATTTGCATTTATGAAATCAGTAGTTGTTATACACATTTAATGTTTTCTTTTGTTTCTTTATAGTAAGTCCTTTAAGTAGTGAGTTCAGATTGTAGTTTAAAACGTATGATGCTACAAATAATGTGTGTGCTTTTCAGTAATGCATAAAAGAATGATCTAGATGAATATATAAGTCAGAGGCTTAACATTCCATAGTACTACATGCCATGCAATTCATCTCTGAGATCAAGCTTGAAGTTTCTAGTTCAGAACTGCCAGGATTGGCAGAATTTAAGCAAACTATATAATAAAATGTAAGGTGCCATGAGCACATACTTCCCTATTCCCACCTCCAAGGAATAAGTGTATTTCCAAACATCATTTCCTTCTAAAACAAGAAAATTATGTGCTTTTTTATCTTAGGAACTAAAGGATAACTTCTACCTCTCTTGAATGAATACAGAGATGTCTGTGGAATGGCAAGGGAGGCAAAGGGTATGTTCCTATAAACTCAGTCATATGAGCCCAGAATTCTCATCAACAGACAACAGACTATGAGACATGTCCTTTGATTAGCTTAAAAGAGGGAATCGTGCATTTCACTGTGTAAGGTTCATTTTGACATGCACTTTAATAATCAGGTCAATGCTTTTCTTCCTCTTGTTTATGATTTTAAGAGTTGAAGAAATTATGCTGGGATTCTGCCAAGCCACCCTCTGGCATGATCATATGTTGGGACTCATAAGACACAGAAGCTGTTATATTCAGGGTTGCAGTTCTTTATTATGATATGGAACAGTTGAAATTAGTGAAAGTAAAATGTGCCCAGGACAAAGTTCAGGAGAAACAAGGAATAAGTTGCCAGGTCCTGTTGATCAGTAACGAATTTCAGCTGTATTGTTTCACCAATGCTCTAAATTGTTGTTCCACATATTTCTGGACAGAATAAGAAAGAAAGATGGATAAAAAAGTCATGGGGCCAGCAAAGGAAGCCACATCAACTTCCTGGCTGTTCTATTTCCATGTGTGTTGGCTTCTGATGATAGCTCCACTTCAACTTTCTGCTTAAATCTGATGAAGTTCCACATTTTGTTTAGATTTTCTTCCATTATTATCTTGATGAGTTAGTCATTCCTGCTTCTTATCTTCCATAGCATTTTAACACAGGTCTTAATCCTGTTTAGTATGTCCTATTTCTTTATGATTACCTGTTTTCCCTACTTTCTTAAATGGTAATGCTTTGCTAATCTTAGGATAAGAATAGCAAAGTCAGTTAATACTTAAATGATACATAATATGTGTTAGCTATTGCCATAAATATTTTAATATAATTTCTTACTTAAACCACATAAGGACTCTCAGAAAGTACTATTTTATATTGTTGCTGTAACAACTTGTCACAAACTAAATTATCACACTAAAATAAATGAACACACATCTATCAGCATACAGCTCTGAAGGATAAAATTCCAATATGGATCTCATTTTGTTTATATCAATGTGTCAAGGCTATATTTATTTCTGGAGGCTCTAGGAAATAACCAATTTCTTTGCCTTTTCTTGTTTTTAATAATAATTCACATCTCTTGATTGGGACCTGTTTCCACCATCCACCATATTTAAAACCAGCAAAGGTGAGCTGAATTATTCTGATGATGTCTCTTTGGTTCTCATTGTGATCACAGCCAGGAAAGACACTCAACTTTTAAGGAAATATGTGATCACTCTGAGCATCCAGGATAATTTTGCCATCTCTTAAGATCTCTACTTTTATTTCATATGCAATGTCCCTTTTGCCACGAAAAGTGATGTATTCACAAGATTTGGGAATAGGGCTGGGCATATCTTGGGAGACATTATTCTGCATACTACAGGTACAAAGCATTTTATAGATGAAAACTTGAGGTGAAAAGAAGTTTGATAACTTATCCAAATTATAAATGTTGAGGGCAGAAATCAAAGGCAGTCTGGGGGCAGCACTGTGGCTTAAACTGCTGATTTGGATGCCACTATCCCATATTGTAGTGCCCGCTCAAGTCCTGGCTGTACTGCTTCCAATCCAGCTTTCTGATAATGTGCCTAAGATGGCATAAGTATTTGCCACCCATGTGGGAGACCAGGATGAAGTTACTGGCTCCTGGCTTCTGCCTGGCCCTGATCTAGCTATTATAGTCATTTGGGGACTGCACTAGCAAATGGAAGATCACTCTCTCTCTCTTGCTCGCTTGCTCTCTTTCTCTCACTCTCTCTATTTCACTCTTTTTCACTCTGCATTTCAAAGATATAAATAAATAATAAAGCTTTAAAAAAGTTCAGTATGACACCTAAGATGGTACAAAAGTAAACAATAGTTCATTTTATTTAGGGAACTATAACACTGCCCACTTATTCTCGTCCTTAGCTCTCCCTGATTCTCTTTGCCATCATTAAGAGTTATTTTCATTTCTGTGGAATTCATTGTAACTCACTATTACTGTTAAAAGTGAATTCCATTCTAATTTGAATTAGCTCAGAGTTTTTTCCGAGGAACATTTACATTTCCAAGAAGATCTAGATAGGTCCAGAAGATCTGTGTGTGTTTAGAGGGTTTGCAATAGGTCATCAATTACACAAAGCTCCAAAAGCATCTAGAGAAAAATCTGGTTCTAGGTTTCCTGAAGTCTTTAGATGATATTCTCAGCTTTCTTGATCTTTAACACTTCCTTGAGACCCTTGTTAGAGCATTGAAACAGAGGATAGAAGTCTAGAAAACTTTTGTCTAATGCAAAATGTGTTTAATATGTATTATTCTTCACATGTATCTTTCTTATTTAGTATTCTTCAGGGTCCTTTTACCAGGCAGAATGCAATTTCTTGGGTGACTTCTGCATGAAAGCTGTGATTAGAATATGTATGTATTTTAGGAAAATAAAGGAATAACTGAACATCTATATCCGGAAAACACAATATTTTCATAATGAAGTCTTGTCTGTCTTGTGGTCCCTAGACAGCCTTTTTTGTGTCTTGACAGTTGCATTCTCTGGAGGTCAGTCATCATTATAAATTTAAAGTGACTTTTACAAGAACTCAATTAAGAGCAAACTCAGAGGAATTTAGGGCACATGCAATTCGTGTATTTACTTGGTTGTACAAAGAGTGAAACTATGATTGGTGATGTGTAACTTCAGAAAATTCATCACTGCATAGTTGTTAGCAGTTTGAGTAGCCAAACAAATGTGACCAGAAAATATTTATTTGGAGAATGCATTTGAAAATATATATTTGTACCTTTACTGTAGGGCTTAAAGTATTTAAGAACTCAGCTCTAAAGTATTTTTAAATCAGTTAAGTGAGTACTCATGTATGTACGTAGTAAAGAGAAACCTATTAGACCCTGAGAACTAATGGAAGAAATATAGTAATGTTATTTAAGATGCTTGTCACAAAGTATCTGTGTATTGAGGGACACACTTTCAAACTGAAATAAATCTGATTTCCTCCTTGGTTCCCATAATAATAAGTGGTGAATTAGTCTATTGGGACAAGTGCCAATGAATGAATTACTGTTTGTTACATTTTTAAAATTTTATTTGAAAAGCAGAGGTACAAAGACAGAGGGCCAGAAAGAGAGAGAGAGAGATCTCCCATCTACCAGTTCATTCCCTAGATTTCCACCACAGCTGGGGTTGGGCCAGGCTGAATCCAGGAATGAGGGACTCAATCTAGATCTTCCACATGGGTAGCAGGGACCCAAGTGTTTGCGTCATTATTTGCTTCCCCCCAGGAAGCACATTAGCAGGAAGCTGAACAAGAAGCAGAGTAGCTGGGACTTGAACGAAATACTCTGGTATGGGATGCAAGTGTTGCAAGTGGCAACTTAACCACCACACAAAACACTCATCTCAGACAGAAGAAAGCATGATCCCCACCTTGCCCTTCTCATTTTCTTTGTAGTGTTTTGTCAATACTGCCCTAAGTTCTCCTTCACTGCAGCAGATACTGAGCCTAGTGATTAGGATGCTACAAAGGAGTACCTGGGTTCCATTCAGGACTCTGAATCTTGACTTTATCTTCCTGCCAGTGCAGACCCTGAGAGTCAGTAGTGGGAGACCTGTGTTGCATTTCCAGCAGGAACCAGCAAATGAGAGCTCACACTATGTCTCTCTCACTTTGAGTCTCAAATAAACAAAATTTTAAAAATTGTCCATCATCTTCTCATCCCCTTTGCACTTCCACAAGAAAGGGAGTAAAATTGAAAGCAATTAGTATCCATAAATGTATTAGCATAGGTTGAAGAAGAGATTGAAATAATTGATTTATTAAAACATTGGCAAAATTAGGTATTTAGATTTTAGGTATGTAGATTTTAGATAAGCATTGATTAACCCTGTTTAAAGAAAAAAAATCTGCACGGTAACCTAATACCTCTCATTTATATAAATTGCTTGTGTAGGTATCAAAAGCAACATGTGCCTCATTATGCAATATTTTAAGTTAATTATCTATGTAAAATAAAAGAAATTATATTGAAAACTTTATATATAAAATGCAGGAAATATTTAGTAGGGTTCCGTACTATTAGTGTCCTGCTGCTTCTTTTTATACTACTATGGTGATAGAATAAATTGCAGCTGGAGAAGTTAGGATGAAAGAGTCAGACTCCCTTGGAAGACTAACCCATATATGAAAAGTTGGAACACCAGAAGGACTGTTGTGTATCATTTTGCCTCCTACAGTCTGCCAAAGAGAAATGCAATGCCTGAATATGTACCCTACATACATTTGTATGTCAATTACTGCATTCTCAGATTTTTTTATTATTAAACTTTTATTTAATGAATATAAATTTCCAAAGTACAGCTTATGGGTTACAGTGGCTTCCCCCCTCCCAAAACTTCCCTCCCACCCACAACCCTCCCCTTTCCCGCTCCCTCTCCTTCCAATCACATCAAGATTCATTTTCAAATCTCTTTTTTAAAAAATTAATTTTCTATGCCATTTCCAATTTAACACCAGGTTTTTTTTTTCATTTCCAATTATCTTGATATACAGAAGATCGATTCAGTATATAATTAGCAAAGATCTCATCAGTTTGTACCCACGCAGGAACACAAAGTGTAAAAATACTGTTTCAGTACTAGTTATAGCATCACTGCACATTAGACAACACATCTCAGATTTTAAAGGTAACATAGAATGAAAATCTCATGATTTCTTTTTCAAGTAGGCTAATGAAGTATCAGAAATCCCAACTAGCATGCAGGGTAAGTTGAATGTTGAAATAATCATAGAATCTTCATTTAGCTCTTCAATTTGAGGAAGTATTTAGTCTTGGATAATAACAACTTTTAGAAACATGAAGAAATGGAAATAAAGACTCCTGTCTCTCTCTCCATTATAAGATGCAGCTGTCTTACAAATTTGCTTTCTTCCTAGCTAGAAGGACTAGTACAGCAAACAATCTGAGAAAGAATTAGCATTTTGAATCTCAGTATTTTAATGTATTAAACTTTTTATTCCAAAAAGAGTTTTAAATTTACACAACAGAGAATGTGAAATAGTGAAGAGTTCCCATACACCCTACACCTAGAGTCCCCTAGATGCACCATCTCATATTAGTGTGATATGTTAGTCACAATTAATAAAATACCCTCAATTTCTATTTTTTATCCAAATCCCCTCTCTCCATCCCACCCATTTCAGCCTCTAGTGATCAACATTCTGTGTCCATATTGAGGTTTTCTTTTTAATTTTAGTTCCCACATATAAGGGAGAACATACAATGCTTGTCTTTCTGTGAATGGCTTGTTTCACTAAATATGATGTCCTCCAGTTGCATCCATTTGTCTGCAAGTGACTAAATTTAATTTTTTATTTATATATTGACAATATTCCATTATGTGTATATATCACATTTTCTTTACCCATTCGTTTGATGATAGATGCCTTAGTTCATTTGATGTTTTGGCTATTATGAATAGTTCTGCTATAAACATGGTGGTGTAAATATCTCTTTGATACAATGTGTTCATATCTTCCAGATATACACCCAGTAGTGGGATTGCTGGATCAAATGGCAAATCTATTTCTAGTTTTTAAAGAAATTACCATTCTGTTTTCCACAATGGTTGAATTAAGTTACATTCCCAGCAATAGTGTATAAGAGTTGTCATCATTTTGTCGTTTTGATAATAGTCATTCTAATTTGGATGAAATGATATCTCATTGTTGTTCTGATTTGCATTTCTCTGATGACTAGTGGTATTGAGCATTTTTTTCATATTTTATTGACTATTTGTATTTTTCTTTTGCATTTATAGAGTGATAATTACTAAATAATGATTATTTGATGTGGCCACTAATAAATGATTCTCAATTGAAGATTTAGTTGTAGTCCTGGTTTATGTAATAGCTTGTTATTTTTCTGGTTGGCCATTATTTCAGATCAGTGTGGCCACTAGTCTTCCCTACCAACTAGCCATTCATTAGTTAGCATTACTACTTTTGATTGTTAGTTACAGCTAGTGATAAGCCGTGATCAATAATCACATTCAATAAAAACTTGTGATTGTTAGTTACAATGACCAAGTAGCAATGTCAAGTAGACTAGTAAGTAGTTATGTTTACTAGTTGTGAATTTAGGTTGGAGTTGATAGCTATCAGTGCTCACAAACTATGGCCATAAACACTGATGAATAATTATTGTTGTATTAAGTAGCTATAACTACCAATTTGTGGGTACCAGTTTTGTCTGTTACTTACAT
This sequence comes from Lepus europaeus, assembly GCF_033115175.1. Taxonomy (NCBI): domain Eukaryota; kingdom Metazoa; phylum Chordata; class Mammalia; order Lagomorpha; family Leporidae; genus Lepus; species Lepus europaeus. The sequence continues at coordinate 13,324,409 of NC_084850.1, read as the reverse complement.
GTGAATTAGTTATGATTACTAATTAGTTGTAGTTGCTAGTTATTGATATTAGTTATTGGTAGCCATATCACTTAGCTATGGTTATTAACTAGTTGGGGATACTAGTTGTTGCTGAAAATTATTATAGACTAGTCATGCCATGTAAATACAGCTACTAATTTGTGTGCCTAAGAAATATGATCATTTTCAGTTGTGCTTGTTTACTAGCTATATTTACTAATTATCCTCAGTGACAAGTTTGGGAATTCGATATGGTTAAATGTAGTTAGAGTAAGCTAAAGTAAGGTTATGCTTCATGGTGATCATTAACAAGCTGTGATTAATATTTGTGTTTGTTAACCATTTGTGCTTACTTGCGAATTTTGAATATTTTTATGGTTCCTTGTTGCTACTTATAGTTACGGTTAGCCATGGATTTGATTAATTGTTGCCTACAGATGCATTTATTATTGGGTATATTTAATTACATGCAGTTATAGGTAGCTATAGGTGGTTGCAGTTATATGATGGCTTTTTTTCAATCTCATGGAAAATGTTGATTAACTTTGAATTCAGTTTTCAAGAACTTTATAAAATCCCTGTGTAGTTGTAGATTGCTGGAATTTTTGGATTATGATTATTTGATTTGCAATCTCACACAATTACCTTCAAGTATTCCTCAGATTTCGTCAAGCAGACCTGTTTTATTTCATATCATTCAGTTGATTCATCATTAACTCTAGAGAATGTAAACTGTGATGTACTTCAGTGTAGACTCATATAGTAAACTCCTGGGGTGTTTCTTATCTTTCTGTACCCATTTTTTTTGCTGAAACCCTATGAGGTTCATGACAAGTATAAGTCCAAGCACCTGTGTAATTTTTATTCTTAGACATTGCTCCCACTCAGCATCTTTGGATTCTGTCCAATTCCAAATAAAAATGATCTAAAAGAAAGCTATGAAGAAACGTGTTCTATTTCCAATCCTTTTAAACAACCTGGTTTGAGTCCCTAATCCAGTGCTTTTTTCATCAAATATGTTTTCATGACCCTCTAATTCAGCAATGCCTTTAGTGCAACTTGGAGATCAAGATAGAAATATAAGGAAATTGATCATATTGTGTACATCTTTTTCCAAGGCCCTGATAATTTAACAAATCAAAATTAATAATCTACCTCTTCCAAAAAGTCTTCCCCACTGCCTAAGATCAAGATTTATCTCTTTTTCTTCCTCAAGGCTTGGGTTGTAGGTCAAGCGTAGAACTGAATGCATTCTAGTTTGTATTGACTTTAATATCTATATTACTGTTTTCCTCAGTAGATGATGAACTCTTAAGGACAAAGCCACATGCATTATTCATTCCTTTAGGCACAAGATAGAACATGGAAGTAATTCTAAAGTATTGAGTTGTGTCATACTTGTAAAATCAATCAAAATTAACATTACTAACAGAATATAAAAGTTTGGAATAGCTTATAACATATGAATGACAAAAATATCATCACTGGTTACATTTTGATATGTCTTCATTCATTAATTCAACAAATATTTATCAAGCACCTACTTGGAAACAAGCACTATTCCAGGGAATATGTGAAACATATCAGTGAACAGAGCAGATGAAGATCTAGTGGCACGAGACAGACAGCAGAATACAGCCAGAATAATGATTTGCTTTTAGAGTAGGTTGGAATATGCTATGTACTCTGGGACAAAGTAATCCTAGACTCAGGTAAGGCAAAATGGATGGGACTTGGGGCAATGGACAGATTGCAGTTTGAAAAAGGGTGTCCAGTGTAGGTCTCAATGAAAAGGTTGCATTTGATTTGAAAGGCATGCTGGGATCTTATAGAAGTATAGGAGAACATGTTGTAGGATGAAGGAACAGCCAACACAAAGGCTTTAACTAGAGACAGTCTCATCTAGGTCAGTGGGGCTGAAGTGGGGTTTAGTAACTACTGCCAGCCCCCTCTGCATGCACCAGACTACCCTGCACCCCAACAAACTGCTCCCCTACTCTATTTTCCCCACTCTCCCCTTCGCCATACTATTTTCTAAATAGCTGTCACTTCTTGTTCATTCACGGGACTGGAACAACCAGCTTTCACATGTTGAGACAATTTTGCCTCAGTTCTCTGGGAATCACCTACCTCTCCTTCAATACACAAGCCCCTGGACTATGGCTAATTTCTTCATTCTGCTGCATGGGTGAGGTTATTCTATCATGCAAAGACCACCCTACTGCTCCAGAGTCACCCGACAGACAGATGTGCATGGAAGAGAGCCTTACCGTGGCCTTACGAAGAAGGCTATGGAGGTGGTATGGTTGATTACTGGGGTTTGAGGGGGCAAGGAAGTAACACAAATTCAGGGGATTCTTGAACCAGCCTTCAGTTGAGCACAAGGGCTGACAAGCCCAACACTAGGTCTCTTATAAGGCGTCTGTGCTTGACAGACACTGCATCAGTCACATTAACCCATTTCAGCTACCTGAGATAAAGGCCAGGGACCTCAGTGGACTTTTCCAGGCTCACCCAGCTTGTGAAGCTTACAACCAGGATTTGCATGGGAATTCTGGTTCCAAGCCCTTAACCAGTGTGCTGTGCTCACTGTAGCATCAGGTAATCAAGGGGTAAAATGCAACAGCAGGAGTAGACATTCTTTGCCATCGACCTCTAAAGGGTTGTAAGGAGTAGAGATTAGGCCTGTTGGTTAAGATGCCCATGATCCACATCAGAGTACATGGGTTTGATTCCCAGATTCCACTCTTAACTCCAACTTATTGCTAATGTAGATCCTGAGAGATGGTGTTGATGTCTGCTTAAGTACTTGAATCCCTGCCACCCATATGGAGATCCAGATTGAGTCCAGGCTTCCAGCTTTAGCTCAGCCCAGCCCCAGTTGCTGTGGGCATTTGGGGAGTGAACCAGTGGATAGAAACTCCATGAATCTCAGTTTCTCAGTCTCAAATAAATATTGCAAAAATAAAGGGTTGCAAATACAGTCAAAAGAGAAAGACCATAGGAAGATCTTCTCGCTATTCTTTTCTAACTTGTTTTTTAAGGGCTCAGCTTATCTGCAGGTGTTATACTCTTATAAAGTTATATTTCTTGGTAAGTGAAACCAAGGTTGCCATCCAAAATGCAGACAGCCATCATGTATGCTTATTTGTGAATCTACCAAATCAATACTTTCATCCTCCATGCAACAAAACGGCTACCAACATATTGAACACTCTTTTCAACACAAATGCTCATATTTTCCCAAGGCTGCTTACTCATTGGCTGTCACTCATTTTCCCTTCTCTGTGTACGTCTGTACCCAACTGTTGGAAGTCTACCTTCTGAAGATGTCTGAAGTTCGCTGCTATTTAATTTATATCCCTGATTTTCAGCCCTTGCAGAAATGGCCCCTGTTAAAAAATATAATTGAAATATTCCTTCTGCCGGCGCCGCGGCTCACTAGGCTAATCCTCCGCCTTGCGGCGCCGGCACACCGGGTTCTAATCCCGGTCGGGGCACCGGTCCTGTCACGGATGCTCCTCTTCCAGGCCAGCTCTCTGCTGTGGCCAGGGAGTGCAGTGGAGGATGGCCCAAGTACTTGGGCCCTGCACCCCACGGGAGACCAGGAGAAGCACCTGGCTCCTGCCATCGGATCAGCGCGGTGCGCCGGCCGCAGCGCGCCAACCGCGGCGGCCATTGGAGGGTGAACCAACGGCAAAAGGAAGACCTTTCTGTCTGTCTGTCTGTCTCTCTCTCTCTGTCCACTCTGCCTGTCAAAAAAAAAAAAAAAAAGAAAGAAATATTCCTTCTAAGTTAATAGATCTGCTTACTTCCCAAGGAAGAGTGAGTCCCTGTTCAAAAAACAAGTATAGGCTGTCAAGTATCCTACGCAAATCTTATACATTAAAAGACAACTCAAATGTAAGACGGCACCATGAGGAAACCTTGGATTACCCACTTTGTTCTTTTTTTGGGGTTATTTGACAGGCAGAGTTAGACAGTGAGAGAGAGACAGAGAGAAAGGTCTTCCTTTTCCGTTGGTTCACCCCCCAAATGGCCAACATGGCTGGCACTGTGCCCATCTGAAGCCAGGAGCCAAGAGATTCCTCCTGGTCTCCCATGTGGGTGCAGGAGCCCAAGCACTTGGGCTATCCTCAACTGCCTTCCTGGGCCACAGCAGAGAGCTGGACTGGAAGAGAAGCAACCAGGACTAGAACCCAGCGCCCATATGGGATGCTGGCACCACAGGCGGAGGATTAAGCAAGTGAGCCACGGCGCCGGCCCCGACTTTGTTCTTTATTTACCCTGTAAACAGCACACACCACAGCGATGACACACTAATTACACATTTGCAAGAGCTCAATCCAATGACTTCATACCTTTCTCACAGAATGAATATAAAATCTGCCATCAACTGCTTTTCCTTAAAATGTGTGCTCATCCCTCTGTCCCAGTTTTTCTTAATTTCCCTAGGTGTGTTATTTTTCTTCCTTTTCTTGTGTACTCTACACATCTGCAGTGTTTCAGCCTAGAATTTGGTTTTCAACTTTCACCAGGTCATAACCTTTGATGTCAATCACTCTTTCCCCAATTCATTTTACTAAGTAATTGGAAGTCAGTTTTCCAACAGAATTAATCATGATTTTGTCTATGACAATGGTTTACCTAGCCTCCAGGGATCACTCAACTGAGGTATACAATCCCAGAGCGTAGGCTCAAGACACAGCTGAGTCTCTTTCCATATTCTACCATTGCCTTCCAAATGCTCCAGTGAGCTCTTACTTCTAGGGCTGGAGCTACTACTCTACATTTATTCCCACAATCATAAAATCCAGCTTTGCAAATGTATCTTAGACTGACAGCATTCATGTTGCATGGATCACACTCACAAGTTATGAACCTCATTTAGCAGCATCTCCTATATGGAATTTATGTTCACCCTTTTCCCCCATCACCCCATGTGGTACTTAGGCCAAATATTTGCTTGTTACCAAATATGAGGTAATAATCATAATCCTCTGCTAAATATTAGCTACTATCACTATTATTAAGATGTGCATTGGGCTTAATAATTAACCCTCATTGAATAAAATATGAAGTATATAGATACTTTAGAGATTTCTGTTTAATGAGGTTCAAATACACTCCTCATAGACATGTAGCCACAGAAATAAAATCTGAATCCAATTCTGCATAACAATAAAAGTTGTGTTCTATGCCACTATACTATTCTCTATCCTTAAATGCTTGAAAACAAAGCAAATGATCATGTTTTTAAAAATGAAGGGAAATAACTCCTGGAGAAATTCTTCCCTGATGTGGGACTGCTTTGATAATCGAAAGAAAATCTCCAGGAGAATAAAGAACTACATATATCTTGAAAGGATACTAACCATGAATGGGGGAATGAGGAACCTAAGCTTGGGAGTAAATTGATATCAGCACAATGCTCTAGAATCATTAGCGTACCAGTGGAATATGACATATTCCACTGTATAGTTTCTGGGGCTGATACTGTGGCGCAGCAAGTTAAAGCCCTCGCCTGGCTGGCACCATGGCTCACTTGACTACTCCTCCGCCTGTGGCGCCAGCTCCTCGGGTTCTAGTCCCGGTTGGAGCGCCGCATTCTGTCCTGGTTGCTCCTCTTCCAGTCCAGCTCGCTGCTGTGGCCCGGGAAGGCAGTGGAGGATGGCCCAAGTGCTTGGGCCCTGCACCCACATGGGAGACCAGGAGGAATCTCTTGGCTCCTGGCTTCGGATGGGCACAGCGCCAGCCATGGTGGCCATTTGGGGGGTGAACCAATGGAAAAGGAAGACCTTTCTCTCTGTCTCTCTCTCTCTTACTGTCTAACTCTGCTTGAAAAAAAAAAAAAAAAGAAAGAAAGAAAGAAAGAAAGAAAGAAAGAAAGAAAGAAAGAAAGAAAGAAAGAAAGAAAGAAAGAAAAAAGCCCTTGCCTGAAGCGCCAGCTTCACATATGGATGCCAGTTCTAGTCCTGGCTGCTCCTCTTCCCATCCAGCTATCTGCTATGGCCTGGGAAAGCAGTGGAAGACGGCCCAAGTTCTTGGGCCCCTACACCCACAAGGGAGACTCAGAAGAAGCTCCTGGCTCCTGGCTTCGGATCTGCACAGCTCTGGCCATTGCAGCCACCTGGGGAGTAAACCAGCTGATGGAAGACCTCTCTCTCTGTCTCTACCTCTCTCTGTAACTCTGTCTTTCAAATAAATAAAATAAATCTAAGAAAATGTAGTTTCTGTCCACTAGATTTCCTGAGGACTGTATTTCTCTTTATTTTTTCCATCCCTTTTCATTATCTTTTTGTATTTCTGCTACATCATTAGTACTCACTAAAGTTCAACAAACTGATAAATATTGAGAAATGGGGGAATGAATGCATATTTGTAAATTTTTTCAACTAAAAAGGTAAAACGAGAGAAAAGAGGATAGCTAAATAGAAAGAATTTAAGAATGGTGACAGTCTTGCAAACAAAAGAAATGAAAATAGTTCATCTAAAAACAACTTCTAACATAAGTAGTTTTCTACCTACTCAATAAACAATCACTTCATGTTTAGTGTTAAGGAAGCGAATGAATCAACTATTTTGATCAAATTGTTTTTTGAAGATTTTCATTATATCCTTGTAAAGATGTTTCTCAGATCCTACAGTTAGTAAGTAGCAGCATCTGGATACAGGCAGCATTCCTGTGATTCCAGAACCTACACTATTACCACAATATTTTCCAAGAAAATGCTGACAGGTATTATACAAACACATGGGAAGGAAGGGTCTTATTTTGCCTGCAGAATTTAAGGCCACCTCTAAGGAGAAGGTAGCATTTGAGTTAACTCTTAAAGACTGAAAAGGCATTTTCCAAAAGATGAGGGCAAGGAAATACATTTTAAATACGTGTCTGTGAGATGCACATTTATGTGTCAAAGTCAAAGTAGTGACAGTTTAGTATGTACATTTCAGGATATTCAAGATGGAAGTGTATATTAAGATGGAAGTATATGTTGTGCATGTGAAATTTGTGGGTCATGGTGCTGTAGCAGTTGTTCTTTGTTCTATATATTTGTGTTTCCCAAAATTCATGTGCTGAAATCCTAACCCCAAAGTGCGTGTGTGGGAGTGGGTGCAGAAAACATAAAGAATCAAAGATGCATGTATGACACTTCCAAAAGAATAAAATAGTTTTCCAGGTATAGCTCCTAATTGGATGGAAATCTATGAAATTCCTGAAAAAGAATTAAAATAAGGATGACAAGGAAATTGATTGAAATGCAATAGAATACACAAAGTATTTTTATAAAGGAGGCCTAAGAAATCTCTTCCACTCTGTAAGAACACAGCTAAATGGTGCATTCTAAGAACCAGGAAGTGGGTCCTCACCGCAAAAAAATGATCTGCTGGATGCTTGATCTTCTGTGTTGCAGTCTCAAGAACTATAAGAAACAAAATAGTGTGGGTTAGAAGTTCCCCATTTTAGGACATTTTGTTAGAGCAGCTTGAATGGGCTGAGACAATTTGACGGGGCTAAATCACAAAGAGTTTGATATGCCAGGCTGAAGAGTTTAAATCTCCTATGTGATGGGACTCCATTAGAGGATTTTAATCAGGGAAGTGAAAAAAATTAGGTTTATGTTTTGGAGATATCTGGCAGTGTGGTGGAATGAGAAGGCCATGCCAAGATGGCCACTGGCAAGCGAGCATCAGTTACTCAGGAATGGCTTTGAAACCTACCTGGCAACGGAGCCTGCCTGGCAACAGGCTGTGATGGGTTGGGGCATAGACCGCCCCTTGACCGAATTGATTGGTCTTGGCTATATAAGCTATTGTACTAACTGAAATAAACGAGTCTGTGGGCTGCTTGTCTCAAGCCCACTTTCACCCAACTCCCGGGGTCTGTGTGGTGACTCCATACAACTTGCCCCCACCATGCTGATCCTCTCAGAAATGAATCCACTGCAACATTGTTGAGAAATCAACTGAAACATGGCTGCAGTGTGGAGATTGAAAAAGAAGAGAGAAACATGACCCAAAAAGCTATTGAAACAGTCCAGGCAAGAGCAGACAAACTATTGAACTCAGCAGCAGAAGTAAGGAAAGTAATTGAGAGAAGTAAGAAAATTAAGGATTTTTGGAACATCTCAATAGAATTAATAAGATATGGTGACTGATTGGATTTGGGGAAGAAGTTAGGGGGAGTGCAATTGAGGGAAAATGAGGTTTAGATTGACTTGATTGTCAGAGTGAGTGTAGGAATCATTTGTCAAGAGAGAGAATACAAAAATAGGAGCAGGTTCAGAGGTGAGGAGAGTGCAATGTTGCGAGGAGAACTGGATCAGACTGAGGACCTGATTTTGTTTTAATCCCAAATTTGCCTCTTACTACTTAGACAACCACCTGGAGCCTCTGGTTTTCGTTTGTTTGTTCGTTTTTCTTTTAATTATTGCAATCACTGCCAAGCATTGATGGAAGGTTTAAGTGAGAAAATGTCTACCACATGTTTGCACAAAGGCTGGTTCACTTAGTAGAAGCTGAAAATACAAGTTGGACTCATTGCAAGTTGATTTTCCGGTAACACATCAGACAGAGAAGTCTGTTGAAATCAGGATCACTCTGCTCCAGGAAATAACAAAAAGATACATATTCTTTGATTTGGTCTTAAATGATTTTTTTTTGACAGGCAGAGTGGACAGTGAGAGAGAGAGACAGAGAGAAAGGTCTTCCTTTTGCCGTTGGTTCACCCCACAATGGCCGTTGCGGCCGGCGTTTTGCGGCCGGTGCACCATGCCGATCTGAAGCTAGGAGCCAGGTGCTTCTCCTGGTCTCCCATGCAGGTGCAGGATTAAATGATTTTTTAAGGTAAAATTTTTTTTCTTCACTAAAACCAGAAAATATGCATACAAAAATTGAAAATAGAACAAAAGAAAATTATTTTAATTGCATGAATCCTTACCACACATATACCACTGCTAATATTTGGTGCTATTTTCTATTCTTTTCTGTGTTTAATTCAATGGTTTCCTTTTCTATTAATATGTGTCAACATTCTCTTGTCAACAGACTGCTTCCATTAACTTAGGTATTAATATTTTATGGAGGGCCCCAATTTATTATTTCTCAAATATTCCTTGGCTGTTCTATTATGTTTATTCTTTTTGATAAACCTTAAATTTGTGGCAAATTATGGAAATATTGTTTTGTTTTTTCCTCTGAAAAAATGTTAAATTTTAAAATGAATTTGTAGAGAATAGATATCTTTGCATCATTAATCCTTCTAATCTAGGGTTATTATACATCTTTTTAATGCATGACATTTTATAACTATGTGACCTTGGTATGATATTTGATATTCTAAATTTCTTCAACTATGAAATGGTATTGTTTAGAGGATTAAATGAGTTAACACAGGTTGTTTGAACATGTAGTTTAAAGTGGTTTGAGCCATACCTACCACATATTAAGTGTTCAAAAGCTTTGTTGTCATTTTTATGTCTTCTGTTAAAATGTGTTCAATTCTGATGAAGGGCTAAAACTCAGTTGCTTGGTTAAGAAAGTATACCCTTAGTTGAGGTTACAGCTTGTTTACACATCAAGCCATTTTGCAGTTCAATGCGTACAGTCTCCAGGCCAAATTTTATGACCGAAGTATGGTGGCAAGTTTAAATTAAACTTAATTCAACATTTTCAGCTAGCATATTGAAGTCTCTAGTGCTTCATCATTACATGTACTATGCCTATTGTTTAAGAAATTTTTGTCATCTGAAAGTGATTAGTTTGATTCACCTTGTTCCTGGTTTTCCAAAAAAAATTTTTTGATAAATGAATGTTTATCAATATAGTCATATTTTTCTCCATATCACTGTTCATACTTCAGATTACATAAATTATTTTTAAATTTAAACCAAGTTTATATTAACATGTTCTACAAATATAGTCATGACATATTTATGTTGAAATACCACTGAATTCTTTTGTTTATATTTTAATTAGCACATTTAATGCCACATTTGAATTAGTCTTTTTTTTTTAAATAAGAAGCATTGTTATGAGCTGGTGCTGTGGCACAGCAGGTTAAAGCCCTGGCCTGCAGTGCAGACATAATAAATGGGCACTGGTCCGAGTCCTGGCTGCTCTACTTCCTTTTTTTTTTTTAAGATGTATTTATTTTACTTGAAAGTCAGAGTTACACAGAGAGAGGAGAGGCAGAGAGAGAGAGAGAGAGAGAGAGAGAGAGGTCTTCCATCATGGTTCACTCACCAATTGGCCACAATGGCCGGAGTTGCGCCACTCCAAAGCCAGGAGCCAGGAGCTTCCTCCAGGTCTTCCACGTAGGTGCAGGGGCCCAAAAACTTGGGCCATCTTCCACTGCTTTCCTAGGCCATAGCAGAGAGCTGGACAAGAAGTGGAGCAGCCAGGTGTCCAACCAGACCCCACATGAGATGCCAGTGCTTCAGGCCAGGGTGTTAATCTGCTGCACCACAGCACTGGCCCCGCTGCTCTACTTCCAATCCAGCTCTCTGCTATGGCCTGGGGAAGCAGTGGAAGATGGCCCAAGTGGTTAGGCCCCTGCACCCACATGGGATACCCAGAAGAAGCTCCTGACTCTTGGTTTTGGATCTATCCAGCTCTGGCCACTGCAGCCATTTGGGGAGCGAATCAGCAGATGGAAGACCTCTCTCACTCTCTCTGCCTGTAACTCTACCTCTCAAATAAATAAATAAATCTTTTAAAAAAAATGTTATTTCATAAGCCTGGTCAATTTACTATGTGTCTCAAAGCCTCAGTTTTCAGCATCTCTAAAATGAGCAATACATTGGTCTTCCCTAAAAGAGTCGCTGTGATACTCAGGTGTGATGACACAAGAGGTCTTCAAAATGTTCTTAGAAAACAGTGTTCTTGTTCTTCCTGCTATTTGTTAAATTCTTTACCTACTGTAGGTTGATCTTATGGGTACAAAACAAACTGAAAATATATTATTGTAAAAATTAAAAGAAAGATTAAGAAAGGAAGGAGGAGGAAGTATGGAAGTGTAGGCAGGAGGGAGGCTAGGGTGGAAAGTAACACTATTCTTCTAAATCTGTATATATGACATACATGAAATTTGTTCACCCTAAAACTAAACTAAAAAAAAGAAAGGTTAAAAATGCATTGATCTGAACAATGCTTTGCAATAAAATAAAATTACCTTTTAATTCCATTTTTCATGAGCTTTTCAAAATACTCTTGTAACAGTAATGGTTCTTACGAACACATTTGGTTTTCTGTGGTCCAGGCATGGAGGTAATCATTTTTTTGTGTGGATTTACCTTATTTTGTCATTTTATCTCTTAGCCATATTCTAAGCACAGTAGCTGGTAAGTTAATTTAGATAAATATAAAGCATTATTAACATCAACATCAAATTGGGAGAAGTGACTATTTGCTGAATTGGCTTAATATCAATTAAAGAAGACAAGTGTTGATCAAATAATTACACATACACATACACACACCTGTACCACAAAGAGGCATAATCCATCTGCACACATGAATGGCAAACTACAACCTCCACAATTACTATAAGGTTAGGAAGGCCTATAATGGCATTGAATGATCTGAGAACTATTTCCAAGGAAGTAGTGCTTGAGCTAAGAACTAAAAGTACAATTAAATATGTGAAAGAGTGTGGCAAAAGAATCTCAGGCAGAGGGAAGATTAGGTTTAAAGTCCTTTTGAAGAAGGAAATATTAGGATTATGGATGAATGAAAGGAGATTGGAGTGATTCTATGAGTCGGAGCAAGGGCTGGAAGTTGGTGGTTGTGTGAAAAGATTAAAATACGGGACTGGGTTCAAATCACCTAGCACCTTGAAGACCCCCCTGAGCATTTTTTCTTTATCTTTTGAGCTATAGCTTATGGGAAGTTGTATTATGATGATATATGTATTCCAAACAGCTCCTTCTAGCTGTTCCAATAAATGTTACAGGAAAACAGAAGCAAAGAAATTATTATTGCCTCGGTTCTTTGTCTCACATGGAAGAAGAATTTCCAAGCAGACAAGGCAAAGAGAAAAGTGAGATTTAAAGTTTAAAAGCAAGATGTATTAGAGTCAAAGATCTCCAGCCAGAGTGTTATGGCGGGGCCTGCAAGAGAAGCAAAACCCAAAGGATCCCGTGGCACTGGGGTTTTTAAGTACCATTTCAGGGACTAAACTGTCAGTCAATAAGGTGGGGGACAACCCCAACAATAGGACTGATTTACAATCCTTTATCCTACTTGGCATCATAAGGGTGGGATAGGTAACTTTTTTGTATAATAAACTGTAAACTCAGAAAGATGTAATCACTCCCTTGCTATTCTCATGGTAAATTTGGAGATTCTGAAGGAAAGAGGATGGACATTTTGGTCCTACTAAAGATAACCTTTTGAGGGGAAGCAAGCATTTTACACCCTAAATTCCACTGGGACCACTCTGTCTAATAACCCATCTGACTCCACACATAGGTATAAATTGATTTTGTCAATTGCATAATTAAGGCCATCTTAGTTCCATGGCTTACTAGCTGGATTGTTCTGAAAAATTATTATAAGTTCTGTAGACTTCAGTGTTCTCATGTGTAAATTGGAGATAATACTGACTTCATCCTTTCAACACATACATGCTGATCACTCCCCTTTTTTAGACATTGGCATCCTGTAAACTTTTGAAGCTTAATTTGTTAAGTTTCTGAAAAAGAACAAGTGCTCTGTTAATGTACATAATTGTTGTAGTATTTCATAACTTCCTAAAAAATGAAATGAGAAAACTTACTCTCATTTTTCTTACTCTTGAAGAATTTACACATCAGAGAGCAGCAGCATGTCATGGTTAAAGGTGTGGACCATCCTACCAGAGAATGTATATTCTATTTCTTCCTGTATTACTGAGGTTTTCACCCTCAGTACTGTGAGGATGAGAATAACAGCAACCTTGTCATGCTATTGTTACTCAGATTAAATAAAAAACTGCATATAAAGCACCTAGAACAGTGTTGTGTACAGGGCTATATTCATTTAAATCTATTTTTCATAAATTTTCTATTGACTTATGGAAATCACATATTTTGTTAATGTTGTTTTACATTGAAATGTCTATTGCCACAGAGAAATTAACAAGTCCAACAATGCCAAGCAAAATATATTTTCAGTTATTTGAAAAAAATAAAATTCAAATTTACTGAGGAAAATTTCATTAAATAACATATAAAGAAGTCATTCCATGCCAACAAAGCTTCCCATAATATTACTGAAAATGGATACAAAGAAGATGCAATGTAGTTCTATGCCTTTTACAGGTAAAACAGTGGGCAGCCTTCCAATTTTTCACTCCTAAGTCTACTTTCAGCTTAGTATGTGCTGTTACTAGCTTCAGAAATTCATTTGACCTTCTTTTCATCACTCCAGATGTCTTTTACTTTACAGTCAGATATCTTGATTAACCCAAAAGCTGTCTTTGTTTTTTCCTTGTTTGTTTTTCTACTTGGATCAACTTGATAATAATCCCAGGAAGCTGATAAAAATGAGCCTGGGATTTAGGGGAAAAAAAAGCCAACTGAGAAAAAGATCTGAAAGACCCCCTTTGTGAGTGGAGATGATTTTACAGAAAGAACAGCATTGGAACTGAGATGAAACAAGGGCATAAGCCTCAGCACCACGTGTTCGTTCTATGTGCACGCTGGCAATTGGCCATCCACGTCTGTGAATTTATTTTTCTTGAATAATTTTTTCTGTCTGTGAGCTCCTATCCTGTCTCCTCTCTGTTCTGCACTCCTTTCCCTTACAAACTGAAACTCTGTAGAACGTCAACATTTATATTTCCAATAGAGGAAGAGGGAAAATAAATATATTTTAAATGCTATTAAAGCCCATCAGCTGGATAGGCAAAGGCTTCACGAAGATGGAAGACATAGTTTTTGTTGTTGCTGTTGTTTTATGTCTAGCTCTGTACATGGGGCTTTATATTTCCATATAAAATACAACATCTGAAATATTTTGCTGGACAAGAGTTTATCTTTGAATGAGTTAAATAAAAAACTTGAGAATTATTTTTAGAAGTCTGAGTTATTATCTGGAGACTGAAACACTCCAGTAATATTTTACAGCATACTCTTGTGATTCTGTTTACTGAAAAAAACATTATTGAAATGTTATTATTTGGCATAAATAGAGAGGATGTGTTGAGTAAAGAATATTCACCCTTTGAAAAAAAATCTAGTAAAAATTGTGCTTAATTGTTTCTGACAACCCGTAGTTAAAACAATTATGATGCTTAGTGGGCATATATCATTTATCATCAGAAAGTCTGATGCACCTAGTTTTTCACACCAGTAAATATTTTTTTATGATTGGCTGCCTCACTGAATTTAAGAATGTTAAGAGAATACAGAAGGAATTAGGTAATAGCATATAGGGAAATGGTTATAGAGCAGCTCAGGTGTACGTCTAGTCAGATTTTCCTCATGTTTCAATTCTGAATTTGAGTTGAACTCAATTCAATTCAAAACAGCTAAACTAAGAAATATGCAAAAGACAGGAGAAGTGACTTACAAAGTGAATTTGCTTTAGATAAAGAAGTACTTTTGATCTTTTTGCTATTGTTGCCAATACTCTGGGTGTATTTTGTCACTTTTGTGTTTTTTGGAAATGTAGATAAGCTTTAATGAAATTGAAATGAAAATTCTGCTGATTACTACACCATCATTCAGAAAATTTTGTCTTGCATAACCAGCATTTTTGATGGCCATTGTTAGTGAGGAAAAAAGTGTGTTAATAATAAAAACACATATGATATCTATGATGGATTTGAAAGAGTAAAGTATATTCCAGAATTTCATTAAAGGGCAATGAACCTGATATGTCAGGGAACATAATTAAAGTAACAGAAAACCAGCCACAATCATATTTTGCCTATTATAAAAATGGTTTCTCTATCACCTTACATTTTTGCCTACTTTGGGCAGTCCAATTAGTTTCTTTTTAAATTATCTCCACCTTTCTTTTTTTTCCTTTTATTTGGCAACACTCATTTTAATTACCAGAGAAACCTCTATGAATTTTGCTCCCAAGAGACTTCTAAATAGTAATAATATAGCATTGGCTATCTTTTGAGAAAAAGTAAGTACTGATTGAAAATCATTTCTGTTTCTGTTCCTCTGTGTTGCCTGTTTCTTTAACTTCTACTTAAGATTTCAAAATAAGATTTTTATTTGCATGAAGAGTTTAGGGACTAAAACTCTCCATTGCTTGTAATAATAAACAAGCTATTCACCAATTTTCAAAACATTCTTTAAAAAAAGTAATATACAGGGGATTTGGGGCAAGATGGCAGAATAGGAAGGGAGCACACTGATTGTCCAGGAAGAGACAGTTTAATAAAAGTGGAGATACTGCAGGTTCAGGGAAGAGTAGGGGAAGAAACAGCAGAGGAAACACTTCCAGAACTAGTGATTCACAGTGGACCTGCGTGGAGAGCGCGGGAGCCCAAATTCGGGACACCAGCAGCAGACTCAACACACCAGCGCTGGAACGCAAGGTGAGCCAAACCTCAATAGCCAGAGACACCAGCGGGCAAGCGGAAAGAGGAGACTAGAGGGAATGAGGCTTGAAACTGCGTGAGGAAAATTTCACCAGGCTAACTAGAAGAGAGAGAGGGAAAAAAAAAAGTGACCGATACGGACACGAGTTTCTCTCTCTCCGCTCACCTCTCAAAGGCGAGCAAGACAAAGAGCAGGCGCCATTTTGGATATATGTCATAAGCAGGGCGACCTCAGGTCTACACCAGCTCTGAGCCTAGCAGAAAAACCTGACTCGGGGGGGGGGGGTGAAATAACAGGAGACTAGGATCTAACTTGGCAACCCAGTGGGAGACTGCAGGAGAATTGGAGCCCACACTGAGGGCAGCACAGATTCCCTGTGTGGTCCTCGGGAAAGAGCTTCTGATCTCTGGCTCCTGTGGGTATGTCATTCGCCTGCTAACTACCTCCAATTACATTCAGCTGTGCGTTCAGCTGTGCGGAATTACTTCCCTTTTGCATCAAAAAAAAAAAAAAAGAATGAAAGACAGAGAGATTTACCACGCCTAACCTGGGAGTGTCATCTTTGACACACCCTCAACCCTGAGGAACCAAACAGAGCTCTCAGGCCACACTCATCTCAAGCCTCTAAGGCTCAACCAAAAGCAGACAGTACACTTAATATAGAGACATAGTACAACAAGAAAAAACACAACAGTGAAGAAACCAAATATCTCCAACATGCCAAACAACAAACGCAAAAACTGAGGTAACAAGAACAAGGAAGACACTATGACGCCCCCAAATGAAAAAGACATCCCAATTCAAGATTATGAAGATGATGAGATTGAAGAAATGCAAGAAGCAGATCTCAAAAAATTGATAAGAACAATAAGAAGTTCTCAAAAACAAATTCTTGAACTACAGAAATCCTTAATGGAGAAGACAGAAAATCTCTCTCGTGAAAATGAAATATTAAGGAGGAATCAAAATGAAATGAAACAACTAGTGGAACAAGAAACTGTGATAGTGACAAAAAACCACAATGAAATGAAGGACTCAATAGATCAAATGACAAACACATTAGAGAGCCTTAAAAACAGAATGGGTGAAGCAGAAGAGAGAATATTGGACTTAGAAGACAGAGAACAGGAAAGGAAACAGGCAAACCAAAGAAAAGAAGAGGAAATTAGAAATCTAAAAAATATTGTCGGGAATCTACAGGATACTATTAAAAAACCTAACATTCGGGTTCTGGGAGTTCCTGAAGGCATGGAGAGTGAGAAAGGATTAGAAGGCATTTTCAGTGAGATACTAGCAGAAAATTTCCCAGGTTTGGAGAAGGACAGAGGCATCTTAGTACAGGAAGCTTATAGAACCCCTAATAAACATTACCAAAAGAGATCCTCACAACGACATGTTGTAATCAAACTCACCACAGTGAAACATAAAGAAAAGATTCTAAAATGTGCAAGAGAGAAACGTCAGATTACTCTCAGAGGATCTCCAATTAGACTCACAGCTGACTTCTCATCAGAAACCCTACAAGCTAGAAGGGAATGGCAAGACATAGCCCAGGTGCTAAGAGAGAAAAACTGCCAGCCCAGAATATTCTATCCTGCAAAGCTCTCATTTGTGAATGAAGGTGAAATAAAGACTTTTCATAGCAAACAGAAATTGAAAGAATGTGTTGCCACTCGTCCAGCCCTGCAAAAGATGCTTAAAGATGTGTTATACACAGAAACACAGAAACATGGTCATCAATATGAAAGAAGGTAAAGGAAGGAAACCTCACAGCAAAAGATCACAGGAAGCTCAATTTCTCTTTGACATAGAATTAAAATCTGATTCTCTGTTAAAGCAATGTGCTAAAGTAATTGTTATGTTCTCTTGATGTCTGTTAAATTCTAATTGGTCAAAAACAGCTGAATTTTTATTAAGAGCTATGGGTTATTTAAATATGTGCTCATTTTCAAAGATTTGAATAATCACCTTGTTAACAATGATCAAATTTGGTCTATGTTATGTCATTATTTTAAGGAATCTTATTTTAACCAGATATTTTGGATTTTGAGCCTTCTTGGCATTCTTGACAGGCATTCAAAAGATCAAAGTTTCAAACAATCTGGACTCTAAAATTTCCAGTAAATCTTGGACTTTGGTTTTTCCAGTTTGGGCCCAACTGAAAAAATCGAAGGACCTATGTCTCTCATCTTATAGAGACACCAACTAATCAGGCTATTTGGATTATATTAGAAGTACTGTCAAGATGTGATGTGGTACTAAATTTTAAGTTTCTATAATGGAAAATGCTATTAAAACAAATGTTTGAGAATTAAAAAGTCTAATGATCTTGTGTTACTAGACATGATAGTTATCTTAATGAGAAAGCCCCAGAGGCCTAAAGGGTTAAATACTTGTATAATCCTACAGGTGCTTTCAAAAATACTGTGAAGTAAGCAAGTGCCTCTTGTTGGTTGATGAGTTTATAATGTTAAACATGGCGACTTAAAGTCTTTTGTCATCCACAGTTATATATGATTGGCTGCTCATAAAACTAAAGCGTTGTTGGTTCTGTGTTTAGCTGTCCTCCTATAGGTTCCTATGGACTTTTTCCAGCCAATTCTATTGTATTCAGTACTTTGGGATGGCTCTGTAACAGATGAAGCCAATAATGTATTAACAGTACCAACTGAGAGAAAGTATGGTTAACTGAGGTTACTAAAAACAAAAAGCAATTCAAAAAAATTGGCAATCTAGAAAAAGAGTTAAAGATTTTAAAATCTATTATTAAAATTGCTATATTGGTCTATTATGTTATATGTGTGTACATATTGTATGTCCACATGGGAAAATTTTATTAAGAATTTTATTTTAAATGGCTTATAGATAAGATTGTCCATAAATTGAAGCTGCTAAAATTAATCAAAGATACATTTTAATTTGTGTGACCTGAATCTGAGCATCATATGTTTTAAACGTGTTGGTAGAAAGAAACTAAAAACATTTTATATGGTTGTGCTTAAGTTTACTGGTTAAACAAACTACACCATGTTAGATATTTAAGAGGTGTTTTCA
The DNA here is from genome assembly GCF_033115175.1 of Lepus europaeus. Lineage (NCBI taxonomy): Eukaryota > Metazoa > Chordata > Mammalia > Lagomorpha > Leporidae > Lepus > Lepus europaeus. Next base: position 13,305,813 of record NC_084850.1, on the reverse strand, counting down.
AATACATGATTCTTAAAATTTATAGAAGGCATTGGACCTTCTGGTAAATGTTTTCTTAAGTTGTTATCTAATGGTTGAAACTGTTTGCTAAGTATTCATGTGATATTGCTATTGTCAGCAAGCGATCTAGGACTTGCTCCCTCATGTCTCTATTCTAGCCCAACTTGTTCTTTCATTTCTCTATTCTCCTCAAGGTAGGAAACTAATTCTATTATAAAGGAATCTGTAGGACACACAATTTAAACTTTAGAACTTATAAAAGAGATGGCTAACATTTTTCTGTAATAGCATAGCCAAAATAAGAGCTTAAATTATAATCTCATAGCTAGATTTACTTCGCCATCAGCGAAGTATACAGTAAGTAGAAAAAACCTCCCTTTCAGACCAAAGGGAAAGAAAGTTTTAAAGTGAGAATATAATTTTCCTCATGGGCATTGTCTACCTTAGAAAAACTACTACAGAACATGCCTGTGACTATAGACTTGTAGTTCAGGCCACCGAAGATTAGAGATGGAATTCGGGCACTCCCTTGACTTGCATCCTCTGGTCTGCTTTAACACAAACCAGGAGGAAAAGAAAGCTAGGCATCAGAAGCAATGGGTGGCAGGCCTATTAATGGCTGATCTGTACAGTGATCTGCCCTCAAGGAGACCCAACAGGCCAGTCCACTGCAGTGGCTTTCAATGTGGTAAGCCTGGGCTTCAGCAGAAGTCAGCTTGTGAAGAGCCCTGGCAGCTCTGCCAAGAGTTGGATCACTGGAAATGGACCTGCCCAAGAGTCGAAGGATGCCCAGGCCAGAGATCTTATTGGCTCTAAGCTGAAAAGCCCTTCATTCAGCCCAACTTCCAAAGTGATCACTGCAGCTGAGGGGATGGCCAAGAGTTGGATCACTGGAAATGGACCTGCCCTGGAGTTGAAGGATGCCCAGGCCAGAGATCTTATTGGCTCTAAGCTGAAAAGCCCTTCACTCAGCCCAACTTCCAAAGTGACCACTGCAGCTGAGGGGATGGCCAAGTACGGTCAGCAACATTGCAGGCAGAACTGTAAATTTCTTGTTAGAGATGCCACCTGCCTTTACCTGGCCAGCTCTCCTCCCAGGCCAGCCAAGTAATGAAAGTCAACAGAGTGCCTTCCCCTAGGAGGTTCACACCTCCCTTAGGATATACCCCATGTGAAGAGATAGATAGGTCTGGGCCTCTGAATTTACAAGGTCTAAAGCCCACCAGATTATTATCAAGCCCCTTCTGTCAGGTTCTATTTGCCTCTCAATCAGAAAACTTAATTGTAGCTTAGACAGCACCTTTCTTAGCTCCTCTAATAATGACTCTGTCCTTTGTTCTAGGCCCTATCTAGCACACTTGGGCCTCATTCCTTTGTAATCATAACCTCTACTCTACCACCAATGGCTCTACTCCCAACCTGTGTGTACTGATGGTCCTCTTCCCCACTTAATGCTGTATAATTGTTCAAACCTGGTTAATGCCACTCTTAGGATCATTGGTTACTATCCTCACCCTGTCTTTCATGACCTTATCTAAATATGATCAGAGTTGGTGAACTTGGAAGGCTTCCCATAGCCTTGGCAACTCATGATGAGATCATAGGGTGGTTACTGGTGCCATAAACTAGAGTGTCAATTTGTTGGGTCAACAACAGGAGTCACTGTGCACTTGCTCCTCATGTGGGACCTCTGTCCTTAATGTGCGGTACATTGTGATTTAATGCTATAACTAGTACTCAAACAGTATGTTTCACTTTGTGTTTCTATGTGGGTGCAAACTGTTGAAATCTTTACTTAATGTATACTAAATTGATCTTCTGTATATAAAGAGAATTGAAAATGAATCTTGATGTCAATGGAAGGGGAGAGGGAGCAGGCGAGGGGAGGATTGCCGGTGGGAGGGAAGTTATGGGAGGGGGAAGCCATTGTAATCCATAAGCTGTACTTTGGAAATCTATATTCATTAAATAAAAGTTTAATAAAAAACAGTAATATACATCTTTTCCACAATCATATATCAGAGCTTACTTATGACTTTGAAATTCATCTGGTGGATGATTTCAAGAAAACTTTCAGGATATTAGGGCAGGTGTTATGGTTAATCTCCAGTTTTCATTGATCGAAACCTAATTACTTTTGTAGAAGCCATTTTACACTTGAAGAAGGGAGTTGAGTGATTTATTTTCATTACAAACTAGGTACGTGACTGAACCAGGACTAGAACCTAGGACTCCTGTTTCCTCAAGCTTTCTTTTCTTAAATATGAAACTTCATTGTTTAATATTCCTTAAGTGATAGAGATTATATTTAGAGAGACGTTTTAGCAGTTTATTTAACAACTTATGCAGTTCATGTTTTCAAAACACATCTCTGCAGTTGTGAGCATTGTCCTAAAAAGATAATCAAAACTGAGTAGTCAACACAGGTGGTATTTGAACAAATGAAAAGAAGCATATCTTTGGACAACACTTCGGTTTTAGCTTCTTCTGCTGCTACCACTACTACCATTCCTAGGGAGACAATAACATCACTGTGGAAGTGATGGCAGCAGTAAGCAAGATAAAGTATAAGATCTGAAACTCGGGGACAGAAGACACAGCTGGGGCCCACCCTGTGACTGAAGGGCAGTTAGAAGGCACCGTTGGGCTAGGACAGATACTCTAAGTATGTTTGCCACAGAGAGCAGTAGAAGAAGAGGAAATACTGAAAATACACTTTCTAATCCATGGGTTATTTCTCTTCTCTCTGGCTTCCACTCACAGTGTTATTTGACATGAAAAGCAATGCTTTAGGAATGACTGGCCTCTGAACTGAGAGGGACCCTAACGACAGTAACCACAGTGGTGCATGTGTGCAGCTTGAGCTTGGCTGTCAGACCTGCTTTCAGAAGCTGTCTCTGTCATTTTAAAGCTGTGTAATTGTGGGTAAATCATTTACATTTCTGAGTCCTTATTTCCTTATCTGTCCAATGGTCATAATAATAACTGAGTTAGAGACAATCTTATTTGCTAATATCATTATTGACACTCTTGTTAATCTCTAATATTTATGAATATGCTAAAATGAGATTCTACAGTGACTAAACACCTGTGTGGGATGCTATTGTTACTTATAATATCTATCAGTAATAATTGATTGCTATTATTTATACATCAGTTGGTATATGTCAAGCAATATCCTAAGTACTTTCTACATAAAACTCATTTATTCCTTAAAAAATTTCCCTACATATCCATTTTACAGATGAGAAAGTTGAGATATGGAGAAGTTAAATGACTCATCCAAGGTCAAGGAGCTATTAAATAGTAGACACAATATTTGAATCTCAGAAATCTTACTAATTTTTTCTCTTTTTAATGTTTATTTATTTCAATCTACTTGAAAGAGAGACAGAGAGACAGAGACAGAGACAGAGACAGGTATCTTCCATCCACTGGTTCATTCCTTAAATGTCCAGAACAGCCAGGACTGAACCAGGCAGAAGCCAGGGGCCTGGAACTCCATCTTGGTCTCCCACATGAATGACAGGCATCCATGCACTTGAAGCATCTCCTGCTGTTTTCCCAGTGCAATAGCAGGGAGATGGATTAGAAGTGGAGTAGCCAGGACACAAACCAGTATTCTGATATGGGATGCATGCTTCCCAAGTGGCACTTTAACCCACAGCACCATAATTCTCACCCTAACTGAAGTCTCACTTTTAACTTCAATGTTAACAGTATTTACTTCCCCACATCTTAATATTGAGAATTTTTTTTCATGCCTGCATGTAACAAATCAATAGCTCATTTAAAAATTTTATTAATTCTCAAATGGCCAGACATCACCAAAATTGTCCTCACTTCCTACTTTATTCATTTTAATGCTTATTCATGCCTAGTGGAAAAACCCCATCTTTGAAATTTATAGCCCAACCCAAACAATGAATATTAGTTCTTATTAGTATGTCTTCAGGATAACAATGCTAAAACTGATTTTAATTTCCAATTATTATTATTTCATATGGATCCTGTTACTGAGATATCCAATGACTTTCATTACATTTTCTCCTTAGGCATCAAAATAGGTTTTTACAATTAACTCAAAAGTCTCATTTCATAAAGAGGCTTTATTTCTCTAATCCACCTTCTCCATTCCCTTTACTTTTTGTCCCTGCTACTTCAGGGAGAAAGGTGCAACATCTTCTTTAAAAATCACTTTTACTTTCCCTTACCAGTATGATCAAATGTCAAAGCTATGTCTTATTTTAGTTTTTTTCCAAAACAAAGAAATATTTAAAAAACTGTAATTCTGAACATGAAATAAATATTTGAAGAACATTATATAAAATTAAAATTCTTCAAGTATATGAAACAAAGGAGTAGCAACTTCCAATTACTATAAGCTTAGCAAACTCAGTTGGGTGATTTAAAGTATCTGTAGGGATCCAAATATTTAAAAGGGTTGGGGGCAAGTATTTGGCCCAACAGTTAAGATGGTAATTAAAAAGTTGGTGGCCCATATCTGAATGCCGGGGTTAAATATTTGGCTGTGATTTCAGAATCCAGCTGCCTGCTAACTGCAGACCCTGGGAGGCATTAGTGATGGTGCAAGTGATGGGGTTCCTGCAGCACACATGGGAGACCTAGTCTGAGTTCCCAGCTCCTGGCTTTGGCCCCCACCCTGGTTTGTAGACCTTGTGGGTATTTGGGCAGTGAAAAAGCAGATCAGCACTTTCTCTTTATGTATACCCATTTCTCTCTCTCTCTCTCTCTCTCTCTCTCTCTCTCTCTCGGTCTCTTTGTCTCTTCAGAATCCAATGGCTATTATAAGGGGTCTCTGAAATATGTTCTAGGAATAGTTTATTGTGTTTCAATGCTTATTGAGTGCATCATGTCATGTCAGATGAGGCACTATATGCTAGCCCAGACATAACTACAGCTGGTATATTTTAATGGATACTATATTATAAGGCATAATTGGTTTAACTGTAATTCAGGAAGAAAATACATACACACACACATATCCAATTGTGAAAGATATGGCTGATCAATCATGGCTATCTTTTCTAGTGGGCCTTGGCATATTCTCAAAATCCTTCTCAATCCTGTGTACATGGAAGCTACTATCAATTGATTAAAGTTCATACAATAATTGCAATATATTTGTCTATGCCAATTATAAAAATGATCCTCTACATATATTTTAAGAAAATCAATCTTTTGTGTTCAATTATATTTGTAATAGAATAAGAATCATACAGTTAGAAATTATACTACATGATGACAATATTTTATCCTGCTTGAACACTGGCAAGATCCATTGCATAACATTGTTTTGCCCATAACATTTTAGATCCATGAGGCAAAATAAATGCAATCCAAGGTGGTAAAGCTCCTTTGATTTCACAAATTCTGTATGCCTTCCAGAAAACTCAGTGGAGAACGACACACAATTTTCAGTGGTTCCCAAAAGGCAAGAACTGTTGGATGTCTATGTATCTACTCGATCTTGTCCATATCTAGAAAAGGCAAGCAACAATTTTTAGTAAATTCTTGAAATTTAGGACAGCTTTCTGATGGAAGAATTAAGAATTCTAAAGACTTGTAAGTTGCTAAATCAAACAAGAATGTCAGATCTCGTTAGAAATAAGCCAAGGCATGGAATCATAAAAGAAAAAGAATCAATGAGACCAAATAATGATTTTTTTTTTAGTGATCATTGAAATATGAAGGTGTCCAAGAACCTACTTGAAAGAATGCCCATAGATATAGACCCATATATAATAATTATAAAAAAGACATTGCTTCATTTATAATAAAAATTTTCCTAATAAAAATATTAAGGATTATTCTGATGATGATAGTAAGCCGGATTTAAATAGAGGATTGCAAAAACAGATGATACTATACATTTGTAAAATGTTCAGATGAAGCTATGACATTATATATAAAGAACATTTAAACCTTCACATCATTTAATAAAATTTGTACTTGTTCATTCTAGAAATCTTATAAAGATAAATAATTCAGGAATAACAGAAAAGTCAGGGAAAGCTGTTTATTATAGTATTATTCTTGAAACAAAAATCAGGAAATGACTGAATAATAAAGAACTCATAATTGTTGCATATATTAAACTACATCATATAGTAAAATAATTAAATTTAGTGTTAATATTTCCAATGCTAAAGTAACAGGGTGAAAATAATTGTTATTATATTGTCTAAAAAATACAAGGCACAATGGTATATAGAGTATGATCTTTATTGCATAAATAGCATAATAATTAATGCCAAGATATTAACAGCAGTCACTCCTGGGCAGCAGATTTGCATATTACTATTTTTTATTTGTTTATAATTTTCAGCACATAAGAAATAATCTAGACTTCTGTCCAAGATGACAAAATAACAGCAATAAGTCAGAAAGCACAGAAAGAAAAGAGAGAGTATACTGGTCTATATTCAGCTAAACTATCATTCAAGAGTGCATGATTAATAAAAAAAAAAGTATGTAAATATAGAGACCTATAGACTTTCTTTTTTTTCTTTTCTTTTCTTTTTTTTTTACTTTTGACAGGCAGAGTGGACAGTGAGAGAGAGGGACAGAGAGAAAGGTCTTCCTTTGCCGTTGGTTCACCCTCCAATGGCCATCGTGGCTGGTGCGCTGTGGCCGACACACCGCGCTGATCCGAAGGCAGGAGCCAGGTGCTTATCCTGGTCTCTCATGGGGTGCAGGGCCCAAGCACTTGGGACATCCTCCACTGCACTCCTGGGCCACAGCAGAGAGCTGGCCTGGAAGGGGGGCAACCGGGATAGAATCTGGTGCCCCGACCGGGACTAGAACCCAGTGTGCCGGCACTGCTAGGCAGAGGATTAGCCTATTGAGCCGTGGCACCAGCCAGAGACCTATAGACTTTCAATGGGGAATAAAAATAGAAAAACAACAATAAAATAAAATAATTTTACTCCAACATAAACAAACGTAAACTCCAACAGAAGAAATGAAATGTAAGAAACAAAGGCAAGGAAAGAAACCAGAGCTAAAAAAAGTAAAAACACATAAGTGTTTTACTTATGTAATTAATGGATTATTATATTAGCTTTATGAAATACAAGATTGGGATTGTCACTGTGGCACAGTGGGTTAAGCTGCCACCTACAACACCAGCATCCCATGTGAGCACCAATTGGGAGTCCCTGCTACTCCAATTCTGATCCAGCTCCCTGCTAATATGCCTAGGAAAACAGTGGAAGATGGCCCAAATCCTTGGGCCCCTGCCACCTGCATGGGACACTGGATGGAGCTTGAGTTCCTGGGTTTGACCTGTCCCAGCTCTGCTGTTGTAATAATTTGGAGAGTAAAGTAGCAGATGGAAGATCTCTCTCTTCTCTCTTTCTCTCTCTCTTTCTGCATGTGGGTGTGTGTGTGTAACTCTGCATTTCAAAAACTAAGTAAATATATATATATATATATATATATGAGGATTGTTTCTATGGAATGCTTTGGAACAACCATACAGAAGCAAGTTGTTTTAGGAAAAAACACCTTCAGATTAGAAGTGGTTTTAGACAAACCTAAAATCTTAATTAATATATATATATATATACATATATATACAGTCAACACTCAGCAGGAATTCACATTCATATAGTTTCATCTAAATTCTCACTGTACCCAGAAGAAATAAACACTAAATTTCATGGAGATGTAGTATTGCTGTGGCAAATACAAGTTAAACTAATAGATTTTGTCAAATGTTTTTCTTTTCTTTATATACTGAGATGAACTGTTTTTTTTTTTTCCTTTTCAGTTTCTTAATATGCAAGTTGCATCCACTGGCTTTCGATATAAAATCAACATCATGTTCAAGGGATAAACTCCACGTGATTGTATTTTCATATATATCCTGATTTGACGGGTAGTATGATAGTAATAATTGCATTGTTATGGATTTTTCAGGTCATTTCTTCCTTCCTTGGGTCTGTCACACAATGACCATTCTTTGGGTCCCTTTCAAATCTTTTTTGTTTGAATCAGTGGTGTTGATGATGAAAAAGTCTACAAGGAGTTTGGACTCCACTGTTTTCCCTGAATCCCTTCAGAGGACTTAGAATATTCTATTAATCTACTCTTGGCATTCACTAATTTCACAAATATTCTATTTGAATTCTTACCAGTGTCTGGTTTGATGTATCTCAGTTGTGAAAGAGCTCATGACTCCAGACTCTGAAATCATCATCTCTCAACCTTAGCTCTCTAATGAATTTGAAATTGAACAAGAACATAATGTCATCTTGATTCTTGTTCATTGCAAAATCAAGAGTAATGCTCTTACTGTCTCTCTATGTCATATAGCAGAACTGGAAAAGTTTTGATACACATTTTCAACTTATCACAAACTACTTTTGAGTAGTTTTGTACTATTCCACAAGTAGTTTAAAGATGTTGAAATAATGCTTTATCATTTCTGCACACTTAGTTTTGTGCTATTGTTTTATTTTACACTATTGTATTTTATGTATATGTATATTATGCAACTCACTTTACATTACATGGTAGAATATATGCAACTATGAAAATGAGCAAAAGGGATATCTTCCCATGATATGGAAAGAGTAATATCAAAGAAAAATACTTCTAGGAGGTGATATCAGTGCTGAGAATTGAAAATGAATAGGAATTAGGTGAAAAATGTTGAGTGGTCAAAGTGGAGGTAGTACTAGGCTAAGAAGACAGTGGTTTTTGATGAATTTAGAGAGATAGGCAGGAGTCAGAATATGCTGTAGCAACAAGGCCTTGGTAAAGAGTTTAAACTTCATCCTAAACACAGTAAACTTCATCCTAAGCACAGCACATCCAATAGAAAGGCTTCAAGTAGAAGAGTCACATGATCCAATTTTTATTTTAATATATTACACTGACTGCTGGATGCAGAGTAGGTTGTTTCAAGGAATTGAAGTAGACAGAAGCAGCTATGTGGAAGCTGAAGTAGCTGGAACTAGTTATGTGGAAATTGAAATAGATAAAAGCAGCATTGTGCAAGATGGAATTGGGAACAGCCTAGTATGAAGGGATAACAAGGACCAAATCCCCAAGATAATAAAGAGCTTGGTTGAAAACAGAAAGTTGCCAGTGTAACTAAGTGTAGTAAATTAAACTGAGTGGGGTATAATCAGATAAGTTGAGACTAAATCAAGGACCAGATTATATTAGGTCCAGTAGAAAAAGTTAGATCTTGTGTTTCTGTTATGTATTTATTTTTCAATTAAGAACATGTGTTTAGTATTTGAACCCCTATATTTCTCAAAAGGATATATTCTAATGATTTAGGAGGTGGTGGATTTGTACTTATACAATTTATATGTAAATAGTTTCATTCACAACCTTAGCACACATTCATTTCTAGCACATTTGATTTGGGATGGGCAGAAAGTATTATGCCATTACCTGTGTAAATCATTCACCATAATTCCTATTCCTCTTTTAACCTTCAAATCCTCCTGATGAGGCTGACCTTTTAATTCTCAGTTGTTCAGTGAGAGTGAGTTAGGGAAGAAAGATGAAAGCAGAAACTAACCACTGGACTGTTGAATTTTGCTGAGGGCTTCCCTGTCTTTGCCCAAGGAAACTGTGTTGTTTTTCATCTGTTTTTAAAGTGGTTGGAGACCTTAACGCTCCTCACTTTCAGAGCCATGATTTCTGTTTCTCAAAAATCTCAGGATATCCAAAAGAAAGTTCTCATTTAGATTATTATTTATCTTAGCTCTGAGGATGACATTATCTGTTTTCCAGGTCATACTCGTGAAATTCACAAGGTTGATTTCCTCTTCCTCTAACACTAAGGACAGTACCTTGTGTATCCATGTTGTTCCTGGAGGGAAGAAATAGGATTTTTGTGCATTTTTCAAACAGTTGCTGAGCTGTTGACCTGAATTGTCTCCACACAACCACTTAAGGGAATGATTGTGCTCTGGGATCCAGGAAGGAGAGCCTTGATGCTCTGTCAATGGCACATTTGCCAGGCAGAGTGTTATCATACTGTGTCCTGGGGAACCAGTCTTCCCTATTCAGTATTCTCAGAGGCTGCCAGGAAAGGGAGACCCAGGGAAGTTTGGGAATTTTATGCTTCTTTTCTTCTTCAACCAGAAAAGGCCTCTTTCACCTATTATTTAGTTAGAAGAAAAGGAAGCTTAGGGCCAGCATCATGGCATAGGTGAGCTTCTGCCTGCGATGTTAGAATCCCATGTGGGCACCAGTTCTTGTTCCGGCTGCTTTGCTTCCAGTTCAGCTCCCTGCTAGTGGCCTGGGAAGTCATCAGTGGATGGTCCAAGTACTTGGGCCTCTACACTCACATGGGAGATCTAGATGAAGCTCTTGGCTCTCTTGGCTTTGCCCTGGCCTGACCCATGCCATTGTGGCCATTTAAGTGGTGAACCAGTAGGTGGAAGAGCAATTCTCTCTCTCTCTCTCTCTCTCTCTCTCTCTCTCTCTCTCTCTCTCTCTTTAATTCTGCCTTTCAAATAAATAAGGAAATCTTAAAGAAAAAAAGGAAGCACAGCTGTTTAAGTTTTCAAGTAACTAGACTATGAAGTATATTTGGAATTCACAGGTGCTAGTCCCAGGACAATGAGGCACAGAACAAAAATATTTCATTAGGCCAGATGAAGGAGCAATGGTGATTGTTTACCAAAGGAGAGCACGAGAGTCCATAACAAGAGCAGCAAGCCTTTGAAAAGGGATAGCTGGTGCCGGCGCTGTGGCACAGCGGGTTAATGCTCTGGCCTGAAGTGCCGGCATCCCATATGGGTGCCGGTTCAAATCCCGGCTGCTCCACTTCCAATCCAGCTCTCTGCTATGGCCTGGGAAAGCAGTAGGAGATGGCCTGGGTCCTTGGGCCCCTGCACCCATATGGGAGACCCAGAAGAAGCTCCTGGCTCCTGGCTTCAGATGGGCACAGCTCCAGCCATTGCGGCCAATTGGGGAGTGACCCATCGGACCAAAGACCTCTCTTTCTCTCTGCCTCTACTCTCTCTGTGTAACTCTGACTTTCAAATAAATAAACAAATATTTATTAAAAAAAGAAAAGGGATAGCTAAGATATATCACCTGGTCTCTGTGTATTGGTCACTGTGGAGGTGATAGAGTTTTATGGATTTTAACAGAAACAGGTTATGAGGAAAAGGAACTGCTACCTATCATTTTATTTATCCCCCTCCATCCTCTTCTTTCTGCTTGTCTACCTCTGCTGCTTCTACTTTCCCTCCACTCATGATGGGCAAGTATGCTGACCAGGTGGTGAGATTTTCTTGAACAGCTAAATGTGATTATGAGGGATTTTTGCCGTGCAAAATAATCCCATAAAAGACTCTCCTTCCTAACAGGGTTAAATGACTTGCCTCTGTCCTAAGGCTTATGAATCCATTCAGTCTTTGCTGCTTTAGAACTAAGAAGAACCAGTTAATCAATTTATTTTCTTTATAAAGCTTTTAATCCCATAACATTATTTAAGGGTACCCAGGATGGAAAAGCACTTTGATCTAAATCTCTCCTTGCCAGCCATTCTAGGTCAGGTTGTTCCTGGTGGGCTTGACTAAGCCACAATATGTATTGTCAAATTCAAGGTAACAGGAAAACTCTGTCTACTCTGCTGTGTAGTTGGCTCCTAGATGGTGAAAATTCCATCTTCGGGACTTTTTCCCTCAAATTTCATAATGATAAATGACAATTTAATAGAAAAAGCTCTTCTACAAATCATATTTAACCCATGTCATAGTGTTCAGCATCAAGATGAGTATATTATCTTTTCGAGATGACATTAATTAAGAATACCCTTTCTTATAATGTTTTCCAATCAGCCACTAGTCTGCCTAGAAGTCTTGGGAAATTACTGAGAAGTAGCAATGTAATAGTCATACTCTGATATACGCTTTTAAATTGTATATATTGATTAAGATAAATGAAGCAGGAAGAGAGATGACAAGAATATCTTCTAGATTTCTTGCTTAAATACCTGGATGAATCCATTTGTTGAGACAGAAAGCAGTAACGGGGACCTAGGTTTGGGATAAAGATTGTATTTCCCTTCACTCCACACAGAGCCAAGTTACACATGTCCTCAACAATTTAGCTTTCCAGCAGTATATTGTAGAGTCTGGCAGGAGAACATTTTCCATTTGGTCTTTAAAAGCAAGGGTCAAGAAATCTTGCCAAGAGATATTGTACTTGCTTAAATAGGTCATTGATTCTTTTATCCTCCAATAAGATTTGTGATGTTGCTTTGGCTAGCACCACTGAATCCCTGCTGCCCCTCTCTTTTTGGCATGAGAAGCTCTCAAAAGAAAGCTATAAACTCATAGAGAAAAGTTTCAAAAATCAATCAACATAACAACTATCATACTATCTGAACAATATCAGGAGACAGAATCAGGGCAGACAACACAAAATGTTGGACAGAAAACATTGTGCAACTACCCCAAAACTTAAATATCACCAGAAAAAGAATGCAAAGGCAACAGTAATGGAAAATACTTGAATATACTTATTACTGGAAGTAGAGCATTGCTTAACCATTTCTGAATATTTGGCGATCATCAAAATGTATACCTTTTTAATAATGGAAGGATGGTAATCATTTCCAGTGGATGACATCAGGGAGATAGAACTCAGAGTTTAAGGAAATATAAGTACGGAGTAACATTAAAACATATCAAAAACAACCTAATATTTCTCTTTTCTTTCTTTGTATCGAAGAATACTATTCAATTTTTCTTTTGTCTCTTCCTTTATTTCATTAATTCAGCGAATATATTAATAGGTCCTAATGCTTGTTTCCATTGTTCATGGCTAAACAGATGTCAAATTGCATGATTCTTCTATCTAAAATTATTACATATAAATCACTAGAAAGGTATAGCATCTCTGTTATCAATAAGAGATACTGTAGAACACAGTGGGAAATAAAAATGGAGGGGGATCCCAGAAATGCAACTCTTAGTAAGAAATCTAGTGGTATTCCAGGGCATACAGTACATTGTATTTTAAATCATGGCAAAAGGAAATAAGGAAATAATTATTGGTGGCATATCCTAGAATTCCAACCAGTGAAACATCTTATTTTTATTCAACCACACAAGACCACAAAATCTTTTAGGAAGCCAAGATCCATCACTTAAAGTCAAAATGTCTAGTCAGCTTAATAATATTTACCAGTCTCAACACTTTCATCAAATATTTGATGGAATGGACTGTTTGTATTCACAATAGTTGACATTTTATGATTCACTGCAGTGTATACATGGGTTGGAAACTGAAAATACATTTCAAGCAACATAATATATATGTATATATAGTGTATAATGTGTGTATGTGTCTTGATTTATCTAGATCTATATTTCTTTATCTTATGTATAGATATAAATTATTTGATTCATTCATATAGCCTTGAATGTCTCCCAAAGTTATCTATGACTCAGCTATCTACAGTACTTTATCCAATTAAAAGTAAGTCTGAATTTTTTTACATATATACCAAATGGTACCTTAAGCTTTCTGTTTCTCTTATTTTCCAGTCACCTTACATTTTGCTGAGAAACAAATCTCTACTTGCCTCATGCTACCAAAAAATACTAAATGTGTGAGAGAAGAATGTCCTTCAATTGACAAGTAAAGTGGGTTTTGGCCTACCTGTTGTATGAGTAAGATCCAAGGAATCAAAACTATTATTACAGGTTGAGTCAATTGGCCTTTAGTGGCCATTAAGATTGACAAACTAATTGATTAACTAACTCAGAATCCAAGAGAATCAGTCTTACTGTAAGTTGCTTTTCATATAAGACTAAGGTAATCATGAAATTCCATGGGATCCAGATAATAATAGATATAAAACACATGTGATATAAAGACATCGTTTACTTGTAAATAACCTTTTAATCCCATTTTCCATGAACCACTTGAGGTACACTCATATATGCTGCTGTCAGTGCATTTCAACTGCTCAGAAAGAAAGGAAAGTGATGGCTCTTAAAAAAAAAAAAAAACTTAAAACATAAACAGGCAGATCAGCTTCCGTAGGACTGAGAGGGGAGAATTCATAGCCTCAAAATCAGCATGGCTTGTAAGAAGTTTAATTCCTGATTGAGAATCTGAAGAATAGGGAACTGGAGGTCCTATCTCAATTGTTTTCCTCTGTGAATTGCCATTTTAGTCTAGTAGAATCCCAAGAAAGGGTAACAGTTGGAGCTTCTGCTGTTTATTGGGAATAAGCATGCTGCACTTGGGTAGTAAATGCAGAAGTAGAACCTAAGAAACAACTTACAGAGATACAAATTGTTACTAGAGATTAAAAGTTGTTCAGCCTGCAATAATAAAGGAATTTAACTTGAAATTACAATATATAACTTTTCTTTATTAAATTAACAAAAAATTTAAAATACCAACACCCTTTGCTGGCTAAGAGATGAGGATACTTTGGTAATTTGTTTAGGGGAATGTCAACACACACACACACACATAAATACAGTTTCTGGGAAAAATGATTAAATGTATCAGATCCTGTAAAATGCTCACAGGTTTTGAATATGGAATTTTATATTAATATGGTTGGAAAAAGTCTATTATTATATGTACTATTCACCTTACAAAAGGGCCTACTCATAGCCAAGACACAGTGAAGCCACTGCCCTGTTGGGACATCTGTATCACATTGCTGCTGGGTATTTGAAAGAGTTCAATGCTATTATGATTGCATTTAGATCCTAAGGCGTTTTTAGCTTTGAAATATTATTTTAAAATCTAAAAATGAAATGGATAAAGCAATGCACAGATGAATAGTTCTGTAAGTCAAAGCCCATTGAAAATGCTTAGATCTACTGTTTTATCTCACGGAAAGTGAATTCACTTAATTGAAGTAAATCTCCAAAGATCAGATCAGTAAAGGGTGCTTGATAACAAGTGAGAAAGAGACTGTTTATCCCCCAAATAGCATAGGACATATTAGAATAAATTGAGCTCATTTTAATCAAGTAAGCAACATTGAAAGAATGGATTCTTGTAGGCAGCCTTCGAAATGTCAATAATGTAAATGCTTAGCAAGAAATGCATCCACACATTTCCTTGTGTGGCATCTAGGGTTGTTGTGAATGCTCTTCAGTTCGCTTCACTACACACCAACAATTGAATTACACTTTTGAATCCTGTGCGAGTTAGTGCTTGGCTCTTTACAGGTGGTGAATTTAAAAGGATATACAATGAACACAGCTAGAATGGTCATGATAGAGATAATAACCTTTTAAAAATGCACATGAAATGTATCACAGGTCTTAGAAAGCAATGAATCACGTATGTTTACCTGGTTGAAAAGCCTAAAAAGCCACAATGTGAAAGCTCTTGAACATAGTTCTACATTCTCACTTCTGATTTAAAACTAAATAATGGCTTGGGGAGAGTGACGTGAGAATCAAAATGTCATGCTGCACTGGTACAAGAAAGGATCAGGTTGCTCTGGTAATTAAGAGTCTGTCAGTTTGACGTGAAGGGAAAAAAATCACAAGAAATGCCAGATATCTGGGATAGCCATGTGCCTGTAATCTCCATACACAAACAAGAGCAAACCAGCTCCATCAGAAGAGTGTGCTTTGGAAAATAAGAGTATTTTGTGTTTTTTGATACCTTGTATTCTCGCGAATATTATTTTTGACAAGAAATAGTAAAAATTGCCCATTAGCAGTTCTTGTAAGAATATCTAGACAGAAAAGAGCATTTACCGAAAGCTGAAACCTAGGGTAATCCATGCCTTTGTAGTTATTGGGCAGCGTCTTGAGTTCATTAGAACTGACTGATACAGCATCTCACTTTTGACTTAAGTGGAATATGGCTCTTAAGAGATGCAGTTGTTTTGATGTCAGATTGCCAGAGTTGAAACACTTGGATAACGTGACCACAGGAATGTAACCTTTCTAAGAATACATGCATCTTACATTCTCTTTAAAGTTGTAAAAAATTGTTTTATCAGGATACTTTAAAGACATTATCTAATTCAATAGCATCAATTTTATAGATATGAAAACTAACCACCAGAAAAGTCAAGTAAATTGTCCAAGGTCATATAGTAGCACAGGAGAACAGGAATTTTTGTTAAGATTTGTTGGACATTAACAAAGCTATATAATTTCCTTTAAAGTATTGTGACTGTAAGAATACTGATGTAATAGTAAAGAGTTTAGACCTGAGGTCTATTGTCAGCTATTATTGACTCAACATGTGACCTTAGGGAGACCAGCCCATTAATGACTGTTTACTTTTCCTCCTGTCTACTTGCCATTTTATATGCCATTTCTTTTCCACCATAGCCTGTGATGTTCATTGGTTTATACTTTCTTACATTTCACCAGCATGATTCCTTAATAAATACTTTTGGAATCAGACTGAATAGGAGGTCGAATTAGCTCCCACAGGCTTCTAGGATAATTACACGAAGAAAGTTCCCCCAGAGAGCTATATCAAGCAGGGCAAAAAGAAAAGAACAAAATTTACTACCTTTGTCCCTCCTTCTTAAGGGGAATTGGTTCGATTCCCTGAGCCTGTCATCATTTCGGAGGTCACTGGAACTTAGATTGTGGAGTAGAAGTGCAGAAAGCCCTACAGAGATTATTTCATTAATTGTGTTATCTCTGCTAATAGTCTCCTGCATTATCTGGGATAATTGAAACTTGACTGCAATAATAATGGGGTTACTGCTGAAAATGGGTGGGATCAAGGTCACAAAGCAAAATGGACAAAGTTACCAAAGATAGAAAGTTACTTCGCATCCAGTGCTTCCAAGGAAAAAGACAAATAATGCAGGCTACCTTGTAGCCCATTAAGAAGCAGTTCTTCTCTTCTAATCCAGAAAGAAAATCTTGCATTTTGGATCCATTACTCATCTCCTCACAGATGAGATAACTGAGAAGCATAGACATTAGCAACTTTCCCAGGCTCCCACAGCTTATACTGACAGAACTTTAAGGACTTCAGAAGCCTTTTCACTTTCCACTGCACAATGCTATGGCATCTGTGCTCTTGGCTGCTCCTCCTTAGCTTTAACGATTGAAGAGACACATTTAACAGATGGGGCAAGGTGCACTTTGTAGTTTCTAACAGAATTCAGTATCCCTCTGTATATAGCCAACTTATCATGTCCCTCATTATCACTAGAATCTAACCAACTGAACAAACTAACCCAGAATCGGGAAAAACAATGAAAGTGCTGCTTAGATGCTGGCACAAACGTGTAATTAACTCCATTAACAATTCTTTGAAGAATAGCGGTTGCATTATCAGCCTCTTGACGATAAGGAAACTGAGTCAAGGAAAGTTGAAATGATTCATCTACCATCACCAAGAAGGTAGTTAAAGAGCTGGGAAGCACCCCATGGCCTTTGAACTCTTCTATCAGCCTATTGACAAGAGCATTTCAGGAGCAGCATTTGGTGCAGTGGTTAAGGCTCTGCTTGAGATGACAAATGCCTTGTTGAAGTGCCTGGTTTGAGTCCAGGTCTGTCTGCTCGTGCCCTGGTTTCCTGCTGATGTGAATTCATGTAGGAAGCAGGTGATAGCTCAAGCAACTAAGTCCTTGCCACCCATGGGGGAGATACGGATAGAATTCCTGGCCCCTGGCTACTCTGTGGCCCAGTCCTGGGTAATTCAGGTATTTGGGGAGTAAACCAGCAAATGAAAAATCTCTCTCTCTCTCTCTCTCTCTCTCTCTCTCTCTCTCTTCTGATTTAAAAAAAGAAAAAACAGTATATATTCTTTAAAAAAAGAACATTCCACATCAAATGCAAAGCACCATAATATACAGAACAAGTTACTTAGTCCAATTATTCTTGACAATGAGATATAAAAATCTACTTTCCACAAAGTGAAAAATGGTGGCTTATCTTCTATGACAGGCTTCCAGGTTTTGCAGAAATAGCTAACCAGTAGATGTGGACCTGATCTTTAATGTAACAGATAAGTTAGACTTTTCTACTGATGTTTTTATCCAGATGTGCTGTACTGACTTTCAGCTATTTGGAACAGATGCATTCAGAATAAATAATCCATGTTTTGTCAAGGCCCAAAATATGTCTAATAAATGAAATATCATGGTAGGAACCCAAGCATCAGACCAAATCTCACTTCTCCATATAAACAAAATAAGAATTGAGAAGAGACCATGACTAATTTTATGTAGTATTATTTTGCCCCCCTTACCATCTTTGGCTTTTTGGTTCCCTGTAAACACAATGAGAAGAAATTTCAGTGCTTAATACTTGTACAGAACTCAAAAACTCATAGTTGATTCATGGATGGAAAGATGGCTTAGTTTGAGATCTGATGATGTCATTGCTACTGTTAAAAATGCGATGAGCACTATGATAAATTATGCTTGACATGCATTATTTTAATCCTCACAGGAAACCTCAGAAACAGTTCTTATTACTTTGTTATCATTTGTATTTTGCAGATGTGAAAGCTGAGGTGCAACTTATTGATGTATTTCACATGGCTATGAGAATCAAACAGGCATACAAACTCAACTTTGAGTCTAGTGCCTGAGTTCTTAACTAATGTTCGATGTAATAGTTTTGCCAAGAGCACTATACAGAGATACAG
The DNA here is from genome assembly GCF_033115175.1 of Lepus europaeus. Taxonomy (NCBI): domain Eukaryota; kingdom Metazoa; phylum Chordata; class Mammalia; order Lagomorpha; family Leporidae; genus Lepus; species Lepus europaeus. Next base: position 13,287,195 of record NC_084850.1, on the reverse strand, counting down.
AGCCTAAGTGTCTACTGAATAAAGCAGTCCAAATCCCTAAGTGAATATCAAACTGGGCTGTTAGCCAGGATACTGTATTATCCCTCATACTCGGCAATAAAGATACAAGCCATTGACTATCAGTCAACAGGCATTTATGCGGTGTACACTGTACTTGGATCTCTAGACAAAGGACAGCATGAACAGCAAGGAATATTGGAAGAGAACAAAATTTGCAACAAATTCACGGAGTTCTACAATTTGACTTGCTGAAAGGATGAAGAATTGGCCACATAAAGTATTCCTAAAATGAAAATGAGATTGTTACTGTCCAAAACATACTTTGGAAAATATAAATTCAGTCATTCATATATTCTAAAGACACTAGTTGAATTTAAAAAAATCCAGCTAAAAACTGTATAGCAATAGTTTATTACTAGTACTCTTTACTTAACTAAATTTGTTATTTTACTTCTAAAACAGCATTTGTGTGTGTGGGTGGGGGGAGGTGCTTGCATGTTAGAAATCAAACAAAGGTTGTTGATGACTAACTGGCATTTATATCTGCTGTCTAAAAACTCTTACATGTTATATTTGGAATGCATCTACACAGTTGGTATAGAAATGAGTTTAGAAATTCCTTGAGACAGATGAAATATAGTACATAAAAAGCATAGCTTCCCTTTTTGTGTCCTTGTATTTACCAGGGCATACAGGAAAAAAATAAAACTGAAAGTAGCATATAAAATATAATTTATGTGGTTGATATCATCTGTAAAATGATTTTTAAAAGTTAATTTTATAGGCCGGCGCCGTGGCTTAACAGGCTAATCCTCCGCCTTGCGGCGACGGCACACCGGGTTCTAGGCCCGGCTGGGGCGCCGGATTCTATCCCGGTTGCCCCTCTTCCAGGCCAGCTCTCTGCTATGGCCCAGGAAGGCAGTGGAGGATGGCCCAGGTCCTTGGGCCCTGCACCCCATGGGAGACCAGGAGAAGCACCTGGCTCCTGGCTTCGGATCAGAGAGATGCGCCGTCTGCAGCGGTCATTGGAGGGTGAACCAGCGGCAAAAAGGAAGACCTTTCTCTCTGTCTCTCTCTCACTATCCACTCTGCCTGTTAAAAAAAAAAAAAGTTAATTTTATGCATTCAAATTGCAGTAATATAACATTACTTTTGGCATAAAGTAATTGATTTTACAGCACTAAATGACTGAATAAATAAGTAAATGCAGACAGCACCAACAAATGTTGCAATTGGTAAAGGCTCAGTTTTAACCACTAATGAATGTACCACTCATGCCAACAATGGGAAGACTCTACCTTTAATTCATATTTCATTAGTTCTAACTCATACTCTTTAGTTCAGTATGTGCAAAATACATTTGATTTTTCTTTATAAACTACTATTATTGTAAGGCTGGCATATAAAAATCAGTCTCCTTGTATAGAAATACATAAAAATGAATTTGTAATCTTGGAATAACAGCTTTCTGGATTTTAAAATTATCTAAGCAGTGAATTTAAAACTCATCTAAGTTGTTTTTCAAAAATTTTGATTCCTGGAACCCAGTTCACAGATTCTCATTTATTTGTCCTACTGTTAGGAGTAGGCATTTGTTATAATAGTTAAGATGCCACTCAGGATACCACAGCACATATCAGAGTTCCTGGATTTGAGTCCTGACTCTGCTCCTGATTCCAACTTTCAGCTGATGTGTACCCTGGGAGGCAGCAGGTGATAGCATAAGTGCTTGGTTCACTGCCACTCATGTGGGAAGCCTACACTGAAATCCAGATTCCTGACTTTGATCTGGTCCGGGCTTAGCTGTTGCTGGCACATGGAGAGTAAACCGAAGATAAAAGATCTCTCTCTCTCTCTCTCTCTCTCTCTCTGTGTGTGTGTGTGTTTGAGAGAGAGAGAGAGAGAGAGAGAGAGAGAAGGAGATCTTCAACTAACTTAAAATAAATTTAAAATAAATTAATAAATTAATTGTCCTGGAGTGAGGCAAGAACACAGTTTTGTTTTTGTTTTTATCTTTCAGATGCTTTTTAAGTCTGAGGCAAGATCTGCAAAACATTGATCCAGAGAAATCAGAAATTTTGAGTGACCAATAATAATGACTCTTCCTCAAAATTGCACACTTATGTAATGGTGGAAAAGACATAACTCAGGAAGGGATTCCTCATGCTTTTCAATCTGTCTCCCTACTTTTATGAACTATGTTTTGGCCTTGGGAAGTATTTGTCTTCCTAAAACATAAATAAGTGGGGAACATCCACTTTGATCCTCTGTTCCTTCTGTTTTCCAGATGAGGAAACAAAAACAAGATTTCTACTGAGATGTTATGAATTATGGAAATATTGTAAACTATAAAATAATTAAATTTATGTATCACTTAGCTCCGAAGAAGAGTTATTTAATAATGCAATATATAATCCATTGAAATGTTCACCATTTCTTATTTATATAGCTTAATGAATGCTTACTGTGTACAAGACATTGGAAGAGGTAGATACATAGCAAGAAACAAAACTTCTGTCCACCAGGTGTTTGTGTTCTAGTTTGTGGGAGTGGATGTCTAAACAGTAAACAGATAAACAAATAGTATTTTGGGTAATGATCAGTGCCATAGTGAAAATGAATTGGAGTATTAGAAAACACAGGAGATGAGCATTATTAGATAAAAGGCTGAGAGAAACGCACTAGAATGAGGTAACAGCTTAGCTAAGGACATGTGAATGATGAAGGGAAGGCAACACAGAGATCTAGGGGAAGGATTTTTCCAAGTAGAAGGAGCAGTCAACATAAAGGCTCTCAGGCAAAAATTAGTTTGTCATGCTTGAGGAACACAAAGAAGGCCAATGAGCCTTGTGTGTTGTGAACAAAAAAGTGATAGGAATGAAGTTGGGGAGAAAAGCAGAAGGGAGATCATTGAGTAAACTCACAGGCCAAGCGAGTCTATTAGGTATTAACATGGAAGAAAATCTCCTACATTCAGTGGTTTCTCACAGGCTTCATTTCAGCTTGCCCACACGTTTGTGTGACTGAGTTGAGTCTCAGCAAAATGGATCTACTTCTTGATGGCAGGTCTGTAGGCTGGCTTAGGCGGCTTTGCTTCAGGCCCTGGCATACAGGCGGCTCCACTTCACAAAGGTTCTCATCTTCCCATTGAGACCTGCAGGGCAGCGGGGCATACTTTTCTGGAGATGGAAGAAGAACAGAATGGTGAGCAGAAATAGATTAGGGCTCGTAAAAATGTATGTCCAAATGGTACATTGGCACTTCTACCTACCTACATGGCATTGGCTGCAGCAAGTCACAGGGTCATGCTTAAAATCAAGAGACGGGGATATAGGGATAAAGAATCAACTCAATCTACCACAAGATGACAAGGAATTAGTATGCTATTCTAGGTCTAACAAAACTGGAAAACTTTACAAGTGGAGTGACATGATCTGACTTACATTTCAGAAGGCGCCCACATGGCTGTGTAGGGAATATTAAAGGGCAATGGTAAAAGCAGAAAGGCCATTCACGAAGCCGTTTCCATAGACTATGTACAAGACAGTGTCACTTTGATTAAAACATAGTACTAATAAATGTCATGAAAGGAAGTCTGACTCAGGACACACTTTGAAAGATAAGTTAGCAGGATTGCTGATGCACTGAATGTGAAGCACTGGAGAAAATGAAGGTGCTCAATGACATCCAGGTAAATAATGCTTTCATTTATCCAGATGGGGAGAAGCTAGGGTATAGGAGTAGGTTTCAAAGCACTGTGTTAAAGATGGGCTCAACTTTGGACCTGTTGAATTTCAAGTGCTTATTAGACATTGAAATGGGGATATAAAGCAAACAGCTAAATATATAGAGGAGTACAGCAAAAATGTCAGGCAAAGTGTATGTTTAGGAGTTTAACAATTAGAGTGGTTTCAACTGCAGTTAACAGAAGGGTCAACTGAAAGTATTTTCAACCATCAGAACTTGTTCCTTCACTAACAAGAAGTTCAAACATGAGCAGTTCAGATTTAATAAATTTAGTAATTTGGTTACATCACTAGAGAAGTTCTTTTTATTTTTCTGTGTTGTCATAGTCAATGCAGTAATTAACAGTGTCATGGTTAAAGGATAGCTACTGTAGGGCCAGCGCTGTGACACAGCTGGCTAATGCCCTGGCCTGAAGCACCAGCATCCCATATGGGCACTGGTTCGAGACCCAGGTGCTCCACTTCTGATCCGGCTCTTTGCTATGACCTGGCTCAAGTCCTTGGGCCCCTGCACCCATGTGGGTGACCTGGAAGAAGCTCCTGGCTCGTGGCTTTGGATTGGCACAGCTCCAATCGTTGTGGCCAATTGGGGAGTGAACCATCGGATAGAAGACCTCTCTCTCTCTCTCTCTCTCTATCTGCCTTTCCTTCTCTCTCTGTGTAACTCTGACTTTCAAATAAATAAATAAATCTTAAAAAAAGAAGGCTACTGTAGTCACAATTATCACACAATGCTAAGAATGGCAGAAGAAGAAAGTATTTCAGAGACGAGAGACAAGCTGAAGTAAATATTGTTCATTGTTTAAGCCATATGGTGTCTGAATGCTGATTATTGCATGATTATTTCATGTCACTAGTGACATGAAAAGAATAATTTCACTGCCTTGTGAAGAAAAAAATATCTAATGTTAGGTTAGGCAAGATGTAGTTGGAAGGTAGAAGACAATTCTTGTGAGGAATTCTGGAGAATATGAATGGACTTGTAAAGTTCAGAGAAAATGGTAAGGCAGAAAGATGTTACTGGAACATAGTTATCATTTAGAATCCTTGAGAGTGGCTATGAAGGTTGAATGCCTCAGAAATCATACTTTTGAACCAAAAATGCAATTCTCTATTCTCATCCTGAAAGTAAAGTAACTCTATGAAATAATGACTAAATCTTCCTTTAGCAGTATTATTGCTAAATTCTGTATTATTTTATGGATTGCTTTTGAGTATTTGGAATATTTTCCAACCATATTGTGGTGTGGTAATACTCAGTACAACATGGGGCATTGTTATGGTTTGAACAGACTTTGGCTCCCTAAACCTGTGCAGATGTTTGGATTCCCAAGTCTTAAGTTAACAGTTTTGTTATTGACTCCAGGTTCTTTGACTCCCTTGCAATCAAAATTTTCAAGAGGTCAGTGTGCAACCCAGACAAGGCTTATTGGAGATTATGCTCTAACACAAGGGACACAGTATAATAGAAAAGGTTCACCAGCTAGCTCAGTGACAGGATCTGGGCAGCTGGTTGGGAGGCATGGTGGTTCACCCTTAGAATACAGCTCTTTGACCTGCACCCCACCAAAGTTCTGGCTCATCACCCATAGCAATGGCACTTCAGTTTGCACCCAGTTTGGTGTTCTGTGCAAGTGCTATTTCCACTTTTGTTTCTTTTATGCACATAACATACTCAAAATGATGGTGTTGCTTACTACCCTTACTAACTCTATGCCAGCAAGCTCACATGTCAGTTGTGTTGGGCTGTTCTTGGCAATTGTGCAGGTTGGAGAAGTCCCTCACAAGGCAATAGGAAGTTTTTGCAGTTAGAATCTGAATGTTCTTTGCTCTTCTTTTGTTTAGGTCCTCTTTTGTTAGGTGAGGAGATGGTTATCTGTCAGGTTGGGAGAAACTTGATTTAGAGACTCCCATTTCTAGTCAATCTCAAATGGATTAATAGTAATGGCTGGTGAACTAAGACTGGGGGCATGATATAATTATAACATCTGAGAGGTGGGCCTAGAAGAAATTCCTTTAGGTCACTGGGACTTGCCTTCAGAAGGAAGTTCTCATGGGATGGTTGGTAACATAAGTTCAGACCCATTGTTCTCTCTTTGGTTCCTACTTATCATGTTATATTCACTCTACATGTTTTATCCTTATCAGATGCCAGACTAATGGGGCTGCAGGATCTTGGAATGTGAACCTCTAAAACTATAAGCAGAATAATACTTTTTCCATCTTAAAAGTTCCTGTAAGACATTTTAGTCAAAGTAATGAAAACCTGGCTAATACAGGCATAGTGGCAGAGGTAGTATATATAATAGCATGTAGGATATTCCCTTTTTTCTTTTTGACAGGCAGAGTGGACAGTGTGAGAGAGAGACAGAGAGAAAGGTCTTCCTTTGCCATTGGTTCACCCTCCAATGGCCGCTGCGGCCGGCGCACAGTGCTGATCCGAAGGCAGGAGCCAGGTGCTTATCCTGGTCTCCCACAGGGTGCAGGGCCCAAGCACTTGGGCCATCCTCCCCTGCACTCCCGGGCCACAGCAGAGAGCTGGCCTGGAAGAGGGGCAACCGGGACAGAATCCGGCGCCCCGACCGGGACTAGAACCCGGTGTGCTGGCGCCGCAAGGTGGAGGATTAGCCTATTGAGTTGCTGTGCTGGCCGGTTATTCCCTTTTAATATTTAATTTTATGCTGCTACAGGGATATACTTGGCTCCCCACCCAGAAGACAGCGGCTTGAGACATCGTCCCACGCCAGCAAAGAGTACCTCGTCACCCCATGTCAGCAGGAAGTAGCTCTAAAGACAGATCATCGTCCCTTTACCCATCCTGGAATTTTGGGACTAATGTAATCCCATACAACCCTTGCTTTATAAAAACAAAAGGGGAGAATGTTAGTAAAATGGCACAGTCTTATCTACACCCCAGACACCATCCTAGGCTCTAGCCCCCGGCCGCCATTGCTGGAAGCTAGGTGGCCACAAGACCCAACCACTGGTGTCAGCCCCACCCCCATCCTAATGGGATTCACTGCTCCTACTTCACTGCCCACCTCCCCGGCAAAGTATTCAAAGGACCTGTTCCTGAACATGTGGCTCTCTTTCTCTCCATCTCCTGTCTCTGTCTCTGTCTTTGTCTCTGTCTCTGTCTCCTGTATGTCTGTATCACTCTGTCTCTTGATCTCTCTCTTACGTTCTCCTTCTCTCTCTTTTTCCTTCTTTGCCCCTTCCTTCTGGTCTGTCGGGTTTCCCCCAATAAACCATTTTCCCTTAAAAAATTTAATTTTAAATTTTAAACTAACTACTGAGAGCCTATAAAGTTAAACTAATCATAGATACAAAAAAATAAATCCTATTCTCTGATAGTGTAAACATTTTGTCTTTCATTATATACCTAAATAGATAGAAACATACATATATATCTGTTTATCTACCATCCAACCATCTACCTAAGTGTGTATATTTGAGCATACTCCATAAACTTAAAAGTTCCACAGATTGCCTGCATCATGAGAATCAGATGTTCATTAAACCAGAAATGAAGCTTCCTTCCCCTCATTTTGTTAATACCAGAATAACAATGTTGCCAATAACACACATAAAAGGAACATTTATAGATAGACAATGACAGCTTCCATTAAGACGATATCTCCATTATTGATATGGCTCACAAATAGAAACCTAAATGCACAGGGAAATCAATAGAATAAAAAAATGCTCAGTTCATTCTTAAAGCTAGCAGACTAAACAACAATTTCAAAACATTGATGTGCAGTGTGATTAGGAGACTTAAAAATTCTGAATATCTTATATTCATAAACTCACTGTAAATGCAGCATTGATTTTTTAAAAAAATATTTATTTATTTGAAAGACAGAGTTACAGAGAGGCAGAGGCAAAGGCAGAGAGGGAGAGACAAAGATCTTCTATCCACTGGTTCACTTCCCAGAGGGCCGCAACTTCCAGAGCTGTGCCAATCCGAAGCCAGGAGCCAGGAGCTTCTTCCAGGTCTCCAACACTGGTGCAGGAGCCCAAGGGATTGGGCCGGCTCCCACTGCTTTCCCAGCCCATAGCAGAGAGCTATAGGATGTTGGTGCTGCAAACCGGGGCTTTAACCCACTGCACCGCAGCACAAGCCCCAACATTGATTTTTAAAAAGGCATGCACACATACACATATGCAAGTGTATCATCTACATTATATAAATGAAAAATAATTTTCATTAAAGCTCAAGTTTGAGTTCTTTAGGTTTAGGTCAGCCATGACTATTCTGTTGATACATATTTGCTACAGAGAGGGTTTCATAATATCTGTCAGTTTTCAGGGGGTAAAAATCAATCCTTCTTCTCTTACTATTCTATACTTCAACCCAATGACTAGTAGGGAAATTAGAAACTCTATAGTTCAACCCAATGACTAGTAGGGAAATTAGCTCTGGATTTTCCCTGGTGTGACATCTTGAATATACACCCAAACTGAGCACAGAAGCCCATGGGCTGGGGGATTATTGTGTTAAAGTAAAGGACAATCAATTGAAATTACTTTGGTGATATTGAAACCATCAAACCCTGAGCTTGTCTTGCAAAACAATCTGAAATTTTGTTGAGATTCTTAGAACAAAACTGATTGAAACCAGTCAGAACCAAAGTGAAGTAAACAGCATATGTGTTACTGATCACAGTATGCAAAAATGAAACCCCCGAGCCAAAATCTCTCCCAACTAAGCATAGTAAGACTGCCATTTTGAACATGCATTGTATAGACATGTAGCTCACCTGTTCTGGTGCAGAGGGTTACAGATCTCCCCTTTCTTAGCTGATCAATTAGTTTCCATTCCCCATCACCACCCTTCACTGCCTTCCCAATAAATATCTTATCTAGAACCTATTCAGAGAATCATATTTGTTTTTTTTATTTTTTTCTTTTCTTTAATGAATATAAATTTCCAAAGTACAGCTTATGGATTACAATGGCTTTCCCCACCCATAACTTCCCTCCTACCCACAACCCTCCCCTTTCCTGCTCCTTCTCTCCTTCCATTCAGATCAAGATTCATTTTCAATTCTCTTTATATACAGAAGATCAGTTTAGCATATATTGAGTAAAGATTTCAACAGTTTGCACCCATATAGCAACACAAAGTGAAAAAATACTGTTGGAGTACTAGTTATAGCATTAAATAACAGTGTACAGCACATTAAAGACAGAGATCCTACATAATATTTTTCAACAATTAATTAATTTTCTATGCCATTTCCAATTTAACACCAGGGTTGTTTTTTTTTTTTTTCAATTATCTCTATATACACAAGATCGATTCAGTATATACTAAGTAAAGATTTCATCAGCTTGCACCCACACAGAAACACAAAGTGTAAAAATACTGTTTCAGTACTAGCTATAGCATCACTTCACATTGGACAACACATTAAGGACAGATCCCACATGAGATGTAAGTACACAGTGACTCCTGTTGCTGACTTAACAATTTGACACTCTTGTTTATGGCGTCAGTAATCTCCCTAGGCTCTAGTCATGAGTTGCCAAGGCTATGGAAGCCTTTAGGGTTCGCTGACTTTGATCTTATTCCGATAGGGTCATAGTCAAAGTGGAAGTTCTCTCCTCCATTCAGAGAAAGGTACCTCCTTCTTTGATGATCCCGTTCTTTCCACTGGGATCTCACTAGCAGAGATCTTTCATTTAGGTCTTCTTTTTTTTTCCAGAGTGTCTTGGCTTCCCATGCCTAAAATACTCTCATGGGCTCTTCAGCCAGATCCGAATGCCTTAAGGGCTGATTCTGAGGCCAGAGTGCTATTTAGGACATCTGCCATTCTATGAGTCTGCTGTGTATCCTACTTCCCATGATGGATTGTTCTCTCCCTTTTGGATTCTATCAGTTAGTCACTATCACAGTTTCATGTTCTACTAGTTGTTTCATTTCATTTTGATTCCTCCTTAATATTTCATTTTCGCACGAGAGATTTTCTATCTTTTCCATTAAGGATTTCTGTAGTTCAAGAATTTGTTTTTGAGAACTTCTTAATGTTCTTATCAACTTTTTGAGATCCGCTTCTTGCATTTCCTCTATCTCTTCATCTTCATAATCTTGAATTGGGGTGTCTTGTACATTTGGGGGCATCATAGTGACTTCCTTGCTCTTGTTACCTCGGTTTCTGTGTTTGTTGTTTGACATATTGGAGATAATTTATGGGCTTTTTGCTGTAGTGTTTTTTTCTCATTATACTACGCCTCTAGATTAAGTGGGCTGTCTGCTTTGATGGATCCTTAGAGGCTTGAGATGGGTGTGGCCTGAGAGCTCTGTTTGATTCTTCAGGTTTAAGGGTGTTCCAAAGGTGACTCACCCAGATTGTTCTCTCCCTTGCTCGCTCTCTGTTTTTCTTTTTTCTTTTTCTTTTCTTCTTCTTCTTTTTTTTTTTTTTTTGACTCAGTTGGGAAGTAATTCTACACAGCTGAGTGGAATTGAGGGTAGTTGAAATCTGGCCACTGTGGTTATTCTTTTGATCTACCCCTGGGACCACACAAAGAGTTTATGCAGCCCTCAATGTGTTCTCAAATTTCTCCACAGTCCCAAAGTTACTAAGTTTTTGTACTTGGTGAGTTCTCTCAAACCCCCCCCCCTTGGATGTTCACAGTCTCATATCATTAGCTCCACCTACTTTCACTAGATTCTTACCTCCTGTTATTTCTCCTGACCAGATTCAAATTTTTCTGCTTGGCTACTTGAGGTTGCCGCTTAACATATGTAAAATGGTGCCTGCTCTTTGTCTTGCTCAGCTTTGTAAGGTGAGTGGAGAGAGAGGCTAGTGTCTCTGCTGGTTCCCCTTATTTATTCGTTTTTTTTTTCTCTCCTCCAGTCAGCCTGGTGAACTTTCCCCAGTGGGGCTTCAGGCCTTGTTCTGCTTTTCCCCGCCAATGTCTCGGGTTTCTGAGGTTTTTGTCTTACCTCCCCTTCTCGCACTGGCAAGATTCTGCGGCTCATCTCCTGTGGCTGGGCTTCCACACAGTGGGCTCCCTGTAGGTCCTCTGTTTCACATCCACTAGATCCGGAAGCATTTCCTCTGCAGTTTTTTTTTCTTGAGTCTTTTCCTGAGGCTACAGTAACTCCACTTTTATTAAACTATCTTTTCCCGGACTATGGTGCGTGCCCTCACTATCCGCCATCTTTGCTCCACCCTCTCCAGAGAATCATATTTGAGCATCACTCCTGATTCCTTGCTTGTCCACCTCCTAATAAACTTTGTCACCAAAGACTATGGCTTTGGTATTTGACTTTCTGATGAGCATGAGCAAACAGACTAATCTTGGTTGGCTAACAGTTTTGTACTTTGTACTTCTTAAAATGCACTGTGGCCTGCTTGCCTGCCTGCCTGCCTGCCTGCCTGCCTGCCTTCCTCAATTCATTCCTTCTTTCCTGGATTTTTTCGTTTCCTTTTATACATTTAGGTGAACTATGGAAAAGTGGTAAAATTTGAGATTCATAGCCACACAGAAAGTCTTAGGGTGAATTGTGGAATTGTAATTTTCTAGTTTTAATAATTTGAGTAAGTTCAGCATTTCTTCACCTGTAAAATATAAATTATGGTATATATACATGATGGAATACTACTCAGCCATACAAAAGAATGAAATTTTGTCATTCATAACAAAATGAATGCAATTGGAGACAATTATGCTTGTGAAATAAGGCAGTCCCAAAAAGGCAAACATCACATTTTCTCTGATTTGTCCTAATATACAGAGCACAAAAAGTAATGTGTTTCAGTGAAGTTGACATTTTGAGATTTGATTATTGTTTATAGTTCTTGTCTATATTCTTAAGGGGCAGTGGTTTTTCTACTTACTATTTGTTGAATTCTGTATTTAGTGGAGAGTTAAGCTTGTGATTGTAAAGAAAATTGAAATATGCCATTGTAAAAATTAAAAGAAAAATAAGAAAACAAGCAGGGAAGGTGGGAGTGAGGGAGGGGATGGTGGGAAGTGTCACTATGCTCTTAAAACTGTATGTATGATGTACATGAATTCTGTCCCCTTTTTAGAAAATAATTCAAAATAAAAAATAATCCCACAGTTATTTTGAGAAATAATTTAAAAATGCATCTAAAATGTGCAACAGTGTTTGATAGGTTAGACACTATCAGACATTAACTGCTTCTGTTGTTACTACTATTACATCATTACCAATGTCATTACCATGACCACAATTATTAGTGCATACTTCATTACTTTGAAGAAAAATTTGGTGGATGGGAGAAGAAAGGAATTCTTTCCATTGTTTGGACTGGAAAGAAAGCCTTAGCAAATGGAGCACTTTTCTATTTAATACAGGCAGATTCAAAGAAATTTCTATCAAATCTGATATTATATTTCAAATATTAGACTTGTAGCAGACCTAGTTGTTCAAACAGCTCATTTGGCTTCTGAGACAAAATAATTGATTAATTAACACAACTATTATACTAGTTTGCATAAGGAAGACCAAGCCAATTGGCAGGATAGAATGATTTATTTTTCAACTGAGATAGGCAAAGCTGCCAAATGATCTCTGTGATGCAATTGCAAAACTTTACCATCTTGTTTTCTTTTGTGTTTCTGCATTGAAGGAGTATTTTTTTTCTTGGAAATTACTAACATAGATATTTTGTGAACAATCTGTAATAACAATAAAACATATTATGCATGGGATGCAACTTCAGTTCGGTGACTTTTTATCTATTTTTTTATGAGGGCTTTGAAAAGCATAGGATAGGGTATAGCAACAAAGCTATAATAAATAAGTTTACATTCTGTTTATTATCTCAGTGTAATAACTAGAGAAATAAATCTACAAAGGCAAATATCAAGAAAGGTTTGTAGTTATTGCTAGACCCAAAACATGGGCCCAGTTTCATTATAAATTTCCAATTTTTTATTTATTTAAAAGATTTATTTATTTGAAAATCAGAGTTAGAGAGAGAGAGAACCCCCACTCACTGATTTGCTCCCCAAATGACTGCAATGGCTAGGACTGAAGCAGGCAGAAGCCAGGTGCCAAGACCTACTTCCAGGCCACCTACGTGGGTGCAAGGACCTAATCTGTTGGGCCACCTTCTGCTGCTTTCACAGGTACATTAGTAGGGAGCTAGATAAGAAGTGATGCAGCCAGGACTCAAACCCATGCCCAATTGGGATGCTGGAATTGCAGTCAACTGCTTTACCTGCTATGTCACAAAGCTGCCTCCTATTATTATTTTAAAGGGAGATAGAGACAGATTGAGTGATTGATCTTCCATCTGCTGCTTCACTCTCCAAATTCCCACAACAACAAGAGCATGGTCTGTCCAAAACCAGAAACACAGGCCGGCGCCATGGCTCAACAGGCTAATCCTCCACCTAGCGGCGCCGGCACACCGGGTTCTAGTCCCGGTCGGGGCACCGGATTCTGTCCCGGTTGCCCCTCTTCCAGGCCAGCTCTCTTCTGTGGCCCGGGAGTGCAGTGGAGGATGGCCCAGGTCCTTGGGCCCTGCACCCCGTGGGAGACCAGGATAAGCACCTGGCTCCTGCCGTTGGATCAGTGTGGTGTGCCGGCCACAGCGCACTGGCCGCAGCGGCCATTGGAGGGTGAACCAATGGCAAAGGAAGACCTTTCTCTCTCTGTCTCTCTCACTGTCCACTCTGCCTGTCAAAAAAAAAAAAAAAACACACACACACACAAAACCAGAAACACAAAACACAATCTAGGTCCCCTGTGAGGGTGGCAGGGAACCGAATACCTTAGCCATCATCTTCTGCATCCCAAGGTGCACAGAAACAAGAAATTGGAGACAGAAGTAGATCCAGGACTCAAACTCAGGAACACTAATGTGGAATGTTGGAGTCCCAAGTGGTGTCCTAAGTGCTGTGCCAAATGTCAGCCCAACTGTTTAATGTTAAATTTAACAATACTCAGTTAAGTCAGTTAAATGCTTATGAAGCCTGTTTTATGAAGGCTTGTATATTTTTGTGGCAGGAACAGAGTCAGTGGAGAGAGAAATATCCCATTGGTTAACTTAGCATAGTAGAAAGATAGATTTTAAGGTATTTCATAGAACAAATGAAGCAAGTCTAGATAACCTGTAATACCTAAAGTCTTTTAAACTAATATTCCATCAAAAATATAGTATTTTGGGTTGGTTATTTGATGCAGTGGTTAAAATTGTTTTTGAGATGCCCAGTTTCATATCAGAGTGCCTGGGTTTGAGTCCTGGCTCCACTCCCAATTCTGGCTTCCTGCTGTTGCATACCCTAGGATGCAGCAAGTGATGGCTAGAGTGATTCTATCCCTGACACCAGAATGAGACATACAGTTTGAGTTCCTGCTCCTGACTTCAGCCCAACCCAACCTGAGCCATTATGTGCATTGGGAAAAAGAAGCCATGGATGGGAGATCTCTGTCTGCGCCTCTCTCTGTCTGTATTTCACATAAATTAAATAAATAAGAGACATTAAAAATGTACAGTGCTTTGATCGTGGAAACAAAATTCAAAAACTGTTCCAGGAGCCAGCATTGAGGCATAGCTGTTTAAAGAGATGCTTGTGGCACTGTCATCCCATATGTGTGTCAGTTCGTGTCCAACTGTTCCACTTCTGATCCAACTCCCTGCTAATGGCCTGGGCAATGTAGCAGAGGATGGACCGAGTGCTTGGGCCCCTGCAACACACATGGGAGATCAGGTAGAAGCTCCTCGCTCCTGGCTTCAGCCTGGCTTCTGGGGAGTGAGCCAATTAATAGAAGATCTCTCTCTCTCCCTCCTTCTGTGTAACTCTGATTTTCAAATAAATAAATAAGTCTTTAAAAAATCTATTCCAGTTTAGAAGAAGCATTTCCAAAATGCTGGTATGAAAGACTCTAAATAGTCTATTCCTCTATAAAAGCAGTGAGAACACTTATAAAACTATTTAAAATCAATATTCTCAAATTTCTGGAAATTAGCAAAAAGATCACAACAATCCAATGGATGTTTACTCAAGAAAAACAGATGAATATATGGGAAAGAGCCTGTTTTGTGATGTTTAAACTTGATCTTTTTCTATTTCCCACTCCAGTTTTTCAATAGTCTTAAAGACTAACAGGAATGTTAGCTGTGAAAAACAGCATCCCTGAAGGCACTGAGGAGGGATTGGGGCTGGTCTAAAATCCCTGTATCCAAAGCATTGTCACTGTTTGCCTGGTCTGGCAGCTCCTGACAAAGCTCCACTTAATTTGACCTGACTCAGGATGACCTGTGCAAGTTGCCCTATAGCTAGTGCATTTGTTGAAGACAGCCACACTTGCTTAACAGCCTTGCTGCTTGAGATGATGTTATCAGTAACAAAAACAAAAAACATAAAAGGAAATCTGGGAAATTAAATGCTCGCAGAAGTCTTTGAAGAGCTCCAACATATTTCTGAGAATATATAAGATGCATGTAAGGCTATGTCATATCCAGGAAATATGTGAGTACCCCCTATTCTCCCACTTCATGTTAATCTTGAGTGCACAAGTAAGAAGTGAAGGCTTTCAAAGATTTATAAATCAGTGATTATAACATATAAGGCATACCAGAATATATGCACAGAGCTCCTAGACAAAGTCAAGAAGTCTTTTTGGTTCAAGACATTTAGGAAAACTACTGTTCAGTAATCTGCTGATCATTAAGCTAAGAAAAATGAAATGCTAGTGGACTCAAAGGACAAAATAATATAGACTTTGTAGAATTACCTTAGGCAAGCATTTAATAAACAACGAAAGTAACAACAAAAGGACAAGAGTAACAAGCATCAATCATTTTTTTGAAAAGAATTTGATTATCAGAGTTCAACCACTATAATATGAAAAATATCCAATTTTCAACCAAATTATGGGACATACGTATAGGCAAGCCTACCTTACACAGAAAAACAGTTGATAAATAGAAGTCTAATCTTTTGAAATCCCAGATGTTAGGCTTAATAGATAGATTCTAAATCAGTTAGAAAAAAAGTTCAAAGAACTAAAGACATAAGATCGGGGCTGGTATTGTGGTGCAGTAGGTTAAACCATGTACTGCCATTCCAGCATCCCATAAGAGTGCCAGTTTAGAGTCCCAGCTGTTCCATTTCCCATCCAGCTCCCTGCTAATGTGCCTAGGAAAGCAATGGAATATGACCCAAGTGCTTGGGTCCCTGTGGCCCATGTGGAAGACCCAAGTGTAGTTCCAGGTTCCTGGCTTTGGCCTGGCCCAGCCCTGGCAGGTCATGGCAACCTTTTTCAAGGGTTGAACCAATAAGTGGAAGATTTCCCTCTCTCTCTGTAACTCTTTCTTTCAAATACATAAATATCTTTTTAAAAGAGAAATAACATCTCAAGAATTAAATGAATGTGTGGCAATGATGTCCAATCAAATAGGAAATATCGATAAAGAGATAAATTATTAAAAATCCACCTTAAAAAGTAAATCCTGGCCGGCTCCGAGGCTCACTAGGCTAATCCTCTGCCTGAGGTGCCTTGTCCAGGTTGGGGCACCAGATTCTGTCCCGGTCGCTCCTCTTCCAGTCTAGCTCTCTGCTGTGGCCCAGGAGTGCAGTGGAGGATGGCCCAAGTCCTTGGGCCCTGCACCTGCATGGGAGACCAGGAGAAGCACCTGGCTCCTGCCTTCGGATCAGAGCAGCACGCCAGCTGCAGCGGCCATTGAGGGGTGAACCAACAGAAAAAGGAAGACCCTTCTCTCTGTCTCTCTCTCTCTCTCTCTCTCTCACTGTCCACTCTGCCTGTCAACAACAACAACAACAACAAAAAAGTAAATTCTGTTATTTGTGACAACATGAATGAATGTCAAACTAAGTGAAATGAGCAAGTCACTACGACTTCACTTATACGAGTTATCTTAGTCCATTTGCGCTGTTTTAACAAAGTATCTGAAACTGGGCAATTCTGCAGAGCAGAAAGTTATTTTCTCACAATTCCAGATACTGGGAAGTCCAAGGCACCAGCATCTGAGGATGACCTTCTTGCTGCATCATTTAATGACCAAAGGCCAGAAAGTAACAGCAGAAGAGAGAGGGGGAGAGACAGAAAGGTGGGGAGAGAGAGAAAGACAAAATTCATCCTTTCATCACAGACCCGCTCTCACGATAATAACATTAATCCATTCATGACAGCCCTCATGACCCATACAACACTTAAAGGCCCTGCTTTTTTAAGATTTAATTATTAGTTTGAAAGGCAGAGTTACACACAGAGAGACAGAGAGATCTTCAGTCCCCTGGTTCACTTGCCAAATGGCCACAATGGCCGGTGCTGGGCCAGGCTGAAACCAGGAGCCAGGAGCTTTCTCCAAGTCTCCCACATAGGGCCAGGGGCCCAGGTACTTGGGCCATCCTCCACTACTTTCCCAGGCACATTAGCAGGCACTTGTTCTGAAGTGGACTAGTCAGGACTTGGTGCCTGTATGGGATGCTGGCATCACAAGCAGCAGCTTAATCCGCTGTGCCACAATGCCAGCCCAAGGTCCTGCCTTCTAATATTGTTACAATGGGAATTGAATTTCAACCTAATATTTTTAGGAGATAAACATTCACACTGCATCATTCCATCCCTAAATTCCCAAAGCTCATGTCCCTCGCATGTGCAAAATACATTCATTCTATCATACTAGCCCAAAAAGCCTGAAAGTCTCTGCATCTCAAGTCAAAAGTTCAAAGTCCAGAGTGTCATCTAAATTATATATGGGAGAGATTCAAGGATAAACCCCCTCCAGCTGTGAGACTGAAATTAAACCATGTGTGTGTTTCTAAAGCACAATGGGGATACAGGCATAGAACAGCAATTTTTCTACTTATTGCTTATTAAATGCTTTATTTAGTGGAGGGTTAAGCTTGTGATTCAAAAAAATATGAAAAGTATGCCATTGTAAAATTTAAAAGAAGAATAAGAAAATGGGGGGGGGAGTGAGGGAGGGCAAAAAAAGGATAGGGTGGGAAGTATCACTATGCTCTTAACACTGTATATATAAAATAGATGGAATTTTTCTCTTTATATAAATAGAAAATAAAGACATAAGATAGACATTCATATTCCAAAAGGGAAAAAATAGGCAAGACTAAAGCAGCAACTATTCCCAAGTACAACCAAAAGTCAGCAGAACAAACAACACTAAATCATAAGAATGGAGAATAATCTTTATTGACTCCTTGTCCTAACTTCTAGGCACACAGGGGTGGCAGTTGGGACTTCCAAGGCCTCAGACAGTACCATTCCTAGGGTTTTGCTAGTCTGTTTCCTGAAGCTCTTGCAGGCCAGAATTATACACTGGTAACTACAGTTCTGGGGTATCAAAAAGTGACCCTTTCCTTACGCCCCAATGGACATCACCCTAGTGGAGTATCTGCAGCAGTACCCCCAAACTCCACACACACAATTCTTTTGAGCGTTGCCCTATTAAGTGTTCTCTACAATGGCTCTGCCTTTATGATGAGTCTCAGCTTTGGTGTCCAGCACATCCTTAGCATCTTTGGCATCTCATTGAAGGAAGCCATGCCTCTACAGAAGTCTGTGTGCTTAGAGAACTAGCACTATCTGGATGGTGCCAAGGTTTTTGGCTTATACCTTCAGGATCAGTGGCTTGTGCTGTACCTGGGATCACATGTGGGACAGCTAAAGAGAGTGGAATTGGAATATGAGGAGAAGAAATATGGGCAACAAGTAACAATGTCTAAAGGATTTCTCTTTTGATGTATTTCTTACCCCTAGACTTTGCCATTCTGGACTTGTGACAGGAGGAAAACACTCATAATATGCAAAGTACCTTTGGGATTATTCTCCCACGGTACTGATGAATAGAACCTGGCTTCATTTGACCCATACTAATCTCCTTATAAAAATGTTTGCTTAGCTACAACTTTGTTTTCATCTCTTGAAAATATTTTCATTCTCCTCCAAAGGACCAGGCTCAGAACCTTTCAATTCCCTAGGTTGTGTTTCTCTTTTAATATAATATTGTCTTTAAATGATTTCTTTTTTCTTAAATTTTATTATATGCACTTAAAGGCTGACACAGCTAACTGAATGCTTTGCTGCTTAGATATTTCTTCTGTCATATATCCTAGGTAATCACTCTTAAATTCTGTCTTCCTCAAAGCCCTTAGGCATGGACAGAATTTGAGCTAATTATTTGTCAACAGGGGCTTTTATTTCAGTTTCCAATAACTTAGTCTTCATTTCTGCCTGAAGCCTCATTTGAATCACTTTTGTCATACACATTTTTGTCAAGATTCTGATCATTTACACTGAAGTAGTCTTTCAGACGATTCAGACTTTGCCTAGAGTTCTTCTCTTCTTCTAATCCCTCACCTAAAGGAACTGCCCTTAATGCTGCACTTAGGACAATCTAGTTCCTCCGAAATTTTAGAGCATATACCTACTCATTACCCACTTCCAAAATGTTTCTACGTATTCCAACTGTTTAATTAAGTACTGGCTATACTTCCGTCTTAGTTTACTTGTGCTGCTATAAAAATACCAGAAAATAAATTATTTGTGAAAACAAAAACTTATTTCCTCATAATTCTGAGGCTGGTACGTCCAGATGTGCTAGCATCTGTTGAAATGGCAATTAAATTTCAACATGAGTTTTGGACAACATGAGGCACCTCTAATAGTCAAACTCATAGAAGCTGAGTTTGCAATCATGGTTTCCAGGGGCCAATGCCTGTAGAAAATGGGCGTTATTGTTCAGTTGATGCAGAATTTCAGTTATTTTAAATAAGTTCTAGTGCCCGGTTGGATAACAAAGTAACTACAAGTAACAATACTTTAATGTTCATATCTTAATTTAAGAGGGTAGATATCAAGTTAAGTGTGTGTGTGTTTTTTTTTTTTTTTTTTTTTTTTTTTTTTTTTTTGGACAGGCAGAGTTAGACAGTGAGAGAGAGAGACAGAGAGAAAGGTCTTCCTTTGCCGTTGGTTCACCCTCCAATGGCCGCCGCGGTCAATGCGCTGCGGCAGGCACACCACGCTGATCCAAAGCCAGGAGGAGGTACTCTTCCTGGTCTCCCATGGGGTGCAGGGCCCAAAAACTTGGGCCATCCTCCACTGCACTCTTGGGCCACAGCAGAGAGCTGGCCTGGAAGAGAGGCAACCGGGACCAGAACCTGGTGTGCCAGCACTGCTGGCAGAGGATTAGCCTATTGAGCCGTGGCGCCGGCCAGGTTAGGTGTTCTAACCACACACAAAGGAAAGAATAAAAATCAAAAATAAAGGAAACAAAGAACTTTAGGAAGTGTTGCATTTATCATCTTTATTTTGGCGATGACATCATAGATATTTAACTTGTCCTGACTCAATCAAATGGTATACATTAATTATGCACATTTTTCTATATCAATCTTACCTCAGAGGGTTGTTCAAAAAGTTGAACCAAATTAAATGATTAAGATTTTGCAATGTTTAAACTTACACCAGAGATAAAATCATAAAGAAGTATGGTATTAATATATGGATAAGTATATATACCAACGGAATACATTTTAAAATCTAGATAGAAACCCTAATGTTTATGGTGAGCTTTTTTTGTTGTTGTTTTTTGAGTGTCAGGATAATATAATGTGGAAAAAACAGGATTTTCAACCATTGATACTGAGAAGATTGTATATTCACATACAAAGGAAGCTGGATCTCTCCTTGCAACATACAGAAATATTAACTCAAAAGGGATCAAAATATGACAGTTACAAACAAAATTACCAGAAAAAAATAAGAGAGAAGAAAATATTCATGATATTAGGGTAAACAAAGACTTCTTGTATATGATACAAAAACTGTACAAGCAATTATAGAAAATAATCAATTGGTTGTATTCAAAAGTAAAAGTGCTTTTATTTCAAAGAATACCTTTAGAAAAGTGAAAAGACAATCATAAAATGGGAGAAAAATAGTTGCAAGCATATCTGATAAGGATGTAGAGGATGTATTTTCTATAGATAATATAAAGAGTTTTTACAAATTAATAAAAAGGTATGGAACTGCACTTACCATGGGAAAATATTGGGGCCAGCACTGTGGTGCAGTGGGTTAAAACCCTGGCCTGAAGTGCCGGCATCACATATGGGCACTGGTTCTAGTCTCAGCTGCTCCTCTTCCAATCCAGCTCTCTGCTATGGCCTGGGATAGCAGTATTAGATGGCCCAAGTCCTTGGGCCCCTGCACTCATGTGGGAGACCCGGAAGAAACTCCTGGCTCCTGGCTTCAGATCGGCGCAGCTCTGGCTGTTGCGGCCGTCTGGGGCTCTGTCTCTACCTCTCTCTGTAACTCTATCTTTCAAATAAATAAAATAAATCTTTAAAAAAAAAAGGGAAAATATTTAAACAGACCAGTCTATAAACAAATATACAAATAACCAGTATGTACACAGAAAGATACTTGACATCATTAACCGCTACAGAGATGCAAATTAAAATCACAGTGAGTTATCACCACATAACTACCAAGAAAACTATAATTTAGAAAAATAAAAACAAAACTGTTGGTTAAAAATTGGATCACTCACATATTACTGATAAATTGGTAAGTTGTGCAGCCGTTATACAATACAATTTGGTTATTTTTTAAGTAGTTCAATATTGAGTTACCATTTGACCCAAAAATTTTACTCCAAGTTATATGCTCAAGAAAATTAAAATGTGTATGCAACATGAATGGTCATCAAACAGTATTATTTTAATCACCCCAAATCAGAATCAAATGTCTATCAAATGATAAATGAATAAACAAAAGCTGGCATGTTCATATAATGACATTTTGATTGGCCATAAAAAATAAAATGTTGATTCTTGTTGCAGTGTGGGTGAAGTTTAAAGAATGATGCTAAATAGAAGAAAGCAGATTAAGAAAGCCACATAACTTGTGATTCAACTTATATGAAATGTCCAATAGGCAAAGTCATAGAAATAGGAAGAGAGTTAGATTAGTGGTTGCTAGGTGCTGGAGACCAATGGGAATGTAGAGAGTCTGTGAATTGCAGTTTAAAAATTTCTTGCAGGCGATGGTAGAAATACCCCCAAATACATGGTGGCGATGCTTGCACAACTCTGTTAATATAGTAAAACCCACTGAATTGTATACTTTAAAAGGATGGGATTTATGGCAAATGAATCATATCTCTAAGCTGTAGGTGCTTAAGTTTACATGACATTTACATGACACTTTGACTATGACCTTGTCTAAATAAGATCGGAGTTGGCGAACTAAAAATGCTTCCATAGCTTTGGCAACTCATGACAAGTGCCTAGGGTGATTACTGACGCCATAAACAAGAGTGTCAATTTGTTAAGTCAACAACAGAAATCACTGTGCACTTACTTGCCATGTAGGATCTCTGTCCTTAATGTGTTGTACTATGAGAATTAATGCTGTAACTAGTACTCAAACAGTACTTTACACTTTGTGTTTCTGTGTGGGTGCAAACTGTTGAGATTTTTACTTAATATATGCTAAATTGATCTTCTGTATATAAAGAGAATTGAAAATTAATCTTGATGTGAATGGAATGGAAGAGGGAGCGGGAGATGAGAAGGTTGCAGGTGGGAGGGAAGTTATGGGGGGGAAAAAGCCACTGTAAACCAAAATCTGTACTTTGTAAATTTATATTCATTAAATAAAAGTTAAAAACATGGATGCTGCTTATAAAGATTAAAAATTTCTTATTTGTCTTCTTTATTTTTAAATGTACTCAATAACTTTCAAGTGAATTTCAGTATGACTTAATGAAAGAAGATGACTTTGTATATATAGATGTCTGATCCCAAATCAAATTGTCTTAACAAGGAAATCTAAGCTTCAGTTTCAACATCTGTGAAATAGAGACACAATAGCTGTTATAGGGTTTGCTTGAAGGTGAAAGCACCTAACACAATATTTGGTATGTGACGCAAGGAACTCACTATATATATATATATATATATATATATATATATATATATAGAGAGAGAGAGAGAGAGAGAGAGAGAGAGAGAGAGAGGAATATTATATCTACTGGTTCACACCCCAGATGGCCACAATGGCCAGCAGTGGGCCAGGCCGAAGCCAGGAGCCAGGAGCTTCTTCTGGGTCTCCCACATGGGTAGCAAGGGCCCAAACACCTGGGTCATCTTCTCTTCCTTTTTTCAGGCCATTAGCAAGTGATACCAGTGTTGCAGGCAGCAGCTTTATCTGCTACAGTACAACCCAGCTGCAGGGTTAATCTCAAAGGAGTATTATTTCCAAAGCTTATTGGAGACAATATTTTATATCAGAGTATTTTTTGCTAACTCCTGTCTTAGGGATGAGGATGAGGTAGGGTGTGGTAGGATGTGGCAGAATATGTGAAACAGGTTAATATTTAATGTTGTTCACATAGTGATAGTGCATCTATCCAAAATAATCTAACCACAAACTTAGAAGTCAGGAACAAAAACATTCATGTGATCTTTCCACAGTAACCTTTTTGTATTTAATTCAGAGGGCTTTTTATTCAACAGAATTTGTTGTATATATTTCAGTTTAACAGCAACAATATAGGCTGTCAGCCAGGATATGAAAATAAAAAGTTCAGCAGTAGCATAATACTGGCATAAGTTGCAGAATGTCTCTTTCATTTTTTTTCTCAGTAAAATCCTTCTTGGTCTTTAATATCCAAATTTTATTAAACATGTGTTCGTCAGTATATTTTTCTGATGTTTACATAGGAAAATGATATTTAAATGCTGAAATCTTAATTCAACAATCTGCAAAGGTGTCTTAACTTCCATTTTTAAAAATGTATTTATTTATTTGAAAGGCAGAGTAACAGAGAGAGAGAGATCTTCCTTCCTCTAGTTCACGCCCCAAATGGCCACAAGATCAGGGACTGGGCCAGGTTGAAGCTAGGAGCCAAGAAGTTCATCTGGGTCTCCCACATGGGTAGAAGGTGACCAAACACTTAGATCATCTTCTACTGCTTTCCCAGGCCCATTAGCAGGGAACTGTATTAGAAGTGGAGTAACCTGCACTCAAACCAGCACTTTATGCTGGCTTAAACCAATAAGCCACAGAGCCGGCTCCTTAACTTCTTTTCTAAACACAAATGGTAAAATGTCAGATTCCTGTGCAGATGTTTGAAAAGTATGCTGATTCTTCCCAATGGTCAAGGGAACTTTGTAAGCTGCTACATCCACAACAGAAAGCTTTTGTTTGTTTTGTTGCTATTGTTTATTACGTTATAGTTTACATGAATTAAAATCCACAGTTTTTACAAGTTTTAAAAAGCTGGGACTGCTGCTGTGGTGCAGTGGGTTTAGCTGCCACTTGAGACACAGACATCCCATATTGCAACACTTGCACACATCCTGACTGCTCTATTTCTGATCCAGCCTCCTGCTAATGTGCCTCAGAAACAAGTGGAAAGTGGCCCAATAACTTGAGCCCCTGACATCTATGCAGAATTTGTGGCTCCTGGCTTCAGCTTGGCCCAGTTGTAGTTGTTGCAACCACTCTGGAAGTGAACCAGTGGATGGAAGATTCTCTCTCTCTCACTCTGCTTTAAATATATATATTTAAATTGTACAATTCTCCATGTTTTTGCAACAACATAACCAGTACCATGATCAACATATAAAA
Source organism: Lepus europaeus (assembly GCF_033115175.1). NCBI lineage: Eukaryota > Metazoa > Chordata > Mammalia > Lagomorpha > Leporidae > Lepus > Lepus europaeus. Next base: position 13,262,835 of record NC_084850.1, on the reverse strand, counting down.
TATTTAAATCACTCTAAAAATTCCCCTCTGACCTTTTGTGATCAACTACTCTTCACACACCCAATCTCTGGCTCTCTCTGATCTGTTTTCTGATTACATAATTTTCCCTCTTTGGAATGATGCATTACTGATTCGTTCAACATGCAGTGGTAATATGTTCATCTCATCCTGTTGCCCAGAAGAAACATGTTTAACAGAAGTGAGGTGAAGTGGACAATGACAATAGCTACTTGCCCTGGGAAGAAAAAAAGAAAAAACAAGCATGAACACAAACATGCTCATTACAGTTTGTAAGAAAATGCTACCAAAGAAGTGAACAGGCACTGAGTTCATGAATAGTGGGATGCAGGGCACTTGAGATTAGATAATGAGAGAGAAATCCTTGAAGAATCGATATTTGACATGAAACTGAAAGTTAAAAATGAGTTTCAGGTGTTTAAAGAATAGATCAACCAGGGTGACTAGAATGTAGTGAAAGAGTACATAATCTTCAAATTTTAATTCAGGGAGGTAAGACAGGAATATAGAAAACTCAACTTTATAGGCATAATAGAGATTTTTTTTTTTTGACAGGCAGAGTGGACAGTGAGAGAGAGACAGAGAGAAAGGTCTTCCTTTTTTTGCCGTTGGTTCACCCTCCAATGGCCACCAAACCGCGCTGATCCGCTGGCAGGAGCCAGGTGCTTCTCCTGGTCTCCCATGGGGTGCAGGGCCCAAGCACTTGGGCCATCCTCCACTGCACTCCCGGGCCACAGCAGAGAACTGGCCTGGAAGAGGGGCAACCGGGACAGGATCGGTGCCCCAACCGGGACTAGAACCTGGTGTGCCGGCGCCGCAAGGCGGAGGATTAGCCTAGTGAGCCGCAGCGCCGGCCAAGATTTTTTTTTTTTTTAACTTTTATTTAATGAATATAAATTTCCAGTGTACAGCTTATGGATTACAATGGCTTTCCCCCCCCCATAACTTCCCTCCCACCCACAACCCTCCCCTCTCCCGCTCCCTCTCCCCTTCCATTTGCATCAAGATTCACTTTCAATTCTCTTTATATACAGAAGATCAATTTAGTATAAAGATTTCAACAGTTTGCACCCACATAGAAACACAAAGTGAAACATACTGTTTGAGTACTAGTTACAGCATTAAATCACAATGTACAGCACATTAAGGACAGAGATCCCACCTGAGGAGCAAGTGCACAGTGGCTCCTGTTGTTGACCCAACAAATTGACACTCTAGTTTATGGCGCCAGTAACCATCCTAGGCTGTCGTCATGAGTTGCCAAGGCTATGGAAGCCTTCCAAGTTCGCCGACTCTGATCATATTTAGACAAGGTCATAAAAGACAGAGTGAGGATAGTAACCAATGATCCTAAGAGTGGCATTTACCAGGTTTGAACAATTATACAGCATTAAGTGGGGAAGAGGACCATCAGTACACACATGTTGGGAGTAGAGCCATTGGTGGTAGAGTAGAGGTTATGATTACAAAGGAATGAGGCCCAAGTGCACTAGACAGGGCCTAGAACAAAGGACAGAGTCATTATTAGAGGAGCTAAGAAAGGTGCTGTCTAAGCTACAATTAAGTTTTCTGATTGAGAGGCAAATAGAACCTGATAGAAGGGGCTTGATAATAATCTGGTGGGCTTTAGGCCTTGTAAATTCAGAGGCCCAGACCTATCTATCTCTTCACATGGGGTATATCCTAAGGGAGGTGTGAACCTCCTAGGGGAAGGCACTCTGTTGACTTTCATTACTTGGCTGGCCTGGGAGGAGAGCTGGCCAGGTAAAGGCAGGGGGCATCTCTAACAAGAAATTTACAGTTCTGCCTGTAATGTTGCTGACCCTACTTGACCATCCCCTCAGCTGCAGTGGTCACTTTGGAAGTTGGGCTGAGTGAAGGGCTTTTCAGCTTAGAGCCAATAAGATCTGTGGCTCTGACCTGGGCATCCTTCGACTCCAGGGCAGGTCCATTTCCAGTGATCCCACTCTTGGCAGAGCTGCCAGGGCTCTTCACAAGCTGACTTCTGCTGAAGCCCAGGCTTACCACATTGAAAGCCACTGCAGTGGACTGGCCTGTTGGGTCTCCTTGAAGGCAGATCACTGTACAGATCAGCCATTAATAGGCCTGCCACCCATTGCTTCTGATGCCGAGCTTTCTTTTCCTCCTGGTTTGTGTTAAAGCAGACCAGAGGATGCAAGTCAAGGGAGTGCCCGTTTCCCATCTCTAATCTTCAGTGGCCTGAACTACAAGTCTATAGTCACAGGCATGTTCTGTAGTAGTTTTCCTAAGGTAGACAATGCCCATGAGGAAAATTATATTCTCACTTTAAAACTTTCTTTCCCTTTGGTCTGAAAGGGAGGTTTTTTCTACTTACTGTATACTTCGCTGATGGCGAAGTGAATCTAGCTATGAGATTATTATTTGAGTTCTTATTTTGGCTATGCTATTGCAGAAAAATGTTAGCCATCTCTTTTATAAGCTCTAAAGATTAAATTGTATGTCCTACAGATTCCTTCATAATAGAATTAGTTTCCTACCTTGAAGAGAATAGAGAAATGAAAGAACAAGTTGGGCTTAGAATAGAGAAATGAGGGAGCAAGTCCTAGATCGCTTGCTGACAATAGCAATATCACATGAATACTTAGCAAACTGTTTCAACCATTAGATAACAACTTAAGAAAACATTTACCAGAAGGTCCAATGCCTTCTATTAATTTTAAGAATCATGTATTTGAAAACACCTCTTAAATATCTAACATGGTGTAGTTTGTTTAACCAGTAAACTTAAGCACAACCATATAAAATGTTTTTAGTTTCTCTCTACCAACAAGTTTAAAACATATGATACACAGATTCAGGTCACACAAATTAAAATGTATCTTTGATTGATTTTAGCAGCTTAAATTTATGGACAATCTTATCTATAAGCCATTTAAAATAAACTCTTAATAAAATTTCCCCATGTGGACATACAATATGTACACACATATAACATAGCATAGTAGACCAATATAGCAATTTTAATAATAGCTTTTAAAATCTTTAACTCTTTTTGTAGATTGCCAATTGATTTGAATTGCTTTTTCTTTTTAGTAACCTCAGTTAACTATACTTTCTCTCAGTTGGTACTGTTAATACATTATTGGCTTCATCTGTTTACAGAGCCATCCCAAAGTACTGAATACAATAAAAGTGGCTGGAAAAAGTCCATAGGAACCTATAGGAGGACAGCTAAACACAGAACCAACAACGCTTTAGTTTTATGAGCAGCAGATCATATATAACTGTGGATGACAAAAGACTTTAAGTCGCCATGTTTAAAATTATAAACTCATCAACCAACAAGAGGCACTTGCTTACTTCACAGTATTTTTGAAAGCACCTGTAGGATTTTACAAGTATTTAACCCTTTAAGCCTCTGGGGCTTTCTCATTAAGATAACTATCATGTCTAGTAACACAAGATCATTAGACTTTTTAATTCTCAAACATTTGTATTAATAGCATTTTCCATTATAGAAACTTAAAGTCTGGTACCATGTCACATCTTGACAGTAATTCTAATATACTCCAAATAGACTGATTAGTTGGTGTCTCTATAAGATGAGAGACATAGGTCCTTCGATTTTTTCAGTTGGGCCCAAACTGGAAAAACCAAAGTCCAGGATTTACTGGAAATTTTAGAGACCAGATTGTTTGAAACTTTGATTTTTTGAATGCCTGTCAAGAATGCCAAGAAGGCTCAAAATCCAAAATATCTGGTTGAAATAAGATTTCTTAAAATCATGACATAACATAGACCAAATTTGATCATTGTTACAAGGTGATTATTCAAATTTTTGAAAAAAGCACATATTTAAATAACCCATAGCTCTTAATAAAAATTCAGCTGTTTTTTAACAATTAGAATTGAACAGACATCAAGAGAACATAATAGATTACTTTAACACATTGCTTTAACAGAGCATCACAGTTTAATTCTATGTCAAAGAGAAATTGAGCTTTCTGTGATCTTTTGCTGTGAGGTTTCCTTCCTTTACCTTCTTTCATATTGGTGACCATGTTTCTGTGTTTCTGTGTATAAGACATCTTTAAGCATCTTTTGCAGGGCAGGATGAGTGGCAACAAATTCTTTCAGTTTCTGTTTGCTATGAAAAGTCTTAATTTCACCTTCATTCACAAATGAGAGCTTTGCAGGATATAGTATTCTGGGCTGGCAGTTTTTCTCTCTTAGTACCTGGGCTATGTCTCGCCATTCCCTTCTATCTTGTAGGGTTTCTGATGAGAAGTCTGCTGTGAGTCTAATTGGAGATCCTCTAAGAGTGATCTGACGTTTCTCTCTTGCACCTTTTAGGATCTTTTCTTTATGTTTCACTGTGGTGAGTTTGATTACAACATGTCGTGGTGAGGATCTCTTTTGGTCATGTTTATTAGGGGTTCTATAAGCTTTCTGTACTAAGATGCCTCTGTCCTTCTCCAAACCTGGGAAATTTTCTGCTAGTATCTCACTGAAAATGCCTTCTAATCCTTTCTCCCTCTCCATGCCTTCAGGAACTCCTAGAACCCGAATGTTGGGTTTTTTAATAGTATCCTGTAGATTCCCGACAATATTTTTTAGGTTTCTAATTTCTTCTTCTTTTCTTTGGTTTGCCTGTTTCCTTTCCTGTTCTCTGTCTTCTAAGTCTGATATTCTCTCTTCTGCTTCGCCCATTCTGTTTTTAAGGCTCTCTAATGTGTTTGTCATTTGCTCTATTGAACTCTTCATTTCATTATGATTTCTAGTCACTATCAGAGTTTCTTGTTCCACTAGTTGTTTCGTTTCATTTTGATTCCTCCTTAATATTTCACTTTCACGAGAGAGATTTTCTATCTTGTCCATGAAGGATTTCTGTAGTTCAAGAATTTGTTTTTGAGAACTGTTAATGTTCTTATCAATTTTTTGAGATCCGCTTCTTGCATTTCTTCGATCTCATCATCTTCATAATCTTGAATTGGGGTGTCTTTTTCATTTGGGGGCGTCATAGTTTCTTCCTTGTTCTTGTTAGCTTGGTTTTTGCGTTTGTTGTTTGGCATGTTGGAGATATTTGGTTTCTTCACTGTGGTGTTTTTTCTTGTTACACTATGTCTTATATTAAGTGGACTGTCTGCTTTCAGTGGAGCCTTAGAGGCTTGAGATGAGTGTGGACTGAGAGCTGTGTTTGGTTCCTCAGGGTTGAGGGTGTGTCAAGGATGACACTCCCAGGTTAGGTGTGGTAAATCTCTCTTTCTTTTTTTGATTTAAAAGGGAAGGAATTCCGCACAGCTGAACGTAATTGGAGGTAGTTAGCAGGCAAATGATATACCCACAGGAGCCAGAGATCAGAAGCTCTTTCCCAAGGACCACACAGGGAATCTCTGCTGCCCTCAGTGTGGGCTCCAATTCTCCTGAAATCTCCCACTGGGTTGCCAAGTTAGATGCTAATCTCCTGTTATTTCACCCCTCCCCACAGAGTCAGGTTTTTCTGCTAGGCTCAGGGCTGGTGCAGACCTGAGGTCGCCCTGCTTATGACGTATGTCCAAAATGGCGCCTGCTCTGTCTTGCTCGCCTTTGAGAGGTGAGCGGAGAGAGAGAAACTTGTGTCCGTATCAGTCACTTTTTTTATTTTTTTTCTCTCTCTTCTAGTTAGCCTGGTGAACTTTTCCCCACGGAGTTTCAAGCCTCGTTCCCTCTAGCCTCCTCTTTCCGCTTGCCTGCTGGTATCTCGGGCTATGGAGATTCGGCTCACCTCGCGTTCCAGCGCTGGTGCGTTGAGTCTGCCGCTGGTGTCCCGAACTTGGGCTCCCACGCTCTCCACGCAGGTCCACTGTGAATCACTAGTTCCGGAAGAGTTTCCTCTGCTGTTTCATCCCCTACTCTTCCTTGACCCTGCAGTATCTCCACTTATATTAAACTTTCTCTCCCCCCGGACTAAGTGTGCTTCCTGCCTATTCCGCCATCTTGCCGCCTCTCTGGCCAAGATTTTTTTAAAATTAAATGTGATGAGAAACCTTGGGAGGGTTCGAGAAAGAAATTAACATAATTTGATTTATATTTTTAACAATATCACTCTAGCTTCTTTTTTGTTGTTAATAATGTGTTATTGTGGGGCTGGCACTGTGGTTTAGTAGGTTAAGCCCTTGCTTGCAGTGCCAGCATCCCATATGGGCTTCAGTTCAAGTCCTGGCTGCTCCACTTCCCTTCTAGCTACCTGCTGATGTCCTGCGAAACCAGTGGAAGATCCCCAAGTGCTTGGGCCCCTGCACGCACATGGAAGAAGCTTCTGACTCCTGGCTTTGTCCTGGCCCAGCTCTGGACGTTGTGGCCATCTGGGGAGTGAACCAGCAGATAGAAGATCTCTCTCTCTCTGTCTCCCCCCTCTCTGTATGTAACTGCCACTCAAATAAATAAATACATTTTAAAAATTGTGTTATTGTACTTGTTTCCATTTGTTTCTTCTAGACTTTTCAGAGCTGTACTTATTTTACGGTTTATACTGTAGAGGGTCCTGCCTAAATGTCCCCCAAGGTGAACTGACCACTAGTCACCTAGGGAGACGTGAAGTTGCTGATTAATTTTGCACAACAATGCCTGGCTCAGGAACACATTGCAGAGACTCCTGAGACTTTACTTACTACTATTTTTGCTCAACTTACACGCAATTCTACTTCGATCTTCTTAATCATTATGTTATGTTTTCCCCTCCCTGTTGGCTCTTACTGTTTAAGCACTATTACTCCTGAGGTCAAGATACCTATAGGAAAGCCCTGTGTTGCTCTTCTGTTTTTGGTATTATTCTTGCCCATCTTCCTGGGGGAGCTTACCTGTATTTTAGAAAAAAAAAAAACAAAACAAAACAAAACAAAAACGGCCAATGCCACTGTTACTCCCTTATCTTATGTTAATTCAGAGTTAAGTCAGATTCGTGAAGGTGTTTTACAAAATCATACTGTTATTGATTACTTGCGACTTAAGCATCATATTGGATGTCAACAATTTCCTGTATTATGTTGCTTTAATATTTCAGATAATTCTAAGGTTATACAATAATAAACTGAAAAAAATTAAAGAGGAGATGACTTATTTACATGTTCAACCTGAATGGTGGCAATTGGGATCCTGTTTAAATTGGTTTTTGCCCTTGGCTTTACCGTTGCTGGTGATATTAGTCCTGTGTCTTTTTGGATCGTGCGTTATTACTTGTATCTCTACACTACTATCCTGAAACCTATGAGCTCTGATTAAAACAAAGAAAGGGGGGATGTAGAGAATACTGCCTAAGTGTCCTCAGGGGAGCACACTCCCCTGGAATAGGACATAGCGTCAGTCCTGTCTCTGCCTACGAAGGCTGGGTGAGGGCACATCCTACCAATGGCATCCTACCAGTGGCAGAAGGCAGAGGGTGGGTAATCTGTAACTAATGGTAAATACTGATTTGGGGAGCTCAAGATTGTAAATAAGATTCCGGATCCACATGATAGGGATGGCATGCTGTTCCTCATCCCAGAACACAGGGTTTGGTTTTTCCTGTTCATATGGTGGGCTTTGGGTAATGTATTGCTGTGCCTACATGCTTGCTAGCTTGTAGAACTGCTTGTACCCTCTAATGAAAAGTGCTGGCTGAGAGTTATCTAGCAGTGCGCTCCTCTGAACAAGGCTCCTGTGTTCCATCTCTTCAGTTGAAAAACCCCACATTTTATTAGTTGCTTTCCCAAAGAATCAACTCCTACACTGTTCAATTCTACTCTATTTCATAAGATCTGGACAGAGTTCTAATAATCTTTGGACATTGTATTAAGAGACCTGGCTGCTCTACTTCCAATCTGGCTCTCTGCTATGACCTGGGAAAGCAGTAGAAGATGGCTTGAGTCCGTGGGCCCCTGCACCCGCATGGGAGACCTGGAAGAAGCTCCTGGCTCCTGGCTTCGGATCGGCACAGCTCTGGCCGTTGTGGCCAATTGGGGAGTGAACCATCGGATGGAAGACCTCTCTCTCTCTCTCTCTCTCTGCCTCTCCTCTCTCTGTGTAATTCTGATTTTCAAATAAATAAATAAATAAATAAATCTTTAAAAAATGTTTCTAGCTTAAAATATTTTGTTGGCTCTAGGGTTAGCAATACTTTCTTAGGACACAAAAGATACTACATTTAAAGAATAATGAAAAAAAAAATAAATTGGACACCAGGAGCAAAAGCACTACTCATTGAAGTACACAATAAAAAATAGTAAAAGATATACTCAGAAAAGTATTCATGATGCATATATCAAACAATGGGGATTTATTCTAAATGTGTAACAAACTCTTCTTACAAGCCAACAACAGCAATAAACAACTAAACAAAAACATTCAAAATAGCTAGATGAGAGGATTTTGAATATTCTCACTACAAAGAAATAAATGTTTGAGGTGATGGATATTCTAATCACTCAAATTTGAACATTTCACTTTATGTGCACACATGACTACATCACACTATAAACATATACAATTATTATATGTCAGTTAACATATAAATGAGCAAATATTTGAAAAACAACTTGCCAAAAAAAGGCATAGGAATAACAAATGTGTTTAACAATAAATACTTTATATTAGTAGTATTTAGGAAAATGCAGATTGAGCCACAATGAGATACCACTATACACACGTTATAATGATAAACATTACAATTAGTGACAATATTGGGCAGGCATTTGGCCTAGCCTTAACATAATGCTTGGGGTATCTGCATCCCATATCAGAATGCCAGTTTCCTATCTTGGCTCCACTCTGGATTCTAGCTTCTTGCTATGGTGCATCCTGGGAAGGAGTACATGATGGCACAAGTAGTATCTCCTGGCTTCAGCCTGGCTCAGCTTAAGCCACTGTGGGCATTGAGGAAATACTACTCAGCAATGAAATAATAAAGTAATGATATATGAAATGAATCACAGAGCTTATTCTAAGTGAAAGAAACCAAAAATATCCTATATTTTATGAGTATGAACTTCAAAAATCAAAATAACTGTTTATAATAATAAATATAATAGTAGTTCCCTTTGGAAGTAGGTATTGACCCTAAACATACACAGAGAACTTTCTGAAACACTAGTCAGTTTCTCCCCATCTTGATGTGTGTGATGATAAGTCAAATGTATACATTCCCGGCCGGCGCCGTGGCTCAACAGGCTAATCCTCTGCCTTGCGGCGCCGGCACACCGGGTTCTAGTCCCGGTCGGGGCACCGATCCTGTCCCGGTTGCCCCTCTTCCAGGCCAGCTCTCTGCTGTGGCCAGGGAGTGCAGTGGAGGATGGCCCAAGTCCTTGGGCCCTGCACCCCATGGGAGACCAGGAGAAGCACCTGGCTCCTGCCATCGGAGCAGCGCGGTGCGCCGGCCGCAGCGCGCCTACCGCGGCGGCCATTGGAGGGTGAACCAACGGCAAAAGGAAGACCTTTCTCTCTGTCTCTCTCTCTCTCACTGTCCACTCTGCCTGTCAAAAAAAAAAAAAAAAGTATACATTCCCAAAATTCATCTGACTCTACCCTTAAGATCTGTAGATTTGAATGTTTGAATTACACCTTGTTGTTTTCATTTAATTTTTACATGGTTATGTAAAATATTCACATGGTTCCAAAGTCAAATTGTTTGCTTTAATATTAATCTCTCTCTGTATATTTTATTTTTGGAAGTTTTCTCTAACAGATTCTTCAAGAAAGGCTCAAGGGAACAATATTATATGGTTACTTCCATGTCCATAAGAGGTTTACTGTGGCCTATGTCCCTGGGAGCTAAATGTATAAAATGGTCACTTCATATTTCTCTCAAGCTTCTTATATAGATTACATTCTAGTTTCCTCATATAAAAAATTGCTATTGCCAACTTGACGAGAACCTGACTTTCTTTTCCTTTGTGAACATCTTGCTGCTTGGGTTTCTGAAGGTTTTATTTTCCCTTGTATCAGATTTGTTTTGGCTAGAATATCATGTCATTCACCATTTTTTAACATTTTTTCCTATGTATACCACTAGTTCTTGAAATATTAATTTTAAATCTTAATTTATTCTAGGAAAATTTTCTTGCTGTAAAGTGTTTGTTGGTTTACTTGCTTGGATTTTTATTGATTTCATTGACAGTTTTGTTTCTGTGTTTGAAAAAGTAACTTATAAATAAAATATGTGTTAATATTTTCTATATCTGACTTTTTTTCTTGAAGTCCTTATTATCTTTCTCCCTTTTGTTAAGAGTGAAAAGGTACTCTTTTCCATATTTTCTTTTTCTTAAGGTATTTCCATGACTTTTATATTATTTGTACTTCGTTCTTCAATTCTGGCACTTTTTTTTCATTTTCATTTTGATTTTTTCCTGGATTCTGATATATTTCCCCTTTTCTTTATTAATCTTATTTTTGAGGTTTGAAAATTCTATTTCATGCTGTTCTTTTATAATTTCTATAACAATTTTGTGAATATTGCTTATACTTTGTCTTTCTTTTAGGAGTCTCTAAGAACATTATTCTGTTCTTTATTCTCTTTTTTTCTTATAACATGGTAAGCCTCACAATATTTCCTTTATATTGCTCATTTTCACTGAAGCTCTTTTTCTAATGTTTTTAAAATGAAAGTTGGAAAGTTTAAGAAAAAGGTGGAATAGACAATTCCAAGGGTCCTTCCCTACAGAAAAATGGTGTAAATCCAAGCAGTCTCATCGCTAGGCCCGGTTCAAATGGGAAGTGAAGACTATGGCAAAGTTATAAAAGTTGTTTAGGGATACTTTCAGATTAGCTCTGTAAAGTCTGCATTCCTTACAAGTTTGTGGTCTCTAAAGTTTCTGTTCTTTTATCTGTGTTCAGTTAGTATTTGGAGAGAAATTTTGTTGAATATCTGGAGGAGAGAGAGAGAGAGAGAGAGAGAAAGAGAGAGAGAGAACTATCACAGCCTTTTCAGATTTCCTGTAATGATGTGACATTCTTTGGCATCAGAGACTAATTTTAAATTACTCCATTGCACATTTTAATCATTATTGTTTGGTGACTGAGGCCATTATTCTGCTTAAGCCTGCACCACAATTGTTTTTTATAATTTTTTTAAGATTTACTTATTTATTATTTGAAAGGCAGACTTACAGAAAGGCAGAGAGAGAGAGAAAGAAAGAAAGAGAGATTTTTTTTTCATTTATTAAACTTTTATTTAATGAATATAAATTTCCAAAGTACAGCTTATGGGTTACAATGGCTTCCCCCCTCTCATAATTTCCCTCCCGCCCACAACCCTCCCCTTTCCCGCTCCCTCTCCCCTTCCATTCACATCAAGATTCATTTTCAATTCTCTTTATATACAGAAGATCAGTTTAGTATATATTAGGTAAAGATTTCAACAGTTTGCCCCATACAACAACACAAAGTGAAAAAACTACCGTTGGAGTACTAGTTATAGCACCAAATAACAGTGTACAGCACTCAGTAACTTTGGGTCTAAGGTTAAACTTGAGAACACATTGAGGGCTGCATAAACTCTTTGTGTGGTCCCAGGGGTAGATCAAAAGAATAACCACAGAGGCCAGATTTCAACTACCCTCAATTCCACTCAGCCATTCGGAATTACTTCCCAACTGAGTCAAAAAAAAAAAAAAAAAAAAGAGAGAGAGAGAGAGAGATCCAGCAAGGAGCAACATGAGTCACTTTTTGCACAGCCTTAAACCTGAAGAATCAAGCAGAGCTCTCTGGCCACACCCATCACAGACTCTAAGGATCCATCAAAGCAGACAGCCCACTTAGAGGCATAGTATAACAAGAAAAAAATCACCACAGCAAATAAATAAATAAAGAAAGAAATAAAACAAATTATCTCCAACATGCCAAACAACAAACGTAGAAGCCGAGGTAACAAGAGCAAGGAAGACACTGTGATGCCCTCAAATGAACAAGACACCCCAATCCAAGATTATGAAGATGAAGAGATAGAGGAAATGCAAGAAGCGGATCTCAAAAAACTGATAAGAACATTAAGAAGTTCTCAAAAACAAATTCTTGAACTACAGAAATCCCTAATGGACAAGATAGAAAATCTCTCTCATGAAAATGAAATATTCTGTATATAAAGATAATTGGAAATGAAAAAAGGAAAAACCTGGTGTTAAATTGGAAATGGCATAGAAAATTAATTAATTTTTTAAAAAAATATATTATGTAAGATCTCTGTCTTTAATGTACTGTACACTCTTATTTAATGCTATAACTAGTACTCCAACAGTATTTTTTTTTCACTTTGTGTTACTATATGGGGGCAAACTGTTGAAATCGTTACCTAATATATACTAAACTGATCTTCTGTATATAAAGAGAATTGAAAATGAATCATGATGTGATTGGAAGGGGAGAGGGAGTGGCAAAGGGGAGGGTTGTGGGTGGGAGGGAAATTTTGGGAGGGGGAAGCCATTGTAATCCATAAGCTGTACTTTGGAAATTTATATTCATTAAATAAAAGTTTAATTTAAAAAAAAAGGTCTGCTTAAAAAAAAAGAAAATGAAATATTAAGGAGGAATCAAAATGAAATGAAACAACTAGTAGAACATGAAACTGTGATAGTGACAAGAAACCATAATGAAATGAAGAACTCAATAGATCAAATGACAAACACATTAGAAAGCCTTAAAAACAGAATGGGTGAAGCAGAAGAGAGAGATCTTTAATCCACTGGTTCACTCCTAAAATGTCTGCAATGGTAGAGCTAGGCCAATCCAAAGCCAGGAGCCAGGAGCTTCTGGATCTCCCATGTAGGTGCAGGGGCCCTAGCACTTGCACCGTCTTCCTCTGCTTTCCCAGGCTATAGCAGAGAGCTAGATTGGAACTGGAGCAGCAGGGACTCAAACAGGAGCCCATATGGGATGCTGGCACTGTAGGTGGAGGCTTTACCTGCTAGGCCACAGCCTAGTTACTTTTATCATATAGTTCTTCATCAAGTGGTTGTCCTAATCTTGGGTTTCCTGTCATCTAATTTTATTGTTAATTTTCTTTGTAGGCTTTCAGAATTTCTGTTCATGTTATTCTGCCCTGTACAGAAATTTGTTAAGCATACACACATACACACACACACACACACATGCATGCTCACACACACACACACAAGCAATCCATTATGACTGCTGTCTTCCTGGAATCCTCTCTTTATTCAAATTTCCTATGAATTGCTCTATCTAGGTTTTCTTGCTAAAGAATGAGCTAGATCAGGCAACCAGTCAAGCTATAATTTCTGTGGCTAGAGTCAACAGTTTTAGAAGGAAGATAATTCGCTGATCATGTGAATATTCTAGAAATGAAGGTGTCTTGAAGCTGTGAACAAGATTTTCCAGGATTAGATATGCATCTCTCAGTCACCTCTATTTTTCCTTCCTCTAGTTTAGTGTATATTTGCATAAAACACTTTGTAACTGACTACCAAATTTTGGAATAACATTGAAATCTCAAGTAGGTGTGGATTTGCACCGCACTGAGATTTCCCATTGGTAGCTTAATTCATGCCCCAGTAGTTTATTTAACATTTTTTCTGTTCTTGAAGCACAGTGTCATCTGTTTGAAACTATTGTTTTAGTTGCTCAGTGAGTTCTTGCCTGAATGATTTGACATACTCAGCAGCTCTGTTTAAAGAAAGGACTCTGTTTAAGGTCTTTTCTTCTTTGGAGGCATAATGTGTGTCAGAGGGGAATTAGGAAGGAATTACCATTGTTTAATGAATACTAAAGTAAAAAAGGATTAAACATCTCTACAAATAGCCAGATCTCATGGGCCTTTTGACTTTAAAGATTGGGGAAGGTAATTATATAGTTTAATTAAATTATTATAATTCAATTTCAAATTTTGTTTCATGGGCTGAAAATATTCCCTATTATGAATAGGGAATACCTTTCATTCAGCAAAATCCTCCTTTGGGACTGAAAAGAATTTGGCATTCAAATGTGAACAATAAAGGACAAAGTAAGTTTCAAAAATAACCCTAGAGATATTCACAGTTTTGGTCTCTTCCATTTTGTAAATTTTGGATTAAATTTAGCATCTGTAGGCCATGTTGTTTGCCTGAAACTCTATTTAACCTATTAAAAATTGGCTCATTATAAATATTCAATCATTGTATTCTAAAGTATATAAAGAATTTATATATATGTATATGTGTGTATATATATGTATATATACACACACATATATATTGCTTTGAGGCTTTCTTACCAGTTACCAAGAAGCATTTTAAAATCAGTCTTAGAGTTTATAAAAAAAAAAGTCCATTTCTTATCACCACTTGAATTTCTAGTAGAGCATGGCAAATTGTTGGGGCACAATAGAATGATTACAGAAATGTGTAACTGAATCCTGAACCCATTAGCAATATGTCTACTATAAATATGGTTCACATCTCTGAATCTCAGTTCCCTCATTCTCAAAGAAAGGACAGTAGGAATAGGTGATTTCTAAGGACCTTATCAACTCTGTTCTGTTCATTCCTAAGAATAACTACCATGAAAGTTATAAAGGCAGGTATTCTAACTGTATTTCAGAAATAAGGAAGCTGTGATTAGTTTAAATGACTTGCACACAGTGACATGCAGTTTATGTACGAAAATATTGAAACTCAAAACATTCAAGATCTTAAGAGTTGAAAAGCAGCACAATGTAGATTAGAATTCAGGTATGATTGAGTTCAGATTGAAAGATTTGCTCTTATTCAATCTAACACATTTCCCCCGCTCTTTCCTACTCCTGAATGTTCTTCCTAACACAAGATCACGGGACTGGAAGTAGGATGATGCTTTAAAAGATTTATTTGTTTTACTTGAAAGGGAGAGGAAGAGAGGTGGCGGGGAGAGAGAAAGATCTTCCACCCACTGGTTCATGCCCAGATGGCTGGAACAGCCAGGTCTGGGTCAGGCCAAATCCAAGAGTCAAGAGCTCCATCTCTATCTCACACATGGGTGGCGAGGGTCCAAGTAGTTGGCTGTCATCTACTGCTTTCCCAGGTGCATTTTCAGGAAAATGATTCCATCCGAAGCAGAGCAGCTGGGACTTGAACCGGCACTCTGATATGGAAGTTAGCACTGCAAATGGCAGTTTAACCCTTTGTAATACAACGCTGGTCCAAGTGGGATTCTTACTGAAAAATTCATTATTAAAGGGTCTCATGCTGTAGTATAGCAGATAAAGCCACCACCTGCAGTACCAGCATTCCATATGGGCGCTGGTTTGAGTCTAGGCTGCTCCACTTCCAATCCAACTCTCTGTATGGCCTGGGAAGGCAGGGGAAGATAGCCAAAGTCCTTGGGCCCTTGTACACACATGGAAGACCCAGAAGAAACTCCTGGCTCCTGGCTCCTGGCTCTTGGCACATCTCCAGCTGTTGTGGCTAATTTGGGAGTGAACCAGCAGATGGAAGATCTTTCTATCACTCATTCTTTCTCTCTGTCTCTCTCTCTCCACATTAATTGAGTACATAGTCTATGTCAGGCACTGTGTTTAGGACTAGTGATTTGGTAGATGATTATAAACTAAGACAAGTCTTCTGAAGGAATAAAACAGTTATGTAAGAGCTTGTAGCATGGGAACATTACCTAGACTGGGATAAGATAATTATTCCATGGGAAAAGAACACTTGAGTCAGTTCTAAAGAATGAGTAGGTATTAAGTAGGGAAAGGTACCATGGGAAAGGGAAGTTGGGTGAAAGGAAGGATGCTTTAGACAGATGTAACAGCATGTGTCTAAGTGTAGTCAAGAACCTGAATTTTTTTGTTGTTGTGACTGAAGCTCACAGAACTAGAGGGAATAACTTGCAAGGGAATATTGGAAGATGGAAGGCTGTTGGCTACATGAAAGTATGAAAAGAAGCCTTTATCTTATGAAGATGAGATTCTATTGATGGTTGTTGGGAAGATTGGATAATGTTATATTTTCATTATTGAGGAACATTCTGGTTGTACTGAGAAAAAATGGATCACTGAAGAAGCAGATGCAAAGTACAGAAGTCGACCAAAATATCGGATTATAGGAGTAATTTGGAATAGTGCAGGAATTTTGGAAGATTGAGAAAAGTAAATGGACTTAAGAAACCTTTAAGAGATAATTGGCATAATATAGAAGTGGGTTTAAAACTGAGGTTGATTTAGAAGGATAACCAAAGATGACTCAGCTTTCTGACTAGAGTCACCAGATGGATTTAGGTACTGATCAAAGAAATGAGGACTAGTGGAAGAGGATCAGGTTTGAATCTAGAAAAAATGCTAGGTTCTGAGAAGGGTATGTTAAATTTGAGGGAAAGTGCTGGACACATGGAATTACAGCAAGGAGGAAATATTGATCCTAGAGATAGAAACTGGAAATCATCAAGATAGAGGTAGTTACCAAAGTGGAAACAAAAAATTCAGATTAGCGTTCCATTCTCTACTGCATTTCCTGAAAATATTCTGGGAATGTAAAATCCACAGCTAAAGAAAAAGCTCCCTGAACTCATAGTCAGAAAATAGAGGCTGCGTTTAGCAGTTCCACTCCAATTCATACTGTGATTTCTCAAAAGTCACTTCTTTTATATGAGCTTATCTTACACAGATAAGAGAGGAGAGGAAGGAAAACGATTCATTGAATATGAAGACTCTCAACTCAGCTGTCCTATGCTTCTGTGAAAGTTCCAAATGTAAATATCAACTACCAAGATGCTATAAGGTTCAGGGAGGAACACATCCACATTGTCAATATTCCAACACATTTGTTTTATTTTCTCATACATTCCATGTTTCCTGAATACCAGAATGCAGTACCAGGCATGTTGGATACAAAAATGAATGATACTTTATTCTTTTCATTCATGTATGGATGGAGAACAATGAACAAATATATAAACAGAAATAATGCAATGAATGAATACCTATCCAATACTTGAATTAGGTTGGAAGTACTTTTGAAAGCTAGTTGGAAGAATGTATAACCTATCTTAGCCTTGGGAAGCAGGTGACTTGAATCTGTACACAGTGTGGAAGGGACATAATTGGAAGGAAGGGAACTAGTCTTCAAGAGTGCAATTTGTGGCGATGGTAGGGGAAGATGCCAAGGGTAGATAGAATTCTGGGAATCATGGGCAGGAATAAAACCACTACTTTGGATAAGTTAAATATTATCATTTAGGCAAAAAAAAGAAATTGGTTTATTTTGTTGTGCCAAGATGATTTTCAACTTGCCTTTAAGTTTTGCAAATGTGACAACATCCAAGAAGGACCCTGAGAGGGAAACAACCTGCCAGCTTAATTAAGTTTCTGAAATGCTTCTGGGAAAACATATTGTATGTGGACAGTATCCCAAATCATTTGAACTGAACAGACATCAGCTTAAACTCAAAACTCCAAAAAATGTGGGATGTTATTAAGGTTTGAATATGCCAATATTGATAATGGCAGTAAGAGAATTGTTTATTTTTACTTGGTTATCTTTTTTTTCATTAGTTATGAGAGACAGAACCTTTCTGAGAAAAATTAAAACCTCAGAGCCAGTAACCATTTGACAAACCCTCCTTTGTATATCCTGGGAAACCCAAGTGGATAGAAACAAAATAGACTTCATTCTAATGTAAAGTTTGCTTATCCTTTGAAGAGGGTGTTGCTAAATATTAGTACTGAATAAACTCAAATTCTCTTGCTGATCATCTCATTTGTAGGCCAACCAGCAAAACCAAGATTCAACCTTCTCTTGCTTCTGATGGCAAGATGTATTTTATCAATAAGGTAAAGAGATAATGCAGCCCTACATGTACACAGTCCTTTATGATTTGCAAAGCCTTTACACATCTGTCATTTCAAATGGACTTTACATTCACTTTGTGAGGATGGTAGGATAGAAATTGTTGTCCTCATTTTACCTAAGAGGAAAAAAAATGAGGCTCCAGGAGTTGATTTGCCCAATGTTATAATCAGAGTTGGAATTGGGACTAGCACTCCAAAATATACACTAGTATCATAAGTATCACAGTGTTTGAAACATAACGAAAAATGTACAGGTCTTACAATGCTATTATGTTCAGCAATTCTACTTTAGCACTCTGATTTCCCAAAGGAATCTCAAACCTGAGATTTTACGAAATTTTCTGCATGGATGAAATTTAATAATGTTTTGTCTTACAGATGGTTTTTCAACTGTATAGCATCAGGTTTATAAAACTATACTCTCGAACTGCATTCTCATAAGACTCAAAATTTGCTCTAAGAATGTGTTTTTGTTCTGGTTATTATCTATAAATAGATAAATAAATAAACAGAAAGCTGTGGATGTGCATTGATTATTATCTGCACTACCACCTTATACCTAGCTACTGCCTTCAGGGCACCTGTATGAATTTGTAGTCATGATGCAGTTGGCACCAACTTTAGCAGTCATCAACTGAATAGAAGAGCAGAAACCCATTGTATGTCGTGTGTCATCTGCACAAAGGTTTCATAGTAATTGCAACACAAAAATTAGCAGAATTCAGTCTTCATCTGACACACTTTAACTCAGGCACCCAGAACTCACAGAGGCATGTACCATGGCAATAAGTAGCATATTCATTTGTGACTTCCAATTCAGTTTTGGTAAGATGCCATATACCACATTCAATGAATGTTGCCACCTTAAAGATCATTGATTTATAATTTTGCTTTGCGTTTCACTTCCCAACATTTTTTTCATGTTATAGCCATATAAGAACTGTAGAAAACGTTTGTACCCACTATTATGTTGGCATATATTCAAAGTGACATACATTAACAAAAACATTGTTTTTATCAGATCTGGAGAAAAAGGATTGCCTTAACATCCCTGCAAGTATAACAAGATACCACAGACTGGTAATATTTAGGTAATATAAATTTATTTCTTACAGTTCTGAGACTGGGAAGCCCAAAATCCAGGCACTAGTAGAGGGAGTGTCTGGTGAAATCTGTAATCTACTTACAAGCGGGCAGCTCATTCTGTGTCCTCCCATGGCAGAAAGGGAGTTACAGAAGGGGACTAGAGTGCTCCCTCCAATGTCTTTTACTTGCATTCTAATTCATTCATGGTGGCCAAGGCCTCGTGATTTAATCACTTCCAAGATGAGATCATGTTTTAATCACATCATCTAAGGTATTACATTTCACCATACTAGTTTTAGGCACATACATTAAAGCCATGCCAGAGCTAATTATTTTTCTCTTCATAAAGGTTCTGTACATGACTCAGTTTGAGGAAATACTGAACTATGCGGCTGCTTACAGTCTAGCTTTTTAGCAGCTGAAAGAAGAGTCTATTTCTGCCTCTCCTAATTTTATGGCTAAGAGTATTCACGGAGTAACAAAAAACTCAATCCAACACATATCCCTTAGCTGGTGATATGTGCTTCAACATGCTTGTGTGGTAAGAAGAGTATATAGAGAGAAGACACAAGTATGCCCTCCACTCTGAAGAAGCTAACTGTGTAGAGAATAGAGTCTCTCTATGCCTGACTCTGCTAGGGTTGACTCTGATTGGGCCTATAGCAGAAGAACAACTATTTAAGGCTCCATCCCTTGAGTAGTGCAGTAACCACTTAATGATGCTTGCTACTTCGTGGGTCCCTAAAGGAACTAAGTACTTTTTTAAAAAAGATTTTATTTATTTACTTGAGAGGCAGTGTTACAAGCAGAGAGGGGGAGAGACAGAGAGAGAGGACTTCCACCCACTGGTTCATGCCCCAAATGGTTGCAATGGCTGGAGCTGAGCCAATCCAAAGCCAGGAGCTAGGAGTTTCTTCCAGGTCTCCCACGTGGGTCCAGGGGCCCAAGGACTTGCGTCATCTTCCACTGCTTTCCCAGGCCATAAGCAGAGAGCTGGATTGGAAGTGGAGCAGCCGGGATACAAACTGGTGCCTATACGGGATGCCAGCACTGAAGGTGGAAGCTTAGGTTACTATGCCACAGCAATGGCTCCGAGGACTGAGTCTTGAAACGGTATAGTTGAAATCTTTATTCTAGGTGAAATACAACTTTAAAAGGAGTAAACGTCACAAAAAGGTTGATAATACTTACTTATCGAAAGACCAAAACCAAAGAAACAATACAGATGTCAATTTATGTAGACAAGGATATTCCTGAGTTGCCTTTGAATTCACATATGAAAATAATGCAGAGTGGGTTAGCAGGGATGTTTTGCAAGAGATGGGCAGGTGGCTGAGTTTACACTGGCATAAATTTGTTGGCTTTTTTTCCTCAATTTGCTTCCACTGATCACATTAGATATTGATAGTACAAAGACTGGCTGAAAAAGCTGTCTCATGAAGAGCTTTAGATTGCAAAAGAGTAAGTTATCAGAAATGATAGACATTACTTCCAGAGACATCGAGGGAACAACTTTCAGCCTACTCCTGACTGCCTCCTCCAGCCTTTGGCGAGTACAACGACAAGGACGAAGGGTAGTCACATCACTGCCTTACTAGCAGGACCATGAAAATAGCCTCTTTCACTGCTTTCCTTGCTTCTGTTTGAGTCCCACTCCCCCATCCCTATACAATTCATTATCCATGTAGCACACTGAGTGACCTTCTAAAAAGGACAATTAGTTCATAGCACTCCCATATATAAAATCTTCCAATTTCTTACAGGCATACTTAAAATAGAACACAAGGCCCTGAGTGGACTCCAAGATGCCATTTGAGCCATTGTGTTGTCACCTATCTGATCTCACCCCCAGCCCCGAATTTGTTCCTCTGTTCTAGCCACAATGGTCTCCTGAAACATGCACGTTCATGTTCTAGAACATGGGTACAAGTGCTGATATCTCCACCAGGAAGGTTCTTATTTGGAAACCCATTGAATGTCTCCTAGTCATGTAGACCTTAACTTAAAGGTGACCTCCTTTCCTGACTATGTAATCTACTGTATCTCAGATAATTCAGTGCTGTCTCAGAGTCCTTGCTAGGAGAAACTGCATAGTGGCACACAGAGAATGTTCCAAACAGCAGGCGATTAGTAAAATGCCAAAACTTTACCCTATACTTTTCACGCTTTCATCTACCTCAAATAAAAAAGTAGAATTTGCTTTGTACTCTTGAAATGGATTCCTGCACTTCCAGTATCTTCCCTTTCATCCTCCAGTCTTTATCATAAGGAATCTTTGAAACTGTTGAAAGACAACCACAATTGCAATCACTGTAGTAATAATGATAAATTGAGTGTTTATTTGGTGCTTCAAACTATTCTACTTCATGTGTCTTATCCCATTTAATCATCACAATAACACTGTGAGGTAACTGTGTTCACTTACCCTATTTTACAAATGAGAAAAATGAGGAACAAAGATTTAATAAACTGCCAAAGCCAGAACAGTTCTTGAATTTCAGTCCAGTTGTCTCAAAGCACTATTTCTGTGCCACTTGCAGTGCCAATTTATGTCAGAAACACCTAGATGAGAGCTGCAACAATAATAAAAGTGGTGGCTCCATTTAGCCCTTTCTCTATGCCGTTCTTTCTCCTTGATGCTTTGCATATACTGCGTCTTAACCATAATCAGAACTTTGACAAATCAGTTTTATTACACTCACTTTAAAAGGGGGAAACTGAGAATGATCTTGCAAGGTATCATATAGCTAGTAAGCAGCACCCATGACAATGACAGCAGGAATATAAAAGGTTTCCACTGGCAGTTGATGCAGACTTGCTGAATCCAAGCAGAAGTTCAGTCAGATTTCACAGAAGCTCTGTGATATATTTGGTTGAGTTAGAGATCTTGATTATTCCTTTTTAAATATTGTTTCTGTAAACCCTAAACAGACATTCAGTATTGTTATCCTGCATGGGCTATCACATAACCTTACCCAGTGGTCTGCTGAGTGCACCTTTTTCTCCCTGCACAGTGCTTCAGTAGTACTCTCCTCTAATACAGGCCCTGGGAGTCATTCCTCTGATATGTGGTCAGGTTTAATTAGTCTCGTTTCTTCAACTGCAGCGATCACACCTGCTAATCAGAGAAAGGGAAGATTTGAACTGACATGGATCTTACAACTCATTTTGTTTATCAACCTACAGCCCATTTCACATATCAAGTAAATTTTTCTATTTATGCTGTTATAAAGAGGTACTGATTAGACACAAGTGTCTTCCATTCTAGATTACTCATTAACAAGGTATTTGTGCTCATTGAGAGTCTGTGAATAATATTCAATTTGGAAAAACTCAACATATATATAAAGTATAGGGAAATATAAAAATAAAAATAATTCACTGAATACTAGAGATATTAAGAACGTGGAGCCGGAAAGCACATTGTTTGGCTTTGGATCCCAACTTCATCATTTCCTAAACTGTGTAACCTTTGACAGATTATTAATTTTCAGTTCTTTTTTCTATCAAATGGTGATAACACTTGTAATGGCCTCAAAGACATCGAAGGCATGTAGAACAGTGAGTAACATGTAGTAAGTATTCAGTAAATATTTGCTGTTTGACTGTTCTAATTATACACAAAGTATTTTTAGTAAATATAAAATACCAGCTCTCAGATTTGTTACCTCAAAGGAGTACATAGCCATTCAATGCTCTTGATACAGCAATCCAAGTTCAAGATGCACATGAAATGTTGGATTTTTCTATTTGACAAATGAATAATAGTACATGGTTCCAGTCCTCAAAGTTTTTTATATAGAGATTGACACAGTGACCAAAGTGACAAGTACATAAAGAGCATAAAGAGGAATAGTGCGGGGTGAAATAACAATAAGTGCCCACATGTCTTAAAAATTATGCTATGTGTTTGGAAAGAATGGGCCATCAAAGAAGGAGGTACATTTCTCTGAAGGGAGGAGAGAACTTCCACTTTGACTAGGGCCTTGGTCTAAATAAAATCGGAGTGGGAAAACTCAAAGGCTTCCATAGCCTTGGCAGCTCATGACGCCATAAACAAGAGTGTCAGTTGTTAAATCAACAACAGGAGTCACTGTGCACTTACTCCCCATGTAAGATCTCTGTCCTTAATGTATTGTACTATGAGAACTAATGCTATAACTAGTACTCAAACAGTACTTTATACTTTGTGTTTCTGTGTGGGTGCAAACTGTTGAAATCTTTACTTAATATATATACTAAATTGATCTTCTGTATATAAAGATAATTAAAAATGAATCTTGATGCAGAATGGGATGGGAGAGGGAGTGGGAGATGGGATGGTTGCAGGTGGGAGGGAGATTATGGGGGGAAGAACCACTATAATCCGAAAGTTGTACTTTGGAAATTTATATTTATTAAATAAAAGTTTAAAAAAAATGATGCTATGTGTTATGGAACTTCAAAGGAAGAATGAATCAGGAATAGGGTTGGAATTGGGAAATGTGAATCAGTAAAGATTTTATGTGACAAAAACTTGGAAACATGTACTGCTTTTGTTGATACTCAAAAAATTGGTGTTAAAAGGTTGATATGGGGATACAGTATGATCAAGGAGAATAAAACAACTTGGGAAAGGGCAAGATGACAAGCCATCATGAATTGTGAGCAACACCAGGAATAATGAACCTTCTAGTCTTGCAAAACTTTGAGACACATTAAGAAAGGTAGGGAGTGAGAATGTGAGGAAAACCAGTCCATGTCCTATCATTAGGGTCTTGATTGCCAGGGAGATGGGTGCTGAGTTCAGTGCACAATGCAGTGGCCACAATAGGGATTGGGGGAAAAAAATCTCAAAGGCAAAGTAAGGTCCCTGAAAACATAGACTTTGTCAAACCTACCATTGCGTTCTCAGTACATACAGCAGTGACTCCTTGGACAATGATAGACCAATATTTGCTCAATGAGCATTTATTTTCTAAATGAATAATTAAAATTCATCCTTTAAATTGTTACTGTTGTCATTGTGCAAAGCATAAGAGTTCCACCAACTGATTCTAGAGATGGCAATTTTAGCTATTTGTAAGGTAGAGATCCATTTATTTAAAAAGGCCCCTCTATAAATAATGATTTTAAAACCACAAATCTAGTTTAATTATTGACTCCTTTTCCAGATGAGAACACTGAGGTCATGGGAAAAAAAGGGACTTGCCTCAAGTCACCCAATCAATTAGAGAAAGTGTCAGGATAAGAACCCAATTGTCTATCTTCCTAGTGTTGAGTTCTTTCCACAATCCCAGACTGCAGTTTGCCTCAGCAAATCTTTTGCACACAACGCTCACTAGCTTTGAATATGAAGATACTGCAGGTCCTCAGTGAAACACTCAATATTTTATTATGTTTATGAAATGGGAAATCAAATGGTGTAGTTATAATACATAGATTATAAAAGAAATTTCAATGAAGGCATCTACATTTGGCCTAAATTGTCCAATGTTTTTCAAGGGCAGCAAGTAGCATATATTTAGTACAGATTAAATATAGCTCCTTCTTTAATAAATATTTGAATAGTTATTCATATTCTAATTTGTCATAACCTCATTAGTATTCCAATAGAAGATTTTTAAATTTTATTTAAGTTATACGTTTCATATATTTAATATATACAGATTAAGGAACATAGTGGCATTTCCCCCCACCCTCCTTCCCACCCATGGCTCCAACCCTTCCTCTCCCTTCCTCTCAGATTCCTACTCTTAATTTTTACAACGATCTGTTTTCAGTATACTTAATGATCATATAGTTAGCCCTACTCTAAGTAAAAAAGTTCAAAAATAGTATAAAGAAGAAAAAAAAATAAAACAAAAAAACACTGTTCTTCAATGGAAGAGACAAGGGCTATAAACAATCATCAATTTTCAATGTCTTCCAATAGAATATTGAGAAAGAAAGCATGTAGCTGACATTTTTTTGGATTATTCCTCATGAGCTATTACGAAAAAGTTGCACATGTAATAATTGGTTAGGGGATTTTTTTTTCTTTCTGATTTAGAAAAATATAATTCAGGGACCAGAGCAGTGGCATAATGGGCTAAGCTGCAGTGACAGCATGCCAAGTGGGCACCATTTCAATTCCCTGCTGCTCCACTTCTGATCCAGCTCCCTGCTACTGTGTCTGGGAAAGCAGCAGAAAATGGCCCAAGTGTTTGGGCCCATGCACCCACATGGGAGACCTGGAGGAAATCCCTGGCTCCTGGTTTCATTCTGGCCCATCTCTGGCCATTGCAGCCATTTGGGGCGTGAACAAGCAGATGGAAGATTCTCTCTCTCTCTCTCTCTCTCTCTCTCTCTCTCTCTCTCTCCCTCATCTCTCCTTTTCTCTCTGTAACTTTGTCTTTCAAATAAAATACATCTTTAAAACAAAAACAAACATAATGTAAAGATTTTAAAATGAATACCCTTGCCTTGTCAAAAGATTATTAGCCAGGAAGAATATCTGTCTTTTCTTAGGCACATGGTAGATAGCATAAATTAAATCACTGAAATAATTCCAATTTTGTAAGAAAGATAAAACAAAGTGCAACAGTAAGTTGAAAAGAAATTCCAAAATTGAAACAGCCAAGAGGAAGACAACATATCACTCATTTCTAAAATCTTCCAGCAAAATTTCTTGATAAAATACATCCTATAGTTTCTGGAAACCATTAGGTGTATAAGCAGATGGCTGTAATTGTGAGATATTGGGTAAAGGGGCAAAGATTTCTCAGTGAAAAATCAAGTAAGGGACAGAAACAATGAGTAGATTGCTGATTTCTATGTTAAGACAAGGATTTGTTGCTTATAAGATCTGGACTCTCTGCTTAGAGTTGTGTTCATGATTAGTGCATCTCAAGGAGGGATAATTTACTGAGCCAGAAAATGGATTTCCCCCAAAGACAGTGTTACAATGACAAGAGCAATCTGGCTGCCATAATCACCACCACCTCCCAC
Source organism: Lepus europaeus (assembly GCF_033115175.1). Classification (NCBI taxonomy): domain Eukaryota; kingdom Metazoa; phylum Chordata; class Mammalia; order Lagomorpha; family Leporidae; genus Lepus; species Lepus europaeus. The sequence goes on along the minus strand of NC_084850.1, from coordinate 13,237,016 downwards.
ATTTGCAAGTTGGCCCATTATTGTTTTGATAGTTCCAGCTGGTGGCTAACATTGACATCATTATTAAGGGACAGCACAGTGTAGGGAAATAAGAGTATGGTGCTGGAGCCAGAAAAGGCGATTTAAGTTATGCTATCTAGGGAAGTAGGGAAAGGGATTTAACCTCTCTTTGCCTTAGTTTCTTTATCTGTGAAAATAATTTAAACTGATTAATCTAGGTTTTACATATCAATTTCTTATGTCATGACTAAATTATCAGTACTTATCATAAATATTACTGGCCTAAATATTGTCTTAAGAAATTTACAAGAGTGCATACATGTGTTCATGTGCATCCACATGTACATATATACTCTTAAGTACCTGTTATATGCCAGGCACTATGTTAACATTATGGGAAATGATTATATTCACTATTCACAGCTCAATCAAAAGGATTATAATGATGATAACAATGACTGAGTAAAATAACAAGTGTCAATGTTCCCTGAGTGTTGACTTTGTGCCCCATGTTATCCATGAATTATGTCCTTGATCTTCAGAACCACACTGTGTACTATGTATTTGTTAGTCTGTTCACTCACCATCTAAGAAGAACAAAGTAGGCAGAAATTTAGTGATTTTCTCAAGGTAGTCCATCTGGTAGGTGGTAGAGCCTGTATTCAAATTCAAGTCTCTTCTCCTCTCTCTTGTCAACCTCCTGCCTCATCTTTATAGAGTCGCAGTCTCCTTTCTAAAGGATTCACAGCTAAATCTCTGAGTGAAGTGCTCATTTGATTCCCAAGTTTTCTATGATACTACACTTATCTGGCTCTCTTAGCTTACTATTCCCTTCTCCTCATACTCTTGCTGGTTCCTCCTCATCTTCCTACACAATAAATGTTGGAGCGACTCAATGCACAGACCTTGGACATTTTCTCCTCTATCTTCCCTTGTCTCTTGGTGATCTTGTCTAGTTGCAGGGATTTAGATACAATTTATAGGTGAAAGACTTTCACATTTATACTATAGTTTATGCTCTCTTCCTAAACATCAGGTTTGTATATCCAGTTGCCCGTTTAACACCTCTACCTGGATGTCTGATAGGAATCTCAAACCTACCAAGTTCCAATCAAGTTCCTGATCTTTCCTTCCAAATAATCTGAATTAGAATATTAATTACCACAGTTGTAAGAAGGGTGGTGGGTGCACAGACAGAAAGAGATTAGATAATGGGTATCAAAACATAGGGGGCAGCACTGTAGTGCAGCAAGTTAAGCCACCACTTGCTAAACCAGCATCTCATATCAGAGTGCTTGTTTGAGTCCTGGCTGTTCCACTTCTGATCTAGCTCCATGATAGTGCACCTGAGAAAGCATCAGATGATAGCCAAAATACTGGACCCCTGTCACCCACATGGAAGATCCAGACAAGAGTAGAGTTCTATGTTCTTTTCTTTGGCCTAGCCCAACCCCAGTCCTTGTGGCCATTGGAGGAGTGAACCAGTGAATGGATGATCTCTATGTGTCACTCTCACTGTTTCTCTCTCTCTCTCTCTCTCTCTCTCTCTCTCTCTCTCTCTCTCCCTCTCTCAAAGTCTCTCCCTCTCTCTGTACACTGATTCTTTCAAATAAATGAATCTTTTTATTTGGATTTTTATTTATGTAAAGGCAACAAATTTCATTTATTTCATATATATATATTTTTTAAAGTTTTATTTATTAATTTGAAAGAGTTGCACAGAGAGAGGAGAGGCAGAGAAAGAGAGAGAGAGAGTTCTTCCATCCACTGCTTTACTCCCCAATTGGCCACAATGGCTAGAGCAGCTCCAATCCGAAGCCAGGAGCCAGGAGCTTCTTCCGGGTATCCCATATGGGTGCAGGGGTCCAAGGACTTGAGCCATCTTCTACTGCTTTCCCATGCCATACCAGAGAGCTGGATTGGAAGTGGAGCAACCAGGTCGCGAATCAGCAACCATATGGGATGCCGGCACTTCAGGCCAGTACATTAACCTGCTGCACTATAGCACCGACCTCTCATATATACAGTTTTAAGAGCATAATGATACTTCCAATCGTACCCTCCCTCCACTCACACATGCAGACTCCAATGCTCTCACATTCTCTCTCTGTCATTATGTCTTGCAAATAAATAAATCTTTTACGAAGAGAGAGAAGGAGAGGCAGAGAGACAGAGGGAGAGGGGTCTTCTGTCCGCTGGTTCACTCCCCAATTGGCTGCAACGGCCGGAGCTGGGCCAATCTGAACCCAGGAGCCAGGAGCCTCTTCCAGGTCTCCCACCCAAGTGCAGGGGCTCAAGGACTTGGGCCATCTTCTTTCTACTGCTTTCCCAGGCCATAGCAGAGAGCTGGATTGGAAGTGGAGCATCTGGGTCTCGAATCAGCACCCATATGGGATGCTGGCACTGCGGGCAGCGGTTTTACCTGTTACACCACAGACCCAGCCCCATAAATAAATCTTAAAAAGATAGAAGTAACCCCAAGATACAAGATAGAAGATACAATATACAAGATAGAAGTACAATTTCTACTGTTCTACAATACAGTGTGTTGACAATAGACTATAAGGATGTATTCCGTACTGTATAAAAAAGTGGAGTAAAGGTAAACTTCAAACACAAAGATAAAGAAATGGAAAGGTTAGTTGCCTAACTCGATCAATTTATGCTGTGTATATGTGCTGAGGTATTGTTTTGTACTACATAAAAATGTACAAGCATTAAATTCTAAAAATTTTAAATAATGTAATAATCTCTTTAAAAGATTAAAAGTATCTGAATAGACATCAGTCAAAGAGATACAAAGAACAAAAAGATGTATGAAAAACTGCTCAACATCCCTAGTCATCAGGGAAATGCAAATTAAAACCACAGTGTGATATCAACTTATACATATTAGAATAGTTATTATCAAAAAGACAAATGGTAATCCATTTTGGTGAAGATGTAGAAAAAGGGAACCCTTAAATACTTTACAAGGATATAGAGTAGTACAATCATTTTGGAAAATATAGAGGCCCTCAAAAAAACTAGAATTCTAAAAATAGAATTACCATATGAGCCAGCTATCCTACTTCTCAGTGTATAACCAAATAAATTGAAATTTTTATATCAAAGAAATATCATCACTTCCATGCTCATTTCAACATTATTCATAATAGTTAAGATATTAAAGTAACTAAATGTGAATCAAGCAATAAATGAATAAAAACTGGTACGTATAAGCAATGGAATACTATCTGGCCTTTAAAAAGAATGGATTTCTACAATTCCCAACAACACAGATGGAAATGGAGGCCATTTTACTGGGTAAAGTAAGCCAAGCACAGAGACAATTCAGCATGATCTTATGTGAATAATCTATAACAGTCAATTTTGCAGAAACAGAGAGTAAGAAAGGTGTCTACCAGAGGCTGGGAGTGGAGAGTGGGGTGAGGGAAATGTGGGGAAAGGGGAGATGTTAGTTTATAAACTGAGTCCACACATTAAGTTGAACTTCAGGAATGAGTTTTAGTGATATAATGCATAGTGCGACATCACAGTTAGCAATAATGTGTATATATATATATATATATATATATGTATATATCTATAAAATTAAGTATATATAAAGTTGATTTTTCATTGTGTTAACACAAAAGGGGATAAATTGTTGGGATGATGTATATGTTAGTTAGCTTGAGTGATTCTTTCTATAATGCATACATAGATCAAAACTTCACTTTTGACTACATGTTTATGTGCAATTATTTGTCATTGAAAAATAAAATAAAATTTTAAAAGCTACTATATTTAAAACTAAACTGTTACTGCTATTTCCTTTGGGACAATAATAAGATAATTTAAGCACAGTAGCCTTGAAATTTAAATAAGTATTATTGTAGTGGCAATAAAACACATTACAGGCTTCATGTAGAATAAAACTCCTATTTTGAAAGGTTTTCGTTATGTAATTTATAGCTCCTATCCTAACATATAATAGTGCCCTTTGCTTTTCAGATAGAGCCCTTGAAGAGAAAATCTTTCCAATATTGCTGCCATGGGAATATGAAGATAAGAAACCAGTTAGTGATTTGACATTTAGCCATAGAAAAGCATTCCCCTTTTGAGAGATATTTCAAATTTCCTGTTCAAACAGGTTTCCTTCAGGGCACTATTGAGGTGAAAGCCCACCATGCTATAAAAATCCCATAAGAATTTCCCTGACACTTTGTTTGATTCTTGGATCAGACAACAGAACAAAAGGCAATTCTGGTCCCCTAAAAAACTGTGTTTACTTTTCCAAAGAATCTTACAGAATGACTCACATTTATAAAAAAGTACTTCCATAGTCATTATAGCACCATCTTCACACAACACAATTATAATTCTGTGGGCAAGGACAGGGGGAAAAAATGCCTGAAGTCATTTAATGATTAGATAGGCAAAGCATATCAGTTTCCTAATGAAAGCTTGCTGAATATCTCACATACACACACACACACACACAGAGAGAGAGAGAGAGAAAGAGAGAGAGAGAGAGAGAGAATTTCAGTATTCAGCCAATTTCGATCTTGCCTATTATTGGAAAGCTCTTCCTAATCAGAGTTCTAATTGTGCCTCTGGCTGGCTTTAAATCTGCCAGTGGTTCCTACTGTCAGGAAGATGCAGATGAACCTCTTAGCACGCGGAAATGCCTTCATGAGCTGTCCTCCACTGTTCTCCATTTCCCATAGCCTTCATCCTCTCAACTTTCTACTCCCCTCCATCCAGGAGCACTAACTACGCAGGCCTGTGTTTCTTGTCCATTGCCCATTTTAGGTTAAGTCACAGGAATAGTAATCTGGTTTTAAATAACTCTTGTGGTGAGATTAGATCTTCTGATTTAGCAAACAAACGAACCAATCTGTATCTCCTCATTTAGGATCCATAAAATATTTGTATCCCAGGATCTTCTCTAAATTTTAACATAATGAATGCACACACAAGAATAGACAAATCAATGGGACAGAATATATCATCCCTATATATACATATATATGTATGTTTTATATATACTTACATAAATAACTATACTAACTATATGTTGCGAAATTTAGATTATGTCTGAAATTATATTTCAAATCAGGGAAAATTATTTCTCAATAAACGAAATTGGTAGAAATGACTAATCACTTTTGAAGAAAGCAAAATTAAACCCTACTTCACTACTTAAATTAAAATACAGTTAATAAAATAAAAGGTTTGAAAATCATATACGCTTTGGGGACGGCGCTGTGGCTCATTTGGTTAATCCTCTGCCTGCAGTGCCAGCATCCCATATGGGCGCCGGTTCTAGCCCCAGTTGCTCCTCTTCCAGTCCAGCTCTCTGCTGTGGCCTGGGAAGGCAGTGGAGGATGGCCCAAGTGCTTGGGCCCTGCACCCACATGGAAGACCAGGAGGAGGCACCTGGCTCCTGGCTTTGGATCAGCAGCGCAGCACCGGCTGTAGGGGCCATTTGAGGAGTGAACCAACGGAAGGAAGACCTTTCTCTCTCTCTCTCTCTCTCTCTCTCTCTCTCTCTCTCTCACTGTCTATAACTCTACCTGTCAAATAAAAAAAAAAAAGAAAATCATATACACTTTTAAAATATAATATTAATCAACCTTTCAAATACAACACAACAAAAACATGTTTACCCTAGCAGATGAGATTCCTCCATTCCACAATCGAGTACCTGGGTTCAACTCCAGACTCCCACTCCTGAATCCAGCTTGCTGCTGGTGTGTATTCTGGAAAGCAGAAGTAATGGCTCAAGTAGACGAGTTCCTGCCACCAATGTGGGAAACCTGGATTGCATTCCAGGATCCTGGTTCTGGACCCAGCCCAGCCTTGCCTATTGGGAGAATTTGGGGGGTTGGGGTTGCAGTTAAAAGCAGAAGGTTAGAGTTCTCTCTCTCCCTCTCTGCTTCTCTCTCTCTCCTTGTCTCTTTGCTTCTAAAATAAAGTTAGAAAAAACTGAAGTGAGCAAACAGGAAATTCTATCAGCTCTGCCTCTAACATGATTATTAATCTGCCCTTTTCTCACCACTTGCATTAGTATCCTGATCCAAGCGGCCATTACTTTTTACTTGAGGTACTTCAAAAGCTAATCTGCACACTTTCTGTTTTGCTCCCTTAATAAAGAAATCAAAACATCATCTCTATAAATAATACTGCTCCATTTCTTTGCTGTAATGATATCAACTACTTTTAGAATAAAATTTCAGGTCCTAACTATACTCAACAAGATAGATGGAAATAGAGGGCATTTTACTGGATAAAGTAAGCCAAGCACAGAGACAATACAGCATGACCTTATGTGGAGAAATCCATAAAAGTCTCCATACAATCTGGTTCCTGGCTTCTTGTTTGACTTCATCTCCTACCTGAGCCTTCATTCATTCTACTCCAGCCCCCATGGTCTTCTTGCAAGTCCTCTGACATAACAAATTTATTTCTGCCTAGGGATTTTTGCACGTGTTCTTTTTTGTGTGCATAGTTCTTCACAAGCTTCACATGCTTGATAACGTCTCATCACTCAGACCTTCGCAAATGTCATTTCCTCATAGATCTTCTCAGATCAATCAATCTAAAATTATAATCTCTCACACTGTGGTGGTATGCTGCATTTTCTTATGCTGATTCATTGTTTTCATAGAACTTACCAGTCTCTGAGTTTATCATAGTTTACTTTTGCTTGGAATTATCCCTACTGTAATGTCATTTTCATGAGAGCAGAGGTTGTGTCTATTTTATTCAACACCATATCCTAAATGCCTTTTATGGTGCCTATCACATAGTAAATTCTCAAGCAATATTTGTTAAGTGGAATAATGAATAAAATAAGCCAAATACCAGAGTAGTATATGAATACAGCTAAAGTAGTTTACTTTATAAATTAATAAATTTATTAAACAACAATGATATTGATTTCACTCTATCCTCTTTCTTGCATCCTAAAACTAAATTTTGGCTTTGCTGTATCACCACAAGCTACATCTTTTAATAATTGAGAATGTTTCTGAGATACAAACGAACATATCCTATTGAGATTCCAGGATCATAATCTTCTCTCCCTTCTGCATCTCAATCATATTTCCCAGGAACCTCATGAATAGCAAGGTAAAGATATGTCTATGTTTGCCAATCTTGGGAGCTGCATGTAGTTCATTATGTAAATGAAGTATGACCTAATATTCAGAAGATGCACATTACCTTTCGGAGCCATAAATAGCCATATGATACCATTGAGATAATAGTGCCCAAATGATATTTATAACCAGAGGATAATTATAAAAAGATATTTCAATGGACCATTATTAACTCATTTGATCCAAATAGCTCTTATTAGAACCACTAAATATTGTATGATTTTGGCTAAATATGCTAGTACCTTTTAATCACAGAATGATGTGACAATTGGGGTCCAGTATTTATGCCTTTCTTTTGATTGGACTGCATTTTAAACATAAATTGTAATAGAAATAGATGCAGCAATGTGGCAAAGTTTAATTGCAAAGATATTAATGTTTTAATAAAGAATCATAATTCTCAGTCAGTTTGTGTTCAATAAGACTCAAAAATCATTATAGTCTTTTTTCAAAGTCATACAATATCTGCAATTTTTTCCTACTCTGACTTATTAAGTCATTGCTTTTTCCATTTGGGGAATACTAATCATTATGCAAATAAAGTCATGGCAGGCAGATATGGTTTTATTAGAAGTCCCAGTGTGAATTGAGAGGGGAAAAAACTGAACTGAGACTCAGAATACTTGATCTCAATTTCTAGATATTCCACTGGTATAACAGCCAGCACTTGTTAGATTACTCTTGGATTCTATTTCCTCATCTCTAAAATGGCATCATTGATATCTGCCCTCTTTCTCCCATGAAATCTGTTTTAAAATTTATTTTTTAATTTTCAGTAAACATGTCATATTTGCACATTTTAAGTGCAATGCAAAGTTTCAACACATATCCACACTTAAGCAACCATACCAGGCCTTTCCATTCTATTTGCATAAAAAGCAGCATTGACAAAAGTCTTTCACTAACCTTAGTTCATGGAAAAATATGTGTAACTAAAAGTTTCTCTGATGGAAGGGAAGAGTTTTTCATTACATAATTACCTGGACATTTCCATACGGTTTAAGAACTACAAACTTAAAACACATGGACTACATTATGAACCACAGTCAGTAAGCAGTTGTTGATCCTCATAATACTTAATCATTCTACCATTTATTGGCTTGTTTTTCATTCGTTCATCAAATATTTATTGAGTGACCTCACTTAGAGCAGACTGAATGTATGTGTTCACCTCCACACTTTGAAATTTCATTGAAATGATAGTACACAGAAATGAGCATGGTATAAACCACAGAGACAAAGAGAGTGGAACAGAAGACAACAGATAATGGCATCACTATGTATTTGAAAGATGGATAGGAGAGTACTAAGTGATTTAGCACAGACCAGCAGGCTAAAATTGAAATGTCTACAAAGAAAAGCAGAAACCAGAAGTAAATCTGTTTTCTCGGTAGAATCACAGCAGTTCGTGTTTGAAGACACCAGCTATAGCAGAAGGGGATACAAGGAAGAGGTCTGAAGGTATACAATTGTCTGAAACTCTGTAGGTGAAGGAGTTAGACTCCTACTCCCTCTTCAGCTCCACATATCCTTCCCTTGGAGGTACCTTTAAATAAACATTAAGATTTTCACACAGTCTCCCTAGAACAAAATACAACTTTGAGAAAGCTTACTCTACAGAGCTCACAATGCATGCTTAAGTAATTATTGAAAATATGGAAATTAAAAATCTCACATGAAAGAAACAAAAAGAAAAAAAACTTCAGAACAGAAAAACATTTCAAGGAAAAACAAAACAATTTATTATTGCTGTCCTCAAATAAACAAGAGAAAATATTGTGTAACTCATGCACAAACTAGGACAGAATACTATAAAAAAAAAAAAAACTATGACAGAACAAGAAAGAACGCGCTTCTAAGGTTTATTTGTTTATTTGAAGGTCAGAGTTACAGTGCTAGAGGGAGAGACAGAGAGAGAGAGATCTTCCATTCACCGGTTCACTCCACAAAAGACCACAATGGCCAGGGCCAGGCCAGACCAAAGCCAGAAGCCAAGAGCTTCATCTGGGTTTCCCATGTGGTGCAGGGGCCCAAAGACTTAGGCCATCGACTGTTGCTCTCCAAGGAGCATTAGCTGGGAGTTGGATCTGAAGTGGAGCAGCCAGAACTTGAACTGCGGCTCATATGGGATGCCGCATTATAGGCAACAGCTTAACCTGCTGTGCCACAACACTGACCCTAAGAAAGAATTCTTAGGAATGTGTGTGGGTTTGTCTGATTGTGTGCATGTGCATGTATGCAGTGTTTATATATTTAAACTGAAAAAGATATTAGAAAGGTAGAACAGTATAATGCAAAGCTTTTGCCTGAACAGAATAAAAAAGGGAAACACTGATAATAGGAGAGAAAAGATCAGACTTTTAAAGGGTAAAGACTTCTAGGAGGCACAGTATGTTACTAAGAAGATTCCAAAGAAGGTCAGAAAGCAGAGGAGAGGGAAACGCTAAATAAATAATCAGGAAATTTCTAAGAACTGAAGATCTTGCGTTTGCAGACTGAAAGTGCTCAACACAATGGATGCAAAAGCCTTATAGGGAGGCACACAGTGGGGAATTTCAGATCACCACATGTATTAGTTTCCTATTTCATTTGTAACAAATGACCACAAACTCGATGGCTTAAATCACCAGAAATGTATTTCCTTATAGTTCTGGAAGCCAGAAATTGGTTAAATTCGAATTATTGACAGGGCTTGTTGCTTTTGGAGTCTCAGGGAGAGACTGTGTTCCCTTACCTTTGGGAGCTGTGGTAAGCTGCTTGCATTCCATGACTCACGATCCCCCTTCCTCCTGGTATTCCAATCTCCTCCTCCTAGGTGCATGTCCTATCACTGCAGACAAAACTCTCTCTACTTCCCTCTTTTAAGGGCCCTTGTGACTACATCAGGCCTCACGGATAATACAGAATTATCTCCTTATGTTAATATTACTAACTTACATCTACAAGTCCCCTTTACCATGTAAAGCAAAACTTACCTGATACAAGGATTAGAACATGGACAACTTTGGGGAACATTATTCAGCTGCTGCGTAATGAAAAATATCCCTATAGTGAATAGCAATTTTCAAAAGCTTCCAGCAGTGGGATAGATGGTCAGGCAGTGTAATAAGAACCAGGAACCTGAGTATCATCAGAGTTTACAAGTGTGATACTGAAAGCTAGAAATAGGTAAACCTTGTCAAAATATGGAATCAACTGAAGTCTCCATCAATAGATGAATGGATAAAGAAAACGTGGTGCATATATCACCATATACTATGTAGTCTTAAAACCAAAGGACATTTTCTAATCTGTTACAATGTAGATGGAATTGGAGAACAATGTCCTAAATGAAATACCCCAGACAAGAAATAGCACCTCACACTCGTATGCGGAATATAAAACAATTGAACTCATGGAAGCACGGAGCCCAATAGCAGTTGCCAGAGGTTGAGTAGTAGAGAGAACAGGGAAATGATAGGCAAAGGGTACAAAATCATAATTACATATAAGAAATAAAGCTTTTACAGATTTATTTTTGCACACTGTGCTGCACATACTAACAGCATTTATTATTGTCCATTTTTAAATTGCTAAGAGTAAATTTGAAATATCCAAGACAGAAAGTAATGAGTATTTCAAGGTGATAGATATGTTAATTCACGTGATTTAATTATTCCATATTATATTCATGAATCATAACATCACTTTATCCCCTAAATATATGATAAATTCCTAATTTATAATAAAATAAAAAATCATCAATACCTCAATAAATAGCAATTTAAATTTGTTCTTTAGAGAAAATTGTGGTAAATGCCAGAAGAAAGAGTCAAAAGTATTTAAAACACTTATCTCCAAGGCATAGGGACTTAATCTGGAGAGGGATATGATAAGATACTGCTACATTTTATGTCTTTCAGCAATAATTTATTATTTTAACAGTATGCATAGATTTCTTTGGAAAACAAGAATAAATGCTGCCACAAGCAAACATTAATGTAGTACATACTGTGAATTAAGCATCATGCTGGGATTTGGAGATATTATCATTATGGCAATTCACTGCCCACACAGAACTATACATTCCGTTGTGTGGCCCTGTCCTCGGTAATTTAGAAGTCGCTGGCTCCAAAGATGTCACGGTTTCATAACATAGCACTTCAAAGAAATGTTTATGACTTCCTATTTAAAAACTTCTTACTCCAAAAAAATAACATGCAGTAGGGGTAATCCACATGGTTGTATAAAATATTTAACTCCAAAAATAATCTACAAACTGCACTAAAAACGAAAGCTTTCTTCCATCCTCTCTGCTAAACTGTGTTGACTGCAGCTTTTGAGAATCAATAAGGTTAATATATGACACATTTATATAATATTATTGTATATTAAAACACTTTGGATTACTACACTAATCCTGGAGATAACGTTGCATCTTCTAATTCACTGCACCGAGACTCTTCTAAATGTTAGGCTCATGTTATTAATAATTGCAACAGGGGCCAACATTGTGGTGCAGTGGGTTAATCTACCACTTGTGATGCAAGCATTCCGTATCAGAGTTCTAGTTCAACTTCTCACCGCTTCAAGTCTGATCCAGCTTCCTGCTAATGTACCTGAGAAAGCAGTGGAGAATGGCCCAATTACTTGGGTCCCTGTCACCCATGTGGCAGACCCAGATGGAGTTCCTGACTCCTGGCTTCAGCCTGGCCCAGCCCCAGCTGTTGTGGTCATTTGGAGAGTGAACCAGCTGATGTAAGATCCTCTCTCTTTCTCTTCCCCCTACCCCCACTTTGCATATATATATATATATATATATATATATGTAAAATACCATTTACTTCATGTCAAGCAACATGATATGACATATATATGTATATAGAGACATATGTACATATTATTTCAGTTGACCCTCATACAGTCCAATGAAATAATAACAATTACAGTGCCGCGGCTCACTAGGCTAATCCTCCGCCTGTGGCGCCGGCACCCCAGGTTCTAGACCTGGTTGGGGTGCCGGTTCTGTCCCGGTTGCTCCTCTTCTAGTCCAGCTCTCTGCTGTGGCCCGGGAAGGCAGTTGAGGATGGCTCAGGTGCTTGAGCCCTGCACCCGCATGGGAGACCAGAAGGAGACACCTGGCTCCTGGTTTCGGATCGGCACAGCGCACCGGCCGTGGCAGCCTTTTGAGGGGTGAACCAACGGAAGGAAGACCTGTCTCTCTGTCGCTGTCTCTCTCTCTCACTGTCTAACTCTGCCTGTCAAAAAAAAAAAAAGAAAGAAAGGAAAGAAAGACAAGTCTGAGATTTAGAGGCATTAAACAATGTGCAGAGTCACCAAGCGAGTAGAAGAGTTGAGATTTTTACCCAGACTGGATGACTAAGTGTCAGATACTGAACTACATTTATTATTCTGCCTTTCAAAACATTTCAGTGACTCCCCATTGCCAATACCTTTAAATTCAAACTCTCCTTGGCTCAATTGCTCTGATCTTACCTAAATATCCATCCTCTATTCAATGAACCTTCTTTGGCCCAATTTCCCCCTAAATGCCATGCTAATGTTCATCTGCATGTAGTTTCTAAAAATTCTTCTAAATGAAAAACTACTTTCTCTTTCTATTCAGGCACTACTCTTTCTGCAAATTTTACCTATTTTATGATACATTACTGAGTTGTCTCATTCCACTTTGCATGACTTAATGTTTTCAAACATGAATGAAAGCACTCAGTTACTGTTTTATATGGTATCTTTCTTAGCATGTGTATTCAGTATTAAATAATGTGCAGACTCCCATGGTTGGAGTTCCTACTGCCTATGATCTCAGTAAAATTCATTGGAAATTGAAGCATATATAGTGTATTCTCAATGGATATTCAGTCAACTGGATTTGTCAATGGGTTAAATAACTGACTTAGTATAGTATTTGATGTCTGTGTGATTAATAAGATAATTAGGTCCAAAATAAGTGGACAGAGTACCTTATGTGTTTTGATCACTTTAATAAAACATGATACACACACATATATATAAACAATTATTCATGAGATTACTTGTGGAAAATACACTAGAATGATATGTATTTCAGTGGTAAAATTTGAAATGCATGCATAAATTTTTCACACCATGGTTTCCACAAACTTCTTGATGATTGCTAATATGCATGTATTTAAAAAATATTTTCACTAAGACAAGCTGATTTTTAAATTCTCTTTTCCCATAAACTTTTTGAAGTTCCCTTATATACGTATATTAGGTAAAACAAAGTGACCTGGTGAAATTTGTTCCACTTAGCAATGTCTTTCAAGTTATTATAAACAATATTATTTAAAATTTAGGTTTTCTGAGAAGTCATTTCTCTAACCAGGTTTCAAATATCTAGGATTTACTAGCATTCTAAAAATATAAAGACTTGAGAACTGAAAGAGGCCTAAGAATTTTCACAGCCCTCCTTCCTACCTTAAGTTGCAATTGCAACTTTCTGACATCTTGTCTCTGCTTGAGTCATTTCTAGTGGCCTGAACTATTGCCACATGACTCTAATTGCTAGTCCTAAGTATTAGAAAGTGGTCACTGTACTGCATTGTAAGTGAACCCAATGTCATTGCTTTTGTATAGAGCCATTTTTGAAAATCAAGTGCTATTCCAGCTCTCAGTCTACTTCCTGAAAACGATTGGCAGAATTGCATGCATGGTGATTTTACAGCAGGCAGTACACGTCATTGGGTTTTTTTTTTTTTTTTGCTCATTGCTTGGCATATTTATTTTAGGAAATGCTTCAGATAATATGATAAAGTTTGAGACGGAAGGTCCATTGGTTTCATTATTAGAAAACAAAGCAAATGTGAGGTCAAAAAAGCATTCAAAATTTCCCTGCAACTGTGCTAATGAGAAATGACAAAGACTAAAATAAATGATGGAAAATAAATAGCACTGGAGGACTGGTTCAACATCTGATTAAACAGATTATTTGCTTTTATTTGGGCTGTATATATATTTTGAAGATACAGAAAAAAATACAGTAATTTCATGTAATTGTGAAAAGGTCATTGGCAAATTTCATCTCAAGTATAAGAAATTGAGAAGAGTACTTAACCTTCATGTGTTGATAATAATATTGCTTTATAATATTGCTGGAAGGAAAACTTTCTCATGAGGGAGAATCAACAAACAAAAACTGTTCCTGAAATTTCTTAGTATCTTTTATCCTTCACCTGTTTTACACCCTAATATATACCTCTACATTAATGAAAGGATCATGTTATAATAATTAATAGTAACATTTATTTAAAGCATATATTAGTGCCCTGTATGATTTATACAACTTCTGACAAGTACAACAATGAACATTGTAATTGTACTACAATAATCATATGGAGCAACTGATTGCCCAAATGATCAGTTTTGTTGTAATGTTGGAATTTGCACAATACTATAAAAGTCTAAAAACTAAAGTTGGCATTGTAGTTGCTACAGTTATTTAGTCACTTTAATTACACACAACATGCAACTAGCAAACTATACAATTGCTATTATTTGGGAAATTATTTTGCCAAATAGTCTGTTCAACAGGTTACTTCCCTTTCCTATCATATTGTATCTCAAAGTTTAATTGTCTATGACTTCAGTATAAATGGGAACTATTCAGAACTGGCTTAAAAATGAAAACCAGGAAGCTAGAAGGCCTTTTAGAACATACAGGAGAATCTCTTCTTATATGCCAGGTGAGCTTTATGGTAGTATGTGTAGAATGCACATAATTATTATCCAGTAGGACAGTGTGTGGCACATAGATTATTAGAAATCATCTAGGTACCCGTTTGTCTCACATTAGCAATCCACTGCACCAAAATGTTACTATTTCAAAAAGGATAGTAAAATACTGTTCTCCAAGGCAAAGAACCAGGGATCCTTGGAAGAATCAGTGATTTTAGGAGTTGATCCAGAAACTAAGCATGGAGCATCTTGTAGAGCTGGAGTGTAATGACCTTATAAATCAACAAGTAGGCAAAAGACACAGTAAATATATATTTTTTAAAAAAAGATATTGAGTCAACTGAAAGAGGCCCCAAGGCCACAACTGAAACAATTGAGGAAAAAATAAAGTAGTATTGGATTATAGGCAGACTGCAGTTGCATTACTGGCTCCTGGCTTCAGCCCCCTCTGGGAATCTGGGAAGTGAACAAGTAGATAGGAGAACTCTCTCTCTCTTTCCTTAGTCCATGCTCTTGCCCTCTCAAATAAATAAAAGATAAAAAAGAAAAGGAAAGGAAAGGAAAGGAAAGGAAAGGAAAGGAAAGGAAAGGAAAGAAAAGAAAAGAAAAGAAAAGAAAAGAAAAGAAAAGAAAAGAAAAAGTACTCTAACAGTGGAGAAAGCAGGCAGACACTACTTTAGCTGGTACTGAAGGTTAACAGTGATAAGTCATGTTTATAGCGTAACCTTGATACAGTGTACTGAAAATGGCACTTCATCTCTGCAATCTTCCTCCAAAAAAAAAATCCTCAGTATAATTATGTAAAAAACATCAGACAAATCCCCATTGAGGGATACACTAAAAAATATCTGACCGGTACTTTGTGAAATTGTGAAGGTCATCATAAACAAGGAATGTCTGAAAACCTGTCATAGGACAAGAATAGCTAAAAAGAAAAGATGACTAAAGGCGATGTTGTATTCTTGCTGAGATCCTGAAAAACAACAAAAGGATATTTAAGAAAGAGTAAGAAATATGAAACATTATAGATTTTAGTTAAAAAATAATATTTGCACAACAGTTTGTCTTAGCATAGAATTAGATCTCCAATTATCTGGCAAAAATTCTGAAAAGAAATCTTTCTTTTGCCTATGAAAATTAAAACCAACTTAAAACTCTTTGGAAATGTAAACTCCAGTTCTTCCTCATGCAGCTGAAAATAAATATATTTTGGATAAGAATTCTAAACTCTTTTTTCTAATGAGAATCTTGGCAATTTCAATTCAAAGAAGTACTATGATGACATCAAAGATTCCAAGTAGAATATGACAATCCTACTCTAAAAGTTCTAATAGTCTGATATCAGAGGAGTATAGATAATTATTTGTAAAATATTTGCTTTAATTAAAGCACAACCAAATGTATGTGCAAGTGCAAAACAGAGGAGGAAATTGTACTTCTCTGAATGCTATCAAGGGCTTTTCTTTGGAAGTGATATTTAAGCTGAGCCTGAAAGAATGATTATGAGTTTTTCATGGAAATAATACCTATTGTGCACAAACATATTTCTTGTTAAAATCAGTAAAAAAATAGATTGGAGTTTTGGAATGAGATAAGAGGTACAGTCTATAATGGAATGGGATCCCACAGATGCTTTGATGACAGAGCAATGAAAAAGAAGATGTGAATTTATGGCCTTTAAGAGCTGTGATGTGCACAGGATGATGGTAATGTTGGATAAGAGCTTAATAATTTTTGACATGACATTAACATAAGGAGATGAACCAAAATAATCTTCCACAAGGCATATGGAAATCCATCACCCACTTGACAATGTCCAAACTTAAATCAAGTGGATAAGCCTATCCAAGCTTGAGCATGCAAGTTTTTCTTCTGTCCTGAAACACAGACCAGGAGCTGAAGAGTTGTCTATTATCTGATTAATAAGAAACATAGTAGTTAAAGTTCAAATGATCTGGTCTAACCAGATCATCCAAAAAAAAAAAAAAACCCTGTCCTCCAAAATCTTCTCCATGGTGAGTATACATATTGTAATATACATATTTTATCTTGAATAATGGGTCTAGAATATGATTAGCAAAATCCAACCTATTTCAAAATGTTATATATAGGATAAAATTCTGGTTGTGCTTCAAGTTACTGGAAATATTTGTAGATGTGACAATTAAATAAGAGTCTAAATCAACCTGGCATTTGGGTCCCTTAAAATATCTGTCAGGGCCAGCATGGTGATGCAATCGGTTAAAGCCCTGGCCTGCAGTACCGATATCCAGTATGGGCTCCAGTTCAAGTCCTGGCTGCTCTACTTCCGATCCAGCTCTCTGCTTGGCCTGGGAAAGCAGTAGTAGGTGACCCAAGTTCTTGGGTCCCTGTACCTGCATGGGAGATCCGGAAGAAGCTCCTGGCTACTGACTCCAAATCAGTTTAACTCTGGCTGATGCAGTCATTCAGTGAGTGACCAACAGATGGAAGACTGACTTCTCTCTCTCTCCTACTCTCTCTCTCTCTGTAACTCTGTCTTTCAAAATAAAATAAAATAACTATTTAAAAATATATATCTGTCACAAAGGTTCATTCCACAATAGTCATACAATGAAGCAGAAAGAAAGTTTCATACTGCAAACTGTTGAGTTGAATAGCTTTTGCTATCTTAACATTTAAGGATGCAATCATTTGTATAACACTTTAGAGATTCATGAAAATATTGTCCTTGGTTTTCACAACTGCTCCAAGGAACACACAGGAAAGGCATTTCCCAGAACTCCATTTTACAGATAAGGAAACAGACTCAACTAAGGTGACTCACATATTGGGTCTCAGAGCTAGTAAGGAACACAGCCAAAGGCAGCTCATAGACCCCTTTCCCTATATCATGTAACTTCATAGTTTTCCTGGGGATGCAGATAGATGATTGACAGACAGACAGGTAAAGATATGCATGACTCATTTTTTTTTTGTAGGCTGATATACTACTAAAGGCTAATTCATTGTCTTGCTTTTAGCTCAGCCTGTTCTTTTGCATCATTTGATAATATCATGACACTTCTCTCTGCTGACAATTATATTCTAGCTGCAGTACTTATTTTCCTTTATACTAAAAATATTCAAGCATATAAATAAGAAGACAGAAATAAGAAAAATCCACCTTATCTGTAATCTAGATTTAGTGCACAGTAACATTTTTCTGTAACATATTCGGATACTTTAAATAAAATAAAACATCATTGATACATCAATTCACAAATTGGGGACAAGCATTGTCTTATAGTTAATATGAGCAGATCTCTTTATATTATGTCTCCACAAACATTGTCATTTTTTAAACAATTGTTGTAATGGAATAATTGCATATGTAGTTTTTTGAAGCTTGTATTTTCTACCCTAACTTTTTGTATTTAGATATATCCACACTGATACAGTATTTCATTTTCATTGATCCGTATGCCATTTATTTAGACTGCTATGGTATGATACAATGCCATCATTTGGTTCTCCCATTATTGATAGACATTGAATTTGCATTCTTTATAAAATTACAAATTACAGTGTAGAGAACATTCCTAATGTTTGTTTAGAGCTCTTATATGGGAAATTTCATAGGGCATCCACAAAAGATTAAAAGTCTTAGTCTACAATATATTCAGTTTCTCCCAATGTGCTAAAGTATTTCTGAAATTGTTTTCCAAGTTACATTTTCCCCTGTAGTGGATGAGAGTCCACATTTCCCCACATACTCTTTTTCATAGTAATTAATAATTGTTTATCAATTTATTCTAATTCATCTGGTGATGCTGCACTCAACTATCCCCTTTGAAATCAAGCTTAACCATATGATATTTTGGGCAATGAAATGTGAGAAGAGCTTAAGAGTCAATGAGTACTTCACCATGTTCTCTCTGTGTGTCAGCCTAAGTACATTTTGCTGATCCATACATCTTCATTCCCACTGGAGCTCAATGAGGAAGACACAGAGTAAAGTCTCCAGCTGACTTGCAATAAATATTGATCAGCTATAAATAAATCAATGATGTTTTATATCTGAGGTTCACAAACTGTAGCCTATTGGTCAAATCTGATGGACTGCTATTTTGGTAAAGTTTAATAGGAACACAGACATGCCTGTTTGGGTATTGTTTGGGCAAAATTGAGTAGTTGAAACAGAAAGCAAGCGTCCTACAAAGTTGAAAATATCTACTGTTTGGATTAGTTTGCTGACCCCTGTTTGAAACCACTGAAATTCTAGTATGTTTATTACTATAGTATAAGAAAGCAAATCCTGACTGCTATGCTAACTGCTATGTTTTACTGTTTTACTTAAGCTTTGTATCAATCTAATGGGTATCAAGATAGTCCTTCAAGTTAAGTAAAACGTCCTATCTTGAAGTCCACAGATACAGCTCACTGAATTTTAGGGGCTTTTTGAATGTCATTTTTTTTTATTTTAGAGCTATTTTAAGTAGAATGTAAAAGGCACAGAGATCTTCCATAAATCCCATTTGCCCTACCCCTTTTTCTATAATTTAGCATGTCCATTTATTGGGAAGCATCTTTTCAAAATGTAGAAGTGATTTAGCATCTTTTTGTACATGTAGCTCACTTTTTAAAAACAAATTATTTAAAATGTTACTCTAATCAAGGTATTTAATACCAATTTTGACAGTCCCTTTCCTTGGTGGATAATTCTACACAACCAGACTTAGTGTTGGGATATCATTTATTCTTCATTAATTTTTAATAGTATGCACTTATTATAAACATTACAGAATAAATTATTGAGAAGTCATATATAATGTGTGTTATAAAACTGAAAAATCCATTGCAGCCTCCAGGCTAACTATTAAAGTATCTTAATAATAAGAAGAAAAAAGGAACAATGCAAACTCTGGAGTACGTTAAAGGAAATGCAAGTAGAACAATCAAATTTTATGAAATTGGCTCTCTCTCTCTCTTGGGGCTTGGGACTATACATAAAGGATAGATGAGTTGATTTCATCATTTCTTGCTGTTGCTTGTTACATATGGTTCAAAATAGTATTTTACTATATGAAGCATTAAATTACAGAGGAAAGGCCTATGACAGAGTCAAGGGTCTACATCTGGAAGTCTGGATGTAAGGCCCCAGCACATTCTTGCATCCTCAATGTCTTTAACTCTCAAGGGAAAAAAAATTAGTACTATTTTCTTTCCCATATAACCCTCTAACATTAACAAAATGCAGGTAAGCAATTATTTTTATTACTTTATTTTATAAGTTGACACTTAATGTTATTTATAGACCATAATGTACACCAAAGAGAATAGTAGGGATCTTTCAATAATACAAGCGTTTGAAATCATATGTTTTAATTCCACTAAGTATGAAGTATCCAGGAAATTTTAATTCAAAGTCAACCCCTCCAGTGAATCCACAGCAGTAAGGGACACAGTTTGGAAACCCCTGTACTACATGTACCTCTTGAAGGGCCCTCTGGTTTACCTTTCATTTCATATTGACTACTGATAGAGGAATGGAATCATACAGCAGATCAGATCATGTTCTCTTCAACTAGCCTGTTTGGATTTGAACTCTGCATCTACTCCCCAGTTACATATTTTACAAAAGCCATGAAATATCTCTTTGCACAGTTTACATTCAAGGCCCTGTGAGGTCTTACATATGTTTGGGACCATCCCAAAATCAAAATGCTTCATACCTTCCTGCACATGAGTAAAGGGAGATAGGTGAAAAAGAGGAAGTATTTTTCTTCGTTTTTGTATCAACTTGGATTGATAGACTGTTTATTAAAGGCTAAACAATATATATTTTGAGGCATAAAGTCTCTTGCTCCAATACATTCTGCCATTGTAGTGTGAAACCATCAAAACAATAAATGATAGACTGAGTCAGCTATATTCCAACAGAGCTTTATTTATGGACAATGACATTTAAAAGTCATATGAATTTTGCATTGCACAAGTCACTTTATTTTTATTTTTTTCCGACCATTTAAAATACAAAAACCATTACTGGCTACAAGACAAAAACAGGAAGTGGGCCATATTTGGCTAATGGGCTGTGGTTTCCTGACTACTGCCTTAAGGAAAGCATGCAGTGTGTAATGTGTAGTCGAGAATCACTTTGATTACTTATGAAGTTGGAAAAGTTGATTTTTAGGGGAAAGGCTACAACACTTCTCATATCTGTTAATCTCAAAACAGAATTATACAAGCTTTGCTGATCTTCTGTCCTCTCAAAAGTCTTGACATTTAGTAACAAATTTATATCGAATTAGAGTCCTCTTTGCATTTCTCAGTGGCACAAGATGGAATTTTAATGAGATCGTTCTATTTTGCTAAAGACGTGCAATAGAGCTATAGCTATATAAGAAGTTCCTCTTTATACCACAGGTGCTACTAAGATAGGTCATGAAATTTTTCCTTCTGATGTCTTCAAAATTGTGAAGGATTTGTATGTGTGCGAATCATTTCTAGTGATGCATCAGACAAACTCAGTGATTTCATTAATGATGTATTACATTTAAAAAATAGAATACATTGTCACGACAGCAAAATCATCCAAACTGGCCAAATACCTTTTAAGGGTTTTAAATGGGAGTATCCTAGAGGAAAGGACCCTGAACATGTAGTCAACAGACCTGCATTCAAGTTGCAGCTCTATCACTGCCTGACTTGCACCAAAACCCCAAGTTCACTTACCTGCAAAATGTGGCTAATAATGAGATCTTCCTCATACGATGCCATGAGCTTTACATGCTTATAATAGCACCTGCTTTATTATAAGTAATCAAGAATGTTTGACTCTAATATTATTCTTACTTTCAAGAAGGGTGGCAATCCCCCAATGGCTATAAATGAGAAAGTACTCTGCAGATGACAACTGACATGTCATATATTATCGTAAAAGGCACATCATTTACATTTGTAAATATAAAGGTGGTTTTTCCAATAGTTCTCAATTTTCATCTTCAGTTTTTCTTTATGTTCTCTACCCTATTTATTTTATCTTGAAATCTGATTATATATAATTAGAAAACTGCCTTTTACCCTTTCAAAATTCTTCTGTGAAATAACTATTTAGGACATTATCAATCATTTTTAAAGATTCATGAAGCCTTGAACTTTGTAACTTTAGATAAACAGAATTTCTAGATTTTTCTATTGAAAAATGGAACATTTTCCTCATTCTTTAGAAAGCATGATCTACATGAAAAGCCCATCACTGTGCTGAAGTCATAGGAAGTTGAATAATGAAAAACTAACTTTTTTGCATGGCATAATCAATGCTTTCTGTGCTCTCACTTTTGAAATTTATACTCTATATTGTATCAAATATTAAAGATGCTGACTTTCCATTAAATCTGTACTGCTATTCTAAAGTACTTAAATAAAATAAGTCATTGATTTTAAACTGGTCATTCACAATTCCAATTTGTGAAGTTGCAATAATGACTTTAAAGGTTGTTTTCAAATGATGAAAATTTGATGTACTAGCAGGTAACATTTATTGAGTGAACACTATATGTCACGCACACTTTCAAGCACTTTATTTTAACGCATTTCACTTTCAGATAAACAATATGAGCTAAGTACTGCTTTATCTTTGCAAAGATGAGGAAAACTAGCTCTTAGTTGCACTAACTAGATAGTCTTATTCCAGAAACCATGCTCTTATAAGGTTATATTTTATAGATGTTAATTTTGATTTTGCAATAGGTTTTATTATTATTTAGGATTGTTTTTAGAGATTCATGAAACTCATGCAAATTAGAGGGACACTGTGAACCTACATGGAGGGTGTAGACACACACAACTCAGGACCCTAGTGGATGAGTGCCTCCACACCAGCTTTGGAGAGTAAGGGGAGACCAGACTGTAGTAGCCCAAGCCACTGGTGATAAAGCTGCAGGAAGAGCATGGTGTGAGTCCAGCTTGGATGTCTGTGAGGGATAGTATACCTGCAAACTAGAGGGGAAAAAAGCCAGTACGTTTCCCTCTCCATGACCATCCTGTACGGACTTCCTGTAACTAGTCAAGAGAGGGTGGGTGCCATCTCAGCAATATATAACAACTGCACCAGCTCATATCCATGTGCCCATCAACCAGCCGAGAGAATATGCCTGAGACTGGCTGGGAGAATTAACAGGGGTTTGGTGCAAGTGACTGTGGGAGCCTTGTGTTCTGGGACTGTGAAAACACTGTGGCTGCATGGGAGGGTGCAGGCTGTGGCTGGGACATTGGACAGTTACTGTGGGTAGCTCCACATACTCAGGGCTCCCTGATTTGTTGGTGAGAGTCATTGCTGTGGGATCCTTTGTGTGGTTCTCATGGTAGCACTAGCAAATATTGTACCCACTGGGCTAGCACCCAAGCATTGGTCTCCTTTGAGGAGATGAGATGAACATGAGAATATGCTAACAGAGCAGAACATATCGCCCCTCAGAATAAAGAGAGAGAGAGAGAGAGAGAGAGAGAGACTTACCACATCATATTGGACACTCCCCTTACCCTGGACCAATGAACAGAACTCCCTGACCATACCCAAAACACGCCTCTGGGTATTCACTGAAAGAGCAGACACTCCACTAAGCAATGAAGGAATAATCTAAAGATAGAAGCCATCACAGGGGAAAAAACTAGAATGTTCTACACAAATGCCTAATAATAAATGTATCAATTCAAGAAACAAGAATAAGGAAGACAACATGATATCCCCAAAATAATATAACCCTTCAATACTAGAATGCAAAGGTGAAGAAATTGAAGAAATGCCAGAATGGAATCCAAAAAATTGATTGTAGGATTACTTAGAAGTAATCAGAAGCAAATCCACGAACTAAAGAAATCTACACATGACATGAATGAAAAATTTTCCTATGGAAATTTTATAGTCAGAACAAAAGAAAAAAATTAGGAACCTAAAACAGAGTGCTGGAGATTTATGGGATATTATCAAATGACCCAATATACAGGTCTTAGGAGTTCCTGAAGCATGGAAGCAGAATGGATTGGAATATATTTATACTGAAATAATTACAGAAAACTTCCCTAATTTGGAGAAGGAAAGGAACATCCAAGTATAGGAAGCACATAGAACTCCTAATAAACATGACCAGAAAAGATCTTCCCCACAACACACTGTAGTCAAACTCTCTATAGTAAAACAAAGAAAAGATTACAAAATGTACATGAGGGAAATCTTAGATTACTTTCAGAAGCTCTCCAATTAACTCACAGCTGACTTCTCATCAGAAACCATATAGGATAGGAGAGAGTGGTGAGATAATTCCAAGTCTTAAGAGAAAAAAAAAACTGTCAACCTAGAATACTAAAGCCTTCAAAGTTCTAATTTAAGAGTGAAATAAAGACCTTCAATAACAAATGGAAATTGAAAGAATATGTCACTACTCACCAATGTTAGAAAGATGCTTAAGGATGCACTACACAGAGAAATACAGAAATATGGTCATTACTATGAAAGAAGATAAAAGCAGACAAATCTCCCAGTAAAAGCACAGAGGAAATCTAAAATAAAAAATAGGAATATTTATGGAAAAACGGCATGGCCAAGTCATAATTTATCAATAGTTACCTTGAATATAAATGGCCTCAACTCTCCAGTTAAAAGATACAGACTGGCTGAATAGATTGAAAAAGAAAATCCATCTATTTGCTGCCTACAAGAAACACATCTCTCCAACAAAAATATATGCAGACATGCTAACAGAAACCAAAAAACAGCTGGTATAGACATCCTAATATCAGACAAAATAGACTTTAACACAAAAGCAGTTAAAAGAGACAAAGAAGGGCACTATGTAATGATTCAGTGATCAATTCAATGATTGGGAAAACTGCAATGCGAAGTTGTTTATGTTGTTTATCTGTTTTCAGTGTTTGAGTGATTACCCAACTGATCAGAAATGTACAAATTGTTGGCTAAACCACTTGACTCTCTGACAGCTTAAATTCTAAACCGAGTCTTCCAACTTTGGGCTTCCAGTCGGATCCCTGGAACTCTCAAAGGATGGTTTGTCTCTTTTCCCAGCCTGAGACTCCAGTCTTGTACATTGGCTTAACTTCCTAGCAAAACTAGCTACTAGGTATCCAGAGGAAAACAAAGCATTGCTAGTCCATTACAGTGTTGATTATTTAACCCTTATCCTCACCCCTGGGAAGAGAAAACCAGCCCCAGAGAGGATATGGGCCATGCAGCAAATTCCTACTTCTGCAAACTTTAGGCAGTCCCAGCTTTTCTCTATCTGGTTACAGGTTCCTAGATACAGGGAAATAGCACAGTTCTTAAACCAGGCTCTCAACAGGCAGCCAAAGCAGAGCCCCCTCCTTTGGGGGAAAGAGCAAACCACAGCATTTACTCAGCTAAAGGATGCTATGACTGCCAAACCCAGAGAGACCCTCCCAGCTGTACTTCACTGGGAGGCAGGAAGTCACCCTCGGAGGGTTAACTCAGGATCTGAGACCTGTTCAGCAACCTGTGGGCTACTTTTCTAAAACCTTAGACATGGTTGCATAAGGATGGCCTCACTGCCTAAGGATAATGGCAGCAGCTGCCTTGCTGACAGAGGAGGTATCTAGAATTACACTGGGGCAAGATATCGCCCTTTATACCTCACATCAAATAAATTCTCTATTAGAGCAAAAGGGCTTTCACTGGCTCACAGATAGTAGGATACTAATGTATCAGGTCCTCCTTCTAGAAAACCCTCAGGTAAAAATAAGGCATTGCTCTACTCTAAACCCAGCTACTTTAATGCCAGTTCCAGGGGAAAGTGGTCCTGTCCACTCCTGTACTGAGGCTATAGACTTGATCTATGCCAGCAGAAGGGACCTAAAAGACAGCCCCCTGACTAACGCAGATGAAGTTTGGTTCACAGATGGAAGCAGCTTTGTCAGACGGGACCTGCTTCTCAGGGTATACAACAGTTACAGCATGGCACGCTATTGAAGCGTGCTCTGCCCCCAGGAACTTTTGCTCAGTTAGCAGGATTGATCACCTTAACCAGAGCTCTAGAACTAGGCAAGGACAAGAGAAAATAACTCCCAGGGGTCTGTACAGCAAAAGGGAACTTACCCCGGGGAAGGCTGGCAAACAGATTTTACACAGCCTCTGTCAATGCTATAGGTACCTACCTGCTTGTACTTATAGACACCTTTACTGCATGGGTAGAAGCCTTCCCAACCAGAACTAAAAGAGCTCAGGAAGTGACCAAAACTCTCCTGAAGAAAGTTATTCCACACTTTGGTCTCCCAAAATCTTTACAAAGCAACAATGGGTCTTCCTTCATCTCCCAGACTACACTAAGGATTTGTAAGGCCCTAGGAATAACTCGGCTCTTCACTCTGCATGGAGACCTCAGCCTTCCAGTAAGGTAGAGAGAGCCAACCAAACTCTATAAAAAAAAATCACAAACATAAAGATGTGTGCTTGGTAAGGAAGGTTAAGAAGGAAAGAGTGTTCTTGGTAATGAAGGTTAAAAGGAAATAGTTTTTTTAAGGGAAGGACATGGTTTGTAAAAATGACTTTATCCTGATGGCTAGTTTACTCTAGACTGGAATGGAAATGATGGAATGTTTCAAGTAAGTTGAAGAGGGTGTGTGCAAGTCACAAGAGGTTATAAAAAAAATATTGGACATGCTACTGCTGCTCCAGGGGTTATCTGTGCCATGTCCCAGGAAGAATGTTGTCTCTGGGTCAATCAGACTGGACAGGTACAAACTCAAATTCGTACTTTCCTGGATAAAGCCAAGCACCTCCAGGAACAGCCCAAGCAGGGCTGGGATTTCAGGCCTGACATCTCATCATGGAAATCCTGCCTATTTCCTCTCCTTGGCCCAATAACTTCTGTAATCTTGCTGCTTCTCTTTGGACCTTATGTTTTTAATGCCCTTGTTCCTTTTGTCTCTAACAGACTAAAGGCTGTCAAACTCCAAATGGTCATCAGACAAGGCTCCCAGCCCATTCCATTGGACGACCTGAGCAGCCCTCTGGAGCGAGCAGGCCAGTCTTTCCAAGGCCACTGTTGCACACCATAAGACAGATAGCAAGAGGAAAATACCCAAATCCTCCTCGACGCCCACATGCCAGCTTTGAAGAAGTTACAGAAAACAGAACTCCATCCATAATCCCAAAGAAGAATTTTGGGTATTACCTCTTGAGGGTGGAATGTTAGGTAAGAAGTCAGTTATGAGCTTATGTGTGTGTAATAGGCCTAAAGAGAAGACATCTATGTCCAGCATATGCATCTGCATCTCAAAGTCAGGGGCAGCCTGGCCCTTGAATCCTGCCCTGCCCCCTTCTACCTGATAACCTGCCAGGTGGAGGTCCCCACCCCTTCTGCCTGACAATCTTCCACAATCTCCCAGGTGCAGCCCAGTATCTGCATCTCAAACACCCTGTTCCCTTCCTCCTGTCTGATAACATTTGCATCCATAAAGTCCTTTGTGTCAGACCTTCAAGAGAGAAGTTTTTCTATTTACATCCAAAAAGCCCTTTGTTCCAAGAGGAGCAGAGGTGGGGAAGCTAGACCCATCTCCTTAAAGAAACCCCAGCCTCAACTGGACTGTGCGCTCAGCCCTCTGCCTTTCTGCTGAGTCGCCTGCCTGGCCTGGCCAGGTGTAATCTCTCCACTCAACATGTAACCTCGCTCCTTGCCCTGCCCATCCCCCCAATCTCTCAGGCTCTATCTGGAGAGGTGCCCATCCGCCTTATAGATGTCCCTTCCCTAATAAACCTGGCTATTTTACCTCCCACTAAAAACAAAAAAAAAAGAAGAAAGAAAGAAATGGAAAGAGTCTTGAACATATATGACCTACCTAAAATGAGCCATGAACACATAGAAAACCTAAACAGATCAACATCTAAGATAGAAATTGAATCAGTAAGAGAGACCCTCCCAACAAAAAAGAGCCCAGGACCATATGGCTTTACCTCTGAGTTCTACCAGACATTTAAAGAACTAACTCCAGTTCTTCTCAAGCTATTCAAAACAGTTGAAAGGGAAGGGATCCTCCAAAATTCTGTCCATGTTGCCAGCATCACCTTAATTCCTAAACCTGAGAAAGATACAACAGAAAAGAACTACAGACCAATTTCCCTCATGAACATAGATGTAAAAATCCTCAACAGAAAACTAGCCAATCAAATCCAACAATATATCAGAAAGATCATCCACCCAGACCAAGTGGGATTTATCCCTGTATGTAGGGATGATTCAACATTTGCAAATCAATCAATGCGGTGCATCACATTAATGAACTGAAGAACCAAAACTATATAATTATCTCAATAGATGCAGAGAAGTCATTTGATAAAATACAAACTCTTTCACGATGAAAACTCTAAGCAAATTAGGTATAGACAGAATACCCCTCAATACAATCAAGGCAATATATAACAAATCCACAGCCAGTGTCCTATTGAATGAGGAAAAGTTGGAAGCATTCCCTCTGAGATCTGGAACCAGATGATTCTAATATTTATTAAGAGTTGCAACACACTCTTATGCTCTAGCATATTAACCTCAAAAAGTAAGAAATGAATATCTAATACTGTTAAGTTTTTTGAGCTGTTCTGTGCTGCTGTGAAGTATGTGCATTCTTTAGGTCAATGGTAATTTAAATTGATCTTAATAACTTATATTTTCTCAAATTGTTACATTTTATGTAGCTTATATTCTATATTGTATAACCCATCTTCCTAGTATAATGCTTTGAAAATGCAGAACATGAAATAGCAACTAGGAAAAGATGTGAATTGTGAAGCTCCTATGACTTTAGAGATGAAATCCAGGAAACTTTCTGAAACTTTTTATAAATGGAAAATACTGAAAGCAAATCAATTATAATGTATTTAATACATTGATGCATTTTCTTTGATTGTCAAATGCAAAGGTTCCACCTTAGACTGGAGAGGTTTATTTTAAAGTAATAACTAATAAATCATAATGATTTTGAATAGGCTTTATTGCCTGTGGTTTGAAATCATCTAGAAGTTCTCATATATAGCACCCCTATCTCTAAACAAAAATCTTTCTCTATGTTTTCTTAGTTTTTCATATTATATGCTCAATTTAGGAAAATAATTGGGTCTTATACAATTATAATCCCCATATTGCAGATATTAAAAATAAATATATGTTGACATGTAATTGTTTTCTTTCAAAAGTTATGGCAATTATAGAGAATGTCAGTAGGCAATGCCTGGGCGACTAGGGAAAATATTTTCTATTATAGTCTATATTGCAATGCTTTTATCTGTTGTTAAACAATCCTTTGCATATCCTATGTTAACTAATTTCAGTTACCTAAATGTGCCAATGATTAAGTATCTTTATATGTATTGTGACTTTCATAGAGAAGGATCATTCAATGTAATAAACTTGCTTGCAATTCTATGACAATGCAAGAGTACATATAGAATCAATTCCACGGTCACATTTACATATTGAATGAAAGTAACCTACTGGGTATAGTTAATACAATACTGTTGTTAATTTTTACAATGTAGATAATGTGTATAGAAATATTAATATGTTTAACATATTGAAAACAGGTTTTCAGAAACTGGTGAACCCAATCTATTCAGAACTAAATAAGATTTATTCTATAAAACACAAACACATTTAGTGATTTTGGTCTCTCTCTTTTTCTATATGCTGCACATGTTTTAAAGTACTAGGTAATTGGTGTCATTTTCTTGCACACCATTAAACCTGCTCATTAGAGATAGATGCATGGGGAACCCAGAGAAATGGCTAAGCTTAATACTGTGGTTTGTTAAAAGTTTCATGGTTTCCTGGCTTATAAACTAGGGGCAATCTAAATTAAAATCTATGAAGGAGAACACCAAAAATAAGTATGAACACTATCCAGAGATGTTAATCAAATGCCATGACTTAATTATTAGTGGACTGAGATGTGTTTTGTTGTCATTATATTTATTTATTTATTTATTTATTTTTAAGTCTTTATTTATTTGAAAGAGTTACAGAGAGGCAAAATTAAAGAGAGAAAGAGAGGTCTTCCATCCATTGATTCATTCCCCAAATGGCCACAAAAGTTGGAGCTGGGCTGATCTGAAGCCAGGAGCCTGAAGCTTCTTCTGGGTCTCTCACATGGGTGCAGGGTCCCAAGGACTTGGGCCATCCTCTACTGCTTTCCCAGGCCATGGCAGAGCGCTGGATTGGAAGTAGAGCAGCCAGGGACTCAAACCACTGCCCACATGGGATGCTAGCACTGCAGACAGTGGCTTTATCCACTATGCCACAGTGCCAGCCCTCTGTCATTTTATTTGAGAACCATACTTCCATGTGTTCATGCTTTTTTCTTAGAATCTGAAATGAGGAAAAGACACTATGGTGCATCAGGTTAAGCTTCAGCCTGTGACAGCAGCATCCCATATTGGAGCACTGGTTCAAGCCCTGGTTTTCCGTTTCCAATCCAGATCCCTGCTAATCTGCCTGGGAAAGCAACAGAAGATGGTTCAAGTGCTTGGGTACCTGGTATGCATGAGGGAGAACTGGGTAGGGATCCTGGCTCCTGGCTTTGGTCTTGTCCAACCCTTGCTGTTGTGGCCATCTAAAATGGGGAGTCAAGGAAGATGTCTCTCTCTGCCTTTCAAATCAGTGAATAAATCTTTTTTTTTTTAATAACCTTAAATAAGGAGATTCAAGAAAGGGAATTTGAATTGTTTATTTGAATTGTTTGTTTGTATTTCTTTTAGTGTTTTGATAATTTTGACCTAACAAAACACAGGAAGAAAATGGGTGGTCTCAACTATGTCTGCATTACTTTGTCACTCTACCCTTAAAAGACCGTGGGGCCTGGATTTGACTTTTATTGTTGCCTCGTGAATATCAAAAAGATCTTGCCCATTTTTGCTTGTGAAGCTTGTTCACAGTTATTTTTGCTAATTATGGAGATTTATTCATATTTTCTTTTCAGCTTATGGTGATCTAGCACTTGCTAAGTAAGACGATTGGCTGAGAACTTGCTTAATGATAATTATACAGGAGTACATTCCATTACCCTGTTTTCCAAACCATTACCAAATTCTTGAAACGTGATTTTCAAACTTTGAGTGGCAACTAACTGGTGGTTTAAAAGAATAAATCTAAGGGGTGTAGCCTGTATTGCTTTTCAGTTGAAACATAATAGAAAATTCCAGAATGCATACTACATAAGGCTATTTATTTATTTATTTATTTTTTATTGGAAAGGCATAGTGATGGAGTGAGAGAATAAGAGACAGAGAAAGATTTTCCACCTGCTGATTCATACGCATGTGTGCTAACTTATAATTTGAAATGGATTTTTTAGAGTGTGCACATTTTATCTCTCCAACTAAACCAAAGGAAAAAAGAAAGACTTCATGGAGTCTGCAATCATTTGTTAAGTCCCAATGTGTTCAAAGTGTATGCCACTCTAGTTCATATATATGACTTTCTGAAGGAATTGTTCTAGGTGCCAGCGTTGCTGGCGTACTATATAAGTGCCGGTTTGAGCCCAGTTGCTCTGTTTCTAATCCAGCTCCCTGATAATGCTCCTGGGAAAGCAGCTAAAGATGGACCTTGGTGCTTGGGCCCCTGACACCTACGTGGAATATCCAATATTCCTGGTTTCTGACTCTGACCTAACCAAGCCCCAGTCACTGTGACTATTTGGGATGTGATGCCAGGGATGGGAGACTCTCTCTCTCTCTCTCCCTTTCTCTCTCTCTCTATCAAATAACTAGATAAATATTTAAGAAAGAAAGGACTTATTCTAAACTAATAATATCTGTGGAAGGATGCAGTTTAAAAAAGTAGATCCCTAAAAGTTTTGTGATATGTATATCTGATAGAATTTGAGGGTAGTGGGTCAGAGATGGCTGACATAAGCTTATTACACTTTTTTTTTTTTGACAGGCAGAGTGAATAGTGAGAGAGAGAGAGAGACAGAGAGAAAAGTCTTCCTTTGCCATTGGTTCACCCTCCAATGGCCGCAGCTGCTGGCACACTGCTGCCAGCGCACCGTGCTGATCCGTTGGCAGGAGCCAGGTGCTTCTCCTGGTCTCCCATGGGGTGCAGGGCCCAAGCACTTGGGCCATCCTCCACTGCACTCCCTGGCCACAGCAGAGAGCTGGCCTGGAAGAGGGGCAACCGGGACAGAATCCGGTGCCCCGACCGGGACTAGAACCTGGTGTGCAGGCACCGCAAGGTGGAGGATTAGCCTAGTGAGCCGCGGCGCTGGCCCAGCTTATTACACTTTTGATATTTACCCTAGATTAGACTCTTTATTATTCTGCATTAATCTTTATATTTTTCTAGTGTCCTCCATATTGGAGATGTGTAATACATTTTTATCTAATGAATTACTCTGAGTAACATAGGCCTGTTCTTAATGAATACAGTCACACCTTAAAACAAACATATACATTAAATAAATCTTATTAAATGACTATTATTGGGGCCAAAAGATGATTTACAAATAATCTTATTCAGGAGAAAACTTGTCAAATTTGGATGCTAGTGAATATTTGGAGGAAAAACAAAACACTGGTTCTTTCTAAGGATGCTGTTCCTTATGATGGATGTTAGCAGTTCTCGTTTGCCAGACAGTCTGCAGATATGACACTGCAAAAGTCAGCAATTTGTTTGTCTGCTATGTTGGCTGGATGCAAATACATATGTATTTTGCTTTATACAAGAGATAAATGCTCAAAGAATATGTAATATTTACAGAAGTAGTCACAAAAAAAGCCTTTAAAGTAAAATAACTTACTGAATTGTGAATAATTTTGATGAATTTCTCAAAATTTTCTCCTCTACTCACAAGAAAGCTTCGTCAACATTGCATCACTATTGGAATATAAATGAACTTGCACTCACAAGAAGCATGCAACATTTCTGACTTATATTTCACCTGAATAATGCAGGAACCATTGCTCCAAGTCTCTTCAAGGTAAATCTTAGACATCCCCCACCAAATACCTTATGTATGATTCTCGCAGAATCTTCCCAAGTTGTGCTGATTGATACCAGATATTTAAGAAGTCACCTGGGAACAGCACCTCACCCTTGCCTCTGCCACTGGTGTTTCCAAGACAATGGAGTTATTTGTTTATAGGGTAGTTCTTTTGGTGCTTCCAAACGGAAGTCTTGTCTTTAAAGTCAAGCACTGCTGAATTCCTGTGGTTTCTAGTGCACTGAAATGATGCTGTCACCTGTGAAAAAGGAAAGGTTTCACTCAGGGTTACTTTGCTGCTTATGCACCTGAACCATTTGCCAGAATACCTTCTTGAGCTTTTGTTTGCACCTCCTATTTCCTTGTGTGTCTGGCAGGAATCCATGGTACTTGCATGGACAATATTTTTCACCAGGTACCATCAAAATAGTGCCTAGGCATTAAAACTTTGCAAGGGCTACAAAAATGTTTGTAATAAGATTTTCTTATTCTTTTCTGATGACTCTTATGGGTCTTATGGTTTTTTTTATCCAAAAGCATATTATTTAAGCTATACAAACTTCACACATGTCGTAAGTACAACTTTAGTAACATAGTCATTCTTCCCACCATACCCGCCCTCCCACCCACACTCTCATCCCCTTCCTCCTCCCTCTCCTATCCCCATTCTTATTTTTTACTAAGATCTAT
Source organism: Lepus europaeus (assembly GCF_033115175.1). Classification (NCBI taxonomy): domain Eukaryota; kingdom Metazoa; phylum Chordata; class Mammalia; order Lagomorpha; family Leporidae; genus Lepus; species Lepus europaeus. The sequence goes on along the minus strand of NC_084850.1, from coordinate 13,203,522 downwards.
TTTCAATAAACTTTATACACAAATGATTAACTCTATACTAAGTAAAGAGTTCAACAAAAAATATATTAAAAAAAAAAAAAAAAACAAACAAAACTCTTCTTCAACAGTCCAGACAAGGGCTGTTCAGTCATTGGATCTCAAAGTGTCAGTTTCACTTCCACAGGTTGCCATTTAGTTACTCTATGAGTTATCACAGATCAGGGAGAACATACGGTAATAGTTCATTATGGACTGGCATATTTCATTAAGTATGATGTTTTCCAGTTTCATCCATTGTGCTGCAAACAACAGGGTTTCATTTTATTTAACCTCTGTGTAGTATTCCATGGTGAACATAACATATAATTTCTTTATCCAGTCTTCAGTTGATGGACACTTGGGTTGACACCATATCTTGACTATTGCAAATTGAGCTGTAATAAACACGGGCATAAGGATAACTCTTTAATATGCTGATTTCATTTTCCTTGGGTAACTTTCAGGAGTTGGAGAGCTGGTTCACATGGTAGGTCTATATTCAGATTTCTGAGATATCTCCACACTGTATTTCAATTTCTGTTTGTTATGGAAGGTCTTTACTTCAACTCATTCATAAATGACAGCTTTGCAGGGTGTAGTTTCTGAGTTGACAATTTTTTACTCTTAGTACTTGGAATATATCTCTCCATTCTCTCCTAGCCTGTAGGGTTTTTAATGAGAATTCTACCATGAGTCTAATTGGAGATCCTCTGAAAATAATCTGGAATTTTTCTAGTGCACATTTTAGAATTTTTTCTTTATGTTTTACTGTGGAGAGTTAGACTACATTGTGTTGCAGTGCACATCTTTTCTGGTCATGTCTACTTGGACTTTAATGTGCTTCCGGAACTTGGATATACGTTTCTTTCACCAAATTAGGGAAGTTTTCTGTTATTATTTCACTGGAAAGCTCTTCAAATCCTTTCCCTCTTTGTACCTTCAGGGACTAAGAATCGAAAGCTGGGTCATATAATAGTATCCTGCAGATTGCCAACAGTTTTAGTTTTCAAATTTCTTCTTGTTTTTGGTGTGGCTGTAAAATTTGCAGAGATTTGTCTTCTAGCTCAAATATTCTTTCTTCTGCCTCACCTCCTCTGTTGTTAAGGTTTTCCACTGCATTTATTATTTGATCCATGATTCTCCATTTCTTTTTTTTAAATTCAGAGAAATGAGAAATTCCTTTATTATTCTCTACAGTGAATCAGAATAAGACATAGCAAATCTCTCTATCTTGACATGGCCCTTCAAAGTTCATTTTTCTCAAGCAAGTCATTATTTTCTTCTTTTTTTTTAACTTTTATTAGGTAGATATAAATTTCCAAAGTACAGTTTATGCATTACAATGGCTTTCCCCTCCCCATAACTTCCCTCCCACCCACAACCCTCCATCTCCCACTCCCTCTCCCATTCCAATCACGTCAAGATTCATTTTCAATAATCTTAATATACAGAAGATCAATCTAGTATATATTAAGTAAAGATTTCGTCAGTTTGCCCCCACACAGAACACAAAGTGCCAAATACTGTTTGAGCACTAGTCATAGCATGAATTCACATTGAACTACACATTAAGGACAGAGATCCTACATTGGGAGTAAGTGCACAGTGACCACTGTTGTTGACTTAACAAAATGACATTCTTGTTTAAGGCATCAGTAATCTCCCTAGGCTCTAGTCATGAGTTGCCAAGGCTATGGAAGCCTTTAGGGTTTGCCAACTTCGATGTTTTCAATCTTATTCTGACAGGGTCATAGTCAAAGTGGAAGTTCTCTCCTCCCTTCAGAGAAAGGTACCTCCTTCTTTGATGTCCCCAATCTTTCCACTGGGATCTCACTCGCAGAGACTTTTCATTTAGGTCTTCTTTTTTTTTCCAGAGTGTCTTGGCTTTCCATGCCTAAAATACTCTCATGGGCTCTTGAGCCAGATCCAAATGCCTTAAGGGCTGATTCTGAGGCCAGAGTGCTATTTAGGACATCTGCCATTCTATGAGTCGGCTGTGTCTCCCACTTCCCATATTGGATCGTTCTCTCCCTTTTTTATTCTATCGGTTAGTATTAGCAGACACTAGTCTTGTTTATTTGATCCCTTTGAATCTTAGACCTATCATTATGGTCTATTGTGACCTGAAATTGATCACTTGGACTAGTGAGGTGGCATTGGCACATGCCACCTTGATGGGATTGTATTGGAATCCCCTGGCACATTTCTAACTGCACCATTTGGGGCAAGTCAGCTTGAGCATGTCCCAAATTGTACACCCCTCTCTCTCTTATTCCCACTCTTATATTTAACAGATATCACTTTTCAGTTAACATTAAACACCTAAGAATAATTGTGTGTTAATAACAGCTCAACCAATGATATTAAGTAGAACAAACAAAAATACTAAAAGGGATATAGTATTAAATTGTACATCAACAGTGATGATAAGGGCTGATCAAGTAATTGTTTCTCATAGTGTCCATTTTACTTCACCAGGTTTCCTTTTTGATGCTCGGTTAGTTGTCACCAATCAGGGAGAACATATGATATTTGTCCCTCTGGGACTGGCTTATTTCACTCAGCATGATGTTTTCCAGGTTCCTCTATTTTATTGCAAATGACCAGATTTCATTGTTTTTTTTACTGCTGTATAGTATTCTATAGAGTATATGTCCCATAATTTCTTTATCCAGTCTACTGTTGATGGGCATTTGGGTTGGTTCCAGTCTTAGCTCTTGTGAATTGAGCTGCAATAAACATTAAGGTGCAGACAGATTTTGTGTTTGCCAATTTAATTTCCTTTGGGTGAATCCCAAGGAGTAGGATGGCTGGGTTGAAAATTACAGACCCATATCCCTGGTGAACATAGATGCAAAAATCCTCAATAAAATACTGGCCAATAGAATGCAACAACACATCAGAAAGATCATCCACCCAGACCAAGTGGGATTTATCCCTGGTATGCAGGGATGGTTCAATGTTCGCAAAACAATCAATGTGATACACCACATTAATAGACGGCAGAAGAAAAACCATATGATTATCTCAACAGATGCAGAGAAAGCATTTGATAAAATACAACACCCTTTCATGATGAAAACCCTAAGCAAACTGGGTATGGAAGGAACATTCCTCAATACAATCAAAGCAATTTATGAAAAACTCACAGACAACATCCTGTTGAATGGGGAAAAATTGGAAGCATTTCCACTGAGATGTGGTACCAGACAGGGATGCCCACTCTCACCATTGCTATTCAATAGAGTTCTGAAAGTTTTAGCCAGCGCTATTAGGCAAGAAAAAGAAATTAAAGGGATACAAATTGGGAAGGAAGAACTCAAACTATCCCTCTTTGCAGATGATATGATTCTTTATTTAGGGGACCCAAAGAACTCTACTAAGAGACTACTGGATCTCATCGAAGAGTTTGGCAAAGTAGCAGGATATAAAATCAATGTACAAAAATCAACAGCCTTTGTATACACAGGCAATGCCACTGCTGAGGATGAACTTCTAATATCAATCCCATTCACAATAGCTACAGCCAACTTATATTTAATCAAGGATCCAAAACCAATCCCTGGAGTAAGGACAGTCTATTCAATAAATGGTGCTGGGAAAATTGGATTTCCACGTGCATAAGCATGAAGCAAGACCCCTACCTTTCACCTTACACATAAATCCACTCAATATGGATTAAAGACTTAAATCTACGACCCGACACCATTAAATTATTGGAGAGCATTGGAGAAACCCTACAAGATACAGGCACAAGCAAAGACTTCTTGGAAAAGATTCTTCATTTCTAACATTTCATTTTGAGTTCTCTTTAAGATCTCAATTTTATGGGAAAAATTTTCATTCATATCATATCTAGTTTTCTTTAGTTCATGAATTTGCTTCTGATTTCTTCTGAGTAATCTGATGATTAGTTTTGTGAATTCTGTTTCTGACATTTCCTCAATCTCTTTGTCTTCACCTTCTAATGTTAAAATGTTGTAGTTTTCCTTCAGGGGGCTCATAATGTCTTCCTTATTCTTATTTTTGAATTTTTTCCTTTGTTTTTCAGTATTTGTAGAATTTTGTTTTGTCTGGTGTCTTTTATATTTGGTCTGTGTCTCTGTGGCTTAGTGGGACATACACACTTTCTGTGAATACCAAGAAGTGTGTGTGTGTTGGGTGTGGCCAGGGTGCTCTGTTCAGTATTCCTGGGTGGGGTGAGGATCCAGGGTAAGACCCCAGTTGAGCTTGGTAGCTCTCCTCTGGTTAGCTGGATGGAGAGGAATGGTCACCTCTGTTGGTGTGACCAGCCCTTCTCACAGCTGATGGATGCCCAGGTGTTAGTCCCCAGTGCGCTCAGCACTCATCCGCATGCTTAATGAACTGCACGTTTGATCTGTGGTGTCCTTTCTTTAAGCACAATTCCTTCTGTTATGAGCTGCTACAAGTAATGGAGAAGCTCAGAGAGTGTGGCGACACACTCTGGTTTTCCAGGACCTAGCCACACTCTGTCTCCTCTTATGCAGTCACAGTTTTCTCAGACTCAGCTCCCAGGGCTTTTCTCCACCCCTGTAGCCAGTCCTGCCTATAAAGAAACCAAGGTGTTCCCAGAGTTGCTGGTGGTCCTCCCAACCAGATTTGGTGTCAGTGGGGAAGATGGGTCTTTTCCTCTGGTTAGGTCTGTGGTTCACAGGCACACAAAGTAAGCCGTAGCCCCACTCACTTCTCAATAATGCTGGTCTGGTAGGAGAGTCCCACAGGCAGTGTTTCCCCCTCCATAGGGGCGGCTCCCCCTCCCCTCCTGTTGCCAGGCAAATGTCACCCAGCAGCTAGAGTAGAAGAGGAAAGAATTCTGAACTGTGGGCCTTGCTGACTGGGTGGGGGGTGATCCCTGTTATTATTGCAGGGTGCACACAGGAGATGAGGCAGCAGCTACCTGCCTGTGTCCAAAAATGCAGGAGCCCTCCCCCTGTTGCCTGCAGGTCTCTGCTGTAGCAGGAGCGGGGGAGGGAGAAAGATGCACTGCCTTTTTTTTTTATTTCCCAGACTCTGGGTGCTCGGTCACCTGCTGTCTTATGGGATCCACATGGAACTCTAAAAAGCAGTTCACCAAGCTCTCCCTCCCTCTATCAGCAGCACCATGGACCCATGGATTCCCCTCACACCTGGTTTTGCCAGGGCAGGCGTCTTCCTGTCAGGGTCCAGACTTTTGTTTTCTTTTGTGCGTATTTGCTCTTTCAGCACAGCTCTGAACCACTTTTTACTGCTTTGGCAGTATCTCCTGCTGTGATTCTCCCATGCTTTATCCCAAGAGTGCACTTATTAATTTCACCCTGCATAAATCAGACCATCCTCTCATTATTCTGCCATCTTGGAACCACTCCACTTCTGATCCAGCTCCCTGCTAATGTGCCTAGGAAAGCAGCAGAGGATGCCCCAAGTCCTTGGGCTCCTGCACCCACTTGGGAGACCTGGAAGAAGCTCCTGTCTCCTGGCTATGGATCAGCTCAGCTCCAGCCATTGTGGCCATTTAGGGAGTGAACCAATGGATGAAAGACCTCTCTCTCTCTCTCTCTCTCTCTACCTCTCTCTGTAACTCTTTCAAATAAATAAAATAAATCTTTTTAAAAAAATAGAGAGGTGGCACTGTGGCATAGTAGGTAAAGCTGCCGCCTGCTGTGCCAGCATTCCATATGAGCACCAGTTCGATTCCTGGCAGTTCTACTTCCAATCCAGCTCTCTGCCATGACTGAGAAGGGAAGTAGATGATGGCCCAAGTCCTAGGGCCTCGGCACCCGCATAGGAGACCCAGAGTAACCTCTGGCTCCTGGCTTTGGATTGTTCTAGCTTTAGCCATTGTGGCCATTTGGTGAGTAAACCAATGGATGGAAGATCTCTCCCTTTCTCTCTTTGCCTCTGCTTCTGCCTCTGTAACTCCACCTTTCAAATAATTAAATAAATCTTTACTAAAATAAAAGGCAATTTTGCTGAAAATATTGTAACCCCCAAATGAACAATAAATAATTAAGATTCTCTGGAAATATCAGCGCTGGAGTGTCAAACTGAGATACAACAATTTGATTTGATGTGAGACATCGGCATTGTTGCGGGAGGTGGGGGATGAACCAGGAGATGGAAGATGTTTCTTTCTCTTTCTTTCCTTCTCTCTCTGTAACTTTGAATTTCAAATAAATAGATAAATTTTGTGTTTTTTTAAAAGACTACTAATTTAGGTCATTCAACTACTTTAGATACCATATTTTTAACTCAAAAACTGAAGCATATATGAACACAATCTGTACATTCCTTTTTTGAACTTTACTCATTGATATCCTAGACTTTTGATGTAGAATTTACATTGCATAAAGGAAAGGCTTATGAAAGTTTTGGAGGTGATTTGACTTTGTAGAAAAGTCAACATTCCAAGCAATATAGGAGCCTTGAAGCTATTGAATTAATAATATTGAATTTCAGCCTCTTGATCAAGATATATTGGTTTCATAGCTATCATCCTACTTGCTGCTCTGCTTTCACGATGAATGCAGAAGACCACATTGTAGTCCTTAGAGCACCACATTCTCTAGATCTCCAGACATTTCCAGAAATTTATGGCGAGAACTCACTCATTTCAGCCTTGTTGTGAACTTGTGATTAAATGCTAAACGAGAAGTTTAAAAATGTTAAATTAGAACAATGAATTTTGGTCACACATTAAATTTCACATTCTGAGCAAAATCAAAAAAGTGAGCATGTTAAGGTCAAACAATAGCCAAAAGTTTTAAGTTATTAAATGAGTTTAAAAGTAAAAAAAATATTACTTTGGGGAATTTTTGTTATAAGAAGCCTTACTTTAACAGCTAACCATGGTAATTAATAGCATTTTGACCTAAGGCAGTTACTTTTCCTGAGTTTCACTGTATTATGTATAGAGGGCACATAGAGTTGTCATGAGACTTAAATAGAGCTATGTATGCAATGAGCTTATCAAAGAGTCTGACACTTAATATGTCCTCGAAAATATTATTGTCACCCTTTCAGAATCATTACCATTATTTGAGTTCTAAAAATAGGATTAAGACATGGTCCTTTTTCTGAGTTTTGAATCTACGTTTGGAGAAAATTATGTTAAAGTGAAAGAATAGTTTCATTCCATGTTTCAAATAGTTAAAGCAATAGTTTATTTGAGTCAGTACTATTAATTGTTATACAATTCATATGAAAAATCATTGTCCAGTAATATCAGAGGGAGATGTGTTATAACACTTAAGGCAATGTTCTCTTGAAAATTTTTCTGAATTCTCTCTTGCATCTATTACTACTAAGCTATATTTTTAAGGCAATAACACTGTCTCACCAGACCACATTGTCCTCATCTGTAAAATGAAGCAGTTGGAATTTTCTGGAAGTAACATTCTAGCAGTGTTGTTAGAGAAAGATTCAAATGTGAATGGAATAATCAGACCACAAATTTAGAGATAACATATTAAAGATGGAAAGTGCCAGATGTATCAAAGCAAGAGTAAATATGTCTAGGTGGCTGTAAGAACAAGTCCATGTGGTGAATAGTAGGAACAAAGACAGATTGAATTCAATCTCTGTGGGATCCAAATTCTTGGCTAATAAATTTGTACATTATTCTATATGAAGTGGGTATAATTCAGGATGATTAATCTGTTCTGGTAAATAAGAATGACTTGAGCCTGGGAATAGGTGATTCAACCATTTGTGAAGCTATCATCATAGTTCATTCTTAAACTGGAACTAAGAGAGTAATAAGGAAATATAAGTACAGAACATTTAGATATTATAAAGTGATTTGTACCTGACTGTTGATAGGATAAGATAGGCAAATCGAGTTAGCTGTAGGTGATTGAGATTGGAGGGCAGGAAACTGCTGGTGAGTTAGGATCTCTACTTTATAGAAAATGGGAAAGGGTAAGGAATTAAGCCTTAGAAAAACTTTGTGTGCATATTTAGAAACATAATCCAGGGTGGGCATTTGGTGCAGTGGTTAAGACACCCACACTCCAGGACCCGCGTGAATTAGCTGGTTGAGCCATCACCTATAAGGCAGGCATCCCATATGGGTGCCAATTCATGTCCTGGCTTCTCCTCTTCTGATCCAGTTCCCTACTAATGGCCTGAGAAAAACAATGGGAGGAGGATTGAGCGTTTGGGATTTAACCTGCATGATGTGGTAGAACCAGATGATGCTCATGGCTCCTGGCTTTGGCTGAGCCTGGCACTAACAGTTGCAGTCATGTGGGGAGTGAACCAGTGGATGGGAGATCTCTCTCTCTCTCTCTCTCTCTCTCTCTCTCAACTCTACCTTTCAAATAGACAAACAAATCTATTAAAAATTAAAATATATATATACATGTAGACAAGTGGACTGTGGAAAAATCAAGAGAAGTTATGATAGAATTGTAATTTGGAAATTATCTGCATAGAGGTGTTAGATTAAATGAAAATTAATGCAATAAATCTGCAAAAAGATAAGCAAATGACTATGCACAAATAATTCCATCAGCATTATTATTTTTAATTAATAAAATGAAGGCAGTATTGTTTAGCTAACCCTGGTGAATGAAAATGTTTGTTTAGGAATTTAGTTTCAAAATTTTCTAGGTATTTTTCTTTATCACTTTATTAATTAAAGTCAATGGCTACAAAAATTGATGGATGCCAAGATGTTATGGCTTGAATAAGATGTTGCTCCTGACATCATGCTGGTTAAATCACAAAGCAATAGATTAATGGTACTAAGGGAATAGAAAATTAATACAATTGTTTCTTGTGGATGGGCCTGGTGGGAGGTCCTTAGGTCTTTGGGGGCATGCTCTTAAAAGGCAATTTTCATTAGATGGTTGGTATTAGAAACCTGAGTTGGGCCTAGATGCTCTCTTTGTTTCCTGCTCCATCATCTGATTCTTCCTCTGCACACGCTCTGTCAATGTCATTCTCCAGCTTCAGCAAACAACTAATCCATGAAGCCCATGCAGTATTGCACTATGAACCTCCAAATCCGTGAGCCAAAATGACCCTTTTGCTCATTAGGAAGTCAGCTTCTGCAAAGTAAATAAAATAAATCTTTAAAATAAAAGAGAGAGAGGTAGCGTTGTGGCATAGTGGCTTTGGCACCTGGCTTTGGATCAGCATAGTACTGACCATTGCGGCCACCTGGGTAGTGAACCATCAGATGGAAGACCGCCCTCTCTCTCTCTCTCTCTCTCTCTCTCTCTTTCTTTCTCTCTCTCTCTCTGCCTCTGCCTTCCTGTAGCTCTGCCTTTCAAATAAATAAATCTTTTAAAAAAAGAACAAACTCACAGCCAAAGTAATGTAGTAGTCTCCTTGGCATCTGTTTATAATGTTCTGATTGTAACACACACATAAATATTATTCTTAAGACATAAAATGGTCCAAATATTATAATTCTAACAAACCATCTATTTTAGTGTGGTCACAATCATAAAGAAATAAGTTCTCATTTCTTCAGTAGTTAGGTTGACAATCTATTAGTCATTCCTGAGAAAGGAAAAATAGTTTTACACAAGTGTGCAGAAATGTTTTCATATAAAATGTGGCTTCAAACAATATAATCACTGTACATATAGATGTGATATCACTTAGATGACAATGAACCAGAGTCACAGATCGTAAGCTGTTTGTGCTTTCATTAATGTGGACTGGTGACAAGATACCCTACTATTCCTCATAGAAGACTGGATATGGAAATGATTATTTACTAAGGTTCAAACTGATAAGATTGCTACAGTGATGAATTTGCACACATGGAGCTCACAGATGATGAATTGCAATAAGTCTTGTTCTGCTAAGATATGCCTAATGGCCACATAACTTGATTTATGATTTCTCAGCACGTTGGTTGATTTACATATCATATGTTTTGAAGAAGTATGTTCAAGAAGACTAAGGCAAAAAGAGATAGTCAAAATCATATGGCATAATGAAATCCAAGTAAATATTTTAAATACTACATGGGAATCATTCTCTTATGTATATTCAGAATGTTGGGTGCTTCTTAGTAAAGCAAGAGTGACTACTAGTTTACCAAAATATTACGGAGAAAGAGATTGTCACAGAAGACAGATTATAAACAGACTTCACAGGGCTGTCCTGTAGATTCAAAATGCTTCCTAATGCATCTTATTGCTACCACAGAAACTTACAAAAAGTCAGCAGTAAAACTACATTCTCAGAAATGAAAGTCAACATTAATATGTAAAAATGCACACATAGAACAAGCTTTTCATACTGCAGAAAAATTATCTGTGGCTATCAATAAGGAAACAAGTATAATCAAGTCACCAATGAACTTTTTCACTTATGAAATCTCCATGATTAGCACTACCGGGTAAAATCACCACATTTATTGTGATGGTGACCACATAAGTGGTCCACCCACTCATTTCTCTTAGATCAAGTGTAGGCCTCCAGCTGATGGCTTGGTCTTGAGCACTTTTGAGAATTGCTGAAAAGTCACTGCTCCTTTAATCACTGGCAGTCAATCAACCCTAATTATAATTGACTAAAGAAAAAGCAAACCTTCTGAAAGAAGCTTTTAAAGCTTATATTGTTTAGAAGGTATTGTAAAGAAACTGAATAGCTGAGCAATTTCATTTAATTTCTCTAAACCTGGCTCATACTTCTCAAATAGAAGCCCAAAACATTTCAGTCATGACAATGCATTTCCTTCTGTGGAATGTGGGTCCAGGAGATAATTTTTCATATTCAATAACTATAGTAATTAAAACCATTGAAAATAATTTTTAAGTGGGGAGGGGTGTGGCAGGTGTTGTAGCACAGTGAGTTAAACCATCACTCGGGACACCTCCCTCTCTGGGATTGAGTCATGCCTCCATTTCTGACCCAACTTCCTGCTAATGCATACCCTGGGAGGCAGCAAATAATGTGTAAATGACTTGGGTTCATTCCACAAACATGTGGCAACTGGGTTGAGTTCCTGGCTTTAACCTGACCCAGGCCCAGCTGTTGCAGGCATTTAGGGAATGAAGCAGCAGATGGAGGAGGATTAATTAATTAAAAAATCTTGCATGGAATTTTTTTTAGAGTTCTCAGAAAGCCAATTTTTTCTCTCTGTTATGTAAACTTTCAATCTTATTACCCCAAAGCACAGTCACAGAGAGGGTCTGTACTTGTTTTTAAATTTATTTTATGAAAGTATTTTATAAGTTCCCATTGGCAGGCAAAATATTAAAGTATACATTAGCTAATGAGAGGATATTGCATGATGTATGTGTATGTATATATATGAATATAAGAAAACAAAAATAAAAACAAAACCTAGAAAAAAGGGACTCAAGCAGGCATTTGACTACAGGGGATAAAGGTAGAAGAGAGAGAAAAGAAAAGGAAGGTGACTCAGTAAAGCACTGTTAGACAACAGCAGCATGGAGCCCTGCAAAAAAAGTGCACTGTATTGGGAGTCAGTAGAATTGGGTTCTGATTTAGCTTTTTGTCATGTAAGCAAATTTATACCACCTCTCTGGTCTGGGTTTCTCCAGTTCTAAAATGAGTATGAGTCTGCAGATTTATATTTCTTTTTCAATCTAAAGGAAATGTTTCTTTTTCTTGAAGAAAAAGCCTGCTGAGTTACCTGCACTTTAGAAGAAAGAGCTCAAAAAGCAAATATCACAGCCCCGTGACATGTGGCATTATTTAAACAGGTCCGAGGCTTCCTGTCCTGCTCTGCTCCAACTCATCAAAACGTCAGACAAAATAAAATTTCTTACTAGCCCTAATGACTTTTTGTATAAATATCTTAAATGTAAACTCAATTTTGTATGCTATGTAAAATAAATGCCCAAATAATATTTCTCACAAAATGAAGCCTTTCTTACTGGCAAACTGAACAAAGTTTGATGCAATTGAATTGTCTTTCTTTTCTCTCTCTTTATGCTGATGTATAAACCAAAGGCCCTACTATAAGGCTGCAGCTAAAGAAGGAAATACCTAAGTATCCTAAAATATAAATTCTCATATTACTGATATATAACTGCATCATATTTTCATTTATGGACATATGGGATTTTTTCAATTACAGGAAATGGTGTAAAGGTTAATTGGGGGAAAATATACTTAAGATAAGCCAAGGAAAGTTTAACATAGAATGGTACTAAGAGTTAGAGGGTGACAAATTTATTTTATTTATTGTTTTAAAGATTTGCTTATTTATTTGAAAGGCAGAAATACAGAGAGAGAAGTAGAGATAGATAAATCTTCCATGCACTGGCTCACTGCTCAAATGGCCTCAATGGCCTGGGGTAGGCCATACTAAAGCCAAGAGCCAGGAGCATCATCTGAGCCTTCCATGTGGGTAGCAGGGTCCCAAGGACTTGGGCCATCTTTCACTGCTTTCCAAGCCATTAGTAGGGAGCTACATCAGAAGTGGAGCAGCTTGGACACAAACCAATGCCCATATGGAATGCAGGCATTGCAGGAGGCAGTTTAACCCACGACACCACAGTGCCAGCCCTAGATGGTGACTAATTTAATAAAAGATGTTTTTCTTACCTTAAATCTATCTAGAAAAACAAATCAAACCTCTTTGTTAAATCATTGCTGCAGATGAATTTCAGTTATACTAGTAACTTCTTAGGAGAAGGTCTAGGAGACTGCATGTACGATCTAGTAAAGGAGAATCTTCAATAATAAAACTTTCAATCCAGGAATGGCAACCAAAAGATAGATACAGAAGACCACATAAAAATTTTTAAAAAGCAAAATTTATAAACTACATAGAGCATAGATAGGTTCCTTTAATTGTAATGCTTTAGAAAAACTGAAGCACAATGTCACAACCTGAACATTAACATTGACTAATTGAAGATACAGATAGGGGCCAGTATTATGGCTCAACAGGTTAAGCCATCACCTGTGACACCAGCATCCCAAATCCATGCAGGTTTCTGTTGCAATTGTTCAACTCCCAGTACAACTCCCTGTTAATGTTCCTTGGAAAAGTAGCTGAAGATAGCTCAAGTGCTGGGACCCCTGTGACCAATGTAGGTAACCCTGATGTAGCTCCTGGCCTAGTCATTGTGGCCACTTGGAGAGTGAACCAGCATATGGAATACCTTTCTCTCTGTCTTTCCCTCTCTCTCTGTAACTCTGACTTTCAAAACAAGATACAGAAAGGATTCTTCCGATTGTCGTTTTATAACCACACCTAGCTCCTCTCTATTTTCACTCTCTCCTAAAGCTCTGGAAAACACTAAATTGTTTTACATTTCTAAAATTTGTCATTTCAAAATTGTTACATAAATTAAATCCCACAATATGTAACTTTTTGAGATTGACTTCGCTGAGCATAATTCTCTAGAAATTCACTCAAATTCTTGCATATGTATAACAACTGTTTATTTGGCAGAGAGAGAGAGAGAAAGAGAGAGAGAGAGAGAGAGAGAGAAGGAAGGGGGGAGCGAAGCAAGGAAGAGATGGAGGGAAAAGTGCTCGCATGCATTGGTTTATTCCCCAAAGGGGAGAGGAGAAGAGAAGAGATGAAACAAAAGGAAACCAGCTGTGCTACATTCTCACTATTGGTGCAACTGGAGAAAAATTCACTTGTATGCTTACTCATATCACTCATGGTGATATTTGACTGGGGTTGGGCCAGATAGAAGCTAGGAGCTATAGAGTCAATCCAGGGCTCTATGTGGGTGGCAGAAGTCCAGCTGCTTTAGACATCACCCAATGCCTCCAACGATGTGCATTAGCATGAAGCTGTAATCAAAAACAGAGCCAAGGCTCGAACCCAGCCAATCCAATATGATATACAGGCATCTTAACTGTGGGTTTAGCTACTATGCAAAATTTCTGCCCCAATTTCTTCATTTTTATTGCTAAGTATTATTTCAGAGAAAGTATCTAGCAGTTGGTACAACTAATTGACCCTTGAAGGGAATCTGGTTTATTTACAGTTTTTGACATTGTAAATCAGACTTTTAGCAACATTCATGCAAGTTTTTCCATATGAACATAAGTCATGATTTCTCTGGGAAAAGTGCACAGCAGCACAAACACTGGGTCAGATGGTAGTTATATGTTTAGTCATTTATGAAACTTCCACTTGGGACTGGCACCATGGTGTAGCAGGTAAAGCCGCAGCCTGCAGTGCTGGCATACCATATGGGCACCAGTTCAAGTCCTGGCTGCTCCATTTCCGATCCAGCTCTCTGCTATGGCCTGGGAAAGCAGTAGAAGATGGCCCAAGTCCTTGGGCCTCTGCACCTGCGTGGGAGACCCGGAAGAAGCTCCTGGCTTCAGATCTGTGCAGCTCTGGGCATTGTGGCCAACTGGGGAGTGAACCAGCAGATGGAAGACACCCCCCCTCCCAACCTCTCCTTCTCTCTCTATGTAACTCTGTCAAATAAATAAATAAATCTTAGAAACAAACAAAAAAGAAACTTCCACTTTATTTTTCTGGAGTGGCATCATTTTACATTACCACCAGCATTATATGGTTAACCCATTTCTCCACATAGTCACTAGCATTTGATATTGTCACTAATTTTTAATTTTCATGCTCTCTATATAAAACATGATATTTGTCTTTCTGTGTCTGTTTCCGTCCATTATGTTGCAATTTGTTGTTGTTAGCCATTTTAATAGGTGAGTAGTGGTAACCACTTTGAGTTTTAAATTGTATCTCCATTTAATGTGTTTATTTGCTCTCTGTGTGTCCTCTTTGTGATATGATTGTTCACATCATTTTCCTGTTTTCTAATTGAACTGTTTTTTCACTGCTGAATTTTGAGAGTTCTTTATACATTCTATAAACTACTTCCATACCAAATATCAGTTTTAAAATATGTTCAAGTCTGTACTGTACATTGCCTTTTCAGCATCTTAACAGGGTCATTCCTAAAGGAGCAGAATTTTTAAATTTTGATGAGGTCCAATTATCAATCTTTCCCTTTATGAAGGGCACTTTTAGTTTCAAGTCCATGGACACTTTGTCTAGAACTAATTCTGAAAGATTTTCACCCATGATTACAATAAATGTTATTTTACAGTTACATATTTTTGCTTTTAAATCTATGACACGTTTTGAGTTATATTAAGTTCAAGTTGCTTCTTTGGCCTAAATATATCCAAATGTTCAGCACCATTTGTTGAAAAGACACTTTTCCTCTCTTGGATTGCTTTTTCATACAGAGATTTGAGTATGTTAGAGTGGATCTATTTCTGGATTGTCTATACTTTTCCATTGTTTTATACTTCTACCCATCCACCAATACTGCATTATATTGGTTACTATAGTGATATAATAGTCGTCTACAGTACATATAGTGATTCTACCAACTTTGTTCTCCTTTTCCAGGTTTGTATTTCCACATGGTTCTTATAATGATCTATCAATGTCAATAAAAAATCATGTCTGTATTTTGCTAGCAATTGCATTAAAACCATAGCTCAAGTTGGGGCTTTCCAATCCAGAAAAGTTGATATGTCTGTATCTTATGTTAGGTCCTCTTTAATGTCTTTCCTCAGTGTTTTAAAAATTTAAGCACACAGATCCTCTACTTGTTGTATTGTTCTTATGTAAGCGTTTCTGTAGTTGTATCTCATCTGTTCATCTCCATTTCCATTATTTGTCTTTGTTTAATTCCATTGATGAGAATTTTAGTATAATATTGACTAGAACAACGTGACAGTGGCCTTGCCTTGTTCTCGATCTTGCAAGGAAAGCATTAGTCTTCCACTATTGAATAGAATGTAACTGTAAGTTTTTATGATGCCTATCACATAGCTGAGGATATTCTCTCAGGTTATCCTTTTATGATAGATGAGTATTTTATTTGTTAAGTGTTTTTATTCTACATACCTTGTAATATTCTTATAGTCATCTTACTTAGTCTATTTTTATGGTGAATGAATTTTATTGATTGATATTGAAATGAAAAATAAGCCATATATTACTAGGATGAATGTCATATGATCATTTTATATTTTCATATATATTATTTCATTTTTATATTTTATCAAGTGTAATTTCTTAAAAATTTTATTAATAATTTGCATATCTGATGTTATGGAGTATTATTCTGTGCCTTTCTTTCCTGTTAATGTCAATATCTTGATTTAGTATCAGACTAACAATGGGCTCTTAGAATGATTTGGGAATGTAGTTCTCTTTTCTAATTTTCAAGAAAAGTTTAGGTATAGAATTCTAGATTGACAGATTTTTTTTCTTTCAGTATTTTAATGTTTTTCATTGTATTTTTTCTTACACTGTTTCAGTGAGAAAAATCTGTCATCTTTTTTGTCCTCTATAATACTTCTGCCTACTTTGAATTTTGTCTTTTAATCGTGGCTTTTAAGTAATTTTATTTTGATAGTTTTGGTGGCATCTTCTTCATGCTTCTTGTGTTTAGTAAATTTTATGTTTCTTAGATTTATGTTTTTCATCAAATTTGGAGAAAGGTGGTCATTACTTCACGTAATATTTATTTTAATAAAGATTTATCTGTTTATTTGAAAGTCAGAGTTGCATACACATGGAGAGCAACAGAGAGAGGGGTGGGGGGAGAAAGAGGTAGAGAGAGAGAGAGAGAGAGAGAGAGAGAGAATCTTCCATCTGTTGGTTCGCTCTCCAGATGTGTGCAATGGCTAGGGCTGGGCCAGGCTGAAACCAGGAGCCAGGAGCTTCATCTGGATTTCCCATGTGAGTTGTAGGGGCCCAAACATACAGGCCATCTTCCACTGTTTTCTCATGCCATTAGCATGGAGCTGGACATGAAGTGAATCAGCTGGGACAAAAACTGGTGCCCATATGGGATGCCAGCATCACAGTTGGAGGCTTTGCACCACAATGCTGGCCCCCATGTAATACATTTCTGCCATTTCTTTTCTTTGGGAACTCCAAGTGTATGTTCATTAGGATACTTGAATTTGTCCTACAGCTCAGTGGTGCTCAGTTCATTTTCTTTGGCATATTCTCCCACAGAATTTAACTTTGATTGTTTTTTATTTCATTTTACTAACGTTTTCCTTTGCAATGTCTCACTGGTTGTTGATCCTACCCAGTGTCATTTTCTCCAATTGAAGGCCCATTGTAGAAATTCAAATTCTTTCGTATATCTTCCATGATTTTACATATTATATTCAAGCTTCTCGCTAGTCTAGTGAGCATATGAAGTGTAGCTATGACAACTATTACAAATTTGTGTACTAAATCTGTATAATTTCTGGACTGCTTTTAATTGATCATTTTTTCTCTTCATTATAGGTTGTTTATTCATATATATGTTCATGCCTGGTAATTTTTGATTTAGATATTGTGATTTTACCATTCCACTGGAGATATATATATATATATATGTATGTGTGTGTGTGTATATATATATATATATATATATATATGTTATTTGTCTGGGAAACTGTTAAGTTACTTGGAATTTACACCCTCCCAAGTCTTGCTCTAACACTTTGCTGGGAAGATTCTGACCAGCATTCACTATATGGGTAATTTTTTCTCATGACGGAGGCGAACGCTTCAGGCCATTCTGCCTAATATCTTGTGAAGCATGAGGTGGCTGGCGGGAGCCTAATATCATTCTAACTAATTTTTTTCAGGTTGGGGTGTTGTTTTCAGCAGTCTTTCCCTGCTCCTCCTCCCACCACCCCAGCTTTGAGTATTCTTGTCACACATGTGTGATAAGTACTTAGCTGTAGGCTTGATTTCTGTAGTTTTCTTTCAGTTTATCTGTCTAATCTTCATAACTGTGCATTACACACTTTAGCTATTGAGTCCTCATGGATCTCTCATCTACTCAAGGAGAATGACAGGTTTGAGCTGAGTCTCCCTGCTTGTGCACGGCCTGGAAATTCTTCCAAGGCAATAAGCTGGAGCTGATCACAGGACTCAAGTCCATTGTATCCTGTCTCTCAAGGATCACTGTTCTTTAATGAATACTGTTCAAACTCTTGCGAACTATTGTTCCATATTTAGGCTATTGTTTGACATTAGTTGCTTGCATAGAACGACTATTTCAGCTCTGTATTCCATCTTACTCAGAAGCAGAAATCTACTCTGCAGTTTCAAGATGCAGTCGTCCCTGAAAACGTTATTCTCCAAGTAAAATCAATTTTAATGAGGAGTATTCAAAACTTAAGCATGAATACAGAAGTATGAAAAGTCATGTTGAATACACTCAAACTATGAACACTTTTGAATGACTACTCAAGGAATATATCATTTCTTTTTTTTTCACAAGACAGAAAACAGATATTAAAAGAACAAATATTGACTGTATCACACTTATAAAAGCCCCACATATTAAAATAAAATATTCGTTTTCAACAGGAGTCTATTGTCTCCAATGTGTGAAAACATCATCATATATTTTTACATTATTGGAGTAGTTAACTATTTTAATATTTGTTCATTTATCAATTGATGTGCAATTGGGTGAATTCCAACTTTTATGTATACATTTAAGATACACAATATGATGTTTTGATGTACATATACATAAGAAATGGCTACTGTATTCAAGTAAATTAACATATCCGTTGTTTCACATAGTGACCCTTTTTGTGATAGTATGTTTATTAACTTTTTATTCTATTACATTGGTCTATGTGTCCGCTTTATGCCAGTTCCAAGTTCTTTTGATTATTGTAGCTTTGTAATATAAGTTCCACTTTTGATTGGTACGAATAATGTTGTTATAAACATTCATGTGTAGAACTTTGTGTGGATGTGATTAACATTTCTCTTGAGTATATACCGAAGATTGGAATTGCTAGATCATATAAAAATATACTTAACTGAGAATCTGACACAGATTTCAACTTGATTGCATCATTATATATCCTCACCAGCAATGTATAAGAATTCCCATTTCTCACCATCTAGCAAATATTTGGAGAATACCCTTCCTAATGTTCACAAAGTGATATTTCATTGAAGTTTTGATTTGCATTTTTAGAATAATTATGTAGGGTATATTTTCATATAATTTTTAATTTGCATATATTATTTGAAGAAATGTTAACTGAAATCCTTTTTACATTTTTCTTTTTTTTTCTTTTTTTAACTTTTATTTAATGAATATAAATTTCCAGTGTACAGCTTATGGATTACAATGGCTTCCCCCTCCCATAACTTCCCTCCCACCCGCAACCCTCCCCTCTCCCACTCCCTCTCCCCTTCCATTCACATCAAGATTCATTTTCAATTCTCTTTATATACAGAAGATCAATTTAGTATAAAGATTTCAACAGTTTGCACCCACATAGAAACACAAAGTGAAACATACTCTTTGAGTACTAGTTATAGCATTAAATCACAATATACAGCACATTAAGGACAGAGATCCCACACGAGGAGCAAGTGCACAGTGGCTCCGGTTGTTGACCCAACAAATTGACATTCTAGTTTATGGTGCCAGTAACCACCCTAGGCTGTCGTCATGAGTTGCCAAGGCTATGGAAGCCTTCCAAGTTTGCCGACTCTGATCATATTTAGACAAGGTCATAAAAGACAGAGTGAGGATAGTAACCAATGATCCTAAGAGTGGCATTTACCAGGTTTGAACAATTATACAGCATTAAGTGGGGAAGAGGACCATCAGTACACACAGGTTGGGAGTAGAGCCATTGGTGGTAGAGTAGAGGTTATGTTTACAAAGGAATGAGCCCAAGTGCGCTAGGCAGGGTCTAGAACAAAGGACAGAGTCATTATTAGAGGAGCTAAGAAAGGTGCTGTCTAAGCTACAATTAAGTTTTCTGATTGAGAGGCAAATAGAACCTGATAGAAGGGGCTTGATAATAATGTGTTGGGCTTTAGGCCTTGTAAGTTAAGAGGCCCAGACCTATCTATCTCTTCACATGGGGTATATCCTAAGGGAGGTGTGAACCTCCTAGGGGAAGGCACCCTGTTGACTTTCATTACTTGGCTGGCCTGGGAGGAGAGCTGGCCAGGTAAAGGCAGGGGGCATCTCTAACAAGAAATTGACAGTTCTGCCTGCAATGTTGCTGACCTACTTGACCATCCCCTCAACTGCAGTGGTCACTTTGGAAGTTGAACTGAGTGAAGGGCTTTTCAGCTTAGAGCCAATAAGATCCTTCGACTCCAGGGCAGGTCCATTTCCAGTGATCCAACTCTTGGCAGAGCTGCCAGGGCTCTTCACAAGCTGACTTCTGCTGAAGCCCAGGCTTACCACATTGAAAGCCACTGCAGTGGACTGGCCTGTTGGGTCTCCTTGAGGACAGATCACTGTACAGATCAGCCATTAATAGGCCTGCCACCCATTGCTTCTGATGCCTAGCTTTCTTTTCCTCCTGGTTTGTGTTAAAGCACACCAGAGGATGCAAGTCAAGGGAGTGCCCGTATCCCATCTCTAATCTTTGGTGGCCTGAACTACAAGTCTATAGTCACAGGCATGTTCTGTAGTAGTTTTCTAAGGTAGACAATGCCCATGAGGAAAATTATATTCTCACTTTAAAACTTTCTTTCCCTTTGGTCTGAAAGGGAGGTTTTTTCTACTTACTGTATACTTCGCTGATGGCGAAGTGAATCTAGCTATGAGATTATTATTTAAGTTCTTATTTT
This sequence comes from Lepus europaeus, assembly GCF_033115175.1. NCBI lineage: Eukaryota > Metazoa > Chordata > Mammalia > Lagomorpha > Leporidae > Lepus > Lepus europaeus. Next base: position 13,182,920 of record NC_084850.1, on the reverse strand, counting down.
GGCTATACTATTACAGAGAAATGTTAGCCATCTCTTTTATAAGGTCTAAAGATTAAATTGTGCATCCTACAGATTCCTTCATTATAGAATTAGTTTCCTACCTTGAAGAGAATAGAGAAATGAAAGAATAAGTTGGGCTTAGAATAGAGAAATGAGGGAGCAAGTCCTAGATCGCTTGCTGACAATAGCAATATTACATGAATACTTCGAATCCTTTTTACATTTTTCTTTTTTTAACTTATATTTAATGAATATAAATTTTCAGTGTACAGCTTATGGATTACAATGGCTTCCCCCTCCCATAACTTCCCTCCCACCCGCAACCCTCCCCTCTCCCACTCCCTCTCCCCTTCCATTCACATCAAGATTCATTTTCAATTCTCTTTATATACAGAAGATCAATTTAGTATAAAGATTTCAACAGTTTGCACCCACATAGAAACACAAAGTGAAACATACTCTTTGAGTACTAGTTATAGCATTAAATCACAATATACAGCACATTAAGGACAGAGATCCCACACGAGGAGCAAGTGCACAGTGGCTCCGGTTGTTGACCCAACAAATTGACATTCTAGTTTATGGTGCCAGTAACCACCCTAGGCTGTCGTCATGAGTTGCCAAGGCTATGGAAGCCTTCCAAGTTTGCCGACTCTGATCATATTTAGACAAGGTCATAAAAGACAGAGTGAGGATAGTAACCAATGATCCTAAGAGTGGCATTTACCAGGTTTGAACAATTATACAGCATTAAGTGGGGAAGAGGACCATCAGTACACACAGGTTGGGAGTAGAGCCATTGGTGGTAGAGTAGAGGTTATGTTTACAAAGGAATGAGGCCCAAGTGCGCTAGGCAGGGTCTAGAACAAAGGACAGAGTCATTATTAGAGGAGCTAAGAAAGGTGCTGTCTAAGCTACAATTAAGTTTTCTGATTGAGAGGCAAATAGAACCTGATAGAAGGGGCTTGATAATAATGTGTTGGGCTTTAGGCCTTGTAAGTTAAGAGGCCCAGACCTATCTATCTCTTCACATGGGGTATATCCTAAGGGAGGTGTGAACCTCCTAGGGGAAGGCACTCTGTTGACTTTCATTACTTGGCTGGCCTGGGAGGAGAGCAGGCCAGGTAAAGGCAGGGGGCATCTCTAACAAGAAATTGACAGTTCTGCCTGCAATGTTGCTGACCTACTTGACCATCCCCTCAGCTGCAGTGGTCACTTTGGAAAAACCAGGAGGAAAACAAAGCTAGGCATCAGAAGAAATGGTGGCAGGCCTATTAATGGCTGATCTGTACAGTGATCTGCCCTCAAGGAGACCCAACAGGCCAGTCCACTGCAGTGGCTTTCAATGTGGTAAGCCTGGGCTTCAGCAGAAGTCAGCTTGTGAAGAGCCCTGACAGCTCTGCCAAGAGTTGGATCACTGGAAATGGACCTGCCCTGGAGTCGAAGGATGCCCAGGTCAGAGCCACAGATCTTATTGGCTCTAAGCTGAAAAGCCCTTTTTACATTTTTCATTTCTGTTTTTTTTTCTTTTTATGAATTATAAGTACTCTCTGTATGTTTTGGATACTACTCCCTTATCAGATACAGGATTTGTGATTATTTATCACTGCCCACAGTCTGTCTTTACATTTTGATGAGAGTGTCATCAGAAACACAAAAATTTAATTTTGACTAAGTTCAGTTTATCAATGTTTTCACTTGTATTTTGTGTCCTGTTCAAGAAATTGTTGAATCCAAGTCCATGAAAATTTGCACATTCCCTCTCGCTTAAGATTTGTATAGTTGTAGTCTCATATATAGGTCTTTGATTCCCTTTGGGATATTTTTGAATATAGTGTGAGATAGGAGTATCATTTCATTTTTTTCTATTTATTTAAAAGTTGGAGTTGCAGACAGAGAGAGGGAGAGAGATAAATGTCTTCTATAAACTGGTTCACTTTCCAAACAGCCACAACAGCTGGAGCTTCGAACATCCGAAACCAGGAACTAGGAGATTCTTCCGGGTCTCCCACGTGGATGCAGGAGGCCAAGCACTTAGGCCATCTTCCATTGTGTTCCCAGGATAAGCAGAGAGCTGAATTGGAAGAGGAACAGCTGCAGCACAAACTGGTGCCCATATGAGATGCCAGTGCGGCAGGTGGATGTTTGGCCTACTATGCCACAGCGTTGGCCCCAATTTCAATTTTTCATAAAGACATACAGATACCCCGGTACTATTTGCTCAACAAAATATTCTCTCTCCTTGAATAGTCTTGGTATTATTAACAAAAATAAATGGACTATAGAAGGAGAGGTTTATTTCTAGACTGCCACTTCTATTCCGTTGATCTATATGTCTGCCTTTACACTAGTCTCATACTGTCTTGATTACTACATCTTTTTAGTAGGTTTTGCCATTGACAAGGGTGAATCCTGCAGCTTTAGTTTTCTTTGTCAAGACCATGGGTCTTCTGGGTTTCATACATTACCATATCAATCTTAAGCTTAGTTGTCAATTTCTGGAAAAAACTCCAGCAGAGTTTTTGATATGAATCACATCGAATCTTTAAGTGGATTTGTAGAGAATTGCTATATTAGCAATGTTAAGTTTCAATCCATAATTACCATAAATATGGGATATATTTCTACATTTCTACTAATTTAGGTATCCTTCATATACTTAAGCTGTAATTTATATTTTTCCACATATAAGTCTTGCACAATTTTTCCTATGATTACTAAGTATTTTATTCTTATTGATGTTGTCAAGAGTCAAATTGTTTTCTTTCATTTTTGAATCGTTTATTTTTGAAAGGTTTTGAGAAATTTAATTATTAGTATTAAAAAGTTTTATTGACACATAACTCACATTTATTTAATTTTTTTAAGAATCATTTATTTATTTGTAAGGCAGTTACAGAGAAACAAAGGGAGAGCCACTCCACAAATGGCTGCAACAACTGGGGCTAGGCCAGTTGTAACCCATAAGCCTGGAACGCTGAATCTCTCACATGATTGGCACTGAGCCTAGTACTTGGACCATCTTCTGCTGTTTTCCCAGGTGCATTAGCAAGGAGCTATATGGGAAGTGTAGTAGCTGGTACTTGAACCAGCACTCACATGGGATGCTGGCCTCACAGAAGGTGGTTTAACCCACTGGTCTACAACACTGCCCCACGCACCCCCCATTTAATGTAATCCCTTTATTTACAACACAATGATTTTTAGCTTGTTCACAGAGTTATTCAACCATCACCACAATCAACTTCAGAATGTTTGGATCAGCCAGAAAATAACTCTATCACCACTCGTAGTCATTCCCTGTTTCTATCCTCCCCTTATAATAATCCTGTCCCCTGTATCCCCTAGCCCAAAATAATCACTTACCTACTTTCTGTCTCTTTCCCAATATATGTTTAACTGATATCCTGTGATCTTAAACTTGCTTATTTGAGTTCTGCTACACTAGAGATTTTCTGCACACAATATTTTGTCACCTGTGAATAAAAATAGATTTCTTCCTTTTATATGATTTTGATGCTTTACATTTCTTGTTATTCTATAATTACCCTGGCTTAAAATCTAGAATAATGTTAAGTAGAACTTAAGAGAGTGTCCGTCTTTCTCTTCTTTCCAATCTTAGAGTAAAGCATCCAAATGTTCATTATTAAGCATAGTATGAGCTATGGGATTTCATAAATATCCTTTGTTGTGTTGAGGAACTTCCCTTCTGTGTCTAGTATGTTGAGAATTTTTGATCATAAACGAATGTTGGACTTTACCAAATGTTGTATCTACATCTATTAATATCATTGTTCAATTGAAATTAAGATGTTCAAACAACCTTGCATGACTGGTATAAATCTCACTTGATTAGGTGTATAATCCTTCTTATATGGTCTTTGATGTAGTTTGCTGGTACTTTAGAGCATTTATCTTTAACTTGTTTCCATCTACTTGAAAGGCAGAGTGACTTTTGTTAATAGTAATACATTACTATTGGTTTATTAAATATGACAAATTTATCATACTAATAAAGAAGTTAATAATGTGGGACATTTGAGTTAGGTACATTGGAACTTGCTTAATATCACTGAGAATTTTCTGCAACTTTCAAAATAAAAACTTTATACAATAAAAAGAATGGCAGTGGGACAACCAAGGCAACAAATCAGAATTCAAGCTACAATACAATCCACAGGAGGACTATCTCGAGACCCCAAGTAGATAACTGAAATTGCACTTAGAATGGAACCCTAAGCACACAGTGTTTATTCCTACACATACTTAACTGTAATGAACTTTAATTTATAAATTAGGCAGACTAAGAGATTATCACTGATAACTAATAATAAAAAGGACCATGATAACTTCCCTGTAATAAAATAAGGTGAGTTCGATGATTGAATAAAGACAATTTGTTAAAAGGTGTTTCTAGAATTAATATAAAAGCATCAGTTCGTTCCTCAACTGCAGAATTGGCCTCTCTAGTAATTTTTACGTTTTTCAGTCCAAACCTGTTCCTATGTCTGTGTAACCATTCTTTTCTTGAATTAAATAGTTTGGTGTCATTCGTATCAGGTGATCTGTTGCTAAAGTCTTTGTGTAACTTCAATGCTTTTTGACACAAACCATTGCTATCAGTTAGAAAACAGTTTTTGTCCACGTCTTATACCTTAATGTCTTTTCCATCTTAAGTGAATACTTATTACATGCTGTTACTGCAACTTTTGTAGTTTGAAGTGAGGCAGCAACACTAGCATGATATTCTTATTTGTTCTTCATAATTTCAGGGATACAAGCTTTAGTCTTTCTGTAGATATTAACAACGTCAACATTCTTTAGTTTGTAACCTTCACCATTTCACTTAAAGGAAGAATGTTATTGCTTCTATTTGTCATATCCAAATTGCCAGTATCACTACTCTAGTGCTTTGGTTCTATTACTAAGTTAAATAATTGTTACTTGAGCATGAGCACTATGATACCATGACAGTCAATCTGATAAATGAGGCAGCTACTAAATGATTAACAGGTGGGTAATAAACATGGATATATTTGACAAAGAGATGATTCATGTCTAGGGCTGAATGGAACTTGGCAGCCCAAGATTTCATCATGCTACTTGAAACTGCGTAGTTTAAAACTTATAAGTTTATTTCTGGAATGTTCCATTTAACATATTTAGACTGTCGTTGACCACAGGCGACTGAAATCATGAAAAGCAAAACCATGGATGAAGGGTGGAGGACTGTAATATCCATATAAAAGTGATTTCCTTGCACTGTCTCCTTCTTTCTTCCAGCCTGTACTTGTAGACATCCAAAAATATAAGAATTACACATGAAATGTGAACCAAAACTGTACTGAGAAAACACATCTCTTTCTGTTCTGGGGAGTACTACGTGGGATCTCTACAGGACACAGAGAGTTGGAGAAATTCCTTTATTCCTAGAAGGAAACTCACAGGCAAACCTCATCCATAAAGTTGTAATTCTCCTATAAAACCATCATATATAGCTGAGTAGATGAGAAGCTTTATTCTGGGGCCAGTGTTGTGGTGTAGTAGGTTAAGCCTATGCCTGCAGTGTCAGCATCCCATGTGGGCGTTGATTCGAGCTCCCTGCTAATGGCCTCAGAAGACAGTGTAGGATGGCCCAAGTGCTTGGGACCCTGAACCCACATGGGAGAGCTGGAGTAAGCTCCTGGTTCCTGGTTTCTGATTGGCCTAGCTCCGGCTGTTGCAACCATTTGGGGAGTGAACCAGAGGATAGAAAAATTCTTTTTCTGTCTCTCCTTCTCTCTGTAACTGTGTCTCTCTGATAAATAAGAAAATCTAAAAGAAAGAAAAAGAGAAGAGAAGAGAAGAGAAGAGAAGAGAAGAGAAGAGAAGAGAAGAGAAGAGAAGAGAAGAGAAGAAAAGAAGAAAAAAAGAAAGAGAGAGAGGAAGGAAGGAAGGAAGGAAGCGTTCTATCTAACCAGAAGAGTTTTGGTCCAAGAAATGTGAGGGTCAACTACCCTGTCATCTTTTTGTAACATCTTACCACTCAGTTAGGGAAGTATATCCGTTCAAGGGAAGTGAGCAGCAGAGTGGAAATACTGAAGGCCTACTTTCTAATCAGAGGCCCAGAACGGAGCCAGAAAAATTGGGGGAACTATCTTAATTTTAGTTGCTGTAACAAAAGTAACTTGTGAATTTTGTAGGAACACAAACATTCAGTCTTTAGTGGGGAAGATTTATGAGAGGAGAAAATGTGAATGAGATTGTGTCATATATAATACAGTGCTGGATTCAAGCCAAGCTAATCATGCAAGAATCTTAACATAAATAGGGTAACAAAATCTTGATATTTGAAGTAGAAATGAATAGTCACTGAGGTCTCAGATTTGCTTCCTCCATTAACAATATGCTTTCTAGATTCTATATTACTTCTCATAGCTTGATAGCTCCTTTTTTTTTAAAAAAATTTTATTTGAAAGGCAAAGTGTCAATCCCAAAGGGACAAATATCATATGTTCTCCTTGATCTGTGAAAATTAACTGAGCACCTAAAAGAAAAACTTACAAAATTTATATTTCTTAAATAAAAGCTTTCTAAAAAAGAAAGACAAAGAGAGAGAGAGAGAGGGAGAGGGAGATCGTCCATCCTCTGGTTCACTTCCCAAATGGCTTCAGAATCTGGGCCTAGGCCAGACCAAAGCCAGGAGCTCAGTGCTTCATCTGGGACTCCCACATGCATGGCAGGAGCACAAGCACTTTGGCCATATACCAGTGCTTTTCCCAGGTGCATTAGCAGGGAGCTGGATCAGAAGTGGAGCAGCCAAGACTCAAATCAAGGCTCAAATCGAATGTCAGTGTCTCAGGTGGCAGTTAAACCCACTACACCACAACACTGGCCCCCAGTAGCTCCTTTCTTTTTATGGCTGAATATTATTCCACTGTATGGATGTATCACAGTTTGTTTATTGGTTCATATATTCAAAGATATCTTGGTTGTTTCACAGATTGGACAATTATGAATAAAGAAGCTATAAGCATTCATATGCAGGGACTTGTGTTTACAAAAATTTTCAAATCATTTTGAAAGAATGCCAACACACTTGATGGTTAGAAAAAAGTGGTAAGAACATATTTCGTGGGGCCAGTGCTGTGGTATAGCAGGTAAGGCCACTGCCTGCAGTGCAGGCATCCCATATGGGCGCCAGTTCAAGACCCGGCTTCTCCACTTCTGATCCAGCTCTCTGCTGTGGTCTGGGGAAGCATTGGAGGATGGCCCAAGTCCTTGAGCCCCTGTACTCATGTGGGAAACCTGGAGGAAGCTCCTGGCTCCTGGCTTCGGATTGGTGCAGCTCCAGCCATAGTGGCCAGTTGGGGAGTGAACCAGCAGACGGAAGATCTCTCTCTCTCTCTCTCTCTCTCTCTCTCTCTCTCTCTCTCTCTCTCTCTCCCTCTCTCCCTCTCTCTCTCTCTCTGTCTCCCCTTCTCTCTATGTGTAACTCTGACTTTCAAATAAATAAATAAATCTTAAAAAAGAACATATTTCATTCATAAAAATTCCCATTTATCTAACAAAGTTGCAATGCTGTTTTGAAATTGCATCAGCAATGAATTAGAGTTTCTGTTATCCTATATACTGGTCAATATTTGTTTCTTCCAGTGTTGTGATTTTAGCTGTTCTAATAGGTGTGCTTGGTATCTCAATGTTATTTTCATTTTCATTTCTATAATGACATACTATGTTAAGCAAGTTTACAGGCGTGCATCAGCACTAATGACAAGAAAGAAATATTTGCAAATCATACAAACAACAAATAGCCTGTATCTAGAATACATAAATGGCTCTCAACATTCAAAATCTAGAAAAGAAGCAACTCAATCAAAAAATGGACAAATTTTAAAATAGACCACTAAAATTTACATACTAGTGTAAAAGCAACACATTAGAATTATAATTATATATTAGTGTGTGTATATATAGTGTGTATATATATATATATCCATTAGGAATAGAAAAATACAAACTAAAAGTATAGTGAAGGTTGGGTATATGGCACAATGGGTTAAATCAGACCTTCTGATGACTGTATCCCAAATCAGAGTGTCTGTTTGAGTCTCAGATACTCTGCTTCCAATTCAGCTTCTGTATAATGCATCCTGGGAGGCAATGAACGATGGCTCAAATGCTTATGTCCCTACCACTCATGGGAGACCTAGAAGAATTTCTGGGCTCCTAGCTTCTGCCAAACCCAATCCTGCTTTTATGGGCATTTAGGGAGAGGAACAGTGGATGGAAGATCTCTTTTTTTCTCTGTCTCTATCTCTGTCACTCTGCCTTTCAAGTAGATAAAAATAAATAAAAAACAAACACTGAAAACAAATACAAATTCTGGAGGCTGGAAAGTCTGTAACCAAGATCCTAACTCATTTGGGTTCTAGTGAAATATCACTTTTCATTTTGCAAATGGACATATTCTTGCTGTATCCTCAGAGATATGGAGATGGGGGGAGAGAGCGTGCAATGGGGAGATCTCTTGTGTCTTTTCTTTTAAGCACACTAACCCAATCATGAGGTTCTATTCTCATGATCTAAGTATGTCCCAGAGTCTCATGTCCTAATATAATATTATGGATTCCAGTTTTAATATATAAATTTGGAGGGACACAAATATGTAATCTATGACACAATCCACATATCCCACCATGAGTAATGGACAAATAAAGTGAGAAACAGATATACAAGGGCATACTATTCTGCATCTTAAAAGGATAAACTATTGGTATACGTAACCAACCACATGCATGAATTTCAAGGGCATACTGCTGACTGAAGGAAGCCAGTACTAACAAGTAATATAATCTATTATTTCAGTTATATAACATTCTAAGAAGTATAAAACTATGATGATTTAAAATAGATGAATTGTCAGTATAAAGTGTGGGCAGATGGTATGTCTATGAATAGCACATGGAAACTTGGGGATTTGTTTATAGAACTACTAAATATACTATTTATTACAGCAGTTACACAAATCTATACAGAAACTTATACTCCCCCCACTAAAATTACTTTATAATAATTTAGACATGTAACTTGAGTAATAATTATAATAACAGAAATAAGTGACCAATTCAGATGAAAAGCAGCATAGTAAACGATATTACATGATAAAAGATGATTACATGGTGACATTTGTCAATTTACCAGGAAGTCACAGTAACCCTAAAAGTGTAGGCACCTAAGAGCAGAGCTTTAATGCACAATAAACAAACCCTAGAGAACATTAAAAGAGAAATAAACAAAGCTACAAGTCAGTTATCAAAGCTACAACTGAAATTATATAAAGTATGTTCTCTACCTACAATACAGTTAACTAAAGAAAATAACAAAACAGGTGTCTGTAAAGTCCCCAGGTATTTGGAAATGAAGTAACATATTTTACTAATCCATGTTGAGAGAAATTTTTGAGGAAAATAAGGAAATAGTCTCATTTGAATGAAAATAAAAACATAACACATCAGAATTTTTAGGACTCAGCTGAAACTGCAGTTACACATTAATTTATGTCATTAAATGCTTTGTCAGTAAGAGAGAAAGGAATCTAATCAGTAATCCAAGCTCTCATGGAAGAAACTGTAAAAGGAAAAGTAAACTGAATCCATGGTAAAGAGAATGAAGAGAATAATGTGGATAGCAACAGAAATCAATGAAATGGAAATTATAAAACTAATGACTATCAAAGTAAACAAAAGCAATTGTTGGAAAAATCAGAAAGTTGAAACTCTGATATAATTTTGAGTGATTAAAACCAAAATAAATATTATTTGGTTGAAAAGATGTGTGACATATCTAAAAGTATAGGGAATTGCATATAGAGGGAAAAAGATATACTATACAGGACTTTTCAGGAAGTACAAAGATTACAGACACATAATCTAGCTCTTGACAGTGCAAATAAACCAGGCAACAAAACTGGAATTCAGTGCATTGGGTATCACAGGATGCACAGGTGTCTCTGTGGCAGATGTCCATATTTGAGGGAAAGACTTAACAGCAGTTGTGCTCAGGGGGAACCCAAGTTGTGTGGTTGGAAGTCAGTGCCTACTTCTCTAAGAGAACATGGAAGAAAGGGTGCAGAGTAGGGTTTCCAATCCTCATCTTAATCAGCTGGCCCTGCCTTCTTCACGTTCATGGATTGGACTTCTATGGAAGGCTTCAGTTGGGCTCTGAGGCTCCACTACTCTAATACAAACAACCACTGCCCACCAGTGAGATGTAGTAAGCATCATGGAATCCTGGTCTCCAGGAACCTGGACCCAAGATTGCCTCCGGACCCTCGTTCTGCTTACCACAAGATCTTCACTGACTGCAGAGCTTGCAGATGCCTACAACAGCCACACTAGGTGAGAGGAGCTTCTGGGCATTGGTGCCTGTTAGCTCAGTCTTGGACAAAGGATGACACCACCTGAGCCTTAAGACCTGAGAGAGCAGATGCAAGACAGAAAACTCACAATTACTCACTGTATGTATAATATCGGTGTGTATGTGAGTTATGTAAACACAGTGAAGCTGACTCTGATTTGTGGATGAGCACTTCCTCCCAGTAAACTGCAATCTGGATGGATAATGCTTGTGTGAATGTGGTTGCCAACTACGTCTGCAGCAGAGGGGATGACGTTGGTAGCACACAGGCCTCTCTGTGCACAATACTCTATTGTATTGCTGTAGCCTAGCTGAAGCTTCAGCCCATGACCCTCTCCTGACAGTCGAACCCAAAGATCCTACTGCCCACTGAACAGCCTACCCCAGACATCTATCTCTGCCTCACAGTCAGCATAACCTAAACTCACTTCATCCAACACCCACTTCCTCAAATCTATCCTAACCCAAGTTGCCCCCAGCTTTCTCTCCTTTATCCTTCCACTGACCTGACATGGCTTCCTCTACTTACCTACCTACTGATGTCATCACCTAAGACCAAAGCCTGTACCTCTCTTAAGTTTTCAAGGAGAATCATGGGATGCCACTTCTAATCAGCATGAACCAAGGCTTCCAAGGATGGAATTGGAAGGCAGGGCTGCATTCTCTAAGGCCACATCTGTTTTGTGATAGAGGGTATCCTCTGTTGCCTTTCAAGGTACTAATATTTAAACCTTACAGAGGCCCTACTTTCTAGTAATTTAATGTAACCTTTTCAAACTAAGGCCTTGTTTCTCAGAGACACCACACGCCATGCTGTTGCAGTAGTGAGAAATTACCACATCTGTCCACTTTGGGTCCACATGTGACTGATCAGGGTCTGGGTAAGATCCCTATGTCTCAGTTCTCAGTCCTCCTCAAGGTCGTCATATGTGTTGCTCACAGGGCCCGTTCACATCCTTTATTTTGGCCTGAGAAGCTGTCAGACCAAAGCTCCTATCTCCAAAAGATGCCAGAGAAGGAAGTTAGGGGATGGAAGAGATGCCCTCTCCCCGACATCCCTGAATGAGACCTCTCAGAGGCCACACAAGAATAAGTTTTTTGTAAGGTACCTTCTGTTTGTGGTGAGAAGTCTCCTCCTCTTTTCCTTGACATCCTCATCTTGCAGTCTGACAGCAGAGAAAGAGCTGGATTCTGGGACTTTTTCTGCACATGAGGTGAAATCTCTTTAGTCATCACTTTGAGTCTTAATCTGATGACTGACACCTTATGGAGCTCCCCTCTTCTTCCAAAAATTACAGTATGGCATGAAAAAAAGTTTGACTTACTGTTAACAAAACCAAAAAAGACAACTTCAGCCAAGTAATCGAGGTAACATGGTGATGAGTCATGTTGAGAGTAGGCATAATGGAATGAGAATGACATTTCACCTTTCTGGTCTTACCTAACTCAAAGCATAATCTGATCTAATTATATCTGTCTAATCATAGACAAATGTGTGATCTGTCTAATGCAGCAAATTTCAATTCAAAACCATCTATAAAATACCTGACCAGTACTGCACAAAACATTCAAGCTTATCAAAATCAACCAATTCAGAAACTGGCACAGCCAATAGGCATCGAAAAATATTTGATCACTGAAAGTAGTACAGTATCCCCAGGGATTGCTGGGACAGAAAAATGAACTTTGTGAAAAGCAAGGAAATTTAATAATGTATGGGCATTTTTAATAACAATTTGTCAATGTTGGTTCATTATTTTTATCAAACAATACCAAGGTAAGATATTAATTATAGAGGAAGCAGTGTGGAACATCTGTGAACATATTAGCTTCTGATATGTTTCCTAGACATCAAAAATTATTTTGAAAATTTATAAAAATGAAAAAAGTTACCATACTAGATAACGATTGTGTTTGAAAAACCTAAGCCGACGCCATGGCTCAACAGGTTAATCCTCGGCCTAGCGGCGCTGGCACACCGGGTTCAAGTCCCGGTCAGGGCACCAGATTCTGTCCCGGTTGCCCATCTTCCAGGCCAGCTCTATGCTATGGCCCAGGAAGGCAGTGGAGGATGGCCCAAGTGCTTGGGCCCTGCACCCCATGGGAGACCAGGAGAAGCACTTGGCTTCTGTCTTCGGATCAGCATGGTGTGCCAGCCACAGCGGCCATTGGAGGTTGAACCAACGGCAAAGAAGACCTTTCTGTCTCTCTCTCACTATCCACTCTGCCTGTCAAAAATAAAAAAAAAAAAAAGAAAAACCTACAGCAGACATATTTTGAGGAAATGTTGAAAGCTTCTTCTTTAAGCTTGGGGGACATAAGCTAGAGTTTCTTTTCTTGATATTTCTAACCTTTATTGTAATAGAGACAGTAGCTAGTGTAATAATGAAATGCAGAAAAAAATTATAAAAGAATGAGGGTTAGCAAGCAAGAAAATATGCCTCAATAGTTAATGGGTGATTAGGCTGCACATGAAGAAAATCCAAAATGACTAAGGTACATTATTCAATCTATAAAACAGTATATATGTTTGCTAGGTATATGATCAATATATAAAAAATGAACTTTGTTTTCTGTCAGTAATAAAGAGTATGAAAAAGAAAGCTAAGAAAATATAACTAATCTATCATATCAAGATACCTCAGAATAAATTTTACCAAAATAATAACTTTATAGGAAAAATATATAAATAATATTTGCCAATATGGAATAATTTTGAAAAGACTATGGAAACGGAATTAAAATGTAAGTATATTTTGATATAACATAAGTTAAAATTCATGTATAGTTTTTCATCATATGCATTTTTCATGAGCTTTTTAAGACTCTTTGATGCATGGATCTCAAATTTATTTGCACCAAAATAAACTTACCTTTTCATTCCACTTTCCATAAGCTTTTAAAGATATCTCCATTGTTTTTAAAAGATTTACTTATTTGTTTCAAAGGCAGAGTTACAAAAAGAGAGGGAGAGAGAAAAAGAGAGATTTTCCATCTGCTGACTCACTCCTTTATTTATTTATTTATTTGACAGATAGAGTTAGACAGTGAGAGAGGAGAGAGACAGATAGAAAGGTCTTCTTTCCGTTGGTTCACCCCCTAAATGGCCACTACGGCCAGAGATACGCCGTTCTGAAGCCAGGAGCCAAGTGCTTCCTGCTGGTCTCCCATGTGCGTGCAGGGGAACAAGCACTTGGACCATTTTCAGCTGCTTTCCCAGACATGTTAGCAGGGATATGGATTGGAAGTAGAACAGGCAGAACTTGAACTGGTGCCCATATGGGATTCCAGCATTGCAGGAGATGTTTTAATCCTCTAAGCCGTAATGCCAGCCCCAAGATATCCTCATGTTAATGAAGTTCTAAATGAATGTAAAATAAAATACATTGTGTGCATGGAAGAGTCACTGCCTTAAATACATTAGTATTTCCAAATAAGAAATCTACAAATGGTTGCAATCCCAAATAAAAATAGCTAAATGGTTTTAGATATGAATGAATATTTAAATGTGATGCTTCTGAAACATAAAGACATACAAATGGGCAAGCATAACCAATATAATCTTGAGATAGGAAAAGAAGATGAGAGCAATCACTGTACCAGATAGCAAGCATTATGAAAAAGATATAGTAATGAATAGTTTGATGTTTTGGTGAAAGGACTGACAAGTAGACCAACAGAAGAGAATCCAAGAGCTCTGAAAGAAAAAAAAAGACATGCTTATATGGAATTTTAACTTATGGAAGAGGTGCAACATGAATATTGAATGACAGTCTTCTTAATGACAGGAACAAAATGAGTCTCATACAGAAAACCCACTGCAGCTAATATCTTCCTTCACTATATACAAGAAAATCAATTGTAGGGAGATTGAGGGCTTATGTTAAAAATATGTATTATGATTCTTTTCAAATATGCACAAAGGTATACAGAAAATCCAATGAACTTTTGTGTAGGCTATTAGAGTCAACACTATGAATCAGTTGAGTCATTGATAAGGCTGGAGGGGAGAGGACTGTAAGAGGCCAGAGACATTGGTGAAATCAGTAACAGAAGAGGTGGAGGCAGTGTGAATGGAGGAGGGGAAGACATGATAGCTTGTTCTGCACTCTTTTCTCTGCCAAAGATGATTTTGCTATTTCCAATTACCTTTGTTTTTAAAGACTGGGACTTGGAAATGAATGGTGGCTGGAGAGAAAGCCACCTGGGGCAATGATCTATTCACTCCGCCTCATGCTCCACTCCCTTGCTCATCTCTGGAGTTCTGAGGACCCAAGAAATATAACCTAAACAGTACTATTCCAAAAATATTTGACAAGAAAAAGTTTTGTGGATTCTAGGCATCCCACAGAGGTCCAGAAAACCTATTCTGAATTCGAAGCAGTGCCACATGGTCCACATATGATGGAAGTAATCCTATCTCCTTCCCAACATGGAAAAGAGCTACACACACTTCCTTTCATCTGCCCTTACTTTAGGAAGGATGCTCCTCAGCAGAATTCAGGAACCCTGAGATTTCAAAAGAAATTCATTGTTGTTTTGTCAAAGATTTTATTGAAGATCTGGGTTTTCTCCAGCCATTGTTGCCATGATTGACACAAGCTTTCAGGAGTTGACTTTCTTCCTCAGGTTGGCTCAGTTTCTCAGGTAAAGTTCCTCTTCTCATAGCAAGTACGGGATATAAAACTCAGCAGCCAAGATGGAAGACTCTACTCCCAGAACTGTAGACAGCTGATGGCCAAGTTCCAGTTCTGGAACCCATGTCCTTGGGGATTATTTTCATGGAGTCTTTCCTCTGAGGTCCCAAAGGAGAACACTTCTATGGAATGGTTTATTTTAGATTACAGAAATGGCTTTCTAACTGGTACTTCCTTTTCCATCCTAGTCCCTGTAAACTCCATTGTCATCACAACCACAAGTGATCCTTTTAAAAATTCAATTTATTATTGATTTTTTTTAACTTTCATTTTTAACTTTCATTTAATGAATATAAATTTCCAGTGTACAGCTTAGGGATTACAATGGCTTCCCCCTCCCATAACACGCAACCCTCCCCTCTCCCGCTCCCTCTCCACTTCCATTCACATCAAGATTCATTTTCAATTCTCTTTATATACAGAAGATCAATTTAGTATAAAGATTTCAACAGTTTGCACCCACATAGAAACACAAAGTGAAACATACTAGTTATAGCATTAAATCAAAATGTACAGCACATTAAGGACAGAGATCCCACATGAGGAGCAAGTGCACAGTGGCTCCTGTTGTTGACCCAACAAATTGACACTCTAGTTTATGGCGCCAGTAACCACCCTAGGCTGTCGTCATGAGTTGCCAAGGCTATGGAAGCCTTCCAAGTTTGCCGACTCTGATCATATTTAGACAAGGTCATAAAAGACAGAGTGAGGATAGTAACCAATGATCCTAAGAGTGGCATTTACCAGGTTTGAACAATTATACAGCATTAAGTGGGGAAGAGGACCATCAGTACACACAGGTTGGGAGTAGAGCCATTGGTGGTAGAGTAGAGGTTATGATTACAAAGGAATGAGGCCCAAGTGCGCTAGACAGGGTCTAGAACCAAGGCCAGAGTCATTATTAGAGGAGCTAAGAAAGGTGCTGTCTAAGCTACAATTAAGTTTTCTGATTGAGAGGCAGATAGAACCTGATAGAAGGGGCTTGATAATAATCTGTTGGGCTTTAGGCCTTGTAAGTTGAGAGGCCCAGATCTATCTATCTCTTCACATGGGGTATATCCTAAGGGAGGTGTGAACCTCCTAGGGGAAGGCACTCTGTTGACTTTCATTGCTTGGCTGGCCTGGGAGGAGAGCTGGCCAGGTAACTTACACATCAGAATCCACCATTGTAAAAATCATGTTTATTAAAACAAATGCACAGAGTCTTTAATGTACAACCAAAATACTACATAGAACAATTGCATTGGCCTAAAATTCCCCCGTGCAGTGCCTTTGAAGTCAACTACTACCCCTCTACCAAGCCCCTAGCAACAACAATCTATTTTCAGTTTCTTTCCCAGACTTTAATATGAATGGGTTCATAAATACTCTCAATAAAAGATATTTGTATTACAATCAGCAAGGAATTGACGCCCTGTTGCTCCATGTTCTCTTCTGTATTTGATATTTTTAGATTTTAGCCATTCTAACAAGGATTTAGTGTCATCTTTCTTCATTTTCACTTGCATTTTCATATGACAGGAGATCTTGATCATCTTTTCATACACTTTTTAGCAATCTGTGTATACATTTTGGTGATGTGTCAGAAAAAATAATTGACTTTTTAAATTAATGAACTTCATTATTTAGAACGATGTTGATCAGAAAATACCAAGAGGGACAGAAGTTTGGTGAAGCAGCAAAGACAACACTTTGGATACCACGTCCCATATTGGAGTGCCTGAGTTAGATCTGGTTCCACTCCTGATTCAAGCGTCCTTCTAAAGTGTAACCAGGGAGGCAGCAGGTGATGGCTTATGTAGTTACAGTCCTGCCACCCACACAGGAGCCTGAGATTGAGTTCCTAGATTCTGACTTCAGTATGAACCTGCCCCAGCTGTTGTGGGCATTTGGGTAGCAAGCTAGCAGATCAGCTATCTCTCCCTCTGTCTCTGCCTTTCATATCTCCCACATCAGGATCAGGAACCTGAGCACTGGAGCAATCACATGCTGGCAGGAAGATGGATCGGAAGAAAGAGTAGCTACACTGGAACCATGGACTCTGGCATTACATATTTTATTTGCTTCTCTACACATACTTAAATTCTATTTATAATTGTGTCTAAATTTCAGTATCTGAACTTGCTCAGTAAATGTTGATACTTATTGTTTTCTCCCTAAATACTTGCCATGCTTTCAGGTTTCTCTACGTGTCTCATACATTGTATTGAAACTCATATTCAAAACAACATGACAAATTTGAAAATTAGATTCTATACCTTCCCCAATTTTTACTGCTTTTGTTTGATACCTGAGTGATATTTCTGAGCTAATTTTGTAGGTCTGTACTATTTTTCATGTGTGTTCACTGCACCCTCTGCTCAGTCAGCTTACTGGTCATCTACTGATTAAAAAGAGATTTCCTACAATGCCTACAATCAATAAATCTGCCAGTGTTTGCTGAGCTGCTCTGCATGTTTAATTAGCTGATTCTTCACAATGTAGGCAGTTTACAACTCTGCCTTTACCTTGAGTACCCTGTTTGCACTGAGCCTCAAAATCAGGCAGAGGTGAGAATTTAGGGTCTTCTTAAGTTTCAACTATACATACACACAAAGCCCTAGGCTTGGCCTGGCTTTCTAGATTCCCAGAAATATGAGAAGTCTCCAGAAACTTCATAAACAATTCATATTTGCATAATACTGCAAGGATTTCAAACATTTTTGCTCACAAATATGCTTATATTTTAATTTAATTTTTCCACTAGCATTTTGATATCCCCTTATAGCTTATCAAATCCTATATACATTTTATTCCCGGCTACTCCTTTAAACTTCTAAGGGTAGCCTAATTGTTGCCCAAACTCTTATCCAATGAATCCCTCAAGTAACTGTGACATTAAATAATCACCCAAAATGGTTTTAGACAATTGTCTTCAGAGCAAAGACTTTTTCCCATGTGTTAGATGAGAGTCAGCAGGCAAAATAAACCACATGTAGTCTATCTAAGGGAAATGCCACCTGGCTCCAATAATGGAAATGTATTACTAAGGAATTTCCAACCCTGTGCTTCCAACTCTCAGTACTATTCAGATTGACTTCCATGATGATTTCAGGTTACTGTCGAGCTGGAAAGTAGGTGGGAACTGGAATAGGTCATATTAGAATGTCATTAAACTCACTGTTGTAACTTAGATGCAGACACATTTCTTCCATAAATAACCCTGGATTTTTGTAAGCCTTTGGTTAATGTATAGATTGCTGAAAATGTTGATTCTGGCTTTTGTTTGCTAGTGTTCTCATTGCTCTTATGGCAGAGAGAATTTCCAGTGGTACTTGTTCCCTCCTTTTACTCATAACTCTCCATATTTCAATCTTTTCAAACAAAACATTCATTTTCTTTGGTATCTTGCATTGAAGCCGTTATTTCCTCAGAATTGCATATAGGGTTTAAATGTAGGCTGTAGTTCTTCTTTTTCAGTCTTTCATTGTGTTTTCACTTTTATGAAGTTGATACATTATTATTATTGTGAACACTTTGTAAAATATATATAACCTCAACAAGGAATATTAGAATCTCTTAATCTCATTATACATCACTTACTCTATGCCTTTTGATTTCCCCTTATGTGTCATTAACATCTTCACCAGGTTTAGGTTGATAATAGTCCATTTTTATTATTTTAAAAATTAAACTTTTGGAAGTTTTAGTTGATTCTTTTGTCATTACCACATGGAGTATTTTCCTTTATCTTTTCAGTTTACATGGTTTCCATTACCTACAGTCAACTGCATTCTGAAAATACTAAATGGAAATTTCAAGAAATGCAAAATTCATAATCTTTAAATATAAAAAATGCATGTCATTCTGCAAAGCATCATGAAATTTCATAATATCCCACCTCATCCTAACTGGGACATGAATTATCCCTTTATCCAGCAGATCCGCACTGTCTACACTACCCAATCATTGGTTACTCAGTGTTGACTATCAGATTGACTGTTAGGGTTTCTTTTTTTTTAAAGATTTATTTATTTATTTATTTGTGAAGTAGAGTTACAGACAGAGAGGTAGAGACAGAGAAAAAGGTCTTCACTCCCCAAATGGCCACAATGGCCTGAACTGCACCGATCTGAAGCCAGGAGGCAGGTGCTTCTGGATCTCCCATGTGATTGCAGGGACCCAAGCTCTTGGGCCATCTTCTACTGCTTTCCCAGGCCACAGCAGAGAGCTGGATTTGAAGAAGAGCAGGCAGGACTAGAACCAGCACCCATATGGGATGCTGGCGCCACAGGCGGAGGATTAACCTACTGCACCACGGCGCTGGCCCCCTGTCACAGTTACACAGTGACAAATGACCCTTTCACAGTAGTCCAATACTATTTCACAGGGCCTAAGTCATTCACCTCCCTTCATCTCATCTCTTTGGCATTGTATCACCTCACACTATCACAAGAAGAAGAAGAATGAATATACTACAATGAGATATTTTGAGAGACAGACAGAGAGAGACAGAGAGAGAGAGAGAGAGAAACTACATTTGAAGTGGGAGAACTTGGGTTTAATTTTAAACCAGGTCCTTGCCTTCTACTTAGGGAAACATTCTAAGCATAGCTACATATACCATGAACAAAGTGAAAAAGTTTATGTAAAAGGTGAGAAAGCAAACACACACACACACACACACGGGCATAGTTGAAGAGTGGAGTAGACCAGAAAGAGAAAATGGTTGGGGGAAAGAAGGCAGAGAGGGGGCACCTCCTTGCCTCCTCTAGTCCTGATCTCCAAAGAAACTAGTCAAAGGCCACTCCTAGTTGCTGGCCTCTTTTATAAAATCAAAAAGGCAGCGGCTACATGGCACCTCCCATCTCAGGTCCCAGGTGAAGGGAGATACATCCTGGGCTATTTGATTGACAGGTAGATGGATAGGATTACATAGGTCTGGGTCTTATGGTTTCTAGGTTGTGGACTTAAATTAGCTATTGCATATCATATTTACATAACTTTTATTACAGTATACTAGCATAATTGTTCTGTTTTATTATTGTTGTTATTAATATCTAACTTGCCTAATTTATAAATTATCATAGACAAATACTTACAAGGAAAAATCATAATGTACAAATATAACTCTTGATTCTTACCCACTCAGGTGGCTAGATTGGAACCAGAGCCAAGTTGTAACCATTCATTTGAATGCTGGAAACTTATTCTATTGACCACAAAGTATGTGGCAGATGAAGGAATAGATAAGAAGGCAATTTGAACATAGTTTATTGGAAACAATGAAGAGATAGAAATTCCTAGAGCTGATAAACCAGGAGGACATCTCAGGAAAGAACTGAGGGCTCAGTCTGCATTCAGACTAGGGTTTTTATGGACATGAATATGGGTCCCCATTTCTTCTCCCCTTCTCCTGCTTCGGGAAGGCATGACGGGGGCGGGGGTGTGTGTCTCAGGTGTGGAATTACCCTAAACAGACCCCTCTGGACAACACTGGCCATCAAGGTTCTTTTCTATTGGATAAGTAAATGACTCCTTTAGTCCGGTGATTATTATCTAGTTGTACCTGCTTAATAGCTCCCTCAATTCAGTGAATTTCTTTTGATAAAGGACAGCAAGGATACCTTGGGCTGGGGGAGAAAGACAAGAGACTGGGTCTTGCTTTCAGGATTTGTTTCCTCATTCCATTGCACATAAATTTATTTTCATCCCATTTTATTCAGCCCTCTTACACAGATAGGTTAATATCTACCTAGCTGCCTTAATAATGTCATTCTCAACTAACTACAATAAAGGCCTCAACATTCAGCCTCAATGCCCACTGTAGGGTCCCAGCTATCCTCATGGCAGGTGAATTTCCACTCTTGAAATTTTTCTCTTTGGTAAACATAAAATTTCAACTCAATTGATTTTTTAGTAAAACGCAT
Organism: Lepus europaeus; assembly: GCF_033115175.1. NCBI lineage: Eukaryota > Metazoa > Chordata > Mammalia > Lagomorpha > Leporidae > Lepus > Lepus europaeus. Next base: position 13,161,916 of record NC_084850.1, on the reverse strand, counting down.
TAGTGTCAGAAAAATCCAATCAATTTCTGAAAATATGTGTAAATTGTCTCTTACAGCCTGCACAAAGGATAAAAACATCAAAGACAAAACATTAGAAATGAATAAGAAGTAAGAGAGTGGAAAAAAGAAGGAAAGGGGATGAGAGTGACTTCTGGACCTCTGAGCAGTAACAAAGAGAACAGAGGAAGACCTAGCTAAGCAGTACTTAAAACCCTGGTTTGCACAGATCTTACATGTGCCATTCTCTCTATCTTGGTCCTTTGAAATGCTAATGGAAAGATTAACCACCCTTCACAACTCTCTAAGGACTTTTTCTCCTTAATTTGAAGGTCTTTGTTCTGTGATATCTAAGACTAACCCATGATAGATTCAAAATAAACTCACTTCCTTTTGTTGCTTTGGGGTTGCATTTGTTTATGCAAGCTTTGGGGCAGATATGCTCCTAGATTTTAAAATATGTGTCATCACTTGCTCTGGAAAACTTTCGAGATCTCTCAAGACTTTTATTCCCTTTAATTTCCCCAACCCCTGCTTGCATTGTACCTGGTTATGTTTGGTCTTAATCAATGCCTGTCATACTGTATGAAGTCAGTAAAATGAATCACTCTTTCATTGACTGGTCAAATTAACAAATGGATTTATGAAAGACATGCCTATGAATTTGACATGCTATTGACAAAATATGACTCATCTGCCTCCCAGAAAAGAACACTAATTAAAATATGCATCTGACTAGCATTGCCTGTCTTTTTGCTGTTATTAAAAAAAGACAAAAAAAAAAAAAAGGCCTGCACTGTGGCTTAACAGGCTAATCCTCCGCCTTGCAGCACCGGCACACCGGGTTCTAGTCCCTGTTGGGGCGCCGGATTCTATCCCGGTTGCCCCTCTTCCAGGCCAGCTCTCTGCTATGGCCCGGGAAGGCAGTGGAGGATGGCCCAAGTGCTTGGGCCCTGCACCCGCATGGAGACCAGGAGAAGCACCTGGCTCCTGCCTTTGGATCAGCACGACGCGCCGGCCGCAGCGGCCATTGGAGGGTGAACCAATGGCGAAAAGGAAGACCTTTCTCTCTGTCTCTCTCTCTCTCTCACTATCCACTCTGTCTGTCAAAAAAAAAAATAAAAAAGGACAAAACTCAAAGTGTTAAAATGTAATGTAAAGCAAAGAGAAAATAAAAGACACATAGAAGATTACTGATCCTCTAATTTTAAACAAGACTAAACTGATTTTTACATTAATGAGACGAAAGAGATAGAGAAGGCAGAGAGAGAGAGAGAGAGAGAGAGAGAGAGACTAAGAGGAAGAAAGGGAGAGAGGGAGTAAACAAGTTCAAAATTTAGATACAATGGAAATAGCAGTATAATAATAATAATCTCCTTTAATTTTTAGCAGTTATTGAAATATTCATTTTAAATTTAATGGTTTATTTAAAAATCCCTTCATTAACAGTTTAATCTTAATTATGTCAGTAAAATAGACGGCTTATCTGTTGACAAAACTGTCTTAAAAATCTGGGAAAGATGATGAATAAGAGTTAATATTAAGACAATGAGTGCTCAAAAACTGTTTCTACATATATTTTAGTTGTGTCACACTAAATGATATGCAGTTAAAAAATAAAAAAAAATATTATGTAGGATCTCTGTCTTTAATGTGCAGTACACTCTTATTTAATGCTATAACTAGTACTCCAACAGTATTTTTTTTCACTTTGTGTTGCTATATGGGGGCAAACTGTTGAAATCGTTACCTAATATATACTAAACTGATCTTCTGTATATAAAGAGAATTGAAAATGAATCATGATGTGATTGCAAGGGGAGAGGGAGCGGGAAAGGGGAGGGTTGCGGGTGGGAGGGAAGTTATGGGAGGGGGAAGCCATTGTAACCCATAAGCTGTACTTTGGAAATTTATATTCATTAAATAAAAGTTTAATTAAATATATATATATATTATTTTTTACTGTTAATTCATTCTGAAAATTAGAAGAGTTTCTGACTCTAAAATGTCACATGAAAAGCTGGTCTTTTTTTCATGAGGGACTTCTTCTTTAAGTCTAGTTTTATTGTACTTATTGTGTGAAGTCACAGTCCACATGGGTCTTGAAGTGGAACATTTTTCTGTTGATATTTAAATGAAAGCTCTGTAGAATTTGTTGAAGGAAAGAGCAAATAATCAACTAGATAGATACTGACTCACAGCATAAACAATGTGAAATGCATGTGCCATACTGAAATAGTATGAGTTTAACAATACTAATAATTGCTAGTGAGAACGTGCACATGTGTGTGTACCCTTGTGTCGATGCATCTTAGCAACAGAAACAAATATAATTGGGAATGAATTGTGTCTTACTTCAAAATTTTTAAGCTCTTGTGTGTGCAGTAAGATAAATATAAAAATGACAACTGTAAGTGGCATAAAATGATGCATATCAATATTAAGATATAGAATGTAATGTGCATTCCAAAAAGACAGGTCCAAGTATAAATCTCCATGAGGACAGAAAAAATCCTTAATGAAAGATAGGGTGTTACACTTGAGGATAAGCAGTGCATTTTTTATGACTTTATTTAGAAAATTCCAAAGCCTGGAGTGCAGCACTAAAATAATCCTATGCTTTGTTTCTAACAAGGAGATGTAGGAAATTGCCCTTGAACTCCTCATAGTTTTCTGTAAAATACTGAATAGGGTTAGGAAGGAAAAACTTTGAGATTACTTTTTTTGCCATCTGCAATATAGGTATCTGAGTCCACTTAACTGAAAATACAAGTATTTTGGCTTGTGTTGTATGAATGACAAAAGAATTGCCACCATTAATTCATGGTTGATATATTATTGGTTGGTTGATATGTTATTCTTCTCAAGAGTTCTTGAAAAATTCTGAAGTACAGCACAGGTATTCTATATATTTAAATCAGGATATTATTAGACACTTTAGAGGGGCAATGAGAGGGCTTCTGGGGAGTTCACAAAATTCTATGTCCTAGTGTGTTGTTTAGTTAAACACACTTATTTTTGTGAAAAATCATTAGCATGTCTATTAATGATTCATGCTTTTATCAGATATAATTGATATTTCAGTAAAAACTTGAAAAGGAAGGTCTAGAAAAAGAAAATAAGTAAAACATAAGGAACTTAATTCACCCTTAGACCTCAGTGATTGCTAAATGAAATTGGCAACCATGTGTTTCACTTCTGCCAACTTTCATAGGTAAAATATCAATTAATCAATGAATAATGGCTACATCCCTGAAGAATCTGCACAAGTACATGAATTTGACTCGTTGACATATTCTTGAGAAGATTCGCATGATTCTCTATATGAAACGTGGCACTAATGCCAATTGATTGGCTCGAGTTTGTACAGACAACATCCCTTTCAAAGCACATACACTAACAGCAGTTTCCTATGATGGTTAACTCTATCAGAATTGGAAAATTATTTCCTCTCCATGAAATTAACATTTTCCTCTGACCTACCCAGCCCCCCCCCCGATGCCCTCTACTTAATCCTATAGTGAAAGCAAGATTTTATGTTCATATCTCTCAGAAGTCTCTTCCCTCCATAAAAGCAATTCCTTTGTAGCTCATTTCATAATAGAGTGTGGGCAGCCACAGAGAGTTGCCCCTTTTGTTTACACTTAAACATATGGATGAAAAAATCCTGGCTCAGACAAAAGGCTAAGGAGATTCCAGGAAGAGGCAGGAAGAACAATATCTCACTGTTAAACTTCTCACAAGAGATGATATAGATAATCAGTTACACCTGCAACCTGCATTTATCAACTAGGTGTTTTATTATACCCTTGTAATCAATGATTTTTTTTAACTGTAATTAGGTAGATATAAATTTCCAAAGTACAGTTTATGTATTACAATGGCTTTCCCCCCCCATAACTCCCCTCCACCTGCAACGCAACCCTCCCATTTCCCGCTCCCTCTCCCATTCCATTCACATCAAGATTCATTTTCAATTATCTTTATATACAGAAGAGCAATTTAGTATATATTAAGTAAAGATTTCGTCAGTTTGCCCCCACACAGAATACAAACTGCCAAATACTGTTTGAGCACTAGCCATAGCATGAATTCACATTGAACTACACATTAAGGACAGAGATCCTACATGGGGAGTAAGTGCACAGTAACTCCTGTTGTTGACTTAACAAATTGACACTCTTGTTTAAGGCGTCAGCAATCTTCCCAGGCTCTAGTCATGAGTTGCCAAGGCCATGGAAGCCCCCTAAGCTCACCGACCTTGATCTTATTTTGATGAGGCCATAGTCAAAGCGGAAGTTCTCTCCTCCCATCAGAGAAAGGTACCTCCTTTGATGTCCCGTTCCTTCCACTGGGATCTCACTCGCAGAGACCTTTCATTTAGGTCTTCTTCTTTTTTTTTTTTCCAGAGTGTCTTGGCTTTCGATGCCTAAAATACTCTCATGGGCTCTTGAGCCGGATCCGAATGCCTTAAGGGCTGATTTCGAGGCCAGAGTGCTATTTAGGACATCTGCCATTCTATGAGTCTGCTGTGTATCCCGCTTCCCATGTTGGATTGTTCTCTCCCTTTTTTATTCTATCAGTTAGTATTTGCAGACACTTGTCTTGTTTATGTGATCCCTTTGAATCTTAGACCTATCATTATGTTCTATTGTGACCTGAAATTGATCACTTGGACTAGTGAGGTGGCATTTGCACATGCCACCTTGATGGGATTGTATTAGAATCCCCTGGCACAGTTCTAACTCCACCACTTGGGGCAAGTCAGCTTGAGCATGTCCCAAATTGTACACGCCTCCCTCTCTTATTCCCACTCTTATATTTAACAGAGATCACTTTTCATTTAAATTTAAACACCTAAGAATAATTGTGTGTTAATTACAAAGCTCAACCAAGTAGAACAAACAAAAATATTAAAAGGGATATAGTATTAAATTGTACATCAACAGTGATGATAAGGGCTGATCAAGTCATTGTTTCTCATAGTGTCCATTTTACTTCACCAGGTTTCCTTTTGATGCTCGGTTAGTTGTCACTGATCAGGGAGAACATATGGTATTTGTCCCTTTGGGAATGGCTTATTTCACTCAGCATGATGTTTTCCAGATTCCTCCATTTTGTTGCAAATGACAGGATTTCTTGTTTTTTTTTTTTTTGACTGCTGTATAGTATTCTATAGAGTATATGTCCCATAATTTCTTGATCCAGTCTACTCTTGATGGGCATTTGGGTTGATTCCAGGTCTTAGCTATTGTGAATTGAGCTGCAATAAACATTAATGTGCAGATGGCTTTTGTGTTTGCCAATTTATTTCCTTTGGGTAAATTCCAAGGAGTGGGATGGCTGATTTGCATGGTAGGGTTATATTCAGGTTTATGAGGAATCTCCAGACTGACTTCCATAGTAGCTTTACTAGTTTGCATTCCCAACAACAGTGGGTTACTGTCCCTTTTTCCCCACATCCTCTCCAGCATCTCTTGTTTGTAGATTTCTGAATGTAAGCCATTCTAACTGGGGTGAGATGAAACCTCATTGTGGTTTTGATTTGCATTTCCATGATTGCTGGTGATCCTGAACATTTTTTCATATGCCTGTTGGCCATTTGGATTTCCTCTTTCAAAAAATGTCTATTGAGGTCCTTGGCCCATCTCTTAAGTGGGTTGTTTGTTTTGATGTTGTGGAGTTTCTTGATCTCTTTGTAGATTCTGGTTATTAAACCTTTATCTTTTGCACAGTTTGCAAATATTTTTTTCCCATTCTGTCGGTTGCCTCTTCACTTTCCTGACTGTTTCTTTTGAAGTACAGAACCTTCTCAATTTGATGCAATCCCAAATGTTAATTTTGGCTTTGACTGCCTGTGCTTCTGGGGTCTTTTCCAAGAAGTCTTTGCCTGTACCTATATCTTGCAGGGTTTCTCCAATGTTCTCTAATAATTTGATGGTGTCGGGTCATAGATTTAGGACTTTAATCTATGTTGAGTGGATTTTTGTGTAAGGTGAAAGGTAGGGGTCTTGCTTCATGCTTCTGCACATGGGAATCCAATTATCCCAGCACCTTTTATTGAACAGACAGTCCTTACTCCAGGGATTGGTTTTGCATACTTGATCAACTATAAGTTGCCTGCAGATGTTTGGATTGATTTCTGGTGTTTCTATTCTGTTCCATTGGTCTATCCATCTGTTTCTGTACCAGTACCATGCTGTTTTGATAACAACTGCCCTGTAGTATGCCCTAAAACCTGGTATTGTGATGCCTCCAGCTTTGTTTTTGTTGTACAAGATTGCTTTGGCTATTCGAGTTCTCCTGTTTCTCCTTATGAATTTCAGCATCATGTTTCCATATCTGAGAAGAATGCCTTTGGTATTTTGATTGGTATCACATTGAATGTATAAATTGCTTTTGGGAGAATGGACATTTTGATGATGTTTATTCTTCCAATCCATGAGCATGGAAGATTTCTCCATTTTTTGGTGTCCTCTTCTATTTCTTTCTTTAAGATTTTGTAATTCTCATCATAGAGATCCTTTACGTCCTTGGTTAAGTTTATTCCAAGATATTTGATTGTTTCTGTGACTATTGTGAATGGGATTGATCTTAGAAGTTCTTTCTCGTGGCCCGTGCCATGGCTCAACAGGATAATCCCCGCCTAGCGGCGCCGGCAATCAAGGTTCTAGTCCCAGTTGGGGTGCCGGATTCTGCCCTGGTTGCTCCTCTTCCAATCCAGCTCTCTGCTGTGGCCCGGGAGTGCAGTGGAGGATGGCTCAAGTCCTTGGGCCCTGCACCCCATGGGAGACCGGGAGAAGCACCTGGCTCCTGGCTTCGGATCAGCGTGATGCGCTGGCAGCAGCGTGCCAGCTGTGGTGGCCATTGGAGTGTGAACCAATGGCAAAGGAAGACCTTTCTGTCTGTCTCTCTCTCACTGTCCACTCTGCCTGTCAAAAATAAAAAAAAAAGTTCTTTCTCAGCCGTGGCATTGCCTGTGTATACAAAGGCTGTTGATTTTTGTGCATTGATTTTATATCCTGCTACTTTGCCAAACTCTTCGATGAGTTCCAATAGTCTCTTAGTAGAGTTCTTTGGATCCCCTAAATAAAGAATCATATCATCTGCAAAGAGGGATAATTCGACTTCTTTCTTCCCAATTTGTATCCCTTTAATTTCTTTTTCTTGCCTAATAGCTCTGGCTAAAACTTCCAAAACTCTATTGAATAGCAGTGGTGAGAGTGGGAATCCCTGTCTGGTACCACATCTCAGTGGAAATGCTTCCAATTTTGCCCCATTCAACAGGATGCTGGCCATGGGTTTTTCATAAATTGCTTTGATTTTATTGAGGAATGTTCCTTCCATACCCAGTTTGCTTAGGGTTTTCATCATGAAAGGGTGTTGTATTTTATCAAATGCATTCTCTGCATCTATTGAGATAATCACATGGTTTTTCTTCTGCTGTCTATTAATGTGGTGTATTACGTTGATTGTTTTGCGAACGGTGAACCATCCCTGCACACCAGGGATCAATCCCCCTTGGTCTGGGTGGATGATCTTTCTGATGTGTTGTTGCATTCTATTGGCCAGAATTTTATTGTGGATTTTTGTGCCTATGTTCATCAGGGATATTGGTCTGTAATTTTCTCTCAAAGCTGCATCTTTTTCAGGTTTAGGAATTAAGGTGATGCTGGCTTCATAGAAAGAATTTGGGAGGATTACCTCTTTTTCAATTATTCTGAATATTTTGAGAAGAATTGGAGTTAGTTCTTCTTTAAATGTCTGGTAGAATTCAGCAGTAAATCCATCTGGTCCTGGTCTTTTCTTTCTTGGGAGCGCCTTTATTACTGCTTCAATTTCTGACTCAGTTATGGGTCTGTTTAGGTTTTCTATGTCTTCCTGGTTCAATTCAGGTAGGTTGTATGTGTCCAGGAATCAATCCATTTCTGATAGATTTCCCTGTTTGCTGGCATACAAGCCCTTGTAGTAATTTCTGATGATTCTTTTTGTTTCTGTGGTGTCTGGTGTTACGTTTCCCTTTTCATCTCTGCTTTTATTGATTTGAGTCATTTTTCTTCTTTTTTTAGTTAGTTGGGCCAATGGAGTGTCAATTATGTTTATTTTTTAAAAAAACAGCTCCTCATTTTGCTGATTTTTTACTTTTTTAATTAAATCCTGTTGATTTCTTCTCTGATTTTAATTATTTCTCTTCTCCTACTAGCTTTGGGTCTGGTTTGCTGCAGATATTCTAGATCCTTGAGATGACTTGAAAGCTCATCTATTTAGTGCCTTTCCAATTTACTGATATAGGCACCTATTGATATAATTTTTCCTCTTAACACTGCTTTTGCTGTATCCCATAAGTTTTGATATGTTGTGCTGTTGTCCTCATTTACTTCCAGAAAGTTTTTGATTTCTCTTTTGATTTCTTCTATGACCCAGTGTTCATTCAGGAGCATGTTGTTCATGTGTTTGCATATGCTCTAGGGATTCCTTAGTTGCTAGTTTCCAACTTCATTCCACTGTGGTCTGAGAAGCTGCATCGTGTGATGCTAATTCTTTTGAATTTGCTGAGACTTGCTTTATGGCCTAGTATGTGGTCAATCCTAGAGAAGGTTCCATGTACTGCTGAGAAGAATGTAAATTCTTTATGTGTAGGATGAAAAGTTCTGTAGATATCTGTTAGGTCCATTTGGGCTATAGTTTCATTTAAATCTACTGTCTCCTTGTTGATCTTCTGTGCTGTTTATCTATTTCTGAGAGTGGAGTATTGAAGTCACCTATTACTATTGTATTGGAATCTAAGTCTCCCGTTGAGTCCTTCAACAAATCTTTTAAATATACCAGTGCCCTGTAATTAGGTGCATATACATTGATAATCGTTATATCTTCCTGTTAAACTTATCCGTTAATAATCATATAGTGTCCCTCTTTGTCTCTCTTAACAGTTTTTGTGTTAAAGTTTATTTTGTGTGATATTAAGATGGCTACACCCGCTCTTTTTTCATTTCAGTTGGCATGGTATATCTTTTTCCAGCCTTTCACTTCAGTCTGTATGCATCTTTGTTGGAAAGATTTGTTTCTTGTAAGCAGCAAATACATGGGTTTTGTACCTTAACCCAATCAGGCAATCTGTGCCTTTTAACTGGAGAGTTAAGGCCATTAACGTTCAATGTGACTATTGATAAGTAGCAACTGCGCTGCCATTTGCCAAAGATATTTTCTAATATATGCTTTGAGTTTCCTGTGATCTTTTGCTGTGAGGTTTCCTTCCTTTACCTTCTTTCATATTGGTGACCGTGTTTCTGTGTTTCTGTGTGTAACACATCTTTAAGCATCTTTTGTAGGGCTGGATGAGTGGTGACAAATTCTTTCAATTTCTGTTTTCTATGAAAGGTCTTTATTTCACCTTCATTCACATATGAGAGCTTTGCAGGATATAATATTCTGGGCTGGCAGTTTTTCTTTCTTAGCACTTGGGATATGTCTCGCCATTCTCTCCTAGCTTGTAGGGTTTCTGCTGAGAAGTCTGCTGTGAGTCTAATTGGAGATCCTCTGAGAGTAATCTGACGTTTCTCTCTTGCACATTTTAGGATCTTTTCTTTATGTTTCACTGTGGTGAGTTTAATTACAACATGTCATGGTGAGGATCTCTTTTGGTCATGGTTACTAGGGGTTCTATGAGCTTCCTGTATTAGGATGTCTCTGTCCTTCTCCAGACCTGGGAAGTTCTCTGCAAGTATCTCACTAAAAAGGCCTTCTAATCCTTTCTCTCTCCCTATGCCTTCAGGAACTCCTAGAACTCAAATGTTGGATTTTGTAATAGTATCCTGTAGATTTCCAACAATATTTTTTAGATTTCTAATTTCCTCTTCTTTTCTTTGGTTTGACTGTATACTTTCCTGTGCTCTCTCTTCTAAGTTCAGAATTCTCTCTTCTGTCTCACTTACTCTGTTTTTAAGGCTCTCTACTGTATTTGTCATTTGGTCTATTGAGTTCTTCATTTCATTTTGATTTCTCTTCACTATCACACTTTCCTGTTCTACTAGTTTTTGCGTTTCATTTTGATTTCTCCTTAAGATTTCATTTTCTCAAAGGAGATTTTCTATTCCTGTCCAGTAAGGATTTCTGTAGTTCAAGATTTGTTTTTAAAGACTTCTAAATGTTCTTATCATAAATTTTTGAAATCCGTATCTTGCATTTCTTCTATCTCATCATCATAATCTTGGCTTGGGGTGTCTTGTTCATTTGGGGGCGTCATAACATCTTCCTTATTCTTGTTCCCTCGGTTTCTGTGTTTATTGCTTGGCATTGTAGAGATATTCTTTGAATTCTTCTCCCCTCGCTGCTGTGTTTTTTTCTTGTTATACTATGTTATACTTGTTATACTATGTGTTAATGTACTGTCTGCTTTTGGAGGAGCCTTAGAGGCTTGAGATGGGTGTGGCCGGAGAGCTCTGCTTGGTTCTTCAGCGTTAAGGGTGTGCCAAAGGTGACACACTCAGGTTAGGCATGGTAAATCTCTCTTTCTCTCTCTCTCTTTCTTTCTTTCTTTCTTTCTTTCTTTCTTTCTTTATTTTTTTTATTCAGGAGGGAAGTAATACTGCACAGCTGAGTGGAATTGAAAGTAGTCAGCTTCTGATTTCTGCCTTCTGTGTGTATATCATTCATCTGCTTTTTCCCAAGGACCACACAAAGAATCTGTGCTGCCCTCAATGTGGGCTCAAATTCTCTTGCAGTCTCCCACTGGGTTGCCAAGGTTACCGATTTGTAGCATCTCTGGAGAGTACTCACGTGAACTCCATGAATTCTCTTGCCAAACATCTCTTTTTTTCACCGCCTCAGTTCATTAGCTCCACCCATTCACTAAATCCTAACCTCCTGTTATTTCACCCACCCCAGTGTCAGGTTTTTCTGTTTGACTGAGGGAGGGTGCAGCTCTGAGTTCTTGCACAGCCCTGAGGTCGTGCACCTTTTATGTTTGTCCAAAATGGCGCCTGCTCTTTGCCTCTTACTTGCCTTTGTGAGGTGGGCAGAGAGAGACCTTACCGGTCCCCCTTTTTTTTTTTTTCCCGCTCTCCTGTAGTTAGTCTCTTGAACTTTCCCCAGAGGGGCTTCAAGCCATTTCCCTGCCAATGTCTCAGGTTACTGAGCTCACCTCCCCTTCCAGTGCAGATGCGTAGACTCTGCTGTTGGGCTTCGGAGCCGTGGGCGTCCTTGCTCTCCCCACAGGTCATCCTTGTCACATTCACTAGATCTGGAAGAGTTTCCTCTGCAATTTTTTCCCCAAGCCTTTCCCAAAAACTACCGTGACTCCACTTTTATTAACCTATCTTTTCCTGGACTATCAGTGAGCGTCCTCACTATTCCGCCATCTTGGCTCCGCCCCGTAATCTGTTAAGTGGAAGAACCTTGTTGGGAACTCTTTGTAACCCCAAAAGTCTTTTAGATATGTAAATCTTTTGTGTGCCTTCTTGTATACAACTGGCCATGTTTGAATACTACTGGATTTGTTGAATAAACGAGTCTTGATCAGGATTTGTCTTGGCTCCATTCTTTGCGTCCTTGTCCCCACATTCCCACTCTCTGTTTCAGGAAACCCAGTTCTTTGTGTCTACACTCTATTCTAGCATTAAGTTAGAAAAATTATTTGATATGAATTTGTGACATTTTGCTTTCCATTTATGTGCATCTAACATCTTTGCAGCATGCATATGCCTCTGCTTATCTGTTTATTTTTGAAAGACCTGGACCTTTAAAGGTGATGTTTGATTATCCACAGGTAACTGAATATTTCGTGCTCCAATGATCTTATAATTTTTTCTTATTTTCATGAATCTCAGTTTATATTAAACTTAGAGAGTAAATCATTCTTAGAGCAGCTATACAAATGAAAGCGAAACTTAAAATCACCTGACTCCAAAATTCCATATAGTCTTGTCTTTGATTTATACTTGCACTGAGGCTGTTATTCACTCCCCTCATCAAATTATAACTGGTACATTAATAAGTGCCTGTTGACATAATTAATATTGCTTCTACTATATATCTATAGCTCTAATGAACTTTTTAACAATTCTAGCTTATGCTTAAAATTAATAAAATTGAGTGAGATGATGGCATGTTGGCATAGTGGGTAAGGCCGCCACCTGTGATGCCAGCATCCTATATGGGCACTAACTCCTGTCTAGGTTGCCCCACTTGTGATCCAGCTCACTGATAATGGTTTGGGAAAGCAGCAGAAGATGGCCCAAGGTCTTGGACCCCTGCCACCCAGGTGGGAGACCTGGAAGAAGCTCTTGCCTCCTGACTTTGGCTGGACCCATTTGCAGCAGTCTACTGGGGAGTGAACCAGCTGAATAAATGATATCTGTCTCTTTGTGTCTCCCTCTCCCACAGTAATTCTGACTTTCAAATAAATAAATACATCTTCTATGAAAAGAAAACTGAGTGAACTTATCAGTGTGTTGAGAAGTGATCTGATTGCAAATAACTGAAAATATCACACTTTAATTGTTGGTAATCTCTGGGGAAAGAGCACAAGTTAGGAAAGAGATACAAGAGAGGAGTCACAAAGCGTACTTTAATCCAACCAGTTCTGTTTATTTTACCATTTTAGTTTTTCTTTTACTTCTGATAACTAGGTTTCCAAACATAAAGATACCCTTTACAGCTTGACATTCACATCCGTGACTTCATGTCAATGTCATTAATATTCAACTATAAAATATATTTATTTAAATGTGTGAATTCAGAAGCATTGCTGTATTCTAAACTATAATTTTACTGTTTTCAGAAACATCATTTCCTAAAATAGGTTTGTGTGATTTAATGAAAGTCGTTAAACAAATCTTTTTTGTTGTTGTTGTTTGTTAAAAATTTATTTATTTATTTTTTAAGACAGAGTTACAGAGAGGCAGAGGCAGGGAGAGAGAGAGAGAGAGATGTCTTCCATCTGCTGGTTCACTCCCCAAATGCCCACAACGACAGGAGCTAGGAGATTTTCTGGGTCTCCCATGTTTGTATAGGGGTCCAAGCACTTGGACCATCTTCTACTGCTATCCCAGGCCATAGCAGAGAGCTAAACTGGAAGTGGAGCAGCCAGGATTCGAACCAGTGCCCACTTTACCTACTATGCCACAGCGCCAGCCCCTGAACAAATCTTTTGAGAAGATAGATATGAGCATTAATCCCTGTATTTGGGTAAAATTCATTCCAGTGTTTTCGTACACATTCACTGATTTTATTTCATCATTACACAGATTGACTTCTTTGTAGCATTTGCCAATATGAACATTTTTTTCTTTTTCAACTTTCTTTTCATTAATTCTGGAATATTTCATTTTTCTTTTCCTCTTCCTACTTCATACCTCTCTGATAGTGTGATCCATCACTTCTCTAATCCTCAAAATCTGAACACTCCCTGAAATTAAGTCTTTGCATTTTTTCTTTATCTCTTTAGGAATGTGCTCATTTTATAACATGTGGGCAAGTACAAATTTATCTAAATATTCCTCAAATCCATCTCTAGGCTAATTGCCTGGGTAAATAGCAAGTATCATTATGGACACAGAGTGAGATGCATGAGTTAAAGATTAGAGAAATGAAGCAATTTCAGGTGTTGACTACATCTACCATATGGCAGTGGGAGTAGATGAGTGGAGAAGAGTATATATGATGGACTTTGATATCATTTGTATCATTCTAATGCCATGTAAGATGATCACAGGGCTAGCAAAGGGGAGTGTTGTGATCATGGGTGAAATACTCCAACAGCAACAAGCTTCCAGAAAGGGGCAGATAGTAAATATATTATGCTTCCCAAAGCATGTATCAGTCATATACACTGAGTAAGTGAATGTGAATGATTGTGTGCTATTTCTCAAATAAAGCAGAATAAATTTGACCCATTGGCTATAGCTTGCTGGCCCCTGAAATAGAGGACTGACTAATACATTAGCATGTAGGATATTTTAGATGAGTATAATGAAGTATTGCTCTAGAAACAGGAAGAAGATGCCACTATTTTACCTTGTAGTAGTTGAGAAATAGAACACACAGACAGCATGTATTTTAAAAGGGCTTTAAGAGAAGTGATGAATATCCATTATCAGAAAAGAATGTCTAATCAATAGGTTGAGGATGTAGGAGAATTGTGAGCCATAGAATGGAGGTATTGGGTCATGGTAAAGATTTAACTGAGTTCTTCTAAAGCCACATTCAATGCCATGGAGCTGAAACACAACTTCTCATTTTTTAAAAAAATTATTTATTTACTTGACTGAAGAGTGGAAGAGAGAGATAAGAGAGGGAGAGGGAGAGAGACCTTCTATCTACTGCTCACTTCCTAAATTGCCACAACAGTCAAATCTGGGCAATGATGAAGCCAGGAACCAGAAACTCCATCCTTGTCTCCTATCTTCAAGCAGCAGCTTAACCCACTTTGCCATGATGCCAGTACTTCGAAAGGCATGCATTATTTTCATTGCTTCTTGCACATAATTCAAGGTAAGGTAAATTCTGCTTCTATTTTTATTACTTTGTAACTTTCAGGGCTCTTTATATTAAGACTCACGCAAGGGGAATTTGGCTGTCATCTTTTGTTTATATACATATGTATATTCATTGACACAGTGCATTCCTTGGATATTGACAAAAATACAAAATGGCATGTATGATTACAATTATACAATTTATAACATAGCTTTATTTTTAAATGGATTTCAATTAATCTTCAAGTCCTTTGCTATTCACTATGGTAAACATAGTAAAAAATCTGGCTTTGAACTTTTGGTAAGTTCCACAATGATTTATTATTCAAAATTACAGCAGAGTAAATTTTAGCTGTAAAACATGACCTTTTTAGTGTCCTATTTCCTGAAACATAGCCCACTGTTATTTGACTTCACACAGTGATTCAATATTATAAATTACTGCAATTCTCTTCAAATAAAAACGCATCGAGTACTGCTTTTTTATAGCAGAGTAAAACAAAGCAAGTCAAATTAAATATAAGTGTACATATATGTAAAACACACACAAGAGCATCACTTGCTCTGGAGAATTCTCCCAAGAAGATAATCCTTAGAAGAACTGTTACTTGACTTACTTGCCAATGGGAATGATTTTTTGGAAACAATGTTTGACACTTTCTATCATTCCCAATACTGACAAGAGATTTCTATGCCACATTGCAGCTTTTATTCTGTGAGATACATTGCCTTTCACAGCATTTTGTTCACCTGCCAGTAAATTCTATAGTATAATTGGGTGTTGTATATCATTGATATGGTATCTAGAATACCTCACTACTTTTCAATGTGTGAGGCATTATCTAATCTGCTTTACACACACTGTTTAATATATGTTTCACAGCAGTTTCATCAGTTACTCTAATTTTACAGATAGAAAAACTAAGGCTCAGAGACAGCCAATGGCCAGGAGATTGTGTAAGCAGTTTTTCAACTAGACTCTGAATGGCCTCAAAGGAAACATCATTTCTATAATACTTCCTCTTGCAGTGAAATTTGTTCAGTATTAAGTAATGCATCTTATATTTAATGTTATAGGAAATCTAAGACAAATGAGAGCTGCTTAGAAAAATATTTAGTATAATGAGAAAACACAAATAAGGAAAAAGAAGAAAATAAATAGTGCCTGTAATCTCACTCCATCGAAATAAATATAATATGCTCCTGAAACACTATGGAATCAATGAAAACCTTAAAAAGTAAATTTAAAAGTATCTTGAGAAAAACAAAAATGGTTTTGCAGATAGCAAAATATATGGGATGGAGTAAATCAGTTCTAAGAGGAATGTTTAGGTCAATAAACATACAATAAAAGAAAAATTTCAAATAAACTAATGTTGCACTTTAAAAAAACAGAAAAGAAAAATAAATTAAGCCCAACCTTAGTGTACTGGAGGGAATAATAAAAATCAAAGAAGAAATAATTTAAATAGAGACTAAAAATTATTGAAAAGATCACTGAAACCAAAAGTTACTTTTTTAAAAAGATAAACAAAAATTACCAAATTTTAATTACATTATGAAAAAAGAGAGAAGACCTAAATTGTCAGTTATGGGATAGGATAAATTATGACTGACACCACAAGGCAGCAAAGGATCATAAGAGGCTACTATGAAGAATTATGCACAAACACATTGGAAAATCTAGAAAAATGAATATATTCTTAGACACACACAAACAGGACTGAGTCATGAAAAAATTTGAAAACCTGAATGATGATATCTTCCATGTTGATTTTTATCAATCATTCAAAGAAGAGCTAACATCAATTCTTCTGAAATTCTTGAAAAAAATAGAAGAGGAAATAATTCCAAATTA
The DNA here is from genome assembly GCF_033115175.1 of Lepus europaeus. NCBI lineage: Eukaryota > Metazoa > Chordata > Mammalia > Lagomorpha > Leporidae > Lepus > Lepus europaeus. The sequence continues at coordinate 13,145,587 of NC_084850.1, read as the reverse complement.
ATTTTATGAGACCATTATTACTTTATACATATTGCATACAATTTGTTCATCTAACATCTGAATAAAAGTATATTCAGACAATTTCAAAGATATTAGAAGTTTTACAGTGAAGCATAAAAATTGAAAATAGATCTTTAATTCTTGATAGGAAGAGAGAAAAATAAAGTTCGGATCATCACACAATTCTAAGGCTGAATATAAGTTGAAAAATGTAGGTATTACACTCTTTACTTGGTAAATATGCTGTAGGAAAACCATGTATGAAACTTTTCATGAAATATCCTATGGGAGTTCTTTAAAAAGTTCATGGAAAACATGCCTTATGTCTGTTTGAAATATTTTTGCACCAAAATAAGTTAATTTTTAATTTCATTTCCCACAAACTTTTAAAAAATCCTTATATTTTGAGTGTTCTAGAAAATTTTGAAAGGAGAATTATTCTACGTCATAATAATTACAATAGTCTTTTAGTAATTACTATATTTTAGAGCTTCTAAAAGATTGTCATTTTTATCTATTCACATTATTTATTGCCAATCATGTTCTAGTGATATCATATTTACACACAAGCACAGTGGAAGTATGGGCTGTCCATACGCAAAAAATGGACTGCTAAATATTTAAATGAACAAAAATTTCCTTTAATTGTCATCAAGAAATATCAAGTAAGTATCTGGATTTTTGAGGCTATGAATAATCAGAAGATCAAGAAATCCTGGACCCGTGTTCTCATAAGGAAATCAACAATAAGTTTGTGTTCTTTATGAAAAGGGTGTTTACTCTCCAGTTCACTTCCATAGCAACCGCTTCTTATGACGTTACACCTCTCTCAATTAATTCACTCACCTTAACTGCAAGGGGCTTGTGTGTATTTGAGTAAGGAACCTGTGCCATGTAAGAAGTATCTGTGTGTATGTCAAGGATATCATCCTGTGTATGATAAAATGTGTCCTTGACTAGAAATCAGGAGATCTAGCTTATTCCCATTTTCACTTCCCTGTTTTGGAGCAATTAATTCCCCTAAGATATATTATAAGGTATAGATTCCAGACACTTTGGCTCAAGATCTGGAAGCCGTGAAGATCTTTGATGTGCTGGGAGGGCTCCTCCTGCGTCTTGTGTCTGCTCACAGTTTAGAAGGCTTGTTTGTAGCCTGTAGTGAATTCTGGCTCCAGGTCAACGTTAGGAGGGCACCTTTTGTGGATGAACTGCAACCACAACCTTATGAGCTCTATCTTGGAACTGGCTGTCCTGTAAGCAGGGTGTTGCCTACTTACTTCAAGTTCATCTATACGCTTACTTCTTGTGGCATCAGGAAATACAAACGCCTATGGGGTATTCTTATTGAGAGTTCATTTCATATGAACCAGTATTTTTAAATGTCAGAGGTCACGTCCCAATATCATGTTCTATCCAAAGAAAGTTTTCTTTTACCTTTACATCAAAAGAAGTAGAAAGTAATGGTAGTGCATCTGGAGAAACACCTCGAGGGCCAGTAGAAAAGAAAAATTCAACATGTCCAGTAGAAAATTTTGGGACTCATCCAGGGCCGTCATTTGGGAACAGTGTTTCCCTTGGAGGGGTTGTAACTTTTCCTTGGTCTGAAGTGGAGGAACTGAGCTATAAATTCCGGTGGTTAAGGCAACCTTAGTAATACTGGAACTCTGACTATCTAAGGATTGCACTACTTCTTAAGAGTTGAACTAATGTCTGAGGATACCATCTTTTTAATGTTCTTTTAAAATGAATTTGTGCTGCTGTATACCATTATGAATTATTTGGGTGGAAGGCAAAGGAGCTTTCTGAGACTTTTAAATTTGCAATAAAGGCAATTTTTTTAAAAGTTTTGGAAAAATAAGGTATAGATTTCTCATCTATTAAGTGAAAGGCTTGACTTATAAGTATTTGCCTTTTAAGGGCCCTTTCATCAGTATGTTTCAATTTCCTGTCTTTATGCTAGAACGGCAACACGTGTTCAGACAGGTTCATTTTGAGTATTGAATATTAATAATTACACATTGAAGCTCACAATGACTTTTCATTGTGTCCTTTTCAAAGTCAAGGCAACAGTAAAAAGTTTCATACATACATTACCAAATGATAACATCAAGTTAGAAATTTCTTGGCCATATAACTAGAATACAAACTTATCCAAGCTCTATTTAATAGTGAATCTATATATGCTGTTCTGTAATTAAATTTAAATTCCATAGTTTCTTATTCCCTACTGCCAAATAAATAAAAAACTTTGCTGCCAACTAAGAAAAATGAAACTGAAGATAATGACCAGAGTTAATGAAGGGCAAGTTTAAATGATTTTGGCAGTCTTCCCATGAAACCAATAAGTGAAAAGTGTTTTCTGGGTACTATGGATAACTTCTGGCATGTTTTCCCTGATACTTAAGAGAGAATCCCTTTATTTTAAATGTTTTAAATTGTCATCACTTTTTTTTTTAATTTTTCAGGGATTTCATTTGCCGCTTTGCTCGCTGTTTATATCTTCCTTCCTTTTCTCTTTCATACTCACTTACTTATCTATAATTAATCCTTTCCAATCCTGTTTAGGATATATTATTTGTCCTCAAAAGCTAACACTAAAATAGGTAAAATGGGCCTGCATATTTATACTTGTAATACAGTATGATATATGCAATAATTGAAGTAAGAGATGGGAGTAGCTTGATAAAGACTAAATGATGTCAGCCATTTGAGCAATTCAAAAATATGTTGCCAAATGTGAGAATTTTAAATTTCATTTGAAGTGTAAGAAAGATTTTCCTAGGCCATCACTGTGGTGTTATGGGTAAAGGTGCAGCCTGTAGTGCCAGCATCCCATATGGGTGCTGGTTCGAGTCCTGGCTGCTCCACTTCTGATAGAGCTCTCTGCTATGCCCTGGGAAAGCAGTGGAAGATATCCAAAGTCCTTGGAACCCTGCACCCATGTGGGAGAACCAGAAGAAGCTCCTGGCTCCTGGCTTCAGATGGGCCCAACTCAAAAAAAAATATATAAAAGATGTATAAGATTGTTGCATTTCTTCTTTAAAAAAAAAAAGAAAGAAAGAAAGACAAGACAGATTTTCCTGGGAAGGTAATTGCAAATAGGGCATTCCAGGCAGAGATAGAGTAGATAAGTAAAGCATGTTGGCATCTAATACCATGGCACATTTAGAGAACAGCAGGAAGTTTAATAAGCTCAGACATGGTTTTATGGTAAGAGACAAAGCAAGAGCAGATGTCAGTCTGTAGATGCATTTGTGTGATATTAGTTAAAGCAAAAATGATTATTTTTAGGCAGAGAAGTTACATGGTGAAACTCATGGTTTTTTTTTTCAAGATTTATTTATTTTATTCGAAAGCATTGCAGAAAGAAAGGAAGAAGGGGAGAGAGGTGATGGGAGGGAGAGAGAGACAGAGAGACAGGGGTCTTCCCTTGGCTGATTCACTCCCAAAGTGACTGTAATGGCCAAGGGTGAGCCAGGCCAAAGGCTGGAACCAAGGGTTTCATCCGAGTCTCCTGCATGGATGTCAGGGGACCAAACACTTGGGCTATCTTCTACTGCTTTTCCCAGGCCATTAGAAGGGAACTGGGTTGGAAGTGGAGCAGCTGAGACACCAACTGGTGCCCATATGGGATACCGGCATTGCAGGAGGCAGCTTTATCTCTACACCACACCTGGGCTGGGTCACAGCACAAGGATAAATATCAAATCTATGTGCAACCAAGTTTATTTTTATTTTCTCTCAATAATGGTGTTTTAGACACAAGAGATAAGTCTGACAATGCACTAGTCCCCAAATCCTCAGATTGAACCTCAAAATCTTGTTTTTCCAGTGAGAACTGTCCAGTCTCTTCTTATCCCTGGAACAATGTATTTCTTCACATCCTTAACCGCAATAACCATTTCATCCATATTATTAAAACTTGGGGTTTGGTCTATTTAGTGATAGTTGCAAGCCCATCCAAATCACTGTATCTGGGCGAGTAGGGTGTGTTCTATTGCCTCTGTGTCACTTATAATGAATAAAATGAAACATTACTCCTGCTAAGCCCTAGGTATGGCTTTCAAATGGTACTTGTTTTCCTAAGCTGTTTTAACTGCATTTGGCTCGACTCAACATTAAACATTCTGTTACTTTCTCAGATCTTGCATCCCCTGCAATTAAAGAAAGGCAAATTTTCAAAGATCGTGCTGTTAGAAATTGCATGCACAACTGTTGGCTTTTGGATTTGACAAGATGATATTTTGATTTATTTATCTAAATCAAAAGTGTATAATTTCTTTGGAATTATAATTATTTGGGCTTAATAAGCACATCTAAAGTTTGAACAACAGAAATGCTAATCATACTTCTAAATGTCTTAAAATCAGTAATCTTTCTGTCAGCAGTGATAACACAAAAATTATGGATACATTGATATCCATGAAATAATAGAAATTTAAGTTTGAGGCCATTGAAGTTAGACAGGTCTGAATTAAGTCTTTGTTTAAATGCTTCTACTTAATATAAGAATACTAAAAATATTTTTTGGAAAATGGAATTAAAGGATGTTTATTTTACTGCAAAAATGTTTTGAAAACCATGCGTATTCATAGCTGTGTGACACTTATTAAGTTACCTGATTTCACTGAACTTCATTCATTTCATATGAAAAGCGGGAAATGACAATATTGCCTCTTGTGTGGAGGTGTTATGACTATTCAGTGAGATCATGTGTATGGAGTGCCTGACACATAATCAGCTCTATAATTTATATTATCTCTTGACAAAAATTAATATCAGACACATGAAATGGTAAGTATTTAGATTTGAAATTTCTGTTTGCAAATAAGATGGCATATCCAAGATTGGATTTATCCTCCCTCTTGAACCAATCAAAAATAAGATACACCAATGAGGGGCTGATGCTGTGGTGGAGTGGGTTAAAACCCTTGCCTGTAGCACCGGCATTCCATATGGGCGCCGGTTTGAGTCCTAGCTGCTCCACATCCAATCCAGCTCCCTGACAATGTGCCTAGGAAAGTAGCGGAGGATGGCCCAAGTTCTTGGGCCCTTGCACCTACAAACATGGGAGACCTGCAAGAAGCTACTCTTTCTTGGCTTCAGTGTTCTGGCCCAACTCTGGCCACTGTGACCATTCAGGGAGTGAACCAGTGGTTGGAAGACCACTCTACCTCTCACTGTAATTCTGTCTTTCAAATAAATAGAGTAGATTTTAAAAAAAGGAAACATCTATGAAATACTGCCTACAAGGTACTGGAATCAAGTAACGAAGAATATGAACCCCTATGAAATGAGGAATAAACAAAGTGAGCCCTACTGTTATCCTAACTGCCTGCTTTGTGAGAGTTTCCTTCCTGTGGTACAGAGAAGGGAAACCCAGGGAAAGAAAAGTTTTAATCATAAAGCTGAGTAGATTGTGTTGAAGGTCTGGCAAAACCTGGGCGTTGCCTAATATTCACAGAACAGAGAATCAGAGAGGAGAGAAGGCTCAAGAGATCTGCAGAGGACTCCCCTCAAGTTCTCAAGAGGAACACATGTGAGGAAACTAGTGGAGACTCTGGGGGGAAGGTAAAAAAAAAATCAGATAGAAGAAGAAAACCACTAACTGATTCTTACATGGAACCAGAAATAGTGCTTGTTTTAATTAACCATACTAGAAAACCTCTTAATTCTTAGAGTAATGTTTAGTTTATAACAAAGGATCTTGCCTAAGTAAGAGAGTAATCAGCCACCTATTGAATTCAATTTTAGTTCTGTATTGCAAACTCCAAAAAGAAGATATAAAAAGATTAGGCTATTTTCCTGTAACTTTTACTGCATCCCAGAGCAAAACTTAATACTATTTATGAATGAAAGGTATCAGCTTGCATTAAAATTCCCAACATATTGCCTCTGATTTAATACTATCAGACATGCAAAGAAGAAGAATAATATAAACCATTATGAGGAAGAAAGCTCATCAATTAAAATCAACTCAGAATACATGCAGATGTTAAAAGTAATAGACAAGGGGCTGGCACTGTGGCGTAATGGGTAAAGCCATTGCACGAAGTGCCAGCATCCCATATGGACGCCAGTTCAAGTCCCAGCTACTCCACTTATGATCCAGTTCTCTGCTATGTCCTGGGAAAGTAGTAGAGGATGGCTCATGCCCTTGGGCCCCTGCACCCATGTGGGAAAACCTGGAGGAAGCTCCTGGCTCCTGGCTTCAGATCAGCTCAGCTCTGGCCATTGCGGCCATCTGGGGAGTGAAGCAGCATATGGAAGACTTCTCTCTCTCTGCCTCTCCTTTCTCTGTGTAACTCTGCCTTTCAAATAAATAAATAAATCTTTAAAAGTAAAAAGACCAGTACACTATGACACTATTCCAAATGTTCAAAAAGTTAGGCACAGACATGGATGACTAAAATATACTTAACTAAAAATTCTAGAGACAAAAATTATGATATATGAGATGAAAGTGTATTAACGGGATTAAAATCAGATTTTAAAAAGATTTTATTTATTTATTTGAGAGGTAGAGTTACAGACAGTGAGAGGGAGAGATAGAGAAAGGTCTTCCTTCCATTGGTTCACTCCTCAAATAGCCACAACAGCCAGAGCAGCGCCCATCTGAAGCCAGGAGCCAGGTGCTTCCTCCCAGTCTCCCATGTGGGTGCAGGGGCCCAAGGACTTGGGCCATATTCTACTGCTTTCCCAGGCCACAGAGAGCTGATTGGAAGAGGAGCAGCCGGGATTAGAACCGGTGCACAAATGGGATGGTGGCACCACAGATGGAGGATTAACCTACTGCACCATGGAGCCAGCCCCGGAAGAATAGATATTACAGAAGAAAATATTAATGGACTTGAAGTCATAGTAAGAGAAACTATTCAAAATTAAATGAGAATTGGCAAGCACTGCGACTCGGCTAATCCTACACCTGCAGTGCCAGCACCCCAGGTTCTAGTCCTGGTTGGGGTGCCAGATTCTGTCCTGGTTGCTCCTCTTCCAGTCCAGCTCTCTGCTGTGGCCCAGGAAGGCAGTGGGCCACAGCACCCGCATGGAAGACCAGGAAGAAGCACCTGGCTCCTGGCTTCAGATCGGAGCAGCGCGCTGGCCATAGTGGCCATTTTGGGGGTGAACCAACAGAAGGAAGACCTTTCTCTCTGTCTCTCTCTCACTGTCTAACTCTGCCTATCAAAAAAAAATTAAATGAGAGGAAAATATTTTTAAAAAGTTGAACAGGGAAGCAGTAAATAGTGCAACACTTTTAGAGTGCCTGAAGAGTGGAAATGGATGGTATAAATATATATCAGAGATACAGTATTTGGAGTTTTCCTAAATTGGAGGAAAACACTGAACTCTAGATCAAGCAAATAAGTAGACACGAGTACACAAGAAAGAGAAAATATTGCTTAAATCCAGGCACAAAAGTAAGATTTTAAAAATAAACAGAAAAAATTCATGTTATATACAGGGGAATAAATTTGAAGAAGACACCATGTTTCTCATTAGAATTAACAGCAGTATGTAAAGAGTGGATCTAATTGACCTGACACTTATAGAATACTCCATTCAACAATAACAGAATGCATATTCCTTTCAAGAGCTCAGAGAACATTACTCAAAAAAATTAAATAGATCTTAGTAAATATAAAATTATTTCATTCATACAAAACTGATATTTAGATTATAAAACAATGATATCCAAATTAAACAAATGAAAGTTTTCTACAAAGTACTCAATAATTTGTAAACTAAATAACATACTTCAACTAAAACAAAAGTGAAAGAAGAAATTAAAAGAGGAAGCAAATTAAATAAAATTAAAACACACTCTATCAAAGCTCTGCAATTCATTTATATCAATGATTGTAGTGAAGATAGTATCACCAAATCTTGATATATGAAAAGAAGAAACACCTCAAATGACTGACTTTAACTCCTACTCTGTGAAACTGGAACAATAGGAATCAATTAAGCCAACAGCAGGAAGAAAAAAAGGAAAAGATGCAAAAAAAGATGAAACAAATACACAATACAGAAAAGTCAGTGAAACACTTTGTTCTTTGAAAATATCCATCTACAAAATTGATAAGCTTCTACTCAGACTGATCAGAAAATTAAAAAGTTTATTAAAATCAATACAAAGTAATATCACTATATATTCTGCAGATGTAAAAAGGATAATTGGGAGGCGGAGCCAAGATGGCAGATAGTGAGGACGTGCGCCGTAGTTTGGGAAAATAAAGTTTCATAAAAGTGGAATTACCGTAGCCTCAGGAAAAGATTCAAGAAAAAAACTGCAGAGGAAACGCTTCTGGATCTAGTGCATGTGACACAGAAGACCTAAAGGGAGCCCACCTCATGGAAACCCAACCGCGGGAAACCAGCCTCAGAATCTCCCCAGCGCGGAAACCAAGGGGAGGTAAGACAAAAGCCTCAGAAACGTGAGACAATAGTGGGGAAAGGCAGAGGCCCCTCCCACCACTTGAGCAAAACAAAGAGCAGGCACCATTTTGCATATGTAAAGTGGCAATGAGTACACAAACACAGTAACTTTGGGTCTAAGGTGAAACTTGAGAACACATTGAGGGCTGCATAAACTCTGTGTGTGGTCCCAGGGGTAGTTCAAACGAATACTCACAGAGGCCAGATTTCAACTACCCTCAATTCCACTCAGCCATTCGAATTATTTCCCAACTGAGTCAAAAAGAGAGAGATAGAGAGAGAGAGAGAGAAAGAGATCCAGCAAGGAGCAAGGTGAGTCACTTTTTGCACAGCCTTAAACCTGAAGAATCAAGCAGAGCTCTCTGGCCACACCCATCACAGCCTCTAAGGATCCATCAAAGCAGACAGCCCACTTAGAGGCATAGTATAATGAGAAAAAATCACCACACCAAAAAAAATAAATAAATAAATAAATTATCTCCAACATGCCAAACAACAAACATAGAAGCCGAGGTAACAAGAGCAAGGAAGGCACTATCATGCCCCCAAATGAACAAGACACCCCAATCCAAGATTATGAAGATGAAGAGATAGAGGAAATGCAAGAAGCGGATCTCAAAAAACTGATAAGAATATTAAGAAGTTCTCAAAAACAAATTCTTGAACTACAAAAATCCTTAATGGACAAGATAGAAAATCTCTCTTGAAAATGAAATATTAAGGAGGAATCAAAATGAAATGAAACAACTAGTAGAACATGAAACTATGATAGTGACAAGAAACCATAATGAAATGAAGAACTCAATAGATCAAATGACAAACACATTATAGAGCCTTAAAAACAGAATGGGTGAAGCAGAAGAGAGAATATCAGACTTAGAAGACAGAGAACACGAAAGGAAACAATCAAATCAATTCTTTATTTAGGGGACCCAAAGAACTCTACTAAGAGACTGCTGGAACTCATCGAAGAGTTTGGCAAAGTAGCAGGATATAAAATCAATGCACAAAAATTAACAGCCTTTGTATACACAGGCAATGCCACAGCTGAGGAAGAACTTCTAAGATCAATCCCTTTCACAATAGCTACAAAAACAATCAAATACCTTGGAATAAACTTAACCAAGGACGTTAAAGATCTCTACGATGAAAACTACAAAACCTTACAGAAAGAAATAGAAGAGGATACCAAAAAATGGAGAAATCTTCCATGCTCATGGATTGGAAGAATCAATATCATCAAAATGTCTATTCTCCCAAAAGCAATTTATACATTCAATGCAATACCAATCAAGATACCAAAGACCTTCTTCTCAGATATGGAAAAAATGATGCTGAAATTCATATGGAGACACAGAAGACCTCAAATAGCAAAGCAATCTTGTACAACAAAAACAAAGCCAGTGGCATCACAATACCAGATTTCAGAACATACTACAGGGCAGTTGTTATCAAAACAGCATGGTACTGGTACAGAAACAGATGGATAGACCAATGGAACAGAATAGAAACACCAGAAATCAATCCAAACATCTAGAGCCAACTTATATTTGACCAAAGATCCAAATCCAATCCCTGGAATAAGGACAGTCTATTCAATAAATGGTGCTGGGAAAATTGGATTTCCACGTGCAGAAGCTTGAAGCAAGACCCATACCTATCACCTTACACAAAAATTCACTCAACATGGATTAAAGACTTAAATCTATGACCCGAAACCATCAAATTATTAGAGAGCATTGGAGAAACCCTGCAAGATATAGGCACAGGCAAAGATTTCTTGGAAAATACTCCAGCAGCACAGGCAGTCAAAACCAAAATTAACATTTGGGATTGCATCAAATTGAGAAGTTTCTGTACTTCAAAAGAAACAGTCAGGAAAGTGAAGAGGCAACCGACAGAATGGGAAAAAATATTTGCAAACTATACTACAGATAAAGGGTTGATAACCAGAATCTACAAAGAAATCAAGAAAATCCACAACAACAAAACAAACAACCCACTTAAGAGATGGGCCAAGGACCTCAATAGACATTTTTCGAAAGAAGAAATCCAAATGGCCAACAGACACATGAAAAAATGTTCAAGATCACTAGCAATCAGAGAAATGCAAATCAAAACCACAATGAGGTTTCACCTCACCCCGGTGAGAATGGCTCACATTCAGAAATCTACCAACAATAGATGCTGGAGAGGATGTGGGGAAAAAGGGACACTAACCCACTGTTGGTGGGAATGCAAACTGGTAAAGCCACTATGGAAGTCTGTCTGGAGATTCCTCATAAACCTGAACATAACCCTACCATACAACCCAGCCATCCCACTCCTTGGAATTTACCCAAAGGAAATTAATTTGGCTAATAAAAAAGCCATCTGCACATTAATGTTTATTGCAGCTCAATTCACAATAGCTAAGACCTGGAACCAACCCAAATGCCCATCAAGAGTAGACTGGATAAAGAAATTATGGGACATGTTCTCCATAGAATACTATACAGCAGTAAGAAAAAATGAAACCCAGTCATTTGCAACAAGATGGAGGAATCTGGAAAACATCATGCTGAGTGAATTAAGCCAGTCCCAAAGAGACAAATATCATTTGTTTTCCCTGATCGGCGACAACTGAGCACCAAAGGGGAAACATGTTGAAGTGAAATGGACACTATAAGAAACAATGAACTGAACAGCTCTTGTCCTGACTCTAGATGTACAATGTAATACTTTATCCTTTTTAGTATTTGTTGTTGTTTTTGTTGTTGTTGTTCTAGTACTAGTGGTTGAACTCTGTAATTAACACACAATTACTCTTAGGTGTTTAAATTTTTACTAAAAGGTGATCCCTGTTAAATTTAAGAGTGGAAAAAGAGAGGGAGGGGATGTACAATTTGGGACATGCACAATCAGACTTGCCGCAAATGGTGGAGTTAAAAATGTGCCAGGGGAATCCAATACAATCCCATCAAGGTGGCATGTACCAATGGCATCTCACTAGTCCAAGTGATCAATTTCAGGTCACATTCGATGTCTCTGATAGGTCTAAGAGTCAAAGGGATCACACAAACAAGACAAGTGTCTGCTAATACTAACTGACAGAATCAAAAAGAGAGAGAAAGATCCACCATGGGAACTAGGATACACAGCAGGCTCATAGAATGGCAGACGTCCTAAACAACACTCTGGCCTCAGAATCAGTCCTTAAGGCATTCGGATCTGGCTGAAGAGCCCATGAGAGTATTGTAGGCATGGAAAGCCAAGACACCATGGAAAAGAAAAAAGAAGACCTAAATGAAAGATCTCTGTGAGTGAGATCCCAGTGGAAAGAACAGGGCCATCAAAGAAGGAGGTACCTTTCTCTGAAGGGAGGAGAGAACTTCCACTTTGACTAGGACACTATCGGAATAAGATCAATGTCAGCGAACTCTAAAGGCTTCCATAGCCCTGTCAACTCATGACTAGAGCCTAGGAGATTACTGACGCCATGAACAGGGGTGTCAAATTGTTAAGTCAGCAACAGGAGTCACTGTGTACTTACATCCCATGTGGGATCTGTCCCTAATGTGCTGTCTAATGTGCAGTGATGCTGTAACTAGTACTGAAACAGTATTTTTACACTTTGTGTTTCTGCGTGGGTACAAACTGATGAGATCTTTACTAATTATATACTGAATCGATCTTCTGTATATCAAGATAATTGGAAAATGAAAAAAGGAAAAACCTGGTGTTAAATTGGAAATGGCATAGAAAATTAATTAATTTTTTAAAAAATATTATGTAGGATCTCTGTCTTTAATGTGCAGTACACTCTTATTTAATGCTATAACTAGTACTCCAACAGTATTTTTTTTTCACTTTGTGTTGCTATATGGGGGCAAACTGTTGAAATCGTTACCTAATATATATTAAACTGATCTTCTGTATACAAAGAAAATTGAAAATGAATCATGATGTGATTGCAAGGGGAGAGGGAGCGGGAAAGGGGAGGGTTGTGGGTGGGAGGGAAGTTATGGGAGGGGGAAGCCATTGTAACCCATAAGCTGTACTTTGGAAATTTACATTCATTAAATAAAAGTTTAATTGAAAAAAAAAGGATAATTGATGAATATTTTTAATAATTTGGGGACAAAAATTTGGAAACATTGATGAAGTAGACACATTTATAATACATAAACAACCAGCATTTACCCAAGAAGAAATAATCTGAATAGGTATATTTACATTAAGGAGGTTGAACTTTAAGCATTAAATTTTCTATAAAAATAATCTACAGTCTCAAGTTTTTTTTTTATCTTTTATTTAATGAATATAAATTTCCAGTGTACAGCTTATGGATTACAATGGCTTCCACCTCCCATAACTTCCCTCCCACTCGCAACCCTCCCCTCTCCCGCTCCTTCTCCCCTTCCATTTGCATCAAGATTCATTTTCAATTCTCTTTATATACAGATCAATTTAGTATAAAGGTTTCAACAGTTTGCACCCACATAGAAACACAAAGTGAAACATACTGTTTGAGTACTAGTTATAGCATTAAATCACAATGTACAGCACATTAAGGACAGAGATCCCACATGAGGAGCAAGTGCACAGTGGCTCCTGTTGTTGACCCAACAAATTGACACTCTAGTTTATGGCGCCAGTAACCACCCTAAGCTCTCGTCATGAGTTGCCAAGGCTATGGAAGCCTTCGCAGTTTGCTGACTCTGATCATATTTAGACAAGGTCATAAAAGACAGGGTGAGGATAGTAACCAATGATCCTAAGAGTGGCATTTACCAGGTTTGAACAATTATACAGCATTAAGTGGGGAAGAGGACCATCAGTACACACAGGTTGGGAGTAGAGCCATTGGTGGTAGAGTAGAGGTTATGATTACAAAGGAATGAGGCCCAAGTACGCTAGACAGGGTCTAGAACAAAGGACAGAGTCATTATTAGAGGAGCTAAGAAAGGTGCTGTCTAAGCTACAATTAAGTTTTCTGATTGAGAGGCAAATAGAACCTGATAGAAGGGGCTTGATAATAATCTGGTGGGCTTTAGGCCTTGTAAGTTAAGAGGTCCAGACCTATCTATCTCTTCGCATGGGGTACATCCTAAGGGAGGTGTGAACCTCCTAGGGGAAGGCACTCTGTTGACTTTCATTACTTGGCTGGCCTGGGAGGACAGCTGGCCAGGTAAAGGCAGGTGACATCTCTAACAAGAAATTTACAGTTCTGCCTGCAATGTTGCTGACCCTACTTGACCACACCCTCAGCTGCAGTGGCCACTTTGGAAGTAGGAGTGAGTGAAGGGCTTTTCAGCTTAGAGCCAATAAGATCTGTGGCTCTGACCTGGGCATCCTTCGACTCCAGGGCAGGTCCATTTCCAGTGATCCAACTCTTGGCAGAGCTGCCAGGGCTCTTCACAAGCTGACTTCTGCTGAAGCCCAGGCTTACCACATTGAAAGCCACTGCAGTGGACTGGCCTGTTGGGTCTCCTTGAGGGCAGATCACTATACAGATCAGCCATTAATAGGCCTGCCACCCATTGCTTCTGATGCCTAGCTTTCTTTTCCTCCTGGTTTGTGTTAAAGCAGACTAGAGGATGCAAGTCAAGGGTGTGCCCAAGTCCCATCTCTAATCTTCGGTGGCCTGAACTACAAGTCTATAGTCCCAGGCATGTTCTGTATTAGTTTTCCTAAGGTAGACAATGCCCATGAGGAAAATTATATTCTCACTTAAAAACTTTCTTTCCCTTTGGTCTGAAAGGGAGGTTTTTTCTACTTACTGTATACTTCACTGATGGCGATGTGAATCTAGCTATGAGATTATTATTTAAGCTCTTATTTTGGCTATGCTATTACAGAAAAATGTTAGCCATCTCTTTTATAAGGTCTAAAGATTAAATAGTGCGTCCTACAGATTCCTTATTAATATAATTAGTTTCCTACCTTGAGGAGAATAGAGAAATGAAAGAAGAAGTTGGGCTTAGAATAGAGAAATGAGGGAGCAAGTCCTAGATTGCTTGCTGACAATAGCAATATCACATGAATACTTAGCAAACAGTTTCAACCATTAGATAACAACTTAAGAAAACATTTACCAGAAGGTCCAATGCCTTCTATAAATTTTAAGAATCATGTATTTGAAAACACCTCTTAACTATCTAACGTGGTGTAGTTTGTTTAGCCAGTAAATTTAATCACAACCATGTAAAATGTTTTTAGTTTCTTTCTACCAACACGTTTAAAACATATGATACACAGATTCAGGTCACACAAATTAAAATGTATCTTTGATTGATTTTAGCAGCTTAAATTTATGGACAATCTTATCTAAAAGCCAATTAAAATAAAATTCTTAATAAAATTTTCCCATGTGGACATACAATATGTACACACATATAACATAACATAATAGACCAATATAGAATGTTAATAATAGCTTTTAAAATCTATAACTCTTTTTGTTGATTGCCAATTGATTTGAATTGCTTTTTCTTTTTAGTAACCTCAGTTAACCATACTTTCTCTCAGTTGATACTGTTAATACATTATTGGCTTCATCTGTTTACAGAGCCATCCCAAAGTACTGAATACAATAGAAGTGGCTGGAAAAAGTCCATAGGAACCTATAGGAGGACAGCTAAACACAGAACCAACAACACTTTAGTTTTATGAGCAGCAAATCATACCTAACTGTGGATGACAAAAGACTTTAAGTCTCCATATTTAAAATTATAAACTCATCAACCAACAAGAGGCACTTGCTTACTTCACAGTATTTTTGAAAGCACCTGTAGGATTTTACAAGTATTTAACCCTTTAGGCCTCTGGGGCTTTCTCATTAAGATAACTATCATGTCTAGTAACACAAGATCATTAGACTTTTTAATTCTCAAACATTTGTATTAATAGCATTTTCCATTATAGAAACTTAAAGTTTGGTACCACATCACATCTTGACAGTCCTTCTAATATAATCCAATTAGACTGATTAGTTGGTGTCTCTATAAGATGAGAGACATAGGTCCTTCTTTTTTTTTTTTCAGTTGGGCCCAAACTGGAAAAACCAAAGTCCAGGATTTACTGGAAATTTTAGAGTCCAGATTGTTTGAAACTTTGATTTTTTGAATGCCTGTCAAGAATGTCAAGAAGGCTCAAAATCCAAAATATCTGGTTGAAATAAGATTCCTTAAAATCATGACATAACATAGACCAAATTTGATCATTGTTACAAGGTAATTATTCAAATCTTTGAAAATAAGCACATATTTAAATAACCCTTAGCTCTTAATAAAAATTCAGCTGTTTTTGAACAATTAGAATTGAACAGACATCAAGAGAACATAATAGATTACTTTAACACATTGCTTTAACAGAGCATCAGAGTTTAATTCTATGTCAAAGAGAAATTGAGCTTCCTGTGATCTTTTGCTGTGAGGTTTCCTTCCTTTACCTTCTTTCATATTGGTGACCATGTTTCTGTGTTTCTGTGTGTAACACATCTTTAAGCATCTTTTGCAGGGCAGGATGAGTGGCAACAAATTCTTTCAGTTTCTGTTTCCTATGAAAAGTCTTAATTTCACCTTCATTCACAAATGAGAGCTTTGCAGGATATAAGATTCTGGGCTGGCAGTTTTTCTCTCTTAGTACCTGGGCTATGTCTCGCCATTCCCTTCTAGCTTGTAGGGTTTCTGATGAGAAGTCTGCTGTGAGTCTAATTGGAGATCCTCTGAGAGTAATCTGACGTTTCTCTCTTGCACATTTTAGGATCTTTTCTTTATGTTTCACTGTGGTGAGTCTGATTACAACATGTCGTGGTGAGGATCTCTTTTGGTCATGTTTATTAGGGGTTCTATAAGCTTCCTGTACTAAGATGCCTCTGTCCTTCTCCAAACCTGGGAAATTTTCTGCTAGTATCTCACTGAAAATGCCTTCTAATCCTTTCTCCCTCTCCATTTCTTCAGGAACTCCTAGAACCGGAATGTTGGGTTTTTTAATAGTATCCTGTAGATTCCCGACAATATTTTTTAGACTTCTAATTTCTTCTTCTTTTCTTTGGTTTGCCTGTTTCCTTTCCTGTTCTCTGTCTTCTAAGTCTGATATTCTCTCTTCTGCTTCTCCCATTCTGTTTTTAAGGCTCTCTAGTGTGTTTGTCATTTGAGCTATTGAATTCTTCATTTCATTATGATTTCTCGTCACTATCACAGTTTCTTGTTCAACTAGTTGTTTCATTTCCTTTTGATTCCTCCTTAATATTTCATTTTCACGAGAGAGATTTTCTATCTTGTCCATGAAGGATTTCTGTAGTTCAAGAATTTGTTTTTGAGAAGTTCTTAATGTTCTTATCAATTTTTTGAGATCCGCTTCTTGCATTGCTTCTATCTCATCATCTTCATAATCTTGAATTGGGGTGTCTTTTTCACTGGGGGGTGTCATAGTGTCTTCCTTGTTCTTGTTACCTCGGTTTTTGCATTTGTTGTTTGGCATGTTGGAGATATTTGGTTTCTTCACTGTGGTGTTTTTTCTTGTTACACTATGGCTCTATATTAAGTGGACTGTCTGCTTTCGGTGGAGCCTTAGAGGCTTGAGATGAGTGTGGCCTGAGAGGTGTGTTTGGTTCCTCAGGGTTGAGGGTGTGTGAAAGATGACACTCCCAGGTTAGGTGTGGTAAATCTCTATCTCTTTCTTTCTTTTTTTGATTCAAAAGTGAAGTAATTCCGCACAGCTGAACGTAATTGGAGGTAGTTAGCAGGCAAATGATATACCCACAGGAGCCAGAGATTGGAAGCTCTTTCCCAAGGACTACACAGGGAATCTGTGCTGCCCTCAGTGTGGGCTCCAATTCTCCTGCAGTCTCCCACTGGGTTGCCAAGTTAGATGCTAATCTCCTGTTATTTCACCCCTCCCCCCAGAGTCAGGTTTTTCTGCTAGGCTCAGGGCTGGTGCAGACCTGAGGTCGCCCTGCTTATGACGAATGTCGAAAATGGCGCCTGCTCTTTGTCTTGCTCGCCTTTGAGAGGTGAGCAGAGAGAGAGAAACTCGTGTCCATATCGGTCACTTTTTTTTTTCCTCTCTCTCTTCTCGTTAGACTGGTGAACTTTTCCCCACGGAGTTTCAAGCCTCATTCCCTCTAGTCTCCTCTTTCCGCTTGCCCGCTGGTGTCTTGGGCTATTGAGGTTCGGCTCACCTCGCATTCCAGCGCTGGTGTGTTGAGTCTGCCGCTGGTGTCCCGAACTTGGGCTCCCACCCTCCACGCAGGTCCACTGTGAATCACTAGTTCCAGAAGAGTTTCCTCTGTTGCTTCTTCCCCTACACTTCCTTGACCCTGCAGTATCTCCACTTCTATTAATCTGTCTGTCCCCCGGACTAATAGTGTGCTCCCTTCCTATTCCGCCTTCTTGCCGCTCTCTAGTCTCAAGTTTTTCACTATTGATTTATGTCAAGCAGTTAAGGAACAAGTAATACCAAAAATATACATTTTACTCAGATTTTTTTCAATTAAATTGAAGGGACGAGAATATTTCCCCACTCAGTCTCTAAGGCAAATATTACCCTGGTACCCAAACAAGACAAAGACAATACAAGGAAAGAAAATTGCAAGTCAATGTCCTTTATGAATATGGACTCAAAAATTCTTAAAAACATTTTGGCAAATCAAATAAAAATATTAAAAAGCTAAAAATGCATGATCAATAAAAATTAATTTTAGGTAGACAGACACATATTAGATTAGAAATGGAAATAAATGGTAACAATAAAAATATGAAACATTCAAGAATGCATGTGACTGAAGTTGAGCAAAGCTTCTGCACTGAAAGCTACGAAGAAATAAAGATCTATAGAAACATAACGACACACTTTTTCATGCTTTTTCAGAATCATCACAGGTTTCAGGCATTTGGCACAGCAGTTAAGCCTTTGTTGAGGACAACCACATCCCATACTGGAGTGCTGGTTCCGGTCCAGGTTACCTTGTTTCTGATCCAGCTTCCTGCTACCACTCAAACTCATAAGCAGCAGATGGTGTTTCAAGAACTTGAGTCCGTTCCCCATGTGGGAGATCTGAATTGTATTCTGGGCTTGTGACTTTTGCCTGTTCTAGTCCTGGCTGTTATGGGCATTTGGAAAGTCTGTCTCTCTGTATCTCCCTCTTTTCTCTCTGTTTTTTGAATAAAATGTAAATAAGTGAATAAAAATAAAGTTATCATTAATTCTCATAAATTGATCTGTAGATTCAACATAATGCCAATCAAAATCTAAGCAAGTTTTTTTTTTCTTGAAGAAATTGAAATGTTCATTCTAAAATTTACAAGGAAATGTGCAGAACTAACAATTGTCAAAACAAGTAAAAATAACACAGGATAATTAACACTACTTTCTTTCAAGACTTATTATAAAACAACAGTACCTATGACAGCATTTAATCAGCTTAAATGCAGGAAAAATAGATGAATGGAACTGGATAAAAGCTTCCAAAATAGGCATATGGAAGTCTCAGTTTAGAAAAATTTCCAAAGACAATTTAGTGAAGAGACTAATCTTTACAATAAATGTTCTTGAAAATACTGAAATTCACCTACAAACAAAACAAAACAATTTCATGCATACCTCATACCATGTACAAACATTTAAGGCAAACTAGAATTCTAGTCTAAATGGAAAACCTAAAGCTACAAAACTTATGGAAGAAATTATAGTAGAAAATCTTTGTTATCTGGTATTTGTGAACATATTGTTAGAGACAATGACAACAAAAAGTACAATTCATTATTGTCTTTAAAATATTTTATTTCATTTATTCGAGAAGCAAAGCTACAGAAAGAGAGAGGGAGAGACAGAGCGAGAGAGAGGTCTTCCATTCACTGGTTCACTCCCCAAATGGCAGCAAGGACCGGAGCTGGGGAGATCCGAAGCCAGGAGCCAGGAGCTTGTTCCAGATCTTTCACATGGGTGCAGGGGCTCAAGCACTTAGGCCATCTTTTACTGCCTACCCAGGTACATAAGCTGGGAGCTGGATCAGAAGAGGAACAGCCAGGACATGAGCCAGTGCCTATGTTGGGTGCCGGCACCACAATTCATTAATTTTTAAATGATTGAACAGTTGGACTCCATCCAAGTTAAGACATTCAGTTCTTTGAAAGAAACTTAGATAAAACAGACAAGTCATGGGGCCAGTGTTCTGGCATAGCGGGTAAAGCCACTACCTGCAAAGCCAGCATCTCATATATGCACTGGTTCATATCCTTGCTGCTCCATTTCTGATCCAGCTCTCTGTTAATGGGCTAGGAAAAGCAGTGGAAGATGGCCCAAGTGTTTGGGCCCTTGCTACCTGCATATGAGACCCAGAAGAAGCTCTTGGATCCTGGCTTCCAACCGGCCCAATCTTCGTTGTTGCAAACATCTTGGGAGATAGAAGATTCTCCCTTCTGTGTCTCCCTCTCTCTCTCTGTAACTGCTTCAAATATATTTATATTTATAAAATTATATTTTCTATGGACAAACTTGAAACATATATGGAAAATATCAAAGATATAGCAGTTTTGGGAATGATAGTAGTTTTTTCTGTTTTTTAAATTTATTTTTTTACCTTCTTTTACATTTATTTAAGGCAAACAAACTTCATACATTTCATATTTGCAAATTCAGGAACATAGATGAAGAGTATTTTATCACTGACATTATTAAAAGATGTTTGCATATGGAGGTAACAGTAGAAATGTAACTGACTGTCGCTCAGCTTGTATTCAAATTCTCTGTAGACAACACTCCTCATTGCCTGCAGGAGGGAGTCCACTCTCATTGGTCTACCATGAGTGGTGCATTTATCCCCCACAGGAGGGTATTTTTTCTTAAGAACCTTGGATAAGGCCTTTTGCCATCATTGTCTTCTGCATTTGATAATGGAATAGGGTAATCCCAAGAAGGTCATAGCAGGAGACTGTTGTAATTAATGTTCAGTTTGCGGCCTCCAAACACTACTATTATAGTGCCAAGTACTTTTAGTAGTGTGAGGTTTTTGGTCCTTTTGAGAGGCTTCAGTTGCTTACAGCATTGGATGACATACCATACCTCTACAATGTATGTAGCTTGAAGGTGGTTTCTTTCTATGCCTTTTTGTAGGTGACGCTACATCTTCACACATAGTGCACCTCTCTGCATCTGCGTTCACCCATGAGCACGCGCACACACACACACATACACATATACATAGCGTGCACACACACACATACACATATACACAGCGTGCACACACACATACACATATACACAGAAACACCAGTTTTCCTCCTTGTCTGTAATGAAGTGTAAGGAAGAAAGATTGCCTTCAGTGCCCAGCCCTCAATCGGTCCTTGTCCCCAGCATATGTCTAGTTGTGATCTGCTTGTCTGACTCCCAGCACTGCCAAACCTCGTTTCCCTCTTCACACACATTTACCTGTTCTCTTCCTCTCTCTCCATGGTCAGGGAACTCACACAAACACACTCCTCTTTTCACAACTTATTGATTGATTTTTAATCATCACCATCAGTGCACCACTCTTGTGTGGGATTTGGTCCTTAAACAGTTGGACACTGCTTGACACAGAACATTGCTTGGAATTGTTCAATTTCCCAGTGTGCCTTGCTCCTGGTCTGTTGATTTTTGTTATGTGCTTTGCTGAGACATTGGCTGAATATCGTTGGCTCTATTGTTGTATTAGATTTTCCTGAAGGGATGGTAAAAGGGATAGTATTTTTTCTTAAGAACCTTGGATAAGGCCTTTTGCCATCATTGTCTTCTGCATTTGATAATGGAATAGGGTAATCCCAAGAAGGTCATTGGTTTTTGCATAAGAGGGTGGTTACTGGGAAGGAGTACAATGGAGGATGGAATCTGTGCCAGGAAGGATATGTAGGAGTTAAGAACAGGAGTTTTATAAATGAAGTTTGAGAGGGATCATCTCACGTTGCTACTGCCTCTGAACCAGAGTTCACAGGTGTTCTTCCACTTCCTCCTCCTCATGCTTCTCACTGGGGATCTAGGCCCTGGTACTTTGCTGGTCAATGTAGCCACATGAAACACAGCAGCACCTAAAGAACCTTTCCCATCTTCTCTGCCCTCTCTTCTCATTTTCCCAGAGTCAATTCTAGTGCTACACATGACAGGGAGAGTGACTTCTCAAAGCTATTCCCCATGGACACCCCATTCAGTGGCTCATTCTGTTATGTCTCAGAGTTCACAATTATCTAGAATTTTGGACATTTTACCAAAAATACCTGCAAGCTAATGTGACTATTGAAGTTTCTGTTGACATGTGAATGATCTCATTTTAACCAACACATTTTCTCTATGCAACTTTCATTTCTTGGATAGTTCCAGGCAATTTCCCATCCCACCTCCTTTGCCCAAAGTCCATATAGCTCCCCTTAGCTTTCTGTTTTATGTCTGTGAAGACAAGCTATAGATAGGAGTAACAATATGAATTAATCTCAAAATATTTACTTTGAAATAAGAAGACAACAAATAAAAGGGAAATTTTGTGAATCCTTTTATTAAAACTCTAGAAAATGCCAACAAATCAATGGTGTCTGAAAGCAGCTCAGCAGTTGCTTGAAGTACAGTGTTCAGAAGGTGAAATTACAAAGAGGTATGAGGGGATTTTGTGTGTGTGTCTGTGTGTGTGTGTGTGTGTGTGTGTGTGTGTGATGAATCACTATCTTGATCATGGTGATGGTTTCACAGGTATATCCATATATCACTGCTTATCAAATTGAATAGTTCATGTTCAGTTTATTGTATGTCATTTACACCTCAGTAAGGCTATATAAATGTCAACAAGGAATGTAATTAGAACTCCTTACACACAAAGATTCACAGGAACCTTTTGAAATATCGCTTTACAGCAAGGACACAAAATATTTAGGCTTTAATTCCTGATATAACTGTAACAGAAGCAGGTGAGATTTCAATCTGAGACTTGTCATGTGTTCAGGGGTGAAGACCTTCTGTTGTCCCTTTGTGTTAAGCCATCTGAACTCAGATCATTTTGAATATTATAGTAAAATGATTTAGTATCTGTAAAAAAATAAAATATCGCTTTAATCAGTATGTGAAGCTTAATAAAAACTTACCGAAATTTGAACAATAGCCCTAAACATTTTATTTATTTATTTATTTATTTATTTATTTTACAGGCAGAGTGGACAGTGAGAGAGAGAGACAAAGGTCTTCCTTTAGCGTTGGTTCACCCTCCAATGGCTGCTGCAGCCGGCACGCTGCTGCCGGAACACCGCGCTGATCCAAAGCCAGGAGCCAGGTGCTTCTCCTGGTCTCCCATGTGGGTGCAGGGCCCAAGCACTTGGGCCATCCTCCACTGCACTCCCTGGCCACAGCAGAGAGCTGGCCTGGAAGAGGGGCAACCAGGATAGAATCCGGCGCCCCAACCGGGACTAGAACCCGGGGTGCAGGTGCTGCAGGCGGAGGATTAGCCTAGTGAGCCGCGGCAGCGGCCCTAAACATTTTAAAGACTTTAATAAATTCCTCTTAATCTGACTCACCTGACTTTTTTTTTTAATTACTGCTGCTATTTCTCCCTCTTAGACTTCATTTCCCTATAAAATAGAAATTATTCCATGGCAATAAAGTGATTTGTCTTTCAGGTCAAATCCACATGGCTTTGCACTTAAATTTCTAAGTGCCTACTTTCATGTAAGACGCTGAATATTATTGTTTTATTTCAGAAAGTAAAATGAAGTGATCATCTTAAAAAGTCAAAGGATAACTAAAAATAAAGCAAGTAAACACCAGACTCCCTTGGGACCAATTACAATGTTATATCTACTATAACCATATCATGTCATATGGATTTCATTTATTGCACCTAATTTATTTCATATTTACAAATTTTTCAAATGACTGAAGTGGTCTAACAGACATCAAATGGCCTGACTTATAATGCTAGACTTATGTGATAAGTGAATAAAATCCCCTCAAGGATGTTCATGTCACAATTCCCAGAATATGGGAATATATTTTACATAGGAAAAAGAATCTCCAAGTTGATTTAAGATTAAAAAATCTAAAATTAGGGGATTACTCTGGAATATCCAGATAGGACCAGTCTAATAACATGAATTCTTAGAAGCAGACAGCATAGTGAATATAGGATAATGGTTAGTGGTATGCATGCTTCTGGCTTTGAGGATGGAGTCAGAACTCAAAGTTAAGGAATGTTGACAACCTCTAGATACCTTGCCAACATTTGGATTTTAGTCCAGTGAGAGCTATTTTGGGTTTCCAAACCATAGAATTGTAAGATAATAAATTTGTGTTGTTTGTGGTAATGTGCAACAGCAGTGGTAGAAAATGGGTAAGTCCCCTGTACCTACTTAGAGATTTTATGACCATGGGCAAACCAAGGGAATAACTACATTTTTCCTACTCATTCCATAGATTTGTTGAGCAGATTTTGGCCAAACTTAATAAAACATTGCCAGTAAACTGATTCCCAAGATATAGAATAAAAACTGGGACTCTTGCAAAAAGGGGATCAGTCAGCTGCACATCTTAAGTTGATGAAGAAGGGAAAGAAAAGACTGAGAAGGTTAGAGTGCGATGTTTTTCTGGTCAATGAAGCACTCTTCTTTTATTAAAGTGCACACACTAATATTTGAGATTAAATCTTAAGCAGCATCATGTAAACCTTTGCTTCTGCAGAAAAATGAGGGTGGGGCCTCTGAAAAGGGATGTATATATATATATATACACACACACATATATATATACATATACATATTTACATATATGGTCTTATATTGTTTTGTTCAAATTTGTGTATTTTCTCTTTGACTCTTCAGAAACCAAAAATGAAGGGTATTTAGATTGTCCAAAATATGCAAGTTTTCACAGTAACTATGATAAGAGGCAAGAATAAATTCAGCTAAGTTGAGATTTTGGTATGGAACTTAGAAACAGATTTTATGACTTGTTTATAAATTCCAAAAGCAAAAAATAAAATTTAAATGCTAAATAACCTTAATAGAGTTAATGTGAATACCCTTTTATTATTGATTACTGTCTCAAATTGATGTGGTCAGGAATTAGTTGCCAGTTGTCTACTAATTCCCTAAATGCTAGTGTAATATTTGTATTAAATAAAAGTCATTAGTCATGCAAAATGGAATTCAAATAGTGAATCAGCATTCCAAAAGTTAACTTTGTGACTGATAATCTGAAGGAATGCAACATCTCTTTGATTTCTCCTTCCTCATCAATGAGCCCCTCTCAGTTGGCTCCCCTTCTGTGTTAAAATTCTTTATATATGTGCATGTGTATGTGTATGTGTGAAAATCACTTAACATGATATTTACCCTTTAAAAATTTTAAGTAAACAATGCCTATTGATCACTATATTCATAGTGTTATATAGCAGATCTCTTGAACATAATCAGCTTTTAACTTTATACCATTTGTACCCATAGGAAGTATTTCCCTGTATCTCTCTCCTCTCATTTCCTAGTAACCATTATTCTATAGCCTATTTTTACAGCTGAGTTCTTTAGACAACACATTGAAGGAGAACCACATGATGTTTGTTCTTAGTTGTATGACTTATTTAATTTGTCATAATGTCCTCCAAATAATACTTATGTCATCCATCAGAAAATGAATGGATAAACAAAATACAGTATGTATGTACAATGAAGTTTTATTCAGCCCTAATAAAGGAAAATCCTACCATTTGGCTAAAATTCTGTAGATAGATTTTTTTTTCTTTCTGTCTTGCCTGAGAACACACCAAATACGAATTAGTTTTAATGGCAATGAATGAAATGTAGAGTAAATGTAAAGACAACTGTTCTATTTTGGAAATAATTACAGTAAAACATAAATGAGTCTTTATAAGAATGAGTGGTATAAATGCTTGATTAAAGTTTATAGAAAGGTGTTACCAAAGACTGAAGCTAGTCTTTTAATTCTATGGTTATCCCATTACAAGCATGACTGAATTAAGCTGAAACATGATATTTGACTAGTACTAATTACAATGTTTTATAAAATTGATGATACTATGTAATAAGAGCAGGAATACCTGAGATATTATTGAAATCACATTAGGGGCCAGTGCTGTGGCATAGTGGGTAAGGCCTTCACCTGCGTTGCTGGCATCTCATATGGGCTCCAGTTTGAGTCCTGGCTGCTTCACTTCCCATCCAGCTCTCTGCTATGACCTGGGAAAGCAGTGAAGCAGTGGAAGATGGCCCAAGTCAGATCTGCACAGCTCTGGCCATTGTAGTCATCTGGAGGAGTGGAGACCTCTCTCTCTCTCTCTCTCTCTCTCTCTGCCTCTGAATTTCTGTAACTCTGCCTTTCAAATAAATAAATAAATCTTAAAAAAAAAAGAAATCACATTAAACCATTAATTCAGTGGGTGTTAGAGTATAGTGAATAAAGTACCAGATTTGGGTCAGAATTTTGACTGAAATTACCAACAGCATTCATTAACTGTATCAATAAATTCGTTAAAAGTTTCTGAGCCTCAGAACTAGAAGCTGTAATTCGAGTTCTCCACCAGATATCTCATGTTAGTGTGGAAGTCAAAATAAACAAAAAAATGTAGAATTAAGTAAGAATTATAAAAATCATCTGCTTAAGATTCTATAATACTTTTGTATCATTTTGATATTATAAGCGTGATACAACTAGTTATTTTTACCCCAGTTCATGCAATTATGGAAGACTCAAGATTACAGTCTCATAGTCTATAAATATCTGAACCAGAATTCCATTCTGAGCCCAGAATCTCTTTCTCCAAATCTTGCAATCACAATCATTATTATAATAAACTGATCTTCAACTTACTATTTTTAACTTGTTTGTTGAAGTCGTGTTGTAAGAATGGAGTAAGTAATGTACAAAAGCAATCAGTAGGGTCACTACAGAATTTAATCTCTTTTCATATACAGAGACTAAAATCAAACTCATATATAGGGTCAGTCTTGGGATTGTTGAAATCTTACAAATCTGAGTAGAATCATGTGTACAGACTCAGTATTGAAACTGACTTAACCTTTGAAAGAATTCATATTCTTGGGACTTGCAGCTAACTTTAGGTGAGGCCAACATTGAGCTATTAATTTTTAGTTGAAGCAGTTTGATTTGATATATCTGCTCCCACCAAAAATTTTTTAAGCAAGCTCTTGAGGTATGATGAAGTAGAGTGTTTTTAACAATGTATTTCAACATCAATACATGACCACATATTGAAGATATTTTTGTTACAATCTTTTCAAATTCTAAATCAAATACCATTCTCTAGTTAGTAGAAGGTAACAAATATCCTTGGCTTACAAAGAATTATATTATTTTTGATTCTGGTTACCAAAACACCTAATTTTCAGGAGAATCTTACACAATTTCACCTTTTCAAACTTAAAGTAAAAATATATAAAATAATAACTATATATAAATGGGCACTCAAAAAATCAAAATGTTAAGTTTAAGGTAAACAGAAAAATATATTAGGACAAGCTTTCATTTTTAGCACAAAATTACATTTAGATTAAGTAAATGGAAAATGGCTGTGCTTCCAACCAGATGATTTAGTAGCTCATTTAGCTATAGATCTATATAAAATTATATAGATATATAATTTTCTCTACCTGAAGTAAATCATAACTGTTGTTATTACCACTTCCAGTTGACTTTTACAAAAAAATCAATAGATCAATAATTGGTACCTGCTTTTATGATTTGGACATTATTAGGCTTAACTCAGTTGCCTAGGAGACCTTACTGTAGACAGAGTCCAGCTAAGAAGGTGGTAATTTTTGTGCTATCATTTAAATTTGAGACATTTCCAAGTAAAGATGCTTTCTTTTCATTTTAGAAGAACCACAGGAATCAAATATAACATTTTTTTTCTTTTGGTGGTAGCAATTTTAGAGAAAGAATTGTGAAAGAGTCACAACATGTTATCATTTACATAAGAACTGCATTAGAGTTACGAAGAAGGCATTTTCTCAAAAGAATAAATGATTTTAACAATTAAAAGGTAGTGTCGTAATAACGAAAATTTGGAATTCTCTCTAGCATTCCCTGCAAAGTTTTCACCATAATAGATTTCATATATATACCTGTGGCGGTGGATTGTTTAAGTTTCAATGAAATCTGAAGGCATTCAGATTTTCTAAGGGTATTATGCACTACCTATCAAAAACTATTGATGTTATTTCTCCTAAACATAACATTAAAATGTCCTGGAAGCAAACATAGAATGCATGATACTGTCTGTTTCTCTTTTGTCCCATTTATGCTCTTAGATTTCCAAAAGGAAATGTAATGGTATCTTGTAAAGCTGGATTACAAAATTTTTCCAACCAATTCTCTTACATTGCTGAATTATAATGCTTATCTCATATCCACACACAAAACTCAAGGATGAAATGCTGCATTTGTTCCCCTTTGGCAAGAGCTCAGAAATTATTTTTGTTGGATTTCAGTTTTGTCGTTCTGTCAAAAATAATTTACCGGAATTAGATCTGTCTATTTATCCCATGTGTATGTGTGTGTGTGTGTTGGGTCATGTTGTAACATACTCACTAGAAACATTACATTTTATGTTCATATAAGTGAAATGATATCTTTCCATAGGGAATGTAAAAATTTTGCAAATAAACAGCTCACAAAATAACCCAAATTATTCAATTGGATCTGAGTGCTATGTCAGTTCTTATACTTGACTTCATCTGAAGATGAAACAGTGACTTACAGACTCTCCCAAATATAAATTATATGTTTCATTAACATTAAAAAGCTCCTTTAATAAGACTACCTGCTACTGCAGGGATGTGTTTTCCCCAGCACAATCCTTTTCCTAGGTTTGAGCCTAATAACTGTTTATTGCAAAGTGTCCACTTCTAAATATGCTTGAATAAACTTCAGCAGTGTTTGTCAGTTCATAAATGAAGCTGATGTATCTGCAATTACTTTTCTTACTGTTGGCAGCAGCAATGCTTATGATTGCCTGGGTTACTTATCTTAATGTTCTGGTGCTGCAAAGGAAAGAGGCAAAGCGATGCAAATGGGCTCTGCAGATATTACACTCAAGTATCATGAGATGCTTGATGCAGGCTCTTCGACTCCCAGGTGGCTAAGCCTGCAGTTATCAGGTGGCACCTTGAGTGACTGAAGCTCTCCCAGATTTCAACTTTTATTTGTACCTTTTCTGTTTCATAGAAAATAACTGGAGGGGGCCAGCCTTGTGAATTAATGAGTTAAGCCACTGTCTGCGATGCTGATACACCATATGGTTGCTGTTTTCTGTCACAGCTTCTCCACTACTGATCCACTAATGGCTTGGGAAAAGCATCCAAAGATGGCCCAAGTATTTGGGCCCTGTGCCCACATGAAAGACCTGGAAGAAGCCCCTGGCTCCTGGCTTCAGCTTAGCCTAGCCTTGGTCATTATGGCCATTTGAGGAATGAACCAGTGGGTAGAAGCTCGCTCTCTCTCTCTCTCTCTCTCTGTAATTGTGACTTTTAAAATAAATAAATAAATAATTTATAAAAAAGCATTTAAGGCCCCTGAATTAGTGTTTAGGATTATGCCAAGAGCGACCAAAGTTAGAAGAAAAAGTCATAGTCTCATAGAGAAGAAGAGTTTGGAAACAGATTACAGGTCAATGAATTATAAGAAAATAAATTGTGTTAATAATTCCAAAGATGAAATTCTATTATTTTATGGATCACATGTACTCATTTTTTTCAAGATTTACTTACTCATTCAAAAGACACACACACAGAGAGAAAGAGAGAATGAGAGAGAGAGACAAAGGGAGAAAATGCGAGAGAGCACTATTATGTGCACTGGTTCACTTCCCAAATGGTTGCAAAAATGAGGTCTGGGCCAAGCTTAAGCCAGGAGCCAGGAACTCCATCCAGGTCTCCCACATGGGTGGCAGGAACTCAAGTACTTGGGTCATCTTCTGCTGCCTTCCCATGTGCATTAGCAGGAAGCTGAACAGGAAGAGGATCAGCTGAGACTTGTACCAGCATTCTGATATGTAATGTCAGCATTGCAAGAGGCAGTTTATCTTGCTGTGCCACAACATGGGCCCCCAATATTGTGACTTCTTTTGTGTATCACATAGACAGATACATTGTGAAGGTTATTTTCATGTTTTGCTTTTGTTTTCCTCCCTGAAGAGAGAAAATTCCCAAATACTTTCCAGCCAATGTAAACATTATATAAAATGTCACTCTATAATATTGAACTTCTATTCTAATGAAGCTTCATCACAACACTGAGAACATGCTTATTTATAAAGGATTGCTGTTCAGAAAAGGTGTCATGATCTGGAGACAAAAAAACTAGACCCCAAGGAAATAGATTTTCCATGGGACAAACATGATTTGCCAGGCCACAATGTGATAATTCAAATTAGTATTCTATATAATCCAGAGGAAATAACTGAGGCCCATGAGGCAACACATCAAAATCCGGATACAAAGGCAAATATTTTAAGGTGATTTTAGCTTTGTTTTTATTAGCACTATGAGAACATTTTGAAAATACATCAATATTGAATGTGTCCTATATAGGCAGCAGCTTGATTTATATATTCCAGTCATGTCCTCCCCATGGTACTGCTTCAATTTTACTATATGTACCTGAGAAGTTGAGAGAGTAGAGGGCCAGAGATGGAGTGACCTTAAGTATTGCCCTGGAGTGGTTATCTGTTTGGATTAGAAGAAGAATTAATAGATTTATATGTATGTCGGTTTGATAGGATTTATTTGCTTTTATTTCTAATACAACATGTGAAATATATAGTACAAACAGTCTTAAAGGTTATATAAGGCAAGAATATGCTGAAGCCAGGAGAGTAGAACTCTATCTGGGTCTTCCACATGGTTGGCAGGAACCCAAGGGTTTGGGCTATCTTCTGCTGCTTTCCTAGGTGCATTAACAGGAACCTGGATCAGAATTAAAGCAGCAAGGATTCAAGCCAGTGCTCATATTGGATGCCAGCAATCCCAAGGGAAAGTTTAATCCACTATACCACAATTTTGGTCCCAAATAAAACTTAAAATGAAAAATGTTAACCATAGATCCTCTAGTGTTTGTGAAATTAATGTCCCAAGTGATGCACTCTTGATTTCTTGCCCTTTAATTCCAGTGTTCATTCACTTGCCACACCTCCCAAGCATGATGGCATAATGGTCCAAGAAAAAGTGTTGGTCTTGAGTTTGGGTCTCAGACCCTTGAACTGTGTAGCACAGCTATATTTCCAGATTAAATGCATCAGTGTATCCCAATTCCAATATTCCCTAGTAGATGAATTTCAGGTCTAACACTGACACCCATTGCTTCTCTGTAGTTTTTCTAAGAAAGGGCCAATCTGCTTGTTTTTTTTAAAAAAAATTAAAGAGAATAGATTTCATGTATTTCATAGATACAATTCTAAAAAGATAACCATACTTCCCTTTCTTTCTCTTTCCCTCAATTCTCCTCCTTCCTTTCTTTTTTTAAAAAATTTTGTTAAAAGCACAATTTCAGTCCACTTTATAATCACAAGCTTAATGTACAATTAAGCATACAAGTGAAAAGTAGAAAGGCCACAATTCTACAGGAATATAAACAAGGGCTAAAAGCATCAATCAAATCTATACCATTGCATTGTTTTCAACTAACATTTAGTTACGAATTTTTCAAACCCACAGAAAGTTTGTAAGCATTTTAAATTGACATTAAAATATTTAACTTTAGCCGTCGTCATGGCTCAACAGGCTAATCCTCCGCTTTGCAGCCCTGGCACACCGGGTTCTAGTCCCGTTCGGAGCACCAAATTCTGTGCCAGTTGCCCTCTTCCAGGCCAGCTCTCTGCTTGTGCAATGGAGGATGGCCCAAGTGCTTGGGCCCTGCACGCTATGGGAGACCAGGAGAAGTACCTGGCTCCTGCCATTGGATCAGCGCGGTGCGCCAGCCACGGTGGCCATTGGAGGGTGAACCAAAGGCAAAGGAAGAACTTTCTCTCTGTCTCTCTCTCTCTCACTGTCCACTCTGCCTGTCAAAAATAAAAAAAAAATTAAAAAATTTTTAAAAAATTAACTTTATGAAATGTTGAAGGTGTGATTAAAATTCTGGTCCTTTTCCAATCATGAGAAGTATAGAATCTAATGAAAAATTAAAATAAATAATAGTAAGTGAATTCTTCATTCAATGACTTATTGAAAAAATATATAATGAGCACTTGGGAAAGGAAAGGAAGTGCTATGGAATCTCACATGGAAGGAGAGATTTATCAAGCATGTCAGACAATCATTTCTTCACAAAAACAAATTGCTATGTATGTAGAGGAAAAAAAGGAAAGTTACACCTATCTTTAAGTGCTGTAACAGAAACCTACCAACAAATACCAAAGCCTTCAGAGAAAAGAATTTCTATATTAAAGCACAAGTAGAAATCAGTCCACTTGCAGAGAGACAAAGCTGTCTATGAACAGTCTGATCATCCTAGAATGATTTTGAACATTTAGAATAAAACCAAGGGTCAGTAGAATTTGCATCATTGATTGCCACTTGTGATAAGTTACATTGCATCTGACTTGTCATGAGCAAAATTTGCATAATAATCTGGAAACAGAAAGGCTTATTCACAAGCTCTTTTTTTTTTTCTAAATGAAAATAGAGGTACAGATCCACATTATTCCTGATATAGCTTATTGGCATACTGAACATGTATAAAAGTTATTGCCATTTATTGCCTCAATTCATGGACAACTTCATTAACACAATACTTAATTAAATACAAGTCTCCTTTACTAAGTTTTTATTGAGTCTAATACACCGATTATATCCAAATGTCTAATGGTACCAATGAAAAAATTACTCAAGTGATTCTCTGGGTTTGAAGGTTTTAGAAAAAATATATGTTTGCAAATATGATATATAAGCTTCTTTACACAATATTTCAGTATTTCTCAATTTTGATGTATACTATTTATTTGATACACCCTATGTGTACAATGAATACTGTAGATAAAAACGTCGACTGAATGGAGACTAGGTCACCAGAGTTTTATAACATCTATGTTACTGGGTTACCAGAATTTTTTTTACAACACTGTGTAACTGAATCATACAACCTTGAGACAAGTATAGACCTTGAACTTCTTTCTATAATGGTATAGTTCTGCATGAGGAGAAAGCTGAGGTCACTCGAAGTCAAGAGCTTTGTTTAAGATCACAAAGCTAGATAGTAGCAGAATTGAGACTAGAATTCAGGCCCTCATTTCCAAGGCTGCTTCTTTTTTTCATTTTTATGTTAACTGTGGTTATATTAGAGCACATAAGGGATTGAACTCACGAGGACATCATTTCTAGGTGGCTCTACTTCATGGTGTGGAATTGGAAAATGGTTTAAGAATTCAGATGAATTTAGAATGTGTGTGTGTGCATGCACATTTGTGTGTGTGTGTTGGATGAGACTATATTTTTTGAATGTAGTATGCACAATGTATGTACAGTGATAGAATCAATTATAATGAGACTTGCACATGGAGTTACAAGTAGGTAAACTTTTCATTTTCCAGATATGTAGATCATAGACACTCAAAGCTGAAACAACACTTGGATCAACAGTTTCTAACCTTTTGGGGATTAAGGATCCCTTTAAGCATCAGGAAAAAAAGCCTCTAGGTGAAAATTCATATGCTCACACATCACATATGTTATGTTCAGGGGTTCCTATAGCCTCAGTAACCAAAGATGAGTTCCTCCCATTTTCTCAGACCAAATATCACTTCATAAATTGCTGTATGGTGAGACTATATCCTGCCTTGTAAGTCATCTACTCTAACTCCTGTGCTTTGTTCAAAATAAGATACATATAACGAGAGAGAGGGAGAGACTTCCAAAGTCCACATTATCTTACTCATTCATTTTGGAGTTTAGGATATTATTCTTTCTTTTTTAAAAAAAGATTTTTTAAAAAAATATTTTAAATTTTTTATTAATATAAAGAGCACAGATTTCTTGTATTCCATAGGTATGATTCTAAAAGAAAACCATAATGCTTTCCCATCTCAATCCCCCTCATTCCTTCCTTTAATTTCAGTACACTATGTAATCAGAGTCTCAATGCACCACTAGCCATAATATTAAACAACTAAAAGACCACAGTTCCACAGGAGTATAAACAAGGGTTAAAAACAACAATCAGTTCTTAGGATACTTGTTTCATTTGTATACTTTCTTTTGTATTCTATATTAACTACCAAATGTCAGAGAAAACATATGATATTTGTCTTTTTTGGACTGGCTTATTTCACTAAGCATAATGGTTTCCAGTTTCATCCATTTTCTTCCAAAAGAAAGAATTTCATTTTTTTATGGCTGAGTGGTATTCCATAGAGTATAATATACCACATTTTCTTTATTCAGTCACTAGTTAATAAACATTTGGGTTGATTCCATATTTTTTAATTTATTTTTTCCCAAAAAATCTTTTATTTAAAGAATACAAACTTCGTGCATTTCATAAGTACAATTTTAGGAATATAGTGATTCTTCCCACCTTACCTACCCTCTTACTCACACTCCCATCCACCTTCTGCCTCCCTCTCCCATTCCCAGTCTTATTCTCCACCAAAATCCATTTTCGACTAACTTTATACACAGAAGACCAACTCTATACTAAGTAAAGAGTTCAATAATTTGCACACACACACACACACACAAACTGTTCCTCAACAGTCAAGACAAGGATGTTCAAAATCAATGCATCTTGTAGTTAATATAACTTATTTTTTAGAAACTTAATTAACTTTAAAGAAGCACCCAAGAATGATACATGTTTTGGGAGCACTTAGACATATTTAGAATACAACTATTTGAGGACATAGGTCCTGCATGTGGAGTTAGTGCACAGCGACTCCTGTTGTTAATTTAACAATTATACTATAATTTCAGTGATCACCTGAGGCTCTTGACATGAGCAGCCTAGGCTATGGAAGCCTTTGAATCCACAAACCCTGTTAGTGTTTAGATAAGGCCATAGCAAAGTGGAAATTCTCTCCTCCCTTCAGAGAAAAGCACCTCCTTTTTTGATGACTACTTCTTTCCACTGGGGTCTCCATATTAGCTATTGTGAATTGAGCTACAATAATCATGGGGGTACAAATAACTCATATGCTGATTTCGTTTCCATTGGGTAAATTCCCAGGAGTGGGATGGCTGGGTCAAATGGTCGATCCATTTTCAGATTTCTGAGATATCTCCATACTGTGTTCTATATTCTTTGAACTTACATTATTTGAAATATTTTTGTCATTCTCCTTTGAAGATGATATATAACTGAATTACTATGTTATTTGGTTACATATGCTAAGTTAAACTTTAATTGCAAAGCAAAGACATTACTTTTAACTCATAGCTAGTCTAGGGTTAAATAACAGAAAGGATTTGTATATAAAATATATCCCTAACTGGAGCTTGTTTTAATTAAAGATCAAATTTAAGGATTCATGTAAACCCGAATTGCAACATGGAGTTGTTTACACAGTCCTCACTCCTAGGTAGGTAATCAGTAGTTGAGATACTAGCACTCTTGAATATTTTTCTACATATCAAAATTTCATTCTTACCATTGTTATAAAATATATTTGAAAGTGGTTTCAGTCTTAGAGTCTCCAGTGTTTAGCTTGATGATTATAAAATCAGTGTAGATTTTGGATTACATACTTGTCAAAATTATCTGAATTACTGCCTATAAATGCAGGTAACTGTGTATGTTTGATAAGTCATCATTTGCTTTATTGATGTTGTGCACAGTTGTCCCTCACAGCATATGTATAAGGGCTTTAAAAAGACTTTCCTTGACATGGAAATCAGTGAAGGGTCATTATCACCTGACTGCAGAGACCGATGTGTGGTGGAATGAGAAGGCCATGCCAAGATGGCCGCTGGCAACAGTTTCATCATAGCCCTGCAGAGCTAGCCCCTCCAAATGCATTGTCTTTGATAGGAGTCTCTGGTTTATGTACTTATTTTTATTTTATTTCATTCTTTTTAACTTTATTTTTAATTATTTTTCACAGATTCAAGATGACTTGTAGACACAAGTTTAAGAACACTGTGATATTTTCTTCCTTCATCCTTCCCACCACTCTCTTTCCTTCTACCTTTCTTTCTTTTCTTGGTTAGTTTTTGAGGTAAAATGTTTTAAATTTACATTATTGTAAAAAGGCCTATTACTTCACCCAATAAGAAGGTTAACAAGTAAGATGCAAAAAGACCCTGGTTGAGTGGAATATAGACAACAACTATAAACAATAATTGAATGGAAAAATGACCATTTCAACCATATACAGTTTTTTGTCAGTCATTCATAATTTCTCTCAGTGAAATAGAAGCAATGACAATGTAGCCTCTAAATATTCTTGTGTGGTTACAAGGTAATCATTAAGTACATTTAGACTTTAAGCCATTTTCTCTCAACAGGAATAATTTCATGTGCATTGCAATGCAAATAATTATACATTACATTTTTTGTACTCCATTAGTTACATCAGATCAGGGAAACATTTACTATAGTATTTGTCTTTTGGGGACTGGCTTATTTCACTAAAAGTAATGGTTTCCAGTTGCATCCATTTTGTTACAAAAGACTGGATTTCATTCATTTTTATGTCTGAGTAGCATTCCATAGTGTATATTTACCACAGTTTCTTTATCCTATCATCAACTGATGGGCATCTGGGTTGATTGCATATCTTAGCTATTGTGAACTGAGCTGCAATAAACATGGGAGTACAGATAACGCTTCATATGCTGATTTAATTTCCTTTGGGTCAACTCCCATTAGTGGGATGGCTGGATCATATGAGAATATCTATATTCAGTTTGCTGAGGAATTTCCATACTGTCTTCCACAATGGCTGTGCTAGATTGCATTCCCATGAACAGTGGATTAAGGAACATTTTCCCCCCACATCCTCACCAGCATTCCTTGTTTTTTGATGTCTGTATGACAACAATTTTAACTGGGGTTTTGATTTGTGTTTCCCTGATGGCTAGTAATCCTAAGCATTTCTTCCTGTGTCTGTTAAAAATTTGAATTTCATCTCTTGAAAAATGCATGTTTAATTCCTCTCAAACCATTCAAAATAATTGAAAGGGAGGGATTCCTCACAAATTCCTTTTATGAGGCCACCATCACTTTAATTCCAAAACCAGAAAAACATACAACAGAGAGTTATAGATCAATATCTCTGATGAACATAGGTGCAAAAATCCTCAATGAAACACAAGCTAATCAATTCCAACTATACATCACTCACCCAGACCAACTGGAATCTATCCCTTGTAGGGATGGTTCAACATATGCAAATAAATAAATGTTATACATCACATTTAACAAACTGAAGCATAAAAGCATATGATTATCTCAATATAGGTTCAGATAAAGCATTTGATGAAATACAACATCCTTTCATGGTAGAAACCTTAAGCAAATTGGGTGTACAAAGAACATTCCTCAACACAATCAAGGCAAACCCACAGCCAGCATCATATTGAATGGGGAAAGTTGGAAGCATTTCCACTAAAATATGGAACCAGACAAGTATGCCCTCTTTCATCACTAGTATTCAATATAGTCCTGAAGTTTTAGTTAGAACCATTAGGTAAGGAAAGGAAATCAAAGGGATACAAACTAGAATGGAGGAAATCAAATTATCCCTGTTTGCATAAGACATGATTCTATACATAGGGAAATCAAAAGACTCCACTTAGAGACTATTGGTACACATAAGAGTGTTGGTAACATTGCAGGACATTAAATTAAGACACAGAAATCAATAGCCTTTTTATACAACGACAATGCAATGGCTGAGAAAGAACTTGTAAGGCCATTCCTATTTACGACAGCTGAAAAGAAATTTAAATACCTTGGAATAAATTTAACCAAGAAGGTGAAAATTCTGTATGATGAAAATTACAAAATATCACAGAACAAAATAGAAGAAGACACACACACAAAAAAGGAAAAATCTTCCATGTTCATGGATTGGAAGAAGTAATATCATCAAAATGTCCATACTATGAAAGCAATTTATAGATTCAATGTGATCCCAATCAAAATACCAATGACATTCTTCTTGGATCTAGAAAAAAGGATGCTACAATTCATATGGAAACACAAGAGACCCTGAATAACTAAAGAAATCCTAAATAACAGTAAAAAAAAGCCAGAGGCATCACAATACCAGATTTCAAGACATACTACAAGGCTATCTTCCACTACTTTTTTCAAGTCCATTAGCAAGGAACTGGATCGGAAGAGTGGAGCAGCCAGGACATGAACCAGCATCTTCATGGGATGCTGGCATCACATGTGGTTGTTTTACCTGCCACGAAGCAATGCTGACTCCAGGACAACCTGGTTTAATAGACTTTTCAATACTACTGAAAAAAAGACAGAAGAGAGAACTGAGGATGCTTATCCGAGGTGGGTCAGTGCTAAGAAGCATTTCAGAGTCTTGAGGCACACTCTACATGAAGCCCTAACAGCCTGATAGCACTTCTGCACCCCGAGGAAACTTTACAACTGAATTTACAATCATGATGCTTGCGTGATGAAACCACAACGCAGAAATACTACTGATTTAATGCTGATATTCATATCTCTTCCCTGTCATTTAGCTGGAAAAAAAAACCTTTTGATTTTGTTCTAAGCAGGATGTAACTATTCCTGCAAAGATCTATGTAGGCTGCATCTTCCATTCTTATCACATATTAGAGTTCCACTGAAGTGATTTTATGAAGGGTCTTCACAATATTTGTGGAAATGGAATTAAAAGGTAAGTTTATTGCAAGTTGTTGAAATCTATGCCTAGTTCTTTCTTTCATAATACATGTTTTCCACAAAAGGAGATCCCACATAGTAGTGGAATCCAATCAGTTTACTATTTAGGTTAGCAATTGTTGATACTCTCTGTTGATACTCCTTCACTTAGAAGTTAGTTGCATTTTCATTAACTAGGCAAGCAAGCTGTTTACTAATGTGGCTTCCTCTTCAAATGCACCCTCTCTTGTTCCCAATATATAAATATTCTAGCTCACTGAGCCATCTGAAGTGTTACCTATCCTGCCAGGCTCTTGATTTCGAACTTTTCAATGTGTTGTTACTTGTACTGGAAATACAATATCTTCCTCTGTCATGAAAAACTTACTCTTGAAGACAATACACGTCACTCAAGTCTCTTCAAAGCTATCCTGTTCTCCACTACTGAGTTTGAAAGTATACTTACCTTTAAATTCCATTTCCACAAACTTTCTGACATCCGCTCATAAGATCACTTCAGTGGAACTCTAATATATGATGAGACTGGAAACTGAAGCTTACATAGGTCTCTGTTGCAAAAGTTCTTTCCTGCTTAGAGGAAAATCAAGGGGTTCTTCTGCTAATGACAGGGAAGAGGTGGGAGTATCAGCATCAAAATCAGTACCATTTCTATTTTATGATTTCATCATGCAAGCATAATGATTGAAAATTCAGCTGCATTGTTTCTCATGGTTGCAGAACTGTCATCTGGCTTTCAAGTCTTCAATTATTGGGTGTTTGGCACAGCAATGAAGACACTGCTTCGAACTTCACATCTGATAGCAGAATACCTGGCTTTCAATCCTGGCTCCACTCCTGATTACAGCTTCCTGCTAATGAGCACTCTGAGAGGCAAGTGATGGCTGAAGTAATTGGGTCTTTATCCCCTTTTGGGGAAACCCAGATTGAATTCCTGTCTCCTTGTTTCCTCTTGGTCCAGCCATGGGCATCAGGGGAGTGAACCGGTAGATAAGAGATCTCTGTATGTCTATCTCTCTCATTCTATTTCTTTTTGTCTCATAAATAAATGAAATGTTTTTTGTGCTCTCCAGCATTTAGAGGGTTTATGGTTTAACACAAACTATATGGTAGTATATATTCAGATATGGGGGTGTTAAAACTGTTTTCTCTAGATATTTTTCTTTTCAGAATTCTTTTTTCATCCAGAGAATGGAGACTGATGCAGTGGCCACTAACAGAGCTGACTCAAGGGCCAATGGTTAATTATTGAATATCTCTGGCAAATTAACATCATTTAGTTCATAGTTGTAAGAGATTTGCCCCTCAAAATGTTGAGAACTGATGATGTTATTACATCAATTTATTCCTCTCACTGAAATTTGGTATTTTGGTACTGATCAACTGGTTGAAACTACTAGAGCTTGAGGATGTCTTGGACAGAGATAGGAATTTGACAGCCAATAAAAATATTATAAGACCTCTTTGTCCCTACCAGAGAACACATACTTCCCCTTTTTTGCTGCCTATGAAAAAGGAAAAATGATCTATAAAATGAAATTGGATCTGTGCACCTTTGAGATCCATTTCTATTTGATTTATACCCTCTGTACAGACTGGATTATGGTAGTAAGATATAAATTGCTCAGGAATTCTAATAAATTTCCCTTCTCATCATTTCTGGCTACTCCTGCTGCTGGGACAACACATTGTTTTAAAGGGCATATAACTGTAATCCTTTGCTGCACATTAGAAACTATAATCCTAGGGTTTGTTAGCATTTTCCAACCTTTGTGATATCTCTCTGAAGGGCAGCAAAAGAAATGACATTTATTTCTTTGGTTGAATAGTATTATGAGTTGCAAATTGTAACACTAATTTAGTAGTAGATTTCAAAGCAAAAGTTGTAAGAATGACAACTTAGGTATACACATTACATTTACAGAATATCTCATTTCAGAAATATTAATGTCTGAAAAAGATATATGCTTAGACTACAAAGAAATATGGAAGTATCTTCATCTTGTATTGTTTACTGGGTATTCTTACAATTTTTACCTAATGGGATATTTAAAAAGAAATCTAAGAAGTTTGACACAGAAACAAAGCAAAATGTGACTACATTTAGGGAAGTCAGAGGAAGGGATTAAGGAAAGAGACACCTATGAGCAAAGACTGCCGACTTCCCTTTTAACTTGGGCCTTTCTGCCTCAGTCTCTCTCTGCCATTAATTCTAAAGTTGTACATTGATGAAGGAATCCAGACACCCCAAAGATTCTACTGAGAATCTTTCCAAAGGAAATTATTGCCGTTTGTGAGTGCCAGAGTCTTTTGTTTTAACAAATATCAAGATGATCAAACATGGAAATAGAAAACAGCATTTTATTTTTAGACATTATATTGGTGTTTTTGCTGTTTTAGTTTTAACTAAATACAAAAAGTAATCATAATTAGACAAGTGGTGACATTACAAGCATTCTGATGGATATTCTCTGCAGAGTAAAATATATTTTCTTTAAAATGGTATTTTGCCTTTACCACTAGTTCAATAATATTAGACAGCAAATTAGAGAAAGCCATTTATTTTTTTTCCCAAAGAAACTGTTTGTTTAATGCATACAAATTTTATAAGTACAACTTTAGGAATGTAATGATTCTTCCCATCATACCCACCCTCCCAACCCCACTCCTCCTCCGTCTCCCATTCCCAGTCCCATTCTCCAATAAGAAAAAAAAAATGTTCCTCGACAATCAAGACAAGTGCTGTTCAAGTCATTGAGAAAGCCATTTAATATCTTATGTTAGGCAATATAATAATGCATGCATCTGAAGTACAGATTAATGAATCTAGTATTTTAAATTCTACTACAGAAATAAAAATGTGAGAAAGAAACTTGCTATGTGTAATTTAAACATAACTTTAAAATAAAATATGATTTATATCTGCTTATTATTATAAATAAAATCATGTTTTAAGAGATTCTTATTTCTAATGTATTTTTACAAGAAAATGAAGAAAATACTCACTTGTATCTTAGAAGCGTAATGCAGAATAGATTACCTGCTAGTTTCAAGATGTCTATGCTGGTCAAGAGTACTAGGTAATAGTTCCACTCTCAGTGTGGCTCAGAAGAAAGATATTAATTTTGCAACTCGGTGTAGAGTTTTAGATGAATCAATTTTGTTGTTATTGCTGTAGTCATTTTATTTTTCATTTGATACTTCTTGGCTTTAATATACCCATCTCCTGAGGATGAAATTCAGTCAGACGACTTTCCCAAGATTTTCTCATATGGTAAAGCCACAAAAGAAGTAAATTTAAAATTACATTAAATTGATCACTGAATTCCCATTTATTGAAGGGTCCTATCTTAATCAGTTTGAACTGCTATAACAAAAGACCAAAGACTGAGTGCCTTAAACAACCTTTATTCCCCATAGTTCTGGGTGCTAGAAAGTCCAAGATCAAAGTGCTCAATGATTTGATTCCAAGTGAAGTCTCTTTTCTTGGCTTGCAGATTGTGGCCTTTTTACCTTGACCTCAAATGGTGTATAGAGAAGTTTGGTGTCTCATCCTCTTTATATAGAACACTACTCTCATCACAAAAACCCCACTTTTCTTGATTTTATTTCATGGAATATGTGGAAGTTGCATCCAAAGACCATTAAAGTAGAGTTGTGGGAGGAAAGATTGTGGCTTCTTTTTCTTCCATTTAATTAACTGAAAATGATTGCTAATTTATTTTTTGTTTCATTTATTTTATTTGTTTGAAAGAGAGATGTGGAGAGAGAGAGAGAGAGAGAGAGAGAGAGAGAGACAGACCTAATTCTATGTGCAGATTCACTCCTCAAATGCCCACAACAGCCAGGGTTAGGCAAGGCTGAAGTCAGGAACCCTGATTCAGTCTGCGTCTCCCACATGAGTGGCAGGGGCCCAAATACTAAACACATCACCTGCTGCTGCCTCACATGGTAGCATTAGCAGGAAGCTGGGATGGGAAGCAGAGCTGGGAACTGGATAGCCAGGCACTCCAATATAGGATGCAGATGTCCTAAGTGCCAATAACCAATAGGCCGAAAGCCCACTCCAGAAATTGACTTTTAAAAATTTAATTGTTGCCTCGGTTTCAATCCAATATTCTCATGAATGATATTTCCTTTGCTGTCATAGAAAATCAGAGACTGAACAACAAAAGTCACTGGTGTTATAAATTTCTGTGTATTAAATAAATTCAAAATGCAATTGCTTAGAACAGTATGGTATTGTGTGCTATAGTCCAAGAATTAGGAATCTGGATGTGTTTGTGCATTCTTGCTTCTGGCATAAAGTCTCTCGTGAGGTTGCAGTCAAGTTGTATACTGGGATGCAATCCCATCCAAAGTTTCATATGGGAGGCAGGATTCCCTTCCATACTCATACTCATGTAGTTTTTGCCAGCCCTTGGTCCCTTCCATGTGGGCCTCCTCAAAGGATTGCCTCATGGCATAGCAGCTGCCATCCACTCTGCCAAGTGATGTAAGCCAAAGTGAAAGAGTACATTCAGGGTGTAAGTTGCAGTCATTTTAGAACCGAATTTCAGGAGTCACATCGCATCATTTCTATAATCCGTCTGTCAGATATTAGTCCATAATTCCAGACCACATCACGCAACAGAAGGAGGAGCTGTTGGTTGTGAATCACACAATGACATGAATATCAAGTTTCAAGGATAACTGGAGACCTTCCTTGTGGTAGCCTAGAAGGCTTTATTTCTCTTCAGGATCACACTTGATATAAATATGCCTATATTGAAGATCATATTTCATTTGAATATGCCTTTTCTTTTCACATATTGTGTTCTTCCTCCATAAACTATAATAGAATTAAATGATATAATACACAAAAGTTGACAATAACAATTCTATGACTTATATGCAATCTCAGTAACAATAGGAAGCATTTTAAATTTAGAGTAAGTGTAACAGAAACATTTCTGATGAAATAAGGACTTGTGGCCGGCACCGCAGCTCACTAGGCTAATCCTCCGCCTGCGGCACCGGCACCCCAGGTTCTAGTCCCAGTTAGGGCGACAGATTCTGTCCTGGTTGCTCCTCTTCCAGTCCAGCTCTCTGCTGTGGCCCGGGAGTACAATGGAGGA
This sequence comes from Lepus europaeus, assembly GCF_033115175.1. Classification (NCBI taxonomy): domain Eukaryota; kingdom Metazoa; phylum Chordata; class Mammalia; order Lagomorpha; family Leporidae; genus Lepus; species Lepus europaeus. The sequence goes on along the minus strand of NC_084850.1, from coordinate 13,102,211 downwards.
TGGCCCAAGTGCTTGGGCCCTGCACCCGCATGGGAGACCAGCAGGAAGCACCTGGCTCCTGGCTTCGGATCCGCGTATCTCTGGCTGTAGTGGCCATTTGGGGGGTGAACCAACAGAAGGAAGACCTTTCTCTCTGCCTCTATCTCTCACTGTCTAACTCTGCCTGTCAAAAAAAAAGAAAAAAAGAAACAAAGAAAGAAAGAAATAAGGACTTATGCAAATTGAGTCTTCCTTAAAAGTAGGGAGAACAATGGCAACATATGCCAAAAAAATACCTTTTTTTTTAGATCTCTGAAAATTAACCATAATCTTGCAAATTTCTGAAGAACACTTATTTAAGAGAAACCACTGGATCACGGTAATAACAGGGTGCCTTATGGAACTTTTACTTTTCCGATTCCAATGCTCATTTCCTTTTCTCCGTCCTAAAACCAACAGCCTCATGAGTATGGGAGCTGTGAAAATCAGAAACATACCTTCCATTGAAAAGGAGGAATCAAGCTAGAGTGCCTCTGAAACCAAATCTACAGAACAGTGTCAGAATTGGACCTGACAGCTCCCTGATAACCTTCATTGTTAGAATTTGTCTTTATTTGAGCTGATTCACAGTTGTCTCTGTACAAACAGCCATACTCCTAGGCTGTTGAAAATAATCAATAAGAATTGTTTAAAATTGCAGATGTCTAAAGTTGCTATACTAGCTGGAAAAAGCAAGAGACTCAAACATACATATAAGGAAAAATCGGATTATTAAACTTCATAGGATGGTATAAATCACTTTAACAGATTCCTAGGAATCTGGAAAACCATGAGCAAATTGTAATGATTTATGAATTACAAAGGATGGTTGGCATGTCTGAGAATGACCCAAGAGGGCTCTCACTTCTGTGCCCTGAAAGTTCTGTGTAAGCAGGAAGTAGAAGATAAAATAGAGTTACTTTTGAACTATCTGGATAAATATTGAAGGCATGCCCCCAAATGCAAACAGAACCCCTCAACAAAGGCTGAAGGTATTTTTGATTCCAGACAGGGAAATCCTTGTTCTACTTTTGACTGACCACTAAGCTAACTGAAGGAGACTTCAGTGGGCACACGTGACAAAGAATAAAGACTTTAAAGAATTAGTCCAGAAAAATCATTCAACTAAACAAATAAACAGTAATGATAACAATTAATAAAAGCAATAAACTCTGCAAAGGTGGTTAGAGAGAGGAAGGAAGAAGGAAAATCTGATTTCTAGAGTTGTTATACTATTTAAACTTTCTAGTTTGTCACAAAAAATTCTGACACACAATGAAACAAGAAATCATGAACCATATACAATAAAAGCAATCAATAGATATGAATAGAGGGGCTGGCACTGTGGCAGAGCAGGTTAACATCCTGTCTTGAAGTGCCAGCATCCCATATGGGTGCCGGTTCTAGTCCCAGCTGCTCCACTTCCGATTCGGTTCTCTACTATGTCCTGGGAAAGCAGTAGAAGATGAGCCAAGTCCTTGGGCCCCTGCACCCACATGGGAGACCCAGAGGAAGCTCCTGGCTCCTGCCTTTGGATCAGTGCAGCTCCGGCCGTAGCAGCCAATTGGGGAGTGAACCATTGAATGGAAGACCTCTCTCTCTCTCTCTGCCTCTCCTCTCTCTATATAACTCTGACTTCAAAATAAATGAATCTTTTAAAAAATAGATATGAATAGTGAGGATGCTGAGATATTAGAATTATTAGAAAAGACTTTAAGTCACCTACAATAGCAAAATAACACATTTTCTCTCAAATTAAAAAGCATATATATATATATATATGTGTGTGTGTATGTATATATGTAGAGAGAGAGAGACAGTAATATGCATATAGATAGATAGATAATAGAATATATGTGAATGCTGTACTATTTAGTATATAGATATTATAAATGGTGCCTTTAGTGAATTATATCCCTTACACAAAAATATACATTTATCTTATTATTTTATACTACTGTCATGGATTCCACATTATGTGATATTAATATATCCATCATGTTTTGATAATAGTATGTATGTAAAAAATATATTTACATATGAAGTGAATATGACACAATACTAAAATTGTTAAAATATATGTGCTGACTGAGCTTTTCTTAATATTTTCTGTATTTAAATATTCAAAAATAGAATATCAAAAGTACACCACCTGTGATGGTCAATATTTGGTTCAACAATTTAAGGGACACTTAGAAGATAAAGCTTCAAGAAGTTTATGGAAAATGGAATTAAAAGTAATGTGAATTTCTGTGTTTGACGTTCCCTAGTATAGCTGATAAAATGTTATTTCTGGGAGTGTCCATGGGTTTTATAATGGGTGATTGACATATTACATATTCAAAGGAGCGGGAAAGATCTGCCCTCAGCATGGACAAGCATCATCCAATCAGGCATCATTAAATTCTAGATGGAGCACAAAGGCAGAGGAAAGGCAAGTTCTCCCTCTCTTCTTCCTCCCTGCCCCTCTTTCGTGGAGCTGGCACAGTTCTTGTGGTACATCTCACCTTCCACAGTTCCTCCAACCACTACCTTCTTTTTTTCTTTCTTTTTTTTTTTTTTTTTTTGACAGGCAGAGTGGATAGAGAGAGAGACAGAGAGAAAGGTCTTCCTTTTTGCCGTTGGTTCACCCTCCAATGGCCGCTGCGACTGGCGCATCTCGCTGATCTGAAGCCAGGAGCCAGGTGCTTCTCCTGCTCTCCCATGCGAGTGCAGGGCCCAAGGACCTGGGCCATCCTCCACTGCCTTCCCGGGCCATAGCAGAGAGCTGGCTTGGAAGAGGGGCAACCGGGATAGAATCCGGCGCCCCAACCAGGACTAGAACCCGGTGTGCTGGCGCCTCAAGGTGGAGGATTAGCCTGTTAAGCCAAGGCGCTGGCCAACCACTACCTTCTTATCTATCTATCTATCTATCTACCTACGTAGGTGCCTATTTACTTGCCTGCATATACCCTATTGATTCTGGATTTCTAGAGAAACCTAATATATCATATACTTCAACCATGTTTAAAGAAGTAAAAACCCCACATTTTTCTTCTTTTTATTAACAAACTACTGAAAAAGACTCAATGTTTAACAGCACAGTGGGGTGACTATAGCTCATGATGATGTAAAATATTCCGCATAAAGAACTGAAATAGAGGAGTTAGCAGGCTCCAAACACAAAGAAAAGATAAAGAAACGGAAAGGCTGATTGATTGGTATGCTTAGTTTAAACTATGTATATGTGTGGAAAGTTGCTGTGTAGCCCCTACAAATATGCAGATGCTACACATTAATCCAGAATTAAAGAATTGTTGAAAAAATAATTTTATAAAAAAATAAAAAACAGAGAACATCATAAAAACAAAAGAATTGAAACATTAGAAGTTTCCCCACAAAGGAAAGGTCAGGTACAGATGGCTTCCCTACTGAATTTTCTGAAACATTTAATGAAAACTTAATACCAGTCCTTTTAAAATATTCTGTAAAAACAAAGAAACTTCCAAACTCATTCTATTAGTCAAGCATTACCCTGATTCCAAAAACCAGTATCTCTCATGAATATAGATGCAAAATTCCCAACACAATACTAGCAATAGGATTTCAGTAGCATATAAAAAGTATAGGATATCTACCATGACCAAATGACATTTATCTCAAGATGCAAATGTGGTGCAACATATGAAAATTATTGAATATAATCTGCCATGTTAATAGAAACACGTAATTAAAAATGTATCTTAAGAGCACAGATAACATATTAACACAAACTTAATGACAAAAAAAGGTTAACACACGAAGATGAGAAGTCATTGCCTCAATCTCTGAAGGTCATCTATAAAAAATAGAGAACTAATATCACTGTGGTCAAAGACTGTATGATTTTACCCTAAAAGCATAAACAAGACACCATTATTTGCTCTGCTCTCATTACAGCTATTTAATGTTTTACTTGAAGCTCAGCATATAAGCTGTAACCTTAAAATAGGCAGTGATTTTTTATAACAGCAAAAAAAAAAAAAGAAAGAAAAAGAAAAACAAGGAACCAAAGAAAAATAGATAAATTTCATGCCTTCAAAATTTTAAAATTTATGTTTCAAAATGCCATCAAGAAAATGAAAAGATAGGCACAGGTTTGACTCAGCAGTAAGATGCTGTTTCGGATGTTTATATCCCATATCACAGTGGTGGGTTCAAGGCTCGGCTTCGCTTCCAATTCCATCTTCCTGCTTCCCTGGTAAGCAGTAGTTAATGACTCAAGTACTTCGGTCCATGCCACCCATGTGGAAGATATAGACTGAGTTCCTCCTGGTTCTTGGCTGCAGCTTGGCCCAGGACTGGCTGTTATGAGCATTTGGGGAGTCAACTAGAGATCTCTGTCTCTCTTTCTGCCTTTCAAATAAATAAAATAAATATACAAAAGAAAGTGGAAAAACAACCCACAGAATGTGAGGAAGTATTTGGAATTTGCAGATCTGGTAAGGGTTTTATATCCAAATTATATAAAGATTTCTTATAAATTGAGGACTAAAAGACAATAATCCCAAATAAAAACAAAGGAATTGAATACATATTGCTCCAAAGAAAATATACATATAAGTAACAAACACAGGAAACATTCTTAACACCATCATCAGTCATTAGGTCATCAAAACTACAATAAAATACTACTCCAGACTTATATGAATGGCTAGTATATTATAAAAAGAGAGAGAACAATAACCAGTGTTGTTGAGGATGTGGATAAATTGTTGGTGGGAATGTAAAATGAAGTTCCCATTGTGGAAAACATTTTGTTATTTCTTCAAAAAGTTAACCATAGAGTTATCATTTGACCCAGGAATCCTACTTCTAGGTAAATACCCAAGGTAACTGGGGGGTACATGTCCACAGAAAATATTATATACTCATACAGTAATTATTTATGACAGTGAAAAATGAGAACAATAGAATGTTCATCACTTGATTATTGAATATGTTGAATACTGGTACAATGAGATTGTTTTAAAGGCTTATTTATTTATTTGAAAGTCATAATTACAGAGAGGGAGAGACAGAAATCTTCTATCTGCTGGTTCAATTCCCAAGTGGCCAGAGTGGCCAGAGCTGAGTCAGGTTGAAGCCAGGAGCCAGGAGTTTCATTCAGGTCTCCCACGTGAGTGGCAGGGGCCTAGACACCTGGTCTATCCTCCATTGCTTTCCCTTAGGCCATTAGCAGGGAGCTGGATAGAAAGTAGAGCAGTAGGCATATGAGCAGGAGTGTCCATACAGGATGCCAGTGTTGCAGGTGGTGGCTTTACTGCTATGCTACAATGCTGGTCCCTGCACAGTGAGATATTATACAGCCACACAAATAACTGAAGTATAGATTAATGCTTTATGATTAAATAGAAAACATAATTGAAAGAAATCAGACATAAGTGCAGGTACAAAGGACTGCATATTGTAAAATTTATTGGATATTCAGTATTTAGGCAAATGCATTGAAACAGAAAATGAATTAGTAGCTGTCAGAGAATGGAGAAGGAGAAAACAGGGGTTTCTTTTGGGGTGATGAATATATTCTGGATTTATATAGCAGTGGTTGCAGAACTTCATAAATATAATAAAACTCGCTGAGTTGTATGGCCTAAAAAGGTGGACTTTTAGGGTTTGTGAATTATAACTCGATAGAGTTTTTAAAAATGAAATTGTAAGTCCAAAGGAATTAAGTATTATATTCATAGTCAGGGGACAGAGAAGAATAAAATACATCAAGTTGCTTCATTTTCCCTAAGTGGTAACTGGGGCTTAAAGAAAAGTTCATGTTTCAAGTACAGGATACTGATGAGCAGTATTGAAGAGATACTGTTAAAAGCAGGATTTTTCTGGTTCACTTTGGATAAGCAAGGCACCTTCCTTATGTTTACTGATGGAAATACTTGTAAAGCTGTAGTGGTTTTAAGTTGAATGTGAATTTTTTTTAACTTTTATTTAATGAATATAAATTTCCAAAGTACAGCTTATGGATTACAATGGCTTCCCCCTCCCATAACTTCCCTCCCACCCGCAAACCTCCCATCTCCCACTCTCTCTCCCCTTCCATTTGCATCAAGATTCATTTTCAATTCTCTTTATACATAGAAGATCAATTTAGTATATATTAAGTAAAGACTTCAACAGTTTGCACCCACATAGAAACACAAAGTGAAAAATACTGTTGGAGTACTAGTTATAGCACTAAATCAAAATGTACAGCACATTAAGGACAGAGAGCCCACATGAGGAGCAAGTGCACAGTGACTCCTGTTGTTGACCCAACAAATTGACACTCTAGTTTATGGCACCAGTAACCACCCTAGGCTCTCGTCATGAGTTGCCAAGGCTATGGAAGCCTTCCAAGTTTGCCGACTCTGATCATATTTAGACAAGGTCATAAAAGACAGGGTGAGGATAGTAACCAATGATCCTAAGAGTGGCATTTACCAGGTTTGAACAATTATACCGCATGAAGTGGGGAAGAGGACCATCAGTACACACAGGTTGGGAGTAGAGCCATTGGTGGTAGAGTAGAGGTTATGATTACAAAGGAATGAGGCCCAAGTGTGCTAGACAGGGTCTAGAACAAAGGACAGAGTCATTATTAGAGGAGCTAAGAAAGGTGCTGTCTAAGCTACAATTAAGTTTTCTGATTGAGAAGCAAATAGAACCTGACAGAAGGGGCTTGATAATAATCTGTTGGGCTTTAGGCCTTGTAAGTTGAGAGGCCTAGACCTATCTATCTCTTTACATGGGGTACATCCTATGGGAGGTGTGAACCTCCTAGGGGAAGGCACTCCGTTGACTTTCATTACTTGGCTGGCCTGGGAGGAGAGCTGGCCAGGTAAAGGCAGGGGGCATCTCTAACAAGAAATTTACAGTTCTGCCTTCAATGTTGCTGACCATGGTTGGCCGTGCCCTAGCTGCAGTGGTCACTTTGGAAGTTGGGCTGAGTGAAGGGCTTTTCAGCTTAGAGCCAATAAGATCTGTGGCTCTGACCTGGGCATCCTTCCACTCTAGGGCAGGTCCATTTCCAATGATCTAACTCTCTATTAGAAATCTAAAAAATATTGTAGGGAATCTACAGGATACTATTAAAAAAATCTAACTTTCGGGTTCTAGGAGTTCCTGAAGGCATGGAGACGGAGAAAGGATTAGAAGGCCTTTTTACTGAGATACTAGCAGACAATTTCCCAGGTTTGGAGAAGGACAGAGATATCTTAGTATAGGAAGCTTATAGAACCCCTAAGAAACATGACCAAAAGAGATCCTCACCACGACACGTTGTAATCAAACTCACCACAGTGAAACATAAAGAAAAGATTCTAAAATGTGCAAGAGAGAAACGTCAGATTACTCTCAGAGGATCTCCAATTAGACTCACAGCAGACTTCTCATCAGAAACCCTACAAGCCAGAAGGGAATGGCGAGATATAGCCCAGGTACTAAGAGAGAAAAACTGCGAGCCCAGAATATTATATCCTGCAAAGCTCTCATTTGTGAATGAAGGTGGAAGAAAGACTTTTCATAGCAAACAGAAATTGAAAGAATTTGTTGCCACTCATCCTGCCCTGCAAAAGATGCTTAAAGATGTGTTACACACAGAAACACAGAAACATGGTCATCAATATGAAAGAAGGTAAAGGAAGGAAACCTCACAGCAAAAGATCACAGGAAGCTCAATTTCTCTTTGACATAGAATTAAAATCTGATTCTCTGTTAAATCAATGTGTTAAAGTAATCTATTATGTTCTCTTGATGTCTGTTAAATTCTAATTGTTCAAAAACAGCTGAATTTTTATTAAGAGCTAAGGGTTATTTAAATGTGCTTATTTTCAAAGATTTGAATAATCACCTTGTAACAATGATCAAATTTGGTCTATATTATGTCATGATTTTAAGGAATCTTATTTCAACCAGATATTTTGGATTTTAAGTCTTCTTGGCATTCTTGATAGGCATTCAAAAAATCAAAGTTCCAAACAATCTGGTCTCTAAAATTTCCAGTAAATCCTGGACTTTGGTTTTTCCAGTTTGGGCCCAACTGAAAAAATCGAAGGACCTATGTCTCTCATCTTATAGAGACACCAACTAATCAGGCTCTTTGGATTATATTAGAAGTACTGTCAAGATGTGACGTGGTTCCAAATTTTAAGTTTCCATAATGGAAAATGCTATTAAAACAAATGTTTGAGAATTAAAAAGTCTAATGATCTTGTGTTACTAGACATGATAGTTATCTTAAGTAGAAAGCCCCAGAGGCCTAAAGGGTTAAATAATTGTAAAATCCTACAGGTGCTTTCAAAAATACTGTGAAGTAAGCAAGTGCCTCTTGTTGGTTGATGAGTTTATAATTGTAAACATGGCATCTTAAAGTCTTTTGTCATCCACAGTTAGATATGATTTGCTGCTCATAAAACTAAAGTGTTGTTTGTTCTGTGTTTAGCTGTCCTCCTACAGGTTCCTATGGACTTTTTCCAGCCACTTCTATTGTATTCAGTACTTTGGGATGGCTCTGTAAACAGATGAAGTCAATAATGTATTAACAGTACCAACTGAGAGAAAGTATGGTTAACTGAGGTTACTAAAAACAAAAAGCAATTCAAATCAATTGGCAACCTACAAAAAGAGTTAAAGATTTTAAAAGCTATTATTAAAATTGCTATATTGGTCTATTATGTTATGTTATATGTGTGTACATATTGTATGTCCACATGGGAAAGTTTTATTAAGAATTTTATTTTAATTGGCTTATAGATAAGATTGTCTATAAATTTAAGCTGCTAAAATTAATCAAAGATACATTTTAATTCGTGTGACCTGAATCTCTGCATCATGTTTTATACTTGTTGGTAGAAAGAAACTAAAAACATTTTATATGGTTGTGCTTAAGTTTACTGGCTAAACAAACTACACCACGTTAGATATTTAAGAGGTGTTTCCAAATACATGATTCTTAAAATTTATAGAAGGCATTGGACCTTCTGGTAAATGTTTTCTTAAGTTGTTATCTAATGGTTGAAACGGTTTGCTAAGTATTCATGTGATATTGCTATTGTCAGCAAGCGATCTAGGACTTGCTCCCTCATTTCTCTATTCTAAGCCCAACTTGTTCTTTCATTTCTCTATTCTCTTCAAGGTAGGAAACTAATTCTATTATGAAGGAATCTGTAGGACACACAATTTAATCTTTAGACCTTATAAAAGAGATGGCTAACAATTTTCTGTAATAGCATAGCCAAAATAAGAGCTTAAATTATAATCTCATAGCTAGATTCACTTCGCCATCAGCGAAGTATATAGTAAGTAGAAAAAACCTCCCTTTCAGACCAAAGGGAAAGAAAGTTTTAAAGTGAGAATATAATTTTCCTCATGGGCATTGTCTACCTTAGGAAAACTACTACAGAACATGCCTGTGACTATAGACTTGTAGTTCAGGCCACCGTAGTTTAGAGATGGGACTTGGGCACTCCCTTGACTTGCATCCTCTGGTCTGCTTTAACACAAACCAGGAGGAAAAGAAAGCTAGGCATCAGAAGTAGTGGGTGGCAGGCCTATTAATGGCTGATCTGTACAGTGATCTGCCCTCAAGGAGACCCAACAGGCCAGTCCACTGCAGTGGCTTTCAATGGGGTAAGCCTGGGCTTCAGCAGAAGTCAACTTGTGAAGAGCCCTGGCAGCTCTGCCAAGAGTTGGATCACTGAATGTGAATTTTAAAAAGTCCTATTAAAACCAGGAAACACACACACAGGCACATGAACTACCATGAATACAAATGCAATTATACAGACTCCAAAAGCCTATTTCTATTTTTACTGAAACGAAGTTTGGTTGGCATAGTTTCTGGCCCATAGAAAATTCCGGAGTTTTATTTATAGAAAACCATAAAGAGAATTCTTCAAGATTTGAAAATAAAACCAGGTTTTAGATTCAATTCTAGGAGGTGAATTATTACGTTTGCTTCTGAAAAACTAATGGAAATCAGCTCTCACACCCTTCCTGCTTCTGGTTGTATTTAATGTACTGCTTCTTATTTAATGTACTCGTATGTGATTACGTGGCAGACCTAGAGATAACAAAGATTCATTTTCCTGAACTTTGTATTAAATTTCTGAGAAAAATCATTGCTGGCTCTTCTCCGGAATAGTTTTTTGTTCATATTAAAAATAAAACAAGCAAACACAAACCGACTGGTTCTGTACTCTTGGCCATCTCCATGAGTTGCGTTTTGCAAACATGATTCTTAGCCCTTAAGCTCTCATGTTTGGCAGACATGCCTAATATGGCATTATGGTTTCTATTAATTTGTTCAGTGTTCACTGCATTTGTCCAGAATACCTTATTTTAATCCAAGTCTTTATATTAAGTAGTGTTATGACTGGCAGAAATGTTGCGGGTTCTTTTTTAATGATTTGTTGGTATAATATAGGAGAATATAAGGGGAAACTATCTGTTTACTCTTTCAGAGAAGTGTGATCCAACCTGCCAAAACGTCATTTTACTGATAGAAACCCAAGAGTCGGTCAGGTGTGCTCGGTGTAAACCTTCTTGGGCATTGAAGAAAATTTCCAGCTGAATAGAATTTGACATTTTAATAAAACGCAGAGTGGCATTATGCTGCAGTCAGCATGCCTCACTCGAAACAGCCAACCATGGGGAGAAGATTATAAAGCTTTTCCTCATGCCCTTTAACTTGAATCCAGCAATCAAAAGATTGATTTAGTTCTCAAACTTAATTTGCAGCTCTAATTTTATTATTTTCCCAAACCAGCTAGATCTTTTTAATCTATTGGATCAACTGCAGCTGTGTCTCTGCTTGCGCCATGGGATGTACCTTGCACCTTTGTTATCCCTAATCATAATGAAGGAAAGAAAAAGGTTGAATCAAATATATCCCTGACTCCTGGAACTGGAATAAACTTTTTTCTCCGGATAGAAGGATATAAAATTTAAGGATTAGTGAAATTTCAATAAATAAGCAATTTATCTTCATGAGTTTAAGGAAAAAATATTTACAGCTGTTTATCTAATGCATACCAGAGTCCAAATGCAAAACAAAAGATTATTGAAGCTCATAAAAAGGATCAATGACCAGGAGTTAACATCACTTTGGAAAGCAAGGTGCTTACCTTCTCTTCTAAATTAAGACAGAGGTATACATTATGGTGTACCAGAAAACCCCATTGTTAGACTGCTGAAGTGCATTGTTAAAACGAAAAGGCACTTATTGTACAGCTGAGCTACCAGGTTTTTTTTTTTTACATAATACAGTTGTGCTATTTTAAAACAAACAAGGTTTTGGGAAAGAACTTCAGTATGCTTGCAAGATACAGTCTTCCACTAAACACATCTTGATTCCTTTGGAGCTATAGTAATAGGGAATGCAGATGCAGACGCCACTCATCCTGGGAAGTAAAGGGAAACTATGTCTCTAAGAAGAAACCGGGGCCTGCAGGAGAGAGGAAGGGCACCTTGAGTGCCTACATTTCTGGGATCTGTCACAGGCAGAGCAGCAGGCCAGAGCTGCCAGCTGAACTCATCACCGCACAGTTTCTTCTTTCCTGCCTCTTGCCTCTCTGCTCACTCATCTCCTTGTTTCTCATTTTATATTTGGTCCTTCCACCTTTCCAGCGAATTTTAAGATACATACACACATGCAGGGTATCAGAGGATTTACAATTTGAAAAAAGTAGATACTTCAGGATTTTCTCACAATCCCTGTCACCATTTTTTTTTTCCATTCCTCTGTCTGTAGCCTTCCAACATCCACATAGTGTAATACATCTCTAGTTATAAGTGTTTGTATTTACATTCTGGTTCTTCTATTTAACATGTCTGTAGAAGCATAACAATTCCTCTCCCCAGAGATTCTTCAACCATTCACAAATTCTACAAACTGTTCTCTAGGGTCTGTCTGGCTCTAAATCATGGGTTTAGCAGTAAGATTTGGCAGCATACTTGGGCAAGGTTTTTCATCTCCATTTCTTCTCATTTCTGAATAAATATCCTGGGAACTCTCATAATTTTACAAATTTTCAAAATTTTTGAATTATTAGGAGAGGAAGAGAGATCCCTTTTGCTGGTTCACTTCTCAAAAGCCTAAACAGGATTGGACTGGAGGCTGAAGCCAGGAGCCAGGAACTCAATCCAGATCTCCCACCTAAGTGACAGGAACCCAATTACTTGAGCCATCACTGCTACCCTCTAGGTTTGGGAAGCTAAAGCCAGGAGCAGGAGCTGGCATTGAACCAGGTACTTTATGGAATGTGAATGTCTTAACTGGGTTCTTAACTGTTGGGCTAAATGCCTGCTCCTTGAATAAATGTTCTTTAGGTTTAAGACTGAATTCAGTTTCTAGAAAGATTAGCTATTCAAGATAGAATAAAGATTAGCAATGAGCATTTTGGTGCAGAAGTTAAGCCACCATTTGATACACTCACATTCAATATTAGAGTGTCTGGCTTGGATTCCTGCCACTGATTCTGATCCAGCTTCCCAGTAATGTGCAGCATGGAAAGTATTAACTGATGGGTCAAGTGCCTGGGTCCATGCCATCAACATGGTAGACTCGGAAGGAGTTCCAGGCTCCTGGCTTTGTCCTGACCCAACCCCAGCTGTTGCATCCATTTAGGGAGTAGACCAGCAGATGGAAGACCTGTCTTTCCCCCTCTCTCTTTTTAAAATAAATAAAGTAATCTTTAAAAATGTAAAAAAGAAACCTACTTAGTCACATCTTGAAAATATTTTGGCTTCAGAATGTAAAGCAGATAATATTATAATATCTTCTCCAGGCAATAAACTTTCATAATACAAATGAAAAACAAGCCCACATATATCTGTCCAGCATGCAGTAAGTTCCAAGGAAGGCTTGTGTTGTATATTCAGCATCTAGATCCTCATTACATGTCATGGAGCATCATTCACACAGGAAAATGTTAGCCATGAAGAGTGGACACAATATTGCTCAGAGCCCTGACCTACATTCTGCTCTCAAGACCCAGGAAACACATATTCCATGGTGTTATTTGCTTAAACGCCTCTAAAATGAGCCCGTTGGGATGGACATTGTTTTCATTGACATTTTCTTGTCCTCTCAGACCCACTCTCCCACATGATAAATTTCTTTGCCTTATTCAGTCCCATTATTTCAGGCCTGAAGTAGTGGTCTTTGCTGTGCCATTTTGTGCTGTGTTCATGAAGTATGGATGTTTTGGCTCATGTCCATTCCTGTTTCTCAGGCTTGTGTTTAGCTGTGCGGTGCTCCTGCACTCAAGCAGAAACGGAATGCAAATTCTCTGGGAGAGCCTATCCTGGAATGCTAATCCTCAGTTTTGAGCACCTGCTTTGAATCCCGAGCAGCCTAGAGAGCTGGCCACGCCTACTCTCAGGAGGGCTGGCCAGATACCCTGGTTTCTGTGGAAAGAGGCTATAGCTAGATTACAGATCAAGGAAGCTTGCATACTGCTTCCCAACTGCAGGCTTACACCAGAGCACTGGAAAAGGAATGAAGCCTTATCACATTTCATGGTTTAAAAAAGCAATACTCTTAGCTTAGATTAAGTGCTTGCTGTTATCTCAGGTCAAAGAAAATGAGGAGATTTTCTAGAGCAGAGTCTGTAGGAGTGCTGTACCCAGTTGTTTTTCCAAGGTGCTGTAAAGACCTTCCTACTTAACTCCCCTCCCCAAGGCATCCCTCACTGCTCTGCCCTTGCTGCCTTGCATGGCATGGGAGTCTCAGCAGCAGACTTTTTGGAATGAAGTAGGGGCAGCATGGGTGTGAAATAAGATGCATTACCATATTCCCCAAATCTCTTAGTAAAATATACATTTTGCAGAGTAACTGTCATTCTCACAGTTGGCTACTGTGATTAAGTATTACTACTTCGGATGGCAAATAGACTCACATTAGAAATACTATTTCATCATAGGCTGTTTTAGGGAAAGGCAGAGCATAATGTAAGAAAGTCTGGGTAGTAAATGTGTCACAAAATCAAAAAGAGAGTGTGGTAGATCTTGGCCACAGTTGGTGGGACACTCAGAACCCACACATAGGGAAAGAGATGCGGGAGTGTGGCTGTACTGCCTAATACATAGAATTATAGCAGAGTGACAGTAAAATGAGTCAGCTACTGAATCACAGCTGCACATATGCTGTATGTTACCAGAAGCCTTTCAAAGACGGAAGAAAAGACAAGAGTAAATACAACTTCAGTTCAAAGGGACAAATAGAGGAAAAGTCTAACCTTGTGAGGTGAAATTTACATTCCTGAACATGTGATTATCCATTCACTTGAAACATGTGCTAAGTGTTGCCGGGTGCAGGGAGGTAGAAGCGGCAAAGTTGTGGCTGTCAAGGAGCTAGCTGAGGCAAACTGAGATGTGTGTTTACGTGGGTAAACATAGATGACTTCAAAAAAGTCACAGAAAGCAGAATTAAAAGGTAAGTTTAGTTGGTGCAGAAAGTCTGTGAAGTCCATACACATGTGGTCTTCAACTGGCTCATGGAAAATGTTACGAAAAAAGAAAAAAACTAATCATAGATTGCATTTTTTGCACCAAAGTAAATTTACCCTTTAATTCCATTTCCCCCAGACAGTTTAAAGTATGCTGAAACAAGTATATATATATATATATATATATATGTGCAAATACACATATTTAAACCACTTGTGTCCCTGACACTTGTTTGCATTGCATTAAAGAGTATTGGCAAATAGGACAGCCTGAGCCTCAGCAGACTCAAATTTTAGTACTCAGCTGTAAAGGCTATGAAAGCAATTCTCTTCTCTGTAGCTATGGCTTGATATATGTGTGGCCACAGATGAAGGCAGTTCCCGGGGGGGGGGGGATCATTTGAATGTTAATTACATTACTTTGCATAAAAATAATTACCCAAAATGCAGAGAATACCCCAGAAGAAACTATACTTAAAAATTTGTCACATTGAAAGCAATGCAAATGATTTAGTACCAAACACCTTATTTTGTTTTTTTGAGTTATTCTAAGTAATCATTTATAATGCAAAGATTTTTTTTTGCAACTTTAGAAATGGTTGAACATTAATTGTTAACAATCTGGTTTCTCCTCATATGAGTTTCTTACAGCTCACACCTTTGTAAGAAGAGATTTGATATACTGTTCAGCCTTAATTATCCAATGATCGCTGACCTTTGAGACCAGATGCACACAGTTCCAGAATCCTGATATGAGTGTTGCTTTCCATGCTAACAGGGGTAGAAGTGCTGCAGAAGTGATGCTTACAGTGTTCTAAAGGACACTTTGCTTTGCTATTAGACATCTCTTAGGTAAAGAAATCTTGGTATGCACATTATAAATGTGATGAGTAAACTGGTGGGGGTTGAATCACTCAACAGTAGACTAGAATGACTTGCTGATGTTGAGATCAGCATCTCTGCACTACTGATCTCCCACTGATTTTCAGAACAAGATTCACAGGACTTCCAGAAATTTAGAATTTCCCCACACCTTGGTTGTACTAGGCAAAAAAGTCCAGCAGTGTAGTATGGTTTATGGCTCTTAGAATTGCGCAGAAGAGAAAATACAGATAATGAACAAACATTGAGAGATGTCACCTTTGCAAACACAACAAGAAAGGGAAAGTAAAGCAGCCATAGAGTAGCATTTTCATCCAATAAATCAGTGATAACAAATAAAAAGAAAGCTGAGATCTACCAACAGTGAAATCATGTTGAAAATGACACACCAAAATAGGGCTCTAAGCAGATATTGGCCCTGTTTATAGGGAAAGGACTACGACAATATGTTGCATAGTCCTGTGAGGCAACAAATGGAAGATCTGTCTCTGTTTCTCTCTGTTGTTCTGTCTTTGTCTCCCCGTCTTTCAAATAACTAAAAAATAAAACAAATTTTTAAAAACATGTTGATATGGTAATAATAACAAAGCGTACATGTAAGTATATGTGTATGTATCTGTATGTGTGTATTTAGCAATTGGTCAACAGTTCTCAGCAAATAACAAATATTCTTTCATCTATTCAATTATTTTAAAAATTATGATATAATTGGCAGATACTGTTACAAGCACCCACAGTGATATGGCAGTGGAACATCACTTGTAGGGAGGGGAAATGGGACAATAAATGTGAAAAGTGGCTTAAGCAATATATTACAAGGCAATAGGTGATATGAACAAAACACAGAGCAAAATAAGGAAAATTGGGATTGCTGGTGGTTGTTTGCAATCTAAAGTAAGATGAACATGGCATGAGATACTGAAAGGGTGACAGTTGAATAAGGACTTAAATGATAATGAGGGGGTGAGCTACGTGGATAACTGTTCCAGGTAGAGGGAGAAAGGACAAAAGCTCTGAGGCAGAAGTATGCTTTAGAAGTTTGAATAACTGCAAGGAGGTCCCCATGGTTTTAGTGGAGTGAGGGAAAAACAAATACCTGGTAAGAAAAGAAGTAAAAGAAGTATAATAGAAAGAAAAATCAATAGGATATTGTTGCCTTTTTTCTTGATTACACAATGGAAGAAATGGGGGTGGTATTTAGATGGGAAATTTAAACAAATGGATGACAGGATCTAATTTACATTTTAATGAAATTATTCTGACTTTTCCATTTAAAAGTTAAACCAGAAAGCCAAGGGTGGGGCCAAGAGAATGTGTGGAAGGCAATCATAATAATTTGAGTGATGGGTGATCTGGCTTACGCTGAAATGGTGACAGTGAAGGTGATACAAAGAAGCCTCTGGTTATATTTGTTGAAAGACTGAGTAGGTGAATAAAATTGTAACTGGAATAAAGGCATCTTCCCTTCCATTTCTGTATTTTAACTAACAAAAATAACAACTACTGATATTGTGAATTGCCTTCGACTAGTCTTGTGAATAAGAATTTTAGGAGCCTACTGAAAGGAGATGACTTGTAATGGCAGACCTTAGACCCAGCTAAGTAGGATGCCTCAACTCAAATGATGATAAGTGTCATGTCAGGAAACCACCACCTTGGCATTGGTGACAACTAACCGAGCACCAAAAAGGAAACCTGTTAAAGTGAAATGAACACTATGAGAAACGGTGACTTGATCAGCCCTTGCCCTGACTGTTGATGAACAAGATAATACGTTATCCCTCTTAGTATTTTTGTTGTTTGTTCTACTTAATACTTTTGGTTGAATACTGTAAACAATACACAGTTATTATAAGTATTGAAACTTAACTGAAAAGTGATTGCTGTTAAATATAAGAGTGGGAATAAGAGAGGGAAGAGATGTACAATTTAGGACATGTTCAAGCTGACTTGCCCCAAATGGTAGAGTTTGAAACATACCAGGGGATTCCAATTCAATCCCATCAAGGTGGCATGTACCAAGGCCATCTCACTAGTCCAAGGGATCAATTTCTGTTCACAATTGATCATAATGATAGGACTAAGAGCCAAAGGGATCATATAAACAAGACTAGTAGCTGCAAATACTAGCAGATAGAATCAAAAAGGGAGAGAACGATCCAACATGGGAAGCGGGAGACACAGCAGACTCATAGAATGGAAGATGTCCTAAACAGCACTCTGGCCTCAGAATCAGCCCTTAAGGCATATGGATCCAGCTGAAAAGCCCATGAGAGTATTTCAGGCATGGAAAGCCAAGACACTCTGGCAAAAAAAAAAAAAATGACCTAAATGAAAGATCTCTGTGAGTGAGATCCCAGTGGAAAGAACAGGTCATCAAAGAAGGAGGTACCTTTCTCTGAAGGGAGGAGAGAACTTCTACTTTGACTATGACCCTGTTGGAATAAGATCGTAGTCGGCGAACTCTAAAGGCTTCCATAGCCTTGGCAACTCATGACAAGAGCCTAGGGTGATTATTGATGCCATAAACAAGAGTGTCAATTTGTTAACAACAGGAGTCACTGTGCACTTACTCCTCATGTAGGATCTCTGTCCTTAATGTGCTGTACATTGCGATTTAATGCTATTACTAGTACTCCAACAGTATTTTTCACTTTGTGTTGCTATGTGGGTGCAAACTGTTGAAATCTTTACTTAATATATGCTAAACTGATCTTCTTTATATAAAGAGAATTGAAAATGAATCTTGATGTAAGCGGAAGGGGAGAGGGAGCGGGAAAGGGGAGGGTTATGGGTGGGAGGGAAGTTATAGGGGGGGAAGCCAAGCCATTGTAATCCATAAGCTGTACTTTGGAAATTTATATTCATTAAATAAAAGTTAAAAAATAAAAAGAAACCACCACCTCACTGGCTCTAGATTTCTTCAAGGGACTGTCGTCAGAATAAAGTCTGAAAAATCTAAATATCAGTTCATTGGCCTCATTGTTATTGCTTTCCCCACCCTCTCCCTGCAGCTACCCCTGTCCCTTTAAAAATCTTCTTTGCTGGCTTATTTGGCAGAAAGAGCACATTTTATGTTTTTGTTTGTTTGTTTGTTTGTTTTCCTTTGATACATTTTTCATGATAATGGAATACCAATGCAAAGAGAACAGATTCCACGTAGTTCACAGATGCAATTCTAAGAATATGATGATATTCCTTTCCTCCCTCCCATTCTCCCTGATTCCCTCCCTCTAGAGACCTTTCAGGAAGAACATATTTTGGATCCAGAGATCTCTCTTTCCCCAGGACTGTCAGCCTCTAGAAGTAAACCTTTCCCTCTTAAAAGCTCTCTCTGGTGAATTGGCTGTCCAATCAACAAGCAGTTAAAGCCGGCTTATAAACTGTATTATAAGTTTATATATAATATATTATATATAATATATCATTATTTAATATAATATATAAATTATTATTTAATATAATATCTATTATAATATCAGATGGAAACTAAGTATCTAAGTCAAAGTTTATAATATTCTGAAGTCCTGAATTTTATTAACATCATAGCATACTTTTTTCACATCAGTTTTCTGCCCAAATATTTTCAACACTGCAGAAGAGATGCTTCATGAGAATTGTGTAGCCTCACTGAGCTCTGGATGCTAAGAAGGCAGAGAGATTTGCTCAAGGTCTGCAAACTTATACACAAGAGGCTTCTCAAGGCCATTGCTTTGAAACTTGTGACTTAGTAAAAAAAAAATTACTCAGGGTTTCTCATAAATAACTAAATATTTGTAGTTAAGTCCCTAAGTGATACGTGTGTATCACCCAAGCTTTCGGCATTTAGAATTTTCTTGATCCTTTGTAAACACTCCACTTTGGAGCTCCATGGATGAAGGAATTTGGGGAACCTGGAGAGGTTTCAGAGAACTGCTACCTAGTAAATGAAATCATTGGAGAATAAGCACTGTGAAGAAAGGTTAATGGAATGATTGTTCACCTTGAAAAAGAGAAAGTCAAAGGGGATTTAACAATGGTCTTTAAAAGTGTATAAAGGCTTGTAACAGAAAATTCTCCCAATCTTGTCTCAATCTTCTCTTAGGCTAGAACATGGAGAATGGAGTGAATGATATCTTGACAGATCTAGGCAAAATACTAGTAATTTCGGCCGGCGCTGTGGCTCAACAGGCTAATCCTCCACCTAGCGGTGCCGGCACCCCGGGTTCTAGTACTGGTTGGGGCGCTGGATTCTATCCCGGTTGCTCCTCTTCCAGGCCAGCTCTCTGCTATGGCCCGGGAAGGCAGTGGAGGATGGCCCAAGTGCTTGGGCCTTGCACCCCATGGGAGACCAGGAGAAGCACCTGGCTCCTGCCTTCAGATCAGCGCGGTGTGCCAGCCACAGCGCACCGGCCGCGGCGGCCAGTGGAGGGTGAACCAACAGCAAAAGAAAGACCTGTCTGTCTCTCTCTCACTGTCCACTCTGCCTGTCCAAAAAAAAAAAAAATACTAGGAATTTTCTGACAGAGATTGCTATTAAACATTGAGCTAAGTTGCCAGTTCAGAGTTCATATGACATTATATCTCGAATTGCAAGCATTCTAACTACTAATGTCAATTCAGTGTTTCCTGAGAGCAAGACACTGTGAGTTAAGATATTCTCTATGAAGGACATTATTGAAATTCGTCTATTGGCTTACAAGGAAAAAGTTTAATTTGCCTTGGATGAGTAATGTGTTATAAATTCAAAAACTAAAAGCAGACCAGTGTGATGTGGTGGGATGATAAAGGAAGGTATAGAGTGGAGAGTATTATTATGAGAAAAGGGGTTAAGGTAGACTTTGAGAGCTGGGTGGCTGAACTTGACCAGGAAGACTTATTTTGCTCAAAGACAGCAGTCATGTGATGAGTCTTCTTGCTCCCTTGTTTCAGGTGAGTGGGGTCGGGCAGTGGCAGGGAAGATTGTAATGCAATAGCCACCTGTGTATGCCGGGTGATTATAAAACACTCAAAAGCGATAGGAATTCAGAGCCTTTTCCTCAAGTCTAATTTGAATTTCTAGGCATGATCATTTCTTCTTCCATTATATATTCCTTCCTCTTAGTGGTGAGTTGGAGTTTGATCCAGCTGTTCTCATAGATACTCATTCACCGCAACTGGATTGAGAAAAAGGTTTAGCTAAGAAGGAGCTGAATTTCCATTTGATGTGAAAAATCTAAAGAAAATGCCTGATCCTGACACTCACTCAACCCACTTTCTATAATTTTAGTCCACTTGTTTAATCTGCACTATAACATAGTGGAAGGAATAGGTGTTTTTCTGAGCTTTTATCCTCCTCCCTTAACAACTCTGATATCCTCTATCCTCAATAACTTGTTAACGTTTTCAACCACTTTGGGCTTTACATTTCCTCATCTGTAAAGTGGAAACAGTAATCACCTCAAGGAGTTTCTGTGAGAATTAAAAATGCTTAACAAAGTACTTAGTGTGGAGAAGGCACCCATCTTATGTGGGTTCCTTATACCTCTTCCATGTAATAAGCCTTCAATTTTGGAATGTCATCATTCTATGTCTTTCTCTGATGATCACCTTAAACTCTCTTCACATTTGTCCAAGACCCTCCAGTTAGTTACCTTAACTTTTGTTCATTTCAAAAGATACCTGGGTTTCTCTCCTGAGAATACTAACAAGTACATTAATATCCTCTATAATTAATAAGCTGTTCAGAATGCAAGACGCAATCCTAAATATAATCCCACTTTTACAGAGTATTATGACCTTATTATGCCCTCCTTTGATGTAGAAAATATATTTCTGTTAATATATCTTGAAATTATATTGCTTTCTTGGCAGGCATGTTCTACTTTTGACACAATGCTGAGGAATTTTTAGAAGTTGGGTTTTCCTTGGGGATGCTCTAAATCTGGCTCTGTCTGAAGGTAATGCCATGAAGCAAATGATCAAGGATGGCTATTTCAGGCCCAGTGGGTCTGTGATTCTCAGAGATTATGCAATCTCAAACAAGTAATTTAAAGTCCAAAATATCAGACTGGCTTCCCAAATAACATAACATGTAGCATAACGTAACATAATGTAATGTCACATAACATAGCATGCCATGCGAGTTTCCCTGCTTGTAAGACTAGTGGAGCAACTTATTGCTAATATTTTTGAAAAAGCTGCTTATATTTTCTGCTTTCACTTCATCATCTATTAATTTCTCATCCCAAAGCTATCTGACTTTCCCTGAAACTACTTTCCCAAAGGTCACCAGAGACTTAAATGTTTAACTCCCTGGTTTTTTCTCAATTCTTTTCCTTTAATCATTGTAACATTTGATATTATTGACCATTTGTATCAATAAAATTCTCACACAGAAAAAAGAGAAAGCACATCAACATTTAAAACAAAGACTTCAATGAAGGGAAGTATTTGCAAGGGTAATGGAAGAACTGAGAAGTCAAAGTGTAGACAGGGGGTCACCCAAGGTTGGTGACATCAGAAACCACAGCAGTCCCAAGGCAGGTGGACAAAGAGAAGAAGCAAGGTTATCAGAGGCCAGGAAATGAAATTACCTGACAAAAACTAGAGTTGCAGCCAACATTAAAGCTACTTTTTCATCATAAAATTTGTCATATGTTCCACTAACACTTTGTTCCTTCAGAATTTCACCATCTTCTATTTTCATACCAGAAATAGTCTAATAATTGATCTTCCTCACTTTGGTTTCTCACTTGCATAATTGGAATTTTACACACTTACCAAGCTGAGTACCTGCAATACTGATGTGATCATGCAATTTCCATTGACATTTGCCTCACTTTAAAATGCAGAATTCTTTTTTTTATATTTATTTATTTATTTTAACTTTTATTTAATGAATATAAATTTCCAAAGTACAGTTTATGGATTACAATGGCTTCCCCCCCCCATAACTTCCCTCCCACCCGCAACTCTCCCATCTCCCGTTCCCTCTCCCATTCCATTCACATCGAGATTCATTTTCGATTATCTTTATATACAAAAGATCCATTTAGTATATATTAAGTAAAGATTTAATCAGTTTGCACCCACACAGAACATAAAGTGTAAAATACTGTTTCAGTACTAGTTATAGCATTACTTCACTGTGAACAACACATTAAGGACAGAGATCCTACATGAGGAGTAAGTACACAGTGACCCCTGTTGTTGATTTAACAATTTGACACTCTTGTTTATGGCGTAAGTAATCTCTCTAGGCTCTAGTCATGAGTTGCCAAGGCTATGGAAGCCTTTAGGGTTCGCTGACTTTGATCTTATTCCAATAGGGTCATAGTCAAAGTGGAAGTTCTCTCCTCCCTTCGGAGAAAGGTACCTCCTTCTTTGATGGCCTGTTCTTTCTACTGGGATCTCAATCGCAGAGATCTTTCATTTAGGTCATTTTTTTTTCCAGAGTTTCTTGGCTTTCTATGCCTACAATACTCTCATGGGCTCTTCAGCCAGATCTGAATGCCTTAAGGGCTGATTCTGAGGCATTCTATGAGTCTGCTATGTATCCCACTTCCCATGTTGGATCATTCTCTCCCTTCTTTATTCTATCAGTTAGCATTAGTAGACTAGTGAGAGGGAGAGACAGAGAGAAAGGTCCTCTTGGGGCCAGTGCTGTGGCACAGCAGGTTGAAGCCCTGGCCTGAAGCGCCAGCATCCTATGTGGGCACCGGTTCAAGTCCCATCTGCTCTACTCCCAATTCAGCTCTCTGCTATGGCCTGGGAAAGCAGTAGAAGATGGCTCAAGTCCTTGGGCCCCTGCACCCACATGGGAGATCCAGAAGAAGCTCCTGGCTCCTGGCTTTGGATCGGCGCAGTTCTGGCCTTTGTGACCCATTGGGGAGTGAACCATCGGATGGAAGACCTCTCTCTCTCTCTGCCTCTTCTTTCTTTGTGTAACTCTGATTTTCAAATAAATAAATCTTTAAAAAAAAAAGAAAGAAAAGAAAGGTCCTCTGTCCAATGGTTCACTCCCCAAATGGCCGCAACAGCCGGATTTGCACTGATCCGAAGCCAGGAACCAGGAGCCTCCTCTGGTCTCCCACATGGGTGCAGGGGCCCAAGGACTTGAGCCATTTTCCACTGCTTTCCCAGGCCACAGCAGAGAGCCAGATTGTAAGAGGAACAGCCAGGACTAGAATAGGCACCCACATGGGATGCAGGCACTGTGGTCGGAGGATTAACCCCCTGCGCCACAGCACTAGCCCGAGTTTGACACGTTTTGAGATGACTTTTGTATAAGGTGTAAGGTAGAGGTCTTGTTTCTATCTTCTGCATATGGAAATCCAATTTTCCCAACATCATTGATCATTGAGACTGTCCTTTATCCAAAACTGATTTTAGCACCTTTGCAAAAATAAGTTAGTTTCGACTTGTGGACCTATTTCTGGGGTTTCCATTTTCTTCCATTTGCCTATGTGGTTTTGCCAGCACCATGCTGTTTTGGTTCTATTTACCCTGTAGGATGTCTGGAAACTTGGTAAAACAATCCCTTCAGCTTTGTTGCCATTGTTCCTGTTTGCCTTCACTATTAAAAGTCTTTTGTGTGATCGCTTCTCGGCCTTTTGGCTAAGATCAAGTGTAGTATCTGTTCTTATCAGTTTAATATCTGATACGTCCTCTATCCGAGGACATAAAATAAAAAAAAAAAGTCTTTTGTGTTTACATATGAATTATATAATTTTTCTCTAATTCTGTGAAGAATATCATTGATATTTCAATGGGGAGGGCATTGAATGTGTGAACTACTTTTGGGTAGTGTGGACAAATTAATAATATTAATTCTTCCATGAAAAAAGGATTTCTTTCCATTTTTTGTGTTTGTGGCTTCTTCAATTTCTTTCATTAGTGTTTTATATTTTTTATTGTAGAGATCTTTTACATCTTCGGTTAAATGTATCACAAGGTAATTTTTATTTTTTTTAGCTATCATGAATAATATTGCTCTTACAAGTTCTTTCTCAGAAAGGCGAATGTTGATGTATGAAAATGATTCTTATTTTTGCATGTTATTTAGGCGTCTTGCAAATTTGCTGAATTTACTTATCAGTTCCAATAGTTCTTGGTGGATAATGTGAGAAGATTTGCTGTTGGTTCTTCTTTAAAAGTTTGGTAGTGTTCAGCTGTGAAGCCATCTATCTGGTCCTAGGATTTTCTTTTCTGGCAGACTCTTTTTTACTGACTGAGCACCAGCATTGGTTATTGATCTGTTCAGGTTTGCTATTTCTTTGTTATTCAGTTTTGCTAAATTATGTATTTCCAGAAATAGGTCCATTTCTTCAAGGGTTTCCAATTTGTTAGCAAATGTCTGTACATAATAGTTTATAAGATTGTTTGCATTTCTGTGGTATTGTTTGTAGTATCTTCTTTTTCATATCTGATTTTACTGATTTAAGTTTTTTCTTTATTTCTTGGCTAACATGATTAACAGATTTCCAATTTTATTTACCTTTTCAAAGAACCAATTCTTCATCTCAATATTCTTCTGTATTTTTAAATGTTATCTTTTTATTTCTACTCTAAATCATATTTATTTCCCTCTATTAATTTTTGGTTGTTTTTTTTCTCATTTTTCTATATCCTTGAGATCTATTAGTGTATTATATATTTGAAATTATTCCAATTTTTTTACATAGGCACTCATTTGCTGCAAACTTTCCTCTTATTTCTGCTTTTGCTGCATCCCATAAGTTTTGATAAGTTGTCTTTCCATTTTCACTGTTTCAAGGAATTTTTAATATCCCTTTTGATTTCTTCAATGACACATCAGAAGCATGTTGTTCATTCACAATGTATTTGTATAATTTTTGGAATTTGTTTTGTTAAAGGAATGTATTAATACCTTAGAATACATTAGATTCTTAGGGTAAACTTTCTGTTGTTAATTTCTGGCTTTATTCTATCTTGGTCAAAAAAATACCTAATATGCTTTCAATTATTTTGAGTTTGGTATGACTTATTTTATGGCCTAGTACATGGTTTATCCTAGAGAATATTTCATGAGCTAACAAAAGAATGTGTATTCTGCAGTTGTAGGATGGGATTTTCTGTAAATGTCTATTAGGTCAATTTGGTCTTTTTATTTTTTAAGATTAATTAATTTTTTGAAAGGTAGAGTTATAGAGAGGGAAAGGCAGAGAGAAAGATCTTCCATCCTCTGATTCACTCCCCAAATGGCCCCAATGGCCAGAGTTGGGCTGATCTGAAGCCAGGAGCCAGGAGCTTCTTGTGGGTCTCTACACAGGTGCAGGGGCCCAAGGACTTGGACCATCTTCTACTGCTTTCCCAGGCCATAGCAGAGAGCTGGATTGTAAGTAAAGCATCTGGGACTTGAACCGAGAGCCATGTGGAATGCTGGCACCACAGTCAGCGGCTTTAATTGTGTTACCACAGCACCTGCCCTCCATTTGGTCTTTTTTTTTTCTTTGACAGGCAGAGTTAGACAGTGAGAGAGATAGAGAGAAAGGTCTTCTTCTGTTGGTTCACCCCACCACCACCACCAATGGCTGCTATGGCCGGCGTGCTGCGCGGATCCGAAGCCAGGAGTCAGGTGCTTCCTCCTGGTCTCCCATGCGGGTGCAGGGCCTAAGCACTTGGGCCATCCTCCACTGCCTTCCCTGGCCACATGTGGAGAATCCCACAGGAATCTAAAAAAGAGTCATGGATCACCGCTTACCTGAAAAGGAGGTGAACTGTGGAAACACAGTAAAACACTGAGTTAAGAAGTTACCACTAGCCACAAGATAAAAGTACAGTGGAGTTGTAAGTCAGGAGCTGAGGCAATGCCTAACGGCTGTTAGGGAGATGCTCCTAATCATACCAAGCAGACATCTCTGGTCAGTCAGATAACAGTGTGCTACGGACAATACCCTCCTACCCACGCTGACTGGACTGCTCAAATATAAGCAAGGCAGGAACAGTATTGACTGGACTGTTCAACTGCAAGCAAGGAAGAAACAACATTGATTGGACAACAAGTCGGAGGATGGCAAGCTGGAGGACTGCCAGAAAATGAGGATAAAAACGAAGCCCTTGAACCACTCCCATCCTCTTGGGGATCATGGCCTGGTGTGTGTGAACCTCTGGATCTCCACACATCTGGAGTTGAAGAGGCAGCCCGTTACTCTGCTTGGAGCAGGTAGTGGTACAAGACGACCTGCAGAGCGGTCCCTGAGCTGTAACCCCACTGTCTGTGTGTGAGTGTGTGCGTGTGTGGCCCAGTGCCAGCGAACCTCTGGATCTCCTCGCACTTGGAGCTGAAGCACCAGCTTGCTAGCCCCCTTGCTAAGCGACGCAAGGTGACTATGGGATCAAAAACCCCAGCCGAGATGCTGCCTCACCACCTTGTCTGGACTCCTTATCAGCCTGCTGCCAGACCTGACCACAAAGCCAGACCAGGCCTCCCAGCAGGGGACCTAGCAGCTTCTTGCCTGGCCATCCGCCTGGTAACTTTGAGCCTACTGCCCAGAGTGACAGCCTTCCCACGACTTCCTGCCTGTAAGTGACTGATCCGAGATCCGTCTCTGCCGAGACGTGGAGCTGTGGACCTTGAACACTGACACTCTTTTTCATGACTGTGATACGAGCCTTGAAAACGCAGCTTTTACAAATAATGTTAGTAATGTGTAATATAATATAATTATGTTTTGACCCTATGCAAGGTATCTGTAAATAATGCTGGAGACCTTGACGCACATATACTATTATAATTAGATAGCCCTCAAAATTACTTTAATACTGTATACTGTGATCTGTGGATTAATGAACAAGTTTAAGTAGTATTGTTGATATTGATATTAATGGTGTTGATTCCAGTAGTCCTCTAGTCATTAAGGAAATAGTGTTACTCTGATAGTTAAGTATTATAGTAAGTTAAGTAGATGAGAAGCAGTTATGTTAAGCTAAGTAATTCAGTGTGTTAAGTTAGCTATAAGATATGATAAGTGATATTATTGACATTATTGATAGTGATGTTAGTGATATTAAGTGTGTTAAGTAATTATGTTAAGTTAGGTGATTAGGCCAAGTAGTTAAGCTAAGTAGTTACATTAAGCTAAGTAGTTAAGTCATGATTATGTAGTGTTGTTTATTAAATAGTAAGTGTACTAAATAGTGTAGATTGATAAGTATGTTGGTACTGATAAGTGTATTGACCTCAATGAGCATGCGGATGAGTAGTGTGATAAAAAACCCCTGGTGTGTAAGCAATAAAAATCTCTCATTGGAAAGACAGTCTTGTGTCCTGGTGTTCCTTTCTTCCCCATGACTGACAAGTCGTACGTCGCACTTGCTGCTGTCGAGATGTGTGACAGTAGGCGCTCGCGACACCACAGCAGAGAGCTAGACTGGAAGAGGAGCAACCAGGACAGCATCCTGCCCCCTAACCGGGTCTAGAACCCCGGGCTGCCGGCACCGCAGGCAGAGTATTAGCCTAGTGAGCCATGGCACTAGCCCCCATTTGGTCTTTAATGTAGATTAACTCTTGTTTATTGGTTGATATTTTTTTCTAATTGATGTATCCATTGATAAAAGTACAGTGTTAAAGTTTCCCAGCATGAAGCTTATCTTTCATTTTATATCTATTAATATTTGTTTTATAAAGTTGAGTGTGTATCTGTTTACAATTGTTATATCTTCTTGTCAAATTTATGCCTTAACAATAATATTGCGATCTTTGCCTTTTTTTTTTAACATATTTACTTATTTTGAAAGAGTTACACAGAGAGAGGGAGGGAGGAGAATAGAGAGAGAGAGAGAGACAAAGAGACAGAGAGAAAAAAATCTTCCACCTGCTGGTTAACTCCCCAGGTGGCTGCAATGACCAGTGTGGGCCAGGCTGAAGCCAGGAACCAGGAGATTATTTTTGGTCTCCATCATGGGTGGTAGGGGCCCAAATACCCGAGCCATCTCCCAGTGTTTTTCTCAGGCTATTAGCAAAGAGCTGGATGAGAAATGAAGCAGCCAGGACTTGAACCAGCACCCATATTGTATGCTTGCATCATAGGAGGTGGTTTTACCAGCTAGTCACAGCGCTGACGTGTCTTTGTCTAATATGTTTTGTCTTAAAGTCTGTTTTGTCTGATTTAGGCAATGCTACCCTCTGTTTGCTGTTCATGTTCCCTTGCATGGTTTTTTTTTGTTGTTGTTTTGTTTTTTTCACCTTATTCTCTTTGTGTCTTTACTGATAAAGTATATTTTATTCCTGGTAATTGGGGAATTTCTTCCATTTACAATCAAGGTTATTATTTATAAGTAATGCGTTGGTCATATAATTTTTTTTCTTTGAAATTTCTTGGAGCTGGCACTGTGGCGTAGCAAGTAAAGCCGCCACCTGCCATGCCAGCATTCCATATGGGTGCTGGTTCGAGACCCGGTGGCTCCACTTCCGACGCAACTCTCTGCTAATAGCCTGGGAAAGCAGTCGAAGATGGTCCAAGTCCTTGGGCCCCTGCACCTGCATGGGAAACCTGGAGGAGGCTCATGGCTCCTGGATTCAGATCGGTGCAGCTCAGGCTGTTGCGGCCAATTGGGCAGTAAACCAGTAGATGCAAGACCTCGCTCTCTCTCTCTCTGCCTCTCCTTCTCTCTCTGTGTAACTCTGACTTTCAAATAAATAAATAAATCTTTAAAAAAAAGAAATTTCTTTTATTTTGAATAACATTGTTCTTTCGCTAATAAGCTTCATACTTTCTGTGAATAAGGTAACTTTTCTTTGTTTCTTTATGTGCTACATCCTTAAAAGTCTGATTTGTAAGGCTGGTTGGGTGGTGATGAATTCTTTCAAATTTTACTTGTCTTCAGAATATCTTATTTTACCTTAATTTATGGGAGAAAGTTTTGCTGGGTAAACAATTCTGGATTGGTCATTTTTTTTCTTTAAAAACTTAGACTATATTAACTCCATTCTCTTCTGACCTGTAAGATTTCTATTGAGAAATCTACTCTCAATCTAATGAGAGTTCCTTTCAAATTAATCTGATGACTTTGTTTTGCAAATTTCAGAATTATTTCTTTGTATTATACTTTGGAGAACTTGACCATAATGTGTTGTGATGAAGTTCTTTTCTGGTTCTTTCTATTACTTGGGTCTCATGAGCTTCCTGTATTTGGATGTCCACATCTTTCTCCAAACTGGGATGTTTTCTGATGATTTCCTCCAATAGATTTTCTAAGCCACTCTTTTTGGCCATTCCTCTGGAATTGCCAAAACTCAAATATTGGTTCAATAGATAATACCCCAGAGATCTCAAACATTTTTCTCATTCTTTTAAAATTTGCTTCTGCTCTTTTTTCCAATTGAGATATTTCAAAAGACCTGTCTTCAGGATCAAATATGCTTTCTTCTGTTTGATTTAGTATGCTGTTAGGGGTTTTCACTGTATTTTTTATTTGACTTATTTTTTTTCATTTCCAATATTCCTGTTTGATTCTTTTTCAACATCTTTACCTCTTTATTGAATTTCTGATTCTTATCATGTACTAATTTCCTAATTTCATTGAACTCTTTATCTGTATTCTCTTGTATTTCTGAGTAATCTTACAATAATTCTTTTGAATTCTTTCTCAGGAATTTCATCAGTCTCTCTTTCTTAATATTCTGACATTATTACATTATTGTGTACACTTTGGGGAATTGCATTGTCTTGCTTCTTCATATTTCTTGTGTATCTACATTGGTTTTTGTGCACCTGGGGGATCAGCTTTTTCTGTCACTTTTACAAGAGGATTTTTCTTGACTGAAGGCTTTTTTCCTGGAAATGTGACTCTAGGTATTGGTTTGTAAAGAGTGCTTTATCTTTAGTTCCAGTTAGATTTTGTAGTAGTCTCCCTATGCCTTTGTTTGCTATAGTTTATGGTAGCCATGGTAGGGATATGGAATTCTCTTGTGTCCCAATGGCATTACCGAGATTCCTAGGATGCATGTCATCAGCTGTTGAATGAGGGATGGATTGGAGACAGGGGCTTCTCAGGTGTTGGAAACAGGCACTGCTTATGCTGTGAGGAGTTCTGTGGTAAAGACTCCCAAGCAATTCTCATGTCATGATCTGGAGTTATAAGATGAGAACTGGCTTTGGGAGCATGCTGGGATAACAGAGTCTCAGTTATTGCTCAATTCCAGAGTCTTCTTAAGTGTATGACTAATTCTGGGTGTGGGAGACTGGTATCTCAGATTATATCTCAGCAAGTGGATGGATTTTTAAGAGCGACCTTTATTCTGGAAAAACAGAACAAACAGTTATGTCACTCTCTATAGTACACTTGCTGAGCTGTTTGGGGTATAGGTAGCCCAGGATGGAGATACAAGTGGGTAGTGGAATACTACACTTGGAAGGGCTTAAAAAACTGGTAGCTTCTGTGGGAAGGACTGGAGCACTAAGCCCAATGCTGGACTTGAACCGGGTTCAAGAATTTTTAGAGGGTCAGTTTGAATAAGCACTGGCTTGAAACTGATAGGGACCAGGTGTCAAAATTGTTCTGATGTAATTTTTTTTAAACTTTTATTTAATGAATATAAATTTCCAAAGTACAGCTTATGGGTTACAATGGCTTCCCCCTCCCAAAACTTCCCTCCCACCCACAACCCTCCCCTTTCCTGCTCCCTCTCCCCTTCCATTCACATCATGATTCATTTTCAATTCTCTTTATATAAAGAAGATCAGTTTAGCATATATTAAGTAAAGATTTCAACAGTTTGCACCCACATAGCAACACAAAGTGAAAAATACTGTTGGAGTACTAGTTATAGCATTAAATCACAATGTACAGCACATTAAGGACAGAGATCCTACATGATATTTTTTAAAAATTGATTAATTTTCTATGCAATGTCCAATTTAAAAACCAAGTTTTTTTTTTCATTTTCAATTATCTTCATATACCGAAGATCGATTCAGTATATACTAAGTAAAGATTTCATCAGTTTTCACCCACAGAGAAACACAAAGTGCAAAAATACTGTTTCAGTACTAGTTATAGCATTACTTCACATTGAACAACACATTAAGGACAGATCCCACATGAGAAGTAAGTACACAGTGACTCCTGTTGTTGACTTAACAATTTGACACTCTTGTTTATGGCGTCAGTAATATTCCTAGGCTCTAGTCATGAGTTGCCGAGGCTATGGAAGCCTTTTGGGTTCGCCGACTTCGATCTCATTCCAACAGGGTCATAGTCAAAGTGGAAGTTCTCTCCTCCCTTCAGAGAAAGGTACCTCCTTCTTTGATGGCCCCAATCTTTCCACTGGGATCTCACTCACAGAGATCTTTCATTTAGGTCTTCTTCTTTTTTTCCAGAGTGTCTTTTCTTTCCATGCCTACAATACTCTCATGGGCTCTTGAGCCAGATCCAAATGCCTTAAGGGCTGATTCTGAGGCCAGAGTGCTATTTAGGAGATCTTCCATTCTATGAGTCTGCTGTGTATCCCACTTCCCATGTTGGATCATTCTCTCCCTTTTTGATTCTATCAGTTAGTATTAGCAGACACTAGTCTTGTTTGTGTGATCCCTTTGACTCTTAGACCTATCAGTGTGATCAACTGTGAACTGAAATTGATCACTTGGACTAGTGAGATGGCATTGGTACATGCCACCTTGATGGGATTGTATTGGATTCCCCTGGCACATTTTTAACTCCACCATTTGCGGCAAGTCTGATTGTGCATGTCCCAAATTGTACATCTCCTCCCTCTCTTTTTCCACTCTTAAATTTAACAGGGATCACCTTTCATTAAAAATTTAAACACCTAAGAATAATTGTGTGTTAATTACAGAGTTCAAACAATAATACTAGAACAAAAAAATACTATAATGGATAAAGTATTGCATTGTACATCAACAGTCAGGACAAGAGCTGATCAAGTCACTGTTTCTCATAGTGTCCAATTCACTTCAACAGGTTTCCCCTTTGCTGCTCAGTTAGTTGTCGCCGTTCAGGGAGAACATATGATATTTGTCCCTTTGGGACTGGCTTATTTCACTCAGCATAATGTTTTCTAGATTCCTCCATCTTGTTGCAAATGACCAGATTTCATTGTTTTTGACTGCTGTATAGTATTCTCTAGAGTACAAGTCCCATAATTTCTTTATCCAGTCTACTGTTGATGGGCATTTGGGTTGGTTCCAGGTCTTAGCTATTGTGAATTGAGATATTTAAGAGGTGATATTTTCTTGTCAAATCATTGTAAAACTCACCTGTGACACAAAGTACCATTTTATTGTCATATCAAAGATATGTTCTCCAATCTTTCCCATTTGTTAAAAGAAGATTTATTTATTTGAAAGGCAGAGTTACAGAGAGGCAGAGGCAGAAAGAAAGAGAGAGAAAGTCTTGCATCTGCTGGTTCCAGCTCCAGATGGCCGCAACGGCTGGAACTGCACCAATCCAAAGCCAAAAGTCAGGAGCCAGGAGCTTCCTCCAGCTTTCCCATATGGGTGAGGGGGCCCAAGGACTTGGGCCATCTTCTACTGCTTTCCCAGTCCATAGTAGAGAGCTGGATTGGAAGTAGAGCAGCAGGGATTCAAACCGGAACCCATATGGGATGCTGACATGGAAGGCTGTGGCTTTACCTGCTACACCACAGCACCGCTCCCCCCCCCCCCATTTTATCTAATATAAGGTCAGCTTGTACTATAGTTACTGAAATTCATCATCTGACAAAAGAAGAAATAAAATTAACAAGTCCTTTCTCATTTCTGGTGTGGTTTTTAAGAAGTTAAATTTTACTGATCAGCATCTGAATTTCTAGATGCTCTCTGTGGTAAATATTACACAGTCAGCTTGCCAAACTGCCCAGTAGAGCCAAACACGGATGAACTTTATGTTTTGATGTGACATGAGAGCATTTTCATTTACCTTTTTGTGGTTTCATTTCTAATAGTATTTTTAACCCAGAAACTAATACATCACTAATTTGAATGAGATCTTACTAACAATACAAAAATATTTTATAATATTATTATGAGGATACTTTAGAGGCTATTTTGCTTAATCTTAAAGGTAGCATGGAGGGGCTGGCATTGTGGTGTAGTGGAGTAAAGCCGCTGCCTGCAATCCTGGCATCTCATGTGGGTGCTGGTTCGAGTCCATTGCTCTACTTCCGATCCAACTCTCTGTTATGGCGTGCAAAAACAATGGAGGATGGTGTGAGTGCTTGGGCGATGGGGAACCCAGGGGGGGCTCCTGGCTCCTTAGCTCCTGATAGGTGCAACTCCGGCAGTTGCAGCCATCTAGGGAGTGAGCCAGCAAATAGAGGGCCTCTCTCTCTCTCTCTCTGATTCTCTCTTTGGCTCTGCATCTCTGTAACTCTGCCTTTCAAATAAATAAATAATTTTTAAAAAAGAAGATCCTTGGGCTAGCCCTGTTGCATATCAGGTGAAGCCACTGCCTGCAGTGCAGGCATCCCATATGGGCACTGGTTCAAGTCCCAGCTGCTCCACTTACGATCTAGCTTTCTGCTATGGCCTGGGAAAGCAGTAGAGGATGGCCCAAGGCCTTGGGACCCTGCACCTACATGGGAGACCTGGAGGAAGCTCCTGGCTCCTGGCTTCAGATCAGTGGAGATCCAGGTGTTGTGGCCAACTGGGGAGTGAACCAGGAGATGGAAGACTCTCTCTCTCTCTCTCTGCCTCTCCTTCGCTCTGTGTGTAACTCTGACTTTCAAATAAATAAATTAATTAAAAAAGAAGACCCTGAGTCAGGCACAGCCATTCTCCTCGCTCACCATATAATTGTTCCTTTAAAAAAAAAAAGATAGCATGGAAAAGATAGCAGTATTTATAATTCTTAACCAGAAAAAAAGCAAAGAAAGAAAATCTGAAAACTCTGAGCATCAAACAGAAACACGTTCAAATGAGCAGTACAAAAATTTCCTAACTATGAAGTCATGTAAACATCTTTCATTTTTAAAAGAAATTCTAAATATTAAGGGCTGGACAACATTAGATTTTTCCCCACTGTGGAAATTTAGAATATTCTATTTTGTGAGATCTCTTGTTGAAAAGAAGCAGGCAAAAGTCATGTTTTTAAAAAAAAATCTTTAAAAATGTCTGTTTCTGATAATGATGGTACAACTAGTAAAAGACTGGCTTTCCCAACATAACCAATAAAAAACTGGACAAATTATCTGAGGAAACACTTTTCAAGCAGTGGCTGATAGAAAATTGTGACAGTAAGAGAAAGTAAGCATATAACAGAGGACCAGAAAATCCTCCCTCACTGATTGGGGTGATTTTTCAAACACAGTGCAATGAGCTGTAGTGTAAGCAAAGCATGATAGATCTGTTCAGCCAAGTGTATGGAATCAGAATTTTGGCAGTCAAAATCGCTGGATTCTGCAAATCAGTTAGCAGTAAAGGAGGGTGATGTACCAAGAGAGGTCCCTGAAGTCTGTTGAGAGTGCTCCGTGAGCATTTGGCAGTGTAAAGTGGGAAGCTATAAATAGGGAAGTCTGAAATGCCTGCTGTTAAATAAAAGTAGGAAGTAGGAAGTAGGAAATGTGAAGGGGGATGTGTGAAATATGATGTATGATGTTATAAATTTGATTAGTCTTTAATAAGTTTAGATAACTAGGATTATTCCTATCACAACCAGCAAGGAAAATAAAAGTGGTATATCTAAAAAAGCCAACAGAAGATATGAAATGAAATATAAAATATTCAATTAAAGCAAAAAATGAAAAGAGCAATGAAGGAACAAAAATTCAAAAAAGGAAAACATACAGAATCACAGACTTAAATTCAATCTTTTCAATAATTACATTAAAAATAAATAGGCTAAATAATTAGAAAACAGAGATTTTTAGATTGAATAAAAAGAATGAAGCACTATTTATAGGAAACATAAAAGACATTAATGTACAAACAAGTCAAAAGTAAAATGAAAATATATACTATGCACATAGGAAGAGTAAGAAATCTGGAGAGGCTATGTCAAAACCAAACAAATTCATGGCAGTGAATACTGTAAAGTCTGAGATGCAATGCTAAAATGAGCCATTCATCAGGAGACTGTAAAAGTCTAGAATATGTATATACAAAATAACAGAATATCAAACTCCATAGAGCAAAAGTTGACAAAACTGCATCACTGGAGATTTTTAGACCTTTCTCTCAGAAGTTGGTAGAGATGGAAAAAAAATAATAAGCACATAGAAGATCCAAAGGACATCATAAAAACTTTAATCTAATTAATCTTTACAGAATATTATGTGAAATAAATGTAGAACATTTTCAAATTACAAATTGTATATTCACTAAGATAATCTATATGTTTTTCCATAAAAATAGTTTTTCAAAATATTGACATAACACAGAATGAAAATTTATAATGTCAAAAAATGGCTCTTTATAAAAACTAATAAATTGCTAATCTTGCAAGATTAATCAAGATAAAAGTGAAAAAATGCAAATTACTAAAATGAGAAGTGAAATTGAGTTATCACTAGAGATCCTACATGCACTAAAATAATAATAAGTTGCAGATACCCTGAGTTGAAGGAATTATGTATAAGCAGTCTAGAAAATAAATTCAGCTTCAGAAAACAATGTACCTTTTGAGGGCAGTAACGTCACTCCTCCCAACCTCTTCTTTTTAACATAAGATAACAGACCAGTAGCCTTATCTTGATCTGTGGTACAAAAAAATCTGTCTATAACCCTTTCTGAGTTCCTGGGGCAAGTTTCAGTAATGCAAATCATTATTTCTCATGTCAGTCACTGGAGTTTAGTAAGTATACTGGTTTTTGGTGCTACAATGTCCATTTGCTACCAGGGTTAACAAAAGGATTATATTCTTTATATTTTATTCCATAGTACATTCTGCTATTATCATTGTTTTGAAAATAAACAGAAAGAAAAACATCAAAGTACCTAAACGAATACTCAAGAAGATGAAAACAATGCAAAAGATGACATTAACTCAGAAGTTAATAGCTGTGACATAGGTAGTGCGACCAATATTGCTCCTACTCCTCTTGATATAAAAACTGAAAACAGATATGAAACTTCATCTTCTGTTGCTCAGGAGAGGAGCAATATGGTAAGAGCTCTTGCAGTACTACTGTAGGTAGAAAAGCATCTACAGGAAGTTATGCATTTGAAGAGAAGGAAGTGAAAATAGATCATGGTACTATATCCCCTGCAATAAAACTTTGGAAGACTACTGAAAACAACCATCATTTGTATGAGCTGACCTATGGCAAAGTCATGCCAAGAACATGGTGCAGCAAGAACTAATTTCAGTGATCTCCTGTGAAGGCATGTGTCTCTTCTGTAACCCTCCTGATGGTGAAGACAACATTGGACAGAAAGGTGAGCCAAGACTGTATGTTGTTGGAGTAGTGTATTGACGTTGTAAAAAATAAACAGATCTTGAGGTCAGGCTCTGGTATTGAGAGGGACTTTGGGAAAAGAAAATGAATATGGGTTGTTTGCAAAATCCTACCAATTAAAGGTGAATCAACAACTAGAAACAAGAGTCAGTTGATTAAGAGCCCTGAAGTTGGAACCAGTGCTGTGGTGCAGCGGGTTAAGCTGTGGCCTGCAGTGCTGCCATTCCACATGGGCACTGGCTCTAGTCCCGGTTGTTCCCTGCTAATGCACCTGAGAAAGCAGTGGAAGATGGCACAAATTCCTGGGCTCCTGCCACCCATGTGAGAGACCCGGAAGAAGCTCCTGGCTTCTGGCTTTGGCCTATCCCAGCCCTGGCCTTTGCAGCCATTGGGGGAATGAACCAGTGGATGGAAGATCTCCCTTTCTGTCTCTCCTCTTTCTCTGTAACTCTCTCTTTCAAATAAATCAATAAATAAATCGTTAAAAAATAAAAAGACCTGAATCACATTTCTATATAAGATGTAAATCTGTTCTATCACAGGAAGCCACTGTCCCCAGCAGAGATGTTATCCACCTGAGCCTGAAATTCAATGCCTAGAACCCCCCCAATGATAAGAAAATAAAGTTATATTCATCATAGGGAACCATGAATCCCTTAAGAAATGCCTTTGTTGGTTCCAGTGCTGTGGCAAAGCAGGTAAAGCTGCGGTACTGGCATCCCATATGGGCACTGGTTCGAGTCCCAGCTGCTCCACTTCCGATCCAACTCTTTGCTATGGCCTGGGAAAGCAATGGAAAATGGCCCAAATCCTTGTGGGAGACGTGGAAGAAGCTAATGGCTCCAGGCTTCAGATCAGCTCTGGCTGCTGTGGCCATTTGTGGAGTGAACCCGTGAATGGATGACCTCTTTCTCTCGCTCTCTCTGCCTATGCTTCTGCCTCTCTGTAACTATGTCTTTTAAACAAATAAATACATCTCTAAAAAAAAAAAAAAGAATGAAATGCCTTTGTTGGTACTTGACTGATACTGATACTGTTCAACTGCATTTCTGAAGGGGTCTCCCATAACATGAGGTTGTTCCAAAGGAAAGGACACAGGATAACATTTGAGGAAATGTCTTTAAGTGGTGAAGTGTCATTGCTATACAGCAGTGTATTCACAGACTCCGAAGAATACAGAGGGCTCATAGGAAGGGGTAACAGATATCTGAAAATATTGTATAAGTAAAAAAGGACCATGAAAATTAAATTGGGGAAATTAAAAATGAGAACTTTACAAACTATTCAAAATGAAAAAGACTGTGAAATTCAGTACTCTGCAAGCCCTTACTAACTCCACAAATTGAAATAAAGCAATCTCTTTGTTGAAGAAAAATGCTGCTTTGCACATCTTATTAACGAGGATTCCAAAGTCTTGGAGGTAGAAGAGGAAGTTAGAGAAGATTATGACATGAGGTACAGAAAATAAAATGCCTCCTGCAAGAAATTAGCCCATGGGGCCCTTGACCGTGGCCAAAGTCAGATTTCATTGAGAAGTTGGCTGTAGGGTAATTCTGAAGTTACTTGATAGCTCCCCTCCTCCTCATCTCAACATCTGGTCCTGAGCAACATCCTTGCTCACACCACACTAAGTATCCCTACCACCACCACGCCCATCAGGTTTTGAAAATGAAAGTGCTGTAGACATTGTCCCATGTCCCCCTGACAAAGCAAAATTGATCCTAATTGAGAACCAGTGCTCTGAAATTATAGTAATCAGAATAGTCTGGTGTCAACATAAAGAAAATCATACATTCTAATGGAATAATCTATGCTTCAAGTGACTTCTATGAGAGAAAGTTAATGTTAATATTCTAGATGTCATGTAATACATTAGGATGTGTCAAAAAGTTCATGGGAAATACAATTAAATATAAATTTGCTTTGGTGAAGGAAAGTTTGGAAATTAATTCATAGGTTTCTTCATAACATACGTTTTTCTGAACTTTTTGAAGAGTCCTCATACCAACGTTTATTCTATGGCAATTTATTTAATTTATTTTAAATACAGAGAGAGAGACAGAGACAGAGATGCATCTTTCATCTACTAGCCTACTTCCCCAATTGTCCCCAACAGCAGGTGCTGAATCAGGCCAAACACAGGTGTCAGGAATTCAATGAAGTTCTCACAGTGCATGGCAGACTCTCCTACTTGAGCCATCATCTGCTGCCCCCTTGGGTGTATATTACTTGGAAGCTAGAATTGGGAATAGAGCTGGAACTCAAACCCACGCTCTCCCATGTGGAGTTTGGCTATCTTAAATGGCATCTGAATCATAAGTCAAATCACCTGCTCTTCCTATATCACTTTATATGATTTTAACTCTGGTTTCTCTGTGGAAGAATTGAGAACCAAGTCACTGAAATAATGTTTTTAAGTTTTCATTTACCTTGCAAAGCTTTGATTGGGATTATTATAATGAAAAGTTCAGAAAGGCATCCACACTTATGTACCCAATTGATTTTTCAAAAGGGCAGCTACATAATTTAATAGGGAAAGAGTTTTTCAACAAATGGTTTTGGGCTTATAGCCATGTAAAATTGAACGTTTATCCCTTATTCTTGCTGGACACACACACACACACACACTTTAATTCCTTATGGATGATAGACCTAAACACAAATCCTAAAACTATAACTCCTCTAGAAGAAATCACCTAGGGAAGTATTTTATTGGAGTAGACAAAGATTGTCTCAACATGACATGAAAAGTATGAACTCCCTATAACAGATGACCAGACTCTCTAAGATGGCTCCCATCAATGCCAACTCCTGGTATTCACATTTCCATGCAGTGCATTTGTTTAAGTGTTGATAGGATTTGTGACTCTTTTGTAGCCCAAAATATGGCAAAGATGTTGAAACATCATTCCCTTGATTATATTATGTTAAACTTCATCTTGTAACAGACTTGTATCAGAAGTCCTACTTGTATCCGGATAGAGTTAGTGGCCATATTAGGAGAGCTCATGTGGAACTAGGAACTATTGGCAACCTCTAGAAACTGAAGGAAGGTTTTGTATGGCAGTCACAAATAAGCCAGGATGCTTTATCTTACAACAACAACAACAACAACAAAAATGTTTCTAACAACCTGCGTGAGTTAGCAGAATGTTCCTCAGTTGAGACTCCAAACCATACTCTGCCTGACTTCTTCATTATAACTTTAAGGCTCTAAGCAGAAAGCTCAAGTAAGCTGTGTTCAGACTGCTGACTCACAGAATCTGAGAAAATAAATGTGTGCTATTTAAAGTCACTAAGCTTGTGACAATTTGTTATGCAGCAATCAAAAACTAATAAAGTATGAATTAAAATAAAAACATAAAAATGGCAAAAACTTTAACTTCATCAAAATTGGAGCCTGTTCTTCAAAATACTGTCAAAAATAAAAATCAACTTACAGAAGTTATCTTTGACTTGTATCCAGAATATACTTATATAAAGAACTTATAATTAAATAATAAGAGGTCAAACAAAATGATATTTTAAGTGGACAAAATATTTGAATATATGTTTTGCACAAAGAGATACAGATATTACAATACATAAAATATTATAGTACATAAAAAGATTATAAACATCATTATTTGTTTTTGAAATATTAAAGCCACACATAGACAATCATTACATATTCTCTAGGATGATTAAAACTCAAAAGACTGATAACATCAAGAGCTGTTGAGGGACACAAACTGGGACATTATTTCTTTGCTGATAGTAGTTAAAATGTTTCGCAAAACCTTGGAAAGCAATTTGACAGCAGATTCACTCCAAAGTATTTTTTTTTTTTTGACAGGCAGAGTGGATAGTGAGAGAGAGAGAGAGAGAGAAAGGTCTTCATTTTTGCCGTTGGTTCACCCTCCAATGGCCGCCGCAGTAGCGCGCTGCGGCCGGCGCACCGCGCTGTTCCGATGGCAGGAGCCAGGTGCTTCTCCTGGTCTCCCATGGGGTGCAGGGCCCAAGGACTTGGGCCATCCTCCACTGCACTCCCTAGCCACAGCAGAGAGCTGGCCTGGAAGAGGGGCAACCGGGACAGGATCAGTGCCCCGACCGGGACTAGAACCCGGTGTGCCGGCGCCGCAAGGTGGAGGATTAGCCTAGTGAGCCGCGGCGCCGGCCCAAAGTATTTTTTGTCACGAAACAAGTCATATATTTGCACAGAAATTTGTGAAAGAGTACTTATAGCAGCTTTTTACATGATGCCCCCAAATTGCAAATTATTCTAATGTGTATCCATTGGTGTGCGAATGAAACAATTGTGATATACAATGTGACATTAGTTAATTTTGTAAAATACTTGGACTACTTATCTCACAATGACATTGAAGAATTTTTCAAAAATGGATGATAAGAAATATAGACATGAAAACTTGTATGATTTTATGTCAAGTTATAGCACCAACAAAAATAATCTATAGATACAGAATCCAAATCAGTGCTCTCATGTGGTGAGGGTAGGTAATTATATATAATGAGGCATGAAGAAAATTTCTGAGGTGATGCAATATTCAATTATTTGAATGAGATGTTGGTTACCCAGTGGCATTTGTCAAAATTCATTAAACTGTAAACATAGAATGTGTATATTTTATTTTATTTAGACATCAGTAAAGCTGATAGTTGTTTGTTCAATATATAGCACCATTGTTATTTCTCAGTTTCTCATCTGTAAATGGAGAGTCCCTCTACTCATGCTAATAATCTAGGGGCAAAATACACAGAAAAAAAAGTGTGATTCTTTAAATCAGAGGATACTGGACTCAAAATGTGAGTGCTGAGATTCCTACCAGTGTATCTTATCTTGCTGCTTCCAGGTCCAGTTACATAACCTTTAAAATAGTGTAAATAGGTGCCTCATAGGAGTGTTAGATGGAATAAATGACACGGTTCAGAGCTACTGTGAAAATTTTAACACTCTGCTTAAAATGACACAATTGTGGCTAATATTGTACTAAAGGGAAAATACACAGAAATACATTTTTGAAGGTAGTTGAATTGTCAAGGTGAAGAAATACCACAAAGGATAGAAAGTTTTGATCATTCAGAAGAGATTTTTGACACACAAGAAATTTTTAATGTAGTGGGATCTGATGCTAAATTCCATCATGAAAATATACATTGATGCAGAATTTAAAAAATAAATAAATTCAGAAAATTCATTTGAATTATCTTGACTTTTGTGTTCTTAACCCAAATTGAGCACAGAAAAGAGATTTTTTTTTAAGATTCATCTATTTGTTCCTTTGCTTGTTTGAATAACAGTGACAGAGACAGCTAGATCTTCCATCCACTTGTTTACTCCTCGAAAGACCACAAAGGCCAAGGTTGGGTCAAGCTAAAGCCAGGAGCAAAGAACTCCATCCAGGTCTCAGACATGGGTGACAGGGGCTCAACTGCATGGACCATTGTACACTGCTTTCCCAGGCACATTAACAAAAGGAAGCTGGATTGAATGTGTAAGAGCTGAAAGTTGAACCAGCACTCTGATATGGGATACTACAACATGGCACCAGTCCTGGGGTTCTTATTTTTTATATTTTATTTTTGATAAAAGATTTTTAATAATTGCTCCCAATAGTTGTATGTCACATTATTCTGTATTACCTAATTTCATAGCTGCAGTATACAATGGATCCTCAAAAAATTCATGGAAAATTTGTGTTTTGCAAAAATTCAGTTTGAACTTAAATTTTTTTCTGTATCAAAATAAACATCTTTTAATTCCATTTTTCCATGAACTTTTTTATGCCCCCTAGTACATGCTCTGGCTTTACCTGTAGCATGTTCATTAGCAAGGCCATTGACATGTATTTCTCCTATCTTTCACTACTTGGGGTCATACAGCCTGGAAACAATGGACCACAGATATTTGTTATTCTCCTGCCTCCATTTCTGGTCTCCATTTGATTTTGTCCTCTGTTGTTTCTTCTCCTGGTCTAACTGCATTATCTACATCATCCTGGATCTTCTCAAAATTAAATAACCCAAATTCAGAGTTGAGGACAAAATTCACTGCTCAACCATCATTGGTTAACTCTGAAAATCATTCCATTCTGTATAGGAGTTAGGAATCTTTTGGTTAAAATTTAGAGGCCACCTCCAGTGAAATTTGGTTACCTTCTATATTTTGAGGATACCGACCCTTTCTCTTACCATCTAATTCAGTTAATGTCTGTGACTTATCAACTTTGTTTATAATTAATCTTTGTGCCAGGGTATTACTCACAAACATTTGCCACTAAACAACAGCCAATATTTGACACACAATTGAGCTTTAATCCTGGAGTAAACTGTCCTGGTTCTTTTTCCCTCAATCCCCACATTCCCTACCCTTAAAATTCTTGCTTCATCCCCAGTCTTGATAGAGGTTAGCTTCATCACAAATGGAACTATGAACTCCCCACCACCATTACCAGGAGCATAATTTTTACTTAAGTGGACCATCAGTCTAGACTGGAACTCACAGAGAATGATTGCGTATTTCATCTTTCATCTTCCCATCTCTAATCTCTATTTGGAACAGGTGAAATTTTACCTTGGTTCAACAAAGGAACCTTAGATCTCTATGACTAGGTACAAAGTTTATTTTCAAATATCCAAAGTCTTTGTGAGTTAAAATGATTCTTTAGGAATTTTTTTATGAAACATCTCCATGATATAATTTGGTAGAGTCCACCATCCTTTAGTTAAATCTTCAGATGTTAACCACTTAGTTTGAAACAGCAAGAAAATAAAGCAATTGGAGAACTGTGCAGTATAGTATATTCACTGCTTATACCCACAAGACACCATGCTCTTTCTGAATGCATCTCATTAGCATGACACCTCTAGTAGCAGAGGTGATGACTGGCGCTGTCTTCCATGAGCCTTGTGGGCATGAGTCACGTCACCTAATAGCTTCTCCAGTGTAATAGGTTGTGACAATTTATAATACAGTTTACATTATATTATTATTTTATTTTTGTGATAACATATTTTAATCCATATTATAGACAAAGGTTTAATGCTCCACCAAATAAAGGGCTCAACAAACAAAAAGTAAAAAGACTTTACTTCAGCAGGAATGTATACAAGGGCTATAAACAATAATCAAATAAAAAGATGTCTATTCCACACACATACAATAAATTTTAAGAGTAACAGCTCATTAGACCTACAGTAGTATACCATTCTTAACCATTTGAGAAAGATTTAAAGGAACTCTGATAAAACACTATATTTGCAGCAAAACTGATACACACAGGCATTTCTTTTTTGTATGCTTTTGTTTTTCTGATTTAAAAAAAATTAGCCCCTACATATAAGGGAGAAGATGCTATATTTGTATTTGTATGTCTAGCTTATTGCACTCAACATGATGTCCTCCAGTTGCAATTATTCTGATACAAATGAAAGAATTTTATTTTTAATAATTGAATAATGTGCTGCATTTTAAAATTAATGTATTCATTTAATGAATTTATTTTAATTAATTTATGCATCTGATGATGGACACCTTGGCTGATTCCATATTCTGGCTATTGTGTACAGTATTTCTATAGTATGGTAGTGCAGGTATCTCTTTGATACTATGTGTTCATGTCTTTTTGGTATATACCCAATAGTAGGATTGATGGATCACATGACATTTCCATTTCTAGGTTTCTTTTTTCTTTTTTTTTTTTTGACAGGCAGAGTGGATAGTGAGAGAGAGAGAG
This sequence comes from Lepus europaeus, assembly GCF_033115175.1. Taxonomy (NCBI): domain Eukaryota; kingdom Metazoa; phylum Chordata; class Mammalia; order Lagomorpha; family Leporidae; genus Lepus; species Lepus europaeus. The sequence continues at coordinate 13,057,785 of NC_084850.1, read as the reverse complement.
AGACAGAGAGAAAGGTCTTCCTTTTTGTCGTTGGTTCACCCTCCAATGGCCGCTGCGGCCAGTGCATCTCACTGATCTGAAGCCAGGAGCCAGGTGCTTCTCCTGGTCTCCCATGGAGTGCAAGGCCCAAGCACTTGGGCCATCCTCCACTGCCTTCCCGGGCCATAGCAGAGAGCTAGCCTGGAAGAGAGGCAACCAGGATAGAATCCGGCGCCCCAACCAGGAATAGAACCCGGTGTGCCGGGGCCGCAAGGCGGAGGATTAGCCTGTTAAGCCACGGCACCAGCCCATTTCTAGGTTTCTAAGAACTATCCATACTGCTTCCCACAGTGGCTACAATAATTAACACTTCCAACAACATTGCATAGAGTTCCCCTTTCTCCACAGCCTTATCAGCATTTGTTATTCCCAGTCTTTTGGATTTTGACTATTTTGACAGGAGTAAGGTGATATCTCACTGTGGTTTTGATTTGCATTTCCCTGATAGATATTGATGCTGAGTATTTTTTTAAATAAATTTGTTGACCATTTGTGTTTCATTTGTCCATTTCTTAACAGGGTTGCTTGTTTCTGTTGTTGAGTTTTTTGGAATTTCTGATATTTTCTGGATATTAATCCTTTGTCAGAGAAGTAGCTTGCAAATATTTTCCCCATTCTATTTGATTCACTCTGCCAATTATTTCCCTTGCAGTGCTGAAGGCTCTGTGTTTGATATAATCCCATTTGTTGAGTTTTGTTTTTGTTGCCTGTGCTTCAGGGGTCTTATCCAAGAAGTCATCACCTACAGCAATGTCTTGAATTGTTTCTCCTATCTTGTCTTTCAGCAAATTCATAGTCTCAGACCTTAAATTTAGGTCTTTGATCCATCTTGAGTTGATTTTTGAATACAGTGAGAGGTAGGGATCTAATTTCATTTTGTATACATATCATCCAGCTTTGCCAGCATCATTATTGGAAGAGATTATCCTTTCTCCATTGTATGGTCTGGGCATTTTTGTCAAAAAGCAGTTGTTTAAAACTGCATGGATTAATTTCTGAGCTCTCTTCTGATCCATTTTGTGTCAGTTTTCACGCCAATAACAGACTGCTTTAATTACAATAGCTTTGCAGAGTGCTTTGAAGTCAGGTATTGCAATGACTCCAGCTTGGTTTTTTTCCCACTCAGGATCTGAATGTGATCAACAATGAGCTATAGCCAGGCAGGTTGATGACTCAAAATTGCCAAACTACCTTCATTACCTGTCCCATTTATCAGCTACTTAATGCACACAAGTTCCTCTGAATTTAAATAATGTTGCTTCCTGATTGGATTTTTATGCTACTGTAATTCATTCTAGGTCTTCTAACTATTGTTATAATATACTAGGCTAAACCTTCTTCCATTTAGAAAGTGAATCCAAAACTGCCACTCTTTTAATGCATACAATTCACATCATGTCTTCTAGTTTGACTGATATGATAAACACTGTAGCCATCACTTATGTGTATGAAACAATTATATGCCATAAAACACAGCCATACATTGTTATCTGTCCTGAATTATTGAGGTGAAAGCAAAGTCCTTAAGGTTTTATTTGAAATCTACCTGCTTCTGAATCACTTTAAAATTGCTTTGTATGAATTCATCATAATGTCAAATTTTTCCATACATTTGCATTGCTGATATTACTCCCATTTGTGTTAATAGCACTATTTGAGTGTCTTATACAGATATATTGGTATATATGTATACTAATATGAGGTGCAGTAATTCATTCAAGGCAATGCCAGCTTTCTCAATGAATAGATAATGACTAAAAAAAATACCTATGTCAAGCTTCTCATCTTTCAAGTCTAAAACATCGTTAGAAAACCATCAATGGAAAAGTTTTGCTTAAATGTCAACTCCGGATAAAATTTTGCAGTCATTTTTTTTTTTAAAGAATGTTTAATGCCTAACAGCACTTCATTGAAAGTTAACCGAAAAGTTTTTAATCCTTCTTATTTCTAAGTTGCCAAAGAACTTTAAAAATTATTACCTCAAGAAGTGGCAAGAATTGTTATGTCACCTACATTTAATCTGCTCCAGGAAGCATCTTCCTTTTGGTTAGGGGTTGGGAAGTATTAACGCAAGGTTTGACTTGTGAGCTTTGAGTTACAAGGCAAGTGTGATAAGATAAAGAGGAGATAGAAGCATTCTGACGGTCTGACCTCTCTGAGCAAACGAAAGATTATCCAAAATGACTTATACAAAAAATGCTTTCCTGTTAAACTAAATGGAATGCAGACCTTATCTTCTGAAATATATTATGCTGTGTTAATAATGTGCATAGCTAGCAGGTTCAATTCACTCTGATAGATTTATTGAGTTACCTGGAAATCTATGTATGTTTACACACACACACACACACACATAAAAGTCACAAACATTGTATCATACTACGTAAACATAAATAGAAGTATTATAAAGCCACATCAGCAATATTAACCAGCATTTTTACACAGCCACTAGAAAGCAGCTCCATAGAGATTTGCAGTAGGATAATTTTTGATAGTCACAATGTAATACTACTTTTAATTCTGTTTCTGAAATGTCACCTTGGAACTACATGATCCTGGGATGCCAATAGCACAGTAGAATATGTTGTCTAAAACAGGCTGTGAAGGTGAAGATGAATGTAGAGGGGCTTAATCATCTGACAACTTGTGTGAACTCATTGTGCCTTTCAAAGTAAAATTCTATGAATGTTCAGGTATATTTTGTTTTAGACATAAGATTATAACACAATCTCCAGTTATCATGTGTTACAGAATAGTCTAGAGTCAGATTCTCCATCCTTGTTCCTGTTTATCAAAGTACTGACCAATTATTTTAGTTCTTTACAACACCCTCCTACTGAACAAAGAATGATTATCTGCATTGGTTTGAGTTCAGAAAACTAAGACTCAGAAAATTCAAGTAACTTGTCCACACTCACAAAGGAAGTAAAAAGCAGCAAAAGGAATCAAATACATATCTGTATGATCACGAAGTAATAATTCTTTTTATACCATACTTTCATGACATGATAGTCAATGTAAAGAATGATAGAATTTCTGTTAACAAAAGATTTAAGATGTTGTCTGGTATATCAGTTCTCCCTCTGTCATCTTGTTTTTGATCCCTACAGAACATCCACAGTAAAATACAACACCCTTTCATGATGAAAACTCTAAGCAAAATGGGTTTAAAAACAATGTTCCTCAGCAAAATCAAGGCAATTTATGACAAACCCATGGCTAGCATCCTATTGAATGGCGAAAAATTAGAAGCATTCTCACTGAGATCCGGAACCAGACAAGGATGGCCACTTTCACCATTGCTTTTCAATATTGTCCAGGAAGTTTTAGTCAGAGCCATTAGGCAAGAAAAAGAAATCAAAGGTATTTGAATCAGGAAAGAGGAAGTCAAACTACCCCTATTTGCAGATGACATGATTCTATATATAGGGGATCCAAAAGACACTACCAAGAGACTATGGAACTACTAAACTCAAGAGTTTAGTAAGGTAGCAGGGTATAAAATCAATACACAAAAAACAAGTCTTTGTATACACAGATAATGCCATGGCTGTGAAAGAACTTCTAAGATCAAACCAATGCACAATAGCTACGAAAAAAAATCAAACACCATGGGATAAATTGAACCAAGGATGTCAAAAATCTCTATGATGAGAATTACAGAACATTAAAGAAAAAAATAGAAGAAGATACAAAAAATGGAAAAAACATCCAAGTTCATGGATTGGAAGAATCAATATCATCAAAATGTCCATTCTTCCAAAAGCAATTTACAGATTCAATGCAATACCAATCCAAATACAAAAGACATTCTCAGATCTAGAAAAAATGACTCTGATATTCATATGGAAACACAGGAGACCTCAAATAGCAAAAGCAATATTATACAACAAAAACAAAGCTGGAGGCATCACCATACCAGATTCCAAAACATACTACAAGGCAGTTATAATCAAAACAGCCTGGTACTGATACAAAAACAGATGGATGGAGGCCAGTGCTGTGGCGCAGCTGGTTAAAGCACCGGCATCCCATATGGGCACTGGTTCTAGTCCTGGCTGCTCCACTTCTGATCCAGCTCTCTGCTACAGCCTGGGAGAGCAGTAGAAGATGGCCCAAGTCCTTGGGCCCCTGCACCCACATGGGAAACCTGGAAGAATCTCCTGGCTCCTGGCTTTGGATCGGCACAGCTCCGGCCATTGCAACCAATTGGGGAGTGAACCATCGGATGGAAGACCTCTCTCTCTCTCTGCCTCTCCTCTCTCTGTGTAACTCTGACTTTCAAATAAATAAAATAAATCTTTTTTTAAAAAAGAGAGACCAATGAAACAGAAGAGAAGTGCCAGAAATGAATCCGAGCATCTACAACCAACGTAAATTCAACCAAGGAAATAAGACCAATCCCTGGCTGAAGCAAGGACTGTCTTCAACAAATGGTGCTAGGAAAACTGGATTTCCACATGCAGAGGTATGAAGCAGGACCTTATACCTTACACAAAAATCCATTCAATATGGATTAAAGACCTAAATCTATGACCTTTTACCATCAAATTATTAGAGAGCATTAAGGAAACCCTGTAAGACATTGGCACAGACAAAGAGTTCTTGAAAAAGACCCCAGAGGCACAGGCAATCAAAGATAAAATTCACAAATGGGATTACATCAAATTAAGAAGTTTCTGTACTGCAAAGTAACAGTCAGGAAAGTGAAGAGGCAACTGACAGAATGGGAGAAATTATTTGCAAACTATGCAACTAATAAATGATTAATAACCAGAATATATGAAGAGATCAAGAAACCCCAAAACAGCAAAACAAACAACCTAGTTAAGAAATGGGAAAAGAACTTAAAAAGGCATTTTTCAAAAGAGAAAATCCAAATGACCAACAGACAAATGAAAAAATATTCGGGATCACTAGCCTTCAAGGAAATGCAAATCAAAAGCACAATGAGGTTTCACCTCACCCCAGTTAGAGTGGCTTTGATACAGAAATCAACAAACAACAAATTCTGAGGATGTGGGGGAAAAGGTACCCTAATCCACTGTTGGTGGGAATGTGAACTGGTAAAACTAGTATGGAAGACAGTGTGGAGATATCTCAGAAATCTGAATATATACCTGCCATGTAACCCAACCATATGTCCACCCTGATCTGTGATAACTAACACAGCATCAAAAGGGAAACCTGTAGAAGTGAAATTGACACTTTGAAAAGCAATGACTCGAGCAGACCTCGTCTTGACTGTTGAGGAACATTTTTTTTTCTTTTAATACCAATGGGTGAACTCTTTACTTAACATAGAACTAATCATATGTGTATAAAGTCAATTGAAAATAGATCTCAGTAGAAAATAAGAGTGGGAATAAGAGAAAGAGGAGGAAGTTTGTAACTGTAAATCTGCATAGTTCCACATACATTCCTATGGACTTACTTCTAAAGGTACAGCTAAAAATTTACCATGGGGCCCCAAAACCCATTAAGCTGGGTAGTAATAATGCCATCTTAAAAGTTAAAGTGATCATATTAAGTGTTAAATTGATCATATAGATAGGATTAAATGTTAAGGGGGTCATATAAGTAATATCAAGTGTCTAATAATAATGATAGAATTAAAAAAGAGAGAATGTTCCAACATAGGAAGCAGTCCACACTGCAGACTCATAAAATGACAATTTCTCTAAGTATCACTCTGACCTCAGAATAAGCCCTTAAAGCATTCTGGTCTGGCTGAAAAGCCCATGAGAGCATTTCAGGCATGAAAAGCCAACAAAAAGTGCCCTACATGAAGGATCTCAGTGAATGAGACCCCAACGGAAAGAAGTGGCCATCAAGAAAGGATCCACTTTTCTCTGAAGGGAGGAGAGAACTTCCAATTTGCTTATGGCCTTGTCTAAATACTGACGGAGATAGTGGACTAAAGAAGTTTCCATAGCCTAGGCAGCTCATGTCAAGAGCCTTGGATGATCACTGACATTGTACATAAGAATGTTAATTGTTAAATTAACAAGAGTCAGTGTGCACTTACTTCCCATGCAGGACCTTTGTCCTCAATGAGTTGTACTGTGAGAATTAACTAAACTTGTTCTGCTTTTTATGCTTTTTGTGTGTATGCAAATTGTTGAAATCTTTACTTAGTATAGAGCTATCTTCTGCATATAAAGTTAATTGAAAATGAATCTTAATGGAGAGTGGGACTGGGAGAGGGAGGAGGAGGAGGGGGAGGGGGAGTAGAGGTGGGAGAGCGGGTATGGTGGGAAGGATCACTATATTCCTAAAATTGTACTTATTAAATTTGTACTCATTAAATAAAAGGTTTCTTTGGAAAAAAATAAACACACACACAGCAAAATAATTGGGGGGGCTGGGACTCTGGTGTAAAGGGTAAATCTGATGCCTGTGGTACCCACATCCCGTATGTGTGCCGGTTTGGGTCCTGGCTGTTCCTCTCATGATTCAGCTCTCTGCTATGGTCTAGGAAAGCAGTGGAGGATGGCCCAGGTCCTTGGGCCCCTGCACCTGCATGGGATCCCAGAGGAAGCCTCTGCCTCCTGGCTTTGGATTGGCCCAGTTCCAGCCATTGTGGCCATTTGGATAGTGAACCCACAGATGCAAGATTTTCTCTCTCTCTCTCTCTCTCTCTCTCTCTCTGCCTCTGTCTCTGCCTCTCAGTAACCCTGCCTTTCAAATAAATAAATAGATCATTAAAATTTTTTTAAATAAATAGGTAGAAGTTGGCATAGAAGTTGAGACACCACTGGTATGCTTCATTCCATATTGAAGTATCTGGGTTTAAGTCACAGCTCTACTTCCAACTCTAACTTCTTGTTAACATGCACCTTTGGTGACAGTGGTTGTAGAGGGTAGAGGGGTTAGCTCTGATGGCTCTACAGTTGGTTCCCTGCCACCCACATGGTTGACCTGGCTGGAGTTCCTGGCTCCTGGCTTCCATCTGGCCTAACCTTGGCTGTTGTGGGCATTACGGGAGTGAATCAATGGATGGAAGCTCTGTCCCTGTGTCTGTCTCACCGCTTTTCAAGGAAATTTTAGAAGTAATAAAGTAAAGTAAACATAAAAAAGAAAGTACAAAAAAAAAGTACAACCATGGTTGGTTGCCTCCAATTCATATATTTGGAATTTTAGGCAGAATAATTCAGTTGTCCATGTCAGAGCTGACTACAACATTCAGGGCCTCAGTTCATATGTTTTAAATCACCTTTTAGTACATTCTATGATGGATGGATTATCTCCAAGAGAGAATCTATTCAAATTAAGTAATGCAAGATAGCCTTTCTATGTATCCTATGCTAGGATCTAGATGATTCTTTCTGTATTCATAGTATAGATTATTGTTTAAGAGTTGGAAAGGGGGCAGTATTGTGGCACAATAGTTAAGCCACTGTCTGCAATGCTGGCATCCCATTGGAAAGCTAGTTTGAGTTCTGGCTGTTCCTTTCACATCCAGCTTCATGTTAACGCACCTGGGAAGGCAGTAGAATATAGCCCAAGTATTTGGAATCCTGCCACCCATATGGGATAGCTAGATGAAGCACCCTGCTCCTGGCTTCGGCCTGGTCAAGAATTTATTCAATTCATTTTGAAAGTTCCCCAGTTTGTTCTAGGAAGATGCTAAGTATATTGGTACTACCTTTCATGAGTTAGTCTGGAAGCAGTGATGAGCTGAGGCGACCAATTTTAAGGAGTCATGTGGAGAATACGAGTTCACATTTTAAGGACCTTCTACTTCCTGATAGCCCAGTCTTATAAACATATCAGAAATAATTTGCACTTACCATAAAATAATTGAAATTCTCTTCTTGAGAGTGCATGACAACAGGTATACGAATGCAATTTTTAAAAACTATTCTTTTGGGGTCAGCACTGTGGCATAACAGGTAAAGCCAACTCCTGCAGTGCCAGCATCCCATATGGGCTCCGATTTATGTTGCAGCTTCTTCTCTTCCAATCCAGCTCTCTTTCTATGGCCTGAGAAAGCAGTAGAAGATGGTCCAAGTCCTTGGGCCCCTGCACCTGTGTGGGAGAACCAGAAAAACGCCTGGCTCCTGGCTTCAGATCAGCTCAACTCCAGTCATTGCAGCCATCTGGGGAGTGAACCAACAGATGGAAGACCTTTCTCTCTGTCTCTCTGCCTCTGCCTCTCTGTAGCTCTGCCTTCTAAATAAATAAATAAATCTTTTTTAAAAAATTCTCTTTGATCAACTTATTCTATGTGTCAATTTTGCTTCCCTTTGGACATTACAGGCCCTGGAACTTCTGTTGTTTCAAAAGAAGTGACAGTCCCTTGAAAAATAGGAAATTAGCATAAGGTGTTGGTATAAATCTGTTTTTACTGTTAAAGAAAATGATGGAATTTTCTGCTGGTAATCTTTGAAATCACACTATGGCATGAGAGTAATTGCTTGGGTATTTGGCAAGCAATAATTTAAATAGATAGGTTATCATATTTCAACTAAATCTTACCATGTGGGATGATAGATCAAATGTTATATTCACCATTTCTCCTTTTATTTAGTTAGTTTTGTACTTTATCCTATTACCTGGAATTCAGTGTAGTAGTTGTCAATATTAGTATGTCCTCAAGATACCCTGAGTAACAAGTGCAGCTTTTTTTTTTCATTTATTAAACTTTTATTTAATGAATATAAATTTCCAAAGTACAGCTTATGGGTTACAATGGCTTCCCCCCTCCCATCACTTCCCTCCCACCCACAACCCTCCCCTTTCCCACTCCCTCTCCACTTCCATTCACATCAAGATTAATTTTCAATTCTCTTTATATACAGAAGATCAGTTTAGTATATATTAGGTAAAGATTTCAACAGTTTGCCCCCATATAGCAACACAAAGTGAAAAAAATACTGTTGGAGTACTAGTTATAGCATTAAATAACAGTGTACAGCACATTAAAGACAGAGATCCTACATAACATTTTTTTAATTAATTAATTTTCTATGCTATTTCCAATTTAACACCAGGTTTTTTTTTTTCATTTCCAATTATCTTTATATACAGAAGATCACTTCAGTATATAATTAGTAAAGATTTCATCAGTTTGTACCCACACAGAAACACAAAGTGCAAAAATACTGTTTCAGTACTAGTTATAGCATCACTGCACATTAGACAACACATTAAGGACAGATCCCACATGGGATGTAAGTACACAGTGACTCCTGTTGTTGACTTAACAATTTGACCCTCTTGTTTATGGCGTCAGTAATCTCCTAGGCTCTAGTCATGAGTTGACAGGGCTATGGAAGCCTTTAGAGTTCGCTGACTTTGATCTTATTCTGATAGGGTCATAGTCAAAGTGGAAGTTCTCTCCTCCCTTTAGAGAAAGGTACCTCCTTCTTTGATGGCCCTGTTCTTTCCACTGGGATCTCACTCACAGAGATCTTTCATTTAGGTCTTCTTCTTTTTTTTCTTTTCCATGATATCTTGGCTTTCCATGCCTACAATACTCTCATGGGCTCTTCAGCCAGATCCGAATGCCTTAAGGGCTGATTCTGAGGCCAGAGTGTTGTTTAGGACGTCTGCCATTCTATGAGTCTGCTGTGTATCCCACTGTGCAGCTTTTTAAATCACTATCACATTCATTATGCTACACTGTGAAATTATGTGAGACAATTTTGACTTCCTACATTTGCTCCCATGCTGATTGTTCAAAATTCTATGTATACAAGAAACTATCATTGCATTTACTCTTTCAGTATTTATGTTTTTGATCAAAATATTGGTGACTCTAAAACACCTAGTGAAGAAAGCATATCTCTCTCTCTCTCTCATTTTTTTTTAATTCCTGCACTTTGTTTTTTTTTTTTTCTTCATTGAAATGATAAACACCTCTGTAGTTTTCAGAGCTCTTCAAGTGTGGTGGGTTCTGTGGCAAAGCCAGTTAAAGCATTGCTTTGGAAAAGATGTCCCATTATCAGATTATCAGGTTCAAGTCCCTGCCACTAAGTGCTTCTAATCTGCTTTGTGCTAATGCATCCTGGGAAGCAGCAGATGATGGCTCAAGTGGGTTCCTGCCACCAGTGTGGGAGACCTGGATGGAGTTCCTGGCTCCTAGCTTTGGTCTGGGTGAACTATGGCTGTAGCAATATAGCAGACCTTCAAGAAGTGAACCAGTGGGTGGAAGATATTCTCTCTCTCTCTGCCTTTCAAATAAATAATAACATCTTTAAAAATGCCCTACAGGTGATTATGAGGCTCACACACCACTTACAACCCATAGACTAATCTTTTAACTGAATTTGTGGACATGTATGCTCTTCTAATCAAATATTTAATTATTTGTACATTTGATTGAACACTGTTAAAATGCATTCCAATAAGAGTGATACACCCTCATATTTGTATTCAATTTTTTGTGTATCTACTATTTTTTTTCAACATTACCATGCTCTTCTCCATATACTAATTAATGTGAATGTGGTTAATGTCATAGTGTGAATTTTTAAATATTTTTCTTTTTTTATTTATTGTATTTATTTTTGAAAGACAGAGAGCGAGAAAAGAAAGAGTGAGAGAGACATCTCCCAACTTAAAAATCACTCTCCAAATGCCCACAATACCTGGGACTTGGACAGGCCAAATCCTGGAGACAGAAGCTCAATCTAGATCTTTTATGTGGGTAGCAGCATCCAAGTACTTGTGCCATCACCAGCTGCCTCTCAGGGTGCACAATAGCAGGAAGCCAGAATGGAGAATGGAGCTTAGAGTTGAACTCAGGCACTACAATATGGGATGCAGGCATCTCAGGTCATGGCATAAAAGCTGTGCACTAATGCCTACCTCCTGATCTGGATTTTGATTTAACAAATTTCATTTACTCTTCTATATAAATGTGACTCTGGACTCCTGTGTTCCTACCCCTTTTCCCTAGTTGTTTCTGATTCCAGTGTGCTAACCTGAACGAGATTCTCATTTTCTCTCTTGACTTGACACTTGATTGATTTTCTTTGCCATACACTAGATATTGACTCCCATTAAGCCTACCACTGCAGGTGTAAATTTTGGATTTAAGGTCTGGAGACTTGCAAACAGTAACATGATTTTAGGAGCTATCCATATAATACAAATTGTGTATAAGAATTTACAATGCACCAACATGCATATATGTTATCTTATTTGACATTCTGTAAAAGTCGTTTTGTCGGTGAAGAAGCCAAGATTTACAGAAGTTAAATGACCTTCTGAACATCACAGGACCAATAAATGACAGCACCTGATGTTGAGCCAATTCTATTTGCTTTTTTAACACTACAGTGCAATCTTGCAGTGAAACTCACAACCCAGGAGAAGGGATTTCTGGGGGAGTGCGGGAGGCAGGTAGCAAAGCTCTGAAATCTCAGTCCTCTGCATTTTATTCCTTCTGACAGACTATGGAATGCAATTGGAAAATTCTGCCTTTTCTAGAACAAGCAGTTTCTCAAAGCATAGTCCTCAAAATTAGTGAATATGTGGGTCTCCTGGGGATACTGCTGCTATGTAAATTATGGCTCAATATGTCTGAGTCATCACCTGAGATTTCTAAATAGCTCCCAAGTGAGTTCCATGTTGTTGATGTGTGGACCCTACATTGAGTAGTGAGGCTTGGGCTTACTTGGTGATAGTGCTGCTACAGAACAGGATTTATATTAAGTTTTCCCTTTTCCTTCCTTCAGTGGTAACTTCTTTGATGACTAAGGAAGAGCTGCTGGGAGCATAACTAAGATCTCTATTTCTCTGAGTTGCAGAGTGCTACTAATTGTCATGTGCAGCCTAGACTAATATCCCAGTTGCAGTTCTTTGTCTTCTCCCAAAAAAGAAGAGGGATCCATCCCTTGCTCTTACTTGTTCTTGCTTTTCTGATATTGTATATGACAACAAATGCATAAGTAATTCTTTGTAATTATATCTGTGTCTCCCCAAACCTTGGTGATTTAAAATAAATACACCACTGAAATTTTATGTTCTGCAACATTAACAAACAAGATTTCCACTGAGCCAGGAATGAAGCATCTACCTTGTCTCAAGGTCAGAAAAATGTGTCTTGAAAATTTGCCTAGCTCTTTAAATTCTCCAGGACTAAGGACAAGATTGGACTTAGGATCAGAGATAGGACCAAGTGTAAACATGGTATCAAAAGGCTCTTGATGTGTAGAAAAAGAAGCTGCAAGAGCAGAGATCTAGGCAGAGAGTTATAGGATCTAGAGAGATTATCTTCTTTTATTGCCCTTGAAATGAAATTTCAAGATTATTTAAAATGTAGATTCTTAGGTCTAAGTATCAGGAAGTCAGAAATAATAGATACAATGTGGGACCCAAGAATATGCATTTTTAATAAACATAAATATATTTCTATGTAAAGTGTAGAGCCTAAATTTAGAGAAACATTGGTCTTCATACAACATCCAAAGACCAGATTTTTGAACACTAGAAATAAATATTTAGCAGCTATAGAATAGATGTATATATAGCATGACTGTAAATATAAAACATCCTCTTCCATAAGAAAAGAGTACTTTGACTCACTGTTAAAGAAAACAGATATATTCAAACACTAGTAGACATATGTCTTAGTCCATTTTCAGTTTCTGTAACAGAGCACTTGAAACTGTATGATTAATAAAGAAATGAGTATGATAGCAGCATCATGTGGCCTCTGGTAAGGGATTCATGGTTGTTCTAGTCATTGTGGCAAGTTGAAGAGCATGTGACCAAACGCGGAAGAGAGGTCCAGGAATGAGAGATGGAGAGGAGGTGACAAGTTTGATTCAGCAATCCACGCTCAAGAAAACCAACTTACTTTCAAGGGAACTACATTATTCATGAAGGTGGAATCCCATGCTATAATTACCTCTGAGAGACCTTACAACCCTCAACACCATTATACGAGCAATTAAATTTCAACATGAGTTATGGTAGGGACAAAATTCATCAAAACCAAGGAAATGTATTTTTCAGAGAAAGGTGACTAGTTTTGTCAAAAAAATACTGTATCTTTGACTGGAGCCAGTCATCTCCCACTCTAAAAGAAATGAAAACTTTCCAAAGGATAGACTTTCTAGAAGTCTTAAAGTAGCAGGTATTTGACCTCCTAGCTAAGATCCTATTTGGGATATCTGCATTCTCTATCAGAGTGCCTGAATTCGAGTTCCAACTCCAGTCATAATTGCAGATTCTTATTACTGAATAACCTGAGAGGTAACAGCGATTGTTCAAGTAGTTGAGTCACTGCCACCGATGTGGGGGGATCCAGATTTATTTCTGTGTTCCCAGTTTTGGCCTGGCCCAACTCTTCAGTATTGTTAAGGCTCACTTTTTCCTAGTGGTATACGAATGCCTCTGAAAAGCTAAAGAATAAAACATAGACTGAAGGGAAAACAGTGAATCATACACAGTAGTCCCCCTTTTAAGGATGATTTTGAGATGTTCACACAATTTTTTACTTGTATCTCAACTGGAAAGATCTTGGTCATGTTGTCATCCCAGCTGCAAAAGGCACAGGAAATGATATATTTAACATGTAAATATTGGTGCCTTGAAAAAATATTTGAATTCTATTACTGAGAAAGAAGTGCAAAACTGATATTGGCTAGTTAAATAGTGGTTTGGCATACTGTCATATTGTTGCGTGACATTTTGTAACAAGAAAACAAACCAAAAAAATTAAAAATGAAAAGTTTGGCTTGGGTTTTAGTTTTTGAATGTAGACCAAGTAGCTAAGCAGATAAATATACTTGAAAAATTCTCCATAAACTATATGTAGCTATACACGGAAGCTATCATCATGGAAATAGTAATAGTACTATTACATTATTATTCATATGTTTCTGTGATCTTTGTAAAGCCAACAGAAGACAAAAATCTATGCCCTTCAGAATTTTTTTAATATTAGGGAATAATTATATTTATAATACACTAATTAGAGTGTGAAATAAAAACAAAGTTGAACAAATAAAACCATCACAAATAATCCTATATTCTATTCCTTTATTTTTAACAACATATGTAGAGATAGTTGTTCAAAATACCACTTGAAGACCAGAGAAAAGCCAGCTTTAAGGCCAGGTTGTTAATTATGTCAAACCAGACCTGTTCTGGTCTTTGAATATCTCTCAGAAGGAAAATCTATTTTAAATATTTTGAGGATGCCTTTATGCAGTCCCAAGAATAAATTAATCATAGTTTGTTTATAAAACTTTTTGCCTTTTTTAATTAATAGGTTTTATTTTTAGAGCAATTTCAAGATTACAGGAAAAAGCAGCAGGAAGCAGAGTATCCATATGGCTTTCTCTTCTGGCCCACAGTTTTGCCTACATAATTGTGCATTTGTTAGAAATGGAGAACCAATAGTGATACATTATGTTTAACTAAAATTTATAGTTGATATTAAGGTTCATTCTTTGTTTTGTACAGTACTATGGTTTTTGGCAAGTGCTTAATGTCATGTAGCCAGCATTAGCATGTCAAACAAAACAGCTTTACTATTCTAAAAATCCCCTGTGCTTCAACTATTCATCCTTCTCACAGCTTTTCTCTTGTTTTGTTTTGATATAGCTTTTATCATTTCACATTATAGAGACTGACTTATAAAAGCTAAGGAGACACTGACGATGAACTTGAGGTTGCTTTGAAATTTGTAGCATTTAGCTTGACGTAATTTTTTAAGAGTGTCGTTTATGTTTATTTTTTGATCGTTGCTTATTTGAAAGGCAGAGAGACACAGAAAGAGTACCAGACAAACTGACAGACAGATATTTCCCATCCAGTTGCTTTATTCCCTAAATGCCTACAAAAACTAGGGCTGAATCAGACTGAAGCCAGAAAGCAGCAATTCAATTAAGGTCTCCCACATGGCTGGCAGGTACCAAACTCCTTGAGCCACCACCTGCTGCATCTCAGGGTATGCATTAGTAAAAAGCTGGAATTGAGAGTGAAGCCAGGACTTGGATACAGGCACTGCAGTATGGGATGCATGCTTTCCAACCAGCATCTTAACTACTGAGCTAGAAGCATGGGCTCTATAACTTAGGCTTGACGTGCCCATAAAGGTTTCCAAGTAATACCCATAAAAATGAAAACATAATAAGCATTCCATGAATATTGTTATTATTATTGTTACATAGTACTCAGTATCAAGTAAAATATCTTTTTTAATATAGAGAGAACAAATTTCATGTGTTTCATAGATGCTATTCTAAGAACATAATGATGCTTCACTCCTCCTTCTCTTTTTTAAATCTTAATTTTTGGAATAACATACTTTTAATTTACTTTATAATAACAGGCTTAATGTTTTACTAAATATACTGTTCAACAAGCAAAAAGTAGAAAGTCCAGTTGTCCACAGGAATTGAGACAAGGGCTATAAACAATAACCAAATCATAATTTGCCAACTTCACTTTCGTATATTCAGTTCTTTGAACCGGTGCTTTGAAGTTCTTAGTAGACTGAAGCATGCATGTGAGTAAAAAAGATATACCATAGGTATGCTGTTGTCCCTCACTGTCCTCTTCCCATTCAGCTTCTGCCATATCCTCCATGTGCTTTTCAGAACAGCTAGCCTTGTACTTAAGCTTTGTGCTTGGTTTAATACTCTGTCCTCTTGAAATTCTTAATAATTTTATCTGTGAATTTGTTTTGTGCAGAAATTCCAGTGGCATAATGGAGCATGTTGCAGGACCAGAAGTGATGTCCAGTGTTTGTCTGTGGCTATACCTTGCCTCCCCTCCTGCATATAGTATTTGTGAACCCCATGAGTACAGGATTCCTATTGACTCACAATGTGTGGGAGATCAGTAAAACTCAATGTGAGTACAAGAAATGCACGCTATGTACATGAGTAACTCAGGTGCTGATATCCCTGAACCATTATGTTTTCCTTTCCTCATTTCCCATGCAGAAAGAAAGCAATGACATTCTTTTTTTTTTTTTTTTTTTTCTTTTTGACCGGCAGAGTGGATAGTGAGAGAGAGAAAGACAGAGAGAAAGGTCTTCCTTTGCCGTTGGTTCACCCTCCAATGGCCGCCGCGGCCAGCGCGCTGTGGCCGGCCCACAGCGCTGATCCGATGGCAGGAGCTAGGTGCTTCTCCTGGTCTCCCATGGGGTGCAGGGCCCAAGCATTTGGGCCATCCTCCACTGCACTCTGGGGCCACAACAGAGAGCTGGCCTGGAAAAGGGGCAACCGGGACAGAATCCGGTGCCCCGACCAGGACTAGAACCCTGTGTGCTGGCGCCGAAAGGTGGAGGATTAGTCTGTTGAGCCGCAGCGCTGGCCAGCAATGACATTCTAAGAAGCACAAACAACCGATGAACCTCAGCTTGTCTTCTTACTCTTGTCACATCCCTGCATTAACCAATCATTTATACTGAAAATGATGACACGGACAGAAAGAAAAAAGTAGGGCAGCCCCTACTTCCTTTTTCTCTGTATCCTTTCCTGATTAGCAAGTCAAAGGTAGAGATTGTTGGTACAAAGTGTATGCATCAAGAAATTAAAGTAGTCGAGCTTGCTTTATGAAGTGTTTCTTCTGTTCTGGTGAGAACAAAATACATTTACATGTATGAGCTTTACAGTAAAACATGTATTATTTTTGATGATCCCACACAAAGTTAAATGCACTTAATTTATTTTTTTGTTTTTTTTTTAATTAAACTTTTATTTAATGAGTATAAATTTCCAAAGTACAGCTTATGGGTTACAATGGCTTCCCAATCCCAAAACTTCCCTCCCACCCACAACCCTCCCCTTTCCCGCTCCCTCTCCCCTTCCATTCACATCAAGATTCATTTTCAATTCTCTTTATATACAGAAGATCAGTTTACTATATATTAGGTAACGATTTCAACAGTTTGCTGCCATATAGCAACACATATTGAAAAAAAAAATACTGTTGGAGTACTAGTTATAGCATCAAATAAGAGTGTACAGCCCATTAAAGACAGAGATCCTACATAATATTTTTTTTAAAAATTAATTAATTTTCTATGCCATTTCCAATTTAACACCAGGGTTTTTTTTTTTTTAATTTCCAATTATCTTTATATACTGAAGATCGATTCAGTATATAATTAGTAAAGATCACATCAGTTTGTACCCACACAGAAACACAAAGTGTAAAAATACTGTTTCAGTACTAGTTATAGCATCACTGCACATTAGATAACACATTAAGGACAGATCCCACATGGGATGTAAGTACACAGTGACTCCTGTTGCTGACTTAACAATTTGACACTCCTGTTCATGGCGTCAGTAATCTCCCTAGGCTCTAGTCATGAGTTGACAGGGCTATGGAAGCCTTTAGAGTTCGCTGACTTTGATCTTATTCTGATAGGGTCATAGTCAAAGTGGAAGTTCTCTCCTCCCTTCAGAGAAAGGTACTTCCTTCTTTGATGGCACCATTCAAAAGAAACAGTCAGGAAAGTGAAGAGGCAACCGACAGAATGGGAAAAAATATTTGCAAACTATACTACAGATAAAGGGTTGATAACTAGAATCTACAAAGAAATCAAGAAAATCCACAACAACAGAACAAACAACCCACTTAAGAGATGGGCCAAGGACCTCAATAGACATTTTTCGAAAGAGGAAATCCAAATGGCCAACAGACACATGAAAAAATGTTCAAGATCACTAGCCATCAGGGAAATGCAAATCAAAACCACAATGAGGTTTCACCTCACCCCGGTGAGAATGGCTCATATTCAGAAATATCCCAACAATAGATGCTGGAGAGGATGTGGGGAAAAAGGGACACTAACCCACTGTTGGTGGGAATGCAAACTGGTTAAGCCACTATGGAAGTCAGTCTGGAGATTCCTCAGAAACCTGAACATAACCCTACCATACAACCCAGCCATCCCACTCCTTGGAATTTACCCAAAGGAAATTAATTTGGCTAATAAAAAAGCCATCTGCACATTAATGTTTATTGCAGCTCAATTCACAATAGCTAAGACCTGGAACCAACCCAAATGCCCATCAACAGTAGACTGGATAAAGAAATTATGGGACATGTACTCTATAGAGTACTATACAGCAGTAAGAAACAACGAAACCCAGTCATTTGCAACAAGATGGAGGAATCTGGAAAACATCATGCTGAGTGAATTAAGCCAGTCCCAAAGAGACAAATATCATGTGTTCTCCCTGATCGGTGACAACTGAGCACCAAAGGGGAAACCTGTGGAAGTGAAATGGACACTATAAGAAACTATGACATGATCAGCTCTTGTCCTGGCTCTAGATGTACAATGTAATACTTTATCCTTTTTAGTATTTGTTGTTGTTGTTGTTCTAGTACTAGTGGTTGAACTCTGTAATTAACACACAATTATTCTTAGGTGTTTAAATTTTAACTGAAAAGTGATCCCTGTTAAATTTAAGAGTGGAAAAAGAGAGGGAGGAGATGTACAATTTGGGACATGCACAATCTGACTTGCCACAAATGATGGAGTTAGAAATGTACCAGGGGATTCCAATACAATCCCATCAAGGTGGCATGTACCAAGGCCATCTCACTAGTCCTAGTGATCAATTTCAGTTCACAACCGATGGCTCTGATAGGTCTAAGAATCAAAGGGATCACACAAACAAGACAAGTGTCTGCTAATACTAACTGATAGAATCAAAAAGGGAGAGAAAGATCCAACATGGGAAATGGGATACACAGCAGACTCATAGAATGGCAGGCGTCCTAAACAACACTCTGGCCTCAGAATCAGCCCTTAAGGCAGTCGGATCTGGCTGAAGAGCCCATGAGAGTATTGTAGGCATGGAAAGCCAAGACACCATGGAAAAGAAAAAAAAAAAGAAGACCTAAATGAAAGATCTCTGTGAGTGAGATCCCAGTGGAAATGCACTTAATTTAAAACTAACATTGCAGCATATAAAATGAGTGGTAATGATTTTAACTTTATTTTTTCAGTATTTGAAATGACAAGAAGCACAAAAATACCATGATAAATCCAAGAAGACATGACAGAAAAAAAGATAGCTCTAATTTAGCACCTTTCATAACACTTTTTTACTGGGCATCCTTTATTTATAAATGATATACAAATTATGTATACAAATTATATAGTCTCTTCTGGGTAGAGAGTCAATTCATACTGTGTCTTCCAGACATCTTCCAAATGCTAAGACTCAAATTGTCAACTAGAGATCCACAGTCCTCTCATTTCATGCTACAGAGAGAATGTGATCATGTCTATAAGGAATGCTAACACTAAGGTTAATAGAGGATACCACTTGTGGACAGAGAACTCCTCAGTTCTGTACTAATAGCCCTCTAGACCAAGGGAATTTTGTATGAGAGCTTCAGTATATTACCTGAGTAGTTTTACCTCAAGACTTCATTATAGAAATGCACTAATATCCCATTCTTCTTTATATCCATGCACTCTTTTTGGATCTACTACTCATAAAATTTACTTAGTCATTGTTAAACAACAATGATAATAAAGGAAAAAAATACAAAATGCATATATATATATATATTCTGTATCAAATATGTTACTCAATACTTCAAATACATGAACTAATGTATTATTATCCTTGCTTTACATTAAGCTGAATTATATAAAATTAGAGACATTTGACTAATTGAGGCCTACAAAAACTCATATATTTCAACTGAAGTGATAAGGAGACTAATGGACAAAGAAATCAAAGTACATAGTTCAAGATTACTCAGTAAATAAATAAATACCAGAGCCAAGATTTTAGACACTTACAGTACATCTCTGAGAACTGGGCTTTTAGTCACCCATGTGACTTCTCGAAAAGAATTAGATTGCATATGGTATTGAAGATGTTGATTGAGAACATGGTGGCATTTAATTAGGACTACAATTTTTATTCTTTTTTAAACATTTACTTTACTTGTTTTAAAGGCAGAGGGAGAGGGAGAGACAGAGTGTGAAAGAGAGAGAGGAAAAGAGGGGGAGAGATTTTCCACCCACTGGCTCACTCTGCAAATGACTGCAAACACCAGGACTAAACCATTCAGAAGCCAGGAACCAGGAGCTTCATCCAAGTCTCCCACATGGGTACAGAGGACCAAGCACTTGAGCCATCTTCCTCTGCTTTACCAGGTACATTAGCAGAGAGCTATATCAGAAGATCAAACTGGAGCCCACATCAATGCTACTACTTCAGGAGGCAAACCAACCTGCTATGCCACATTGCCAGGCCTAGGACTGCAAATTTTAATATTATCAATCATTTGATCCGTACAATGGGAAATCCCAAAATTTGTAAAAAATGGAATTAATTTTTGGTGCAAAAAGTTGAAATTATACATCATTTTTTTCATGATATTTCCATGATTTTTTGAGTGTATCCCATAGTTATTGATTACTTATGCTGTGCTTTGATAGCACAGTGGACCAAATAAAATTTTACCTTCGTATAACTAATAGTCCTAACAAAGGATACAAATATAAAATAGGTCAAGTGGGTAATAGTGTCAAGAAAACGTATTTTTAGGTTTTAAGTGAGATCTGAAGAAGATTATGGAGGAGGAGAGAAAGTAGGAACTATAAATAAGGAAAATAGGCAGAAATGAACATGTTGGAGATGCTCAGATTGAAGTAGGTTCATGCCATATACTCTTTTGGAATAACAAGTAAGAAGGGGATGGGCATTTCATATGAATAAATAAATAAATATTTTTAAAAAGAAGAAAAAATTATCAGAACAGAAAAACTTTGAAATGCTGAACATTGAAGGTGAAGAATCTAAGTCCTAGTAGCATGAGTTTTCTCAGACAAATATTAATGTGTAATTGAATTAGCACACAAGTGACACCTTTGAAGGATAGAAAAATAAAATGTAATCTAGGAAATATAGCAGTTGCAGTTACACTGCATGCTTCTGAAAAAAGGAAAGGCAATCTAAATGAATTATATGTGTTATACACACATGCATTATGTGTGAATGATTATTTTGAGTCATACCCAATAAAAACTTATTCTGCTTCATTTTATTGGTGATCAATCTCAATATATTATTTAATTTTGGAAAATGCATTTTAGCAATATTTTCAGAATTGCACAGTCTCATTTGTTTTCATTCATTCAAGAAGCGTTTCATGCACAATTCATCCTCAAGCTTACTGCATTTCTTCGTTCTAATTATTACTTTTCCACCATTGTAGAGAAAATCTGATTCTTTGAAGGTCACATCATCCATATAAATTATTTTTCTTCCTCCAAGAAATCATCTACAGACCACCTGGTCATTTCCCTTGTTTGATCTAAGATATTAGTGTATTGATATCTACCACAAACCTTGAGATTAACCAGAGCGATCACAACATGTATTTGGAAAATTTGTCCTTTCCTCTAGACTGTCAGTTAATAATCCTCTTACTGTAGTTGTCTCCAATCAATCTCAGTTATTCACATCCAGTAATTCATTGCCATTTATACCTGAAGTACATCTAGAATTGGTAGTTGAAGCATCCCAGTTTCTGGCTGCAATCACCTCTCGTAGAAAAACAATGCAGCTACTCTCTTTAAGATCATTATTTCACCAGATTAGGACTTCTATCATTGAGTCTTTTACCTTCTCCCAACTTATCTGTCTTTTCTTTTTATTTACATATGCTAATTTGCATGATATATCACTTTGAAAAACCTCTCATCAATATATTAATCTCTCTGGCACTTGTGTGTTTTGTTTTAGAATAAACCTCTAAACACAACATTTGTAATTGAACAAATTTTAAATGGATCCCTGACCTGTGTGCTAATAACATTTTTTTTTCTTTCTTGTCGTCACACCTGGCACAGAAGAATACTGTTCCAGAAACGTTCCCATTCTCCTTAATACCCTTGTGACCACCTTCCATCCACTGTATACACCATTCCCTATGATCTCAGCAGAAAACTACTTTCCTTAACTCACTGAAAATGCAGAAGTATCTGATAGGAAGACTGAACATTCAAACCTTCAATGACCTTCTTCCTTTGTGTCCTAGTATAAGAATGGAGTTTTGGAGCAGGCAAGTAACCTAGATGTTAAGACGCCTGCAAGTAGCAACCGGGTTCAATTCTTGGCTCTGGCTCTTAAATCCAGCCTCCTGAAGACCTTGGGAGGTAATGGTAGTGGCTCAAGTAATCGAAATTCTGCCACTCACATTGGAAACTGGATTGTGTCATTGGTTCCTGGCCTCAGTCCTGGCCCTGTCTTAGCCGTTGTGGTCATTTGAAGGGTGAATTAGCGTATAGAGATTTTGTCTGTCTGCCACCCAGTTAAAGTAAAAAGAATGCAGTTTTCCCTGTTAACCGTAACTTGGCTATCAATATTTAATTTTATCTATTTCTCCAATAAAAATAAGTGTTTTCCTTAAACCCTACATTCTCTCTAGACTACCAATCCATCTCTCTTCTTATCATCAGAGTCAAAGATCTTGGATTAATTGTCTGTACTCCCTGTCCTTTTTCCCTCCCCTCCCAACCTGCCTTCTGTCACTATCACTTCACAGAACAGCTCTTATTTACAGCAGCCAGTGACCCATAGGTCAGAGAGCTTCTTGGACTGTTTTCATTCCTCATCTCTCCTTGGGGGAAATTGATTCTCTTGATCATTCTGCCTACTTCTTTAAAGTAAATTTTTTTTCTTCTTGTGTCTGTGACACATTTCTCTGCTTGGATTCCTCTTACTTCTCTAGCTACTCTTTTTTACCCTCTTTTATTATCTTCTCTCCTTTAAATGCTTCTTGGATGAAAACACTATCCTATTCTCTATGAACACATTTTGTCCTGGAAGATCTCATACTTTACTATGCATATGAATATGTATATTATTTATAAATCAATCTTTCTAGTATATATGCTTCCCTTCATGTAGACAGTTTTGTCAATACAACTGACTTCTGAATATTCAGTTGGAATGTTACATATTCCCCAAAACAGATATTTGCAAAACTGAGCTCCTTATGTCAACTCCCTAAATCCTTCAGTTTTTACCTTTGCGGTAGCGATCAAACTAGCTTTCTCTTGGTTTTCCAAACCAGAACTCAATATATAATCCCTTTGAAGATCAATTTATCTTCAGTTTTTATTACTGTAACTCCAAAATATCCCGTAATGTTACACATTCACCCATCACATGTATAGCTTCTTACAGAGTAGGGACCACCATCATCACTTTTCTGGCCGGGGCTCTTAGATAAAGTGAGATTTTCAGATTAAACATTTACTATGTTACTAGTAAAAGCCTCATGGTTTTGATCTTAAATATGCACTGAACTTCTTTAGGCTTCTCTTCCCTTTTTTTTTAGATGTGAAAAAGTAATCAGTGTAATAAAATTAGTTGTGTGCATTACAAGTAAAACTTTTATAATGTATCACTTTTTCCCTTACCTATAAATCTGTTCTCTGTGACATGCATTTATACATAAGAAACTCTCTTTTAGACAAATTGACAAATTGCAGTGCAGTTGTGGGTATAGTTTCATAATAATTTATCCAGAAAGGAGATATGACAAGGACGATAATCTAAGTTGGATGATCCATGTTCTCTAGTTGCTATGCAGTGTTTTAAACTATCACACGTTTTCTAGATAGAGTACTTTGGATCATGAAACTTCTTAATCACAAGTAAGCTGACACATATATTCATGTGTGTGTGTGTGTGTGAGAGAGAGAGAGAGAGAGAGTGAGAGAGAGATCTGAAATCTTAGAAGATGTATTCCTAGATTAATACCACAAAGACTGGAAAAATGGCCCAGGAGACAAACAAGCAGAGTTAGGTGTAGGTGAGGGAGACATCTGATAAGTGATAGCAGTACACAAGTGGGCAACGTAAAGGTATTATTAGATCTTAGTCTTAAAAGATCAGTAAGAGTTAACAAAATTGACACAGGTACTATCAAACTGAAAGTCTATAAAAGTCTATTTTGATTTGGAATGCATATGGTGCAAGTACTTATGCAAGAGAAATTGTAAGAGTGTATGGAGAAAGGGAAGACTGTGAGTAAGCAGTCAAGCCATAGAAGAACATTTCAGAGCTTGTTTCGTTTGGACAGCTAGGAATATTTGAAAGCTTTTAAGCAGAGGAGGACACAGTTAAAAAAACCCAAACCTCTCTGGTGACAGAGACAGAAATTATGAGCCTGTGTAAGAAGGCAAATGAGTCAATGACAGTATCAGACATGCAATCTCTTATGTGTAACTAACTATGAAAGGGTTGTTTAGCTGTTACAGTCTTATGAAATTCTGAAATGTTCCAGTAGAGCTAATGCACAACTTGCGTAGTGTTTCCCTTGAGATAATAATTGTAAGAAAAGTGTCCAGTGGGAATGTGGAGGTCAACAAAGATTTACTTACACAGTTTAGAAACGTTTTAGTGTGATCCAAATGAAACCTCAGTCCAAAGCCTTTTTTTAGTTTGTGCACTAACTGGTTCTTTGAAGGAAACCATTTGGTGTCTAAGTCATCCCTATAATCCTCTTACTAAAACAGTGGACTGCTAGAGTTGGCATGATCCTTAAATGCTATTTGGCTCAAACATTTTTATTTCATACAAAAAGAAACTGAAAGTTATAAAGGGAGATAAAGGTCCCAAGAGGAGATACCTTTCCTATATAACAGTTTCAAGGGAAAGACTATAACGTAGCCCTCGCTTGTTGTAGAGGCAATATTCTCAGGGATGATTGGCACATCATGTTTGAAGAAATGAGTCATAGTAATTTATATACTATTATCTCTCTTATGATCTATGGCCTGCCTAGGATCTCAGATTTTCACCTACTTTGTAGATCTTGCAATTTCTTTCAGCCTCAACAAATGAGACAATATGGGTCTCAAGATAGGCTTAAAGGTCAAGTACTATAAAGGTTTGGTTATTAATAATCAATATCCAGGGCCAGTGGTGTGGTGCAGCAGGTTAACGCCCTGGCCTAAAGCACCGGCATCCCATATGGGCACCGGTTCTAGTCCCTGCTGCTCCAATTCCAAGCCAGCTCTCTGCTGTGGCCTAGGAAAGCAGTGGAGGATGGCCCAAGCCCTTGGGCCCCTGCACCCACGTGGGAGACCCGGAAGAAGCTCCTGGCTCTTGGCTTCAGATCAGTGCAGCTACAACCTTTGAGGCCAGCTGGGGAGTGAACCATTGGATGGAAGATCTCTCTCTCTCTCTCTGCCTCTCCTCTCATTATGTATATCTCTGACTTTCAAATAATAAATAAATAAATCTTAAAAAAATCAATATCGCTGTCTTCTTTTCCATCCACATACTCTTCCATCACCATAACAGTGTTAGAGGCTGAATTATGTTCCTCAAAATTTGTATGTTAAAGTCCTAACATCCAGTATCACAGAATATGATGGTATTTGATGATAAGGTCTTTAAACAGGTAATTCAAATTAAACTAAAGCATTAAGATGTATCATAATCTGATATGACTGGTGTCCTTATAAAAAGAGGGAATTAGGACACAGGAATTATTAACATAGGGTTAAGACCATGTGAAGACTTGCTGTGTTCAAGTCATAAAATGAAACTTCAGAAGAAGCCAATCTTGTTGACACCTTGATCTTAAAACTTCTAGCCTCCAAAGTTTTGAGAAAATAAAATTCTATTATTTAAGCAATTCAGTATTTCTGAGGGCACCCCAGAAAACTAATACATAAATCACTGCAAAGCAAGCATTGAGTACGGATGTTGTCACTGCTATTGTCATACAAGGCTTACCCTCAACTCAAAGAGATTAGTCTATAGTGCCCCCATTATATTATATTCCATTTTGTTTTGTAGTATATGGAATAAAATGTGCAAAAGAAATGCCATCAAATAGACCTGGTCCATGGACCTCTGCCTGCATTAAGTATTGATTACTCTATCTGATCTTAGTATCCTCTTTTTTGAGCTTACTAGATATAGCAGCTATCATTCATCCTCTCCTGGCTACATTTATAACAGAACTGCTACATAATTTCACTTCATGCATTATTTTCTTCAATACACCTAATAATCCTGTGAGTTAGATATATTTTCACAACTTACAGATGAGGAAACTAGAATTCCAAAAGTTTGCATAATTTGCACAATGTGACCCAGATAGTAACTGAAAAATCCAAGATTCAAAACCTGGTCTATTAAATGTCAAAAGCAAGCTTTTTCCACTGTACTGCCTCAGTATTGGAGTTCTCTTTTTCCTTTTCACAGACTCAGAGACAGTAGTCATTAGCTCAATCTGCGCTGTTCCACCAAATAGTTTCAATCCTCTTCTCAGGCCCACTTCTATGGCCGGAATGATTATTTTACCAACAATAAAGAGTGAGCTATGCAGCTGGAGAAATTTCCATCCAGATGCTGGTGTGTCACTTTGAAATGTTATTACAATAAAAAGTTCCTGTTCATATTTGTTCCTATTTGCATATGTACAGAAGACACAGTTGTTCAGCCAAACTAAGCCATTTTGCAAAAATGTAGCCCAGGATTCACAAAGCAGTTCTGAAAATAGCCCATTTGTGGCATCTTACTGAGAACAAGCTGCATAAAATATGCAAGGCTCTTGGATTTATCACTCAACAGTTCCATACCTTGCATCTGCAATCAACTTTCCTTCTCCTTCTCTCTCCTTTGGTTTCTCCTGTCCTTGCTGCTTTCTTACAGTAGGCCTTGGGGATCTACTCTGTGGTAGGCAATGAAGAGACAAAGAGAAAAAAATAGTAGCAGTGTTTGTCCAGAAGGAGCTCAAATTCTAAGACTTAAAGAGTCAATACAGGAACTGTTAGGGAACTGGTGCAGTTTTAGCCAGGTGGCCGCATGGCCCAGCTACCTGAGCCAGGCTCCACCCCCATCCTAATAGGATTCGCTGCTCCTGCTTCCCTGCCCGCCCTCCTGCAAAGTTTTAAAAGGGCCTGTTCCTGAACACGTGCTCTCTTGGTTCTTCTCTCTTGGCTCCTCTCCTCCTCTCGTCTCTCTTCTCTCTCCTCTCTGTCTCTCTCTCTTACCGTCTCCTTTTCTCTTTTTCCTTCGTTGCCCCTTAACTCCGGTCTGTTGGGTGTTCCCCAATAAACCCTTTCCCTTACTCCGGCTTTCGGTGTGTTTTGTGACGGCTAACATTAATATATAACATTGGTGCCGTGACTCAGATAGCCTCACATTTGTAATCCAGCGTCCCCCAGTGCTCGGGGTCCTGGATTTCTGCCGGTCACAAAGCACATCCCTGGAACTCCTTCCACGCTACTGAATGCTCTGCAATCTCCATCCACACATCGGCCTTCCAAATTTTGAGGCAAGACGCGGAACGGGAAGCTCTAACGGCGACTCTGCTTGTCTACTGAGTTGTGGTCTACTCTCGTCTACATTCATCTGAGGCTTTTCTACTCAAGTCCAAGGTCATAGTGCTAGACACCACAACTCCTACTTAAGGCCATTAGCCTCTACGGACGCTGTGTTCAGGCAACAGTGGGTGCGAGTGACGACTCCATCTCTGTTCACCTCTTTACAAGCTAGGCCCTGGGCTCCAGCGGGCGCTTGGGTGACGACCCCACCTTCTGCTCCCATATTCTCTCGATAGTCAGACTGCCAGGATGCAAGGACGCTTATAATCCACGGATCTGACTCTACAGGTCGCAATGGGAACTTTTCTCTAACCTCGTTCTGTCTCATGGTCCCTCTAAAATTGGCCCCAGCCCTCAAAAAGCAGCCCATAGCTATTTTCTTTTAATTCTATCTTCCATGAAATTTTGAAATACTCTAGCATATCAACTCCAGTAATTCTCACCTTGATGGAACAAGGACATAAGCCTTAGCCATTCTAGTTCTTTGCCTGAAAGTAGATAAAATCAGAATTTACCTTTTACACCTACATGCTTTGAAGTCCTGGAATTTACCCCTAATCCCTGCATTCTTTCTAAGAGCCCTATTCAGTCTTACACCATGAGGTGTTCCCCCACCCCACCCCCTACCTTCTTTTCCAGGTTCCAAAACCTGGCTACAAAGCTATAAGGAGGAACTCACCTCTGTCTCTCACCCCTCATCTCCCCTCCAGACTTCTAGGCCACCTAAGATATAAAAAGCCCCAGCCCACTGAGAACTGGGCCCTCTGCTGACTGTTTGGTCTGTGTGCACGCTGGCAGTTGGTCAACCTTTGTGAGCTTCTTTTTGAATCAATTCAGTCTAGCTGTGAGTGTGCACTCTGCCTCCTCTGTTTCTGTGCCCTTTTCCTTACACACTGTTTCCTGTTTCACATACTATCCCCTCTATCCTGGATTGACCATGTTAGCCAAAAACGTGATAGCATCTCTCCCATCTCAATAATGAACAAATAAAAGCTATTCAAACTTTTTTTTCTTTATTTTATCTAGTGCTCGGAATCATTCTACCTATTTAGAGACTCAACCCACTCCTTCACTAAACTGTTTCTTTCTTTTTTTTTGACAGGCAGAGTGGACAGTGAGAGAGAGAGAGAGACAGAGAGAAAGGTCTTCCTTTTTGCAGTTGGTTCACCCTCCAATGGCCGCTGCGGTGAACTGTTTCTAATCGTTCAGTCCACCACTTCTCTCCCTTCCACTCTGATATAATCTCACTCTACAAGACACACAACTTCAGACACTGCTATTTTTAAGATCACCAGTGAACTCTACATTGCTAAATCCAATGGCCCATTCTCAGTACTTAGCACTCTTTTTTTAAAAGATTTTATTTATTTATTTGAAAGTCAGAGTTATACAGAGAGAGAAGGAGAGTCAGCGAGAGAGAGAGAGAAAGAGAGGTCTTCCATCCAGTGGTTTACTCCCTAATTGGCTGCAACAGCCGGAGCTGCACTGAACTGAAGCCAGGAGCCAGGAGCTTCTTCTGAGTCTCCCATGAGGATGCAGGGACCAAGTCCTTGGGCCATCTTCTACTGCTTTCCCAGGCCATAGCAGAGAGCTGGATCAGAAGTGGAGCAGCTGGGTCTCAAACCAGTGCCCATATGGATTGCCGGCACTGTAGGCGGCGGCTTTACCAGCTACTCTACAGCGCAGGTCCCAGTACATATCGTTCTTGATCTAACACTAGTTTCTGACACAATTGATTGCTGCTTACTTCCGGAAGCATCTTTTTTCATTTTTCCACTAAATATCCAGGACATTGCTATCTCCTAGTATCATTTTGAATTAACTGGCCATGATTTTTTTAAAAAAAAGATTTATTTATTTATATGAAAGGCAAAGTTGCAGAGAGAGAGAGAGAGAGGAAGAGGTCTTCCATCCACTGGTTCACTCCCCAGATGGCTGGAATGGTTGGAATTCTGCCAATTCAAAGCCAGGAGCCAAGAGCTTGTTCTGGGTCTCCCACGCGGGTGCAAGGGCCCAAGGACTTGAGCCATCCTCTACTTCTTTCCCAGGCCACAGCAGAGCTGGATTGGAAGTGGAGCAGCTGAGACCCAAACTGGTGCCTACATGGGATGCTGCCACCGCAGGCAGCAACTTCACCCGCTATGCCACAGTGCCAGCTCCCATTATTGTTTTTTTTTTTTTTTTAATATTTATCTGAAAAGTAGAGTGACAGAGAGAGAGAGAATCTTTGATGCACTTGTTCACTCAAAATGGTCACAACAACCGGGGCTGGGCCACAACAAAGTCAGGAGCCTACAACTCCTTGTAGGCCTCTCATGTGGGTAGCAGGAATTTAAGTACTTGAGTCATCATTCACCGCTTAACAGGCGCATTAGCAGGGAGCTGGATTTCAAGCACAGAGTAGCCAGGACTCAGCAAAATCTTGTTAATTGCACCTTTAAACTGTAGCTGGAATAATACTATTTTGTGGCACTTTCATAACGAACTCTGGCCCAGATCACCTTTGCTTTCTCTCTAACTGCAGTAGCCCCCTAGATGATGGCCTTGCTTCCACCATTCAATCCCTTTAGTCTACATAACAGAGCACTTGCCAAAGTGATCTTAATAAAACTTATGCAAAATCATACTGTTCATTTGTGGCTTCACATTTTTGTTGAGAGTAAGATCCAATATCCATATAATCCAACAAAACCCTACACAACAGTCTTCAATTTGCATCCCTGTTACTTTTTTGAGCTCATCACATTCTCTGCTCTGTTAGCTCTACTCTTCTCCTGAAAAATTGCTTTTATCACTCTTTCTAAAACATACCAGTCATCTAACCTCATAGCCTTACCACTGGTGTTCTCTCAACTGGGAATACACATCTGACTAGTAGTTTCTCACTCTTTTATGAATTTATTCCTCATTCATAAAATAAGAGTGTTTTCTAAGATATAACTGTCATGCTTTCTTTTAATCACAGCATCATGTAGTCCAGTGCAATGAACAAAGCAAAAGGGAAGATACACTTAACTGTATTATATTTTGTATGCTTTGCCTTACAGACCCTTTCATATCTATTTTATCATTACAAGAGTTTCATGATGTAGATGTTGTGATAATCCCCACATCAGAGGCTAGGACACCAGACATCACCACTTAGCATAATTTAGTTAGCAAGGGAAGACATGTGCTGTAATCTCTAGTCTTCTGTCTCTAAAACCATCTCTTAGACATGGAACTAATTTGCCTCTAGAGCACAGCAATCTAATCATGCTCTCGTTCTAAACTCTGAGCTTCCAAGACATTAGCACAATACCTATTGCCAGTAAATGGTAGTAGCTTTGTAAAGCTAAAGCTTTGTAAAACTTTGGGAACTCCTGCATTGGCTTTTTGATAACTGCTTGATTTTCTGCAGCCACTCATTGAGAGTGTTACGGGAAAACAGCAGTGGAGAAATTATTTTTACTACGTTTCTTTGTCTCACATGGAAGAAGAATTTCCAAGCAGACAGCAGAGAGATTTAAAAGTATTTTTAGAGTCAAAGACCTCCAGCCAGAGCAGCATGGAGTGGGGCTTCCAAGAGAGGAAAAAACTCAAAAGGCCCCATAGCATTAGGGTTTTTAAGTACAATCTTGGGAACCAAACTGTCAATCAACAAGGTGGAAATAAACTCAACAAAAGACCTGATTTATGATTTCCATCCTGTCTGGCTTGGTTGTGATAAAAAAAAAAAAAAAAAAAAAAAAAAAAAACCACCTTCCAGGAGGGTGGGGGAGAAATCCCTACTCCCTTGCTATTCTCATGGTAAATTTGTAACTTTGGAGATTTCTGAAAGATAACAGGGAGATTCCTAAGGAAGCAGGAGAGTTTGATCAGCTAAAGATAACCTTGTGGGGGGATCAAGCATCTTGCTATCCCAAATTTCTACCAGGGGACCACCCTGACTGCCTATTACCCATTTGACACCTCACATTCCCACCTCCAGAAGACTGAAACTCTAACTTCTGTTAGGGGGAACTGGATGATGATTGCACTGGCTGCTTCATGCTGAAAAGAGGTATCTTTGGGAAGGGGTTCCAGCAGGAGGTGGCTTCTCAGCAGCAGGTGGCTTCTCCAGGGGGATGCAGTGCCAGCTTGCAGAAACTGCTTCCATCGGAGGTTTCATGTGCATGGCCACCTAGAATTTTATTTTTAAGTCTGGAGAAAACGAATCTAACAAGCAGTTTAAACTCACAGGATATAAAACCAAAGACAGGGTCATTATTAGAGTCCTGAAGAAAAGTGTCTAAACCATGAGCAAGTTTTTTCATTGAGCGGCGAATAGGAACTGACAGAAAAGCCTTGAAAATAATCAGGTGGGCTTTAAGGCCTTGCCAGTTATGAGGCCCAGACCTATTGATCTCTTCACATGGGGTACATCATAAGGGAGGTATCCTGTTGACTTCCATTACCTAGCTGGCTTCGGAGGAGAGCTGGCTTGAAGAGAAGTTAGATGGCATTTCAAAAAGGAAATCATTTTTATAGTTAATTTACAATTCTGCCTGCAATGTTGTTGACCCTACTTGGCCATCCCCTCAACAGCAGTGGTTACTTTGGAAGCTGGGCCGAGTGAAGGGCTTTTCAGCTTAGAGCCAATAAGGTCTGTGGCTCTGACCTGGAGCTCTTTGACACCAGGGCAGGTCCATTTTTACTAACCCAACTCTTGACTGGCAAAGCTGCCAAGGCTCCTCATAAGCTGACTTTCGCTGAAGCCCAGGCTTACCACATTGAAAGCCACTGCAGTGGACTGGTCTGTTGGGTCTCCTTGATGGCAGATCACTGTACAGATCAGCCATTAATTGGCCTGCCACCTATCTTTACATTGCTTCTGCAGCCTAGCTTCCTCTTCCTCCTGGTTATAGTTAAAGCAGAC
Source organism: Lepus europaeus (assembly GCF_033115175.1). Classification (NCBI taxonomy): domain Eukaryota; kingdom Metazoa; phylum Chordata; class Mammalia; order Lagomorpha; family Leporidae; genus Lepus; species Lepus europaeus. Next base: position 13,025,539 of record NC_084850.1, on the reverse strand, counting down.
CAGAGGAAACCTTTAAGAGAATGCAAATCAAGAGAGTGCTCCTATCCTAATCTTTGGTGGCCTAAACTACAACTCTGTAGTCACAGGCATGTTCTGATAGTGGTTTTTCTTAGAGGTAGAAAATGCCATGAGGAAAGCTGTGTCAAAAATGATGACCACCTTTATTTATTAATTTTTAAGTCTTTAGTAAAACTCTTTCCATTGTTTGGTTTAAAAAGGGAGATTTTGCCTGTGCCCATGGCAAAGTAAATCTAGCTGTGGAATCATCATTTAAGCTTTCATTTTGGCTATGCTATTATTACAAAAATGTGTTTGTTATCCATCCCTTTTATAAGGTCTAAAGATCAAATTGTACATTTTAGAGAGTTCTTCAGAATAGAATTAGATTATTATCTTGAAGAGAATAGAGAAATGAGAGAACAAGTCAGACTTCCCAGATTGCTTACTGACAATAACAATATCAAATGAAAACTTGGCAAACAATTTAAAATGTTAAATAACAACTTGTGAAAACATTTGCCAGACAGTCCAATGCCTTCTATAAATTTCAAGGCGAGAGTGCACGTTTTGGGAAACATTGCTTAAATATCTAACTCAACTGTACCTTGTCTGATCAACAAACCCAAGTGCAAACATGTCAACAAATTTAAAACATCTGGTACAGAAATTTAAGTCACATGAATCAAAAAAAATATTTGATTAATTTAGCAGTTTGAATTTATGAGTGATATTTTATCTATAAGCCAATTAAAACAGAGCTGTTAATAAATTTTCCCATGGAGATATAAAATATGTACAGACATGTAACATAACATACAAGGTAGAACAGTTGAGCAGCTTCAGTAATAGTTTCCTCAAATCTTTAGCTGTTTTTTTTATTACCATCAACCAATTACTATTACTTTCTGCACTTACTAATCAGAGTTAACAATACTCTTTCTAGGTTAGAACCTGTAGTACTTTATTGGTTTTATCTGCTTACAGAACTGTCCCAGAGTATTGAACACAATAGAGGTCAGGGAAAAAGAGGTCCTTTGAAACTTAAAAGGACACATTTAAACATAGAACCAACAATGTCTTAACTTCATGAGCAGTAAATCTGATTTTTAGGATTTTGAAAATACAATATTACGGATGGCAAAGGCTTTAAACAGCCATGTTTAAAATTATAAACTCATTAACCAACAAGAATAGGCACTTGTTTATTCCATGCAGTATTTCTAAAAGCACCTGTAGGATTTTATAAAACATTTAACCCTTTTAGACCTCTGGGCTTTTCTCATTCAGATAATCACCATGTTAGATAACAACACAAGATCATTAACTTTTGGACATTTGTATCAGTAGCATTTTACAATACCATAACAAAATTTTGGGCCCGGAGCTGTGGCGCAGTAGGCATCCCATATGGGCACTGGTTCGAGACCCGGCTATTCCATTTCCTATCCAGCTCTCTGCTGTGGCTTGGGAAACCAGTAGAATATGTATGGCCCAAGTCCTTGGGCCCCTGCACCCACATGGGAGACCTCGAAGAAGTTCCTGGCTCCTGGCTTCAGATCGGCACAGCTCCAGCTGTTGCAGACAATTGAGGAGTGAACCATCAGATGGAAGACCTCTTTCTCCTCTCTCTCTCTCTCTCTCTCTCTCTCTCTCTCTCTGTCTCTCCTTCTCCTTCTCTCTCTGTTGTAACTCTCACTTTCAAATAAATAAATAAAATCATAAAAAATAATTTAACACTGCTTCACATCTTGACAGTACCTTTAATATAATTCAAATAGCCATATTAGTTGGTATCTCTATAAGATGAGAGATATATCCCTTGATATTTCCAGGGGCCCAACTGGAAATATCAAAATTCAAGAATTTGGAACTTTGATTTTTTTTTAATGCCTGTCAGGGATGCCAAGAAGGCTCAAAATATCTGGTTGAAATAGGATCCCTTTACATCATGACATAATATAGACCAAATTTGATAATTGATACAAAATGATTATTCAAATACTTTAAAATAAGCACATATTTAAACAACCCATAGCTCTTAATAAAAAACTCAGTGGTTTTTAAACAAAACTTAATAGAGACATTAAGAGAACACACTAGATTACTTCAACAGAATACAAAATCTGTCTTTGGTCATCCTAAGAATCATAAATAAAACTTAAATTAGTTAGCACATGGAATTATCCCATAACTTGGTACAATTTTAACAGAGTCAGAACTAGGAAAGAGAAAATAGCTTACTTGTTCTAGTTAGAAAACTGACAGAGTCACCAATTAAACAAAACTGTTAAAAGGAGATGCTGCAGTTTTTTTTTAAAAAAAAAAAAAAACAGGTATTAAGACTATTGCAGAATATTTACTAACATATATGTATTGCAAAAACCTCATTGCTATAACAAAAGATCAAATTATAATTCTATGTCAAAGAAAAATAGATTAATAGCTTTTGTATCCAAAAATTTCTTTCTTTCATAAACTTCTGTGACTTCCACACACCTTCAACTTACTTGAAGCTTTTATTTCCAATCCAATCTAGAGTAAACTAGCCATCAGGATAAAGTAATTCTTACAAACCATATCTTCTCTTTAGTCAAAAAAAAACTCTTTCAGGCCAGCGCCATGGCTTAACAGGCTAATCCTCCACCTCGCGGCGCCGGCACACTGGGTTCTAGTCCCGGTTGCGGCACCGGATTCTGTCCTGGTTGCCCCTCTTCCAGGCCAGCTCTCTGCTATGGCCCGGGAAAGCAGTGGAGGATGGCCCAAGTGCTTGGGCCCTGCACCCCATGGAAGACCAGGAGAAGCACCTGGTTCCTGGCTTTGGATCAGCGAGATGCGCCGGCCGCAGTGGCCATTGGAGGGTGAACCAACGGCAAAAAGGAAGACCTTTCTCTCTGTCTCTCTCTCTCACTATCCACTCTGCCTGTCAAATAAATAAATAAATAAATAAACCTCTTTCCTTCTTAACCTTCCTTACCAAGAACACATTTTTTATACTTCTGATCTTTTCTATCTGCTGATTTCCTTGATTTCCATTTTGAAATAACCTGTTAAAAATCTTCAAATTAAGTGACAGTTTTTAAATAAGGTAACAAATCAAATTTCAGCCTTAGTTACTTTTAAGCAGTGTTGAACTATTTTTCATGGACAGGTTATGAGAACATATGTTAACAAACCCAAATAGTCTTTCTATAGAATATAAAGTGCTGAGAGTACCAAAGTTTACATTTGGACACATTTACCTCATTTGCCTTTACCCAATTTACATTTATTAGTTACACTTAAATGACTTAAAATGCTGATATTATATTATATCTCTATCTGAATTAAGGTCAAAGTTACATTTATATCAAATTCTAGTCCTTTTTATAAAAACTCTAGGTATAAATCAGTGACATTATGAAAAACCCGAGGGACCCTTACTCTGGTGTTTGGTGTGCTTTATGGCGAGTGTGGCTAAGAGCTAATTGCAGATCTCTTGCTTCTGTACACATCAGCTTTGCTTGCTAACGCTTGGGGGTAAGAATGTTGCCAAACTAAAAACAAGGAACTGGGCCTGAGAACAAGAAACTGGGCCCTATCTCAGGCAGGTTTCACAGACGCCCTTCCCAGATGTTCCACCGAGATTAATGGACAGAACATGCCACGGGTATTCCGAGAAAATAGCCCCCTTACCCCCGCCCGGGGCAGCCACTCCCCATCTAAAAGGACCCAATGAGTACCCATGGTAACCTTTAGCGAATCAAGCCAAACCCCGCAAAATATGTTAATCCTGTGGTTTTTGCCTTTAAAAGATGCTTGTAACTGCTGCTCGGTGCTTCTCTTCACCTCTGGTGACAGGGAGCCTGTTTGCGCAAACGCCTAATAAAAATCCTCTTGCTTTTGCATCTACAGATCTGGAGTCGGGGTCTTTGGGAGACCACCTGAGTGCATTGGATTCCCAAATTTGGGGTCCTTCAATTAAACCTAAGACTATAAAATTCACCTTAGGGGGGCTAAAACAAGCATTGATTATCTATGGCTATTAGAAACCTGTTAAACCAAGTTATAAAACAAGTTTGGCAAATTACAAAGCAATATTTTAAAGCAGTAATTTTCCTAGATTCAAAAGGACAAATTTCTTTAAACCTGATGTTCAGTAACAGTTGAAACAAATTCTATTTACCAAAGACATAATTTTAGATTCTAATTGAATTTGAGTCCAGTTTTCCTTTAACTCAAAGAAAAAATACCATAGGCCATGGATGCCAGGTCAGCAGTCAGCTACTTGGGACTTCCTCTGAAACAAAAGGTTTAGCAGCTGCGAGATGGCTCTCAAGGGTCACTGTAGGCTAGGGACTGATGTGCCAGGGACAGGAAGTCCACTGGAGATTGCTCACCATTGTTAGGTTTTGATGGGAGAGAGCATCCATCAGAGGACATTCTCCTAAGGAGAATCTGATAGGTGATAGACCAGAGGTCAATTACTATAAGGGAGGTTCCTGTAAGAGCCCAAGAAGGGGCAGGGTTGAGAGAAAAACTGGAGGCCCTGCAAAGAGAAAATAACCTTATACTCTAAAACCAAAAGCCAATACTGGATGTGTCTAATAATGACGCTGTCACTCAAACCAGTCTGAGGGATGAGGAGTCAGGTTGGGAGGTGTCTCAGGAACTCACCTTGTGGATTAATCCATATGTATTTAAAAGCATCTGAAGTTATTATGAATAGATTCTTGCCTAGAAACCCCCAGGCAAAATTAAAACAATGGGAGCAATTGTCACCTGATTTAAAAAAAAAAAAAAAAAACTCCACTGAGATTAAAATCTCAACAGTCACAAGCAATAACAGAAGAACCCTGGTGGCTCATTGAATAGACCAAAGCACTCTGTGACACTCTGGAAAAGAATTTAATGCATATCAGAGCACATGCAGGGTGATAGAGGCAAGAGGCCTTTTAGGAGACAGAGTTTTTTTTTTTTTCCAGGCAGAGTTAGACAGTGAGAGAGAGAGAGACAGAGAGAGAGAGAGAGAGAGAAAGGTCTTCCTTCTGTTGGTTCACTCCCCAAATGGCAGCTACAGCCGGCGTGCTGCGCCAATCCGAAGCCAGGAGCCAGGTGCTTCTCCTGGTCTCCCATGTGGGTGCAGGGCCCAAGCACCTGGGCCATCCTTCCCTGCCTTCCCTGGCCACAGCAGAGAGCTGGACAGGAAGAAGGACAACTGGGACAGAATCCGGCACCCTAACCGGGACTAGAACCCAGGGTGCCGACACTGCAGACGGAGGATTAGCCAAGTGAGCCACGGCGCTGGCCATAGGAGACAGAGTTCTGAGACCAGGAGTCCGAGTAGAGGGGCTGGCACTTTTTATAACTCACTTAAGCTAACTTCTCCATCCTCTAGCTTATAAACAGGCCAGGTAGTGGTGTAGGAAATGATGAGGCATTTTTCTGTAAGCTCAGAGGCCAAAGAAATAAAGTAGATGGTTTGCCTCCTGACTGGAATGAGAGCACAAAAACAGAAGCATACTTCAGGTCTTAGGTCCCCAGAGTTTGAGACGTCTCTCAAAACTGTCTTACTGCCTGTAGCATCCAGACATGGACTGAAGCACACAGGGAAGGGAGGAAGGTGAGGGTGGGGTTAGCACATGTCACTCAATCTCGCTCAGCCCTCCATGCCTTTAGCCTAGGGTATATATTTGTCAGAATAGCACACACAGGGACTGATCAGTTCCCATACTGCTGATGTGCTAGACTGAGCCTCTGCCTGGTCAAATATATACTGTAGCTTGTTCTTATACATAAGGACAAATAGTTGTTCTATGCCTCTCCTTGAGTCTTGTCCAATAGGCCCGATTTTGACAATGAACTTTCATGGTGAGAGCCTTAGCAGAGGTGTTTATAAGCTAGAGTGCCAACCCTGGCTACCACCTACGTTGGTGACTACAAAGGTGAAGTCACAAAGAAGCAGAGTGGGGGAATATAATTCTCCCCAGTAAAACTCATCTGAGGTAGCTGGCAGTAGAGACCCAAAAGAGCAAACTCAAGAAAGAAGGCGGTGGGTACCAGAGACACACTGAAACTTGCCTACACAAGTTTGGGTCACATGGGGAGCTGCATCTAATGGGAGTCTGGATCGAGAGACTGCCTGTCTACAAACAAGATAGTTAGACTTTAACCCAGAACTAACAAACGAATTATCTAGGAAATACCCACCAATGAGACCAGGAAATCAAGTTTGTAGGAATTGTGGAGGCTTGATGAGGCATAGAAAGTACTTAGAGAAGCAGAGAGAGAGAGAGGGAGAGAGAGAGATCTGTTGAGATCTGGGGAAAAGGAAAAATTCACTGAGGCATGGGGCCCAGAGCCCATGGCCTCACTCCAGGCTGCACTCAGTCTCTCCCACAGACAATCTCTGGGAGGGAAGAACAGGATGTCGTTTTCGGCTGACACTGTAATGGGCCATTGGGATCTCGTGTCCAGTCAGAGAGTCCTTGAAAAATGCCAGAGAGTGACCCTGGCCTGAATTTCAAGGTTACTCCAAACCTTTTTCCCAGTCCCACGTCAGGCCAATCCTCAAGAACAGAAGCTGAGTTGTAACAGACCAACATTCCCAGAGCTGAGATGAGAAGCAAGAAGAGTGGAGTCTCTGGCTTTCTAGCTCATGAAGACTCAAAGCGCAAGAGGCTGGCTCCCTGCTGAAGACTGCGTTTCTCTGCCCAACACCTTTCTGGCAGTCAGAGCTTGATGCCCAGCCAGGAGACCTTCTGAAAACCTTGGAGTGTAGCCCCAGCCAGAATCCATCAGTTTGTTAGGTAGGAAGTCAGTTATGAGCTTATGTGTGTGTAACAGGCCTAAAGAGAAGACATCTATGTCCAGCATATGCATCTGCATCTCAAAGTCATCCCCATAATGTTTCAGGGGCAGCCTGGCCCTTGCATCCTGCCCTGCCCCCTTCTGCCTGCCAATCTTCCACAATCTCCCAGGTGCAGCCTAGTATCTGCATCTCAAACACCTTGCTCCCTTCCTCGGTCTGATAACATTTGCATCCATAAAGTCCTTTGTTTCAGACCTTCAAGAGAAGTTTTTCTATTTACATCCAAAAAGCCCTTTGTTCCAAGAAGAGCAGAGGTGGGGAAGCAAGACCCATCTCCTTAAAAACCCCCAGCCTCAACTGGACAGCGAGCTCAGCTCTTTGCATCTTTGCTGAGCCGCCCGCCTGGCCTGGTCAGGTGTAATCTCTCCACTCAACATGTAACCTGTAACCTCCCTCCTCCCCCCCCCCCAGTCTCTCAGGCTCTGTCTGGAGAGGTGCCCATCCGTCCTTACAGATGTTCCTTCCTAATAAACCTTGCTGTTTTACCTCCCACTACTCTCTGTCTCACGCCTGAATTCTTTCTTGTGCGAAGACAAGAACCCTGCAATTTCTCCGGTAACAAGTTGTCTCAAGGCCTTCTTCCAGGCCCACGTGAAGAGGGAGGGGAGGTGTTAGCATAGAGTCTCAGCTCCAGGGCATTGATCTGGCCTTAATCAGCAAGCCTTGCACCTGAGTCTGAAGACTGGCAGCCACACTGATAGCTTTTAACTGGCTGACAAGGACTTGGTGTTTTGAGAAAAATACAAGTTACTATGAAGGAGAACAAGACTCTCCAGAAAAAAACCAGCAGCAGTCCACATGCTCATGAGTCTGGCAGGATGATCCAGCACTGGCTGGAGTTGAACTCGAGCGGGATCCACATCACATTGCAGTTGCAATCCAAGTACGGAACCAAAATGTTATGGGAAAACGGCGGTGGAGAAATTATTTTTACTGCGGTTCTTTGTCTCACATGGAAAACGAATATCCAACTGGACAGCAGAGAGATTTAAAAGTATTTATTAGAGTCAAAGATTTCCAGTAGGAGCAGCATGGAGGGGGGCTTCCAAGAGAGGAAAGAACCCAAAAGGCTCCCTAGTATTCGGGTTTTTAAGTACAATCTTGAGGACCAAACTATCATCAACAAGGTGGAGATCAACTCAACAAAAGACCTGATATTATAATTCCCATCCTGTCTGGCTCCTTATCATTAAAAAAAAAAAAAAAAAAGAATTCCAGAAGGGCAGGGAGAAATCACCACTCCCTTGCTATTCTCATGGTAAATTTGTAAATTTGGAGATTCCTGAAGAAGCAAGACACTTTGATCTGCTGGCAGGGAGCAGGCATCTCCTTATTCCAAATTTCTACCAGGGACCACCCTGACTGCCTATTACTCATTTGACTCCTCACAAGAATACTCTTTTGGGGCCGGTGCTGGTGCTGTGGTACAGTGGGTTAATGCCCTGGCCTGAAGTGCATCCCATATGGGCGCCAGTTCAAGTCCTGGCTGCCCCTCTTCCAATCCAGCTCTCTGCTTTGGCCTGGGAAAGCAGTAGAAGATGCCCCAAGTGCTTGGCCCCTGCACCCATGTGGAAGACCCGGAAGAAGCTCCTGGCTCCTGGCTTCAGATCAGCGCAGCTCCGTCCATTGTGGCCATCTGGGGAGTGAACCAGCAGATGCAAGACCTCTCTCTCTGTCTCTGCCTCTCCTCTCTGTGTAACTCTGACTTTCAAATAAATAAATCTTAAAAAAAAAAAAAAAGAGTGCTCTTTAACCAAGGGCTTCCTTGTATGCGAACTGTATCTGGGAGTCATTTACTTGCAAGTACACCAGATATCAACAAAACAAGTTCTGTGCATGGGTACCTGAAGAGCTCTCCCAGTATATATGTAAACACTGTTCTTCTAGAACTACTCAACATCTTTAAAACAAGAGAAATTCAAAAACAAAATTTTTAAAAAATTAAGATAAATATGTGGCTTAACAGGCTAATCCTCCGCCTCGCGGCGCCGGCACACCGGGTTCTAGTCCCAGTTGGGGCGCCGGATTCTGTCCCAGTTGCCCCTCTTCCAGGTCAGCTCTCTGCTATGGCCCGGGAAGGCAGTGGAGGATGGCCCAAGTCCTTGGGCCCTGCACCTGCATGGGAACCAGGAGAAGCACCTGGCTCCTGGCTTCGGATCAGCGAGATGCGCCGGCCACAGCGGCCATTGGAGGGTGAACCAACAGCAAAAAGGAAGACCTTTCTCTCTGTCTCTCTCTCTCACTATCCACTCTGCCTGTCAAATAAATAAATAAATAAATAAATAGAAAAAAATTCTTAAAAAAAAAAGATAAATATGTACAAAGAGGACTGAAGTTAAGAGTCAGAAAATATGAGTTCATCTATTGAAGTCTATATTTACATGCCTTATAATGGTGGGCAAATTACCAAATGTATGAAACTCAGTTTTCTTCTTTTAAAATCAGAATAGCATCAGTCAGGGTTCTCTGGATAAACAAATGGACAAAAAGACAGACAGATACATAGATATGTAGATAGATACATGCATATATATATCATATATGTTAACATATTTGTTCAAGAAATTCAATTATGCTATTCTGCATCTGAGAAGTATGAAATCCAAATAAAAGGTCAACAGGATGAGAAGTTCATGCACCCAAGGTAGACTTTTGGTGCAGAATTTAAGGTGACATGTAGGAGGACACTTGCATCCCATGTCTCAGTGTCTGGATTTGAGTCTTGGCTCTGACCCTGAACCCAGCTTTCTGATAATGTATACCGTGGAAAGCAGCAGTTGATGGCTTAAGTAGTTGGATTCTTGTCATCTATGTGATACACACAGATTAGGTTCTTGGTTCCTGGCATCAGCCTGGCCCAGCCACAGTTGTTGCAGGCATTTGAAAAGTGAAGTAAAAGATGGGAACATGCTGTCTTTCTGTCTCTGTCTCTGTGCTTTTCAAATAAAATATGTACATACCTACACAACTTGATGCTGCCAGTCTTCTATCAGAAGCCCCCTACATGCATCAAGGAGGTAATGTCCTTACTTGAAATTAAATAACTATAGTTGATAACTATACCTAAAAACTACTTTCATAACAACACCTAAATTAGCATTTGATTGAATAACTGGGTTCTATAACCTAAACAAGATGACACATAATACTGATGTAGGCAGGCACACAGGATAAATTTGATTAGATTAGATTTGTGCGCTGGATGACCACGCCTTCACCACACCCCCTGTGTGATCTCACACCCCTACCTGAGCCCACCTGTGTTCCCACCTGCCAATCAGGCTACATAATCACTCCCCTTTGGAGGTGGATAAAAGGCCTGGAAAACAGTGGGACAGGCCTTTTTTCACCCCTTCATTCCCCCTAATTACTCTTCATTGCCCTTATTGCTTTTTGTTGCCCCAGCCTTTGGGGCGTGTGGCCTTCTGGCTGCCTGCTCTCTCTGCCTTGGCTTCCCTACCTGTGCTAAGCTGCTTGTAGCCGCTCATAACCAAATGCTTGTTGAATGTGGCTCCTGGCCTGCTCTCTGCTTGGTATGGATCTAGACTTACATTTCTCCCCTAGATATAGCCCTCACTCTCCTATGCATTTCTCTCACTGAATAAAATCCTTAAAACTTCCCATGTTGTCTGGTTTATTTGAGCCAGTATTCAGAATTCTTCTCTGAATTCATGGTAAGAGTCCACACCCTTATTGATATGGGAAATATTAATAAGCAGATGGATTTTAATACAACAGTCACAGGAATGATGATGCTGATGGAAAGTTATCTTTCAAAATTATGAAAATGAAAATGAAACACCCATTTTAAGCAGCTGGTTTATCATATCACTTCACAAAATAAATATGACTAAGAAGTAAAACTATGACAATAATGAGCCATTTATAATTCTTGTGAACTTTTAAAGAAAAATTTTTTGAAAGAGTTGAGGGGGTGGCGGGGAAAGAGAGAGAGAGAGAGCGCTTTTCCATCCTCTTATTCAATCCCCAAATGGCCTCAATGGGCAGGGCAGGGCCAGACCAAAGCCAGGAGTCAGGAGCTTCATCGGGGTCTCTCACATGGGTGGCAGTGGCCCAGGCATTTGGGCCATCCTCCACTGCTGCTTTCCCCAGGTCATTAGCAGGGAACTAGACTGGAAGTGGAGCAGCCAGGACACAAACCAGCCCCGATATGAAATGCCAGACTTGCGGGCAGCAACATTACCTACTATGCCAGAACGCTGGCCCCTTGTGACTCTTTTTACTCCCTGCCACCCCTCTAATTTCATTTGGTTCTGGTACATCCCCAATTATGCTATTTGATTATTCTAAAGCTGAGCTGACTTAGAATAAATGTGTAGTAGCTAAGAGTGACTTTTAGGTAGGTGTAATATGCTTGAAAGAGAGCTCATAATTTCTCTATAAAGATGGCATTTCTCATTATTTATAAACAATTGCCTAAATTCTATTATGTTACTGTATTTCCCATTATGCCATTTTAGTTTTATTCCTACAGGCTATAGAAATTTGTTTCTGTTAAAAGAAGAAATCCTTTTATACTTTTGAGGTTGTATGTTATTTACTTCATAACTCTATAAAACATAATCACTACATAAGCAGAAGTGACACATTTTTTGGTATGTACTTCACACAGAGGCACACACACACACACACACGTTTGGTAACATAGAAATATACCTTGGCCTTTGGCTTCTGAAAAAGTGACCATTCATCTTGGTTCTGCTACTTACTACCTATGTAAACTTGTGCAACTCATATAACCTCCTAAACTGTTTTCTTATCATCAATATTACAAAATTACCCTAGTCTATCCTACAAGTTTTTGTTTTTATTTTAAATGATGCATACAAAACTATCGCATGTCTCACCCAGCTAACTGAAAATGCCTGATAATTGTTGATTGCATTAAGCCTCTCACCATAGTTTAAATTAAAAATATGTTATCTCAAAAGTAAAAAAGAGAAAAAAGAATCTAAATAGAGCATGGATCTTATATCAGAAATTTGTCTATATAATATGAACATGTCAAGAAATAAGCAGTTCTGCAACAAGCGAAATACAGGATTTTCTGTGCTACAAGACCAATTTTTCATTGGCATTTGTGTTAAAATTCTCAAGATCCATCTTGAACATAGATCTCCTGTACAAATTATAACATTTTCATGATTCTGCTGCTTCTTCTTTTTTTTTTTTGTCAAATGAAAGGATTTGGGGACTTTCATCAGAGCCAGTATGATAAGGTTAATCACAGTCTGGTTATAGGCAGAGTATAGAACACTAGAAGAACACTATCAAACCAAAGAGCAATGAGCAATCAAAATCAACTCACGAGTGAGAGACCAGGCTCCAGCAACAGGAAGCAGGATTAAAAATACAGGTAGTTGGATTTCAATTGCTGAGGTAAAATCAATTGCTTTTCAAGGGATTGGAATCAGAGTGTAAGAGCAAGATGAAAAACATAAGAAAATAAAGGAACAGGAAAGAAGGCAAGATGGCAGACACAGGCCCTGTAGTGATACCTGCTGCTCCTTGCTCCAATACTAGGATGCCTTTCAAGCCTACAGATTCCTGGTTTACAAACTTCCTCATGGGTCATGATAATATCTTGGCTCTGAATGGGCACAAGGAGGGTTTTAAGAAATGTAACAAAATATTGCATATTTCTATTGGTAGAAAGAATATTCAAATACTTTAATAAGTATTAATTTTAAAAAAATCATGAAATGAGTTTGTGAATGATTTTAAACATATAAAAGAAAATGAAAATGACATGTTTTAAAGATTTTTGTAGTTCACCATATATTTTTGACTTATGCTATGATGAGTGCTGTGCTGCTATGTTAATATGCATGCAAATTTTTTTCTAGATTTTATTCCATTTTTTCTAGCAATTTTTGTTCACAATAGTATTTTTTCTCTTCCCATGTGGAATTTTTCCAAATAATCCTCTTGAGGAGAAAACATGTATTTAAACGTAAAAGGCAATTGCATGAACACAAGAGATGAGTGGGCAAAGAGGGAATACACAATAATCCAGGCACTGCTACTTCATATTGACAAGGTAGATCCTTCCCAACAATGATGACATACTGTGACTTAATCCATATTCATGGGGCAGCAAAGCAAAATGAATAATGATCAAACTGTGGCCTAAGAATTCATGAAATAATAGACCAAAGAATAGAGTATGTTTATTTAAAAATAATTTTTCCATTATTATGCATAACCCACAATCCCAAGGCATGAGATGTCATATCTCTAAACTGTCTTTGTGGACAAAGTAAAACCACCAAATGTTAGATACTGTACCTAATGACATAATAATTAATTGAATAATTGAATTCCAATTAAGCTGAGTATATGCTCATTTACATAACCAGTGTGTAGTATTGCAGTAAAGATAATCACATCATCCTACACACACACACACACACTATACAAAAAACTCCTATGATATATCATTTAAATATAAGTCTTGGATAATGTTCTAAAGCACCTGATTTGTTGTCAGTTTGAATTATGTTTGAATCATATCTCCCTTATGTAGGTCACTTACTTAATCTGTTTAATTAGGCTTCAATGTTCACATTGTATAAAATGATAATAATAATATTTCCTTATTTTACACTGGGTTCAAATAAGAGAATGCATGGGAAAGATATTTATAAGTGGAAATATGCTGAACAAATATATTATTACATACAGAAATGATTTTATACATTCATTTTTATGACTTCCAACTTCTATCTGTAAATTCTAAAATGACTCTGTAGATAAATGCAGCAATGTAATTGCCATCACTTTTCCATGAATTTTACACATCTCTAAATTATGACTGTAGCATTGTAACAAATATACTAGAACTGAGGATTCTAAGTGTAGGTTCCCTTTGCTAAGAAATTACCTTTGGAATTTGTATTAAAACAACAATTACTGAGCACCTATTATTCAGCAAGACACTTTACAAATATTAATCAGTTAATTCATATAAAATTATATATAGACACTATTAGCCCTAGTAGCATGAAATGAATTGTAATATAAGAGGTGCCCTATGTCACAGAAAGATTCTCTAATATAGCTGTTGTCATTATTCAAATTTCAGGGAACTGATAGCATAGACAAAACCTAAGGAAAGAGTTTTCTACTCTACAGCACTTGTGTGTCAAGACCCGAATATAAATCTTCTGTGTTTGGAAGATTAGAAAGAAAATGGATTGCCAAAACAAGAAGCTATATTTTGAGTCGAATTTGGAAAATTAATTGAATAACAATGATTTAGTGAGATGCTAAGAATAATGCTTTTGAAGTGCAAGTGGAGAAATTTGACCTTAACAAAGTGATTGAATAAGGCAATGTGTTACTGAAACCAGTAATTTGGGAAGATGAACTTGTTAGTGGGTTTCAGAATTTTGAAAAGCAAATACTTGTCAGTTTTTAAATAGAACTTGAGAATTAATAATATTTCAAGTATGCAATAAAATGTAAGGTTCTTAAAATATTTTAACAAAGTTTTTGACTGAGACTCTGCTCTAGTTTATTTGAGGAACATACCACTGTTTTATACAAACCTGGATATGTTTTGGTAAATTGAACTTTTCAAATGCCAACCAAATATTAGAGCTAAATTTATTCATGAACAATTATATATTTTCCTTTTGAGACCTATTTAATGTTTTACATTTCAAGATTTTGTTCATAGTTACATTCATCATGCTTGAACTATTCCTTTTTTGATGTACACCAAAATATGAATAGTGAAATATTAACTGTAAGAATGAGAAACGAATTTTTTGTTTTCAGGACTAATGGATTGACACTTTTTTGCATTGAACATACTTAATGCATTGGTATTTGCCTAATTTGGGCATGATGTGATGAGGCATTTGTTTTATAAGGTCTGACTAGTTGTCAATCTGATTGGGTGAGACCCAACTACTTGGTTCAAGAATACACTCTTAAATTAGGGTGCAGTATATTTACACATTCATTTAGGTAGCAATCTGTTCCATAGTAATTCTAAACACAGAGACAAGTTTCAGCCAAATTTAGTTAAGTTTAACAGTTCCCATACTTGAATTTCACCCAGAAGCAATGGTTTAGCATTTGCTAATTCAGGGTTCACAGTGACATAATCAATGTGAATAATGAAAATGGACCGTATATGTATATATGATAATGTAAACCAAATAATGAAACAATGCATAATATTTTCAGAAACCAATGAAATATCCAAACACCTAAAAATCATATAGTAAGTAATAAAAATCAATATATTCCAAAAAATTAGAACGCACGTGTATCACAATCTCTTGCTATGATATAACAAAATTAGAAATACAAATTAAGGGGCATCTATCCAAATTAAACACTGTGTTAAACTTAAAAAAATTTCAGGGCTGTTTCCCCACACAGTAGGTTAATCCTCTGCCTGCAGTACCTATATCCCATATGGACGCCAGTTCGAGACCCAGCTGTTCCTCTTCCAGTCCAGCTCTCTGCTGTGGCCTGGGAAAGCAGTAGAAGATGGCCCAAGTGCTTGGGCCCCTGCACCTGCATGGGAGACTGGGAAAAAGCACCTGGCTCCTGGGTTTGGATGAGCACAGCTCCAGCCGTTGCGGCCATCTAGGGAGTGAACCAACAGAAGGAAAAACTTTCTCTCGTCTCTCCTCATTGACTGTAACTCTACCTCTCAGGTAAATAAATAAAATCTTTAAAATAAAATCAAATAAACTTTAAAAATTCTTTAATATTTTGTAATTTTCAATGTAGAGATATTTTATATCCTTGATTAAATTCATGCCAAGGTATTTAGAAATTTTCGTTGCTATTGTGAATGGTACTGATCTTAGATGTTATTTCTCAGCCATAGCATTGTCTGTGTATACAAAGGCTATTAATTTTTGTGTGTTTATTTTATATCCTGCCACTTTACCAAACTCTTTTATGAGTTCAAATAGTCTCTTAGTAGAGTTTCTTGGTTTGGCCTAAATAGGATCACATCATCTGCAAAAAGGGATAGTTTGACATCTTCGTTTCTAATTTGTATCCCTTTTATTTCTTTTTCTTGCCTAATGGCTCTAGCTAAACTTTCTGGAACTTCATTGAATAATAATGGTGAGAGCAGGCATCCTTGTCTGGTTCCAGATCTTAATGGGAATGCTTCCAAATTTTCCCCATTCAGTATGACACTGACTGTGGGTTTTTCATAAATTGCCTTGATTGTTTTGAGGAATGTTCCTTCTATACCCAATTTGCTTAAGGTTTTTATTATGAAAAGATATTGTATTTTATCAAATGTGTTCGCTGCATATATTACATAATTTAAGACATGCACACATGAAAAAAAATGGAAGAAACTTCCAAGTTTGTAGATTGGAAGAATTAATATAATCAAAATATCTATATTACAGAAAGCAATTTACTGATACAATTCAATCTCAATGAAAATACCAAGGAGAGGGACTAGCGCTATGGTGTAGTAGGTTAAGCCACTGCCTGTGATGCCAGCATCCCATATGGGTGCTGGTAAGGGTCCCAGCTTCTTCACCTCTGATCCAGTTCCCTAATAGTGGCACCTGGGAAAACAGTAGGGAACGGCCCAGGTTTGGGCTCCTGCACTCATGTGGGAAACCTGGATGCAGCTCCTGGGTGAACAAAAATTAAGTTCAAGAGAGTCAGGGCAGGAATTGTGGTGCACCATGTTCAGTGACCACTTGAGACACTCGTATCCAATACTGAAGTGTTGGTTGGAGTTCCTGCTTCTCCACTTCTGATTCAGCTCCCTGTTAATCCATATGGGAAGGCAGCAGATGATTCTGTTACCCACTTCAGAGACCTCTGCAGGCATTCCTGACTCCTGTCTTTCGTTGGCCTATCCCTGGTTGTTTCAGGCATTTGGATAGTGAACCAGGGAATAGAAGGTCTGTGTGTGTGTGTGTATATGTCTTTTTCTCTCTCTCGCTCACTCTCCCTCCCACTCTTTCCGTCACTGTGCTTTTTAGTAACTCCTTAAAAGTTCAATATTGGCAAGGAGTGGATGATTGGTGTATTGGTTAAGACGTAGCTTAAGGGGGCCAGCGCTGTAGCATAGTGGGTAAAGCCACTGCCTGCAATGCCGGTATCCCATATGGGCACCCATTAAGTCCCAGCTGCTCCACTTCCAATCCAGCTCTCTGCTATGGCCTGGGAATGCAGTAGTAGAAGATGGCCCAAGTCCTTGGGCTCCTGCACCAGTGTGGGAGAACCGGAGGAAGCTCGTGGTCCCTGGCTTTGGATTGGCACAGCTCCAACCATTGCAACCATTTGGGAAGTGGACCAGCAGATGGAAGAACCACCACCCCCCTGCCAGCTCTGCCTCTCTGTCATTCTGCCTTTCAAATAAATAAATAAATCTTTTTAAAAAAAGACAAAGCTTAAGACAAGTGCATCTTGTAACAGAGTGGCTACATTGAAGGCCTGGCTCTGCTCCTGATTTCAGTTTATACAATATGGGAGAAAGCAAGTGACAGCCCAAGAGGCTGAGTGACTGCCACCCATGTGGGAGGCCCAGACTGAGTTCCCAGCTCCTGGCTTTGGTGTGCCCCAAGCCTGATGCTGCAGGAATTTTGAGGAATGAACCAGTAGATTGGAGATCTTTTTTTTTTCTCTTTCTGTCTCTGTCTCTCTGCCTTTCAAACAAATAAGAAATAAATAAAAGCTTAAATATTGGCAAGGATTTGGAGAAATTAGAACCCACTGCTGGTGGGAATGCAAAAGGGTGTCTGCACAATGGAACTCACCATGAAGATTCCTCAGAATTAAAACTAGAAGTGCCATACCATTGTGGTATTTACTCAAACAAATTGAAATTAGGATGCTGCAGAGATACATGCACTCCAGTGTTCATTATTCACAACAGCCAAGGTGTAGAAAGAACCCAAATGTTCATGGATGAATGAACACACAAAGAAAATGCGACATCGCTAGATTAGATTGGCACACCACTATACACAATAGAATATTAGTCAGCCTTAAAAATAAGAAAATTCTGCAACATATGACAATATAGATAAATCTTGAGGAAGTTATGTGAAGTGAAATAAGCCAATCATTTAAGGATAATTACGTTATGATTCTCATTCTATGAGGCCTCTAAAATGAATGGTGGGTGCCAGGGGCTAAGGAGAGGGGGTAAATAGGCAGCTAAAACTACATGGGTATCAAGTTTCAGTTAAGTATGATGGATAAGTTTTAGAGAGAGGTGCGCAATCTTATGCTGTTGGATCCGAGCTCGGCTGTAGTGACAGAGGGGCGTGCAGGGCCAGAAGCTGGAAGAATACTGTGGAGCCGTAGGTGGGTGGGATATGCTGTACTCAGCCAGCACCTAAACAGCTCATGTGGTGACTTACACAGGCTAAAGGAAAACCTCAGAGCCTTTTGAGACTCATACCTCTCTATTCTCACAGCGCCGGGTGAGAGTACACAAGAAACATATCAGCTTGCTTGTGGCTGCCAATAAGCTACAGCAAAGAGATCCACCCCCAGCCCTCAGTTTCTTATGTATGTTTTACAGACAACGGTGGCAAGCAGCCAAGGAGTTACATAGCAGAACTGTATCTGTTTCTAGGCTTGCTGATTAGCAGAAAATGTATCAGTTAGTGGACCTGTCTGGTTGCCATCACACCAGTTGCCATAGAGGCACATCTAGGGAATATAACAGCATGAAAACTTGCTATCTTGGCATGTCACTGCAGAAGCGGAAAAGACACACTCTTGACTGTAGCAACATTAACTTGCTGTTCCCACACATGCCTGTAATTAACAATACTGAAGTGTATACTTAAAAATTTCAGAAAGCAGATCTCATGTTAAGTGTTCTTATAGCAATTATTTTTTTTAAAAAACTACATTCATAAAATGAACTTCAATTAAATAATAAAAAGGAGAAAATAAACTATTGATACATGCATAACCATGCATGATTTTCACAGATATAAAGTGTGATTTTGTTTATGTAAAGTACTGAAAGAGATAAAATGGCCCTAATGTGAAAAATCAGGTTTGTGGTTTCCTCTTGAGGGAATGGGTATTGAATGGAAAGTTATATGAAAGAGTACAAGTGGACTTCAAAAGGTTGCTGAAAAATATAAATAAAAGACATGTTCATTTTGGAGCAAAAAAGTTGAAATTGTTGCATACTTTTTATGATAAACATTTTCCATGAACTTTTTGAAGACACCTCTTATGCACAGAGATTTTCTAAATTATGCTAGCGATATTTTCCAAACTGTGCAGCTACAATTTATGCATTTTCAGTTGTAAATTTCAACAAAATAGAACTTATTAGAGAGGGAGTAGGAACAAATATTACATTGTTTGCTTTACTTTATATATGCTTGAAAGTTTCTGTGAAAAATTTAAAAAGTGTTTCCCTCAATATTTTGTTTAGCTTAAAGAAAAATCAAAACAGAAATGGCACACTATTTAGAAATGAATGACTGTTAGAGCAAAAACCTGAAAGTCTTTGTTCTTCACACTTCATTTTTCACATCCAGCTGGTCAGCAAGTTTTGTCAATGAAATTTCCTTAATAATTCTCAAGTAATCCCTTCCTTTCTACTCCAGCTATTACTAAGTTAGTCCAAGACTTCGTCTTTTCCAATACAAATTATTACAATAGCTTTTCTCACCAACTTCTTGTCTTCACTATCACTATATTGATTCCAGAGTAATATTTCTGAAGTGTGGATATAACCATGTGATTTTCTTATTAAAATCCATTCAAGTGTATCCCTTTTTCTACATGATAAAAGCTAATATCCTATCCTTTATTATTATTCCTATTTCTTTGATAACAAATGGCTATCTGCATAGCAGAAATGTCATTTGTCCAGTACATAAATGAAGCATACACAGGTCTAATGGTGATTCTCTATATGCCAAAAACAAACAAAAAACCCAACCCTGAATCCTGAAAAATGCGTATAAAAGACACTTAATATAGTACAGGACACTATATATCTCAGAGCCAACAGGTATGTTAACCCTCTTCTTGTACACTTGGAAAAATAGTTTATTGATTTTTCCCCCTTTAGTTAGCACTTAAAAAGTAGTGGTGTCAAAGTACAATACTTGGTTTTATAACCTTTGTTACTTGAACAGTAACCACTATGCCAAATGCCATTTCAAGAACCATAAAAGCTATTCTAGTAAATTTGATATGGTATTGTTTCTTGTGTTCTTTACTTAAGATGTGACATCCCAGGCTTCAACATCCTTTTGGCTGGCTTACATCATGTGCCATACCATGAATAAGAGATAAAATCCAATCTTCTAAGCTTGCCCATGGTGGCTGATTTTCCAAAAACTGAAAAAAAATTTAATTGATTAGAAAACAAAATAAAACTAAGACCAAAATTGGTTCATGCTTTACTTCTTTTGATAATCACATCAATGGTAATAATTACAATGAGTATACCCATTTTCAGATCAAAAAGCTGAGGTTTAGTAAGGTTCAATAACTGTCCTAGATTACATAGCATTTATATGACAAGGCTTTTATTTGAACCTAGGTAATATTACTCCAGAGAGCAGCCACCACATCTGTTTACAGTAAGATGGTAGCAGTATCTTGATATTCGTAGTGCTTTAAATATTTCTTCTTGGTATATTATACTTACTTATCAGAATAAGCATTTGCACTCAAACTGTTTGTTTCATCTGTGAATAAAGGAGTATTTGGCATTTCTAGAAATCAAAATGGAAGTAAAAATGAACAAGTATGTTTTCTTGGGAGCTAAGAAGCTAGAGAAGGTTATAAATTCCAAATTTAATCATTGGAATTATGAGGGCTGAAATGTTGTAGGACATTTTGAATAAAATCAATGCTTCTGGCTTCTTTGATAATGTGTGGTGAGAAATGTGATAGTATAGTGAAAGAACAGCTGTCAGTTTGAAAGAGATAGTCTAAAATAATGTCAAAGGTTATCTTAATTAAACACAGTATCTTGGATTTCATCAGTGTTGAAGAGACAACTGGGACCTATTTATTCAAGGTTATAAAAATTGAGCCCTAGAAAATCAGAGTTGGTTTGAATAATATCATCAGGCCTGTGATGTTATAGTTAATGTGAGTGGAAAATGAAATTGAATTGCAGCAAAATTTATGGAAGAAATCCAAGAGCAGTATAAACATATTTGTATGTACATTCTGCTGGGATTTAACTGTAATACAATTTTTGTAAGGAAACATGTTTAAATTTTTATCCGTACTGTCAACTCTTTGTTTGATTCTATATATGCATCTGTGAAAATAGTAGTGATATTTTTAATAAGTCTAAGCATAGCAAAAATGTAACATGGAAAGGTATGTAATTTGAAAAATCTGTTGAATTTTTTAAAGATTTATTTATTTATTTGAAAGGCAAAGTTACAGAGAGGCAGAAAGAGAGAAAGAGGTCTTTCATCAGCTGGTTTACTCCCAAAATGGCCCAACAGCTGGAGTGGGGCTGATCCAAAGCCAGGAGCCAGGAGCTTCTTCCAGGTCTCCCATGCAGGTTGCAGGGGCCCAAGGACTTGGGCCACCTTCCACTGCTTTCCCAGGTCATAGCAGAGAGCTGGATCAGAAGTGGAGCAGCTGGGACTCAAACCGGCGCCCACATGGGATGCTAGCCCTGCAGGCAGCATTTTTACCTGCTACGCCACAGCACTAGCCCAAATCTTCTGAAATTTATATCACTGTGATAAAGGGGATTCCTGAGATTACTGAATTTTTGGAATTTGAATCAAGAAGTATTTTGAATGTACAAGTGGCATTTGAACTGAATGATTGCTTGACATTAGTTCCCAGTTTTAAACTTTTGTTTTTAAAATTTTTATGTTATATATTAGAGGAATTCTTTATATAGAACCTCATTGTGAAACTGTAGAATTTTTTGTGTGTGTCTAGAAATAGAAGAAACACATAATTTTTTATCATTGAAATAACAAGATGAATAGTTCAAAAGAATTTGTAATAGTGGTAAGAAATTAGGTCAATTAATATTCTCTAAATTGGCTCTGTCCAAAAGAACTTCTGCAATGATGGAAATGTTCTGTAGCTCTACTGTCCATTACACCAGCCATTAGATATGTATGGCTACTTGAGTACATGTCTAGTGTGACTAAGGGTCTGAAATTTAATGTTTAATTTGAAGTAATGTAAATACAAATTTCAATGATTACATGTACTTAATGTCTATGTATTGATCAATGGAACGCTAAGATTGTACGATAGGAAGACTTTGTTTGCTGAACCAAGAAAACTTCCTCTTTTATCAAAACATAGATTATGACAGTTAGGCTGTACATTTCACACTGTTTAGACATAAGAACAGTATCCAATTAATATTTAATATGGGAGACTAGATACAACTTTATTAAATTTAAACATATCATTTTAAAAGATAAGTTTCCAGACTAGTAGGGTCTCTAAATCTTTCTTTATTGCTCTTGTTTTCTTAGCATTTAACACGTTCTAGGACTTAGAGTAGGTACTAGACCAATATTCATTCAATGCATGAATGATAAAGACAAAATAAATGAAAATCATAAATATTATTTAAGTGGAACAAGGCATTTCAAAATGCCCAATGGTAATACAGACTTAGATGCAAATGTCATTTGAGAACTAATGATTTTACTGGAACTATCCAAAGTTCAAGCTTCTCCATGAATATTTCAACTAAATCAATTTTGTCTGTTTATTTTTCAATAATGCTCATCTAATCTCAGAGCTATTGCATATATCCTTGACAAGTGCACTGTCCTCATTTTCATTCAACAAACATTTCTTGAATATGTACTATATTCCAGACACTGTGTTAGAGAAACAGTATGTTCAATAAGACTGTGAGCTCTAGACTTTGATTACCTGCATTAGAGTTTTGCATTCAACAGAGTATGCATAGTGGGTAAATCATATATGCTTGCCATGCCTGTTTCTATTTCAAAAAATAGGGTAATTATAGAACTATCCACTTACTTATTATGAGGACTAAGTGATCTAATATATGAAAATAATTCAGAATTGTCTCCAGTATATAGTAGATCCTTAATAGGTGATGGTCATTAAGTGCTAGGAATTCAAAACTAAACAAAAGAAATATAATCCATGGGGCAGGTATCGTGGAACGGTGGGTTAAGTTGCTGCTTGGGATGCGTTCATTCCATGTTGGAGTGTCAGTTTGAGTCCCAGCTATTCCATTTCTTATCCAGCTTCCTGCTAACATCCCCTGGGAAGCAGCAGATCCTGGCTCAATTACTCAAGTCTCTGCCACCCACATGGAAATCTACAAGAAGTTTCAAGCTTCCTATTTTGGCCTGAGCCAGCCCTAACTTTTGCAGGCTTTTGGAAGTGAAATAGCAGATGGATCTCCCTCTCTGTCTCTGTCTCTTGCTTTCTCTGTCACTCTCCCATTTAAGGAGATTGAGATAAATAAACACATTTTAAAAACAAGAAACATGATCCATAACCTTAGTGTGCTTGAGTCTTCAAGATTTATCACATGTGTCCAGTGGACCTTATTTACTTTTTTACATTTGACAGGCACTTAACAAGCAACTTACAAAAGTAAGAAAAAAAAATATAGCTAAAAATGACTCCACTAAAAAAATTAATGAAAATTTAAATGCTGGAAATTTCTTTTTACCAAGTAAATTTTGGCACATAAGCATTAGGAAACATGAAATAGTACTGCCCTATATCTCTTCGGCAAAATGTGGTGGGTCAGATTCTTATATAAAAATTTTGTGTGATGAAGTTCTTGCTCAAGCACTAACCAGAAGACAATTACTTTTTGTCTTTAGAAACATATTGCTTTTTTAATGAATTCTTGAGCTTGAGAAAGTTCACCTTGAATAACACCATACAAAGAGTCATATAACCTAATATTTCTCTTCCTTCATGATCAATTTCACTCTCATCAATAAAACCTATAGTACTAATATCCCTTTCTTTGCATTAATCTAACTTGTCTAAAGATTGTGAAATGTCTTTCTTTGCCAATTTTCTTCTCTTTGCCATTATCAGTGGAAATAAACATGTATTCTCTGTTGTGATTAAGCAATGGTGGAAACAGATTATAAAGATATGACGTCTACTCTTCTTTTATATGTTATTAAAAGATGATTGAATATCTTGGGCAGCATGTTAAAGAATTTAAAAGTTTGCAATTTGTTTTGCATAAATTTATCAGCAATTCCATCATTATTCTATTTTCATATTATTTTAGATCTTTTAATATAGCTTAAAGTTATTGATGATTAGTCATGACTAATGACTAAATAATTCCTGGAATGATAAAATAGAAAACAAAACTTTCCAGATATTGAAAATATACATTAATCTATGTTCTAAGTAAAGTTGGTTCACTTCTATTAAAGGATACAATGGATACATAGGTTATTGCAATATACAATGAGTTTTATTTCTTTAAAAGAGTATATTCGCTTTTTGTAATTGGAAGACCTATAAAAATTAATGAAATCCTGGAAATATGAATCCTTGCAATTGATTACAACTGCTCAAAGAAGAGATCTGATAGTTGTTTATAGCCCTTGTCTCTAACCCTGAGAAACAGTGCTTTTTCTGCTTACTACTTGTTCTTTGTTGGTGGAGGGTTAAATTTGTGATTATGGGGTAAATTGAAAGTATGTCATTCCGGGCCGGCGCCATGGCTCACTTGGTTAATCCTCCACCTGTGGCGCCCGCATCCCATATGGGCACTGGGTTCTAGTCCCGGTTGCTCCTCTTCCAGTCCAGTTCTTTGCTGTGGCCCGGGAGGGCAGTGGAGGATGGTCCAAGTGCTTGGGCCCTGCACCCACATGGGAGAGCAGGAGGAAGTACCTGGCTCCTGGCTTCAGATCTGCGTAGCTCCGGCAGTAGTAGCCATTTGGCGGGTGAACCCAAGGAAGGAAGACCTTTCTCTCTGTCTCTCTCTCTCACTGTCAAACTATATCTGTCAAAAAAAAAAAAAAAAAAGAAACCAAGTATGTCATTGTAAAAATTAAAGGAAGAATACTAAAGGAAGGAGGAGGTAGAGTGGGAGTGAGAGAGGGAGGGAGGGTAGGATGTGAAGAATCATTATGCTTTTAACTGTATAGGAGCCCCTACTGTGGCATAGTAGGTTAAGCCTCTGCCTGCAGTGCTAGCATCCTGTAAGTACACAAGCTCATGTCCTTTCTGCTCCTTTTCAGATCCAGCTCCCGGCTAATACACCTGGGAAAGCAGTGGAAGATGGCCCAAGTCTTTGGGCCCTTACACCCACATGGGAGACCTGGAAGAACTCCTGGTTCCTGGGTTCAGATCAGCTGAGCTCTGGCCATTGCAGACATCTGGGGAGTGAATCAGCAAATGGCAGACCTCGCTCTCTGTCTCACTCTGTCACCCTACCTCTCAAATAAATAAAATCTGTATAAAACTGTATCTAAAATACATGAAATTTGTTCTCTTTATATACATTTTAAAAAAATAAACTCAGATTGGCGCAGCTTCGGCCATTGTGATCATTTGGAGAATGAACCAGTGAATGGAAGATCTTTCTCTCTGTCTCTCCTTCTCTCTGTCTCTCTGTGACTCTGTCTCTCAAATAAATAAATAAAATAAAACAAACAAACAAACAAACAAAGTACCAGCAAGTGCTAAGCCTCTGCAGCAAGGCTGAACTTGATACATTTGAGGAACTAAGGTAGAAAGTTTTGTTAGTGGCACGGATAAAGCTGAAGTAGGCCTCAGCCAAGTCAAAAGAGACTTTATAGGTCACATTTAAATGGACTGAATTTTTCTCTAAGTGCTGCAAAAATCAAAAACAAAACCAAAAACAAAACACTGAAGAGCTTTTAAAAGATACTAAAATACTTGTTGTAGTCTCTTTTCCATTGATACAAAATACCTGAATGAGCTAATGTATAAAAAAGAGGCTTTGAGGAGAGAAAGCACAAGTTCTGTTGCTCCAATGGCTCCACCTCTAGTGAGAGTCCCTCTTGTGTGTATCACAACAGGACAGATAGTGTCATTGCGGGAGCAATTCCGAGAGAGAGTAGCTACGTGGTGAGTTAGCAACCCGGAGAGTGGGGAAGGGACAGTCATGCTCATTTGTAATAAACGGAGTCTAATGAACTCTACCTCAATTCCTTGGAAGAGAAGCATCCCCTGTGAACTAATTACTTCCCACAAGGCCCCACCTCTTAATATTCCCACCACTTCTTACACATCACCATTCTTAGGAGCATGTCTCACATAAACCCTTGAGGGTCAAGCCACAAGTAAACCATAGCAGCAGTGCATGCTTATTTTTTTAAAAAGTAGACATTGTACGAATACAGATAGAAATTATAAAAGAGTTCTCTTGGACCTATGTTCCAATATCAAATTTTTTTGCCAGGCACTTTTAATTGATATGTAAATGCAACTGCTGATAAATGTTAATTTTAAAAATGAGTTAATTAATGAAGTCTTATTTGAAAAGTAGAGAGAAAGAGAAATCTTCCATCCTTTGTTTCACTCCCCATATGCTCACAATAGCCAGGGCTGAGCCAGGCCAAAGCCAGGAACGAACTCTTGAATCCAACTCAATTCGCAGCGAAAATTGTTGAGAAAGGGGTAACTATTTAAGTGATTGGTAATCTGAAACAAAACTTTTTCTGCAATATATGCCTGTAATGGTTCAATTACCTTGTAATGTGAAGCACTTATGGTACGAGAAAAGCACATGAATCTAAAAAATCCTGAAAATATACACATGTGAGTTCTTGTCACAGAAGCATGGAATTTGGCTATAATATTAAATAATTTAATTATAGCTAAATGATCAGAAATTAAGGTGTTAATGGAAAAGTACATAGATCATGAGGGAATGGCTTAGAAGAGAATCTTAAGTCTGTAATGGCCAATCACATAATACTGGACCATTTCCCATCTGTCATATTTTATAAAGATTTCTAACACCCTTTGCTCAGATAAGTTGTCACTGAATTACAGTTAGCATTATGGTGTGAAACATCACCAACTTCCTGCCATGACAGAATGAGTGTAGGAGCAACATCTAATACTTGTGAGATCTCTCTTGGTGGTGAAGAATGAATGTGGCAACAGCAATGTCTGGGAGGCATAATTAATGCTTTCAACTGCCAAAGCAGTCTTCTGAGAGCATCCATTTGAAAGTCTTATCAACTAATTCTATATAGCAACTAATTGACTTTAGTAAGTGGCTCCTTCTGTTAAATTAATAATTTTTTTAAAGATTTTTATTTATTTATTTGACAGGTAGAGTTACAGACAGTGAGAGAGAGAGAGAGAAAGGTCTTCCTTCTGCGGGTTCACCCCCCAAATGGCCGCCATGGCCGCACTGTGCCAATCTGAATCAGGAGCCAGGTGCTTCCTCCTGGTCTCCCATGTGCTTGGGCCCTGCTCCACTGCCTTCCCAGGCCATAGCAGAGAGTTGGACTGGAAGAGGAACAACCGAGACTAGAACCCAGCACCCATATGGGATGCCAGCGCTGCAGGCAGAGGATTAACCTAGTGTGCCACCGCGCTGACCCCTAAATTAATATTTTTTTTAATGATGGTTACCTGTTAGAAATTCCCTTCAAAATACACACACACACACACAATCTACAAGTATGTGAATGTGCATGTAAATATATATAGACAGAAAATAGTCATATTTAGGAACAGAGGTCCATTTAAATTACATGTCATAATGGAGTTACAGCTTCATGTCAAGGGGTAATGTTTCCTATTTCTTAGGAATATGCTTTAATCCCATTTTGTGGGATTGTTTGGAATTATGGAATGAAGCAATGTATTTCATTTCTCCATACATAACACTTGCTGATCATTGACACTTTCCCAAAGATTGCATTAAGTACTGGAGGTAAGAGAATACAGAATCCTTTTTGTTATACAATGAAAAGGTGTATCATTCTGCTTTTGGACTGCTTTGGTTCTTGTGTTCACACTGAGATTCAGTTATAAAGCTTTCTGTGATATTGTTGACTAGAGAGAATAAAGGGAGTTTGAGTTATTACTTTAAAGATTGAGGTGGTTATTTCTTAACCATTAACAAAGGTTATGTTTTAATTAAAAGGTAGATACTATTTTTTAAGAAATGTATGGGTTGGTAACTATGTCAACATATACACTTCCTCCACTAATCAATATTGTAACTAATGTGATTTGCCTCCTATTCCCCTTGCACAATCCATCATTTTTCCTCAGGCATCCAATAGGCCCATATACCCCTTTTACAGAATCAAAATGTTGAAAAATGCTGATTTGTAATATGATTAAACTGGAATGCGTAAAGTCGAAGTTTGTCATCATTATGAGTGCACTTGCACTTGCGTAAATGAAGTCTCACTTGGGAAAATCTTTACCCAGGCTTTGGAAGATTGAGAGATTAGATTCTGGCTAAGGAAGATGTTTCTTCCAAGAAGTTTACTTCTGATAAGCAAGTAGGGGTGTACTGAAATCTGCTCATATTAGTCAGAAATAATTGATATATTTTCAAAAATTTCATAATTTGATAGCTTGAAATACACTCTGGAAATTGATAAACACAAAATAACCACCTACTCCCCAACACACACACACACACACACACGCACACACACCTAGTTACTGATCATTTCCCAGAGCCCTGTTGGAGACAGCATATAATAGGAGTTTAAGATAATGAACTCTGACACTTACAAATGTAGTGATCTTGTGGTGTTACTGTGTTATTTTTCTAGTTTCCTTATAAAATTGCAGTGGGTATGAGATTAGTCAATACAAAACACTTTGAACTATATACTTCTTAGCCAGTGTTTATACATTATATAACATAATAATATTAATAAGGTATTTTGACTGCTTAGAACTTATAAAGTGGTCTCTGGAAAACTGTAATAACTAAACACTCAAAGGTGTGTCCTGTGGAGTAGCTTGCCTGAACTAAGTCTGAAGGTAGCCTACAGAATTTTAAGTTTTCAAGGTTCTGTTTTATAATTCCCTTCTGTAAAATCATTGTCCTCTTTCACTGTGGAAAATGGAAAAACAGCATTTGGCTTGGATTATTATTCCTATTATGTAAATATGAGTTTTATGAAAGCAATTGTTGTCTCTCTGGTTTCTACTGAATACCAACACCTTGAAAAGTGTGTGATATATAACAAATAGTAAAATATACTTGTTGGATTATGTAATAAATGAAGAAATGGGTCTAATGGGTGGAAGAAACATGATGGACTGTGCAAGAGGATAGAAAGTCAAATTCGCTTAGCTAAAATAGTGAAAGAGAGCACTGGAGAAATTAGGGGAACCAACATTGTTACATTAATTCCAGGGATGAAATAGTGAATATATCATTATAGTTTGGCAACATCTAAACACATTTATAGAAGAAATGCCATAGGATGACTTCAGCCTGCCCATAGCACGCTTCAACCAGCCTGTACAATTTTTGCCAATTGTTATTTTTCCTTGATCCTTCATTTGTATTATGTGGTTCTGAGTGTGTATTAAAAATATTGTCTACAATGGATTCAAAATACAAATAGTCTAGGCTCAAGTGTTCTAGTTGATAGTTATAGATATATGATTCAATAATATATTAGACTCTTAAGATTTATTTAAGAAATCAATT
Organism: Lepus europaeus; assembly: GCF_033115175.1. NCBI lineage: Eukaryota > Metazoa > Chordata > Mammalia > Lagomorpha > Leporidae > Lepus > Lepus europaeus. The sequence continues at coordinate 12,996,047 of NC_084850.1, read as the reverse complement.
ATTTAAAACAGGTTATAAGGATTTTTTTCTAATATTAACTGGTTAGGTCTTACCAAGTGTCACATGTTAATTCCTATGTAGAAAATGGATTCTTTACATAAGGGAAATTATCCAATAAGCAGTATCTCCTTGAGATAGGATAGGATATATTTGCATTTTAAAAATAAAGTTCTCTTTCTAAAACATTTATTTGAAAGGCAAAATGATAAAGAGAGAGGGGTAGAGAGAAAAAGAAAATGTAGTGTATTACGTTGATTGTTTTGCGAATGTTGAACCATCCCTACATACCAGGGATAAATGCCACTTGGTCTGGGTGGATGATCTTTCTAATGTGATGTTGCATTCTATTGGCCAGAATTTTATTGAGGATTTTTGCATCTATGTTCATCAGGGATATTGGTCTGTAATTCTCTTTCAATGCTGCATCTTTTTCCGGCTTAGGAATTAAGGTGAGGCTGGCTTCATAGAAAGAATTTGGGAGGATTCCTTCTTTTTTGATTGCTCTGAATAGTTTGAGGAGAATTGGGGTTAATTCTTCTTTAAATGTCGGGTAGAATTCAGCCGTGAATCCATCTGGTCCTGGGTTTTTCTTTGTTGGGAGCGCCTTTATTACTGTTTCAATTTCTGCCTCAGTTATGGGTCTGTTTAGGTTTTCTATGTCTTCATGGTTCAATTTAGGGAGGTTGTATGTGTCCAGGAATCTATCCATTTCTGATAGATTTCCCTGTTTGCTGGCATACAAGTCCTTGTAGTGATTTCTGATGATTCTTTTTATTTCCGTGGTGTCTGTTGTTACGTTTCCTTTTTCATCTCTGATTGTATTGATTTGGGTCTTTTCTCTTCTTTTTTTAGTTAGTTGGGCCAATGGGGTGTCAATTTTGTTTATTTTTTCAAAAAACCAGCTCCTCATTTGGCTGATTTTTTTAATGGATTTTTTGGATTCAATCCTGTTGATTTCTTCTTTGATTTTAATTATTTCTCTTCTCCTACTAGCTTTGGGTCTGGTTTGCTGCTGATTTTCTAGATCCTTGAGATGAACTGAAAGCTCATCTATTTGGTGCCTTTCCAATTTCTTGATGTAGGCACCTATTGATATAAACTTTCCTCTTAACACTGCTTTTGTTGTATCCCATAGGTTTTGGTATGTTGTGCTTTTATCCTCATTTACTTCCAGAAAATTTTTGATTTCTCTTTTAATTTCTTCTATGACCCATTGTTCATTCAGGAGCATGTTGTTCAGTCTCCATGTGTTTGCACGTGCTCTAGGGATTCCCAAGTTGCTAATTTCCAACTTCATTCCTTTATGGTCTGAGAAGCTGCATGGTATGACTCTAATTCTTTGAATTTGCTGAGACTTGCTTTATGGCCTAGTATGTGGTCAATCCTAGAGAAGGTTCCATGTACTGCTGAGAAGAATGTAAATTCTTCCTGTGTAGAATGAAAAGTTCTGTAGATATCTGTTAGGTCCATTTGAGCTATAGTATCATTTAAATCTACTGTCTCCTTGTTGATCTTCTGTCCTGATGATCTGTCTATCTCTGAGAGTGGGGTATTGAAGTCCCCCAGTACTATTGTATTGGGGTCTAAGTCTCCCTTTAGTTCCCTTAACAAGTCTTTTAAATAAACTGGTGCCCTGTAATTAGGTGCATATACATTGATAATCGTTATATCTTCCTGTTGAATGGATCCCTTAATCATTATATAGTGCCCCTCTTTGTCTCTCCTAATAGTTTTTGTGGTAAAGTTTATGTTGTCCGATATTAAGATGGCTATGCCTGCTCTTTTTTCATTTCTGTTTGCATGGTATATCTTTTTCCAGCCTTTCACTTTCAGTCTCTAACCTTTACTCAATTTAAATTAGCAGTTACACCTAAATGACTTAAGGTGCTGATATATCTCTATCTGCCAAAGCTCAGTATGAGCATTTCCAAGAGACACAAGCTGGAATGGTGACATCAGTCAGGATTCAGAACCTAAGCAAATTACTGTCACAAATTTTTGATGGCATCAGGCTTCAATCTCTGACATGAGTTTTAAGTTTCTTCACACCCTGAATGTTTAAAGAATAGCTGATTGGTTTTACTAAACATTCCACCAGATCACAAGATTCATTGTCTCATTACAAAGTAATGCATCTTTACAGTGAGGATCTAGAAAGTTCCAGCTAGTAAGGTGAGGACTTTTAAAACAAGTTACTTTCTTTTGAAATAATCTTCATGTGTGGATATTACTAAATTTAACTAAAATATTTATATGTAATGTAACAGATGAAATGTTAATTCCTGAGTTATAAATTTTAAATGCTTTTAAAGATAAAAATGTAAATTTGCAATAAAATTCTTCATAAGAAATTCAAACATGTATTTTAATTTAGACCATATTCAGGTCTTTATCCCCACCCATAAATCTGTTTCACTTATCAAAGAAAATAAAAATCCAAGTAGCATTCTTTTAAAACCACTCAAGGTTTTTATATGGAGATAAGAGATATGCATTGCCTTCTGCCAGTATTAGCATCTCTCCAAACAATTTTGGAGGTATTTTGAAAGCTGACATTATAATCAGCTTTAACATAGGATCTCTATTCAATCACTGTACTTGTCACTTTAATATATAGGAAATAATTTGTTACCTATTTAGATATTATAATTACTTCATGAAGTATGTGCAAAACGTCCAAAGTGTGATTGGGTTTCATTTTATCCCACCTGGGCAAACTCTCATTAAACATTGCAGCTACAGAATACTAATCAATCTGCCTGCTAGAGCTTCCAGGCTTCCACTACTTAAAGTCACTCAAGTGTCTTTGCAAATGACAGTGATGTTTAAATATGGCTTGGGTCAACTAGAATAAAATTCATTACTATTCTAACATTTTACAGTTTTGCTTTTCCTTGAAAAACAGATGTATTTTGTCTATGTCTGCATTATGCCAAACATCTAAATGTGGGGATTATGCATATCCAGTATCCAGAAGTTTTATGTAATAATACCAAGCAGCTGGCTAGTACTAATTATGCAAGGACTTCCCGTCTTGTAGACACAGATCTTTTTTGTGTTTGCTTTCATATGTTTCTCTTTAAAATAAAAGCAGATATGAGGATACTTGGAAAGGCTTGTGAAAAAATGAAAGTATGCATTTTCCACGTTTGTCTTGAAGACCTTTGCATTAACAGCAGCTATTTGCATTAGTCTATCCCTTGATGGAATAAGGACATAAACCTCAGCCATTCTAGTTCCTTGCCAGAAAGCAGATACAATTGGAATTTACCCCTTACCAGGAATTGTAGATGATGCTGCCTAAGTGTCTCTCAGGGCAGCAAACTGCCCTGGAATTAGAGGCACTGCTGCAGTTTCTGATCTGACAGGCTGGGGAAGGGCACAACTGTTAGGTAGGAAGTCAGAAATTGAGCCTATGTGTATAAGAAAGGCCTGAAGACCAGCACCTACTGCGGAAGCTCCAGAAGCCCAGCATCTTGCACTTCAAGGTCCTGCCCAGACCCTGATGACCTCCCAGGTGGTCCCGGCCCTTCCCCCAAGGAAAGCTTCCAGAATTCTCTCCTCAGGACCAAATGGGCTACCTGACCTGATAACATGGGGCAATAAAATCTTCTCAGATGCCCTAAGGGTGAAGGACTTGTGAAAATTGTGAAAATTTACCAGAGTCTAACCTGCTAAAAAACTAGGAAGTTTCAAGAAAGGTAAGTTAGAAAATTTCAAGAAAGGTCAGTTTCTGGGAAACTGCAACTTAGCAGATAACAGGGAATACCAGTTTGGAAACCCCCCTTGTGCAATGGTTAAGATAAGTAAAACTGATTTGTACTAAGATAAGTAGAACTGCTGTATACTAAGATAAGTGAAATTACTGTAAACAAAAACCCCCTTCCTCTTTGTATTCACTTGCTTAAGATAATTTTATGGTTTTTGCCTTTAAATACTGCCTGTAACCCTTGTCCCGCACCTCACTCTCTCAGGAGGGAGGGGTCCGTTTTGCGCAAAACTTAAATAAACCGCCTCTTGCTGTTTGAATCGCCGGTGTCCGGAGTCTGAATTTCTGGGTCCCCAGGGTGCTACCAAGGACCCCCCCAGCTTTGGGTCCTTCAAGGGAAGTCCCCTCCCCCGCCCCCCCAGAGAATTTGCTAATTTTCACCCCTACAAACCCTTCTCCCAGCACTCTCCATCCTTTGTCCTGGAGGAAAGGAGGAGGTGGGTAAACAGACTCCCTTAAAAACCTAGGAAGTCCAAATGGACAGCATGTTCAGCTCTCTGCCGCTCTGCTGAACCGCCCGCCTGGCCTGCCCAGCTGTATTCTCTCCACTCAACCATGTAACCTCACTCTCCCCCAGTCCAAGCAACTGGGCTCTCTCTCTCTCTCTCTCTCTCTCTCTCCCTTCCGTTTTGACAGATGCCCTATTCCCAATAAAGCCTTATCACTCTGCTCTCTGTCTCATGCCTGAATTCTTTCTTGCATGAAGACAAGAACCTCATGGTTTCTACTTCCCTCAGTAACACAACCACCCACAAAGGAATGTGGCAGCAGAGACAGCAGGGCGCTAATGGACCTTAACTGCCTATGTGCTTGCTGGTTTGGAGACTTGCTGGTACCCTCTAATAGAATGTGCCGGCCAGAGCTATCCAGGGAGCACTCTGCTGGTGAAGATGTCTGTGTTCTGTCTCAGTCATTTTTGAAAGCCCACACTGAATCCTTTCAAGAGACCAGCATTCTCACCCACATTTGAAAGCCTGCCGGGAAACCTGAAAAACATGTATGGAGAAACTCAGCTCCAACTAGGGCACACCCACATCCCCCTCTGGACTTTTAGCCCACCCTAAGATACATAAGGCCCAGTTCACTGAGGACTGGGCCCTCTGCCTCATGTGCATGTTTGATCTATGTGCACACTGGCAGTTGTGTTACGGGTGAAATGGTAGCGGAGTAAATATGACCCTGGTTCTTTGTCTCACATGGAACATGAATTTCCAAAGCAGATAAGACAAAGATTTAAAAGCAAGATTTATGAGAGTCAGAGACCATCAGCCAAAATGGCCTGGAGGGGGGCTCCAAGAGAGGCAAAACCAAAGGGACTTGTGGTACTGGAGTTTTTGAGAACAATTTTGGGGAAAAAAACTATCAGCTTGACATTCATTTACAAAGCAGGGACAAAACCTATCAAAGACCTGATTAGCAGTCTTTTTTTTTTTTAACCCTGCCCAGCTTGTTGGAACAAAAGCACCATCAAAAGGGTGAGATACCTAATTTGTTTTGCAGTAAACTAGGAACTGGGAATGTGGAGTCACCACTCCCTTGCTATTCTCATGATAAGTTTAGAGATTCTTAAGGAAGTAGGGCAGGCACTTCTGATCGAGCTCAAGATAACTCTTGGGGAAGAAAGCATTTTGCACCCTCAATTTCCACTGAGACCAATCTGACTGTCCATCAACCCATTTGACTCCTCACAATTGGCCACCCGCTGAAGTAGGTAGGCATACAGGTAAAATCGATTAGCTTTGTGAGCTGGAAGATCACGCCTTCACCACGCCCCTATGTGACCTGACACCCTAGCTCATACCTTCACCACGCCCCCATGTGATCTAATGCCCCTACCTGGCCACACTTGGGTGCCCACCAGCCAATCAGGTTAATTAACCACTCCCCTTTGGAAGTGGGTTAAAGGCCTGGGACACAGTGTGTCCGCTCTCTCTTCTTTTCCCTGGCCTCTTGCCAGGAGGGGGCTGGCTGTAGCCCTGAGCCCCCAGGGCATATTGCCTTCAGGACATCCACCCTAGGCTTCCTGGCCTGGATGCTCCTCCACCTGGCTGGTTCCTGGTACTCGATATGAACCCAGATCTACCTCTCTCTCTTAGATAATCACTATCTCTCTTAGATAAATCACTTTCCTATGATTTCTCTCACTGAATAAAAGCTTAAAATGTACCATGCTGCCTCATTTATGGACGCCGGTATTTAGAATTCTTCTCTAAATATTAGCCAAGAACCCTCTTGGGCTTATTAATATTGGGGATTTATTAATAAGAACATGGTGATATCATATGGCACCCCAAATTCCAGTAGCATATGTGGCACCCCAGATGGCGCTTCTGGGGAACTCTAAGGGGCCACATTTCTGTATAGATTTTAGGGGGTCATCTCCAATTTCACCACCTCTGTGAATTTATTTTTCTTGAATAAGTTCATCTTGGCTACAAGTTCCTATCCTGTCTCCTCTCTGTTCTGTGCCTCTTTTCCTTACATTGATAGAGTGATGAGAGGCTGGAAACGGATTTTTATGTCTACTGTTTCAATTTGATTCAAATTATTAGTGTTGGCAAAGTCCAAGTACCAGTGAACATGGTGGTTATTCACTAAAGTGTCAGGTTTTGCCTATCTACTTAAGATATTTTTTTGTAGCCATATTAATGACACAAGTTGCTTAAGAGAAGCAAGAATTCATAAGTGTTGATTAAACTTTTGAACTGATAGTGTCCAAAACATTAAAGCAAGTAGTATTTGCATCAATGAATTAAAACCCTATTGAAGTTCTCTTTTATACAGCATGAAGCACAGCTTTGAGAAACTTGATTCAGGAGCGGACAGAATATAAAAAACATAAAGGGGCCGTGTCTCATTTGGTTAATCCTCTACCTGAGGCACAGGCATCCCATATGGGTGCCGGGTTCTAGTCCTGGTTTCTCCTCTTCCAGTCCAGCTCTCTGCTATGGCCTGGTAAAGTAGTAGAAGATGGCCCAAGTGCCCAGAAGCACCTGGCTCCTGGCTTTGGATGTGCGCAGTGCTCCGGCCATTGTGGCCACTGGGGGAGTGAACCAGCAGAAAGAAGACCTTTCTCTCTGTCTCTCTTTCAGTCTGTAACTCTACCTGTCAAATAAATTAAAAAAAAAAGCCTTTCAATACCATTAATTAAATCAATGGGTCATCTTACAATATGTTCCTTATTGTATTCATGGAGGCAAAATCAAGGATTAGCTAATCCATGTGATTGACCCAGAAAGCAGTATTTATAGGCTTATACTATTAGATATAGAACTTATTTATTTATTTTTTTTTTACAGGCAGAGTTAGACAGTGAGAGAGAGACAGTGATTGACCAAGAAGGCAGTATTTATAGGCTTATATTATTAGATATAGAACTTATTTTTTTTTACAGGCAGAGTTAGACAGTGAGAGAGAGACAGAGAGAAAGGTCTTCCTTCCATTGGTTCACCCCCCAAATGGCTGCTATGGCTGGTGCGCTGCGCCAATCCAAAGCCAGGAGCCAAGTGCCTCCTCCTGGTCTCCCATGTGGGTGCAGGGCCCAAGCACTTGGGCCATCCTCCACTGCCTTCCTGGGCCACAGCAGAGAGCTGGACTGGAAGAGGAGCAACCAGGACAGAACCCGACGCCCCAACTGGGACTAGAACCTGGGGTGCCAGTGCCACAGGAGGAGGATTAGCCAAGTGAGCCACAGTGCCGGCCTAGAACTTATTTTTTTAGACATAGAATTTAATGATGCCTCTCAGGGATTCACATAAAGAAGAAGGCATTTGCTGTCTTCTATTCAACTTTAATTTACTTAGCATTCAAGGGTGTTTCAAAACATTTTTGGCAAAACGGCATTAAAAGATAATTCACATTTACCACAAACAATTTGAAACAACTTCAAATATTGTGTTGAGTGTTATGAGTGGTAAATCACAGAGAATTGGGTGAATGGGTACATGAAAGAGAAGGAAAGATGTAGTATTGCATGGGATTGAAAAAAATAAATTGTCTGCCTATAAAGTATGGTGCTATGCCAAGGTTGAATATTGGCATAATCAAATTGTTCATCAGTTTTTCTTCAATGTAGCACATTCTTTCTTTCTAATATTTTTTTTTCTTGTTTTTTCTTTACTTGGCTTCTAAGTGACTTCATTATCATGTTAGGTCTTGGTTTAGCCAAGACATTTTTCATCATGAGAGTGTCATCTCTTACAAATTTTGCTTGGCAAGAGCTGGAAGGTACATTATGATCCTCAGCAGCCATTTAGAAGTGTAAGGATATTGATATGGTACTTTATGTATTAGTCATAAAGGATTTAGGAACAAAGCTGCACAAGTCCTCCTCTGAAGAATATTGTTTCTTTTACAGAGAACCAGTGGTTTTGTAGTGTAGTAGACAGAAGAGTCAAAATGAAGTGTAGCATGTACACTCAATACTCCCTAAAAAGATGTTATGAATGGTTTATCTGTACAAAATATATCCTGTCAACCAGGAGAGGAAGGGGAACATACCAAAAGAGTTAGAAACACTGAGAAATGAACAATAATATAAAGCTACACATATGATTGATAGTTTTTATGGAATTATCTTCTTTATATTTTGCAAAGTATTTTATGATGAAACTTTATGATGAAATATATATTTAAGTTTCTTCTTTACAGGGAATTCTGAGGGAACCATAGCATACATAACTCCTTTATTACCAGCACTGCCTATGGACAAGTCACACAAATTTGAAGAGAAGTTTTATCTTTCTTGAGTAAAGCAAATACTAACCCTGTGTTCTTTCAGATTGAAGTGTCAGTCTGAACTTTTATTTATTGTCCATAATTAATATTTACATCATGGGTTTTGTTAGACATAGTGAGATATTTACTATAATTGAGCAAATTAATATGGCTATAATTTTTCATAATTACCTTTTTAATTTCTGGAGGCTTGGAAATCCAAAATTGAGCAGCTACATCTAGTGAAGGCAAGTTTCTGCTTCAACTCATAGCAGGAAGCAGGAGGACAAGAAGGCAGGTGCTGATGAGAGAGAAGGGGTCAGAGTTCCAGGGAGAGTTTACCTAATTCCTGTGAAAATGAATCTGTTCATGCAGGATGAACATTCATGGTCCAAACGCCTACCCTTAGACCTCATCTTCCAAAACTGCCATTCTCAAGTATTAAGGTTCTGACATATTAATTATTGTGGGACATATTCAAACAATGGCAGAGTGCTTGGGTTCAAGCCTCAGTGTTACTCCTATTCAAGCTTTCTGCTAATGTGCAGCCTTGGAGGCAGCAGATGATTCAAATAGTTGGAACTCTGCCGTCCATAGGAGACCTTGATTGAGTTCCGGCCTCCTGGTTTCAGCCTGGCCTAGTCTCAGATGTTGTGGGTATTTGGAGATTGATCTACTGGATGAAAGCTCTCTGTCTCTGTCTCCATCTCTTGCCTATCCCCTTGTCTGTCTCCAATAAATAAGTCAAACAAATATATAAGCCCACAATGCATGTATCTTCTTTTTTGTTAATTATCCATTCAACCCATCTAGTCTCATTCATGCTTGGTGATAATAAATGTCAGTTCACTTAATTAACCATGCAAGATAATTATTCACCTATTCTTTATATACTTGGGAAACTGAATTTTCAGGATTAATAGTTTATACAAGGTCACACAGTAGGGACATGCTGAGATTTTGGTTTAAGTTTACTCTAAAATTCACTTTATCTTTGATTTCCACAGAGTCCTTTAATACTTCATATTCTTTGCCCCACCTGTTTATTCTCCATACAACCAATGCAGTGATTTAGCACATATATTTGATCATTCCTAAAAATTCCTTGAATGTTTTTCCTTTATTCAATGGACATAGTTAAAATCCAAGTTTATAGCATAATGCACAAGGCCCTTCTCACCCTCATTCAAACCTTATAACACTGAAATATGACTGTCATATCTCACACATGTAATGGTTTAGCCACATAAACTTGTACTTTCTGATTATACCATGTTTTCTCTTTCCAAGCTGCTAATAAGTCATTTCTTCCTGTTGGCCATTAGCATTCCCATCACTTTGGATAGGTGCTTAATTTTTCTTAGAACTCCATTTACATATCCTCAAATACCTGAGATGTCATTTGTTAGATGTGCAGTGTATTTTTAAACATATCCAGGTGTTTGCCTGGAATGCCCTTCATCTCATTCTCTGGTTGACAAATTTCTATTGTATATTCAAGGATAAATTTATATGCTCCCTCCTCAGAAAAGGCTATGCAAGTATTTCCTTTAGCTATTACCACTTTCTGTAACTTCACAATATATGGAATATACTACAAATGGTACCACCTAGCCTTGATTACCTTCTTTTTTATTTTTTTTTTTAAATTACAAGGACTTGGGTGTTCTGGTTCAGTAGGATAGGCCCTAGCCTAGAACACTGGTATCCCATACTACAGGGCTGTTTTTTGTTTTTTTTTTTTTTTTTTTGACAGGCAGAGTGGATAGTGAGAGAGAGAGAGACAGAGAGAAAGGTCTTACTTTTTGCCATTGGTTCACCCTCCAATGGCCACTGCGGTTGGCGCATCTCACTGATCTGAAGCCAGGAGCCAGGTGCTTCTCCTGGTCTCCCATGCGGGTGCAGGGCCCAAGGACTTGGGCCATCCTCCACTGCCTTCCCGGGCCATAGCAGAGAGCTGGACTGGAAGAGGGGCAACCGGGACAGAATCCAGCGCCCCAACCGGGACTAGAACCCGGTGTGCTGGCGCCGCAAGGCGGAGGATTAACCTGTTAAGCCAAGGTGCCAGCCCTGATTACCTTTTGCACTGACACATGAATACTCTGTCCCTAGCTTTCCACGGCAGTGTGTGCATCCTTCACTTAGTTTTGCTTTTAAAACTTACTATATATTATTACTTGTTTAAAATTGACCTGCTTTCCCACAATACATTGAGCTTTTTGTGGTAGGCATTAAGATCTGATGCCCTTTATAGTTTTTATACTGCCTAACATAAAGCCTGACATATTGTTTTACTATCAATAAATTATTAACTTCAAATTCATGCAGTAAGGAAAGTTTGTCCTTTAATGGGCCTACATTCATAAAAATAGGTTTTATTTTTTAAAAAGAAAATAAAATCCATCTTGTAGGCCTTCTGAAGATAAACCTGTTCTGTTTTCTTCTGAAGATTACCTGACCCATGTATCATAAAAACATTCAAAGTGATAAGACAAAAGCAAAATGAATGAATGAATGAACACATAAAACAAGTCTACCTTAAATTTCATAGTACTGAAGGCTCAATATAAATCATTCATTCACTATCCATTCCATATTCAGAAACATATTCAGTTTTTTCACATTACTGGAGGCATGAGACTAACAAATCATTTAGTAACATGGCATAACTAGGCCCTTCAACACTCTTCCTCAGCAGCTTTTCCCATTTAATGGGCCAAAATGCTCTGATAGTGAATTGGAAATGAATATGGGCTTTCACTTGACCAATAGGAATGTAAAGAGAATACAAAACCTAAAAGAACAGGCATCCATCCTTTGAGTCTTTATAATGGAGTTGGGTCTAGGACACAGGACTTTCAACTTATGAAAAAGTAATCATAATAGCAGCCACTTACCTGCAGCTGAGTACTTTGTCAGATTTAATGAGACTCTTTGCACAGTATCCAGGAGCCTTCCAAATAACAATTCTGTAAAGTACTTAGAGAAATGTGGCTCTAGTCTTTCAGAGAAAAGTTATATATTTACATTCAAGAGTTAATGTGAAGTTATATAATTGGAAAGAAAAATCGCACAGATTAGAATCAAATCCCAAGTGAGTCCATTATAATTATATTTAATTAATCGAATGACAAGAAATTTAATAAAGACTAGGACCTTGAACATCCTCTGAATAGGGAAAGATTCTGATCAGTCTAGGTTTTGCATTTTTCTTTTCTCATTTTACCTTTCAATTAGAAAAACTGCAAATTAGTAGATCTGACCTGAGATTCACTGTGGAGAGATTCTGGGATTCTTTTGTGTATATCTTACTTTAAGCAATCCACATTTCATTTAAAGCAATATTGCTAAAAGTCTATTCAGAGCCACTTTCCCATGTAATGTTGGCTGTTGTTGGGGCAATGAAGCCTACACACCTCATAAAGGGATCTATTATAATCAAGGCAAAAAAAATAAAATGTGACTTTGTAATCAGAGAAAAGAAACATGCTGATTCTGTATAGATAAATTCTATTTTTTGCACCTGTGGCACCTGCCTCTGCATCTTTGCTTAGGCATTCTCCCTTGCAGATAATAAGCTTCTGCTACCCCTTATCCAGTCAAATGACATTAAACAATGCTTAGACCAACTGCTTTTCATCTTCTTCTTTTAGTGAATTTTGTATAGCCACAATCAGAGAATATACTTTTGGAGTTCGAAAAGATCTTAATACCAGCCATAATAATCATAGTTTTCATTTTGTAAATAAAGCAATTGAAACCAAGAGTAAGAAACTGGATTGCTGTATGTCATGTGACTTTCTGGTAACATAACTGGAAATGGAACGCTTTCTATTCGATACACAACCCATAAACAATGCCTTCTTCATCTTCTATAATTTTGCAATCATTCTCTATGACCCATTTAAATATGTTAAGACTACTTTGTCACTTCTATTAAGATCTGTATTTTTATTTTACTTTCATCTCCACATTTATTCATTTTTCTATATTGATGACTTATAAATGTGATTGTAAATTAGTGAACTACTCAAATTTTAGAGCTGTATCCTTCCTTGTTTATGCCTGTATTTCAGGATGTATTGCCTAACAAAATCCACACTAAATAGAAACCACATGTCAACCATGATATTGATTTAATCGTGTCAGAGGGTGTATCACTCAGCTTTTCATCACTGTAACAAAAATATGAGAGAGGTTACTTAAGAAAGAGGAAGGTGTATTTCCACTAACAGTTTTGTAGGTTCACAAAGGTCAGGTAGTCACATCAGTCTGGCATCTGATAGTGGAACACATCTGGAGGAAGGGTCATTTGGTGGGCCAGGAGGCAGGGAGAGACAGAGAGAGCACACGCATCCTCTATGTTCATGTATCTTTCTCTGTAAAGCTGCCATTATTTGGTCATGGGAATTCCATTCCAGCAACCTAATCTATTTAAATCACTTCTCAAAGGTCACAACTTCAGACATTACAGTTGAATGATTTCTTCACCCTAAATCCATTAGACATTAACATTAACACATTGCAAACTGTTGAAATCTTTACTCAGTAGAGTTGATCTTCTTTATATAAAGATAATTAAAATGAATCTTAATGAAAAATGGGATGGGAGAGGGAGTAGGAGGTGGGATGGTTTGGGGGTGGGAGGGCGAGTATGGGGGGAAGAACCGCTATAATCCAAAAGTTGTGCTTATGAAATTTGTATTTATTAAATAAAAGCTTTCTATGAAAAAGAGAAAGAAAGCAAACACTGGAAAAAAACATTAACACATTAGCAATTATAATAAGAATTTGAAGACTAAGCCCCTAAAATATGACTCTTTTGGGGGCACCTAAACTATAGCAGAAAGACAACAATGATGCATTGTTAAAGATTTATTTATGTGAAAGGCAGAGTTACCAAAAAGAGAGACAGAGAGAGATCTTCCATCCACTAGTTCACTCCACAAGTGTCCCCAATGCCCAGGGCTGTTCTAGGCCAAAGCCAGGAGCTTCTTCTGGGTCTCCCTCATCGGTGTAGGGGCCCAAGTACTTGGGCCACTTTCTACTGCTTTCCCAGGACATTAGTAGGGAACTGGAATTGAAGTGGAGCAGCTGGGACACAAATTGGTGCCCATATGGGATTCCAGCATCATAGGTGGTGGTGGCTCAAGCTGCTATAGTGTAGAGGGTAAAGCTGCCACCTATAGTGCCAGCATCCCATATGGGAGCCAGTTCGAAACCCTGCTGTTCCACTTCCAATGCAACTCTCAGCTATGGCCTGGGACAGCAGTGGAGGATGGCCAAAGTCCTTGGGCCCCTGCACTCTCGTGGGAGACCTGGAAGAAGCTCCTGGCTCCTGGATTTAGATTGGCACAGCTCCAGACTTTGCAGCCAATTAGGGAGTGAACCAGCAGATGGAAGACCTCTCTCTCTCTCTCTTTCTCTCTCTCTGCCTCTCCTTCTCTCTGTGTGTAACTCTGACTTTCAAATAAATAAATAAATATTTTAAAAATTATGTTTAAAGATATTGAATATGTGAAAGGGCGAACAAAATATTTTCTTGCAGAAAAGGACACATTTAAAAAAAACATCCTAGTTTGATTATGTCTTTCTTCTCTAAATATATATACAATTGTGTAGGTTCTATTAATTTGATACTTAACAAATCATCTTTCCCCTTTTCCAAGTAGTATTACACTTTATTTCTTTATACTCAGGTTTTGAATTCGTAGGAGACAAGGATATTTTAACTTAAAATATGACTTTTGGAGAAAAATATATATACCTCCAAAATGCCATTTGTCACAAGTTTTACTCTGAGCTGATTATTTTGAGAAACTGCAGACCCAGGGAGAAACTCTCTTAACAGAATAGAAGTTACCAAGTTGTAAGGGAAACTTATATTTATAAAGGAAATCTCCATTTGTAAGGATGTTTTTCTCTCTGTACCAGAAAGAGGATGACTCTAAATCTTTGGAAACTTTTATCAGTGGAAAAGGCAATGACTTGTATTTGCATAGCAAACGTATCATTGTTTAACATTCATTTTCTGGATATTTTTTCATAACTGGCCTCCTACATCTTTTTTTGTTGCTAGTATTTAAGCCTGAATGCTAACACATTTCTTGGACAATTAATCAGTCCCTAGGTATCTCTTACATACACATGAGGCATACATGTTAATAAACTTCTGCTTGTTGTTCTCTGGTTCATCTATCTTTTGTTACAGGAGTCAATTCCAACCAAGAAATCACAGGCTAGAGAAGAAATATTTTTTCCTTCCCTACATATTTTAGTAAAACTTTCAAATATACTGAAGCCCTTGCCCTTGGAGGAACTATGCTAAATTAGTTTTTTTTACATGATTTCAGCTTCATATCTACTCTCTGTAGAATGGTTGTTTCTCTCTTGAAAGTAAAATCAAGGCTCTTGCAATTAGTTACCACATCTTTTACTTAGTCTAAATTAGTAAAAAGAAATGCTTCATTTAGAACACCAATAAAATGTGTTTTTACATAACAGCTGCTTGTTTGTAATTTAGATTGTGAAACCATTTAATCTCTTTAAATAATTTCATATTTGCTGAAGTATTTCCCTCTCTACTCTTGTGTATTTGATAAAATCAGGATAGGGAAAAAAGTAAGATTATGTAATGGTAATTCTTTAAGCATAACTTTAACATAATGTGTAGCAACGTAGTATGTATTGTTTGATAAATTAAACATAATAGAAATCAATGACTAATGGCTAATTAAACAGAGTGCACACATCTTCAGTTAGTTTTTACTAACCTTCTGAATTTCAGACCTGCAGTCATGCAGTCATGGCCAAGGAGCAATCCATTAGTACAGACATTGAATTATTGAAAAAAGGGGTAATTATCTCTTGTGCAAAGTAGATTGATAGAAAGTAAACAACAGAAGAGAGAATGTGTGCTTGTCTTTATTTACCTAGGAACACTGTGTTTCATTCACAAAGAGATGGAGGTAGCACGTTCCAAAGCTACTTTTGATTGCAAGCAGCAAAAATTCACTATGGTGAACAAACCTAAGACAATCCTAAGTGTCCATCCCTTGGTATAATCTGCCTCCACTTGAGTGCAGTTGGAATTAATGACTTGAGAATAACAAGCATAATATGGCAGATTAAGGGGTGTCACTCCCATTGTATAGGCCATCATTTGAATAGACTGGAGCGATAAATTCTCTTGCTGTCTTTTCAAAATCAAACATACATATTATAGCTGCCAATGGAGAAGGCCATGTGGTAGGGAACCTTAGAGTTTCTAGGAAACTAGAATGACTCCTAGCCCACATCCAGCAAGAAAACAGGGATGTTTGCCTAGTAGCTGCAAGGAACGTAAACGTTTGAACAACATAAGAGAGCTCAAGTCCCAATACGGAACATACCCTAGCCAAGAACTTGATTGCAGTCTTTTGAAACCTTGAGAAAAATAATTATCTAAGCTATACCGAAACTGTTGACTTACATGCATTTAAGAGGATATGGATGTACAGTTTTAAGCTGCTAAATTTATTCCAATGTATTTCACAGTAATAGAAAACTAACACATTGATTTAACTTACTACAGTAATACAACGGTCCATTGTGGACCAGACTATGAATTCAATAGTTGACAAAGAATTGAGGTTTCTCTCAGAACTCATAGGTTCCTTGCTTACCTCTGGTATTATCCTCGGTTCTGTTATCTACTGAATAGTTTCCATAACAATTAAAGATTGCATTAGGCCAATTCTGGTCTACCCAGTCTCAGCTCTACTTTGTAAGTTTTAAGCTTCACTAGTAACTGTCTCAAATATCATTTGCTTTTATTTCTTTTAAATACACACAGTGATTGTATCAAAGAATCATCTGTGTTTCCATTGGTTATAAGAAAACCAGTGTGGGGTAAGTGGGTAAACATTATGTTCACAGAAGGTTTATCTGCCTAATGTCTTTTAGAAACAAATGTGAGCACACCAGTGATAAATTTGAATGCTCAATTACATATGATGAAAGGATCATAAATATTGAGGGAGAATAGATTATTTCAATTTTACAGACAATACAAAATATAACCATATACAGGTCTGGTGTTGTAACAGCTGGTAAAGCTGCACCTGCAATGCTAGCATCTCATATGGTCACCAGCTTGTGTCCTGGCTGCTCCACTTCCTATCCAGCTCCCTGCTAATGGCCTGGGGAAAGCAGGGGAAGATGACCCAAGTGTTTGGGTTCCTGCTATCATGGAAACCTGGATGAAGCTCCTGGCTCCTGGCTTCAGCCTGGCCCAGTGCTGGCCATTGTGGCCATCTGGAGAGTGAATCAGCAGGGATGGAAGATCTTTGTCTCTCTCTCCCTCTCTCCCTCTCTCTCTCTCTCTCTCTCATTCTCTCCCTCCCTCCCTTTAACTCTGATTTCAAATAAATAAATAAATCTTTTAAGAACTATAACCCTATACTACAGTTCTTGAAAATAAGAGTGTCTTTGAGAAATCAGATATTTGAAGTAACTAAAAAAAATAAAGGTTAAAAAAAAGGAAAAAGAAAGAGATAATAGGGAAACAATTCTAAAGGAAACTGCAACTGAATGAGGGATTACTATCAAGATATTTGCTGATTTAGAAGTATCATCAAGTCAAGGGCTAAATGAGAAGCCATTATATGCCTCAAGCCATTATCTGGCTATTTAAAAAATGACTTAGTGACTAGTGCATGCTGCCCTTTCCTACTTGTGCTCTTCCGGGAACAAGAATGGTGGTTTGAAATGTATACTCAGGTCTGCTGCTCAGTTCTTGATGGGATTGCTTCTATTAGCTTATTGAATTTTTTTTTTTTTTTTGGACAGGCAGAGTTAAACAATGAGTTCCCTATGGCCGGTGCTGTGCCGATTTGAAGCCAGGAGCCAGGTGCTTCCTCCTGGTCTCCCATGAAGGTGCAGGGCCCAAGCACTTGGGCCATCCTCCACTGCACTCCTGGGCCACATCAGAGAGCTGGACTGGAAGAGGAGCAACCGGGACAGAATCCGGCGCCCCAACCAGGACTACAACCCAGGGTGCCAGCACTGCAGGCAGAGGATTAGCCAAGTGAGCCGCGAAACCGGCCAGCTTATTGAATTTTAATCATTATTATTATATTGGACCTGTACTTTTATATCATGTATGTTTAAGCATTTTCCATATTTATTCTTTGTCCTTACTTGTTTCTATCTGAAGCATTGAACTAGTAGCATTAGTAATAGTTACCTACTTTTGAGAAGAAGCAGACTATATAAGATATATACTTTGACATTTTGGGTTTCATGTAGCTCATCTTATTAATTTTTTTCTTGGTGGTTTCTGTTTTTCTTTGTATGTTTGAAAGGGTTTTCCCAATTTTAGATTATTTAAGCATTAATGTATTTTTCATACTCTGTTGGAACAGTGCTCCTTCTATTTTTTTTTTTTGGTCTACTTTTTTTTTTTAAAGTTTAATGAATATAAATTTCCAGAGTACAGTTTATGGATTACAAAGACTTCCCAACCCCCATAACTTCCCTCCCACCCGCAACCCTCCCCTTCCCTGCTCCCTCTCCCCTTCCATTCACATCAAGATTCATTTTCAATTCTCTTTATATAAAGAAGATCAGTTTAGTATATACTAAGTAAAGATTTCACCAGTTTGCAACCACGTAGCAACACAAAGTGAAAAGTACTGTTGGAGTACTAGTTATAGCATTAAATCACAATGTACAGCACATTAAGGACAGAGATCCTACATGATATTTTTTAAAAATTGATTAATTTTCTATGCAATGTCCAATTTAAAAACCAAGTTTTTTTTTTTCATTTTCAATTATCTTTATATACTGAAGATCGATTCAGTATATACTAAGTAAAGATTTCATCAGTTTGCACCCACACAGAAACAAAAAGTGTAAAAATACTGTTTCAGTACTAGTTATAGCATTACTTCACATTGGACAACACATTAAGGACAGATCCCACATGAGAAGTAAGTACACAGTGACTCCTGTTGTTCACTTAACAATTTGACACTCTTGGTTATGGCGTCAATAATCTCCCTAAGCTCTAGTCATGAGTTGCCAAGGCTATGGAAGCCTTTAGGGTTCGCCAACTTCGATGTTTTCGATCTTATTCTGACAGGGTCATAGTCAAAGTGGAAGTTCTCTCCTCCCTTCAGAGAAAGGTACCTCCTTCTTTGATGGCCTGTTCTTTCCACTGGGATCTCACTCGCAGAGACCTTTCATTTAGGTCTTCTTTTTTTTTTTTTTTCCCAGAGTACTTGGCTTTCCATGCCTACAATACTCTCATGGGCTCTTGAGCCAGATCCAAATGTCTTAAGGGCTGATTCTGAGGCCAGAGTGCTATTTAGGACATCTGCCATTCTATGAGTCTGCTGTGTATCCTGCTTCCCATGTTGGATTGTTCGCTCCCTTTTTGATTCTATCAGCTAGTATTTGCAGACAGTAGTCTTGTTTGTGTGATCCCTTTGACTCTTAGACCTATCAGTGTGATCAATTGTGAACTGAAATTGATCACTTGAACTAGTGAGATGACATTGGTACATGCCACCTTGATGGGATTGTATTGGAATTCCCTGGCACGTTTCTAACTCCACCATTTGGGGCAAGTCCGATTGAGCATGTCCCCAATTGTACATCTCCTCCCTCTCTTTTTCCCACTCTTATATTTAACAGGGATGACTTTTCAGTTAAAATTTAAACACCTAAGAATAATTGTGTGTTAATTACAGAGTTCAAACAATAATACTAGAACAAAAAAAATACTATAATGGATAAAGTATTGCATTCTACATGAACAGTCAGGACAAGAGCTGATCCGGTCATGTGCAACAAAGATGGAGGAATCTGGAAAACATTATGCTGAGTGAAATAAGCCAGTCCCAAAGGGACAAATATCATATATTCTCCCTGATCGGTGACAACTAACTGAGCACCAAAGGGGAAACCTGTTGAAGTGAATTGGACACTATGAGAATCAGTGACTTGATCAGCTCCTTCTATTTTTTTAATTGTTGACTATTGCAGTTAGTGGTGAATTAAGCTTGTGGTTGTAGAGTGTATTGAAATTATGTATTTTCAAAAAGAAAGGAAGGAGGGATGGTGGGTGATTGTAAGAGGGAGAGGGAAGGGAGAGAAGTATGGTTATCTTCTTGGAACTCTACCTATGAAATCCATGAAGCCTGTTCTCTATATTAATACATTTTTTTAAAAAAATGAAGTCTTTCATCATTTCCCTTTTTATACATATTTCTAAATGAATCTAGGGTTTGCTTTGGTCTATGGTATATTTATGAAATTTGCATTATATGCATATACTAACATATATAACATATATAAATATGAGTAAAATATACTGTATCTTTAAAATATCAACAACAGGAGTCACTGTGCACTTGCTCCTCATGTGGGATCTCTGTCCTTAATGTGCTTTACATTTCGATTTAATGCTATAACTAGTACTCCAACAGTACTTTTCACTTTGTGTTTCTATGTGGATACAAACTGTTGAAATCTTTATACTAAATTGATCATCTGTATATAAAGAGAATTGAAAATGAATCTTGATGTGAATGGAAGGGCAGAGGGAGCAGGAGAGGGGAGGGTTGTGGGTGGGAGGGAAGTTATGGGGGGGGAAGCCATTGTAATCCATAAGCTGTACATTGGAAATTTATATTCAATAAATAAAAGTTAAAAAATAAAAAAAAATTAAAAAAAGAAAAAGATAGTTTTCTGCACAGTATTTTTAAAACCCACGCTTTTCATGTTATTTAAAATTATTATACAGAAACTAAGATATTTTTGTGGACTTACTGCTGTTTTCTTTCATTTGTGTATTATTTTCTGTTTCAGTAAAGTTTTGCAATATTGTATGTTTCCCTTGGTTTTTGCTTACATATTATTTCATGTGAATTATATCAACTTTAGATTAAATTTATTAAGATACTTTCAAGTACTATCTTTTTAATTTTTTAAAAAGATTTATTTATTTGAAAGGCAGAGAGAGAGAGAGAGAGAGAGAGAGAGAGGTCTTCTATCCACTGGTTCACTTCCCAAATTGCCACAATGGCTGGAGCTGGGCTGATCTGAAGCCAGGAGCCAGGAGCTTCTTCCAGTCTCCCACGTGGGTGCAGGGGCCCAAGGACTTGGGCCATCTTCTGCTTTCCCAGGTCATAGCAGGAAAATGGATGAGAAGTGGAGCAACCAGTACTGAAACTGTCACCCATATGGGATGCCAGTAATTCAGGAGGCAGCTTTACCTGCTATGCTATAGTGCTGCCCCCCAGTCCCTATGTTTAATATTAATTTAGACAAATTCACAATGGGAAACTTGGTGTGAATTGGTCATGTAATCAAATAATCACCTGACTTGTTCCTATAATAAAAGTTGGTTTGCCTTAAAATTTTTCTTAGTTTTAGAATTAAATACCATGTTACAAAGTCCCCACCTCTGGTATCTCTCATGGAAAAATCAGCAGCTCTCCATGGACAAGAATTCCCTTGAGAAAATCCAAGAACCCATAGCTTAGGTACAGGTACCTCTTCAGAGCACAAAAACTTAGAAATGCTATTTATAAGTATAAAAGTTGTGGCTTCACTTTGACTGCATTACTCCTTACTGATTGGAACACCACCACAATGAGAGGGAAAATTGAGAATGTGATTTTAACAATGAGGAAAATAGGGTCTGAAGTGGATGATAAAATTCCCCAGCATTTTAGGATATTCTTAGGAGTTAGACTTTTTGTATCACTTAGTGGGGAACACTGAGACAATTTTCAGGGCTATACTTGCTTTTTTTTTTTTAATCACAGGCATCCCAACACATTCCCTCCGGACAAGCTTTTTTTTTTTTTTTTTAATTGACAGGTAGAGTTATAGGCAGTGAGACAGAGAGAGAGAGAGAGACAGAGAGACAGAGAGACAGAGAGACAGAGAGAAAGGTCTTCCTTCCATTGGTTCACCCCCAAATGGCCACTACAGTCGGCACTGCACTGATCCGAAGCCAGGAGCCAGCTGCTTCTTTCTGGTCTCCCATGTGGGTGCAGGGGCCCAAGTACTTGGGCCATCCTCCACTGCCCTCCCAGGCCACAGCTGGACTGGAAGAGGAGCAACTGGGACTAGAACCCGGCGCCCATATGGGATGCTGGAGCCAAAGGCAGAAGATTAACCAAGTGAGCCACAGCGCCGGCCCCTCGGGTCTATACTTGTAATCAGCTCAGAAGAAGAAGGGGGGGCAAGACTCACAGCTCACCCCAAGTTGGATCTTGTGTAGTGGTGTTATATTCATAACAGTAGCCTCACCCACTCTTAGAACCAAGCCATTGATCCCTCATATCTGCCGATCTTGGCAGATATGAGATTGGCCTTGTCTAGTCAAAAAGCATGGTGAGAAGTTCTGGCCAAATGAGGTCTCCAGCCAGTCTTCCAGTCTGGCTATAAACTATTGCCTATGTCTCTGGTTAATTGTAAAAGAACGTAACATTGGAAACCTTCAAATTACAACCCAACTATCAAAGAACTGAATGGACATTTTTTCCGAAGTAGACATATAAATGGCCAATAAGTGCATAAAAATATGCTCAATACATGTTAAGATAAAAACAAAAAAGAAATACTTGGTCAAGCATTTAAGATGCCAGTTAAGACTGTTATATCCATATCAGGGTGCATGGTACTAATTTCTAGAATAACCCCTGTTTAAAAGAAAAAAGAAGACTGCTAAACTTAGGACAACTTATTTATTTGAAGTATACTTGAAAAAAAACACCAATGTAAAGAATTAAACTTATAGGCAGCTTTTAACTCAAGAAAATAAATTATTTGGTAGGAAGCAAGATAATTCTTCAAATATGATTGCTTTAGCATCCACCACCAATGAGCACTGTTAGCAATAGCTTCATCAGCATTCTGAATATGCATTGTTGTAAAAATGGGTACCCGGTGAAGACACTGACTCTTTCCACAGTTTTAGTTAAGATTGTGCATTAGTAGAATAAATGCAAAGCTGATTTGAGATACAGTAATGAGAATTTGTTTTATGGGCCAATGACATATTGAAAAATAAGAGCTTTATTCTTCAGTGCTATTCAGTCCAAAAACTGGACACAGAATGATCTCTGGGGCTCAATAACCTGTGAAATGTGTTAGATGGCTCTGATGCTGAGTTGGACCAGAGAGGAGAGACTACAACATCCTAGCCCCTTTACCCACCCCTGCATCTTATTTTAATGAAGCTGAACATGTTTCTATATTTTAAAGCCTAGATATTTTGTTCCTCCTTTCATTAATCACTTACTTCTTTCCCAGTGAGCTTAGGAGGTTTTATCCTCCCTTTTGTTCTGCACATGTTATTGGTGGACTCTTCCAAACACTTCATCCATCCAATTTCACTTGTTTTCCCGGTTTACTTCCTGTCAAATTGCCATTAAGCGCAGCTCATTGTTCATCTTCATTCACCTCACATCTGCTCAGCATTAATCATCTTTTCTTTTTCCCTTCTTACCCCAAAATTTATTGACTGTAATCATCTGACTTCATTTGTCTTTTTTTCACCATCTATTCTTTGCAATTTTCCATCTTTCTAAAAGAGCTTAATTCCCTATGCTTGCATTGCCACTTGGCTTCCATTAGTCTTAAACTTTGAGTGTTTCCAAGTTAAAATGACAGCTAATTCTTTCCTCATTAGCTATTACTAGTGGAGAAATAACTTCTCTGACACAAAATGGTAATCTTCAGGCCTATTCTATGAATTTTCTCTGAGAATTAGATATTATATGTCGTGTATTACGTTAGTTCAAATTCTCATACATTGTATCTCACTATATGATACTTAATATATTTAATACCTTGGTTTAGTTAAATTCTAATTTCATTTTGGAATTTTATAAAAAATTTTTTCAAGATTTATTTATTTGAAAGTCAGTTACACAGAGAGAGAAGGAGAGGCAGAGAGAGAGAGAGGCCTTCCATCTGCTGGTTCACTCCCCAGATGGCCACAATGGCCTGAGCTGTGCCAACCTGAAGCCAGGAGTCAGGAGCTTCTTCAGGTCTCCCACATGGGTGCAGGGGCCCAAGGACTTGGGCCATCTTCTACTGCTTCCCCAGGCCACAGCAGAGAATTGGATCAGAAGTAGAGCAGCCAGGACTCAAACCGTTGCCCATATAGGATGCCAGCACTTCAGGCAACACCTTTACCCGCTATGCTGCAGCACCTGCCCCTTTAAAAAAGTTTTAAGGAAAAAATAAATTGATATATTCTATCATGTAGATGTAACAAAGTTAGCATCAGGGAAATCTTTCAAACAAGAATTCCAAAATTTACCTTATATCTAATTAACAAAGGCATTTATCCCACGTAAAGAAATTTAATAAGGTAAATAAGTTCTGAGTTATCTCAAAAAATCATTAGGCTTTTGTGCTTTAAATCTATCTCATTGCTGTAAATAAGATTACATTAAATAGCTAACTGTGAAACTCCTTCTATATACCAGGCATAAGAAAAATAATTATGGCTTAAAAGTATAGTTCAGTGTAGTTAGCTCACAGCCTGTATTGCTTTATTCCCCAATGAATTCACTATAAGCTGTGGTTAGAGCTTTTCTCTGTAGTATCATGGCTAAATTCAAGAGAAATGCTCTTATTTATACATGTAACAAATACAAATCTAGACTTTCTTTAAAAGGTTCATAAAATGTGCAGCATTGAAAAATTTAGAGTACTTCACATTAATTACTTTCTTTGTCTCACTGTCTCCTAGGAGGTAGGCGTTATGATCCTCATTTACAAACAGTCATTGTATAAATTTACAAGTCAACACAGCTAAGGAATAGTAAAGTTGGGATTTGAGCTCAGGTCTGTTTAACTCCATGGTCTGAGCTCTGTTTTAATGTGGTCTTGTCTTTTTTTAATATATTGCTTTGTTTAGATGTTGACTCTGAGTTCCTTGGTCAGGAAGAAAGCTAGGATTTTCTTTTTCTCTGTCCCCATGCCATTTACCAACTATACATCAACATTTTAGGGATAATGAAATCAGAGAGAGAAGAAAGAATGGAGTCTACATTCTGCAGATACTGAGTGTGTTAAGAGACAGACATGCTGACAAGTGATCCCACTACCATGTGAGAAATCCTGGGTCAGTGGTAAATGCCCAGACCCTTAGGAGCACAGCAAAGAGGGAAGATTCACTTAGCAAGAAGATGTATCTGCATTCTTTGCTCAGCACTAAAAAAAGAGGATTAAAAAAAATAAATAAATAAACCAACCAAACAACAAACAAACAATAAAAAGGAAAGTAGGAACTGTTTTCAAGTGTTACCCATTTGTACAATGCCGGGGAATCTCTTTATGCTCATGGAGCACCCCTTGGCCCTACTCAGCTTTGGAAATAAGATAATTGGGAGACTTTTTTTTTTTTTTTTTTTTACTCAACATGTGTTCTCCATGTTAAGTGGAATAAGCCAGACATGGAAAGATAGATATTGCATGCCCTCCCTTATACTTGGGAGTTAAAACTTTAAAAAAAAAATCAAAGAAACAAAAACCAAAAAAGAAACAAATGCCTGTTTATCAGTTTTGCTGTGAATATAGTTTTCTGTCAAACTGTTTTAAATCTTTGATAAACAAGCTGCTAAAAATGATACACTACTCTAGTTTTAATGAGCTCTGACTATTTTAAAATTGGCTATACATACGAGTGAAAATTGAATATCTTTTCATTTGATTATCGTTTATATCCCTTGCCTATATTTCTGCTGAACTATGATCTTTTTACTTTTTTACTTGTTGAACTCCATATTTAGTGCAGTTTAAGCCTTTGACTATAATATAAATTAAAAATATATTGTCTCCAAAATAATACATAAAATATTAAGTTAAAAATAAAGTGGGAAACAGCAACAGAAGATGTATACATGGATTTCAGAAATTTTGTAACACAAATAAACATATCTTTTAATTCTAGTTTACACAACTTTTTGAGTTCCCTTCACATATCCCACAATCCTATGGTGTATGATGTGATATGAAAATCAACTTTTGCATGGTTAAAATTAGCAATTGCTTCAAGCAAAATTTACTGAATAATCTAACTCTGACCAACTCATTCAATATAATTCATTTTGCAGACACTAAATTCAGGATGCCTGGCAAGCTGCCACTCTCATCTTCATAGTGGACATGGCTAAACATTCACAGCACTTTTCCCCATCAGACTAGTATATGGCTTCAGAATCTTTCTAAATCCCCTCTCCAAACTTCTTCTATCTGATGCAGTGAATATATATGAAAAATCATATTTGCATACTTTTGATTAGATTTAGAAACATATCAGTAATCTCATTCAGGAATATTTTTGTTGATTCCTCTATCTCCTGGTTCCTTCAGTTTTGCAGTCAGCTGCAGTAGTTTCATAACACATTTCAGAATATGTTTGGTCCAGACAATCCTATAATTCTTTAAAAATAACATTTATGGGGTAGATGTTGTGGCACAGAGGATTAAGTTAATGCTTGGGGAGCCTCATCCCATTTAGGAGTGTTGCTTTGAGTCCTGGTTCCTCTGCTTCCAGTCCAGCTTCCTGCTATCTCATTCTAGGATGTAGCAGATGATGACCCAACCACCTAATTGGAAAACACACAGATGAAGCTCTTTGCCACTGGATTTGGCTTAATCATGCTCTGGCTGTTGCAGACATTTGGGGACTGAGACAGCAGATGGAAGAACTCTCTCTCTCTCTCTCTCTCATTTTGCCTTTAAAGTACATGGATTAGGCCTGCGCCGCGTGGCTCAATAGGCTAATCCTCCGCCTAGCGGCGCCGGCACACCGGGTTCTAGTCCCAGTTGGGGTGCTGGATTCTGTCCGGTTGCCCCCCTTCCAAGCCAGCTCTCTGCTGTGACCAGGGAGTGCAGTGGAGGATGGCCCAAGTATTTGGGCCCTGCACCCCATGGGAGACCAGGAGAAGCACCTGGCTCTGCCATCGGATCAGCGCGGTGCGCTGGCTGCAGCGCGCCAGCCGCGGTGGCCATTGGAGTGTGAACCAACGGCAAAGGAAGACCTTTCTCTCTGTCTCTCTCTCACTGTCCACTCTGCATGTCAACAACAACAAAAAAAAGTACATGGATTAAATGTAAACATTAAAAGATAAAAGTGCAGTTATTCTTGCATATGAATAATACTTAATACCTTATAGAGCCAGCACCAGGGCTTACTTGGCTAATCCTCCGCCCGCGGCGCCGGCACCCCCGGGTTCTAGTCTCGGTTGGGGTGCTGGTTCTGTTCCGGTTGCTCCTCTTCCAGTCCAGCTCTTTGCTGTGGCCCGGGAAGGCAGTGGAGGATGGCCCAAGTGCTTGGGCCCTGCACCCCATGGGAGACCAGGAGAAGCACCTGGCTCCTGGCTTTGGATGGCACAGCACGCCGGCCGTAGCGGCCATTTAGGGGGTGAACCAATGGAAGGAAGACCTTTCTCTCTGTCTCTCTCTCTCTCACTGTCTAACTCTGCCTGTAAAAAAAAATACCTTATAGAAAAATCTGGAAGATACAAAGGCAGAATACAAATTACTCATAATCACTATCTGAGGATAAGTCCCACAGGGAACTTTCTGTATATCCTTACAATATTTTTACTGCTCATATACAAGCATATAGATATATTTTTCTTATATAAAACTATAAATGCGTTTTTGTAAATACTTGTATTTTTTCATTCATTTAGCAAACATTTATTGAGCATTTATTACATGCTAGACAGTGTCCTAATCATTGGGAATATATGAGTGAGTAAAACAGGCAGTGTTCTGGAGCTTGAATTCTAGCAGGCGTGTGTGTGTTTGTGTGTGTGTGCGTGTCTGTGGTGTTTCTGTGTGTGAATACAATTAACTTAATGAATGAGTATATTGTATAATACTTAGATGGTGGTAAATGCTATGTAACAAAAGAAAGAATAGTAAAGGGAATAAAAGTGAATGATGGAGGTCATGTTTGATGAAACTCCAAGAAGGAAGAGCCAGTGCAAAAGTCCTATTGACAGAAAGGTAAAATTGCCAGCGAAATGGAAATCGAGTGTCCTTTGAGGTTATGTGTAGTAATTGGAGTTGGAATGAGAAAATTATTGGAAGTCTACATCTTGTTAACCCTTGTAGGCCAGTGGTTTGAGTAGAATGGTAAGTTGTGGCTTGCATGAGGATGGTAGCATTGGAAGCAATTATACATGTTTGGATTCTAGACATATTTTGAAGCACAAAGGGCTTCCGGACATATTATATATACATTTATTAACTCTGGTTATAACATTTATTACATGCTTATTTATGTATAACTTTTCCTGATTTGTTTGTTATATTCCAATAGTAGCATGTAAAATCATTGTATTGCACTGTACACATTGTATTTCCATCAATTTCTTTGTTTTTTTTTTCCCTTTTTCCTATCTTTCTTCTTTATTTAGTTTATAGAACTTTTGCATTTCATGTTCTTTGATGCCATAGTGGCACCTAAAGCCTTCCAAATGCTCATTTTTTCATGATAGGCAATATATTTTACTGATATGAATTTTCTTCTTTTTCCATGTAGCTAGTGATGTAGCTAATTTTTATGTCTATTATTTTGCATAGTTTGTGATACAGAACTTTGTGTAATGTGTATGTATATGTGTATGTGTGGAGGGAGGGACTTTCTATATTTTATTGTCACTGTGTCTCTCATAAGTAGCTCATTTCAGGGTAGAACAATTGAAACTCTCAATATTTTTCTTTAAATAAGAAATTCAATAAATTTTGATTTATCATCTTTAACATCATGCTTGTCTTTCTAATATTTCTCATCGTATTACTCTCCTTTGACCCCCTCCCCAGCTTTAGTGAGGTATAATTGACAAACTGCAAATGTATATATAACAGGACATTGCTTGGGATGCTTGCATCCCATATCAGAGTGCCTGGGGTCAAGTCCCAGCTCAGCTTCCAATTCTAGTTTTTTAATAATGTGCACCCTGGAGGTAGCAGATGATGGCGCATACAGTTGGGTTTCGACTACCCAGAGGGAGACCCAGATGAGATTCCAGGCTTCAACCTGTCCCAGTTCTGGGTGTTGTGGGCATTTGGGGAGTGAATCAGCAGAGGGACGATTCTCTCTCTCTCTCTCTGTCTCCCTCTTTCACATATTTTTAAAAAAATAATTCAACCATTCAGATTCTAAAAGTTCATTTATTTAAAGTATACAACATGATGACTTGATACACATATACATTGTGAAATGGCTGTCACAATCATTCTAATATCCATTATTTCATATAGTTACACGTTTATTTGTGGTGAGAACATTTAAGGTCCATTCTCTTAGGAAATTTTAAGTATACAATAAAATATTAATAACTAGACTTTTATGGAATATTTTTGTTGTTATTTTCTGTAGTAATTTAAAAGGCAGACATTCTGCTTTTAATTCCAGAAGTGGTTATCTCAAGGCTTTTCAAAAGATTCTTGAATGTATATTGAACTTTCCACCATAGCACAATGTTTTCATTGTCTGTCATAGAAAAACAGCCACTTCTATCTGTTCATTTCTGTCTCCCAAGTCTTTTGTCTACGATTATGACCTTTTCGTCTGTAGAGAATATCTCTCTCTCAAAGAAAAATTACCATCAACTTTATAACCATATTTAGAAAATTTATTTCTACTCAATTCCATGTATTTAATTGGAATCTGTGCTTAATACTCAATTCCTTCCAGAAACAATTCTCTCATTCATTAGTCCTGCAATGACTCTTTTTTGTTGTTCAGGCAATGCATTCCAGTAATTTATTCAGGAAGCATAGTTTCTGGAAATTTAAATGTCTGATTATGTCATTCTTATGCTCAGATTCCTCCAGCTGTTCCCTATCAAGCTCATAGTAAATCCAGTCTTTGCAATTCCCTACAAGGCCCTAGAAGATACTACTTCCTCACCTATGACCTCATCTCCTACCACTTTATGACCATCTTACTCCATCTCAGCCTTACTGGCTCCCTTGACATTTCTCAAACAATCCAGGCGTGCTTCTGCTCTGTGGCTTTTCCTCTCATTATTTTCTATGTCTGGAATGACATTCCCCAAAGCTGCGTAGTTTCCTCTCTATTTCATTCTGGTTTCCGCTTACAGAAATCATGTCAGAGAAGTCTTCCTTTTCACTCTCTATAGAATAGAAATCCTTTAGTTTTCACTCTAGTACATTGCAGTGCTTGCACACTGATTTAGTTTTCTTTACAGCACTTACATTACTTGGCATAATTTGTTTGTTTACTGTCTATCTCCTTCCACTGGAAGTAGATTTCACGAGAGCCATGACCTTGCCTGTCATCTACAACATAACTGATTCATGGTACACAATCAATAAAGAGAGCTTCTAAATAAAAGACAGAAAAGTATTAAAACTCACAAATATTTAGCTAATGAATTACTTTTCATGGCCTTCAAACTGGAATGGCAACTTTATTTTTGTACAGATTTTTGGAGTGATTCTCTCAAACAATCCTTGGCAGTGTTGAAACTGCCTGGACCAGCCACCTTGCCAGTGCTTGGGTTTCTGTTTGCTCAAATCATGGGTCACTTTGCTGACACTAAGTTTCAAATATTCCTGATTTGTACACATTCATGAACATACAAGTATACCGTGCTTCCAGAGTCCTACACATTCTCATCATATTCATCTCTCATCTTCTAAATGAAGACATTTTAAGGTGATTTGGTTGCTTTTCTGTTGGCTCCAAGGTTGTCTTACACATTTTCAGAAACAATAATACTAAATATCCCACTATGTGTTCCATTTTACTGGAATTTTACTTACTTGGCAGCTTCTGCCTCTGATCCACCAGAAACTCAGCTGCTATGGCTGTCTGAGACTCCGTTCCCTGTTTATAAGTACAGCCTCAGGTTCATTTACAATTTATTTACACATCAAATTAGGTTGTAATTAAGTACATGCAGAGGACCCTTTGGGCCAACTCATCTTTCAAATACAGACTCTGGTTTAGGTCAATTTATTCCAGTTCAACATATCAGAATGCAACTCTATTCTCACTGTTGTAGTATATATACCAGTGATCATATGCTGAACAGCAATATTTGCTATTGTTGAATTCCAGTTCCTTGTGGCACCTTGGCTTTGGCTATTGATCTAATGACCCTTTGCCTCACTCCAGCCCTCTAGCACTAGAGACTTATTGACTTCTTCATCTGCGTCCCACTAAATTCCTAGCTTTTTGTACATATCTACTTGATCTACCTTGTTAATGTCCCAGGATACTAAGGTGCTAAATTCAAGAGTCATCATACTGAGATATGCATTTTTGGAAGGAGGCTATTATTATAAACTTTTATTTAATTTCTTTGATAAAGAATCAAATATTTACTCAGTAAACAACTAGTGAACATTACTATGGGCCATAACATTTTCTTTGCACTGCAGAGAGAAATTAATCTGTTATTATCTTTGTCCTAAAGGAACTCACATTGTAGCAGGAGGGATGAATGCTTTACACAAATGTTGTAAATGCCCTAATAAAAGGTGCAAAGTTAAGAGAAGTAAAAATCTATAGCTGAAAATGTGGGTTGTGGGGTCAGCGTGACGGTGCAGTGAGTTAAGCTACTGTTTCATCCTCCTGTATCCCATATCAGAGTACCAGTTCAAGTCCTAGCTGGCCCACAATTGATCAAACTTCTGACTAATGAACCTGGGAATCTGCAGATGGTGGCTCAAGTGCTTGGACCACTGCCAAGCACATAAGAGATTCAGATGTAGTTCTAGGCCCCTGGCTCCAGCGTGACCCAACCCTGGTTGTTGGAGGTGTCCAGGGAGTGAACCAGCAGATGGAAGATCTTTCTCACTTTGTCTCTTACTCTCTCTGTCACTCTTTCAAATAAATAAATAAATAAATAAATAAATATAATTTAAAAATTACAATGTGGGTTATCATGCTTAGAAATTAGATGAAAATGAAGTTCTTTCCAGCTATGTGATTTGGTTGCTTCAGTGTGGTATAATAGAGAATAGAAACTCATTATGAATCCTAGTTGAATGGCCTTGTGAAAGTTTGGTACATAACTAATTTATAAATTTTTCACTGAAACACTTACACATCCAACTCCCAAACCATATTTATCTAAATGTGGTGCACTGTTCTTTTTTTTTTTTTGAAAGTCAGAGTTACACAGAGAGAGAAGGAGAGGCAGAGAGAGAGAGAGAGAGAGAGAGAGAGAGAGGTCTTCTATCCGCTGGTTCACTCCCTAGATGGCCACAACGGCTGGAGCTACACCCATCGAAAGCCAGGAGCCAGGAGCTTCTTCCAGATCTCCCACACATGTGCAGGGGCCCAAGGACTTGAGCCATCTTCTACTGCTATCCCAGCCCATAGCAGAGAGCTGGATCAGAAATTGAGCAGCTGGGACTCAAACTGGTGCCCATATGGGATGCCAGCACTGCAGGTGGTGGCTTTACCCGCTATGCCAGAGCGCCGGCCCCAGGTGCACTGTTCTTAATTCACCTTCTCCTATGTGATAGTTCTAATTGAGGAACTGAATGAGATATTTAATTTTTTCATTTGTACCTTACCAAATTTCATAGTGGTAGGATATTCCAAATATCTCAAAATTTTACCACTAGTCACTATTAAGTAAGTACATAATTATTTTTCACAAGCCAAAATATGAACCTCATTGGTTTAAACTGCTTGTATTTTAGAACTTCTCTAGGAATCTCTGAAGAGCTGCTTCACATATATGCACAAAATGAACTATTCACTGTGGCCATTGCAGGCTGTGGAATGTACCTGCTTATTTATCCTCTGCTCTGATTCCTATTTGTCTATGTTTACTTCAAGTGAATCTACTAGGAGAAATCTTACAAAGATCATTATATATATTATATATCACTATATATAATATATAAATGTAACTTATAAATATAAATTTATATTATATATTTATATTATATTATAGATTTATACATATAAATATATTATAAATGCAATATAAATTTATAAATATGAATTATATATTACACATTTACATATTATGTATAATGATCTTTGTATAAATAGATATAAATAATCTTTGTATGAATAATATATAAATAATTTTTGTAAGATTTCTCTTTCTCTATATATATGAAGGAAATAATATATATTTGTATCAGAAGGAAATGCACATGTATTATATATATATATGTAGTAGAATGTATTATATATATATGTAGTAGAAGGAAATAATTGTTTACAACCGGAATGTTATATGTTAAATATTTCTAGCCTTCAGGATACCAGAACATGTCTAAATTCCATGTAGAAATTGGGAATTATCGTTATAACTTGTTATTTGGAAAATGAAGCAGCTTTGCTAGAGTGTTGATTCTCAGTTGTTTTTCAAATGTGTTTACTGTTTCCATCAGCCCTTTCCCAAGTCTTCAACACTTTTCTCACAAAAATAAATGCCAAGGGGGCTGCACTGTGGTGCAGCGGGTTAAAGCCCTGGCCTGAAGCACCAGCATCCCATATGGGCTCCAGTTCAAGACCTGGCTGCTCCACTTCTGATCCAGTTCTCTGCTGTGGCCTGGGGAAGCAGTAGAAGATGGCCCAAGTAATTGGGCCCCTGTACCTGCATGGGAGACTTGGAAGAAGCTCCTGGCTCTTGAATCTTGGCTTCAGATCAGCGCATGTCTGGCCATTGCAGCCAATTGTGGAGTGAACCATTGGATGGAAGACCTCTCTCTCTCTCTCTCTCTCTCTCTCTCTGACTCTCCTCTCTCTGTGTAACTCTGACTTTCAAATAAATAAATAAATAAATAAATAAATCTTTTAAAAAATAAATGCCACAATTCTCTGGTCTTCTAACACCAGGAGCTCAAAACA
Organism: Lepus europaeus; assembly: GCF_033115175.1. NCBI lineage: Eukaryota > Metazoa > Chordata > Mammalia > Lagomorpha > Leporidae > Lepus > Lepus europaeus. Next base: position 12,962,679 of record NC_084850.1, on the reverse strand, counting down.
GTTCATATATTGGACAATGGCTGTCATATAGCATTCGTATTCTCTTCATTTTTCCTTTTGGCACTCTTCCCCTCTAACTCCTTCCTCCTCTGCCAGTTACATACAAATAGCCCTGACTAGTTGAGAAACTAAGAGACTGAATGTTAAAGTTTACCCTCTGATCCACATTGAGACAAAAGAAACTAATGTCACCTATATAGAAAATCCCAAGATATATTTGCAAAAATTTGATAGTGTATTGTGTTTGTAGCTATGACTACCCTTATCATAGTCAGTAGAACATAATCCAAATATCTCAAACCAATTGGCATGCTGGTACAATCATTAATAATCTTATTTATCAAATTGAAATTCAAATATATGATGAGGTGTTAAGCAAGATGTATTTAAGGTAACACAAACTGCTGAAGAGTAAGAAAATAATCATAGTGGCTTAACACAATAGGAATTTCTTGCTCATGTAAACTTCAAAACAAATATTCCTAATGAACAGAGAGCTCTCTTCTAAGCAGTCTTCCTGGGCCCTAGACTTACTGAGTCATCAAACTTTCCATCTAGTGTGTGTTCTGAGGTTGGAGGGATCTGAATCTCTTTTCTTGTAATGAGGAAGTGTCTAAAGACACTTTCCCTCCATCTACCCACCATTCCTTCCTTACTCCCTTTAGATGTTGTTCTAGGAAATATTTATTGGACATCTAAAATATGCCCAATATGGTGCTAGAAACTGGTGAAGAAAGCTTTAAACAGATAAAAAATGTGGTTTGCATTGTGCTTATGGTCTAGAAAAGAAAATAGACATTACAAAAAGAAATTTCCAAATTAGAGATGCAATTATCATTTACTGGTAATGATCACTATGAAGAATATGTGAATGTATAAAAGAACATATAACCTTCTCTTGGGAAGTGATTTTTGCATTAGAATGAAGGACAGATGGGTTTGAGTCTTGTCTCTGCTTTGGTTCTGCTGAAGTGCACCCTGGGAGATAGCAAGTGAAGGATCAAGTAGCTTGAGCCCTGCTACTCATGTGAAAGATCCAGATTGAATTCAGGACTCTTAGCTATAGCCTGGCTCAGCCTTGGCTGTTGTGGGAGTTTGGAGGACAGAATTAGTAATTGGGAGATCTCTCTCTAGATCTCTCTTTCTCTCTCCCTTTGAAACAAATGAAAGTAAAATATAATTAAAATTACAAAAAAGGAATAGCAAAAAGAGGCCCAGAGAATTTATGTGCAGCGCAGTATGTCTGAAAATTAGTAATAAAGGGGCAGCTCACTTACAAAATTAGACTAAAAAAAAAGAGTATTATAAGGCATTGGAAGTTTTGGTCTTTAACTGAATTCAATGTCACACCAACAAAGACTTATCAGCAAGACAGGTATTTAAGGAGATTTAGAAACAGTTATTTAACTGTTGGGTGGAAGAGGAAGTGATGTGTGTGGGAATCAGATTTGGGAGAACCAGAGATGGGTTCAGCCATTCTGGTGAAAAATATTGTTTGGCTAGGCTTACGTAGTAGTACCCAAGACATATTTCAAATGTAGTGTAGAGCTTTCAGCATCTGGTTGACAATAAAGATTTGGCAGAGAGGAAGGATTCAAGGTTGAGTGCCAGGTTTATGGATTCAACAACTAGATATATGGTGAGGACAGCAAACTGAATTCTACTTTGATCATGCTGAGTTTGTATTCCAAATTGGAGTTCCTGAGCAGGCAGTTCAACATATAATCCAGTAGTACAAAAATGTCAAGTTAGATGTTTTCTTATAACTATTAATATCATTAATTATAATGTCATTAATAGTCAAAATTTGGTTTCTTTTAAGAGTTAACTAAAGGGTACTATTAATAATGCCAGGACAGCAAACATAAACCAGAATTGTCTCGTTTAACTCATCATGGCCCTTGGCAGATATTCAAAGGTCAAACAAATAAAGCATTGTCAGCAAAGGAACAGAGAAAGAGCAATTAGTAAGGAAAAAGGAAAACAGAGGAAGTATGGTGTCACAGAAGCCAAATATTACTGAGGTCATTTCACTTGTTTCTCCATTGTTTAGTTACATCCTTTATTATATACTTCTACAGTATCCTGTACATTTTCTCCGTGACACTTATCATCATTGGAATTCTATGATCTTATGTTTATTTTTCAGTCTATGGATGGAGTGCCTGACACATGGCTAGCAACCAACAAATATTTATTGGACGAATGGTGAACAGTTGATGAAAGTGAAATGTACCTAAGGAAATTAACAAAACAGAGATCTTCAGTTTCCTTTCCAAGAACTGCTTTGGTGGAACACTGAGAAACTGAGTTAATCTGCATTGAGAAGAGAAGTGAATGGGAGGCAAGAAAGGGAAGACCAGACCCTAAGAACTGACATCACTGTCAAGAAGTTTGGCTCTGACCCAACCGCTTAATGGACACCTGTTCCAAGTTGATAGATTGTTTCTTTGGGTCCCAGGAAAATGTCAGCTTGTGGTAGTTTTCTCTGAAAGTGATTTCACTAGATAAGGGCAGACATGCCTCATTTATGAGATTTTAAATGACTATGAAGTGGTTCCAAATGATATTATGAGGCTGACACACTGCCTACTATGCTAAGGAGGCAACCTTTCCAAATGATATTACTTATTTTGCCTAGTATGTATGTAGTTCCCTGGCATTTGCATAGCTTTCTTGAGTTGCCTTTTTGCAATTTTGCCATATTTTAATTTAGAGATATAACCAAAAATTTCTTTTGTGTCAAAATGTAATATTTAGGACAAGTATTTTAAGATATTTCATGTCTATTCACTTAGGAGTTAAAGTTGTGCAACCCATGGGGTCAGCATTGTGGTGTAGCAAGTAAAGCCACAGCCTGAGATGCTGGATTCCCATATGAGTGCCAGTTTGTGTACTGGCTGCTCCATTTTTATTCCAGCTCCCTGCTAAAGGCCTGAGAAAAGCAGCAAAAGATGGCCCCAATGCTTGAGCCCCTGCTACCCAAGTGGGAGACCCAGATGAAGCTCCTGGCTCCTGGCTTCAGCCTGGTCCCAGCCCCAGCCATTGTACTGTCTAGCCTTCTCTCTAACTCTTTCAAATAAATAATTATGTTTTAAAAAGTCTTCAAACTGCGAACAAGTGAAACCACCAAAGAATTTTGTGATTTGATCAGTCGTTTGTCAGATCAGCAAGCATTTTTATTTCCACTTTGCTTACTAATGGCATTTTCGAGTAATAGCTATCTGTATTCCAACTCTTTTTTACCCCATATCATTATTGTGGAAGACAATGTATTTTATATTACTCAGAGCCTCTATGTCAAGTGCTGTATAAGCCATTTCTTTTTGAATATAGAGCTGGGAAAAATTATATCTCTAGAGAAATGTTAACATATCTTCTTTCCTCTGATAGGATGTTTTGAATCTAACCATGTCTCCTTTCTTCAATGGCTGTCAGGAAGCACATTTTTATCTTTCAATTTTCCATTTTTATATTACTATTTTATTATAGGTTTTATTTTTGTGGGATTTTTCTAGACCTTCAATGGAAACACATAGAATGGATTTCATCCCAATCTTATTCAATTTGGTGCTTCCTTCTCACCCATCAAGTAAGATAATAGAGTCATTGTTGCCAAGAAAAATGAAGTGATATGCAAGAAATGTTTATAACAATAATGGTGTTAAAATACATTAGACACACGGGTACACACATATGTATATATATATATGTATATGTACATAAATACACATACATGCATATATATACATATATACATATATGTATATATACATGTGTGTATATGTGCGCGTAATTTTGATACAAAGGTAATTTAAAACTTTCAAGTTATCTTCCAATCAAGGATTTCTGTCCATGGGAATAAATACTTACTTTTACTGAAAGATTCCTATCACCTGTTCTTGTATTACCTCTGCTACTGAAATCTCCAGTTTGTGTCTTTTACAAATGTATCTGAAAAAAAATCCAACAAAAACCAAATAACAAACGAAACAGAAGAAATACACACTGCTTCTCAATGGTTACACATATGAAAACATAATCATGTGCATATAGATTATTGATTTCCTTTAAGTAAGTGAAGCCAGAATTTATAAGAAATAGATTCCAGTAGAATATGCCAATGAATAACTATGTAAACCAGAACTTTCTAGTTTTGGGATATGTATCAGGGTTCTAATATAGTTCGCCACTTATGTTAAAACAAATCACTGCCTTACCCATCTATCAACTTATTTCAGTTCCAAGGACAATGTGGTATTGTATTTCATCATTTCTTTTTTTTTTTTTTCGTTTTTCCTTTTTTTTTTAACTTTTATTTAATGAATATAAATTTCCAGTATACAGCTTATGGATTACAATGGCTTCCCCCTCCCATAATTTCCCTCCCACCCGCAACCCTCCCCTCTCCTGCTCCCTCTCCCTTTCCATTCACATCAAGATTCATTTTCAATTCTATTTATATACAGAAGATCAATTTAGTATAAATACTTCAACAGTTTGCACCCACATAGAAACACAAAGTGAAACATACTGTTTGAGTACTAGTTATAGCATTTAATCAAAATGTACAGTACATTAAGGACAGAGATCCCACATCAGGAGCAAGCGCACAGTGGCTCCTGTTGTTGACCCAACAAATTGACACTCTAGTTTATGGCGCCAGTAACCACCCTAAGCTCTCGTCATGAGTTGCCAAGGCTATGGAAGCCTTCCAAGTTCCCCGACTCTGATCATATTTAGACAAGGTCATAAAAGACAGGTTGAGGATAGTAACCAATGATCCTAAGAGTGGCCTTAACCAGGTCTGAACAATTATACAGCATTAAGTGGGGAAGAGGACCATCAGTACACACAGGTTGGGAGTAGAGCCATTGGTGGTAGAGTAGAGGTTATGATTACAAAGGAATGAGGCCCAAGTGGACTAGACAGGGTCTAGAACAAAGGACAGAGTCATTATTAGAGGAGCTAAGAAAGGTGCTGTCTAAGCTACAAGTAATTTTTCTGATTGAGAGGCAAATAGAACCTGATAGAAGGGGCTTGATAATAATCTGTTGGGCTTTAGGCCTTGTAAGTTAAGAGGCCCAGACCTATCTATCTCTTCACATGGGGTATATCCTAAGGGAGGTGTGAACCTCCTAGGGGAAGGCACTCTGTTGACTTTCATTACTTGGCTGGCCTGGGAGGAGAGCTGGCCAGGTAAAGGCAGGGGGCATCTCTAACAAGAAATTTACAGTTCTGCCTTCAGTGGTGCTGACCCTACTTGGCTGTCCCCTCAACTGCAGTGGTCACTTTGGAAGTTGGGCTGAGTGAAGGGCTTTTCAGCTTGGAGCCAATAAGATCTGTGGCTCTGACCTGGGCATCCTTCGATTCCAGGGCAGGTCCATTTCCAGTGATCCAACTCTTGGCAGAGCTGCCAGGGCTCTTCACAAGCTGACTTCTGCTGAAGCCCAGGCTTACCACATTGAAAGCCACTGCAGTGGACTGGCCTGTTGGGTCTCCTTTCTTTTAAAATATGTTTTTTGTGTTCACAAGCTTACTCATCAAAAGTAAAGTTTTCTCTATCATTGTTTATGATAATGACATCTTCAGAAAAGAAAATTTTTAAAATAACCTTTTATTATATTAGTAAACTATTAATAAAAATTGTCAGTTTCTTAGCTCTTTATATCAACTGTCTATCAATTCATTCACCAGAGGTCAACATTTAGATATTGTCTTGCTTGATTACTTTCATTAAGTACTTTAGAATTTCACAAACAACTAATTAACCTTTTGAACCCCATTAAGGAATAGTGAGGAGGAAGACAATTACTGAGACATGAATTTGGTCAGCAGGTTAAAGCTAATACATTATTATTAGGAAAGAAAAAAATCCCCTCTAATCTTTTTAATGACTGCTGATGATCAGAGCATCTGTGCTAAATCATTTGTTTACAGTAACTCACATCTGGAAGAGAGGGCTCCAAATAAGAGCTGAGTCATTGACTCTACATTAACCCAGAGGACAATGGCTGCTTCAAAGTCACCGGCATCAATCCTTATTGCATTAGGAGTGGCTACAAATTACACTTGTGGATATTCACATAACACTTAACAGTCTGCAGAGGGCTGTCACCTACATCATTACATTTGATCCTTAAAACATTTCTGTGAGGTGGATGGCTCGATATTATGATCTCCATTTCAGAGACAAATAAAATGACAGAAAAATTAATGACTTCTTGAGTATCTTGCAGCTGGTAAGTAGTGGAGGCCAGCTTCAAGCAGTGATTCTGCCACAGTACTTTTTCCCAATGTCACAACTTGATGGTCCTGTGTATTAACTGAGGATCCTCTCTCTTCCAGGCAAGTCACTTTCCCTTTTTTTAGACTCAGTTATATTTTGTCTGGATATAATAAATGATGGCTTTATGGAAAGTCCGATGACCCTTCTAGCCCAAATGATCTGCAAATCTATTCTAAATACACATTCTTGGGTTATCAATATTCACCAGTCTTTAGAAATTAGTATATTTCTTCTTCCCTTTTTAAGGGGTGTTCCTGATAATTGTTAATCTGAGTGACCTGCCAGTCTTATTGTTCCATTAGAAAAATATTCTGCCTAAACACATTACTACAGTGAATATTATGAGAAAACATATAAAATTTGGTTGTCAAATATTGACTGAGAATTAACTGTCTAGAGAGACATTCTCAGAATTGAGGTACAGAAAAGCAGGATGGAAATTAAAAAAAAAATGTTCTCTAGATGGGTAACCCAATTAAACTGAAAAGTTTCCAAATTTCTTTTAATCCTGATTAGTTATGGCTTCTTGAGAGATTAGGGAGTGAAAATGTATGAGAAAAGAGAGGAGAGTGCAGACATTGGAAAGATGAGGAAGAATTCATATGTATGCTACACAAATGAGCTGAGAGGAAGAGAAAAAAATGTGCTGTGCTATGTAAAAGGAGGTAGAAGACTCGCTTGGAATGGACCAGCAAAGCAGAAACAGCAGGCAAAAATAGTTACCCAAACTCCAGTAAGATAAGAAGTAAGAAGTTGAGAAGAAGGCCTGTGACAGAGGAGAGCAGAAGTGTCTTCTCACTCTGGAGATAAATAAATGGAGGGTCTGGAAATTTTTGCAGGGTTTCCAGATTTAGAAAATGAAAGTACATGTTGCTCAGTCAAAATCTGAATTTCTTATAAAAGCATTTTTAATGTATGTCGCATGCAATATTTGGAATATACTCATGTTCAAAGATAATTGCTGCTTATCTGAAAATGGAGTTTACCTGAGCACCTCATTTTTTTTCTGACTATCCTATTTGCAGCAGAGATGTTAACCAAGACTTCTAATGGGAGAAGTGTTTCCAAGAAGGTCGTAGCAGACTAGTAGATAAGAGAAAGATGTTCGGTAGAGAACTATAGGATGATTCAAAATAGGCAGTGTGCGTGCAGTCCTCTTCAGTCTCCAGTTTTAAGTTGCAACACGTGGAGATCTTGGGGATGCCTTCCCAGCTACCTAGGTCTTGGATTCCAAATTAGTGACACTACAACTAACTCTTTGGGGTGTTGTGAAGAATAAATGTGTGCATACATGTAAGTGTGCATGGAGGAATATTAAGATGTCTCAGGTATTTACATACATAATATGTGTAAATGAAATTTGTTCATTTAATATATTTTGGATATTATTACCTGAACACCACATGGTATTTCCTTTATCTTGTATAATATCCAGGAATGATTAATAAAAAACACTAAGAATTTTCTAAACTGTCCAGTAGTCATATGGACAGATACTGAAAACTGGAAATTAAAAAAGTATGAACTTAGTTTTATGAAATTGAGTTATTAATTTATATTTCCTAACTATTGATTAGTATATGCATTCACTTACATATCCATTCAGCAAGCATTAATTAAGTACTTAATTTTCTAAACAAATATGAAGTAAAAGAAAATGACATGGTGAATTAGCATCCGCTACTGAGTTTTTTATAATAAAAATATTTATTATACAATCTCTTCTAACTCTTATTTCATCTCCTGGATCAAGTTTAGCTTTCAGAATAATACTCTGTCATCCTCAAAGGCAAAGGGAAGGAAGAAATAATTTTCAGTACTCTGAGGATATGAGGGAAAAAAGTGTTTTTTCTTTTAAAGGGGTTTTAGTTTGAGCCTGAATGTGACCACCTTTTATTCTGATTTTTTTCCCATTTTCTGACTGGATGGAACAAGATAAGGTACTCAGTCTCTCTCCTCTACCCACACGTAAGGTGCAGCTTGTAGGTATGCTAAATTAGTACAATGATACAGGCTGTTTGTATCCTAGACTCAATTTCCAAATAAGTGGGCATCATGAATAAAATATTAGTTTTGTCAAGAACCTAGGGAGATGAATCTGTAGTTAAGAGACAGCACTAATATTTATATGCACGCGTGGCATGTGTGTGTGCACACACAGAGGAACTAGAAGCACTTCTGTGCTCAAAGACATTTGAACATGTCTGAGTTCATTATTCTCTTCTGTAGAATACATCTCAAATGATAAGAATGATAAGGAAAGAACATTAGCCTGAAATTCTGGAACCCTGCATTTTGAGTATGACATTCCCCACTAGAAATATAAGGTGGAAAAGATCCAGAATCTCTTAATAGAAGCTGGTAAAGAAGAGAGATAAAAATGATTAAGCGTAACTTTTTATCATGTTGCCTTGTTAAGATGTAATAATATACACTATTTTAATCTATAATTTGCAAAAATATCTAAGATTTGTGTTGTTCTTAGTGTTATCCTTTTCCCATTTACACAGCTAAACTTGATCCAAGAAATGACAGTTTTAGTTAATTTTCTCCTGAATTTATAGGACTGCATTGCATTCTCTAAAAAATACTTCAAAGATTTCAGAGGGGCCGGCACTGTGGCACAGTGGGTTAATCCTCCACCTACGGCACCAGCATCCCATATGGATGCCGGTTCTAGTCCCAGCTGCTCCTTTTCCAATCCAGCTCTCTGCTGTGGCCTGAGAAAGCAGAAAATGGCCCAAGTCCTTGGGCCCCTACACCTGCATGGGAGACCCAAAAGAAGCTCCTGGCTCCTGGATTCGGATAGGCGCAGCTCCAGCTGTTGTGGCCATTTGGGGAGTGAACCAACAGAAGGAAGATCTTTCTCTCTGTCTCTCCATCTCACTGTCTGTTACTCTATCTCTCAAGTAAATAAATACAAAAACATAAAAAAAAAGATTTCAGAAAATAAGTTAAGTATCTAATGTTGTCCCCCAAAATGAAGAATGTCAAAAACAGTCTACTGTTTGTTGTCAAAAACCAACAATACACAACTGATGCGCCTCTGCTATGCATCTTATCTAATTCATAAATAACTTGATGAATAATATCTAAAAAGGAAACATTGAGATTGCTACTTGCCTGAAAAGTTAGGTACAAAGCTAATGTGTTTAAGTGGACATGAAAGTTTCGTTTGTCCTCTAAGATAGTTGAGCCAGATTTGTTACTTGAGTATAATGAAAAATTATATAAATATTTTAACTTCTTAGTATATTGTAAAAGAATGTCATATAGTTTGTATCAGATATAAAATAGTCTGCATGTCACATATTATAACATTAAAATGTGTATTTTTTAATTTAAATGTGACTTCTATTGTAGGAGAATATTCTATTAGACTCTCCACTTATTAATCTGGGTTGCAATATTTAAAAGCAAAAATTCTATACAATATATTTTACTCTCTGATGAAAACATAATAATTTGATTTAAAATTTGTGGCAACAGTACCAACAGAGATAGATACATACAGAGGGAAACAGATATTGGGCAATAAGTTTAAGTGACTATAAGAAGATTTTCTTGGTTTTGGATCTCCCAGATTCTACTGAGAGAGCAGCAGTGAAGCTAGATGACCCGAGGCATTACCGTAAGTAAATATGTTATTGCAGAGTGTGACACAGCCTTGACTGAGAGTGATGGTGCAGAATGCAGCTTAGAGAGTTGCCTAGTCCATTCAGGCTTCTAGAATACAATACCGTAAGCTGGGTGGCTTATTTAGAAAAAGAATTATTTCTCACAGTTATGGATGCTGAGAAGTCGAAGATCAAGGGAGATTTTGTGTGTGGTGAACGCTCAGTTTTGGTTTATAGAGGATGTGTTCTTTCTGAATCCGCATATGGTTAGGAGGGGTGAGGTATCTCTCTTGAGCCTCTTTCACAAGGGCACAAATTCCATTTATAATGGTTCTGCCTCATGACCTAATCATTTCCCAGAGACACTACTTCTTCCTAATGCTATCATGTTTGAAGTTATTATTTTAATATATGAATTTTAGGGGTGTGTAAACATTCAGACCATATCAGGGGAAAAGAAAAAACAGCTCAAACTGCTTTGATATGGTAGAGAAGTGGGTAGATAAATAAAGACATGATCCTAAGATACTGGACATGTGAACACATTGATAATTGGTTTTCTTTCTTTCTTTTTTTTTTTTAACAGGCAGAGTGGACAGTGAGAGAGAAAGAGACAGAAAGGTCTTCCTTTACCGTTGGTTCACCCTCCAATGGCCGCTGCGGCCAGCACACCATGCTTATCCGAAGCCAGGAGCCAGGTGTTTCTCCTGGTCTCCCATGCGGGTGCAGGACCCAAGGACTTGGGCCTCCTCCACCACACTCCCGGGCCACAGCAGAGAGCTGGCCTGGAAGAGGGGCAACCAGGACAGAATCCGGCGCCCCGACTGGGACTAGAACCCGGTGTGCCGGCGCCACTAGGCGGAGGATTAGCCTTTTGAGCCACGGTGCCAGCCAATAATTGGTTTTCAAAAATGTAATTTAAGAAGTGAAAACTCTTTTGAGCATAGATGATGTACCATCTACTCTGAAGGCAACCATGTATTGAAATGAGTTTGGTGATCAGAGAAACATTAACCTGTTTTGTAACCCTTATTGTTCCCACAATGTCTAAAATATAGCATGTATTACAATGAGTTGTATGTTAAGTTTATATGCCTATCTCATTTCAATGAGTATAGTATCTTTGAAAATAAGGACATCTCACTATTGCAGCACCTGGTAGAGCGCCAGGAACTTTGGAGGAAATAAATAGATGAGAATTAAACCTTTTCTCAATATATTATTACCTCTCTTTTTAGTGAAATTATTCTCTCTCTTTCCCCATTAAAATATTTGCTCCTTGTAGTCAGAAACCACTTCCTGAATGTAGCAGACACTAGGTTTATCTTTTCTAGGTAAACACTTTCAATTTTTCTAACCTTAGCCTACTCTGTTTTTATTATTGGAATTTCACTATGTTAAAATTATCTCCCAAGTCACATTTCATCTCTGAGAACTATGTGGTTTTGTTTTGCAAATAATATAGTCTGCACATATTCCAATTACTCTTACCCGTAACTGTTTGAATGATTGCTACAATAACTTTACTTTTGTGCTTAAGGTACCAAATACTATTTTTTTGTAATACAGAATGTCCTTTAATACTTCATTTATTTATTTATTTTACCACTTGGATATCATAATAATGTCTAAATAAAGAAGTTGAATGGGGGCCAGCTGTGTGGTGCAACGGGTTAATGCCCTGGCCTGAAGCACCAGCATCCCATATGGGTGCCTGTTCGAGTCCTGGCTGCTCCTCTTTCGATCCAGCTCTCTGCTCTGGCCTGGGAAAGCAGTAGAACATGGCCCAAGTCTTTGGGCCCCTGCAACTGCATCGGAGACCCAGAGGAAGCTTCTGACTCCTGGTTTTGGATCGGCGCAGCTCCAACCATTGTGGCCATTTGGGGAATGAACCATTGGATGGAAGACCTCTCTCTCTGCCTCTGTCTCTCTGTAACTCTGCCTTTCAAATAAATAAATAAATCTTAAAAAAAAGAAGTTGAGTGGAGCTGAGTTTTGTTTTTGGTATCATGCGTCAATAGCAGTGTTTTTCTTCATGTTTTGTTCATTTAAAAGATGTATTTATTTATTTGAAAGGCAGAGTTGCAGATAAGGAGAGACAGTGAGAGAGAGAGAGAGAGAGAGAGAGAGAGAGAGAGATTTTCCATCTGCTGGTTCACTCCTTAGATGGCCACAAAACCCTGGCATTGGGCCAGGCCAAAGCCAGGAGCCAGGAGCTTCTTCTGTGTCTCCCACTTGGGTGCAGGGGCCCAGGCATAAAATCAAACATTAGCTTTTCTTAGCTTCCAATCTTATACCTAAAGAATTCATCTTTTTAGGACACTCATGAAAATAGCAAACAGCATATTGCTTCTGTTTCATTTGCTGTTTGTCATTGATGGTTGCACCATATGGTTTTTGTTCACAAATATCTCCTCTCATTGACATGATTAAATAATTTATTATTTATGAAGGTGCTGCTGCAGACTGACAAAACAACAGTTCTTCTGTTAAAATTTTTAAAAAATACATTTAAGAAGAAAATTATACTTAGTTCCAAAATGATGCCTCATTTTTCAATACATTATATTTTAGTGAACTATAATTAAATGCTTTCAATAAAATTCATTATTTGTTAAGTACTCCACAAATCCCAGGCAGATATAGTTTAGTTTGGCTATTGAAATGGAAAACCAGGGGTCAACTATCTTTTCAGAGGTGATTAATTATTGTTTATCTGCAATCCTAAGAGAGCATTTAGCAAATTGAGGCTTGTAATGCTAAATAGCCCTAATCGATCACTTAGTCACACTTGGGTGATTGCTAATTAGTCATAGCAGATAACTAGGTGCAAGTACAAAGAATAGACCCACTTGATTAGCTACAAAGGGGAAGCCAAAACAGAAAGAAAGCTGTGAGTGCACAGTCCAGGTTGAAACTGATTAATTAGGCAGCAGGAATAAAAAGTTTTTAACACATGTTTCTGAAAAGTGGTATCTCTAAATAGATGCAATTATATATCTAATAGTTAAGTTGGGTTATATCTGTCTGTTTTTCCATAAGTAACTTCTTTCAATATTAGGGGAACCTCCTCAAAAAAGAGGGCCATAACAATCTTTCTGACATTTCCAGGAGGAATATTTTCAAAAATTACTTAAGACAATTTATGGATTAATTTTATAGTTTTTCTCCTTTAGCTGTTGTTTCCACATTGAAGTAGGTTTGATATAGCATCAACTCACATTTTCACATTACACATTAAGCAAGTAAATAAAGCACTCATTGGTAACTGGTCTCCTCTTGGGAAAAATTGGAACAAGAAACTATAACAGACAGGAGGTTGCCACTGGGATTTTAAGAGATCTGAAGAAAGTGTGGGTGTGAGTTATTTTATTGGGCAATAAAACCATGGAAAGAAGACACTCTTTCAAGTCTCATCACTTAAGAGGGAAAGTGGCAGAAGTCCTTCAACAATCTACTTTGTGAGATCCATGAATACAGCATGGCCTAATAGTTTACAGGAAAAGAAAAATAGTTTGGGACCAACTTTGTGGCACAGCAAGTTAAGTGCTGCTTGTGATGCCAACATCTCCTATGAGTGCTACTTTGAGTCCCAGCTACTCCACTCTTCCAATGAATCTTCCTGCTAATGTGCCTTGGAAAGCAGTGAAAGACTGCCCACATACTTGGGTTTCCACCACCCAGGTGGGAGGCCCAGATGGAGGTCCTAGCTCCTAGCTTCAGCCTGGCCCAGACCTGGATGTTGCAGCCAATAGAAAGTGAACCACTGGATGGAAGATCTCTCTCTTCCTCCGTTTGTCCCTCTCTCTCTGTAACTCTACCTTTCAAATAAATAAATACATAAAAGTTTTATAAAAGAAAAAATGTTTTATAAAACATTTCATATAGCATAACATGCAGTCCCTGTAGTAGCAATAGTTGTTAATTAGTTTTGAATGACCAGGGCATTAATTTATTTAGATTTTTTTCACTAATCATCAAGTACATGGAAATGAGAAAATAAATGGTATGCTTAACGGTGATACACACTGAAGTTTATTATTAAAGTTTCAACATTTAATTGCCATGTGATATTAGATAACTTAAGCTCTTTAAGTATCAGTTTCCTCATCTAATTGTGAGAATTAAATTAAAAGAAATATACAAAGAGCTCAGTAGAGTTCCTGGCATGTGTAGGTGCTCAACAAAAATCAGGTTCCTCATTCTCCCCACCTCAGCCCATTAGTTTATGAAAATCAGCATCACTCGCCTGAAGAATTTCACCTTCATCTTGCTAAAGAGAGTTTGCCAATTAGTTTTATCCTTAATTTATAATCTGTCTTTTCAAATAGTAGCACTTATATGGGAAACACATCCAAAGAAATTGAGATTAATAGCTGACCTAGGCAGTATTATGTTAATTGAACATGATTTATTCTAAGCATTGTCAATCTCTGTTTTCCTTGAGTCGAGTAGATTATGTTGTTCCAAATTCAAGTGATTATTTCCAAATAAAACATTTTATAGCCTTCAAACATTAGTAAAGTGTTCTACTGTCCTCTCATACATAGATACAGCTCCACAACTTACATATTAAATCTCTGTGGCATTATAACTTCTTGAATAAAAAAGGTAAGATTTGTTCATTGGGAGAGGGAGGGTAAGTCAAGTAGCCTCTGTTACCAGAGGCTGTAATTAATAGAGAAATTATTACTGCTATTAATAAAGAAAGTACACATTCTCATAGCCACTAGAACTAGTGAATGAGGAAGGGAAGCAATGGGAAGAGGAAGAGAAGAGGAACCAAAAAATACAATAATGGAGAGGGAGGGTGACAGGAAGGGAAGTATCATTATATTCTAGAATTGTATCTATGAGCTATTGTTGCAGTTGATTTCTCAACAACATTGCAGTGGATTTGTTTCTGAGAGGATCAGTGTGGTGGGGGCAAGAGGCGCGGAGTCACCACACAGACCCCGGGAGTCGGGTGAAAGCAGGCTTGAGGCAAGCAGCCTGCAGACTAGTTTATTTCAGTTGGTACAACAGCTTATATAGCCAAGACCAGCCAATCTGGTCAAGGGGCGGTCTATGCCCCAACCAATCACAGCCTGTTGCCAGGCAGTTTCCAAAGCCATCCAATCACAGCCTGTTGCCAGGCAGGCTCCGTTGCCAGGTGGGTTTCAAAGCCATTCCTGAGTAACTGATGCTCGCTTGCCAGTGGCCACCTTGGCATGGCCTTCTCATTCCACTACATTTCCCCCTTTTCGTTTAATTTTGAGCAATGGGAGGCATGATTCTTGGCCATACCATTGTTGACCCCGTTTCCATGTGGTCTCCGTACGCAGCTGTGCCTGTCTTACATTGTCCCCCAGGGGATCTTACCTGTCATTGACTAACCAGCTCTCAAATCGAGAGACCACAGGATTGCTTGCTCAGATAGGGGTAGGAATGAGGAATAATGGTTATCAGGAATGGCATGACCGCACACTGGCTGTGGGCTGTTTGAGTGGCTGACCAGAGCTAGTGGGGTACAAAACAGTAACAGATATGGCTATGGGCAGTTTCTCAGGGTAGGATGATAGGGCAGGTGCATCTGCTCACAAGGTGGACTCTCAGTCTTGTTCAGCTGGTTCTGGTTGGCTGTCAGTTGCAGGCTTGATGTTTCTGGCTGGTACCCAAATGGGCTGTCCTGCATTCTCTGGAAAGACACAAACATATCCTCGACCTTTGGTTAGCAGAGGGTGTGATCCTTTCCATTCTCCTGTCAGGGGGTCTTTCCACCTAATCATAAGGGCTGGGGTCTGGGATAAAAAGGGTCCCTAGTGTTTATAAGCTGGGCTGATCTCTTGGGGATCAAAAGTAAGAAAATTGATAGTGAAAAGGACCTCAGTCAAAGCAAGCTGTGGGTCTGAGGGCATATGTTTGTTTTTCTGTCTTTGTAAGAGATCTTTAATCGTCCTATGAGTTCTTTCAATGATTGCCTGTCCCTGTGGGTTGTATGGGATACCTGTGGCAGACTGTATGTTCCAAGATTTCAGGATAAATTCCTGTCATGTATACGCTGGCCCGTGTTGTTGCCAAATAACTCCTAAGGGGGCCTTGAAGGTAGATATGGTTATGGCAAATAGAGGCACCTCAGGGGAAAATGTTGTACCTTTTCTGTGGCAATAGACAAACCCAGGAATTGTAAATTTCTTACTGTCTCACTTAGGCATTCAGAGTTGCTGCATTCTTGTGAGCAAGTAAGATATCATCCACATAATGTATGACCAAGCACTGATATTTAAGTGTGCTGGTCACATGGGAAACGTATCTTTGGCAAATGACAGGGCTATTTTTCATGCCTTATGGGAGTACTGTCCACTCGAATCTTTTTGCAGGGAGCTGGAAATTGGGCTCCCATACTCTAAAGGCAAAGTAAGCCTTATCCTACTCCACAATGGGAATGGAAAAGAAACAATCTTTGATATCAATGGTAACTATGTGATATCCATTAGGAATGGCCCCTGGTTGGGGAATACCAGCCTGGAATGTTCCCATCTTTTTTATGTCTTTGTTAATGGCTCTCAAATCCTGTAGAAGCCTATATTTTCCCTTTTTTAGCATAGTAAGGTCTTTGATGGGTGTTGGAATCCAGGGCCTGAATTCTGCATCCGCTCCTACATTAACAGCAAACGTGCCGGTGGGATGGGGTCTAGCAGCTGCCCTAAGAGCTTGGGGTGCCCAAGTACTGCCACAAATGTGGGGATCCTCACTGGGTGTGGATGGGATGACCTCACATAAGTGATTGTCTAGAGGTCCTCTAAGTTCATCCCACGGGTATGTGGGGGGTGGCTGACTAGGCATTGCTACATTGTTTGCTACCTTGTTTGCTACATTGCTTTTTTCACTGTCGGAGCTCTCTCCCTAAGTCATCAACTGTTGTCTGTGAGACAGATGCCTGGAGTGACAGGCTCTTATCACTCACAGATTCACTATGTTTGGTAATCTGTATGCGCTTCTGAGAGGGGGGTATCTTTCCCATGTCTGAGTGCTTAAGAGCGGCATAGCACACCAACTCTAGCCAAAGGAAAGACATGTACAGCACTGCTGCCGTAACAAAGCAAATTCCTAGCACCTCAGCTGTGGATGGCATTTTGCAGGAGGTTTCCCTACGTTAGACAAACAGACAGTGGTGTATCAGATCGTACGTATGTCCTGTGCTTAGTGGGGGACTTCCTTGATTCGTTAGGTCAAGGCCGTATGCCCACACGGTGTCTCTGGAGCGTCACCTCTCTCAAGTGAGGGAAGATGACTTGGTTCCGAATTCTGGGATGATCAGTCCCTTATGTGAATTCACCAGGCGAACCGAAAGTAAAAGGAGGAGCCAAGAAGTGGCGGACGGTTCTGGGCGGTGTGTGCTAACCTGGGGTCACTTAGACCGAGGACAAGGACAAGGAAAGGGGCGTAGGAGGGGGTTCTGTGCTCACCCTCACAGAACCGAACAGCACACCAAACACCGAGGGGCCTTCTTACCGACATCCAGCCGAGTCGGACAGGCTGTCTTTCTCTCAGTCACGTTGGCACGCCAGATGTTGCATCTGATTTCTCAACAATGTTGCAGTGGGTTCATTTCTGAGAGGAGTTGCATGGTGGGGGCAAGAGGTGCGGAGTCAACACACAGACCCCGGGAGTCGGGTGAAAGCAGGCTTGAGGCAAGCAGCCTGCAGACTCGTTTATTTCAGTTGGTACAACAGCTTATATAGTCAAGACTAGCCAATCTGGTCAAGGGGTGGTCTATGCCCCAACCAATCACAGCCTGTTGCCAGGCAGTTTCCAAAGCCATCCAATCACAGCCTGTTGCCAGGCAGGCTCCATTGCTAGGTGGGTTTCAAAGTCATTCCTGAGGAATTGATGCTGGCTTGCCAGCAGCCATCGTGGCATGGCCTTCTCATTCCACCACAAACTATATCATTATATTCTTAGAATTGTATCTGTGAACAAAGAGAAGAATCTCTTCTCTTTGTATTAATATGACATTAACATGAAAAAAAAATAAAAAATACGATGAAATCAACCCCCTCCAGCATAAATAAATGCATACATGGAGGCATGCATGCATATATTTAAGGGTTATCATATGTCAATAACTCTTTTGGCCACATTCTTCCATGAATATTATGCCATATAATTGTGAAAAAATGCTATGATGTGTATTATCATTGTCTATATTCTATAGATGATGAAATTGATACATATGAGGAGGGTAATTAAATTACCGAAGGTTATAGAGCTAGCATATGATGTTTTTTGTGTTTGAATCTGACAATAACAAGTAGAAGACAGAAGCCTAGAATTCCTTCCAGGTCTTCTTTGTGGGTGGTAGGGACCCAAGTATTGGACCATCCCCTGCTGCCTCCCAAGGTATACTTTAACAGGAAACTGGATCACAAGTGGAGTAGCCTAGACTCAAACAGGGCACTCAATATGGGATGCAGATATTCCCAGCAGCAACTTAACCAGTGTGCCCAGTGCCTGCCTCTCCACTGCTTTTGAAAACCTAACTAGAAGTATTGGTGATTAATAGCAGGAACAAAATTGAGCAGTAATTTCTGGGTTCCTAGGCTGGAAAGTTCTCCCATTTTTACAATATATAGAACAAGTAGATAACAAAGACCATGTAAATGCTCTCAGGAAGGGAGCAAAGAGCAGAGATACTAAAGAAGAATCATGGTAATTTTCACATTAATGGGTGAATTCTAGAAAGGTCACCATAGGAAAAATGTGGTAGGAACTTTGATAATTAGTTCATTAGGAAGACTGTGAAGGAAGTGTTGTTGAATAGGTTAGATTTCAGGTCTAAATTAGGAAAAAGAGTAGTGATCAAATGAAAGCCTATTTAGACAGTGGCTGGTATAGTGGTAAATGATAGTGGACCTTTCGAACTGAAGGTTGGAGGAAGGGGATGGAACATTGCTCCAGGAGCAATTTCTTTGTTTGTGTGTTTGCTTGTTTTTGAGGAACTAGTAAGATTTATTTTTATTTATTTTTTCTGCTCTAAATAGAATCAGCTTTTCTTTATTTTTTTCTTTTTTAAAAATTTTATTTAAAGTATACAAATTTCATGTATACAGATTCAGGAAGAGAGTGATACTTCCCATTCTACTCTCTCTTCCTCCCACATTTCACCCTTCCTCCTCCTTCTTTTAATCCCTCTCTTAATTTTTAAAATAATCTACTTTCAGTTTACTTTAAACTCATAAGTTTAACTCTATACTAACTCAAGAGTTCAGCGAATAGTAAAAAGAAGAAAAACACTGTTCAGGACGGTAAACAATCATCAAATCTCAAAATGTCAATTTCGCTCCAACACATCATATTTTAGGTGCTCCATGATATTGCACTGCCCATCTCCCCAGCCTGGCAAAGTCCTCATCCTTTAAGACCCAAATCACGACTTTTTTTTTTAAGATTTATTTATTTTATTTGAAAGTCAGAGTTACACAGAGAGGAGAGGGAGAGAGAGAGAGAGAGGGAGCGAGAGAGAGAGAGAGAGAGAGAGAGAGAAAGAGAAGTCTTCCATCTGATGGTTCACTCCCCAAATGGCTGCAACGGCTGGAACTGTGCTGATCCAAAGCCAGGAGCCAGAAGCTTCTTCCAGGTATCCCACGTGGGTGCAGGGGCCCAAGGACTTGGGCCATCTTCTACAGCTTTCCCAGGCCATAGCAGAGAGCTGGAAGGGAAGTGGAACAGCCGGGTCTCGAACCGGCACCCATATGGGATGCCGGCGCTTCAAGCCAGGGCGTTAACCCACTGCGCCACCATATCAAGTCTTGTCTTTGACTTCTCTGCTAAAGTGGGTAGTTTATGTTTCAGAGGACGCACTACCAACTATCTTACTTATCTAATTATTTCTCACCCCCATATCGAACCCTTGGAGCCAGAAAGTGATGCTTATAATAAATTTATGGCAGTACATGAAATATTCTATAGTTTTAGTGAATTAACAGATTGGAAATGAAATGATATTCCAGACAGATTAAACACAGACTTATTTCTTAGATTGTAACTGTTTTTTTTTCCATTAAAATTATATGAATTCTAAGTCTCTTGCTCTCCCATCCCACCCTGACCATATGTGTAAAATATATAAAACATCACATGGACAAGATTTATTAAATGTTGTGTCCTCAAATTTTAACACCTGCCTGACAAATACTAAAGGTTCAATAAATATTTGATAAAGTATTTATGAATGAATGAATCAGCAAAAGTACTCTAAAGATAAGAGACAATAGTATTTTCTTAGGTAGTGTGTAAAAACAAAATTAGAAATCCAAAGAGTGATTCTTTTCTAATTCCCTGATGTTTCCTAACAGATGGCTATCTTAAAGGAGATGGAGCTTTGTGGATACCACCAGGTTGCTAATAGGGAATCAGAAACCTGGCAGAAAGCAAAATGAAGATAGGTTGCAAAGGTAAATGTTTCTGTCTAGCACAGACAATAGCAATGCAGACAGTGACTCTATTTGGAGAGTAACTTGACACATTAAGCTTGCCATCTCTGGAAAGTGTCTGAGAAGTATTTGATTAAAGTTCTAGGCCTCATTTTCAGTTGAATAAAATGCAACTTGAATTTCCACACTCATTCTGCTGAACTGCAATATTGTAATGACATTTACTGCACAGGCTCTATTGGTGTTCACTGGGAAGAAGACAGAGCACATCTTCTTAGACAATATTACAAAAATAAGTAAGATGTCAACAGCATTTATTGAAAAGCTGCTTTGTGAGAACCCTTTGCTATCAGCCCTTTTTAGTTCAGGTCACTGAATCTCCCTGAAAAACTAAACTCACCCAACGCCTGAACCCAATTTGAATGGTGCACATATTGCATTTTGAGATGTGACCATACTCAGAAGCTGGGGCAGGTAGTGGGGGTGGGGAGTGTGGTTAGAATATTTCTGTCCAGAATAAGCCAACAGTTTGATGGATTTATAATCTCAATTTTCAAACAGAATTTTATGTCACAAGTGTCTGGAAAGTGTGTAAAACAAAGTTTATTCAAAATGCACTTATCTTTATTCCATACCATTGCCTCCCAGGGCAAGATTCTGAATGCATTTGTTGAATGGGGGGGGGGGGTTAAGTGAATTTTTAAAAATGTTTCTCAGGATATTATGGTGCCTTTTGTCCTCTGTTCTTTGAGAAGAATGGACATAGTGTGACCATTACTATAGAGTGCCCATGCATTGCTCATATCCATAGTATTAGTCTCATGCATAGTATTTTTGCCATACTAAAGAGTATAAGATCAATATTTAAGTCTGACCCAGAGTTTATTTGCTTAGTGACCTTGAGCAAGTAAGTTGATCTTTGTGAACTTCAAATTCTTCATTTCTCAAACAGAAATAACACTAATGTCACAAGTTTACGGGAGATGATCACATGAAAGAAAGTGTACAAAACTGTTAATGGAGTCTTTGTATCAACAAGACTTTCATCAGGAAAACCTGATGCCTTTTATCAGGAAGCCATATAAAACCAGGAATTGAATGCTTACAAAACTTTTGAAAGAGTTTTTTTTTTTTTTTTTGGGGGGGGGGGGGGGCTGGGTGATGAAATCCAGGAAGAACTGTCAGGATATCAAGAGGTACAGTAAGTGCAGGTATGAGTCACTTATAATCTCAGCTACCTGTGACACAAAAGTGAGTTATTTTTAGGAATTTTGGGTGAAGCAAACCTTCACCCGTCCTGTTTCCCCAGGATGCCTCTGCCTCTGATAGAAGATGATAATGGCATTTCTTTCTCTTCAATCTTCGAAATCTTTTTTTATTAAATTTTTATTTAATGAATATAAATTTCCAAAGTACAGATTATGGGTTACAATGGCTTCCCCCTCCCAAAACTTCCCTCCCACCCACAACCCTCCCCTTTCCTGCTCCCTCTCCCCTTCCATTCACATCAAGATTCATTTTCAATTCTCTTTATATACAGACGATCAGTTTAGTATATATTAGGTAATGATTTCAACAGTTTGCCCCCATATAGCAACACAAAGTGAAAAAATACTGTTGGAGTACTAGTTATAGCATTAAATAACAGTGTACAGCACATTAAAGACAAATATCCTACATGATATTTTTTTAAAAATTAATTAATTTTCTATGCCATTTCCAATTTAACACCAGGTTTTTTTTTCATTTCCAATTATCTTTATATACAGAAGATCGATTCTGTATATAATTAGTAAAGATTTCATCAGTTTGCACCCACACAGAACATAAAGTGTAAAAATACTGTTTCAGTACTAGTTATAGCATCACTTCACATTAGACAACACATTAAGGACAGATCCCACATGAGAAGTAAGTACACAATGACTCCTGTTGTTGACTTAACAATTTGACACTCTTGTTTATGGCGTCAGTAATCTCCCTAGGCTCTAGTCATGAGTTGCCAAGGCTATGGAAGCCTTTAGAGTTCGCTGACTTTGATCTTATTCCAACAGGGTCATAGTCAAAGTGGAAGTTCTCTCCTCCCTTTAGAGAAAGGTACCTCCTTCTTTGATGGCCGCGTTCTTCCCACTGGGATCTCACTCACAGAGATCTTTCATTTAGGTCTTCTTCTTTTTTTTTTCTTTTCCATGGTGTCTTGGCTTTCCATGCCTACAATACTCTCATGGGCTCTTCAGCCAGATCCAAATGCCTTAAGGGCTGATTCTGAGGCCAGAGTGTTGTTTAGGACATCTGCCATTCTATGAGTCTGCTGTAGATGAGAGGACTTCTGGCAAGCAAATTAGTAAAATGTGATTTCCAAAAGTTCATGAAGGAGCCTGGAAAGAACTAGAAGTAGTGTACATGCGAAATATATAACTCCCCAAATGGGCAAAGAAAATTTCTTTGTATCTATTAATATCCTGCCTGTGTCAGAAGGCATGGGTCACAGTTAATAAGCCAGAGAATCAGTTTCTTAATATGGATGGTCACGTTGATATGGGTAATTAGAATATAACGGTAAAAATATAAAAGCATTACAGAGATGACACCAAAAACCTAGAGGTCTTGTGAAGCAATGCTGTAGCCATACACTGTGGCTGATGCCTGAGCACTTTATGTCCCTCACACCTAAACTCCTAGGATACCCAGGTCCATTAAATGGGATGGAATGAAACACAGTTGTTTTGATGATCAGAAACATAAGAAGGGGGACGCTGTAACACAGTGGGCCAAGTCACTGCTTATAATATCCACATCCCATATTGGAGTGCCTGGTTTGAATTCTGGCTATATCGATTCCAAATAAACTTCCTACTAATGAGCATGGGAAGGCAGCAGATGATGGCACAAAAACTGTCTCCTTACCACCCAAGTGGGAGATCCAGATGGATTCCCTGGTTCTTGACTTTGGTATAGCCCAGCCCCAGCTGTTGTGGCATTTGGAGAGTAAACCAGCAGATAGAAAATACCTCTCTCCTCTCTCTTGGTTCTCCAACTCCTTTCTCTCTCTCTCTCTCTCTCGCCCCCCCCCTTTCTCTGTGTATATATATGTGTGTGTGTGTTTGTGTGTATAGGTCCCTCTCTCTATCACTCTGCCTTTCAAATAAATAATTAAACATCAAAAATACATGAAAGGACTTTGAAAATTATTAACTACACTTGCATAGTTGATTACTTATTTTAGTAGTAGCAATGAAATGACTGTATCTCTCTCTCTGTATATATTCATTTGTTCATTTACAGTCTTCTAGAACAAAAAATCTTGCAGTCATTGTGCCACTACAGGGCTGCATTGGGTGAATGCATTGTTGGCTTTAAGCACATTTGGATATTTAAAACATCAAGAATATACATGTCCTATGAAATGCCTAGTGCATTTGTTGCAATTACATAATTATTATAAATGCAATTTCAACATGTACAACTATTCCTTTTATACAAGTCAAATTTCTTATTATTGTGTGTACAAAGATTGCAAAACACAAAATGTGGCATATGATATAACTTAAAATCAACAATTTTTCATGTGGGAAAACTAGAAATAATTCCCAGAAGATATAGAGCTTGAAAATACATGAAACAATACAGAAAAATAATGTTTCCAGGATTCTACAATTGCCTTATAGCTTCCTTTCTTATTACTTCAGTGTGTCAACATATCAATGGAACAGAGTTACTATGTAGTTCAAAAAAAAACGGATTGAATAAGTAGAAAAGATCATGAGGTTAAATTCAGCTCACTGTCACTCACCGTAAACTTGGAAAACTCATTTACTTCTGCTGCCTGGTCCTATCACCCCAATAACTCTTATCATGTATCCCATTTCAGTTACACTCTAGTAGAGCTGACACAGTTTTGACCTCTGATATTATTGGAACTCCATCCCTGCCTATATCATAACTTATGCATTCATCTTCTTGGATTTTTGGAACCCTCAACTGGGGAGAATCCAACAGCCATTTAAGAAATCTGACTTCAGGGTGGGTGTTTTTGCTTAGTGATTTTTTAAAAAAAGATTTATTTATTTACTTGAAAGTCAGAGTTTCACAGAGAGAGAAGGAGAGGCAGAAAGAGAGGCCAACTGGTTCACTCCCCAGTTGGTCTAAATGGCTGGAGCTGCGCTGATCTGAAGCCAGGAGCCAGGAGTTTCCTATGGGTCTCCCACATGGGTGCAGGGGCCCAAGGATTTGGGCCATCTTCCACTGCTTTTCCAGGCCATAATAGAGAGCTGGATTGGAAATGGAGCAACTGGGACTCAAACCGGTGACCCTAAGGGATGCTGGCACTGCAGAGTGGCTTTTCCCGCTAAGGCACAATGCCGGCTCCTGCTTAGTGATTTAAGCTGCTACTTGGGATGCAGGCAGGCATCCCAAGTACAGTGCTTGTGATTGAGTTTCACTCTGCTTCTGATTTAACTTCCTGCTAAAGTGCACCTAGAGAGACAGCAAAGTAATGGCTCAAGTACTACACTGCCCTCCTTGGAGGCCCAGATGGAGTTCCCATCTCCTGGCCTCATCCTGGCCCATCCCCAGATCCCCAGATGTTGCAGACATTTGAGGAGTGAATGAATCAGCAGATGGAAGATTTGTCTCTCTTTTTCTCTTTGTCTCTTGCTCTGCTTTTCAAATAAATTAAAATGAATAAATAAAACAAAACAATAATGGCATATGTAAACAAAAAGTACATGGTAACAATAGCACAAACTTTCAGTAGGACATAAATGCAGTTTAAAAAGAAAAGAAATTTGACTTCCTTGAGACTAACTATGATGTTGTAAGGAAACCCATGTTAGTCATTTGAATTAGCATCATGGATACACTGATTTGCAATTGGAATTCAGGTGTACAAATCCTTCCAAAGCAGGCACCAAACATACTAATGAAGAAGCAGCCACATGAGAGAGCCCAGTGAGAACCACCTAGCTGAATCTATTAACCCACATAAGTATTACTAATAATGATTAATGTTCCTTTATGCTACTGATTTGTAAGTGATTTGTTATGCAGCAGGAAAGAGAAATGTCCTCTTTCCAAAACACATAATTATTCTTATAGTATTGATTTAGGAATGATTCGAGTACACTTTATACTCTTTCAGGGACTATTTCCACCTTTATGAAAGTGAAAGAGATTATATTGGGGGAGTGAACTGTAGAGTTTAAATAATAAGCACAAATAATTTATTTGGTTAAAAGTGATGAGAGGATATAATTATGCAATTGTACTTAGATACACTCAGAAAAATTTTGAGTATTTCGTTAACACTAGTAGAAGGTATTAAATTGGTGGCATTGAGGAATTTGCCTTGATGAGTTAAGACAAATATATAGATAAACTAGATGAGGGATTAAAAGTGTTTACATCTTTATGATCAAAATAATGAAGCAATCCAATATCTAGAACTTTGCTGAATGGAGCAGAAGACCTAGACAACAGCAACCTTCAGTGGTATCATTTCCATTCAGTGTGGGGATCCACCCTCACAATGATACTGTAGCAACATACATACACACATGCGCACACATAAATGAGGTAATCAGTATGTCTTAGCAAAACTAAAGCTCTAGCTTTAAGAGAAAATTAGAATGGATTGTGGGAGGATTAGTAGAAAGGACAAAACTTGAAATCATATATGAAAAGTCTTTGATGTTAAATAAAGTGATGCACTGATCCAGAGTGTTCTAGATCTTGTCACCAAGGTGTGGTCCCTGGATCAGCAATACCACCATCATCTGAAAACTAGTTAGAAATACAGAATCTTGGACCTCATCTCAGACAAACTGACTCAGAATCCACATTTTAACAAGAATTCCCCATTATTCCTATGACACTAAAATTAAGAAATTCTTACCTGGAACTCTTTGGATGTGATACCTACCTGTTGTGTGTGTGTGTTTTGCTACCTGTTGTGTGTGTGTGTGTGTTTTGCTATCATGGTCTTGGCAATCACAAATAAACCAAGTGTAGGGGTAAATCTAAGTTTCCTTCCATGTCCTGCTTATTGTTATTACCAAATGGCAAGAATATTGTACTTGGAGCTAATAGGACTCACTGTATCACCACCAATCAGTATGTCTACACTGTGTGTAGGCTACTGTAGATAAAAAAAAAACAGCCTTTATTTCCTCTTGAATTTTGATATTTAAACCTGAAGCAAAAAAATAATAACAATAGACAGATAGCAAGAGAAATGACATACAAATTAATTAAGTCCACAAGGACATCACAGAAGAGAGAGTACCCAGTCACTTAAATGAGATTGAGATGCTTATATAACTTCTTCATAGAGGAGAGACAGGTGGAAGATGTAAGTAATTTTAGAGGAAAAGTAAATAATTTTTACTTAAGATGAACAGGCCCCAAAAATAGGCCAGAACAAATTTCTTCTGGGCTCTGGGTACTATCAACTCCAGTCTTCTTTTCTATGATACACACCAATCTCTTTTGACTGATGAGATATCTAGGGAAAGGATTTACAACTCATTATATTCTGGATAATCTGGCTTTTAAGGTAGATAGTGCACATTCAAAGAAAGCCCTTTCACATAGTCACCACTCCCCAGGTGCTCTCATTTTGAAGTTTAAGGTGGCATATTTGGGGCTATCATGCTTTGAGCAGTAACACTGTCTTACAGGCTCCTTCCAACATGTGTTGCTAATTTAGTCTCAAGGACTGAGCAGTGCTGTCTCACAATCTGGTTTTCTTTAAGAATCTCCCAGTAGTCCATGAAAAATGCATACATGAGAAAACTTCAAGAGTTGGTAGAAAAATGCAATAACAGATCAAAATAAAAATATATAATTTATTTCTCAACATAGATTCCCTCAAGTTCAATACACTTTTGTAAGCAATTTCAACCATCTGTAATGAATTGAGGGTACTGGGCATTTAGCCACACCAGTGTAGTCCTTTTTTTCATTACTACCTGAAGAAAAATATATGAGTACCTTTGAATGAATAATTTAAGATAAAGAAATTAAAAGCAGTGAGAAGTACCCAAATTAGGACTGCAAGGTGGGTGCCTAATGATTTCTTATTGATGCTAACAAAATTTCCCCTTCTTTATTGAGAGAAATTAGTAGAAAAGCTGTTGTGGTGGAGAAGGACTCTTTGGCTGATCTGTGGCTAATATTCTTAAAAATTTCTCCTAATAAACAGATATTATCATCATTTGACCTTCTGGAAAGTCAACAGGCAAAATACCTTGAACATCCAAAAAAATTGTTGTCATGTCCTTTGCGATTGACTTAGTCCCTTTTGCTTTGACTGGACCACTTACATCTCTTCGTAGCCTTTTTAAAAATTTTACTCTGTAATCAGGATAGTACTGCTAAAGCCATATTTACTTTCATGTATTCTTCCAATTCTTAGAAAAATTGCTTCAGTATCACAATCTCACTTGTTTAAAATTTCCATTGAACATTCTACTTTTTTCTGCAGCTATTCTGGGTGCAATAGTTTTGGCATCTGTTGACTAGAAAGTTTCCTCCACTTTAAACTTTATTCCATGGAATTTTTGAGTCCAAATCAATTGAAATGCATATGGTATTGTCTATCGTTTCTGCTGTTCATAATTGGCCTTTAATTATGCCATGAACAAGATCAACTTTGTCCTCACAAGTTAATCTGAATAGTGTGTTTCTACAGGCTTTGTCTTCATCACTGCCTGTTTCTTCTCTATCCTTAAATGAGTTATCCATTTGTATACTGTTGATTCTGAGGTGTGGGGGAGTGTTGTCCCACAAACTTTTCATACATTAACAATGACTTCATTCTTTCCCACAAGCTTCCCCACATATTTTATGTTTGTTCTTGCTTCAATTTTACCTAAGGGCTCTTTGTTAAAGTGTGTTTGATTTCTAAGATTTCTGTTTTATTCTGTGTTAGGGTTTTCATCTCTGCTGATTTTATCCATCTGTTCTTGAATGTTGTCCTCTTTTTCTTTTTCTTTTTTTTGTTAATTGTTCTTTGGCTGTTTTGTAGTTTCTTTTTTATTTTATTAATATAAAGAGAGCATCGCTTCTTGGTCTTTTGGCTAAGATCAAGTGTAGTATCTGTTCTTATCAGTATAAAGAGAAGAGATTTCCTGTATTTCATAGATGCAATTCTAAGAAGATAATCATATTTCCGTCCCTTCCTCCCTTCCTCCCTCAGTCCCCCTCCTCCCTTCCTTTCTTTTTGTCTTTAATTTTTACAAATAATAATTTATTCTAGGTGCCTTAATACATTAATTATAATTATTTACAATTTTCTGCCCGATATTAATAGAATCAATCTAATGTTTGCTTTGTCTTTTCAGACTGCCTTTTCTGCCTTTTGGCCATGTTTGTCTCTGTGTATGATGTGTATCTTCCCTTTCTGTGTGCTTTGTAGTTTTTGATTAAATGTAGAACGTGATACATTGGGTACTAGGAACTGAAGTAAATAGGCTTTTATTATTATGCATTATTTTACCCATCTAAGAATTAGCTTATATTTAATGTGTTCTGTAGTTACAGGTGCCAGAGACTTCAAATTCCTCTAGTATACTTGTTTCTACCTCCACTCTTGACATTCTGCTTTTCTAAATAATGCTCCCCAGGGAGTCTACATCTTGCAGCTTTTTCACCTGCAATCCACTATTTTTATACTGAAACCCTGAGGATGTTATGGTAAGCTGTGGAGGAGAAGAGAATTCTTTATACTTCTGATTATATCTCTGGCTTTTGGTGCATCTGAGTCTGCACTGTGCTCTTCACAAGTATTCCACCAGGAGTATAGATTATTTTCCCGTTATATTTCTCTCCATTCTTTGGCTGCTGCATCTCCAGTCTATGAAGCTCTGATCCTTCTTGACCATGATTCTTTTTACCCCTTAGGACAAACAGAAAGATAGAACAGGACAGAGAAGGAGGGATTCTCTTCCTTCTCTGAGATACAGCTCTAATAAAGTCTTTTGTATTTCCCCCTAGAGATTTATTTTGCTGTGGAAGAGACTACAGACACATTTCATAGTGATTACTTGTCCTCTTCCACAGCTACAGGCAAGAGGTGGTGTTTCTTAGAGGCTCAACATGAGAACTTGGTGGAGTTCTTGTAGTGACAGTCATGGCTTCCCGTTTCAGTTCTTATATGCAAAGTGTATGGAAGTCATCACTCCTGTTCTTACAGCAAGAACAAGCTCAAGAAATTTAAAATCAATGCCTTTCAGATAAAATAAGAGGACTCAAGTTGCTTATTTGAAATCTCTTATTTATTGAAGATAAACTGCCATTGCAAAATATAGGAAGACAGGGACATTCAGAGAGACACTAATCCCAAGATTTGCTTGCTTGGAAAAAAAGCCACTCAAATGTTCAAGAACACCTAAATGGTTACTTCAACAAATTATGGAGGACTCAGTGTAGATTGCCATAAGAGGGAGCAATTCCTGTAGATCACAGTACTTTCACTTTTGCTGCTTCCAATATTTTTCAAGTAATGTCTATACTTACTTACATGGATTGCTATTTTTAGAATTACTGTTATAATCTTCATGGGCAATTTGATTTTAACCTCTGGATAAGTCACATAGGTTTCCTTTATTTTCTTCTACTTCTCTTGGTTATTAGAAACCTAAATTGAATGACCATTTATAAAAAATAACTTGCTTTATATGCTAATAAATCTAAATTTTGACTAGCGAAGTGATTTGCAAATATTTATTGAAATTCTGTAAACTTCATATAGGAACATCATCACATTCATCTATATACTGAACTCAATGCAAATTCACTAACTGTGCAAGGCATATGTATCCTAGGTTATGCTCATATTCCAGAACCACAAGTTAACAATTTTTCCTCCAAAAAATTCTTCATTTACTCATTGTCTATTTTGCAGAGTTTTCTTTAAGAAACTGCATTTGATGATGAATTATATGAATCTTAGGGCTTTATTACTATGCTAATTTTTGCTTGTTTTTATATTTTTATGTATTTATTTTTCAATTTTATTTAAGCTATACAAGTTTCATGTATTTAATTTCTACAGATTTAACGGAAATATCACTCAAGGTAATTCCTACTAAGTTCATATAAAATTAGCAAAATGAAGCATTAATGGAGTTCCTTGGACTTTACAGTTTTTTTTCCTAATAAAATCTAAATTTTGATGACTTTTGGAAATTCTATCCACTACAAAATGCTGCCATACAATGACTTATATAATTGGCTTCTGACACATCAGCACCTAAATGTTAGAGAAACATATACTATGGTAATTAATGAAATGTGCTTTGGAATATGCAGTTAGTTTATAGTATTTTAAATGACTATACTTCAGTTTCATCACATATCCAGTGATAGTCATACCACATAATGTTAGGATTTTCATGAAATGTAACAGTTAAACTTCCAAGTATACGATAGGTTATCAATAATTTGTATGGTAGAAAGATATCTAAAATGGCCTTCTAAAGATACCTCACCCTAATCCTGAAAACTATAAATATGATGCATTCTCACTGCCGTGATTGTGTTATGTTATATAGTACTGCTGCCCTTAAGATAGCCATATCATCTCAGTGGGCGGGATCTAAGCACATGAACCCGTAAATAGCAGAAAGCCTTTTCCAATTGGTGATAGAAGGGGAAGCCACAAAAACCCAAAGCACAGGGGGACTTTACACATGATTGCTGCTTTGATATGGAAGAGATCGGCACTGTACTTAATGCTACTGAACCGTAATCTTTAAAATGCTTAAAAGGGTGACTTCTATTTCATGTATACTTTACTACAATAAAAAAATTGAAAAAAAAAAAGACTAGATAATACAAGGCAGGAAGTTTTCACTCATTATCTGAAGGTGGAGTGGGGAAAGCAATCAATTGAAACATTCCTTGAGATAGTCCAGAAGGTCAAATTAGAAAATAAAGGCTTTAAGGGGCCGGTGCCGTGGCTCACTTGGCTAATCCTCCGCCTGCGGTGCCAGCACCCTGGGTTCTAGTCCTGGCCGGGGCGCCGGTTCTGTCCCTGTTGCTCCTCTTCCAGTCCAGCTCTCTGTTGTGGCCAGGAAAGGCAGTGGAGGATGGCCCAAATCTTTGGGCCCTGCACCAGCATGGGAGACCAGGAAGAAACACCTGGCTCCTGGCTTCAGATCGGCGTAGCTCTGGCTATAGCAGCCATTTGGGGGGTGAACCAATGGAAGGAAGACCTTTCTCTCTCTCTCACTGTCTAACTCTGACTGTCAAAAAAAAAAAAAAGAAAAAAGAAAATTAAATTCCTCACATTAAGAGAGTTAAGGAGAAAGACTCTACTGTTATGTCAAAAGATGGGGGAAAAAATGAAAAAAAAAACCATAAATTTGTGGTAAAAATTCAGCAAACTATGAATATAATGGAATTTCTTTTACCTGACCAAATACACATATGGAAAATCTACAGTCACTGTTATATTTAATGACAAGTATTTTTTTTAACTTTTATTTAATGAATATAAATTTCCAGTGTACAGCTTATGGATTACAATGGCTTCGCCCTCCCATAACTTCCCTCCCACCCGCAACCCTCCCCTCTCCCGCTCCCTCTCCCCTTCCATTTGCATCAAGATTCATTTTCAATTCTCTTTATATACAGAAGATCAATTTAGTATAAAGATTTCAACAGTTTGCACCCACATAGAAACACAAAGTGAAACATACTGTTTGAGTACTAGTTATAGCATTAAATCCCAATGTACAGCACATTAAGGACAGAGATCCCACATGAGGAGCAAGTGCGCAGTGGCTCCTGTTGTAGACCCAACAAATTGACACTCTATGGTGCCAGTAACCACCCTAGGCTGTCGTCATGAGTTGCCAAGGCTATGGAAGCCTTCCAAGTTTGCCGACTCTGATCATATTTAGACAAGGTCATAAAAGACAGGGTGAGGATAGTAACGAATGATCCTAAGAGTGGCACTTACCAGGTTTGAACAATTATACAGCATTAAGTGGGGAAGAGGACCATCAGTACACACAGGTTGGGAGTAGAGCCATTGGTGGTAGAGTAGAGGTTATGATTACGAAGGAATGAGGCCCAAGTGCACTAGACAGGGCCTAGAACAAAGGACAAGTATTTAATTACTTTCCCTTTGAGATCAAGAAGACAAAAATGTGTACTCTCATCACTGATGCTTAACATTGTACTTGAGAGTCAAGACAATGCAAATAGCAAGAAAAAAATTTTCAGAAATAGATTGAAAATGAAGTTAAATTGCCTTTATTCATAGAAAAAGTTGTTTTTTACATAGAATACCTTAAGGTATGTACACAACAGAATATTATTTGGTCATATAAAGAAATCTTGTTATTTTCAGCAGAATGGATGCAACTAGAGGATATTATGTTAAGTGAAATTAGCCAGATACAGAAAGACAAATACTGCACGTAATACCTCATATATGGAAGCTTTAGAACACTTAATCTGAATAGTAATTAGTAGAAGCTGGGCAAGGTAAGGTAGATAGAGTTGGGTTGGTCAAGGAGTACCATAGCAGTTAGCTGGAAGGAATAATTTCCTATACTTCTCAATTATGTATTATATATTTTATGAGAAATTAAAAGACAAGAGCTACATAGCTATAATAAAATGTAATGACAAGACAAAATATTAATTCCATTGATTTGATTAGTGCACATCATATACATGTATTAACATGCTATACTGTACTCAATACAAATTTTATCCTTCAAAATTTTTAAGGCTTCAAAAGTAAATAAATTTTAGAAGAAAAAATTAAAAAGAAATCTACCAAATTGTTAATCATTTAATATTTACATTTTCAAAGTATATGATCAAAATGTACATATTCAAACGTGTTTATTCTAGTAGAAAACAGTAAAGATAAAACAAACTACAACAACTAGCTCTTCATATAACATAAAAAAAGTCCTAAGCCTAACAGGAGGTATCCAAGATGCCTATCATGAAAACTACAATGTTGCTGAGAGAATCAGGTAAAGGGAGAAACAAACTCTGCTGAAGATTGGGAAGATTCAATCTGATAAATTGCTAATTATTTTCAAATTGATCTTTACATCTCTGAAGAGCTTAACTAAAATTGCAGCGAGATATTTGGGACAATTTTAAAACACGATTTTAAAATTTATATGAAAATAAAATGGACACAGGATAATGAGAACAGTTTTAAAATGAAGAGCAACTCTTGAAAACTCCCTGATTTCAAGACTTAATGAAAGCTGATAACTAAGACACCATGACATGGTCCTAAGGATATAAAACAAGTTTCACAGAGTGGAGTTTGTTCTGGAAATATACTTTTATACATATAGTTAATTAATGTTGTTAGTTTCCCAGGCAATTTAATTGTAACAGAAAAGTCTTTTGAACAACTGATGCTAGATACTAGAAATACGTGTGAATGGAAAAATACACACACACACACACACACAAAACAAAAGCAACCTTGAACCTTACATGCCATCCTTAAAAATGATTTGAAGTTGTTCATGGACTTAACTATGAAGTCTGAAACTATTGTTCCACAATAATGTCTGGGAAAGTATCTTCACAATTTAACTAAAGATTTAGTAGGATGCACAAACTATTCCTATAAAAGACAAAGTAATGGCAAAATGAGCTCCACTAAACTAGGAGTTCATTTATGGCAGAAAACATAATTAAGAAAAATGAAAAAAAATCCATAGATTAGGAGTGGTTATGGTCTCTCTCTCTCTCTCTCTCTCTCTCTCTCTCATATACATCCATCCATCCGTGCATACACACACACACACACACATACTCTTTATATATTCTCTGTATATACATATATATATGTGTATATATATATATATATAAAATAAAGGATGCAAGCTATAATATATAAAGTACTCCTCAACTGAATAAGTTAAGCCAGACAACCCCAGGTTGAAAAAAGAAATACTTGAATAAGCACTCACTGCAAAAGATATACAAATAGCCAATAAGCTCAGGAAAATTTGTTCAACATCTGTAGTCACTGGGGAATGAAAATTCAAAAATATATTGAGATACCATTTCATACCTACTAGAATGGCTGAAATTAAAAAGACTGACAACTCTGAACCATCTCCATCTTTCATCCACTGTGGTGGGAATGCGGAATGTTGTAGTCACTTGGGAAAACTCTTTAACATTTTCTTACAAAGTTAAATATGCACTTCCCACATGATCCTAGAATTCTGCATCATGACAACTCTCCAAAGAAATGACAATATCTATTCATACAGAATTTTACAAGTGTGATTTAGAACAGCTTTACTGATAACATTAAAACACTGACAGTAAAAACACATGTTCACCAACAGGAAAATGTATATGCAACCGTTTTATAGTCATATAATGAATATAATGTTCAAAAAATAGAGTTAATTACTCATACATATGACTTCTTGGATAAATCTTAAAAATATCTTGTTGAGTGTAGGAGCTGATGATAAAGAGTATGTGTAATATGAATAGTCTCATCAATATTAAGAATAGAGAAAACTAATCTATAGAGTTAGAAATCATAACAGATTATTTTAAGGGTGTAGAAATTGGCCAAAATAGGGCACTGGGAAACTTTCCAGGGTGATGGAAGTATTCCATATGTTAATGGGCATTTGGTTACCTGGGTATGCATAATGGTGATCTGGAATCAACTCTTACTAGTTCTATAGAGACACTTTCATGCATCTCTTTCTAACTCTCCTTTCAGTATCAGCCATAAGTAATTTGAAGTAGGCTATGGTATGAATATTTTCTCCATGGCAATTGGCAAATGTTAAATATCATAATTTTGTTTTTCAGAGAGCTGGCTTACTATTATATTCCTGGACTATATAAATTTGTAAACTGTTTATCAAATTGTTCACTTAAAATCTATGATATTGAATACATAGTGACTGTTTAACGACCCAAGATTTTCAGTATGTCTTAAATTCTTTCCTTGGATGTCTAAATGATATCTCTGCTTTTTGGTTCTTATATAGTTTATGGTGAGTTAAACAGGTAGTTTTATTCAAATGAGGAGTGTTCTTTGTTAAAGAAAAAGAAATTTTTATTGATATTTTTTCTCCTTAGTATGCAGAACTGCTTATGTATCAGATTTTTTTTTTAAGATTTATTTATTGATTTGAAAGTCAGAGCCACACACAGAGAGAAGGAGAGGCCGGGAGAAAGAGAGAGAGGTCTTCCATTTGCTGGTTCACTCCCCAATTGACCACAAAGGCTGGAGCTGAGCAGATCCAAAGTCAGGAGCCAGGAGCTTCTTCCAGGTCTCCCAGGCAGGTCCAGGGGCCTGGATTGGAAGTGGAGCAGCCGGATCTCGAACCAGCGCCCACATGGGATGTCAGCACTGCAGGCGGCGATTTTACCTGCTATACCACAGGGCTGGCCCCATATTGGATATTTTAACTGATGTTGATCAGGGTCTTGCCCCTTCTCTTTTCTCCTTCAGCTATGTTCATACTCATCATTTATATATTTGAAATAACTATGTGTCCATGTCTAAACTCATATGGAAATCACCTTCTTAGCAAGATGAAATCATTGATATATGTGTCTGTGTGTGTACATACTGATGTGCAGATGTGTGTGTGTGTGTTTAACTGCACAAAGTAACATGGTTACGAAACATTTGACCAAAATAATGTTATTATTTATATTATCAGGGTTTAAGCACATGACAATTGCATAATTTTATTCATTGATTTCTTAAAAAAATTAATTCAATATTTTCCCAATAAGAATGAGATCATTTTAAAATAGGGGTTGGCATTGTGGCTCAATGAGTTTAAGCCACCCTTTGCAACATTGGCATCCCATATCAGAGTGCTGGTTAGAGCACCAGTTGTTCTGCTTCCAATCTAGCTTTCTGCTAGTGTCCCTGAGAATGTAGCAGAAGATGGCCCAAGTACTTTGGGCCCCTGCTACCCATGTGGGAGACCAGTATGGAGTTCTTGGCTCTTATCTTCTTCCTGGCCCAGACTTAGCTGTTGTGGCCATTTGGAGAGTGAGCCAGTAAATGAAAGAAATCCTCTCTCTTTCCCTCCCTCCCTTCCCCCCTCCCTATCTCTCTCTCTCTCTTCTCTTGCTTTACCCTCTGTTGCTCTGCCATTCAAACAAACAAACAAACAAATCTTTTCAAATAGTGCCTCTAATTGTACTTGAGATTGGTAAAAGCTCATATGATTTTAATGTTTTGCTGAAATTATGTTTGGAATTATTTTGAACAGAACATTCTTTGCAAATAAAGTGCCTCTTAATGCTCACTTCAAGTTCAGAATCAGACTGTTTAGAGCAAGAGGACCTACTTGTCTTCAAATGAAATGCTTTCAGAAAATAAGTACAGATTGAAATGGACCAAAATGTCTTTTTTGCCTTAATTAAGATAAAAGCATTGTAAAAGTTTGATTGATAATATCATTATTTAATGAATAACATCTTTCCTGTTTTAGATAGAAAGGCCGGATTTGCTTACTGGAGGTGGATAACATATAAATTATTTGCTGAATTAGAGATCATTTGCTTATACTGAATTCTGTAGACTGTGCCTTATCTACATGGCATGTTTCAGCTGAATGTCTCTAAGGCTATTAAAGAACTGGAATGATGTATTTTATCTCAGTCAACAATTTTGCAGCTTTATACTAAACAAACAAAAAACCAGCATGACCATTTTGTTAACCAAATGTGTCTTGGCAACTGTTTCATTTAGTAAGTCAGTAATATGGAGTTACTGTATATCTTGGTGTTTAAGAGACTGATTGGAAGTTTATCAAAACTACACTGGAATCTACGCTAAGCCACTTGTAAGCTGTACTTCTGAAAGTTCATAGACTATAGAAGATAGGAGCTGCAAGGCTGTAAGCAAAATAATGCGAAAGAAAGGGAAATGCTGACGCCATAAACAAGCGTGTCAAATTGTTAAGTCAACAACAGGAGTCACTGTGTACTTACTTCTCATGTGGGATCTGTCCTTAAATTAGGTTCCAATGTGAAGTAATGCTATAACTAGTACTGAAACAGTATTTTACACTTTGCGTTTCTGTGTGGGTGCAAACTGATGAAATCTTTACTTAATATATACTAAATCAATCTTCTGTATATAAAGATAATTGAAAATGGATCTTGATGTGAATGAAATGGGAGAGGGAGCAGGAGATGGGAGGGATGTGAGGGGGAGGGAAATTGTGGTGTGGGGGGGAAGCCATTGTAATCCATAAACTGTACGCTGGAAATTTATTTTTACTAAATAAAAAATTTAAAAGAATAAAAAAAGGGAAATGCTGAGCTCTCTGATTTGATCAGTATCCATTGTATTTGCATACTAAAATGTTACACTGTGCTCCATCAATATGTACAATAATTGTTAATACAACTTTTTTTAAAAACTAGAAAAGTTCATAGAAAATACATATTGTAAGAAAAACTATGTATCAATTTAAAAATTGTTTTACAGCAAAATAAACTTTATATTTTAATGAAGTCACCTTGTGTAACATTATTCAAGTCAGTTGACTTCTCTGAGGATCTGTTTTGGTTATAATAAAATCATAAGTTTCAGTGAGATAACCTATTCCTGGCTCATGATAAGTGAACAATAATATCTTGGCTTAGTTATCTTGTTCTCAGAGCCCAATACAGGTTCTGAAACATTTTAAATGTTCAGGAAATGCCACATATAGATGTCCTGCAGAGAGAGTGTTATTTGTGCTTTGAAATTACTTATATATTATGGGGAATTTCAAACATATATAGAGAGGACCCCATGTATCCATCACCCAGTTTGACCAAATATTAATTGACAGTCAATTTTGTTTCATGAATACTTCTTTCCACTTGCCCCTTCCCATTTTTCCTAAAGCAAATTGAGTTCATTTTTAATCTTTTCTGCAGTAGGCCTCCATTATCCTTCCACAGTTGGCACACTCAGGAGATATGAAATCACTTCAAAAGGAGCATAAACAAAACAAAATTGTGAAGTGATATCTACTGCTGTGATCACTGAAGGCATTTCCAAAGCCACGAGAAAATATGGATTTTCTGCTGCTGTTTTTGTCCCTTAGGGAAGATAATTGAGTCTCAATTAGGAAGCAAAGGACTAGTGGTTAGAGTTTAGTCTTTCTGAAAATCACAAAAAACAATGGTCAGTTTTTCTCTTTTGGATTGAAAGGCACTGTTTTCCTTGTACTCGATGGCAGAGAATATGTAATTTGCCAAACAGCATGAAAGATAAATTAACTTATAGGTATTTATAGTGGATGAAATAGCTATTCACTATACAGCTATTAACTAAGAGTGAGTTTAAGGATGCTCCATGTGGTATCATTTAATATAAAAGCAATAGAATGTTGTAGATTAATTTTGATAATTATTACCTGCCAAATTCTCTCTCTCATGAAACACATGTTTTTGTGGTTTATTGGGCTCCATTTCTTCTAGCTCTGGTGAATAAATTTCATCTGTTGTATGCTGGAGATGTGAGAAACAGTAGAATTCACAATAGTAATATTATCTAATGACAGGCAGTATTCTGAATGTTCCATATTTCACGGAGTTTACCTCCTTGAAGAGAGAGAGACAACTGGTAATTATTGCAGGGACTATACTATTTTAGGGAGCACTTCTGTTTACATTATTTCTTTAAATAGCATATTTCCTTAAAGGCTATTTGAACTTGCCTTATGTTACACAAGGAAGGGGCAGAGTAATTCTTTTGTGGCAGAATTCATTTATTTGGGTGACACTACCGACTGCATGTTCATCTGAGATTATTGTGAATAGAAACTATGCAAGCATATTTTGGTTGTATTGGCAGGCTGTCTAAGATGCCAACAGCCATCTCCTACCAGTACAGAAAATGAGATTGGTTTGTAACTTCAGGAAGACACTAAAGTTTCTACTTAGTCTTCATTCTTTTGCAATTTAGTTACATTAACATGAATGCCATCATTCAATTATTTTTTTCCATAAGCTGTTACTGCAGATTTACTTTGTATATGGTTTATATTGTACAGTAGGACTAAGTATATAAATGAAACACAGTGGCTATCTGTATCAAGTACACAGCCTGGTTGAGGAGGCAGATATCTGTACAGAAAATCATAACAACTTGACAGGTAGAAAGCCAACTGAACTTACTTTGGGCTAATTTCAAAATAGTAGTATCGTGTCTAATTAGTACTAAGAAATTTAATATCCATGTAGATTGATTTTCAGAAAAATTGTTCCATATAATTAAAAAATAAAAGGAGGCATTGTTAATTAATGCTTGACATTTTACAATACATTTTGAAATGCATTAAATCACTGCAGCCTCCCAGTAAGCCTATAAGTCATATACGTTTCTCCATTTCCCTATTGCCTTTTAAAACAAAACACTTTCAATTGTCTATACTCTCTGACTGACTGACACTTCTCTATTTTTTTCTTAGTTTCTTCTCAATTAGGTTTTTATCAATGCCTCCTTAAGAAGTCTATTCTAATTAAGCCATTACCAGCAACCCCTGTTTCACCAAATACAGTGTTAAACCTTGACCCTTCATTTCACTTTCTTCTCCTTGCTACACATTTTAAATTTAGCTCTCAAGGACCATTTTTATAGTCTTCTTCGTATCTCATTGACTGTGCCTTCTGTCTCCCATCCAGATCCTCTCCTCTTCGACTTCTTAATATGGGAGTGCTCAGGGATTCCAAATTCCTTTTTATTTTCAGTTACACTCAATTTCTACATGACCTAATCCAATTCTATTACTTTGAATGTCATCTATTTGCTTCTGATAAACTCAATATAAATCTTCAGTGCAATTCTCTCCTTTGAAGTCCCAAATCATAAACCTGTCTACTTTATAGGTCTATTTTAATTTCTCACAGAAACCTCAATCTTAATAAATACAGGGAAGAAATTCCATTTCCAATGCCTTCCCTGCACCCCCCCAACACACATGCACTCAAAGCATGCAAACTCTTCAGTGTCCCTAGCTCCATAAGTGGGAGGTCTGTTTTCCCAATTACTCCTAGTTAGAAAATGGAGTCAGATTTAATTCCTAAATTTAATTTAACATTAGTATTTAATCATTACTATAGCATATTGGCAATTCATTTGTCTTTCACTCATTTAAAATATATTGATTGGGTATTTACTAAATGCTAGGCATTGCTTGACATACTGGGAACAAGTCAGTGCAAATAGAGATGATGCCCAGCCTTCACGGAGCTCTCATTCTAGTGGGTGGCTTACATTTGAGTAAGTCTATCTGTTAGGTGAATGTGATAACCACTACACCACGGAAACAGATGAGTAGGTCTATCTGTAAAATATATTCAGAGCCTGACTACTTCTTACTACTTCCACGACTACCATCCTAGTTTGATTCACCATCACATTTTATACAGATTGC
This sequence comes from Lepus europaeus, assembly GCF_033115175.1. NCBI lineage: Eukaryota > Metazoa > Chordata > Mammalia > Lagomorpha > Leporidae > Lepus > Lepus europaeus. The sequence goes on along the minus strand of NC_084850.1, from coordinate 12,921,932 downwards.
TGTAGTGGGTTTCTAATTGGTCTCCTTGCTTCTGCTCTTTATCCTATACAGTTGTTCTGTACAAAACAGTGGGAGTTATCCTTTAAACACCACATCAAAGAAATATGCTTCTCTCCTCAGACACAAGATTGTTCCTCTTCCAAACATCAATAGGTCTCATCCCCTAAATTCCCTTAATTCATCTTATTAAAAATGCCTATCTTAGCACTCAATAAAAACAACACATGAATGTACATATATACACATGCTCACATATGCTCCAGTTGTGCATTATCTCTTTGTTTTTAGTTTATCTTCTGAGAATGCATCTCAGAGCTATTTGTTCAATTGTTTGGGTCTTTCTTTCCTCTCTTGAATGAAAGTCTTATGAAAGTAGAAGCTCTTGTATTTTGTTTAACTGAGTATCTGCCCTCAAAGTACAATGTATATGGTAGGATACCCTGCCATGTGTTTTGTGGCACAGGCCATGTAGTAACAGCTACACTCTTACTAGCTTTCTCAGGGAAAATGCACTTTTTGGATGGTGCTGCAGTTTTGCTTAAAGCATACTAATCAGTTTCATAGAGAATGGTGGCAAAGGTTCCCCAGGCAGAGAAACAATCATATATATATATATATATATATATATATATATATATATATAGTAAAGTTCAATAATTCTTTAACACATTGTACATGCAGGGGTGGTGGACTACAGATTTATTAATAAACATAGGAAGAAATTTTTGGAAAAATAATGCTGAAGTTTGACATGGTGAGAGCTCAGAATATCTTGGCATGCCTTTAAATGGAGATCACACATTATTTTATGTGCATATAAGAAGGTATAATGGACTTTAGAGGAAGGAAGTAAGCATGATTCCATTGTATAATAGAACGATTAATTTTTCAAAAGCAAAATTAGAAAAATGAGGGGGGAGGATGCACATTTAGAAGATTTTGAAATAGTCTAGATGGCAACTTATGAAGACCTGAACTGCTCTGCTCACTTGCTATGTGGCCTTTGCTTCCAGATCCTTCCCAACTGGGGAAGTCTGTAGTTTTCTAATCTTAACAGTGGATGATACTGCCTCAGCATTTTATGAGCCTCTTTTTGAACAGGCATGGCCCATGCTCAAGTTATGAAATATTAAGCAGAAAGCAGGGAAAAGAGAGACATGGCATTTATATATATATATGGATATATATATATATTTATGGATATATATGGATGTATATATATATATATATCAGTATCAATTGCAAATCTAAATCAGAGTAATGGGAAGGTAGATAATAATCTCTCGATTTATGGAATTTTAAACAACCATGGAAATAAAGTTTGTGAAGAATTATTTAAGATAGAAAATGTAAACTCATTCATCCATTAATTAACCAAACTGAATTTATGTTATTTTGTGTCAGGTACTGCTGTAGGTACGGGACATTTACCAGTAATAAAAATGTCTTTTCTCTCTAGGAACTCAACATCTAGTGGTAGAAAACTTATTCTATGATGATCATGGAGAAAAAAAAAGATACAAATTTCCAAATGCACATTTTTAAGACAGATACACTATTAAATATAGATGTTATGTGTAAGATCAGAGAAAATGTACCAGAATACTAAAAATAATGAATATTTTCTGTGTGATAGAATTATGAGTGAATTACTACTTTTAAAGTTACACTCTCCTGGATTTTCTACAGGAACTACTTTTATTATCACTGTATTAGTTTTCTATGGCTATGTAACAAATTTCCAAAAATTAGCATTTATTATATCACAATTTCTGTCGACCAAAAGTCTAGCATTTTGCTTCTTTAGCTCTCTGACATGGTCTCAAATGTTTCAACCAAGAGGAAGATGGGCTGAATTCATATCTGGTTCAAATGGAGAAGAATTTGATTTTAAGCTCACTTAGCTTGTTGGAAAAATTGATTTCCTTACAAATGTAATATTAAATGCCCTGGCTTGTTATGAATTACTGGCTAGAGGCTCCTTAAAAATTAGAAGTCGTTCTTAGCTCCTGGAGACTGATCAAAGGTCCTAGAAGCTGCTCACAATTCTTTGGTTTCCCCAAACTTATTGCTCACTCCAGGGAAACAATAAGGAGAGTTTCTAGAATACATGGTACATAATGTAACACAATCATAGTAGTGGCAATCCATCACATTTGCCATATTCTATTGCTTAGAAGAAAGTGACAGGTCCTGCACACACTCCATCCAGTAAAGGATGAATTTTGGAAGGTGTGAGGATGAGGAATCATTTTATGGTATCTGCCACAATCAGGAATATCAAATATGCAATAAAATATGTTGGTTATTACAAAATAAACAGCCATGCTCAGATTTTTCTAATTTTGCTTAAATAATAACTTCAAAATTCAAGGACTTAAAAAAAAGCTAGGAACTGTTTCTCCCTCTCTTTGCTCATTGTCAACAGGTCAAACTAACTGTTTCACAGGTTTCTATATTCCAGGGTCCATGCTATAAGGAGCAGTCACCTCTGGGATATGCCATTCTCCAGAAAAAAGGGAGAGAAGCATCTCCTTGACTCATATTTTATTTTTATCTGATGATTTTGGGGAAGAACAGTATGTTATCACTACAAGTCATGCAGCAAAGGGAAGGGATGTACACACACACTTGGAAACATTTAATACCATCTACCATCAATTAATAGGGTTTATTGCAGAATGAATTTGTGTCATAACTTGCTAGTAAAGTTTTATGTAAAAATTATGCCAACATATAAAATTAGCTGTTTGATACAAGAAGATTATGAAAACATATTGAAGTCTTATTTAATTAAGCAAGAAATATCCTTAATTCTTGCAATTGAGGATTAAAACTTGCTGATCACCATGATGCCTTATTCTAATGTGACTCTAGGGGATAAATTTTGGAATATTAACTACCTAAGAAGATCTGTAACAGTTTTCTATCAATTTAATCTCCAGGAAAGCCATCACACAACATTTACTGATTTTTCAGAAGAAAGAAAGAAATGAAAAGAAACATGTGTCCACCCTACTGGGTGCCAATTGAATAAGCAGTAGGAAATTTATACTTGGGGAAATATACTTGGGAAAACACTTTACAGATGTCCGACCTTTTTTTTTTTTTTTTTTTTTTTGTAATTATTTCAGTAGATTGGAGATCTAATTTCTCTTTTTGTGTGTGTGCGTGTGTGTTTCTTCCTTTTTTTTTAAGATTTATTTATTTGAAAGGTAGAGCTACAGAAAGGCAGAGGCAGAGAGAAAGAGGTCTTCCTTTCACTGATTCACTCCCCAAATGGCCACAACGGCCCAAGCTGAACCAATTTGAAGCCAGGAGCCAGGAGCCTCTCTGGGTCTCCCACAGGGGTGCAGTGGCTCAAAGACTTGGGCCATCTTCTATTGCTTTCCCAGGCCATAACAGAGAGCTGGATCAGGAGTGGAGTATCCAGGAGTCAAACCAGCACACATATGGGATGTTGGCACTGCAGGCGGTGGCTTTACCAGCTATGCCACAGTGCCAGTCCCATCCCATCTTTTTTTATTCTTTTTAAAGATTTTATTTATTTATTTAAGAGGTAGAGTTACAGACAGTGAGAGGGAGAAACAGAGAGAAAGGTCTTCCTTCCGTTGGTTCACTCCCCAAATGACTGCAACTGCAGTTCCAAAGCCAGGAGCCAGGAGCCAGGAGACAGAATTTCTTCTGGGTCTCTGACATGGGTGCAGAGATCCAAGCAGTTGGGCCATCTTCTACTGCTTTCCCAGGCCATAGTACAGAGCTGAAAGAGGAGCAGCCAGGACTAGAACCACTAGAACCGGCACCAACACTGGGTGCTGGCACTGCAGGTGGGGGATTAACCTACTGTGTCACAGCGCCAACGCACATCCCATCGGTTTTTAGTGCAATCCAATAAGTTCTTGATGAACTTTCTTCTCATGTCCAGGCATGCATTTAGTCTGTGATATAGAAAAAGTAGGGGATGAAGAAATGAGAAAGACATAGTTATTGTGTTCTTAGGTCAAAGATAGCCTTGTGGTAGAAAAAAAGGAATTCGAGAGGCAGTTACTTTAAGAATTTCAACTTCATCAATAGCAGCTTTATACCAAAGGACTTTGGGCAGAATAGTGACACACAGACCCCCACTTTAGATCAGAGTTTTTAAAATTTTAATGTTTTATATATATTTTAGTGTTTTATATATGTATATAAAAACATTAAAACATTGCTAAAGTGCATATACAAATTTATTACAATTGCGACGCAGCTTTCAATTCTGAAATTTTTAACAAGCTTCCAAGTCAAACCAATATTGCTGTTCCAAGGACCACCCAATCAGAAGCAAAGTTTTAGATCAGTCCTTGTCCCCTGCTTGCTAGAAGGCTGGATTAGGGGAAAAGATAATAAAGGCATCTATACACTCAAGCGCACAGGCATTCATCTTGTAAGTGTTCTTGGTACCTTGCGGTCACTATCCATACATTTATAGAAAACATTCAGATATCTTTATTCACTGTTCCCTCTGGAGGCCAATCCTATGTGTGTTTTAGGTCCTGGCTAAATACTAATCAGAGGACTAGAAAAGTGTAAATACTGTTACTCTACAAGTCTTCTGCATGCTGTAGTGTAAGAAAAGAGATGTTGGAAAGTGAAAAAAAAATGAAATAGAAATAATATTAGTTGTGAACTGAAAGCAGAAGCATTTTAGTCCCTAAGTGGAAACAGCTACTGGGGAGTGGGGCAAACAGAAATTGGCAAGGAGGTTGGTGAATAAAGAAGATGGACCGAGAATCTAAATATATTCTATCTAAGAAAAATACTAATTGCAATTCTGTGCCTTTTTTTCAGTCCCAGGAAATATTCATTAACACATGTATGAATTCTTGTGTCCTTACATATAATGGCACTATGATATAAATATTGCTTTCCTGAAATGCCCCAACTTCTGGAATTGCTCACTAAGCAGTTGTTTCAAAATCTAATGGAATAATCACAACTCTGCTCTATAGATGAGGAAACTGAGACACTTGGAGGTGTTGTGGCCCAATCACTTGACCCTTGTTCAGTGATTTGTACCTATAACCCCACACTGAAAGAAAAAGAAAAAAATATGTAGAAAATACTCAACTCTAAGGCCCCTGGTATACTTAATTTAACTTGTCTGTAGAAGTTATAATAGTTATAAAAATACATTAAATATCACATGGGATGTTTCATTTAAAAGAACTTTTGTCAGCACTAGAAATGAAAAAAGAGTAAGCTGTGACAAGCTGATGTGAAGTTATCATTTTAATATATTCAGTTTGACATATTTCCATAAAAGCAAGCTGTTCAAAACTTCAGATTTATTGCTCATGTCTCATTGTTGTGTGTCACTGAAATCTGCAGTTGAAAACTCAAGAATAAAAAGGAAGTTGATTATCATTAGGTAATGATAATGCAGATCAAATTTGAGATTTTCTTCAGGGAGAGCAGGAAAGGGTAGAGATGAGTGTGCAGTAATTCTAAAACAGTATGTGCTGGTGTTTTCAATGGTGGATTGCTTGCTTGTCAGAGACATTAGACAAAGTACTTCTCCTGAAAACTAAATTGAAAATGATGTACATGTATTTGCAATGCTAATGTCCAAACCCCATAATTCTTAAACTGTGTGAAAAAGAAAGCATTTAATAAATTCTACATATGATTTTATGTATATGTCTATATGTTCACACATTCACTATTTTTTGTTTGGTTAAATAAAATTGGACTTCCTAAAGAGCCATTGCCTAAGAAAAATTGCTATATTTGCTCTGATTTTCAATAACCAAAATCATTTATGATGTCAGAAAGTAACTTGAGATAAATTTCTGGTTAATTCAGATCAGATCAGCAAAAGCAACGTCTGAAAGCAAACAAATCAATAACTATTAAAAAATTCAGATTTTGAAATACATTAACTGAATTCATAAAACTGCTACTTAACTTATTATATCATTGTTTTTATTTTTTAATTTTAATTAATCAGCTAATTTGAAGGAGTCACAGAGAGGCAGAGGCAGAGAGAGAGAGAAAGAAAGAGAGAGAGAGAGAGAGAGAGAAAGAGAGAGAGAGGTCTTCCATCTGCTGGTTCATTACCCAGATGGCCGCCATGGCCAGAGCTGGACCAATCTGAAGCCAGGTGCCAGGAACTTCTTCCAGGTCTCCCATATAAGTACAGGGCCCCATGGTCTTGGGCCATCTTCCACTGGTTTCCCAGGCCATAGCAGAGAGCTGGATTGGATGTGGAGCAGCCAGGACTCAAACCATAGCCCATATTAGATGTCAGCACTGCAGGCAGTGACTTTATCCACTATGCCACAGTGCCAGCCTCCTATATTGTTGTTTTTAAGTAGAGACCGGAATTGCTTTGAATGCAGGTCAAATTATTGACCTGTTCATCTTTGTATATCTTCTGACAATTTGCCAAGGATTGTTAAGCAGGATTTGTGAGCAAGCTCTAATGGGAACACTTTAGTTTAGTAGTTCTCAATGACAGTAGGGGGATAGTATTTCCAAGTGTCCTTTGGGGGTACTTGGACAAATATGGGAACGTTGTTTCCTCATTAATGTGGGATGGAGGTGCTAGTATCCTATTAGTGGATATGAAGAAAGTATTGATTTCAAATTTCTTACTACATCTTTAAAACTTTATTTTTCTCAAGACTTTATTTTGTAAGAAATCACCAAGCTGTCTTTCAGAGCGACTTCACCATTTTGCATTTCCACCAGCAATGAGTGAGATAACCTGGTGCTCCACATCCTTATCAGCATTTGCTCTTGTGTTTTAAATTTTGAGTGTTTTAATCGATGCATACTGATATATCATTGCTGTTTAACAATGTACTTCTCTGATGACATATGAAATGAGCATCTTTTCATATGCTTATTTGTCATCTGTATGTCTTCTTTAGTGAGGTGGTCATTAAGGTCTTCAACCTAGTTTTTAATGCAGCTGATATTTATCTTTTTGCTGAGTTTTGGTACATTTAAGATAATTCTTTATCAAATACATCTTTTTGCAAATATTTTCTCTCAGTCTTTGGCTTAACTTCCTATTCTCTTGATCTTATCTTTGCAGAGGAAAATATTTTTAATTTTAATAAAGTCCAGCTTATTGATTTTTTTAATGGATTATGCCTTTGGTATCTAAAAGATCATCAACAAACCCAAGATCATCTAGATTTTTTTTTCCAATGTTATCTTCAAGTAGTTTTATTGTTTTGCATTTCACATTTAGGTCTGTGGTAATTTTTTTGGAATAATTTATCCATAATCATTTGAATCTAGAAGCTGCCTCCTTTTTACATAAAAACACTAAAAATTTTTGCATGGATTTAACATATGCAGAACTGGCTGTGAATTTAACTCCTATTTATGTAAATCAAAGGAAAGTAATATTTTACTAAGAGTTTTGTGTATTTATGAAAATTTCATTCCTGGGGCTGTCACTGTGGCACAGTAGGTTAATCTTCTGCCTGTGTCACCGGTATCCTATATGGGTGCCGGTTCTAGTCCCAGCTGCTCCTCTTCCAGTCCAGCTCTCTGCTGTGGCCTGGAAAGGCAGTGGAGGATGGCCCAAGTGCTTGGGCCCCTGCGCCTGCATGGGAGACAAGGAAGAAGCACCTGACTCCTGGCTTTGGATCGGCACAGCTCGGGCCATTGTGGCCATTTGGGGAGTGGGGGGAACCAACGGAAGGAAGATCTTTCTCTCTGTCTCTCCCTCTCACTGTCTGTGACTCTACCTCTCAAATAAATAAATAAAATCCTTTAAAAAGGAGAAAAAGAAAATTTCATTGCTGACTATGGTATTGCTCATGTTATTGAATTCCCTCATGGAGCACAACTGTATCAGTCTTTATTTTAAGCCATTATTTTCCCAGTGATTTTAAATGCAGTTGAAAGCTTGTAGTCATGTTGCTTCATTATTCTACTACAGTTATATCAGAGCACATACATATCAACTTCTATGTGTTTTAAAAAATCTTGTTTATTTTTCATTTTTTTCAATTAGGACATTAAATTAATGTTTTAAATAATTCACTCTTAAACAAGGATGTGTTTGGTAATAGTACACAGCATGTATTACTCTACACACCTGGGATATATCACCAAAAAAAGCAGACAGAAATCTTTGCCCTTCCTCTAGTGGAGAGGAAGTCCTACCATAGAAAGTAAATGTAAAGAATGAGTAAAATACATTGTATGTTAGAAAGTAAGAGGTGCTATGAATGGAAGAAAGGAAGCAACCAGGTTAAGAGTGACAAGGAATGCCAAATGTGTGGAGAGGGCAAATATTGCAAATTTAAATAAAGAGTTATTGAAAGACATCATTGGGAGGATGATATTTTCCAAAACCTGCAGGTGGTTGAATTACAGCAATAGTTAGAAAAGCCATGGTCCCAGGACATGCCCTCTTTCTTGCAAAGTTTTCTCTAATTTATTCTTCACTTATCCCTAGTGGTTTCCTCTATTTTTCTATCTCTTGTTTTGGTTTTCCAGTTTCCTTTTAGGCCTCATACTGGCTACCACGGGCCATCTTAGGGGTTGTTAAGATCCATTAGAATTCACCGGCGCCGTGGCTCACTAGGCTAATCCTCCGCCTTGCGGCGCCGCTACACCAGGTTCTAGTCCCGGTCGGGGCACCGATCCTGTCCCGGTTGCCCCTCTTCCAGCCCAGCTCTCTGCTGTGGCCAGGGAGTGCAGTGGAGGATGGCCCAAGTGCTTGGGCCCTGCACCCCATGGGAGACCAGGAGAAGCACCTGGCTCCTGACATCGGCTCAGCGCGGTGCATTGGAGGGTGAACCAACGGCAAAGGAAGACCTTTCTCTCTGTCTCTCTCTCACTGTCCACTTTGCCTGTCAAAAATTTAAAAAAAAAAAAAGATCCATTAGAATTAAAGTGTTAGCTGACGTACTGCTTAAAATAGCTTTTCATCCATTAAAGCTACTGACAGTTTTGGGAACACTGATCTTTCTCGTGTGAGCCTATGATCTCTTAGGCTATCAGTGAAATAATGCACCTCAGTATACTCATCTCCTTTCTCCCTCAGTGTCAGCTTAATTCTTTACTCATGGGATGTTCCTCAGCTTTAGGTGAGTTATTTTGGCTTCACCCATACAGCTGGATAATAAAATGCTCCCATGACAGTGAATAGTGTGATCATTTCTAAGTTCCAATACACACATACACACGCAAAATGCAAACACCAACAGCAACATCAATATATGACTGTATGACAACAAATATATCAGTCAGTTGATCTGAAACTTTATTTTCTTTTAAAAAAAATTGTTTGGAATCCCATCTCCTGTGATCCAAAGAATGAAATAAAAGAGAAGTCTTGCAGAATTTTGGATGTATAAAAGGAGTCTCATGACAGTCATTGTGGCACAGCAGGTCAATCCTCCACTTAAGATGCCCACATTCCACGTTGGAATGGCTGGAACATTCCTGACTATGCTATGCTTCTGATTCAGCTTCTTGCTAATGCACTTGACAGGCAACATTGATGAACTAATTACTTGGATTTCTGCCACCAAAGTGGGAGACCCAAATGGAGTTCTTGGCTTCTGGCTTCGACCTGGCCTACCTCCAGCTATTGTACACATTTGGGAAGTGAACTAGTGACTGGAAAACCCTTGTTTGTCTCTCCCTCTCTCTCTGTCACTTTGCCTTTCAAATAACTAAAAACAAAATTGTTTTAAACAAAATGAGTATCAAAGAATTTGGTGGAAACACATAGTCGAGATTAGTATTTTCAGTATCAGAGGAATTTTGGAGGCTGGCTGCACACACAAAATTTAAAAAGTTTGTGTTGAATTGCTGGCAGGAAAGACTGTGCTAAACATAAGGAGCAGTATTTAAAAAAAATCTTGATATTGTTTGCCTCAATTTGTGAATGTACAACCGAAAATAACACCCCTCAATTTTTTCTGAAAGAGATGCTTTTATCAAATCAATAATGCCCAAAGGAAAAAGAATGGAATGCTGAATAGTTTATAATAAACATGAAACTGCCTGCCTTGTATGAACAGGGACAGTTCCCTCTTATCCATGGATGCTTGATGCTTGGCTGATAAAATGTATCAAGTCACTGCAAATATAATTCAGAGCATTCTACTTGGCCAAGGGCAAGGCTTCCTGACAAGTCCATTTTCTGGATGACTTTTTTTTTTTAAAGATTTATTCATTTTATTTGAAAGTCAGAGTTACACAGAGAGGAGAGAGAGAGAGAGAGAGAGAGAGAAAGAGAGGTCTTCCATCCACTGGTTCACTCCCCAATTGGCCACAACAGCCAGAGCTGTGCTGATCCGAAGCCAAGAGCCAGGGGATTCCTCTGGGTCTCCTACATGGGTGCAGGGGCCCAAGGACTTGAGCCATCTTCTACAGCTTTCCCAGGCCATAGCAGAGAGCTGGAGCAGCCAGGACTTGGACCAGTGCCCATACAGTATCCTGGCACTGCAGGTGGTGACTTTACCTGCTAAGCCACAGTGCCAGCCCCTGATGACCTTTTGTAAATTGCTTAAATTCTCTGGTTCTCAGTTTCCTTCTCTGTATAATGGGAATAATACTTTACCTAGAGAACAAATCCAGAGTTTTTAGAGAACTGAGGAAGAACCTATCTGGAGGTGTTTTGCAGCTTTAGGTTATTGCATAAATGTGGGGCATTATTATATGAAGTTACCAGTTCTTCAACAGAGAATAGCTACAACAGTGTTGGCACTGAGTAGTTATTGCCTTGGAGATATCTTTGTGGTGACTTAAAGATGACTTAACACATGTACACATAATATCAAGTTTACTGTACTTTTTCAGATGCCCCCCCATGCAACTGGCTTTCATAGAATATTATATTTCTGCAATATACTCCTTCCTATCTATTGCTACTGAAAACCTGAAAGTTGGCACAGGAACTGTTGCTTCATCCTTGTTTACTTGTTTGGTTGCTGATACGTTCATGCAAGATTTTCAGAATAGATTGTGATTTTCTGGGAAATAATATCTAACAAATATCTTTTTATTTGAGAGAGAGAGATGGAGAGGGCAGCAGAGAGAAATAATGCATTCTCATGCACTGGTTCAGTTCCCAAATGTCTGTCTGGCTTTGGGCCAAAGCCAGGAGCCTGAAGCACAAAACAGGCCCCCCACATGGGTGGCAGGAATGGAATGACTTGAGCTATCACTGTTGCATCCCAAGATCTACATTAACCAGAAGCTGGATTCAGGAGCTGGAGTAAGGAATCCAATCCAGCTACTCCAATGTGAGAAGAGAGCCTCTTAACTGCAAGACTGAATGCCTTCTCAGTATGACACTCTAGAGAGAAGTCTTCCATACTGTGGTTCACACCCTGAATTCCCACAACTTCCAAGGCTGGGCCACGAAGAACATCTGGATTGCCCACACAGGTGACATTTACCCAAGCACTTGGGCCATCTTCCACTGCCTCCCAGGTCCATTAGCAAGAAGTTGTATCAGAAGCTTGGAGTAACCAGGACTCAAAATTGCACTCCAATATGGGATGTGGGTGTTCCAAGCAGCAGGTTGACTCACTCTGCCACAAAGACAGCCTCAATATGACACAGTTTAATATTCTGATATAGCTTGAAATTCCTGTCCTATGACAACAATATTTCATGTAATAACAATCAGTAGCCAGTCAGTAGCTCATTCACTATTCCCACTAAAGAGTCGTTGCCTTGGGTACTTTTTCCAATGTCCTTAGCTGTCAAATTTACTCATCAAACTTCTGGGATTTACCAAGACATATATGGCTCTGAGACTCTAAAGTTTTTGCTTAGTACTCTGACACATTATGGAGTATGTTGCTCTGAATTCATAGTGTTGCACGAGAAGTAAAAGAGAACTGCATTTTCTATTCTTTGTTCTGCATATTACTGTCTTCCCTTTCACTGTATGACTTTTTATTTGATGGTCTAAGTTATTCCTGGCTTTTCTTGAGGGTATCTGTTTCTAACAAACATTCCAACTTTATATGACCTCTCTTTATAGACATCCCAACTTGAATATCGACACATCATTGTTTTGTCATGCTTTGACCACTTGTATGGTTGTAAGACTATATAAGCTGTAAGGTTGGGTCCTAATCCATATGGATTTCCATAGTTATCAAGGCCATCTTTAGAGTATGCAGCTATCTCAAATCCAGCACAGAACAGATTTTTTGCCTATGGGGCCTCTTAAAATTAACCTTCCTCTGCCATTCATATGAGGGGGACACAGCTATGTTTTAATTGGACCAGATGTTCTCAAGTGGCAATAAAAGTTCTAGCTAAACAGAGTGATTTAGATGACAAAAGAAATTTGAGTCTTGCCACTGCCAACTCAATTAAAAGATGCCACATTTTTTGAAAAGAATTTGTCAGCTGCACAAAAGAATGACTTCACTACTATGACAAACATAAAGATGCTTTTGGCCAGCATTATATGTGCACTGTGTGCAGGCATATGCTTGTCTGTGTTAGCCTGTGGAAAACTTCAAATTGTAAGGCATGGAAATGACACGGTGAGACTTAAAAGCTTTTTCAGAATTCATGACTGCTCAAAACGGAGAGAGGCTTCTTAATTCTCTGGCAAGGTTTTGTTACTCACCACAGTCGACATGTCACATGATGGATGCTGTGCATTTTGAAAAGCTTAAGTACAGCAAATAGTCTTGAGTTTGAAATGAAGGCTCTTAAGCCGGGTACTTTGATCTGGCTTTCTCCAAAATAGGTGGTGTGCGCTTAGGCTTGGGGAATCGCTGACAACTATTGATTGTCCATTTGAGAATAGTGCAATTAGTGCAATTTGTCAAGCTCCGTGTAATCTAAAGTGGAAATCCTAAATGTGAAATAAAAAAAAATGTGGTTACTGTGGGTCTATCTCCTAGAATTTCTCTTTTTTAAATTTAGGTAAGTCTGGAAAATATAAACATTAAGGAAAGGCACATATCTTGTCATAATTTCCCCCTTGACAATTGCCACTATGTTTAATGGTGGCAGTTTTAGACAATTTAAGATTTACTTTGTGTCAGTGTTTATCTAGGTCTGGAGTTTCTGAAGTACCTATGTCTACAGTGTTTGCATGGTTTCTTGATTTTACTAATGTAGCCAAGGAGACATTAGAGTTATTGTTCATGTAAATAACAACATTCTCCTCTTTCCCATGTTAAAAAACAAATGGGGAGGATAGTGAGAACTCTTGGGATACTAGTAATATTTCATTCTTAATTTGGGTGCTAGGGTATGGATGAGATTAGAGGACAAAAGAAACTCATATCTGTACACTTCATGCATTTCTTGCTATGTATACTGTAGTTCAGTAAAATGCTTTAAAATGTTTTTAAATAATGTTTATTAATATGAAGAGAACAGATTTCATGTATTTTGTAAATATAATTCCAAGAAGACAATCATACTTTCCCTCTCCCTTCTCCCCTCCTTACTTCTTTTCTTCCTTTGTTCACCTTCAGCAGTCTCAGTGCATTCTATAATCACAGGCTGCTACACCACTAATCATAATATTCAGATATTAATTTTTTACTTATTTGAAAGACAGAGAGAGAGAGAGAGAGAGACAGAACTATCTCTCACTCTTTAGTTAATTCCCTAAATTACTACAATAGTCGAGGCTGGGCCAGGCCAATGCAAGGAATGCAAATCCAGATTTCCCACATAGGTTGCAAGGACCCAGCCACTGGAACTATCACCTGCTGCTACCCAGAGTGCACAATAACAGGAAGGTGGAATCATGAGCAGAGCCAGGACTTGGATCCAGATACTTCAATATGGGATGTAAGTGGGGCCGGCGCCGTGGCTCACTTGGTTAATCCTCCACCTTCGGTGCCGGCATCCCATATCGGCGCCGGGTTCTAGTCCCAGCTGCTCCTCTTCCAGGCCAGCTCTCTGCTGTGGCCTAGGAAGGCAGTGGAGGATGGCCCAAGTGCTTGGGTCCTGCACCCGCATGGGAGACCAGGAGGAAGCACCTGGCTCCTGGCTTCGGATCGGCACAGCGCACTAGCCAGCCGCAGAGGCCATTTGGTGGGGGTGAACCAATGGAAGAATGACCTTTCTCTCTGTCTCTCTCTCTCACTGTCTAACTCTGCCTGTCCAAAAAAAAATTTATTTGAAAGTCAGAGTTACACAGAAAGAGAAGGAGAGGCAGAAAGAGAGAGAGAGGTCTTCCATCCACTGGTTCACTCCCCAGATGACTGCAACAGCCAGAGCTGTGCCGATCCGAAACCAGGAGCCAGGAGCCTCCTCTAGGTCACCCATGCGGGTTCAGGGGCCCAAGGACTTGGGCCATCTTCTACTGCTTTCCCAGGGACAGCAGAAGCTGGATCAGAAGTGGAGCAGACAGGACTCCAACTGGTGCACATATGGGATGCCAGCACTGCAGGTGGTGGCTTTACCCTCTGTGCCACCTGCTATGCCACATTCTAATTTAGAATTTTAACACTCTCAAGCAATGTGCCAAGAGCAGGATGTTTTGGGAGGAAAGAAAAACTTAACCATTCTCCTTATAATTATTATTAAAGAATGACAATATCCAAGAAAATATTGTGGAGTAAAAAAGAAATAGCAAGGAGAGGAATTTTCCCTGCCAAATAATAAAATGTGTTATAAAGCAGATGTATTCTAATGGAGAATGGAAAAGAATATAAAATCCATATACATGTCTTAATTTATTCAATTAACAGAAACAAGTTCCTAGCTCCTGGATTTGACCTGGCTCAGCATCAGCTGACGCAGGCATTTAGGGAGTAAACCGGTTGGTAGAATAATCTCTCTCTGTTTATGTCTCTGTCTCTAATTCAGACCTCCATATGGGAGGCATGTCTACAAATCCATCTCTCACTCTCCAGCACAGACTTCTTGGTTCATCAGGAAAACTTTAAAAAGGCCCTTGATTGGTACAAAATTGGAATCCAGATTAAATATAAGGCATACATTGATATAATAACAAAGCCAAGAAACTGAGCATCCAATGAATAAGTTGTCTGCAAAACAATTCCAAATTATGCAATATAAACAGTATTTTTAAATATGTACCTCCTATCTTTCTCTGAAGGGAGGAGAGAACTTCCACTTTGACTATGACGTTAACTAAATAAGATCGGAGTTGGTGAACTCAAAAGGCTTCCACAGCCTTGGCAACTCATGACAAGAGCCTAGGGTGATTACTGATGCCATAAACAAGAGTATCAATTGTTAAGTCAACAACAGGAGTCACTGTGCATTTACTCCCCGTGTAGGATCTCTGTCCTTAATGTGTTGTACAATGTGAATTAATGCTATAACTAATACTCAAACAGTACTTTACACTTTGTGTTTCTGTGTGGGTGTAAACTGTTGAAATCTTTACTTAGTATATACTAAGTTGATCTTCTGTATATAAAGAAAATTGAAAATGAAAAAAAAGTACCTCCTTTGATTCTGCAGATAGTCTTCTATTCAAGAAGACTCAGTGATTTAATAATAATTCCCTCTCACTTCTTATTTTCTAAAAATTTAACCATGTTCTTTCGCCCAAAGAGCTTATTTGAGTAAAAGTAAAGGTGTGTTTTGGGGTTTCTGGGACTTTACATCATAAGTAATTAATTATATGAAGAACTAGTTGCTGGTTATGTTACTCAGCAGTCAAACAACTGAATGCCTTGAAATTGTGGAAAACAGAATGGTTTGCATTTCTTTTACAATGTAAAATTCTTGATTCCCATGAGAAACACTTTAAAATTTCCAAGGCATCTTAAATTGGCTTAACCTTGTACATTTCCTTTCCAAGATCATTTTCTCTAGGTCGGCGATAGCTGATAGTTATTTGTCTCACAGAAGATCTGAAAGAGCTCAGAGCTTGAATTCTCAGTCTAGTAATTTTGCTTTTGTAAAATGGATTCTTTTTTGTGAAAATAAGATGATAAATACAAAATGAAAATATTCCCCATTGTCTTATAATTACCTGAAAGAATTCCCATAGCTTACTGCAATTAGCACACTCAGTTTTCATATGAAAAAGTTGTGAATGATTATCCTTTCTCAATTTGAGTTCTGTTGGAACTCTGAGGACTTTACTGCTACTGGATACTGTTTTTATGCATACTCTATTGCTCTCATCTGTATTAATAGTGTGTTTGCCTATATAAAATACCTACTCATATAACAACTGGCCTTACCATATCTATGCAACCTCATGTTGTATAGATATACAGAAGACACATTAATGTCTAGAAAAGAAAAGGACTTTAAAAATCTGTAGCTTTCATTGAATGCCGATTCTATCTCTTGGAAATGTAAGCATAGGTAAGCTATTTAAACTCTTTGGGCTTCAAATGTCTCATTTATGAAATGGGAATGATATTGGTACATGATTCTTATGTTGTCATGAGCTTTTCAAACAAATTATGCATGCAAAGCATTGTTGGCAATGCTTGGGATATAGTGGATGTTCCAAATATGTTAAATTTCTATTTAGTCCTGCTACCCAAATAGAGCTGGAGAGGTTTATCTAGAGACAGTGGCATAGCCTGGGGAAAGGAGGGATTCTAGACAGACAGAATGATACTGTGGATAGTCCCTAAACAATCCCCATTGAAAGAGCAACCTTCCTTGATTCAGGTTGACCTTGCCACACCAGGCTCATATTTTTGTGTTACTCTGTTTCTTTTATAGATGAATGACATGTTTTCCCAGTTTGATTTTCAGCTTTCTCAAAGGGCTGTCTTTTCTTCTCTAGTATCCTCTAGATTTATTAGAATTTTGAGTCACACTCAATAAATACATATTGAATCTTGGCCTACAATGGAGCACAGAATTATAGGGCTGATAGGGGCCTTTAAATCAGCTTGCACAATTAACTTCATTTTATAAATGAGAAGCTGATGATCAGAAATGTTACATTTCGTCCAGTTTGCAAAGCTAGCAAGTGGCAGAGCGGGCATTTAAACTCAGGTGTGTCTTATTCCTTTGACAGTACTCTTTTCATTACCCAGCACTTCCTTCTTAATATGATGAATCTAATGTGTTTGATATTATAGATTAGCCTCTTGTGTCAGTACTCTGCTGAAAAATCTTCTCTGGGTAGCATCATCCATCTAAGTCAGAAGATCTTGCATATTAGCTTGCATTCATAATCATCTGGAGGGCTTGTTAAAACAAAGAATCTGGGGCTGGCATAACAGGTAAAGCTGCCACCTGCAACACCAGTGTCCCATATGGGTGCCTGTTGGAGTCCCAGCTCCTCCACTTCCAATCTGGCTCCCTGGTAATGCACCTGGGAAAAGGAGCACAGGATGGTCCAAGGGCTTGGGCCTCTAACACCCATATGAGAAACCTGGAGGAAGCTCCTGGCGCCAAGCTCCCGGCTTTGGTCTTGTTCAGCCTCAGCCATTGTGGCCATTTGGGAAACAAACCTACAGATGGAAGATCTCTCTGTCTCTTCCTCTCTCTCTGTAACTCTGACTTTTAAATAAATAAATAAACGCACAGAACATAGATTCCCATCCACAGAGTCTGTATTTCAAGATATCTGGGTGGAGCATAAGGTCTTCTAACAAATTCTAGACAATGCTGAAGCCTCTTGTCCAGAGGCTTGTCCAGAGACTCCAAAAGAGAGGAAAACTGAGCTAGACTAATTATGGATTACTTTTTTCTCTTCCTCTTAAAGCTAAAGCTGATCCTAAGGGGGCATTATGTAATATGAGCTTCCTGCAATGTACAAATAGCATAGCATGACAATGCATGGAACCAGCGTTATCCTGAGAGCATTTTTCTTGTGTACAAAAGAGGGTTATTAAGCACCTAATGCATAAGTTCAGAATATTATAGATCATTTGAAAGTGAGTAATACCCAAAATATGTGCTCAAGGAGATCCTGTAACCTCATACAAAAAGGAGAGGACATTTCCAGAAAAGGCTGAGATTTCAGACGTGGAAGGGTTGAATAAGCCATAACATAACTGCAGATGTGTTCCAGAAGGAAACAGTTTAACACTTCTATTCACTTCAAATATATTTCTAACAACTTTTGGGACATGAAAGTAACTTTTAAATACTAACTATTATTTTAATATAATTCTCTAATTAAACACGTGGTATATATTTTCTCTAATTTATTCTTCATCTGAGATATTATTAATTACAGTGATGTTTGAGGCCTGAGGCAATAATTTACAATCTTTGTAAGTGAGAAAAGACATCCTATATGCTGGAATTTCTGCCAATTCGTTTGGCAGAAGTAGAACTAATTCCAAACATGAGGAGCTCAGTGAATGAATACATAAAGCTGTTTAATGATTTTAGTCTTGACTCTTTCTGGCTCTCTTTTGGACATTCCTAACACGGATCAATTGTCCCCCAGGGGTTGTATGTATAAGCTCGGGTGGTGGTGGGATCTTGATTCTCATGAAACTGTATGAGGAAATATCTGGGGACACGTTTGCCTTTTTTCCCCTTAGCTGGGTGTATATAGCTTTCATAAAATTCTTGAAGGCGTTAACCACTTATATATTGTGATACTTACTGAGGGGAAAACAAAATAATCAATCCAAGAACTCTGACTTTATTTTTGTTCTTACATCCCACCTGTCTTCACCATAAGTCTGGGAGGCCTCTTTCTTTCCTGTTCTGGGAGGTGGGATAGAGGAACTGGTACCTTAGAACAGAGAAAGGGAATCACTCCAGGAAGCTTTCTACTTCCTTAGATCTTCCTTCCTTCCTTCCTTCCTTCCTTCCTTCCTTCCTTCCTTCCTTCCTTCCTTTTTTCTTTTGGAAACCACTGTTCCATTATCTGGATTAGTTGCTTTTTGTTCCTATGTTATTACTTAATCTCTTCATCTAGCTGTCACTTGGGTTTTAGTATATAGAACATTACTAATCACGGCACCTAGAAAATTCCTTGGCCAAGGTAAATACTGATAAGTGAGGCTTAGTGACTTCCCCTGGGATGAATATCCATGCAGTATTCTCTTCCTCATCCCTTCCACCTATCTATCTCTTACCAATTTGCAAGGCTGAATTCAAATATCTCTTCCTCCATTGCTACCTGTAGAACTCTTCTGTGCTGCTCCTGCTAGTATAATTTTTTTTAACTTCTGTCTTTCTATATGTCATTTTACCACCTCAAAACAGGTGCATAAAATAATTGCTGAAACAATTTCAACAATGCTGTAAGTTTACCAGCATCATTATTCCTATTTGGGGTAAAAAAAAAATCATTCGACCCTTAATCTGCCTACCTCAGCACATACAAGTTATTCTAAGTACCCTGATACCCCATAAATTCATGGGGTAACATAGTTGATGGAAAAATAAATCTTAGAGTGAGGCACAGAGCACCCATGCTTTCCAGGAAAGACGGCTGCATCAGCAACTTGCATTTTCATTATTCTAGGTATCCATTACAATCTAACAGGATCTAAATTATGGATTCAACCAGCAGTTACAGTGGATGAGAATAATTCCACTTTTCAGTTTTCCTGCTGGGATAGTATGGACCAATTTAATCTCCAATGAATATGGTTCAGTGTAGGATATGTGCTAAATGCTGAAAACATTTCTTCACTGAATTATTATTAATTTAGATGAATATAGTCAGCAGTCATTGAAAATACTGACTTAACACTAATTGATTTAATAGTTGAAATGTAGCAATGCTTTCACCTGCTTTACCTCTCTTGGTTCTTATAAAAGCCCAGCAGGAAAACAAGTGGGTCGCTCATGGTCATTCAAGAATTTTCCCTGTATCCTTTCTCCAAATACTATGGCCTTACCACCAAACAAGACTGCCATTCTAATCCACTTTTGTGCCTATTTTGAACCAGATTCAAGAGGAAAATTTGCTTTTCATGGAAATCACCTTTCCTTGGCAACTTTGTAATATAATCTACCATTTTAAAACAGCAGAGAAAAGGTAAAACTTAGATAAAAGTTGATTTGACAACCTAATGAAGCACACTTCTTAGGTATTTGAAAATAATATCATTCAAACACCATCATTCAGCCGTCTTTAATTTCAGCAAGTAAGGGGCATGTTTATTTGGCACTTGAAGAAGAAAACGGAGACTACTAAATCATACAGTAGAAGGCAGCAGGGGCTGGCGCTGTGGCACAGTGGGTTAACACCCTGGCCTGAAGTTCCGGCATCCCATATGGGAGCCAGTTCGAGACCTGGCTGCTCCACTTCCAATCAAGCTCTCTGCTATGGCCTGGGAAAACAGTAGAACATGACCCAAGTCCTTGGGCCCCTAAACCCACGTTGGAGACCCACAGGAAGTTCCTGGCTCCTGGCTTCAGGTTGGTGCAGCTCTGGCCATTGTGGCCAATTGAGGAGTGAACCAGCTGATAGGAGACCTCTCTCTCTCTCTCTCCCTCTCCTCTCTCTGTGTCACTCTGACTTTCAAATAAATAAGTAAATCTTAAAAAAAAAAAAAAGGCAGCAAAGAATTCCAGTTTGACCAGTTTATTTATTTATTTTTTGATCAATCTTTGTTTGGAAAGGTTTCCATAAGATTCCCATGAACAGTAACTTAACTGTTTCCTTCAGTTGTTGAGAAATGAAACATTCCAATAGTCTAACTTATATATATATATATATATATGCTTTGTGTGTGTGTACATATACTTCATTTTTAGTAGTTCACACTTTATGCATGCCTGTAATTTTTTTCCTAGTAAATCCTTTGTCTTGAATGGCTTAGGGTCCCTTGTATGAATACTGCTTATCGAGTATGAATTTGCAGTGCTGAAGTGTATTATTTCCTTAAAACTCATAGAAAGAGGCAAACCAGATTTCTCTGACTCTTCCTTTTTGTACCTGCTCTTCTTTCTGTTGGGAATGTCTTTCCTATTCATCTGATAATGTTTAAATATCTTTATGACCCATGTTGAAATTCACTTCCTAAATGAAACTCTAATTGGTTGCTGTAAGTGGAATTATTATTTTCCTCCTCCATGCTCTATCTCTATCATTATTGCTATAGCTCTCACTCTCCCTATATCTTTCAAATAAATTGTGTACACACACACACACACAGAGGAGGAAGAGAGGGAGAGAGACACAGGGTGAGAGGAGAGAGAGAGAGAGAGAGAGAGAGAGAGAGAGAGAGTGCTTCCATCCTTTGCTTCACTTCCAAAATAGCCGCAACAGCCGGGGCCAGGTCAGGTGAAGTCAGGAGCCAGAAACTCCATCTGGGTCTTCTCTATGTGGGTGGCAGGGGCGAAAGTACTTGAGCCATAATTTGCTGCTTTCCCAGAAGAATGAGCAGGAAACTGGATCAGAAGCAGAGCTGGACCTCCAATCAAGGCATTCAAATATAGGATAAGGGCATTCTGAGCAGCATTTTCATTGTTGCATCAAATTCCCCATTTCCTTAACTTAACAGCTCCTAGAGGCCATTGAAATTTATTGTTTAATTCTCTATTTCCCCATCTTGACCATGAGTAGAGTCAGATTAGAAATTATTTTTGATTCCTTTGTGTTTCCCAGAGTCTAGCACATCATGCTCCTCATCCTCATCTAATATTTATTAAATGGTGAGAATCTTATAGAGGATAATTTTTAATCTTATAGAGGATAAATTTTGAGGCTTGCAACGTTAACCTAGTTTATACTCCAAGAAAGCTGATGGTGCAAGAAGGTCATGAAACTTGTATAATATCATGCACTTCCATAATTTAGAAGTCTGCTTTTTAGAATGGGCCATCAAAGAAGGAGGTACCTTTCTCTGAAGGGAGGAGAGAACTTCCATTTTGACTATGACCTTGTCTAAACATGATCAGAGTTGGCGAACTCAAAAGGCTTCCACAGCCTTGGCAACTCATGACAAGAGCCTAGGGTGATTACTGATGCCATAAACAAGAGTATCAATTGTTAAGTCAACAACAGGAGTCACTGTGCATTTACTCCCCATGTAGGATCTCTGTCCTTAATGTGTTGTACAATGTGAATTAATGCTATAACTAATACTCAAACAGTACTTTACACTTTGTGTTTCTGTGTGGGTGTAAACTGTTGAAATCTTTACTTAGTATATACTAAGTTGATCTTCTGTATATAAAGATAATTGAAAGTGAATCTTGATGTGAATGGAATGGGAGAGGGAGCAGGAGATGGGAGGGTTGTGGGTGGGAGGGAGGCTATGAGGGGGAAAAAGCCACTGTAATCCAAAAGCTCTACTTTGGAAATTTCTATTTATTAAATTAAAGTTAAAAAAAGAAGACTGCTTTATAAATTAAAACATACTTTCAGCTAGGATTCATAGAACATAAAATTAATTCTTCAAAAATATACAACTAAGTAGCATTTAGTATGCAGTAGTTCTAAGATTCCCAAAACTATGGATAATATTGAAAACTATATTTAATATTTTATTTTCCACACATACATGCCTATGATAAGGTTAATTCATAAATTAGATAGGAGATAAACAATTATAAATACCAATGGAATAGGACAATTATAATGATATGCTGCAATAAAACTTATGTGAATGTGGTCTTGCTCTTGACCTCAAATTATCCTATTGCATTATACCCACCCTTCTTGTACTATTATGACATGATGCAATGTCTATGTGATGAGATCACATTATGCTAACACATAAAGCTAGATGAACATAAGCACTGTAATAATGTCATAGTTAATCCAATAACCAGGATGATTACTAAGAGACTAATGGCTAGGTGGTATATATAGTGTAAATATGTTAGAAAAAGGAATGAGCGGGTAGGAAGGAGCAGCAGTCATGAGATTTCATCATGCTACTCATAATGGCACACAATTTAAAATTGATGAATTTTTTACTTCTGGAATTTTTCATTTAATATTTTTAGACCATGGTTGACCATGGGTAACTGAGCTGTGAAAATCAATAACTGCCAGAAATGGGTGATCACTGATTTCACAATGTTATGCAAACATCGCTTCTATCTAATTTCAAAAGAGTTTCATCCCTATGCAAACAAACGCTGTACTCCTTAAACTCCCCATTATCCTCCCTCCAGCCTATGACAACTACTTATTGCTCTGTGTCAATTGTTAGCCTGTTCTGGAAGGTTCATATAAATAGACTCATACTAGATGTGACCTTTTGTGTATGAGAACCCTGAATTTTATTTCACTGCTTCCTAGACCTGGAGAGAGTTCATTCCCTTACCTACATTTCCTGCTTTACATTATAGGTGCCTATTATATGTTGTTGATGGATGGATGGATGATAGAATTGTTATTAATCAATCGATTTTCTAATTGGTTTCTACTTAACCTTGTTATTTATTATTTGATTTATCTTTTTATAAGAGATCCTTTTGGAGGGGCCAGCATAGGAGTGCTACAGGTTAGGCTGCTGATTGCAACGCTGGAGTCCCATATCACAGTGCTCTTTCAAGTTCCACCTGCTCCACTTCCCATTCTGCTTCTTTCTAATGAACCTGGGAAAACAGTGGAAGATGACCCAATGATTGAGCCCCTATCACCCACCTAGAAGACTCAAATGGAGTTCTTGGCTCTGGCTTTAGTTTGTGGTCATTTGGAGAGTATACAAGTAGATGGAAGATCTCTCTCTCTCTGTGTCTCTCTGTCTCTTTGTCTCTCTCTCTCGCTCTCTCTCCTCTCTCTCTCTCCACTTCTCCTTCTATCACTCCGTATTTAAAATAAAAAATAAAGAATTTCAAAAAGAGATTGTTTTCTGCTTTTACCAAGTTTCAGTCTGAAAGAAAGCTGCTTAGTTGTAGCTGAGCAGAATGGAAGGTAGCAAGGAAGCACAGGTATGGTTAGCTTTTCAGGACTGTGTTATTTCAAATTGGCACCTACGACTGATTTAGTCATTATCACATTTTTTGGATAAATGCAGAGGGGATTAGGTGATAGGAGTGATGCTGGCCTGCTACACTGTGTGAATGGATTATTATCAATTTGGTTGCCAGAACTAGAGGAGTAGGCTCCTGGGGAGGAAATGAATGCAGCTCTTCCCAGTAACCAATTTTCTCTCATATGTGAGCTATTGCTTGGATAGAAACGAATTTTGGGGGGCTGTCTTTTCTGTGGGTTGCCCAGAAGATTTGAGCAGTGCCTCCTTGATTGGAAGCAGTTTGATTTGTTTTGAAGCGTATTCGAGTGTAAGGGTTTCTTTGTACAAACAATGTGGGAGGTGACTTTTGACCTTCTTGGAAGGCGGTCAAACACATAACGTTTAATCTGTAATGACTGACCTATCTGGTTACAATTTTAGAAAATTCCAGATAGATACTTCACTTTTCCATTTTTCTACAGAGCTTTGTTAGTTTTATATTGCCTATATGCTGCAAATCACAGGAAGCATTCTTAACTCTGTGTCTCTGTGTCTCTTTTATTGAAAATGAATTTATATTTTATTGATGTGGCAATAGAAAATTAAAACATTTAACTCCTAGATTATCTGCTTTTTGAGGAACCACTTCAAATCTAGCTATTCTCATTTTGTTTTGTGATGAAAAGACTTTTAATTATATGTATTTCAAGGGAAAAGGAAGCAAAAGCTATGGATCATAATTTTAATTGACTTCCTACAATTTATGTGTGAATTTGGGAAAAGAAACAATTACAATAACAATTTTAGGCACTGTTAATTGCTTATGCCTATGTGAAGACCTTACCTTTTGTTTTCATTAATTTCACATGGAATTATAACAAATAATAGAGATTCAGTTTACCCTCCAAATATATTCCCAGAAAGTCATGAAGACTATAGCACAATGTTACAACTAGGATGTTGATGCTGATACAGCAAGTGTACAGAGTAATTCCATCACCACAAGGATCCCTATGTTGTATTTTTCTAACCACTCCCATATCATCTCAATCTTCATCCTGAAACTTGGGCAACCACTAATATGTTCTCTATCTGTATAATTTTTACATTTCAAGATTTCTATATACATGTACACATGTGATTATATAGTATGCAACCTTTTTTTAAAATTTTTTATTTGACAGAGTTACAGACAGTGAGAGAGAGAGAGAAAGGTCTCCCACCTGCTGGTTCACTCCCCAGATGGCCGCAACGGCTGGCGCTGCGCTGACCCGAAGCCAGGAGCCAGGTGCTTCCTCCTGGTCTCCCATGCGGGTACAGGGGCCCAAGCACTTGGGCCATCCTCCACTGCCTTCCCAGGCCACAGCAAAGAGCTGGACTGGAAGAGGAGCAACTTGGACTAGAATCCAGCACCCATATGGGATGCCGGCACTGCAGATGGAGGATTAACCAAGTGAGCCATGGCGCTGGCCTGCAACCTTTTAGAATTGACTTTTTTTTTCCACTCAGAATAATTATCTGGAGATTCCCCTGAGTTGTTGAGTTTGGCATTGTCTTCTTTTCACATGTACTTAAGGTTTACAGCATGATTTTTTGCAGATGATGCAGCTCAGTAATTTCCATTGAATTGGAAGACAATTCATCACAGAAATTTTATGGTAGGTCTGGGGAAAACTGTCATTTACAATCAATGATGAAACAGTTTGTCTTTGGTAATATGATTACAAATGAAGAATGCAAATGCAAGTATGAATGCTTCTGAAGCGATGCCACCAAGTCCCTATGGTTTGGCTGATTGTGTCTGTCTTCACATTGCTTCTTTAGGATAACACAAATACAAATGAGCACCGAGTACTTTCTCCTTTATCTCCTTTATGGCTCCCTTTCTATTCATAGTATTGACAGCTTCATGCAGAAAAAAATTGGCTTTTGAAGCATTATTACTTCTGTAAATTAATTTGGCCATGTAGTCTTTTGACTAAAAGGTTAGATGACCCTAAGGATCAACAGTAAACTTCTTGGCCTTCTGATTGGTCGCTCACTATTTTTTTTTCCTGTAAAACAAAAATAAAACTCAAGGAATGCTACAGAATCAGAGCATAAAAAATGTAAAATTGTATATGTTTCCCAGACACACAGATATTTTTTTCCTCTACATTTTCACCATGGCAGTTAAGTAGTGAGTCTGATGATACAACATGAAACTGGTTACTGAATCAGCAATGAGCTTAATGGTTTCGGCAATGCACACTCAAGAAAGGCTGAAAGTATGCTAAGTTTCATCTAAAAGGGGCATGGGAGAAGAGACTGGGGAACTCAGGCCACAGTCAAGAAAGGATAGAATGGGGTTTCTGGGTGTGATATGTTCACCACACCAAATTCTTTAAAAATCCAATATGGAATGGCAATTATTAACAAATGATGGAGAGAGATGGTTGTTCTCTACTTATGTGCATGAAATACAGTGGAAACACACTGTTGCATAGATTCCAAATAAATAGTTGGATATCAGCTTTAATAATGATACTTGATGGCATCTCACAGTAAGTCAGAAATGATCTTTCAAATGGGTCTGATTTCAAAAATACGACAGCAAAAAGCAGCGCCATAGACACATCAGTTTCAGCCATTAAAAGATGGATTGTTTTAAAAAATTGTATTTTCCTTCCTTAAACTTTGGTCAGTGAAGCTAGCACTTGTTTGCTCAACTGTGGAAGAATTTCAAGGTCACACACATTATTCATGATAAAGCAACCAAGCTGCTGAATCTGGGCTTAATTCAAGAATAGCCAGCATTGGAGAGAGAGACACACACACACAGAGAGTGAGAGAGAGAGAGAATATGGGAGTTAACCACCACTGCTGGTGCTCTCTCAAAGGAAGAGGGCTTAAGAGATGACAGGTAGAGTTACAGACAGTGAGAGAGAGAGAGACAGAGAGAAAGGTCTTCCATCCGATGGTTCACTCGCCAAATGGCCGCTATAGCTGGAGCTATGCCAATCCGAAGCCAGGAGCCAGGTGATTCCTCCTGCTTTCCCCTGTGAGTGCAGGAGCCCAAGCACTTGGGCCATCCTCCACTGTTTTCCTGGGCCACAGCAGAGAGCTGGACAGGAAGAGAAGAAGCCGGGACTAGAACCCGCACCACTTGGGATGCCTGTACTGCAGGCGGTGGCTTTACCCAGTAAGTCAGAGCTTCAGTCCCTATACGTTCAATTTCTACATTTATTCATCCTATATAATGGCAAATATGTACCCTGCAGCCATTATCTCCCTATTTCCTCTAACTCCCTTCCTCAAGTAATCACTGCTACTGTCAATTTCTATGCATTCAACTTTTTACATTGCATTCCAAATTACTTATTTTTTTAGGAAACATGAAGGAATTGGAAATATTCAGGTCTCAGTCTCATTGTCAGAATTTATTCATTGTAAATCAATTGGTAAAATGGAAAGCATTCTCATGTTCTAATTCACGTGTGCTAATATGTGCTTCCAGTCTGTTACTGCATGGCACTTGTTCCAGAAACATGAACTCTTCAAGGACATGGACCGTGTTGTGTTTACCCGTCAGTATTGATTTTCTGTTCTGGACTGCACTTACCACAAAATCAAGAAACTACAAAAATAATCTGAGGGTTTGAAAAGTGGCAAGTAGTATTTGCTGTTGTGGCTGACACTCAGAAAAAGAATCGGCTAAGGGACATTTATCATTGCAGTTTTCCACTGAGACTATAAAAATAGATCCAAAGGTTATAAAATGATATATGAATTAAATAAAACAAAAGAGAAAAGTATAGACCCTGATCTTGTTTTGTTGAAATTTACTTGCAAAAGAGAATGCAATGCAGAGCTTTCAAATTCAACCAACTCACAAGCTATATCTTCTATGTTTAATAGAGATGCCATGCCTTGATTAGCCATTAGATCACTTGAAAATTCAGGTTAACTTCTTAGTGAAAAGAAATAGTTGTGTAGAGTTCAAAGAGCTTTGGTATATTTAAAATCAGTATTTCAGGATAAATATTTCAGGCATATATTTTATCATAGATAAATGGAATCAAATAGACTTATAATTCAGAAAATATGAATTTGAATTATATATCATGGATATGCTTACTAACTATGAGGTTGGCAAGATGCCCACAAGCCTCGGTTATAGATATATGATATTGGATTTTTTTTTTTTTGACAGGCAGAGTGGACAGTGAGAGAGAGAGAGACGGAGAGAAAGGTCTTCCTTTTGCCGTTGGTTCACCCTCCAATGGCCAATGTGGCCGGCTCACTGTGGCCAGCGCATCCCACTGATCTGAAGCCAGGAGCCAGGTGCTTCTCCTGGTCTCCCATGCGGGTGCAGGGCCCAAGGACTATGACACTCCTGGGCCATAGCAGAGAGCTGGCCTGGAAGAGGGGCAACTGGGACAGAATCCAGTGCCCCGACCGGGACTAGAACCCAGTGTGCCAGCGCCACAAGGCGGAGGATTAGCCTATTGAGCCACGGCGCCAGCCTTGATATTGGATTTTATTACTACTTATGCCACTTTAGCATTATTTTCACCTACTTAGTATGTGCTCTAGTATCTGTTCTAATACAAATATATATTTATGTTTATGAAATGCACTATTTTATGTGTATTTAATTACATGTTATATACCGATATAATTATAAACTTGGTAATGTTTTGCATTATATTTTTAACAAGTATAATTTGTTAACAGTTAAGGCTTAGTGAATGAGATGAGAACTCATGATGTATCTATGATTTCATCGTGGTGGGAGTGCATTTGGTATCACAGTTTATAAAGCACCCTGAGGTCTGGTTTCTGCCTAGCTTCCTCACCTGACTGAACAGTGAGTGAATATAGTCAATTTCCTCTACTCTTTCCTCATATGCTGTCCCTTTAAATAGAATAATCTCACTTCCCTGTCTCCACTCCTTGACAATTTTTAATTATTTTTCAGATTATAACTTAGATGTCATATTTTTTGGGAAGCTGAGTTACACATACAGAGATTTCCTGAATGCAGATACAGAGCTTGCTTGAATACTCAAATCTTTCTCAGTAAGAATTTGTTAAAGCTCTCCTGCCTGGGTTAAGGTCACTTTTTCATTAGGGTATATCCACTCAATTTGTCAAGGCCATTGTTCTATTTCGTTCTGACCTATGTTATCCTAAAAGCCCCAAAAAGACCCCTCATCTTATGATATAGTAGATTCGTTGTGGGGCATGAGCGCGGCCAGGCCAGGCCAGGCCCAGCCCGGCCCGGGGGCTCCGCATGCGCAGCTGCTCCAGGGTGCCCCCGCCCGAGCTGCGCGGAACGAAGCCACGCGGAGCCAAGTAAGATGGCGCCCAGAGGAAGTAAGATGGGCGGAATCCAAAGTTGTTTACCACTAAAACTAACTGGCTGCGCAACATCAGGGGAGGTAACAAAACTAGTAACAAGTGTATAGACATAGGGCTAGTCCTATAGAAATCCCCCCATAAGGTGATTTTTTAAGTGATTGGTTGGCCCTTAGCCCTCCCCAATGACTCTGCAGTTTTGTGTTATAAAAGGTATTATTATGGAAAAGGTAAATGAGTCCTTGCTAGACTTGGCTCCCCGCTGTGTCTGATTGTCTCCGGGACCGGGAGGCTGGGGAACGGGCAAGCAGCGCGCACTTACCTTTCCTCGGACCCAGTCCATCCTGTACGGGTGGACTAAGACCCAACATCTGGCGCCCAACGTGCGGCATGAACAGTTACTTTTCGGCCGAGGCTAAGCGGTCTCTCAGGGTAAGTGAAAACCTTAGTATGGTTTATGCAGTTTCATCCCAAAAGGACCTGGCCTTAAAGGCCTTACGCTATATGTTAAAAAGTGTCTGGGTAGCTGTCATAACCTTGGCCCTTTGGATTCAGATGGCCAATCTCTTTTCTTGGAACACTTGGTTATGGGTGGAAAAACTCACCCTTAAGAGGGAGAGACACTTTGATACTGCCCTTAAAGCATCCTTCCACCCAGACGCTATAACCCTAGCTTCGGAGGGCAAGAGGGAGAAAGAGGAAGTGCAGGACTTGGGAGAGCCTAAAGCCTCAGAGGAAGATGGCAGGGAGAGAAAATGGGCTAAGTTTGATCAGGAATGCAGAGAGCCTGTGGAGGCACGAACTGTTGAGGTAAAAACGAAAGTAAAAATCGTCCCGCCTAGCCCATCCACCCTAGAAGGGCCGGGACCACCCCCATACCTCCCTGGGGCAGAGGCAGCCTCCCCCTATGTAGAGCCATGGAGGGAACTTTGTGATCGGGGCACTTATGATTGCCCAGGAGGGGAGAGGAGAAATGAGGCGACCTTTGCGGAAGCTTATCCGGTGGACATAAAGCAGCATAGGGAAGTGAACTCTGGGCCAGGGAACCTGCTGCCTCAGGCCTACCCTGTTAATTTAGCTCCAGGCAGTAACAGAGCTCTGGAGTGGTATCCCTGGGAAGCGAAGGACTTAAAGGAGCTTCGCAAGGCAGTGGTGGAAGATGGGCCAAATTCCCCCTGGGCCCAAACCCTGCTGCAAGATATAGCCTATCACCCATGCGTCCCCAAGGACTGATTGGACGTGGCCAAGGCAGTCCTCACGAGTTCCCAGTTCATAAAGTGGTGTGCCTTCTTTAAGGAGGAGTGCCGGGTGAGTGCCGAAGCTAACCGAGCAGCCCAGCCAGCTATCCCTATTACATATGCTATGCTGGCTGGGACGGGGGAAGGGTTCTCTACGGGGATCCAGCAAGCTGCGCTACCTGCTCCATACCGTGAACAAGTGAGGCAGGCAGGACTTAATGCTTGGTACAAGCTGGATGAGGGGCCCACGGAATCTCCCATCGCAGGGGTGCGACAAAAGCCAGGAGAGTCATTGCCAAATTTTGTAGTTAGGGTCGAACACAGTCTCCGTTGTAAGTTGCTGGCTGGGGACCTTCGGGATCAGTTTGTTAAAATGCTTGTTTGGGAAGGAATGAATGCTGATCATCGGAAGGCCTGCGCTGGCCTGAGGGAGGCTCATAAATCCCCAGAGGCAGTTAAAACTAAGGTGGAACTTTCAGGTGTGGCGGCAACCCCTAAAAGCCCAACACTGCCTCAACGCACTGCGCCTCCAATTCCTCTCATGTGGCCACCCCTTTATGGTTATTCCCCTCCCTTGAATCGCCTGCCACCATCTTGTAAACAGCATGCCTGCTCAACCCCACAGCCAGTCCTGCTAGGCCCTGACGTGCACAGTCTTCCCTGTAAATGGGGGACCATGGCCCTTCTCTGCACTCTCTTCCAGTCAGTGTAGCCTGTTGCACCCTTGCAGGCCCCAGCCAGATACTCTAGGGAGACTAGTCCCAAGGGCTGCTTTTTTCCTCTCCATTTACAATTCAATGCTGTCCTCACTAGGAGGGGAAGAAAAAATGCCTTTGGCTACCACTGGCCTTACCTAAAAGAACAAAAAAACCTTAATCCATTAACCCTTTCCAACCTAATGAGTCTTTATTTACAGTTAAAAATTTTCCTCCAGCACTACAGAAGTCTCTCATTCCCTGCAGCTTTGTTTCAGATGTGTTTCCCTGTCCTAAGCAATGGGCTCCTATGCTGACGACCAGCTCTTTTCTGTGCTGCTGTAGTGAACTTATCTAAGAGTTTGCACGTGTCTTGAAGGTTTCGTGTTTTATTGGATTTGTCTGTCTTTAATGTTTGAGTGATTACCTAACTCTGATCAGATCTACCCCACAGCTTTGGTTAAAATACTCAGGTTATACTTACTAGTTTTTGGCTAAGCGGTTGACTCTCTAACAGTTTAAATTCTCAAATGGAGTCTAACAACTTTGGGATTTCCAGTAGGATCCCTGGAACTCTCAAAGGATGGGACTCTAAATTTGTTAAAGTAACAACTGTTTGAGTCAATTCAAATTATGCAAAGTATATTAAAATGTTGTGAATAATGTCAGACCTATATTGTATTCATGTTTTTGCTTTCCAGCTAGAGTGGTCTTATAAAAATGAGAGTAAATTCTGTGTATACAAGCCCTTATATTGTTAACTAAAGTAAGCCAATACAGATTGGTTCAGAGAATTAAGTTAATGCCAAAGCCCTTCGGTTTGCTTGGTAGCTCACTTGCTCGGTTTTACATGTCTTTGATATGCTTTAAACATGTTTCTCTTAACGATGAAGATCTTTTCAAAGTTGTAAACATGTACTAGTGTCCATGTTTGCTGTCCAGGAGGAGTTATTCTTATGTTACTTAAAAGCATGGAAATGTAATTTTGACTTTTAATTCAAATAATGGTGTGGTATTCATTAATAACTCAATGTCTTAAGCCATCTAGGCATCAATGCTAAGCAAAATGTGGGAAAATGTATTGTGTACTTTTCACATCTTAAATTCGATAAGAGAGACTGTTTGAGTTTGTTAGCATGTATTATCATAGATTGTCCATACATGACAATTCAAGACTATGTAAAAGTAACTACAGGTATAAAGTTTCAGAAGGTGTGAGCAAGTCATGAAATGTTTTAAAAGGTTTACAACTTTAAAATTGTTTACAGAGTTTTCTTTAAGTTGAGTGCTAATGCCAAAATTACATTGACCTAAAGTTGAAGTAAAAAATGTGCACTAATGTTAGTAAATATCTGAAAATGGTCTAAGTCGTAAATCTTGGAATCTGTTTTTGCAAAAACTGTAACGTCTATTTTAACAGTGTCTGCTTAATGGGTTACTCTGCCATTTCTAAAGTTAGGTCCTTTTTAGCTCTGTTAAATAGTTTTAAGTTATGTCAGGATTTTGTGTGCTTATGTTCAAGGTTTTTATTTCTGGTTTATTCAATAACAAAAAAACATAAAATTCATGTTCTGTCAAGGTAATCTATTGTGTCTCTGTTAAGTTCAGATTGATAAAAAGCATTGCTAAATACCTTTATAATTAGATCTGCTCTAAAAGTGTTAAGATCACCCTGTCTAATGAAGGGTTATCATTTCAGGATGTTAAAAAATTCTATTCTAACCAGATACTCTAAGTTCTCTTGGCACCTTTAACAAACTTTCTAAAAATCAAAGTTCTAAATTCTCTAAACTTTTGGTATCTCCAAAAGGGCCCCTGGAGATATCAAAAGATATGTCTCTCATCTTACAGAGATAATAACCAATTGGGATGTTTAAAAGTGCTGCCAAGACGTAAAATGATTCAACACTCTACTAAAATCCTTCACAACCCACAGGAACAGGCTATGGTGGAAAAAAACCATCAATGCCTCAAAAAAAAAAAAAGGGGGGGGGAGTGGCTATCCCCCATCTACAGTTACATAAGGCCTTGTTTACCATCAATATTTTAAATTTTTCAAAAGGGTCAAGGGAGTCAAGGTTCCAAAAACATTGGGGACATTTAACCCCTAAACCTCAGATGCTTGTTAGATGGAGAGACCCTCTCACCTGACTCTGGAGAGGGCCTGACCCACTGATTCAGTTGGGAAGAGGATTTGGCTGTGTGTTCCCCATAAGGGAGTTGACTCCAATTTGAATACCGGCCAGAAATATCAGGCCTATGCCCGATGCAAGTAACAACCCACCCAGGGAGCAGTTTGCCCCTGAGGGAGATCCCCTTGTCTTTCCTCTTCCAGAAACGGACAGAGATCCAGAGGCAGGTGATGATGTGGATGCTACTCTTCGCTGTGATCCTGAAGTGCCTGGCCCAGTGACGGGGGATTCGATGACCCAAACGAGATCATCAAAACACTTCAGGAGGACCTGAAAAAGACGAAGAGAACTCCAAGAAAGCCCCTTTTGGACAGGCCTTAATGGACTCTTTCCCTACCTCTTCCCTCTTCTTGGACTGCTTCTTGCCCTGCTTTTAATCCTTGCTATTGGCCCATGCATAATGAATAGTCTTATACAGTTTATACAACAGCGCATAGAGGCAACAAGGGTAAAACAGGTTGAGTTTCATTACCAGAGGCTGCTAGCCAAAGAGGGCTACGATCCCCTGAACTGGGGAAGCGCCCCCGGTGCTCTCCACATTGCCAATGATGGGTAAGATTCCGGATGGACCGGAACAACCTAAGGCGGTGGAGAAAGCTCACCATGCCCCCATAATTACAAGTCACGCGACACCCCAAGACGGGTAAAGCACCCAGCGTCCTGTACCAACCTAAGACAGGGCTCATGGCCAAGCTGCCTGGGTTACCAATGACGGGTAAGGGCAAGGACGGCTGGGGGCAACCTAAGACAGGGACCGCGTGCTAAAACAAAAAGGGGGAATCTGTGGGGCATGAGCACGGCCAGGCCCAGGGGCTCCGCATGCGCAGCTGCTCCAGGGTGCCCCCGCCCGAGCTGCGCGGAACGAAGCCACGCGGAGCCAAGTAAGATGGCACCCAGAGGAAGTAAGATGGGCGGAATCCAAAGTTGTTTACCACTAAAACTAACTGGCTGCGCAACATCAGGGGAGGTAACAAAACTAGTAACAAGTGTATAGACATAGGGCTAGTCCTATTGAAATCCCCCCATAAGGTGATTTTTTAAGTGATTGGTTGGCCCTTAGCCCTGCCCCAATGACTCTGCAGTTTTGTGTTATAAAAGGTACTATTATGCAAAAGGTAAATGAGTCCTTGCTAGACTTGGCTCCCCGCTGCGTCTGATTGTCTCCGGGACCAGGAGGCTGGGGAATGGGCAAGCAGCGCACTTGCCTTTCCTCGGACCCAGTCCATCCTTGTACGGGTGGACTAAGACCCAACAATTCGTTGTCCAGATGTGAGAACAGGACTTCCCCCAAACACAAAACTGACATATGGTTACTGTTAATGGCATTACTTTCTCTCTGATATCTGTGTTTATCACTTGTCTTTACATCTGCACACTCTACATATTCCCACAGGACTCATAACTGAGGAACAGTGATAGTCCTTTCTCATTTTAATGGAAAGACAAGTTGTTTATCTGTCCTCTGGAGGAACCTCTGTCTTCTTTTGAATTTGAAATAAATAGTTTCATGTTTTATTTCCTGATTTCCTTCCTGCAGGGAAAGGTAAGATTAAAAGGACACTCTATCCTAGAGATTGCAGCTGTGTCTTAAGGTTCAGTGGAACTAATATTTAACTCTTTTCTTTTCCTACATGATGACTGTACATGAATCAACTCACTATGTAATCCCTGGAGCTGGACAAGTTAATTTAATAACCTTGTAGAAGGGAGATCCTGATGTACAATACACCATTTATTGGCCATGTCCTGAATTATTCCACTGAGCCTAGTGACCAACCAATAATGTTTCCTTACATGGAATCATTATATTTACAGACTCTGTGATCTCTTGGCAGATTCTGAACACCTAGTGATGATACTGATGATGAAGATGATGGTGATAACTACCATGATTACAGGATGAAAATGATGATTTTTATAACTCATTTGCATTGCTCACTGGAATGTTAGCACCATAAAAAGGACGACTTTATAAAGTTTTCTTTGCTTTTTTTATTTATTTATAGGGGAGAGAGAGAGAGAGAGATCTTTCATATTCTGGCTTACTTGCTAAATGCCTGCAGCAGTTTGGACTGGGCCAGTCTGAAGCCAGAAGCCAGGAACCGTAAAGTCCATTCAGGTCTCCCTTGTTAGTGGCAGGAGCACAACCACTTGAACCACTTGAGGGTGTACTCTGGTAGAAGACTAGAATCAGATGCAGAGATGGGATATGAACCCATACTCTGAATGATCAACATTTTTATTTTATGTATTTAGGGAGTGAAACATGCTGTTTTGGTATAATTATCCATAGTGAAATGGTTATTAAAGTGAAGAAATTAACATATTGAATCTCATGTAATTAACATTTTAGTGTGTGAGTATAGAAAGAACTACTAAAAATATACTCTTAGCAAAAATCTTGAGTTTAATACAATGTTATTAACCCTAGGCCTCATGTTTTCCATTTTATCTTTAGACTTATCCATCCTACCTGTTTACGACTTTGTATCTTTTAACTTACATCTTCCCCTTTTCTCCCCACCACTACTCCTCTCTATCCCTCCTCAGCATCATACAAGTAAATCATACAGTGTGTTTGTCTTTCTACATGTGACTTATTTCATTTAGCCTCATGTCCTCCAGTATCACCTGTGTTGTCACAAATACCAGTTCATTCATTCATTCATTCAGGTTGAGTAGAATTCCATTTTGTATATCTCCTACATTTTATTTGTCCATTCATCTACTGATGTATGCCTAGATTAATTCCATATCTTGGCTATGGTGAATAGTGAACATAGGAATAAAAATATCTCTGCAACATACTGATTTCAATTCATTGGGATATATTCAAAAGAGAAGGATTACTGGGTCTTACGATAGTTGTATTTTTGTTCGTATCATCATATCAAAGATATATCTTAAAACTTATTTTAGGGGCTGGTGCTGTGGCATAGTGGGTTAAGCCACCGCCTGCAGTGCTGGCATCCCATATGGGCACCGGTTTGAGACTCAGCTGCTCTACTTCCCATCCAGCTCTCTGCTGTGGCCTGGGAAAGCAGTGGAAGATGGCCCAAGTCCTTGGGCCCCTGCACCCACATGGGAGACCTGGAAGAGGCTTCTGACTCCTGGCTTCAGCCTGGCACAGCCCTGGCTGTTGCCACCAATTGGGGAGTGAACCAGTGGATGGAAGACTTTCTCTCTCTCTGCCTCGCCTCCCCCTGTGTAACTCTGAATTTCAAATAAATAAATAAATCTTTTTAAAAAGATTATATTTATATATAATAATATGATATAATACTATATATTGTTTAATTATGTATTTATTTTCATTTGATTTAAATGGAAGGAGACAGATAGAAAGATATCGTCCATTCACTGGTACACTCTCCCAAGTGCCTAAAATAGCCAGGGTTGGCCCAGGCCAAAGCCACAAGCCTGGAACTCTGCATCTCCCATGTGGCTGGCAGAGAAGCAGCTACTTTAAACATCACTATTTCATCCCAGGATGTACATTAGCAGAAATCTGGATTGGAAATGGAAGACCCAAGACTCGAATCGGGTACTCCAATATGGGATATCCATGTTCAAATCAGTGTCTTAACCATTGCATCAAATGCCTACCCTCTAAAAGACATCTTTGAATAAGTGTATGTTTACTATGTATCAGGCACTGTGCTAAATGTTTTACATTTTACCTTTTAATAAATATGAGAATCTATGTAATACTATTTGTTATATTTTTGCAGATGTTAAGACACTTTTCCAAGATCTTAAAGCTAATATGTGATGAAAATGGAATTAAAACTCAGATAATAGAACTTCACACCTCATACCCTTAACTACTATATTCTGCTGCTGTTATTTGGCAATTAATTGATATATTTTACTTCAATAAAAATGCAAATGAAAAGGATAATTCAAAAGAAAACATTCAGGTGTAAATGAAAATGCTTATATGTGAGTATATATTCTGCAAACTATGGAATTGACATTCACTTGGAAGGGTGAGTAACCTTGCGGACAGGTGCAAGAAAACGCTCTAATCTCTTTTCAGGTTAAATTGGCTGCCTCTCAGAAAGGAAAAAAGAATCTTTCTTAGGAAATTCAAATCACTTCAGAATGTTTTGTGCACATATTGCCCATGAGAGCAGTTTGAATTTTGTTTCCAATGACCAGCTAAAATGAACATATTGCATTAATAATCAGTTCAGAGCATAAAGGTATAGTAAAAACTCTTTCATTAAATAACTGTTATATGATTTTAGAGTTGATTGTTGTCAATGTGTATGTTCTACCACGCCTTTGACTTTTTTAGTCATTATGTTTAACCTGTGAATTATTTAGATGACTGCACTGCTTTGTTTGAAATCTTGAAACATGAAGGGAAAGCAGGGTAGTGATTGAAGACATAGATTTGGAGACCAGAATATGCATTCTACCTCTGTCCCTTACTTCTTGGTATGGACAAGTAATTTTACCTATCTGATGCTCAGCTCTCTTATTTTCAAAATAGAAACAAACAATAATACTTAATATCC
The DNA here is from genome assembly GCF_033115175.1 of Lepus europaeus. Taxonomy (NCBI): domain Eukaryota; kingdom Metazoa; phylum Chordata; class Mammalia; order Lagomorpha; family Leporidae; genus Lepus; species Lepus europaeus. Next base: position 12,884,161 of record NC_084850.1, on the reverse strand, counting down.
AGAGCTGTAAGATTAAAATGAAACATAATATGAAGCACATCTGAAATAGATTTTGATATACAGTAAGGGTACAAAAAAAGTCCCTATAAAATTTTTCTCATCAAATTCCCACCAAGGATGACTGTTAGAGTTTTTGACAAGATATATTTATTCTCATAGACCTTTGTTTTAAGAGCAAATCAGAGGTAACCAGAGACTGAGGAAGGAAGGAGGGTGGGATAGGGAAAGGTTGATTAATGGACACTAAATGATAGCTACATAGACAAGAATTTCTGGGGTTCTATTGCATAGTAAGATGGCTATGGATAATATTACTTAATTGAAAATTTCTCTTAATAACAAATTAGAAGATAGGGTTTTGGATATTTTCACTGTAAAGAAATGTCAAATGTTTGAATAAATAAATATATTTACCATTATTGGCCATCACACAATATATACAAGTATATAAGTATGCACAATTTTATGTGCATGTTTGAATTAAAAAATAGAATTCAAAAAGATAAATCAGCAACAACATATTAGAAGTGTATTAGTTCTTAAGTCAGAAAAACAGCACACTAGTCTTAGTTCTACATCTTGAAAATGCTGATTTTTAAACCTTGTGTGTTGACTATAATTGTATTAACATTTACATTTTTCTTACTGAGGCATAAATGGCATATTTGGAAATTATTTCATTTTCTAAGGTTTTTAACTGTTTATTCTACATACCTAATGAAAGAACTAAATGTTTTGGGGAACTTGAACTTAACCCCTACATTTGGTGCTAGTGTCTGATATTGCCTCACATGGTTAACAGTGCTTTTATATAGGATGCACCCTTCAAGAGAACTGTACAGACATACTATTACAACTATTTGTCATTTTCTCCCTGAAATATGTGAGTCAAGGGGAAAATCTGTTTAGGCATGTGTATTTATTAGGAAACTGATAAGCCGAAGGAGATATCAATTCTGCTTTATCTTCAACTCTTGGATACAGCAAATGAGGTAATTAATTGGCAATGTAAAAGAGCTGCATTCAGAACACATGCCAAAAAAAATCTCAAAATCATCACTGCCCAGGAGTAACCAGAAAATTGGCTGAGAAGAAATATATTGAGAAGAATTATTTTGAGGATATATATTCTACTTATTGTTTGCGGTATACTTAAACATGTGCTATGATTAACTTAAGCCTGCAAACCTTGTTTTTTTAAAAGATATATTTATTTGATAGAGTGAAGGAAAGGGGGGGTTGAGAGGGAAAGAGAGAGAGAGAGAGAATTCTTCTATCCACTGGTTGACTTAAATGCACACAACTGTGAAGCCTGGGCCAACATGAAGCCAGGAGCCAAGAACTCCATTTGGGTCTCATACATGCGTGGCAGGAACCAAAGTACTCGAGCCATCATCTGCTGCCTCGTAGGTACATTAGCGGAAACTAGATCAGAAGCAAAGGCAGTATTCAACCTCAGGCACTCTACTATAGGATGGAAGCATCCCAAGCTTAACTTGCAACCCCAAAGCACCCACCCATAATTTTTGTATTCAGCTTCCCTTTGAGGATTCCATTTTATAAGAGGGCACCAAGTAAGCAGCTCTTTGAAAATCTTTGTGTCATCTCTCATGAGGCTGTTCAATATATCACAAGGTATTGTTTGTGATATCCTTGAGAGGTAGTCTCATCTGATATCACTGCAAGCTACAGCTGTACTTCTGAACAATTGATTTAGGTACTGCAAGCCTTAACGCTGGCCCAAATTTACTTTTGGCAGAGTTAGACAGTGAGAGAGAGAGAGACAGAGAGAAAAGTCTTCTTTCCATTGGTTCACCCCCCAAATGGCCGCTACAGCCGGCGGGCTGCGCCGATCCGAAGCCAGGAGCCAGGTGCTTCCTCCTGGTCTCCCATGCGGGTGCAGAGCCCAAGCACTTGGGCCATCCTCCACTGCCCTCCCGGGCCACAGCAGAGAACTGGACTGGAAGAGGAGCAACCGGGACAGAATCCAGCGCCCCGACTGGGACTAGAACCCTGGGTGCCGGAGCCGCAGGTGGAGGACTAGCCAAGTGAGCCGTGGTGCCGGCCCAAATTTACTTTTTTACACTGACTTAGAGCTCAGGGTAAAAGTGATGAGTCACATAAGGCAAAACTAATTTCCATTAAGATACATATTAGTATTGTCCTTAACTCATTTTCTATATCTATTCTTGTTTTCTTCTCCTCTTTCACTTGCATATACACTTTTGTTGCAATTTATCTTTCTTTTCAAACTGTTTTATATCATTTATTGTTTCAGGTAAGGTGTAGGTAAAATGCATGCATATTTTTAGTCTTTCATAACAACCCCTCTGGATACTGTGAAGTAAAATGGCTTATGACACAGACTCTTGAGTCAGAAATTTATGGTTCTCAACCCAGTTCATTTGCTTACAAGGTGAGCAATCTTGGCCTGGTGAATCAATTTCTCTCAATCTCAGTTACTGAATTTTTAAATGGAGATAACTACAATTACTTTATGAGTTTGCTGAAAGAACTAAATTTGTAAATAGAGTGCTTAGGACAGTGTCTGATCCATAATAAGTGTTCATGGGAAAGTACTATTGTGATCTGAACTTTGCCTTATCACTAGTGTGATAAGAACACTTACTTAGGGGCCGGCACTGTGGAGCAGCAGGTTAACATCCTGGCCTGAAGTGCCAGCATCCCATATGGGAGCCGGTTCGATTCCCAGCTTGCTCCATTTCCAATCCAGCTCTCTGCTATGGCTTGGGAGAGCAGTGCAGGATGGCCCAAGTCCTCGGGCCCCTGCACCTGCATGGGAGACCTGGAAGAAGCCCCTGGCTGCTGGCTTCAGGTCGGCGCAGCTCTGGCAGTTTCGGCCAACTGGGGAGTGAACCAGGGATGGAAGAATTCTCTCTCTGCCTCTCCTTCTTTCTCTGTCTAAGTCTGTCTTTCAAATAAATAAATAATCTTTAAAAAAAGAATACTTACTTTAGCTTTCTGAGTTAATGTCAATCGTGAATGCGATAATTGAGGTGGACATGTTGGAAATCTCGGAAACTATACAGTTGTACCCTGATGAACTAAATTTCAGAACCCACACATAGACATATATATGAAAAACATATGTATATTTGCTTATACATAAGCATATACACATATATTTATATGTATTATATGTATTTGTGATTGCAAAGGCAAGCTGTATGAGGGCTGCAAAATTGCCTACCTCCTTCCTGACGGTACACTGAGCACCCAGTACCTAGCATGGCATTTGGCATGGAATACATTCTGTTTGTATTTATTTGTTTATTTATTTTTTTTAATTTTTCTTAATTTTATTTATTTATTTATTTATTATTTTTTATTTTTGACAGGCAGAGTGGACAGTGAGAGAGAGACAGAGAGAAAGGTCTTCCTTTGCCGTTGGTTCACCCTCCAATGGCCGCCGCGGTAGGCGCGCTGCGGCCGGCGCACCGCGCTGCTCCGATGGCAGGAGCCAGGTGCTTCTCCTGGTCTCCCATGGGGTGCAGGGCCCAAGGACTTGGGCTATCCTCCACTGCACTCCCTGGCCACAGCAGAGAGCTGGCCTGGAAGAGGGGCAACCGGGACAGGATCGGTGCCCCGACCGGGACTAGAACCCGGTGTGCCGGCGCCGCAAGGCGGAGGATTAGCCTACTGAGCCGCGGCGCCGGCCTTATTTGTTTATTTAAAAAGTTTATTTATTTGAAAGGTAGAGTTATAGTGGTGGAGACAGAGAGATAGAGAGGAAGAGAGAGAGATAGAGAATCTTTCATCTTCGTGCTCACTGCCCAAATGCCCACAATAGCCAGAGCTGGTCCAGGCAGAAACCAGGAGCCTGTAACTCCATCCGGATATCTCACATGTGTGGCAGGGGTCCAAACATGTGGGACATCTTCCATTGCTTCTCTAGGCACACTAGTAGGGAGCCGGATTAGAGGAACAGCAGCTGAGACTTCAACTGGTAATATTTACCTCCAAGGATTCCTGTGAGGTTTGAATGAGATGACCTATGCAAAGGCCCTAACATGATGTCTTGGATATACAGTTTGTGCTCAGAATACAGCTTATTTTTCTTTTTTAAATAGATAATGATTATTTCCATCTCTTTCTCTTACCTATCAATAACATGCTAGGTGACTTTTCTCCGTAGGCAGTTCAACTGACTTGAAAATATAGAGAAAGTAATTGTATTGGTGTTTTCATTAAGCTGTGGTTGTTCACATTTAATGTCTGAAATTAGTTTGCAGTTTGCAGATACATGCAAATAGCTATTGATAGATAAAAGATTAAATTTAAGAAATCTATGTAATGAGATCATCAAAACATTGTCCAAGTAATAGTAAAATTTGTTTACATTAATTAAATCATGCTCAAGTTGTTTTGTGGGTTAAATGGGTCAAGTGAACAGGAATCATCAGAAGCTCTGTGTCATCTTGGTGGAAGATTTTTAGATTTGTTTAAAATGCTTGTGAAAATTGAAATTGAATGAATGTCTACTTAAGATATAGTTTCTTTCTACCTGGAGTGTGAACTGTCATATATTCTGTAATATGAGCTAAATTTTGTCCCTTCTCAAATTAACGTGTTGAAATATAAACCCTTCAGAACCTTAGAAAGTGATTGCTTGAAGATTGCGTCTTCAGGTAGGTAACTAAGTTCAAGTGAGATCATTATGGTTGGTCCTCATCCAATATGACGGGAATTTTTTTTTGTCTTTTAAAAAGAATTTATTTAAAGTATACAAATGTCATGAATTTCATATGTACAGATTTAGGAACATAGTGAATTTTCCCACTCTACCCTACCCCCCACCTACACTCCCACCCTTTCTCCTCCCTCTCCTATTCCCACTCTTAATTTTCACAAAAATCTATTCTCAGTTAACTTTATACTCATAAGATTAACCCTACACTAAGTAAAGAGTTCAACAAATAGTATGAAGGGGAAAAAAAACAAAACAAAACACTGATCCTCAACAGTAGAGACAAGAACTGTTACAGTCATCAAATCTCAAAATGTCGTTTTCACTCATATATATATATATATATATATTACATTTTAGGTACTCTATTACTTAACACAGGTCAGAGAAAATATATGGTATTTGTGCTTTTGGGACTGGAATGTTTTTAAAAAGGGGAATTCCGAGACAGTCATGTATACAGAGGCAATACCATGTGAACCTAAAGACTACATGCCAAGGTATAGAGAACTAGGGCAGATCCTGTTTCATAGTCTTTTTTTTAAAAAAAAAAAAAGATTTATTTATTTATTTGAAAGTCAGAGTTAGACAGAGAGAGAAGAGGCAGAGAGACAGAGAGAGAAAGAGAGAGAGAGAGAGAGATGTCTTCCATCCGACGGTTTACTCCCCAGATGGCCGCAATGGCTGGAGCTATGCTGGTCTGAAGCCAGGAGCCAGGAACTTCCTGTGGTTCTCCAACGTGGGTGCAGGGACCCAAGGACTTGGGCCATCTTCTACTGCATTCCCAGGCCATAGTAGGGAGCTGGATTGGAAGTGGAGCAGCTGAGACTCGATCCGGCACCCATATGGGATGCTGGTGCTTCAGGCCAGGGTGTTAATCCACTGCACCACAGCGCTGACCCCATTTCATAATCTTCAGAATTGTGAGATGGTACATTCGTGTTGTTTTAGCTTCCAAGTTTGTGGGAATCTGTTACGGCAGTTCTATAGAATTAATATTGTATATTTTCCTTCTGTTTTCCCTGTGGTATGTTTACATTTTTCATAAGTATTCAAAGACTTCTGCATTTATTCAAGATCGTCTTTGTTTTCACCAAAACTTTCTTCTTTAGCAGATTTTGTCACCTGTTACTAATGATACTGTTTGTAATGGGCACAATTGTTACAACACAAAGATCATTTTTTCTGACCAGTGAATCCATCCTTTATTTGCTTTGAGTATTGCCTGGTGGCAATACACACGTGGCTCCCTCCTAAAGTTTACACATAGGTACATAGGACAGATTGTGGACCTCAGCAGGTTGACTGACACGAAGAATGATCGCCCTCGCTAGTGTTGGGACCAACCCATCGAATCTGTGCTCTGGAGCTTCTGTGTGGTGTCGGGGAGAAGCGGCAGTCTCTACCTGAAATTATATTCTTGCAGAGCTTCCATCTCCTTTTTCATCCTACTTTCTTTCCTTCCCCTCTCCTGAGAGTAGCCCTATCCCCAATAAATCCATTGAACAAGTATACTCACCCCAGGCTTTGCATCTTTGGAACTCAACCTCAGACACAGCATCTATTCCTAACATTTTGACATTTTTGAATGGTCTAATAAATCTCCAGTTTCCAAGAGAAACTCAGTTTCTCTAAGTTTCCAGGTGCTGTGCTTTGTGGATTAGTTTCCCTTTAAAAACACAAAATCATTTAGAGGAAAGTATGGCAGATAAGATGTGGAAGAAACTTGAATGCTCCTGTTGCTTTAGTGTTAACAGGAGAAAATTGTTGACTGTAAAATAATAAGATTGATTTTTGGAATGGACATGCAATGAGGAAGTTTATCTTCTTACTTATAAGCCAGAATTTTATAAATAAATAAATATATATATATTCCAAGTTAATTTGTTCCACCTCATCTCTGCATTATTTCATAGCAGTTAACTTTCTATGTCTAAAAATATTTTAAATCCTTACAAAATTATGTTAGCATAATAGAAGAGTAGAGTCTTCTTTCCTTCTACATTGGGGAAGATAAACACCCACTAATGTACATCTGGTACAACTCTGTCAATAGGCATCAAGCATGTCGCTTGGCTTTACATGCTTTCAAAGATCATCCAACCATTGAACTTCAAACATTTTAAAAAATAGTTATTCCCCTTAAGCATTAATAGAACTTTAAATGTTTGACAATAGATATGAGATAGTCATCATTTTTTAAATTATATTTTCATATATTTGCTATGGGTTGGATATTGGTTTGGGTGTCTTCCAAAATTCCATATGTTAACAGTTTGTTCCCCAAAGTCTTAGTTAACAGTATTGAGTGTGGAAATTTAATCCAGTTGTGGTGCTTGGATGTGGGGTCTTTGAGAAGTGCTTGGATTGAATTAAGTCATTAGAGTGAGGCCTCATGGTAAAATTGTGATTTTATATGGAAGAACATAAACATAGACACACATGTACTCCATCTCGTTGTATTATGTTCTACATCATCCCAGGACTCTGTCAGCAATAGTGCCATCATCACCTGATGGCCAACCAATAGGGTTGTCCAATCTCGGGATGTGAACCAAAAGAAACATCAGTGATTCAAAATAAAGCTTATCTCTTTACAAAGTTAGTATTCTCAAGTATTTCAATATAGTAATGAAAAACTAATACAATATTTAAACAGAAAAATGTGCATTTTCCTGTATTTTCATTATCCTTTAAACTGTTCCCTTGTACATAGTTAGTGCATGTGTGACAAATTCCTAGGTGTCTTAGCAAGATCTATCATCTCCTTTTAGAGTCATCACTTTATCTACTGTGATGAGTCCTATGCCACTGGGTTATACCAACTGAGCCCAATTTCCAGCCATTGCTGTTTAGACCAGGAAAAGACATCTAACTCGAGCTGAACTAATCACTTCATTTGCTGCTTTTCAAACTTGGATGTAGAAATTCTAGTTTGATCTGATCTATTAAATATAAGGGTTGTAAACAGCTTGTGACTCATAAATTGGTCATCTCTACAATGTATACCAAGGGACAGTGCTTCTTGAAGACTTTTTGTGCACTGCATTAAACTCATGAATCCTTACCCTGCAGTATAAAGCTGTTTCTCATTTTCATTATCTTTTTATCTTTTAGATGACAAGAAATGTGATTATAAACTATATTTACACTTGTTATTGAGGATTAAAGATTTGAACTGTGCATTCTAGAGGGTCTTGATGTGGAAAATGAATAAATTATTTATTTTATATTTATATATAATGCCCCCCCACATTTTCTTAATGTTATTTGGATTAATTTTGAATTGCTACATAAAATTCCCAATTAATATACAATATCTTTGCAAATACATGTAAATCAACAATAAATTTATGGACAATCTAATAAGCAACTACATATACAGCATATTAATAATTTTAAAAAGCACAAAATGCTAAATAATATCATCACATTATACAACATGCTTGATGACTACACAACCTGCCTTTTTGCTTGAGTACTTCCCATGCAGGAAAGCTATTGATTTACAAGGTAGCCTATTCCATTTACAGATAATTCTATTGGTAAAAAGTTCTCTGACCTTCCCTTTTATTAAAATGTGTTTTGATCTTCCTTTTGTTAAACTGTGTTCTATAACAATATCTTCTTTACCTACTCTGACCTTGGAACTTATGCAGAATAAACATCTTGTTGACTTGATCATCACTCCAGACTTTTGAAGCTAATTATTTATCCCCACCTAGTCTTTTCTCCTCTTTTCTGTATAACCCATGTTACTCACATCACTGCTCATATCATAGTACTTCTATACTTTCCACTCTCCAGGACACAGTCATATACTTGTGCCCATATAACATAAACATGCCTATGCTTTAATACTCTGTATACCAGATTTCAAAGACTTAGTACAATAAAAAGTGCAAAAAACCTATTAACTATTTTATATTGATCACTTATTGAAATGAGAGTGATTTGTGTGTATTGGGTTAAATAAAATATATTATTTAAATAAAAAATAATCTTCAACTTGGAAAAGAATTTTTAAACATATATTCATTTATTTGAAACTACTTATTTAATTGAAAAGTGGAGTAACAAAGAGAAAGAAAAAAATACCATCCACCCTCTGCTTCACTCCCTAAAGGGCCACAAGAGCCAGGTCTCAGGCCAAAGCCAGGGGCTAGTAACTCTATCCTGGTCTCCCACATGAGTGGCAGGAGGTTGGACCCTCTTCCGCTAACTTCCCAAACAGCTTGAGCAGGGATTTAGGTCAGAAGCAGAGTAGCTAGGAACTCTGATATTGAATGTTAGCATAGCAAGTGGTGGATTAATCTGCTGTGCCAAAATGCTGGCCCCTTGATATATATTTATGAAAGAATATGAATGTCCTACACATGGTTCAACTTTATTTTTAATTTTTATTATTTTTTATTTTATTTAAGGTATTTTTTATTTTATTTAAGGTAACCAAATTTAATGTATTTCATATATACAGATTTAGGAACATGGTGATACTTCCTACTCTACCATCCCTCCCACCCATGCTCCCACACTTCCACCTCCAACCTTTACTTATTCTCTCTTAATTTTTACAATGATCTACTTTCAGTTTAATTTATATTCATAAGATTAACCATACACTAAGTAAAGAGCTCAATGAATACTAAGAAGAAGGGAAAAAAATCACTGTTCCTCAACAGTAGAGACAAGAGCTGTGAACAATCATTGAATCTCAAAATGTCAATTTTACTCCTATACATCACATTTTTGGTACTCTATTAGTTATCACAGATCATGGAAAACATGCGGTATTTATCTTTTTGGACTGGCTAATTTCACTAAGTATAATGGTTTCCAGTTGTATCCATTTTGTTGCAAGAGACAGGATTTCATTCTTTTTATGACAGAGTAGTATTCCATGGTGTATATAAACCATAATTTCTCAAGTCATCAGTTGATGGGCATCTGGGTTACATCTGCGTTGATTCCATATCTTAGCTATTGTGAATTGAGTTGCAGTATACATGGGGATAGAGCTAACTCTTTCATATGCTGATTTCATTTATCTAGGTAAATTCCCAGGAATGGGATTGCTAGATCATATGGTGTATCTAATGTCAACTTTCTGATGTATCTCAGAATGTGAGGTATTTCACAATGGCTGTACTAGTTTACATTTCCACCAATAGTGGATTAGAGTACCTTTTTCCCGACATCCTTGTCAGCACTTATTATTTGTTAATTTCTCTATGAGAGACATTCTAACTGGGGTGAGGTGAAATCTAGTCATGATTTTGATTTGCATTTCCCTGATGGCTAGTGATCCTGAGCTTTTTTTTTTTTTCAAATGTCTGTTGGCCATTTGAATTTCCTCTCTTGAAAAATGCCTGTTCAAGTCCTTTGCCCATTTCTTAACTGGATTATTTGTTTCGTTGTTGTTGTTGAATTTTTTGAACTTTTTATGTATTCTGGTTATTAATCATTTATCAGTTACATAGTTTGGAAATATTTTCTCCCATTCTGCAGGTTGCCTCTTCACTTTGCTGAGTGTTTCATTGGCAGTGCAGGAGCTTCTCAGCTTGATGTACTCCCATTTGTTTATTTTGGCTTTGATTATCTATGGAAAAGACCCGGGTCTTTTCCAAGAACTCTTTACCTATGCTAATGTTATGCAGGGTTTGCCCAGTGTTCTCTTCTAGTAATTTGATGATATCAAGTGAAAGATTTAGAGTGTTAATCCATTTTGAGTTGATTTTTGTATAAGATATAAGGTAGTGGTCTTTTTTCATACTTCTGCATGTGGAGATCCAATTTTTCCAGCACCATTTGTTAAAGAGACTATATTTTCTCCAGACATTGATTTTAGCTCCTTTGTCAAAGATAAGTTGTATGTAGGTACATGGATTTATTTCTGGAGTTTCTATTCTGTCCCATTGGTCTACATGTCTATTTTTCTGCCAGCACCAGGATGTTTTGATTATAACTGTCCTTTATTATGTCTTAAAATCTGGCATTGTGGTGCCTCTGGCTTTGTATTTGTTGTGTAAGATTGCTTTATCAATTCAGGGCCTCTTGCATTTCTCTATGAATTTTAGCATCATTTTTTTCTAAGAAGAATGTAGTTCATATTTTGATTGTGATCACATTGAATCTGTAAATTGCCTTCAGTAGTATGAACATTTTGAATATATTAATTATTTCAATCCATGAACAAGGAAGATTTTTTTCATTTTTTGTGTCTTACTCCACTTCGTTTTAAAAATGTTTTGTAATTTTCATCATAAAGATCTGTCACCTCATTGGTTAAATGTATTCTAAGGTATTATATTTTCCTGCAGCTATTGTGAGTGAGATTGATCTTAGAAGTTCTTTCTTAGTAATGGCATTGTCATTGTATACAGAGGCTATTGTTTTTTGTGTGTTAATTTTATTTTATATCCTGCCAGTTTGCCAACCTGTCTTATGAGTTCCAGTAGTCTCTTAGTTAAGTCTTTTGTTTCCCTTACATATAGACTCAAGTCATCTACAAATAGGGATAATTTCACTTCCTCCTTTCAAATTTGTGTCCCTTTGATTTCTTTTTCTTGCCTAATGGCTCTGGCTAAAGCCTCCAGGACTGCATTGAATAGCAAGTGGGAATCCTTGTCTGGTTCCAGATCTTTCTGGAAATGCTTCCAACTTTTCTCCATTCAGTAAGATGCTGGCTGTGGGTTTGTCATAAATTGCCTTGATTGTGTTGAGGAATGTTCCTTCTATATCCAATTTGTTTCAGGTTTTCATCATGAGGGAATGTTGTATTTTATCAAATGTTTTCTCCTCATCTGTTGAAATAATCATATGGCTTTTATTTTTCAGATTGTTAATGTGATAAATTTGGTGTATAAATCTCAACTCTGTCATAGATTCTGTGTCTTTATGAAAGATTCATTTATATATTTTTGAATGGTTAATGGATAGGTACAGGTTTTTGTTGCTCAATTTCATAAAATCCTCCTTAAACGCACACTTCAAATGTGTTCCTACATTTTCATGCATATTTTGTCATACACCCAGACAATTACTGCATTCATTTTGCACATGAAAATTGATGTGTCCTAAAATTAGCTAAGCTATTTGAAAATGTAATCCTTTATGTTTACCCTCCTGGCAGTGAGAAATAGCATACACGATAATATCTTGATAAGAGGAGAAAAATATCTAGATGACATTTCAGTTCCCCTTAAATTATTTCCCTAACTATAGGTATTCAGCTTGAAAAATGGCTAGGATGGTGTAATTTGTGTATCTTGTTTTTCCCCCAAGGGGACACGAGCAAATCAATATATCTGTGTAGCAGACAGTTGTGGGAACAATTGTCTTTTTTTAAATGAATGATGCAGATGTCAGTTCTCATACTGATCCATCCAAGGACTTTTATTTATAGAAACCACACTAGTTTTAATGAAGCCATGGTGTAAAATATTGCTCTTTAACCCACAGAGCAATTATATTGTCAAGTGACATTTTTAATCCCAGAGAACTAAATGAAGGACCTATTGTTCAATTTATTTCTCAATCAGGACATTAAAACCTTTCAGAGATGAAGCACTGATTCCATTCTGTTGTGGCTGTGGCAAAACAAATTGTTTCTTTTGTTGTTGGAGACCCTCATAGTGAATGTTTTAAAGACAGGAATTGGGTCTTCCTACTCTTTCTATCTCTATTTCTTGGCAGTGTGCATAGTATGGCATAAGTACACAAGAAGGTTTACTGACAAGTGGATGGACAAAATGATTAAGTACTGACTCTTGTCTTTGAAAGGAAGAGAAGATAATGCCAGCCATGCCATTAAGGGTTGATGTGAGACTGAGGGTTATGGTGCCACAGAGAAACCTTTTTCGTGAGAGTTAATCGAATACCTAGTATCTGTTAAAAAGAAAATACCCTAGGAGCTGTAACCAGCAAAAGTTTATTGGGGCTATTAAAAAGCCTACTGAAAGTAGGCCTTTGTTGTCTCTGAAAGAATAAGAATTGATAAGGAGAGACTAAAGCAAAGTGAAAGTACAATGAGGCTTGAGGAAATGATGCTTTAAGTGAAACTCATAGATCCTAAGTATTTGCTAAAGCATGAGTCTTGATCCTCAGAAAGCCAAAGTCATCACTTGATTAATTTAGTCCTGACAAAAATTTTCTGATTTAGTTGAAGTAAACTTATCAAATGTAGAATGTCATCAAGTACAGGGAAAAGAATACGAAATGTAGACAGCCAAAGGTTCTAATTCTGATCCTAGATCTTGTACTGTGGAATTTTAAGGAGTTATTTATTTATTGGAAACTGAGAGAGAGAGAGAGACAGAGAGAGAGAGAGAGACAGAGAGAGACAGAGAGAGAGAGATCTTCCATTAGCTGAATCACTTTCCAAATGGTAGCAATGACCAGAGCTGGGCCAAGCCAAAGCCTGGAGCCAGAATCTTCATCTGGGTCTCCCATAGGGGTGCAGGGGCCCAAGGACTTAGGCCATCTTCTGTTGCTTTCCCAGGTGCATTAGCAGGGAACTGTATTGGAAGTGGAGCAGCTGGTACTTGAACTGGCATCCATGTGGGATGCCAGCGCCACAGACAGTGGCTTTACACACTACATCACAGTGCCAGCCCCTGTATATGTAATTGCTGATCAATTAATTAGCTTAAGCCCAGTCTCTGTTACCTCATCTCTATGGTTTGGTTGAGTGTAATTGATTTTCAAATGCTCTGCCATCTCAGAAAGCTTCTGATTTGTTATTGCTCACATGCTGGATATGATTGACTAGTCAACTGAATTATTATTCTTTAAAGGTGTGTGTGCGCATGTATGTGTGTGTATGTGTGAGAGAGAGTGCAAGACTGCACAAGTGAGCACAGGGAAGTAAAGAATTAAGTGCTTAAGAAAACACAAAATATACTTCTGCATATCATGAAGATATTTTTGAAAGAACAAAAATGTCTTTTTTTAAAAAGATTTATTTATTTGAAAGGCAGAGTTACAAGAGGCAGAGGTAGAGAGAGGGAGAAAGAGGTCTTCCATTCAATGGTTCACTCTCCAGATGGCTGAAACAGACTGAGCTGTACCAATCTGAAGCCAGGAGCCAGGAGCTTCCTCTGGGTCTTCCACATGGGTGCAGGGGTCCAACGACTTGGGCCATCTTCCATTGCTTTCCCAGGCCATAGCAGAGAGCTGGATTGGAAGTGGAGCAGCCAGGTCTCGAACCAGTGCTATTATGGGATGCCGTTACTGCAGGCGGCAGCTTTACCCACTACACCACAGTGCCGGCCCCCAACAATGTCTTTTTCTAAGCAACGTTAGGATGGAGTTTGCACATTTCCATACTTCTTTCATGTATAAATGTTTCAATATCATCTTTCAAAAAGCAATGAAAGCCTCTGTATTTTCATCTGATAAATTATGCACTTGAGAAACATAGTAGTCACTTGTGATTTCCACTACCAGAAATGAAATGGATCAATATCAAACAGTACAGCAATTAAGAAAAACACTTATTTATCTAACTATTTTAAACAAATTTAGACTTTTTTACTATTCTGAACTAATTATTCTTTCTATTCTTTTATTATTTTGATTTTACCAGTTATGTAGCCTCTGAGAAAGCTGTATCATAGAACAAAATATTCAGGCTTCCACTCCAATCCACCATGAAATATATTTTGGTTAGTCTTGACTGTTTAGTAGCAATTAACTTTTGTATCTACTGACTGGATTGATTTAGTCCACTATTGGGGTTAATGCTGCCAGTGGATTTCTAGTCAAGGCAAAGCTTTCCTGCAATAAATTTTGTTTAACATACTAGCTATTATTTCAAGAGACATTTCTGTTACACATGCAGGGTCTAGTGATATTCATAAATATTTTAATCAAAATATTCAGTTAGAAATAAACATTGTGTTCTGCATTAAGAAGATGCAATTATTAAGGGACTTTTGAAACAATTCTGGAAATTTTAGTTAGGGGACTTCCAGGTGAAAAGGACAAAAATATATATCATCATAGAAACTTCTTCCTCCATTAAGAAATAAACTCAGATGAGTATTTTGCTGCAGGGGATTAAGCCACTACATGGGGTGCCTGCATCTCATATTAGAGTGCATAGGATTGAATCCTGTCTCCACTTGTGATCCAGGTTCCTGCAAATGTATACCCTGGGAGGCAGCAGTAATGCTAACCTTATGTGATAGATCTGAATGGAGTTCCTAGCTCTTGCTTTTGACCTGGCCCGGCACCTGCTGATGTAGGCATTTAGGGAGTGAACCAGTTGGTAGAAGATCTCCCTCTGTCTACATCCGTGTCTCTAATTCAGACTTCCATATGGGAGGCATGTCTACAAATCTCTCTCTCTCTCTCCATCACAGACCTCTTGATTCATCAGGAAAACTTTATTTTATTTTATTTTTTAAATGTATTTATTTATTTGAAAGTCAGAGTTACACAGAGAAAGGAGAGGTGCAGAGAGAGAGAGAGAGTGTAAGAGAGAGAGAGAGAGAGAGAGAGAGGTCTTCTATCCACTGGTTCACTCTCCAACTGGCCACAATGGCTGGAGCTGCTCTGATCCAAAGCCAGGAGCCAGGAGCTTCTTCTGGATCTCCATGCGGGTTCAGGGCCCCAAGGACTTGGGCCATCTTCTACTGCTTTCCCAGGCCATAGCAGAGAGCTGGATCTGAAGTGGAGCAGCCGGGTCTCGAACTGGTGCCCATATGGGATGCCGGGGCTTCAGGCCAGGGCGTTAACCCGCTGCGCCACAGCACTGGCCTCTCAGGTAAACTTTAAAAAGGCCCCTGATTGGTACAAAATGAGTAGCAAAGATAAGTGGGAAAGGACTTTTGTCTTTTCATTTTATTTTTAAGAAGGATATTGTCAAAACATCTGTTGGGGGGAAATTGGCAAAATAGAATCCATGAAAAACAGAACTTAGCAATATAAACCAAAGCTCGGGATTTGTGCAATTAATGGATTGGAAGAATAATTATAATCTCATCACTATAAGAACAGGATATATTCACAACTATGTACAATGAATCTAAGTGCACAAAGTGAAACAAAATATCAAAATTCATCATCAAAATGCAATTCTAGGCAGAGCAGTGAATGAAATGGTAAAAAAGAAATCACAGGGCAATATCTGAACAGACTGTGTGATAGAAATTCTCCTGTCCAAACAAACAAGTGATTAAGAAGAGTGGAGCTATCAAGTGAAAACAGATTTCAATACAGGTGAAATAAAGGAATGGAATAAAATTTCATAAATGCTTCACACTTCACCCAAAATTAATAGGAATCTGAATCCAATTAAAAAAAAAAACTTCTCAAACACCAGAAGAACAGGATAGACAGAAGTAGTTGAAAGTAACAGTAGTTGGAGATAATCATAGTGAATGCAGACACCAAAGGGAAAGTCATTGGAATGTGAAGAAGTCAGTCAACAGGAACAATATGTACGAATTAGATTTAAATATGTTACAAGGAAAATTCTCTGAAATAAGACAATTATGT
Source organism: Lepus europaeus (assembly GCF_033115175.1). Taxonomy (NCBI): domain Eukaryota; kingdom Metazoa; phylum Chordata; class Mammalia; order Lagomorpha; family Leporidae; genus Lepus; species Lepus europaeus. Next base: position 12,867,951 of record NC_084850.1, on the reverse strand, counting down.
TCCCAAGAGCACTCATTGAACCAATGCCTATTAATTATCTACAAAATATCAGGGCTTGTAGAGAATGAGGGCTCCTACTGGTGATAAAGAAGTCAGGGACTCTGCACTCACCAGTCTATCTTCTCCCAGGAAATACAATGCACACATAAACAGCAGCATTTCAAATATGTAGACTGAAACATAATGTGGAAAAAAAATTATTCAGGATGCCCAAAATTTTAGCCTACTTCAGTTATTGAATTTCTAGGCTTAAAAAATTACTTAGGCCATTCAAGATATAAAAAAGCAAATCTCCGGCCGATGCCGTGGCTTAACAGGCTAATCCTCCGCCTTGCGGCGCTGGCACACCAGGTTCTAGTCCCAGTCGGGTCGCTGGATTCTATCCCGGTTGCCCCTCTTCCAGGCCAGCTCTCTGCTATGGCCCGGGAAGTCAGTGGAGGATGGCCCAGGTGCTTGGGCCCTGCACCCGCATGGAGACCAGGAGAAGCTGGCTTCGGATCAGCACGATGCGCCGGCCGCAGCGGCCATTGGAGGGTGAACCAATGGCAAAAAGGAAGACCTTTCTCTCTGTCTCTCTCACTATCCACTCTGCCTCTCAAAAAAAAAAAAAAAAAAAAAGCAAATCTCCTATGAGTAAAACAAATATAGTTTCTAAATATTTTATTTAAAAGTAGATTTATTTTATTTTTTGAAAGGCAAAGTTATGGAGAAAGAGAGAGGGAGAGACAGAGATGTTTCAGTTGCTGTTTCACTCCCCAAGTGGTTGCAATGGCCAGGGATGGGCCAGAGGGAAGCTAGGAGGCAGGAGTTTCTACCAAATTCCCACACTGGCCATCAAGCACTTGGGGCAAACTTTATTTACTTAATTACTTACTCAAGATACAGGGTTAACAGAGAGGGGGAGACACAGAAAGATCTGCTATCTGCTGGTTCACTCCCCAAATGGCTGCAGCTGGGCCAATCTTAAGCCAGGAGTCAGGAGATTCTTCTGGGTCTCCCATGCTGGTGCAGGGCTCCAAACCTTTGGGCCATCTTCTACTGCTTTCCCAGGCCTTAGCAGACAGCTAGATCTGAGGAGGAACAGACGGGACTTGAACTGGCACCCATACAGGATGCCAGCATCACAGCAGGAGGCTTATCCTACTATGCTACAGCGCTGACCCTTTGGACAATCTTTTGCTGCTTTCCTAGGCGCGTTAGTAGGACACTGGCTAGAACTGGAGCAGCTGGGAGTTGAACTTGTGCCCGTATGGGATGCTGGTGTTGTAGGAGGCAGCTTTTACCTGCTACACCACAATGCTGGCCCTATTTTAAATAAATCTTTTTTTTTTAAAAGAAAAATTGATTTATTTGAAAGTCAGAGTTACACGGGGTGGGGGAGGAAGGGAGAGAGAGAGGGGAGAGGAGGGAGGGGGAGAGAGGGGAGGGAGGAGGAGAGAGAGGGGAGGAGAGGGAGGGGAGGACAGGGAGGGAGAGGGAGAGAGAAAGGGGAGGGAGAGGAAGAGGGAGAGGGGGAGCGGGAGGGGAGGGGGTAAGGGAGGGGGGAGCGAGGAGGGGGGAGGGGAGAGAGGAGGGGGACGGAGGGGGATGGGGAGGGGGAAGGGGATAGGGAGGGGGAGGGGGAGGGGGGGGAGTGAGCAGGGGGAGGGGGAGAAATTGTCTTCCATCTGATGGTTCACTCTCCAATTGGCCGAAATAGCCGGAGCTTCACTGATCCGAATCCGGAAGCCAGGAGCTTCTTCCGGATCTCTTACGTGGGTGCAGGGGCCCAAGGAGCTGGGCCATCTTCTACTGCTTTCCCAGGCCATAGCAGAGAGCTGGATGTAATTTTTCTTTAAAAAATAATTTATTTGAAAATAATATTAAGAAATTTTCAATTTACTCATTTACACCCCAAATGCCTGCAACAGCTGGCACTGGGCCAGGCCAAAGCCAGGAGCCAAAAAGTCCACATAGACCTCAAAAACACAGGGCAGGAATCCAAGTACTCGAGCCATTATCTGCTACCTACCAGAGTGTGCATTAGCAGGAAGTTGGAATCAGGAGCAGAAGCAGTGACTGTGGTGTCAATAGGCAGTTAGTTAAAAGTTTAGGTGAGCTGCTAAGTTCGATGCCCCTGCAATGTAACCCTGTCTCTTTAACTGCCCGTTTGATAAGCCCACCTTCACAGTCACATCCGGTACCGGAGTGCATGCTCAGACCATACCCTGGTTGTATATCCGGTGCCACCCTTTCCTTATAAAGTGAGGTGGAAAGGAGAGAGTGCTCTTTCCGCCAGAGACCCGGCTCGGGACTAAGTGCTCTGGTTTTTCCTTGTCCTACCACTGGCAGGTCTCGGATGGACCTCTCCCACTCTCCCAAGGACTGCTCCTGTTCTCCTGTTCTGGGAGGAACCTCTTCCGTTTTCACTTAGAGGTACTTTGTTTCTCACTCACAGGCAACCTTTGGCCCACCCATGATGAGTATCTCTTATTGTGGGGCAGCCCACTCTCATGCGTGCGTGTGTGCTTATCCCCTCACTGTTAAATCATTTCTCCTTCTGTTGTCATACAGTACACTCAGTGTTTCTACCTCTGCAGGGAACAAGAAGCTGGGTTGCAAATTAACATATGTATTCCCCACATCACCAGGTCAGGGGCCTAGGCATTCTGTTCTCTTTTCCAATTTGATGCTAATGATCAGAAAAACCATGAAAATCTACTCAAAAATTCTCAAGGAAAGAAGGCTAGTCTCACATACATCATGCCAAAAATAGTTATTATTTGAATACCAAGGCAAGACACAGAACTCTGAAAAATTGAAAGAACTAATAGATACAGTACCCAAAAGCCCCTTTTTATTTTTTAAATTTTTTGACAGAGTGGATAGTGAGAGAGACAGAGAGAAAGGTCTTCCTTTTTCCGTTGGGTCACCGCTCCAATGGCCGCTGCGGCCGGTGTACCGCGCTAATCTGAAGCCAGGAGCCAGGTGCTTCTCCTGGTCTCCCATGCGGGTGCAGGGCCCAAGCACTTGGGCCATCCTCCACTGCCTTCCCGGGGCATAACAGAGAGCTGGCCTGGAAGAGGAGCAACCAGGACAGAATCCGGCGCCCCAACCGGGACTAGAACCCGGTGTGCCGGTGCCGCAGGGGAGGATTAGCCTAGTGAGCCACGATGCCGGCCCAAAGGCCCTTTTTCAAAACAAGCAATTGTGGTGGGTTTGTGACGTAGCGGTCAAATTGCCACTTGAGATGCCCACATCTCATATCAGAGTGCATGGTTTTGGTTTTGAGTCTTGAATTGATTGTTTCCAGTTGAGCTTCCTGCTAATGCATACCCTGGGAGGCAGCAGATAATGACTGGAGTACTTGAGTTTCAGCCACCCATGAGGGGGGACCGGATGGCGTTTTTTATCCCTGCCTTCAGGCTGTTGTGAGCATTTGGGTAGTTAATCAGTGGATGGGAGATCTCTCAATCTCTGTCTCCCTTGAACTGACCCTTTAATAAGATACGTAAATAAAATTAAAACAAACACTTAAACAAATGAAAACTCTGGGGGCAGGCATAGTAGCACATAGTGTTAAGCCTCAGTTTGGGAGGCTTAACCTGCATCCCCTGTCTGAGTTCTTCGTTTAAGTCCCAGCTGATCTGAACTTTGTATTGTTTCCTGCTAATGTTCCTGGGAGGCAGAGGATGATGGGCCAAGCACTTGGATTCCTAAGACTCACATGGGTGACCCAGGTGGAGTCATTGGCTCCTGGCTTTGGTTAGGCCCAGCCCCAGCTGTTGTGGGCATTTGGTAAGTGGTCCTGCAGATAGAAGTTGTCTGTCAATTGCTTTCCAAATAAATAATTTAAAAAACCTGTTGGATGAAGCGATCTTAGCCAATTGACATTAATCAAAATATGGGAGATAAAAAAAGAAATGCTGGAGATGAGTTATTTTCAATCTATTGAATCCTACAGATATACTAAAGGAAAATGTGGAAATTTTAGTCATGAAATAGAATGTATATAGTAAAAATACTGACAATGAAAAATCAATGATATAATTCACAAAACTTAGTAGTTGGGAAGCCTGAGAGAGTAGAGGAAATGTCAGTGCTAATATTCTCATTTTTACAGAGATCAATCCATTAATACTGTACCAAAAGGAACTTTTAATTAAAAATAATGAGTTCAACTTCTTCATGTTGTTATGATGTATCTTACTATAAAAGGCATTTTTAAAAGAAACTTCATATTTTAAGACAAAAACATTTCTTACATTTTATTTATTTTACAAAGTATTTAACTTCGAGAACAGAGGTAGTGACAGAAGGATCAAGAAAGAGGTGTCTCTTATTCTGTGGTATACTCCCAAAATGCCTGCAACAGCTGGGACTAGGCCAAGCCAAAATCAAGAGCAAGGAACTCCATCTGGGTCTCTCATATGGGTAACAGTGACCTAGCTACATGAGCAATCACCTGCTGCTTCCCAGGGAGCAAATTAATTAGAAGTTTGAATTGGGAGAAGAGCTAGTGTTTGAACCCAGGCACTCCATTATGGGATGTAGGCATACCAAGCAGTGTCTCAGCCAGTATGTCAAGCACCTGCCTTTTATTTTAAATAAAAGGCAAATAATAATTATATATACTTATGGGGTACTGTGTGATGTTTCAGTAAAATATACATTGTGGAATATAATCAAATCAGTAATTAACAATATCTATCAAATATCTATATTTTAGTAAGAATATTTAAAATTATGTTTTCATTTTTTTTGAAATGCACAACACATTATTAACCACATTCACTTTGCTGATATTGCTGTGCATTAGAACACCAGAACTTATTTTTCCTTTCCAACAGTGACATTGTACCTGTTGATCAATTTCTCAAATTTCCCTATTCAACCTCTGGTAACCATCATTGTATTCTACCTTTTATAAATTTGACTTTAATAGATTCTACATATAAGTTACATTATACACTATTTGTATCTCTGTGTTCAGTTTATTTCACCTAACAAAATTTCTTGTAGGTTCATCCTTGTTTTTAAAACTGAATGTCTTTTTTAAGGCTATTTTTAAGGTATTTCACTGTGTAGTGTATGTGTGCCACTTTTTTTATTCCTTTATCTGTGATGGACACTTTACATTGAGTGTATATCTTGGCTATTGTGACTAGAACTGAAATGAACATACATGTGCAGATATCTCTGAGATTCTAATTTCAATTTCTTCAGTAACATTGCTGAACCATGATAATTCCATTTTTAGTTTTGGGAGAAGTTTCCATACTATTTTCCAATGGTGTAGAGTTTTGTTTTCCCCTGTATTGATGTTTCTTTCTGGATATAGATAACAAAAAGGTATTTGGAATAATACATAATAATGGCTGATGTTTTCAGAATGTGAATCCTGGAAACGGGAAGAATAAGTGCTTTTCATCCCCACTAGTGTTACTACACTACTTTTATAGAAACATTCACTTGATTTTTTTAAAAGAAAATATAGTACAAGGGACAGGTCTTCTGTCTAGCCATTAGCACGCCTGCACCTCATATCAGAGAACCCAATTTTGAGTTCTGACTCCAGGTTCCTCTTAATGCAGATTCTGGGAGTCAGTGGTGATGGCTCAATTAACTAAATTCTTGCCACCCACCTGGGAAACCTGGATTAAGTTCCTACTTCTAAGCTTCAGCCTTGATCTAACTTGTGTCATTGCATGCATTTGGGGGTGAACCAGGAGACAGGAACTATATCTCTCTTTGCCTCTCTGCTCTTAAATAAATTAATTAACAATGTGGTGTGAAACATGCGTAAGTATGAACTTCCAGTTGAAGGGGCATTGAACAGAAGTCAGGAGACACAAGTTCAGTGTTCAAATCTGTTTCTAATAAGCATGTGGCCTAAGGCAGTGCAATAGAAATGTGTAGAAATTAGTCTTCACATTTGTAAAAGGGGGTTATTCAGGCTGTAAAATTACTATACCTTCATGGAATTTTCCTGTAACTTATTTAGCTAGAGTGGTCTGGGATGAAAAGAACATGAGATAAAGCCGATAATGCAGAAAATTTATTTTGGAATGTGAAATTCTAGAGAACATGAATGGGAATCCAGAGTGTGAAATGGAAAGAAAGATACATTTAGCCCATGGATATGATGTTGATCTGGATATGGTTAAGCACAACTGGGTCTTCATTCTACCAGAACCTTCTGAGTAGAATACACTTGAGAGTTTTTCAAAGGACAGATGAAGGAGCATTTTGTCTAGCACCAGTTCTAACCTTTTGCTGGACAAGTTTTACTCCACAGTTAAGACTGATAGAAAACATACAAGAGACCCAAATTAAAATTGAATTTCAGATAAGCAGTTTTAAACTGTTAGTATGCTCCAAATATTGTATATAAGGGCACTTCAAAATGTTTATGGAAAATGTGTACAATCTTCTAATTCCATTCTCCCTGAACTTTTCAAGTGCCCTCATACTAAATTGATGTTCATGGCTTAAGTGAAATTAAGTCTTCAGTGTATTTTAATTTGTTACATCTAACAACTCTCCCCATGAAATGTTAACCATCTTGAAATTGCACTTGTATATACACGAGTGCAAGTATCTTGCATGATAGCATTTGAGAAACACCATTTTAGAAAGCTCCAGGTACGTAGTTCAGTCTGAGGTGCTGCTGAGGTGAGATACAGTTGGATTTTATGTACCTGAACAAACTGACGGCCTCAACAGCAGCAGAGGGTTGGGTCAAGAAGTGACATAAAGTAGACAAGTGTCTGTGGGAATTAGACAAAACAATCAGTATGGATGTATTTTATAATCTATCTAGATGTAAATGTAGAGATATTATTTTCTTGGCTTAAAATTTTCTTGATACATTTTACATTATTCAAATTGTAATTCTTCTATAAATAAATATAAGCTAATTGTATTAAGAAGAAAGGCTGTGTCTCAAACTGCTTTTGGCTTTCAGACAGGAGCTTCCAGCATTTTGTTTATCCAAAATATTTTTATAGACAAGCAGTTTGACCATTTGGTCCAAAATACTTTGCACTGATAAAGCATGCTGTTGTTTCGGCTTACTGTGAAGTCATTGTTGGCATCCCACTTTCTCTGGGAATGCTATGGTCATGTGAAGAGGCTTCACATTGTGCTTAGTACACAGGAGTCTTTCAGCAAGTGATAAAGTCCATTCTCTAAGAGTTTTTGTTCTTTCTTACTGGCTCTCCACTCTCCAGTAAGTTTCCCACTGTGTTAGTATCACTTGACTCAGTCTTGTAAAGGATAAACTATTGCTTCCCCCCCCACCCCAGAAATATGCAATTTTCACTTCCATTTGTAGGATGAGCTACAAATTATCTCTGAACTCACTATATTCTTCTTCAGCATCTGTTAACTTCTCAAAATATGTGACCTACAGATTCCTACAGAAGAATGCCATCACTGTCTCACTTAAGAAGTCATTTTCCCTAGAAAAACTCATTCCCTCAATTCTCATTTGCCTGGTCCCCTTTTAGGAACTCTCCCCAACCTCCACCACTGCTCCAATGCTTGATTTTTCTATAGAAGTGTGAATTCTTATCTTCATCATCTGAAAATTTTTCTTTGTCTACCACTTACCAGTCCCTATGCTAACTTTTAGAATGTGAGAACCATTGGATAGTAAAAACATGACTTTTGTTTTAAATTAGGAAATTGGTGTCAGTCATTGTGCTAAATCAACTGTACATTCATTATGTGTACTTAAAAATTCTAATCTAATTTCCTTTTTTAAAAAGATTTATTTATTTATTTGAAAGAGTTGCAGAGGCAGAGAGAGAAAGAGAGGTCTTCCATCTCCCCAAATGGCTGCAATGGCCAAAGGTGCACCGATCTGAAGCCAGGAGTCTGGAGCCTCTTAGGGTCTCCCATGTAGATGTAGGTCCCAAGGACTTGGGCCATCTTCCACTGCTTTCCCAGGTCATAGCAGAGAGCTGGATTGGAAGTGGAGCAGCCAGGACTCAAATAGGCGCCCATATGGGATGCTGGCACTACAGGCGGCAGCTTTACACACTATGCCAAAGCTCCGGCCCCTAATCTAATTTTATAGATAGCTTATAAAATACTATAGAAGTTTAAAAATTCTAATTATCATGGAGCACCTGTCTTGAGCCAATAGACTTTTTTTTTTAACTTTCGTTTAATGAATATAAATTTCCAAAGTACAGCTTATGGATTACAATGGCTTCCCCCTCCCATAACTTCCCTCCCACCCGCAACCCTCCCCTCTCCCGCTCCCTCTCCCCTTCCATTTGCATCAAGATTCATTTTCAATTCTCTTTATATACAGAAGATCAATTTAGTATAAAGATTTCAACAGTTTGCACCCACATAGAAACACAAAGTGAAACATACTCTTTGAGTACTAGTTATTGCATTAAATCACAATGTACAGCACATTAAGGACAGAGATCCCACATGAGGAGCAAGTGCACAGTGGCTCCTGTTGTTGACCCAACAAATTGACACTCTAGTTTATGGCACCAGTAACCATCCTAGGCTGTCGTCATGAGTTGCCAAGGCTATGGAAGCCTTCCAAGTTTGCCGACTCTGATCATATTTAGACAAGGTCATAAAAGACAGAGTGAGGATACTAACCAATGATCCTAAGAGTGCCATTAACCAGGTTTGAACAATTATGCAGCATGAAGTGGGGAAGAGGACCATCAGTACACACAGGTTGGGAGTAGAGCCATTGGAGGTAGAGTAGAGGTTATGGTTACAAAGGAATGAGGCCCAAGTGTGCTAGACAGGGCCTAGAACAAAGGACAGAGTCATTATTAGAGGAGCTAAGAAAGGTGCTGTCTAAGCTACAATTAAGTTTTCTGATTGAGAGGCAAATAGAACCTGACAGAAGGGGCTTGATAATAATCTGGTGGGCTTTAGGCCTTGTAAGTTGAGAGGCCTAGACCTATCTATCTCTTCACATGGGGTACATCCTAAGGGAGGTGTGAACCTCCTAGGGGAAGGCACTCTGTTGACTTTCATTACTTGGCTGGCCTGGGAGGAGAGCTGGCTAGATAAAGGCAGGGGGCATCTCTAACAAGAAATTTACAGTTCTGCCTGCAACGTTGCTGACCCTACTTGACCATACCCTCATCTGCAGTGGTCACTTTGGAAGTTGGGCTGAGTGAAGGGCTTTTCAGCTTAGAGCCAATAAGACCTGTGGCTCTGACCTGGGCATCCTTCGACTCCAGGGCAGGTCCATTTCCAGTGATCCAACTCTTGGCAGAGCTGCCAGGGCTCTTCACAAGCTGACTTCTGCTGAAGCCCAGGCTTACCACATTGAAAGCCACTGCAGTGGACTGGCCTGTTGGGTCTCCTTGAGGGCAGATCACTGTACAGATCAGCCATTAATAGGCCTGCCACCCATTGCTTCTGATGCCGAGCTTTCTTTTCCTCCTGGTTTGTGTTCAAGCAGACCAGAGGATACAAGTCAAGGGAGTGCCCAAGTCCCATCCCTAATCTTCAGTGGCCTGAACTACAAGTCTATAGTCACAGGCATGTTCTGTAGTAGTTTTTCTAAGGTAGACAGTGCCCATGAGGAAAATTATATTCTCACTTTAAAACTTTCTTTCCCTTTGGTCTGAAAGGGAGGTTTTTTCTACTTACTGTATACTTCACTGAAGGCGAAGTAAATCTAGCTATAAGATTATTATTTAAGTTCTTATTTTGGCTATGATATTACAGAAAAATATTAGCCATGTCTTTTATAAGGTCTAAAGATTAAATTGTGTGTCCTACAGATTCCTTCATAATAGAATTAGTTTCCTACCTTGAAGAGAATAGAGAAATGAAAGAACAAGTTGGGCTTAGAATAGAGAAATGAGGGAGCAAGTCCTAGATCGCTTGCTGACAATAGCAATATCACATGAATACTTAGCAAACCGTTTCAACCATTAGATAACAACTTAAGAAAACATTTACCAGAAGGTCCAATGCCTTCTATAAATTTTAAGAATCATGTATTTGAAAACACCTCTTAAATATCTAACGTGGTGTAGTTTGTTTAGCCAGTAAACTTAAGCACAACCATCTAAAATGTTTTTAGTTTCTTTCTACCAACAAGTCTAAAACATATGATACACAGATTCAGGTCCCACAAATTAAAATGTATCTTTGATTGATTTTAGCAGCTTAAATTTATGGACAATCTTATCTCTATAAGCCATTTAAAATAAAACTCTTAATAAAATTTCCCCATGTGGACATACAATATGTACACACATATAACATAGCATTATAGACCAATATAGCAATTTTAATAATAGCTTTTAAAATCTTTAACTCTTTTTGTAGATTGCCAATTGATTTGAATTGCTTTTTGTTTTTAGTAACCTCAGTTAACCAGACTTTCTCTCAGTTGGTACTGTTAATACATTATTGGCTTCATCTGTTTACAGAGCCATCCCAAAGTACTGAATACAATAGAATTTGGATTATATTAGAAGTACTGGCTGGCGCCGTGGCTCAACAGGCTAATCCTCCGCCTTGCAGCGCCGGCACAGCGGGTTCTAGTCCCGGTCGGGGCACCGACCCTGTCCCGGTTGCCCCCCTTCCAGGCCAGCTCTCTGCTGTGGCCAGGGAGTGCAGTGGAGGATGGCCCAAGTGTTTGGGCTCTGCACCCCATGGGAGACCAGGATAAGCACCTGGCTACTGCCATCAGATCAGCACGGTGCGCCGGCCGCAGCGCGCCTACCGCGGCGGCCATTAAAGGGTGAACCAACGGCAAAGGAAGACCTTTCTCTCTGTCTCTCTCTCTCTCTCACTGTCCACTCTGCCTGTCAAAAATAAAAAAATAAAAAAAAAAGTACTGTCAAGATGTGATGTGGTACAAAACTTTAAGTTTCTATAATGGAAAATGCTATTAATACAAATGTTTGTGAATTAAAAAGTCTAATGATCTTGTGTTACTAGACATGATAGTTATCTTAATGAGAAAGCCCCAGAAGCCTAAAGGGTTAAATACTTGTAAAATCCTACAGGTGCTTTCAAAAATACTGTGAAGTAAGCAAGTGCCTCTTGTTGGTTGATGAGTTTATAATTTTAAACATGGCGACTTAAAGTCTTTTGTCATCAATAGTTATATATGATTGGCTGCTCATAAAACTAAAGTGTTGTTGGTTCTGTGTTTAGCTGTCCTCCTATAGGTTCCTATGGACTTTTTCCAGGCAATTAAAATAAAATTCTGAATAAAATTTTCCCATGTGGACATACAATATGTACACACATATAACATAGCATTATAGACCAATGTAGCAATTTTAATGATAGCTTTTAAAAGCTTTAACTCTTTTTGTAGATTGCCAATTGATTTGAATTGCTTTTTCTTTTTAGTAACCTCAGTTAACCATACTTTCTCTCAGTTGCTACTGTTAATACATTATTGGCTTCATCTGTTTACAGAGCCATCCCAAAGTACTGAATACAATAAAAGTGGCTGGAAAAAGTCCATAGGAACCTATAGGAGGACAGCTAAACACAGAACCAACAACGCTTTAGTTTTATGAGCAGCACATCATATATAACTGTGGATGACAAAAGACTTTAAGTTGCCATGTTTAACATTATAAACTCATCAACCAACAAGAGGCACTTGCTTACTTCACACTATTTTTGAAAGCACCTGTAGGATTTTACAAGTATTTAACCCTTTAGGCCTCTGGGGCTTTCTCATTAAGATAACTATCATGTCTAGTAACACAAGATCATTAGACTTTTTAATTCTCAAACATTTGTATTAATAGCATTTTCCATTATAGAAACTTAAAGTTTGGAACCACGTCACATCTTGACAGTACTTCTAATATGATCCAAATAGCCTGATTAGTTGGTGTCTCTATAAGATGAGAGACATAGGTCCTTCGATTTTTTCATTTGGGCCCAAACTGGAAAACCCAAAGTCCAAGATTTACTGGAAATTTTAGAGACCAGATTGTTTGAAACTTTGATTTTTTGAATGCCTGTCAAGAATGCCAAGAAGGCTCAAAATCCAAAATATCTGGTTGAAATAAGATTTCTTAAAATCATGACATAACATAGACCAAATTTGATCATTGTTACAAGGTGATTATTCAAATCTTTGAAAATAAGCACATATTTAAATAACCCTTAGCTCTTAAAAATTTACCTGTTTTTGAACTATTAGAATTTAACAGACATCAAGAGAACATAATAGATTACTTTAATACATTGCTTTAACGGAGAATCAGATTTTAATTCTATGTCAAAGAGAAATTGAGCTTCCTGTGATCTTTTGCTGTGAGGTTTCCTTCCTTTACCTTCTTTCATATTGATGACCATGTTTCTGTGTTTCTGTGTGTAACACATCTTTAAGCATCTTTTGCAGGGCAGGACGAGTGGCAACAAATTCTTTCAGTTTCTGTTTGCTATGAAAAGTCTTTATTTCACCTTCATTCACAAATGAGAGCTTTGCAGGATATAAAATTCTGGGCTGGCAGTTTTTCTCTCTTAGTACCTGGGTTATGTCTCGCCATTCCCTTCTAGCTTGTAGGGTTTCTGATGAGAAGTCAGCTGTGAGTCTAATCGGGGATCCTCTGAGAGTAATCTGGCGTTTCTCTCTTGCACATTTTAGGATCTTTTCTTTATGTTTCACTGTGGTGAGTTTGATTACAACGTGTCGTGGTGAGGATCTCTTTTGGTCATGTTTATTAGGGGTTCTATAAGCTTCCTATACTAAGATATCTCTGTCCTTCTCCAAACCAGGGAAATTTTCTGCTAGTATCTCACTGAAAATGCCTTCTAATCCTTTCTCCCTCTCCATGCCTTCAGGAGCTCCTAGAACCCGAATGTTAGGTTTTTTAATAGTATCCTGTAGATTCCTGACAATATTTTTTAGATTTCTAATAGACAGTTGGATCACTGGAAATGGACCTGCCCTGGAGTCGAAGGATGCCCAGGTCAGAGCCACAGATCTTCTTGGCTCTAAGCTGAAAAGCCCTTCACTCAGCCCAACTTCCAAGGTGACCACTGCAGCTGTGGGGACGGCCACGTAGGATCAGCAACATTGAAGGCAGAACTGTAAATTTCTTGTTAGAGATGCCACCTGCCTTTACCTAGCCAGCTCTCCTCCCAGGCCAGCCAAGTAATGAAAGTCAACAGAGTGCCTTCCCCTAGGAGGTTCACACCTCCCTTAGGATGTACCCCATGTGAAGAGATAGATAGGTCTAGGCCTCTCAACTTACAAGGCCTAAAGCCCACCAGATTATTATCAAGCCCCTTCTATCAGGTTCCATTTGCCTCTCAATCAGAAAACTTAATTGTAGCTTAGACAGCACCTTTCTTAGCTCCTCTAATAATGACTCTGTCCTTTGTTCTGGGCCCTGTCTAGTGCACTTGGGCCTCATTCCTTTGTAATCATAACCTCTACTCTACCACCAATGGCTCTACTCCCAACCTGTGTGTACTGATGGTCCTCTTCCCCACTTAATGCTGTATAATTGTTCAAACCTGGTAAATGCCACTCTTAGGATCATTGGTTACTATCCTCACTCTGTCTTTTATGACCTTGTCTAAATATGATCAGAGTCGGCAAACTTGGAAGGCTTCCATAGCCTTGGCAACTCATGACAGGAGCCTAGAGTGGTTACTGGTGCCATAAACTAGAGTGTCAATTTGTTGGGTCAACAACAGGAGCCACTGTGCACTTGCTCCTCATGTGGGATCTCTGTCCTTAATGTGCTGTACATTGTGATTTAATGCTATAACTAGTACTCAAAGAGTATGTTTCACTTTGTGTTTCTATGTGGGTGCAAACTGTTGAAATCTTTATACTAAATTGATCTTCTATATATAAAGAGAATTTAAAATGTATCTTGATGTGAATGGAAGGGGAGAGAGAGTGGGAGATGGGAGGTTTGCGGGTGGGAGGGAAGTTATGGGAGGGGGAAGCCATTGTAATCCATAAGCTGTACTTTGGAAATTCATATTCATTAAATAAATGTTAAAAAAATTCACATTCAACTTAAAACAACTACAGCTTTACAAGCATTTCCATTAGTAAACATAAGGAAGGTGCCTTGCTTATCCAAAGTGAACCAGAAAAATCCTGCTTTTAACAGTATCTCTTCAATACTGCTCATCAATATCCTGTACTTGAAACATGAACTTTTCTTTAAGCCCCAGTTACCACTTAGGGAAAATGAAGCAACTTGATGTATTTTATTCTTCTCTGTCCCCTGACTATGAATATAATACTTAATTCCTTTAGACTTACAATTTCATTTTTAAAAACTCTATCGAGTTATAATTCACAAACCCTAAAAGTCCACCTTTTTAGGCCGTACAACTCAGCGAGTTTTATTATATTTACGAAGTTCTGCAACCACTGCTATATAAATCCAGAATATATTCATCACCCCAAAAGAAACACCTGTTTTCTCCTTCTCCAATCTCTGACAGCTACTAATTCATTTTCTGTTTCAATGCATTTGCCTAAATACTGAATATCCAATAAATTTTACAATATGCAGTCCTTTGTACCTGCACTTATGTCTGATTTCTTTCAATTAGATTTTCTATTTAATCATAAAGCATTAATCTATACTTCACTTATTTGTGTGGCTGTATAATATCTCACTGTGCAGGGACCAGCATTGTAGCATAGCAGTAAAGCCACCACCTGCAACACTGGCATCCTATATGGACACTGCTGCTCATATGCCTACTGCTCTACTTTCTATCCAGCTCCCTGCTAATGGCCTAAGGGAAAGCAATGGAGGATAGACCAGGTGTCTAGGCCCCTGCCACTCACGTGGGAGACCTGAATGAAACTCCTGGCTCCTGGCTTCAACTTGACTCAGCTCTGGCCACTCTGGCCACTTGGGAATTGAACCAGCAGATAGAAGATTTCTGTCTCTCCCTCTCTGTAATTATGACTTTCAAATAAATAAATAAGCCTTTAAAACAATCTCATTGTACCAGTATTCAACATATTCAATAATCAAGTGATGAACATTCTATTGTTCTCATTTTTCACTGTCATAAATAATTACTGTATGAGTATATAATATTTTCTGTGGACATGTACCCCCCCAGTTACCTTGGGTATTTACCTAGAAGTAGGATTCCTGGGTCAAATGATAACTCTATGGTTAACTTTTTGAAGAAATAACAAAATGTTTTCCACAATGGGAACTTCATTTTACATTCCCACCAACAATTTATCCACATCCTCAACAACACTGGTTATTGTTCTCTCTCTTTTTAAAATATACTAGCCATTCATATAAGTCTGGAGTAGTATTTTATTGTAGTTTTGATGACCTAATGACTGATGATGGTGTTAAGAATGTTTCCTGTGTTTGTTACTTATATGTATATTTTCTTTGGAGCAATATGTATTCAATTCCTTTGTTTTTATTTGGGATTATTGTCTTTTAGTCCTCAATTTATAAGAAATCTTTATATAATTTGGATATAAAACCCTTACCAGATCTGCAAATTCCAAATACTTCCTCACATTCTGTGGGTTGTTTTTCCACTTTCTTTTGTATATTTATTTTATTTATTTGAAAGGCAGAAAGAGAGACAGAGATCTCTAGTTAACTCCCCAAATGCTCATAACAGCCAGTCCTGGGCCAAGCTGCAGCCAAGAACCAGGAGGAACTCAGTCTATATCTTCCACATGGGTGGCATGGACCAAAGTACTTGAGTCATTAACTACTGCTTACCAGGGAAGCAGGAAGATGGAATTGGAAGCGAAGCCGAGCCTTGAACCCACCACTGTGATATGGGATAAACATCCGAAACAGCATCTTACTGCTGAATCAAACATGTGCCTATCTTTTCATTTTCTTGATGGCATTTTGAAACATAAATTTTGAAATTTTGAAGGCATGAAATTTATCTATTTTCTTTGGTTCCTTGTTTTTCTTTTTCTTTTTTTTTTTTTTTGCTGTTATAAAAAAATCACTGCAGGCCGGCGCCGTGGCTCACTAGGCTAATCCTCCGCCTTGCGGCGCCGGCACACCGGGTTCTAGTCCCCGTCGGGGCACCGGATTCTGTCCCGGTTGCCCCTCTTCCAGGCCAGCTCTCTGCTGTGGCCAGGGAGTGCAGTGGAGGATGGCCCAAGTGCTTGGGCCCTGCACCCCATGGGAGACCAGGAGAAGCACCTGGCTCCTGGCTTCGGATCGGCGCAGTGCGCCGGCCGCAGCGCACCTACTGCGGCGGCCATTGGAGGGTGAACCAACGGCAAAAGGAAGACTTTTCTCTCTGTCTCTCTCTCTCACTGTCCACTCTGCCTGTCAAAAAAATAAAAAATAAAAAAATAAAAAAAATCACTGCCTATTTTAAGGTTACAGCTTATATGCTGAGCTTCAAGTAAAACATTAAATAGCTGTAATGAGAGCAGAGCAAATAATGGTGTCTTGTTTATGATTTTAGGGTAAAATCATACAGTCTTTGACCACAGTGATATTAGTTCTCTATTTTTTATAGATGGCCTTCAGAGATTGAGGCAATGACTTCTCATCTTCGTGTGTTAACCTTTTTTTGTCATTAAGCTTGTGTTAATATGTTATCTGTGCTCTTAAGATACATTTTTAATTACGTGTTTCTATTAACATGGCAGATTATATTCAATAATTTTCATATGTTGCACCACATTTGCATCTTGAGATAAATGTCATTTGGTCATGGTAGATATCCTATACTTTTTATATGCTACTGAAATCCTATTGCTAGTATTGTGTTGGGAATTTTGCATCTATATTCATGAGAGATACTGGTTTTTGGAATCAGGGTAATGCTTGACTAATAGAATGAGTTTGGAAGTTTCTTTGTTTTTACAGAATATTTTAAAAGGACTGGTATTAAGGCTCAAAATCCGGTGCCGTGTCTCAACAGACTAATCCTCCACCTTGCGGCACAGGCACACTGGGTTCTAGTCCCGGTTGGGGCGCCGGATTCTATCCCGGTTGCCCCTCTTCCAGGCCAGCTCTCTGTTTTGGCCCGGGAAGGCAGTGGAGGATGGCCCAAGTGCTTGGGCCCTGCACCCGTATGGGAGACCAGGAGAAGCGCCTGGCTCCTGGCTTCGGATCAGCACAATGCGCCGGCTGCAACAGCCATTGGAGGGTGAACCAACAGCAAAAAGGAAGACCTTTCTCTCTGTCTCTCTCTCTATCACTATTCACTCTGCCTGTCCGGAAAAATACAAAAAAAGTAATAAAAAAAGAAAAAAATCTCAACTTTCAATATTCTTAATATATTTGGCAAATGTAATTACATATATAATTTATAGACACTGTTACTTAGTTTTTAAATCTTAGAAACACAGTATGAACATATGTTCATATTCCTAAATATTCTACCAATGTACAAATTTGAAAACTGTCTCATATTCCATCATATAGATATTTCATATGTTATTTTTTCATTTCCTTTGGGCAAACTCTCAGGAGAGCTATGTTCATGTAAAGAGATACTGCTGTTTTCAGTCTTCTCAGTGTAACTTGACAAGTTGCCCCTTATAAATATTTTACCAGTTTATGCCTAAACCAAAAGTCCTTGGAAAGTGTATACCATTTGTTACATCATTCAAAAATAATATTTTTAAAAATCAGATGTTTCAGAAAAAAACAATCTCCTGGGGCAGGCATTTGGTGCAGTAGATAAGATGGTGCTTGGGACACCCATGTCTCAAATAAGAGAGCCTAAGTTTGAGTCCTGGTGCTGCACTGGATTCCAGTTCCCTGCTGATGCACACTCCAGGGAGCAGCAGTGATAGCTCAAGTACTTGGGTCCCTGCTATTCACATAAGGAGATGCAGATTGAGTTTTTGGTTCCTGGCTTTGGCCTGGCCCAGCCCCAGCTGCTGCAAGCATTTGAGGAGTGAACCAGCAGATATACGATCTCATTCTCGTTACCTTTCAAATGAACTAACTAAATAGATGAAAATGTCAAAAGAAGCCTCCTACACAAATGTAAACAAAAACTGCATCTTAAGTATGAAATTTCTTAAATTTTCTTTGCTGTCTTTTTCTATTTTATTTCATTTTATAGTTTATTTATTCTAAAAATATTCCAAAGACACATTACTGTAATCATCTTAGCTCTGATTTCCAATCCCAATCCTACTGTTGCACCTGTAAAAGCATGTTAGCATATCTGAGAAATCACAGTAAATGATTCCCTCTGGTATTAGTTGAACGGTCAAAAAGATGTTCTTTAGAAACTTACCATCTTAGCCTGATGGTTCTGAGAGGGAGGCTGATAAGTTATGCTGGGAATTGTTACACTACAAAAGTTTCAGCAATATTTATTATTTAATTTTAGATTGATTAATACCTACGCTATGTGAAACATGAGTATATGAGTCATTGTTCTTTCACATAATTTCCCTTACAGCATTCACTCTCCACTGGTGAGTGCAACTATGCAAACTAGTCATGGTAGTCAAAGGTACCTGAAAGAACATATACTTGGGGCCTGCACTATGGTGTAGTGGGTTAAGACACTGCCTGTGATGCTAGGATCCCATGTGGACACCAGTTCATGTCCCAGCTGTTTCACTTCTGATCCATCTCCCTGCTAATGACCTGAATGACAATAACAAAGGAGCTCTGAAACTTCCTGGCAAAGCTAACAGCATGTTCAAAGGCCATGATGCAGGAAAATGTTGGCATGTTTGAGAAGCCAAACAAGGGTGGATGTTGCTATAACAGGTAGGCAAATGAGAGTAGTTGGAGATAAGGCACTGCACTGATCTGAAGCCAGGAGCTGGGTGCTTCCTCCCGGTCTCCTATGCAGGTGCAGAAAATTATGTAGGAACTAGGTTATGGAAGATCTTGTTGGTCCTTTAATGGCTTTAGGTTTTTAAGAAATACCAGAAGCTACTTAAGAGTTCCATACATGACCAGATCATAATTTAACTTGTACTTTAAAACACAATTCACACAGCATGGTGGCAAGAAAGGCAAAAGGGGTACCGCTTATGAGGATTTCACAATCATGCAGGAAAGAGATGATGGTGATTCCTCAGACTAGGTTAGCAGTAAAGATGGAGGAAAATGTTGAGTTTAGGATATATGTTGGAGGAAGAGCTGACTGACTTGCTCCAATTCACTGTGAGACATGGGAGACACATGTCAAGACTAAGTCCTCCTTGTTGCATTTTCCTTCTTTGTTTCTTTGACTTGATCCACTGGATGTACATTGGTATCATTTGTAGAAATACTAGAGTTGGGGTATGAAGTAGACTTTAGCAGTGCAGTATGAGGTGACAGGATCAAGATTTCTAATTTGGTCATATTAAGCTTGAAATGCCCTTAGAAGACCAAGCAGAGACTTCAATAAAAATAGTTTAGGGATGGTTACAGTGTTGCTTGAAATGCCTGTATCCATATCAGAGTGCCTAGGTTCAAGTTCAGCTCTGCTTCCAATTATAGTTTCCTGCTGATGTGTACCCTGAGATGCAGCAGATGATGGCTCATGTAGTAGGGTCCCTGCTACTCAATTAGGAGACTTGGTTTAAGTTCCTGACTCCTAGCCTCAGCCTTGCCATGGCCCAGACCTATTGCAGACATTTGGAGAGTGAACCAGCCAATGGGCTCTCTACTTCTCTCTCTCTTGCTTGCTCACTCCTAAAATCGTTTGGAACTCAACAAAAGTCTCAGGGCTGGAGAAACAGGTTCAGTTCGCTAGTGACTGTGTGAGTTTGAGCACATTATTTCATCTCAAACTCTCTTTCCCTCATCGGGAAAATGGAGGTAACTGGAGTACCAGCTTAGGGGAGAATGTAGGAATTAACTGTCAAACTTAACAAGTAGGTTATTTTTTCCCAATTAGTTTAGCTGTTACTGGAAATGATCCCCAGATTTTCTCAATAAGTTCAGTGTAAGTCCTAGTGTATAGTGATACTGTATCTTCCTTTTTTCTATTTTTTGTGAGATGTCACAAAAGTTGCATAATGGGCTGCTAAGCAGTTACAAAGTAAAAACTGAAGCCTTTGATATTTGTTTTTAAATAATGAAACTATTAACCTTCATCCAAGGGTAAGTTAAACTGATTATCTAGTTAAACTAGAAAAACTGACTAATGAGTTAATAACATCGATCTCAGATTTCTTGCTGATTTTTAACATATAGTGAAGTTTGTATCATGTTGACTATCCAAGGGCTATGAATGCTTGGGACACCAAAGACTTCCAAGGTCCATATATATGCAAAGATAAAATGATTATTAAATTTTAGGGACTGTGTGACTTAGATATTCATATTGTATCTGCTTGTTAGTATCAAGATGGTTGATTTCCTTAGGGACCAGTTGAAGGGAGAAAATTACTTTTGCAGCCAACAACTTTTGTCAAAGGGGGGAGGTTTTATTACATTATTTCCTGTGTATATAGTAAATTTACCATTAAAAAAATCTCCATTAAGTGGGTGTTTGGAGCACTGGATAAGGCAGTTTGGGGGATGTTCTCATCCCATATCTGAGCACCTAAGTTCAAGTATCAGATTTGAACCTGACCCTAGTTTTCTGCTAATGTTGACAATGGGAGATAGCAGGTGATGGCTGAAGTTGTTCAGTCCCTGTCACATATTTGGGAGTCCCATACTGAGTTCCAGGCTCCTGTCTTGGACCTGACCCAGGCCCAGCAACTGCAAGCATTTGGGATGTGAAGCAGCAGATGGAAGGTCTCTTTATCTGTCTCTCAGCCTTTCAAATAAGTGGGAAAAAAATTAAAACATTGACATCACTATTAATAGAGTAGAATGTTAATTATTCAATAATAATAGATAAGACACACTATTTCTATTTTAATATGCTCTGCTAAGCAATTTAAATGCATTTTTACATTTATTCCAACTGTTTGAGGTAGATGCATTTATCATGCCCATTTTACATGATGAAATTGGCATTTTAGAACACTCAGTGACTAGTCCAAAATCCCTGAGCTGGTTAATGGTAGAGCCATAATTTAAATGCTGCTACTGCCTTGATATTGCTCTTAAACAGTTGACAACTTTGGTTCCCACTGCCAACCATTGACCATTAGCATAGTCCTTTTTAATGCATTAACCTCATTTTAGGCCATCACCACATTTATATAAATGACAGCAAAAAGAGGTTCTAGTAAGAGGAAAATGGAGGGAGGGATATGTTGGTATGAAAACTAAGGTTATGTTATTTCCTGGACTTCCAGGGAAAGTAAAGGAATTGGTGGGCAACAATATAGCATCTTTAACATCCAGGATTCAAATCCTAAATTTTTGACTCCAAGTGCAATTTTCTTTGTTGCGAAATATCAATTTAAAGGAGTTCACAAATTATGATTTCTTTCATTCATTGAGAAGGTTATTTGGTCTTTATTATATGGCATGAACACCTACTCATGGTCTGAAACATTATTTCTAGAGTAACTTGACATTTCAAATCAAGTAATGTCAAGTAACTTACTTGACATTTCAAAAAACTCACAAGTCAACTTTGAGAAAACAATGGGGTGTTAATGCATGATAAACAAGCATCTCTCTTGCACAAATATTTATACAAAATTGTGTATATTTACAGTCAAGGGATTCGATACTCCAGTTTTGAAATTGGGAGTGTTCTTGAAAAGGACTATATTTTTCTCAATTCATTTTCAAAACACAAACGACATTTGAGGAATAAGAATTATAGAATCAAGAGGAATACAATGTAAGATTAGAATCTGGACTATACCTTTTGTCTTTCCATAAAGCTCTCCCCTATTCTTCATGTCAGTGAAGTCAGTGGAATGCTCATTGCTTTGAGCATTTTCTTTTTTTTTAAACTTTTATTTAATGAATATAAATTTCCAGTGTACACCTTATGGATTACAATGGCTTCCCCCTCCCATAACTTCCCTCCCACCCGCAACCCTCCCCTCTCCCGCTCCCTCTCCCTCTCCCCTTCCATTCACATCAAGATTCATTTTCAATTCTCTTTATATACAGAAGATCAATTTAGTATAAAGATTTCAACAGTTTGCACCCACATAGAAACACAAAGTGAAACATACTGTTTGAGTACTAGTTATAGCATTTAATCAAAATGTACATTAAGGACAGAGATCCCACATGAGGAGCAAGTGCACAGTGGCTCCTGTTGTTGACCCAACAAATTGACACTCTAGTTTATGGCACCAGTAACCACCCTAGGCTGTCGTCATGAGTTGCCAAGGCTATGGAAGCCTTCCAAGTTTGCCGACTCTGATCATATTTAGACAAGGTCATAAAAGACAGAGTGAGGATAGTAACCAATGATCCTAAGAGTGGCATTTACCAGGTTTGAACAATTATACAGCATGAAGTGGGGAAGAGGACCATCAGTACACACAGGTTGGGAGTAGAGCCATTGGTGGTAGAGTAGAGGTTATGATTACAAAGGAATGAGGCCCAAGTACGCTAGACAGGGTCTAGAACAAAGGACAGAGCTTTGAGCATTTTCAACAAGATCCTCCTCACGTGTTGCAACAGCTCAAGATTATGTGCTTGTAATCCCTGTAAATGAATGCCACTCTGTTCACATGGTTACTTTAACCATTTTTAAAAGGGTTTTAGTATGCTTACCACTGAGTTTCTTTCATTGAAGGGATTGAGGCCTTACCGACTGGACATTATTTTACCTCTGCTAAATCAGTTCTTGTGTTGATGTCTCTGTTTTATCTCTTCGTTTCCTCCAAGAAACCTTGGCATACTTTCATTTCATCTTATGAAATATTTTGAGAGAGGTCTGACAGATGTCACTTTGGACTTCAAGGTGGCCAAATAAAGTTGTTTAGAAAGTAGTAGGAAACTACATTTTGGGTGTTTTATCAGTGGGCTTAAAGTAGATGAAAAGTATGAAAGAATTTCTTCAGTACAGCAGTGGTCAAAACCTCAGCAGGGTAGTGGCTGCATTTATAGTTTTCAAATCTCAGGAACGTGATCAAGTCTTTTAGAAAAGCTTCCATGAACCTGTAACTACCTTTATGCCTTTTTTTATACTTGTCTTGGTGGGGGACAGGAAGGTATAAAAACATTTTATTTCTGTGATTTAGTATATGCTCAGTTTTTGAACCTAACTGGTAGACCATCTATAGATCAATTTGACTAAAATATTTTTTCATGCTTTTCCACTTTGTGTATTAGCAAATATCCAAAATATTAATATTAGATGTAA
Organism: Lepus europaeus; assembly: GCF_033115175.1. Classification (NCBI taxonomy): domain Eukaryota; kingdom Metazoa; phylum Chordata; class Mammalia; order Lagomorpha; family Leporidae; genus Lepus; species Lepus europaeus. Next base: position 12,844,794 of record NC_084850.1, on the reverse strand, counting down.
CAGCCAACATTTATATAAAACATACTATGTGTTGAGCACTGTTATAAATTCTTTACATGTGTTAACTTCTCTAACTCTGAAAACAACCGTATGAGATATATACCACTATAAATGAAGTGTTGACCAGAGAGTGAGCAAAATGTCCAAGAACACATGTTGGTAAGTGATATAGCAGATGTAGTGTAGTTACATAGACATCAACTTTAATCTTTGTGCTATACTGCATGCTTAGTTAATATTAACATGTACACACAAATATATAACATATAATCACATTTGCCCTAGATTTACTGTATAAAACACTAAAATACAACCAATGCAACTGATACCTCTCCTATGACCAAATCTACTATCTCTTGATGGAAGTAAATAAAATGTAGCAGTTTATGTATAACACCTTCTGCATAATTTTATAAATTTACTAGATCCTTATGTACATAATATGCAGTAATTTGTACATTCACAAAATTGTTCCACCTGGAATTGCCCTGCAAAAAAAGGAACCTACTCTATATGTCCATGTACAGGTATAAGAATTTATTTGATACTTATTGAGAAATGGAATTGCTATCATAAACCAAGCTAGATATTGCAGATTATTTTAAAATTGATCATACCAATTGATAGCTACACTGGTCCTTTATGAGATTTGTTATTTTTAATCAATCCTTAAACAATTGGGGTTTGTTAATTTTTTTATACTTTTTTGTCAACTTTATTTGCCAATTCCCTTGTCCACAAATGGGCTTTAGTATTCTGTCTCTAGCACCTAACACCTAGAGCCTATACTTGGTTCAGTAACTGCTGTGGACATAGTATTCCTTAGCATATACCACTCTGACGTCACTCCTTTTCTTTGTGCTATTTTTACTTGATATTGTCCAAATGATCAATGTGCTTCTTTGCAGATTGAATTATTTTTGCATCTTATCTAAGAAATCATTCTTCAACTACAATCATAAGGTATTCTGATATATTCTCTTCAAATGTTTTAAAGCTTTGTCTTTCCATTTACATCTGCAGTACTTGTGTAACTGATTCCAATTGAGATCCAATTTTTTATCTCCCTCATTTGTACAACCAATTTCTTCCATATTATTTACTGGTGCCCATGTTTTGTTTTCCCTGTTGAGGGTTTTTTTTTTTTTTTGACAGGCAGAGTTAGAGAGAGAGAGACAGAGAAATGTCTTCCTTCCATTGGTTTACCCCCCAAATGGCTGCTGTGGCCGGCACGCTGCGCCAATCTGAAGCCAGGAGCCAGGTGCTTCCTCCTGGTCTCCCATGTGGGTGCAGGGCCCAAGCACTTGGGCCATCCTCCACTGCCTTCCTGGGCCACAGCAGTGAGCTGGGCTGGAAGAGGAGCAACTGAGATAGAATCCAGTGCCCCAACCGGGACTATTCTCAGCATAATGTTTTCCAGAATCCTCCATTTTGGTGCAAATAATCAGATTTCATTGTTTTTGACTGCTGTATAGTATTCTATAGAGTACATGTCCCATAATTTCTTTATCCAGTCTACGGTTGATGTGCATTTGGGTTGGTTCCAGGTCTTAGCTATTGTGAATTGAGCTGCAATAAACATTAAGGTGCAGACAGATTTTTGTTTGCCAATTTAATTTCCTTTGGGTAAATTCCAAAAAGTGGGATGGCTTGGTTGTATGGTAGGGTTATATTCAGGTTTCTGAGGAATCTCCAGACTGACTTCCTTAGTGGCTTAACCAGTTTGCATTCCCACCAACAGTGGGTTAGTGTCCCTTTTTCCCCACATCCTCTCCAGCATCTATTGTTGGTAGATTTCTGAATGTGAGCCATTCTCACCAGGGTGAGGTGAAACCTCTTTGTTTTGATTTTTTATTTTATCAAATGCTTTCTCTGCATCTATTGAGATAATCATATGGTTTTTCTTCTGCAGTTTGTTAATGTGGTGTAACACATTGATTGTTTTGCAAACATTGAACCATCCCTGCATACCAGGGATAAATCCCACTTGGTCTGGGTGGATGATCTTTCTGATGTGTTGTTGCATTCTATTGGCCAGAATTTTATTGAGTATTTTTGCATCTATTTCATCAGGGACAGTTTGAGAAGAATTGAAGTTAGTTCTTTAAATGTCTGGTAGAATTCAGCAGTGAATCCATCTGGTCCTGGGCTTTTATTGTTGGTAGGGCCTTTATTATTGTTTCAATTTCTGTCTCAGTTATTGGTCTGTTCAGGTTTTCTATGTCTTAATGGTTCAATTTAGGTAGGTTGCATGTATGTAGGAATCTATCCATTTCTGATAGATTTCCCTGATTGCTGGCATACAACTCTTTGTAGTAATTTCTGATGATTATTTTATTTCTGTGGTGTCTGTTGTTACGATTCCTTTTTCATCTCTGATTTATTCATTTGGGTATTTTCTTTTTTTACTTAGTTGGGCCAATCGAGTGTCAATTTTGTTTACTTTTTTCAAAAAACAGCTCCTCCTCTGGGTGACTTTTTGTAATGTTTTTTTTTTGGATTCAATCCTGTTGATTTCTTCTCTGATTTTAATTATTTCTCTTCTCCTACTAGATTTGGGTCTGGTTTTGCATATTTTCTAGATCCTTGAGATGTGTGGAAAGCTCATTTATTTGGTGCCTTTCCAATTTCTTGATGTAGGCACCTATTGATATAAACTTTCCTCTTAACACTGCTTTTGCTGTATCCCATAGGTTTTGGTATATTGTGCTACTATCCTCAATTACTTCTAGAAAATTTTTGATTTCTCTTTGATTTCTTCTATGACCCATTGTTCATTCAGGAGCATGTTGTTCAATCTCCATGTATTTGCATATGCTCTAGGGAATCCTGAGTTGCCAATTTCCAACTTCATTGCTCTATGTTCTGAGAAGCTGCATGGTATGATTCTAATTCTTTTGAATTTGCTGAGACTTGCTTTATGGCCTAGTATGTGGTCAATCCTAGAGAAGGTTCCATGTACTGCTGAGAAGAATGTAAATGCTTTATGTGTAGGATGAAAAGTTCTTTAGATATCTGTTAGATCCATTTGGGTTATAGTGCAGGGCTGGACGAGTGGCGACAAATTCTTTCAATTTCTGTTTGCTATGAAAGGTCTTTATTTCACCTTCATTCACAAATGAGAGCTTTGCAAGATATAATATTCTGGGCTGGCAGTTTTTCTCTCTTAGTACCTGGGCTATGTCTCTCCTTTCCCTTCTAGCCTGTAGTGTTTTTGATGAGAATTCAGCTATGAGTCTAATTGGAGATCCTCTGAGAGTAATCTGATGTTTCTCTCTTGCACATTTTAGAATCTTTTCTTTATGTTTCACTGTGGTGAGTTTGATTACAACGTGTTGTGGTGATGATCTCTTTTTGTCATGTTTATTAGGGGTTCTATGAGCTTCCTGTACTAGGATGCCTCTGACCTTCTCCAGACCTGGGAAGTTCTCTGCAAGTATCTCACTAAAAAGGCCTTCTAATCCTTTCTCTCTCTCCATGCCTTCAGGAACTGCTGGAGCCCAAATGTTGGGTTTTTTAATAGTATCCTTTTGATTACCAACAATATTTTTTAGATTTCTAATTTCCTCTTCTTTTCTTTGGTTTGACTGTATACTTTCCTGTGCTCTGTCTTCTAAGTCCAATATTGTCTCTTCTGTTTCACTCATTCTGTTTTTAAGGCTCTCTAATGTGTTTGTCATTTGAGCTATTGAATTCTTCATTTCATTTTGATTTCTCTTCACTATCACACTTTCCTGTTCTACTAGCTTCTGCGTTTCATTTTGATTCCTCCTTAAGATTTAATTTTCTCGAAGGAGATTTTCTATCCTGTCCAGTAAGGATTTCCGTAGCTGAAGCATTTGTTTTTGAAAACTTCTAAATGTTTTTATCATAAATTTTTTGAAATCTGTATCTTGCATTTCTTCCATCTGATCATCTTCATAATCTTGGCTTGGGGTGTCTTATTCATTTTGGTGTGTCATAATGTCTTCCTTGTTCTTGTTTCCTCGCTTTCTGCTTTTGATGCTTGGCATTGTGGAGATATTCTTTGGATTCTTCTTCCCTCGCTGTGGTGTTTTTTTCTTGTTATATTATGATTGTATTAAGTGGACTGTCTTCTTTTTTGGGGTCTTAGAGGCTTGAGATGGGTGTGGCCTGAGTGCTCTGTTTGGTTCCTCAGGGTTAAGGGTGTGCAAAGGTGACACTCCCAGGTTAAGCGTGGTAAATCTCTCTTTCTTTGTTTTTTTTTTTTTTTTTTGATTCAAAAGGGACGTAATTCCGCACAGCTGAACGTAATTGGAGGTAGTTAGCAGGCAAATGATATACCCACAGGAGCCAGAGATCAGAAGCTCTTTTCCAAGGACCACACAGGGAGTCTCTGCTGCCCTCAGTGTGGGCTCAAATTCTCCTGCAATCTACCACTGGGTTGCCAAGGTTACCGAATTGTAGCGTCTCTGGAGAGTACTCACGTGAATTCCATGAGTTCTCTCCCCCACAGTCTCTTTTTTCATAGTCTCAGTTCATTAGCACCACACATTCACTAGGTCCTAATATCCTATTATTTCACCCCCGCCCCGAATCAGGTTTTTCTGCTTGTCTGAGGGTGGGTGCAGTCCTGAGGTTGCACTGCTTATGTCGTATATCCAAAATGGTGCCTGCTCTTTGTCTTGCTCATCTTTGAGAGGTGAGCAGAGAGAAACTTGTGTCCATACCATTCATTTTTTTTCCTCTCTCTTCTAGTTAGCCTGGTGAATTTTTCCCTATGGGGTTTCAAGCCTCGTTCCCTGTAGTCTCCTCTTTCCCACCAGTTTCTCGGGCTATTGAGGTTTTGCTGGCTATTGAGGTTTCGCTCACCTCGCATTCCAGTGCTGGTGCGTTTATTCTGCCACTGGTGTCCCGAGCCGTGGGCTCCCACGCCGTCCACACAGGTCCACCATGAATCACTAGTTCCGGAAGAGTTTCCTCTATTGTTTCTTCCCCTACTTTGCCTTGAACCTACAGTATCTCCACTTTTATTAAACTGTCTCTTCCCAGACTATCAGTGTGTTCCCTTCCTATTCCACCATCTTGCTGCCCCTGTTTTCTGATTTAGATATGGTTCTCAAACTTAAATATGCTTCAGAATGACTTAGGGGTAGTACAAGGGTAGATCCACAGATATGTCTTTTTAATATCCCTCCTCAGGCCATTACAGAACAGTCAGTGAAGAAATCATACTTGATGAAATTCGCTTGATGACAGGATCTCTCAATTTAATGCATTCCTTACAATTTCTTCATATGTCCAATTTACACACTCACTGCTTTCCACAAAATGCATCAATGTTGGTAGACATGGTCTGTGTAAGTTGGATTCCAGCTGATTTTTTCTTTAATCCACCTTTCATATAACAATTCACTTACTGGGGCCAGGGCAGGGGGTGGGGTATGAAGTGGGCTATGCAGTAGTTTGAAGCAGATGGTCAGTCTAACCAATCTGTATAGACTCTGAGAACTGGATCCAGAAATCCAAAATAACTTAATGTTTCTTAAAAGATCACACATTCTCTGTCTCCCTGTCTCTTGGTCAGTATTCCTTTGTTAAAATTTTAGACTGATAAAACCATTCTTTTATTAGAACAGTCTCTCAGATGTGTGAATGAACAAGTGAACCTTGCCATATAACATTTTAAAATATTTATTGGAAAGTTAGGGGAGAGAGGAAGGTGAGAGGGAGGTGTAGGGGGAGGGAAGGGAAAGAAGGAGAAGGAGAGGGAAAATGAGGAGAGGGAGGAGGGGGAGGGGTAGTTGTTATTGGGGCATGGGAAAGGGAAGGGGGAAAGGGAGGGGGGTGGAGGAGGGAGAGGGAGAAAGGAAGGGGGAGGAGTGGGAGATGGAGAGGGGGAGAGAGAGAGGGAGGGGAAATGGGAGGGGGAGGGGGAGAGAGGGAGGAGGAAGCGGTAGGAGGAGGAGGAAGGGGTGGGGGGAGAGGAAGGGGTGGAAGGGGGAGGGAGAGGTCTTCCATCCACTAATTAAGTGATTCATTTCCCAAAAACCCACAACAGCCAGAGCTGGGCCAGGCAAAAGCCTGAAATCCCGTCCAGGTTCCTAATGTAGGTGGCAAGAGCCCAAGCAACTGGGCCATCATTTGTGGACTCCCAGACACGGTAGTAGGGAGCTGGATGGGAAGTGCAGGGTAGCTGGAACTCAAAGCAAATTTAACCCGCCACACCGCAACACCTGCCCCAAATCATTATTTTCTGTAATTTATATGTGTTGATTTCTTAGACTTTAAAATAAAATCAGACTAATTTCACAAACTATTCTGGCCATCTTTTATGGGAAATTACAATAAGACTGGAATTCCACAGGACATATACTATACTTCAGATGCTTTTGGCCAAAATCATTGTTGAGGAAAGGCAAGTATGACATTTATTTGTTATGTTTACATATGCCTGCCAATGACAATAGAACAAGACAGTAAATCATGAGATTTACCTAAATTGCAATAAACTACTATGTTTCCATGAAAATGGAATCTTCAGGAAATGCTTCACATTTCCACTGTGTTGAACTGCCTACAGTAGTTTTGCTATTCTATGTAGTAACAGATGCCATGCTTTGGGGCACAGTCCAAGATAGGACAGTGGGGTTTTCAAAAAGTGAATAAAAAGGCTCCCAAAATAACAGTGCTGAAATTCCAGCATCAACAGAATACACAATCTGCTGGAATTTTACAAATAGAGCAATGAACATTCAGTAACATTATGTGCTGCACAAAGTTGGAGATAAAGAATTCAATCATTGACTATAGGTGACAAGTTCATTCAGAATCTGTAAAATGGGAGAATAGCATCTAACAGGATTATTGTGAAGCTCAAATGTAGATGAAATAAAGTTTTCATCATGGGGCCTGCAACATAGTAAGTGAACTGTTTACATATACTGTCATTATCAACACCATTTGAAGAAAGCTTGCAATTCTGGGTCAAATATACATTTGAAGCTGTTCTGTGACATTTTAAATATAAAAGTGTTTATATTACTTTTAAATACCTTACCAATGAATTTTGGGACTGAACCACATTTGATTCCTTGAGAAATTTTATGTCATTCATAATATAAAGGCCATCTCAGACATTTCTGATGAGGAAGAAACAAACAGAAGATGTAAATCAGAATTATTATGGGAAACTTTCACAGCCATTAGATTGGCCAACATTAAAGTTAGACACCCAAAAGTTCAGAAAGGTGTTGGGGAAATGGTACCTGGGGGAGTATATGGAAAGTAATTTTTTTTTGCCAGAGAAACAATTTTTATTAAGGTTTTTTTAAATTTTTTATTTAGTAAAAATAAATTTCCAACGTACAGTATATGGATTACAATGGCTTCCCCCTCACCACAATTTCCCTCCCCCTCACAACCCTCCCATCTCCTGCTCCCTCTCCTATTCCATTCACATCAAGATCCATTTTCAATTATTTTTATATACAGAAGATTGATTTAGTATATATTAAGTAAAGATTTCATCAGTTTGGACCCACACAGAAACACAAAGTGTAGAATACTGTTTCAGTACTAGTTATAGCATTACTTCACATTGGACCCTAATTTAAGGACAGATCCCACATGAGAAGTAAGTACACAGTGACTCCTGTTGTTGACTTAACAAATTGACAATCCTGTTCATGGCAACAGTAATCTCCCTAGGCTCTAGTCATGAGTTGCCAAGGCTATGAAAGCCTTTTAGGTTCGCGGACTTTTATTCCGACATGGTCATAGTCAAAGTGGAAGTTCTCTCCTCCCTTCAGAGAAAAGTACCTCCTTCTTTGATGGCCCCGTTCTTTCCACAGGGATCTCACTCGCAGAGATCTTTCATTTAGGTCGTCGTCTTCTTCTTCCTCTTTTTGTTTTGCCACAGTGTCTTGGCTTTCCATGCCTACAATACTCTCATGGGCTCTTCAGCAGTATCTGAATGACTTAAGGGCTGATTCTGAGGCCAGAGTACTGTTTAGGACATCTGCCATTCTATGAGTCTGCTGTGTATCCCACTTCCCATGTTGGATCCTTCTAACTATTTTTGATTCTATCAGTTAATGTTAGCAGAAACTAGTCTTGTTTGTGTGATCCCTTTGACTCTTAGACCTATCAGAGCCATCAATTGTGAACTGAAATTGATCACTTCAACTAGTGAGATGGCATTGGTACATGCCACCCTGGTGGGATTGTATTGGAATCCCCTGGCACATTTCTAACTCCCCCATTTGGGTCAAGTCAAATTGAGCATGTCCCAAATCCTCCGTCTCTTATTCCCACTCTTATATTTAACAGGAATCACTTTTCAGTTAAGCTTTAAACACCTAAGAATAATTGTGTGTTAATTATAGAGTTCAGCCAATAGTACTAGAACAAAACAGAAAAAAATACTAAAATGGATGAAGTATTACATTGTACATCAGCAGTCAGCACAAGAGCTGATCAAGTCACTGTTCTTCATAGTGTCCATTTCACTTCAACAGGTTTCCCCTTTGGAGCTCAGTTAGTTGTCGCCAGTCAGGGAGAATATATGATATTTGTCCCTTTGGGATTGGCTTAGTTCACTCAGCATGATGTTTTCCAGATTCCTCCATCTTGTTGCAAATGACTGGATTTCATTGTTTTTGACTGCTGTATAGTATTCTATGGAGTACATGTCCCATAATTTCTTTATCCAGTCTATTGTTGATGGGCATTTGGGTTGATTCCAGGTCTTAGCTATTGTAAATGGAGCTGCAATAAACATTAAGGTACAGACAGCTTTTTTGTTTGCCCATTTAATTTCCTTTGGGTAAATTCCAAGGAGTGGGATGGCTGGGTTGTATGGTAGGGTTATATTCAGGTTTCTGAGGAATCTCCAGACTGACTTCCTTAGTGGCTTAACCAGTTTGCATTCCCACCGACAGTGGGTTAGTGTCCCTTTTTCCCCACATCCTCTCCAGCATCTATTGTTGGTAGATTTCTGAATGTGAGCCATTCTCACCGGGGTGAGGTGAAACCTCATTGTGGTTTTGATTTGCATTTCCCTGATTGCTAGTGATCTTGAACATTTTTTCATGTGTCTGTTGGCCATTTGGATTTCCTCTTTGGAAAGATGTCTATTGAGGTCCTTGGCCCATCTCTTAAGTGGGTTGTTTGCTATGATGTTGTGGAATTTCTTGATCTCTTTGTAGATTCTGGTTATCAACCCTTTATCCGTAGCATAGTTTGCAAATATTTTTTCCCATTCTGTCAGTTGCCTCTTCACTTTCCTGACTGTTTCTTTTGCAGTACAGAAACTTCTCAGTTTGATGTGATCCCAGTAGTTAATTTTAGCTTTGACTGCCTGTGCCTCTGGGGTCTTTTCCAAGAAGACTTTCCTGGTGCCGATATCTTGAAGGCTCAAAACTTCTCTAATAATTTGATGGTGTTGGGTCGTATATTTAGGTCTTTAATCCATGTTGAGTGGATATTTGTGTAAAGTGAAAGGTATGGGTCTTGCTTCATGCTTCTGCATGTAGAAATCCAGTTTTCCCAGCACCATTTATTGAATAGACTGTCCTTACTCCAGGGATTGGTTTTGGATCCTTGATCAAATATGAGTTGGCTGTAGGTGTTTGGATTGATTTCTGGTGTTGCTATTCTGTTCCATTGCTCTATCCATCTGTTTCTGTACCAGTACCATGGTGTTTTCATTACAACTGCCCTGTAGTATGCCCTGAAATCTGGTATTGTGATGCCTCCAGCTTTGTTTTTGTTGTACAAGATTGCTTTAGCTATTTGAGGTCTTTTTCATCTCCATATGAATTCCAGCATCATTTTTTTCAAATCTGTGAAGAATGTCTTTTGAATCTTGATTGGTATCGCATTGAATCTATAAATTGCTTTTGGGAGAATAGGCATTTCTATGATGTTGATTCTTCCAATCCATGAGCATGGAAGATTTTTCATTTTTTGGTATCCTCTTCTATTTCTTTCTTTAAGGTTTTCTGGTTTTCATCGTAGAGATCTTTAACGTCCTTGGTTAAGTTTATTCCAAGTTATTTGATTGTTTTTGTAGCTATTTTGAATGGGTTTGATTTTAGAAGTTCTTCCTCAGCCGTGGCATTGCCTGTGTATACAATGGCTGTTGATTTTTGTGCATTGATTTTATATCCTGCTACTTTGCCAAACTCTTCGATGAGTTCCAATAGTCTCTTAGTAGAGTTATTTGGGTCCCCTAAATAAAGAATCATATCATCTGCAAAGAGGGATAATTTGACTTATTCCTTCGCAATGTGTATCCCTTTAATTTCTGTTTCTTGCCTGATGGCTCTGGCTAAAACTTCCTGAAATATATTGAATAGCAGTGGTGAGAGTGGGCATCCCTGTCTGGTACCAGATCTCAGTGGAAATGCTTCCAACTTTTCCCCATTCAATAGGATGTTGGCCGTGGGTTTTTCATAAATTGCTTTGATTGTATTGAGGAATGTTCCTTCCATACCAAATTTTCTTAGAGATTTCATCATGAAAGGGTGTTGTATTTTATCAAATGCTTTCTCTGGATCTATTGAGAGAATCATATGGTTTTTCTTCTGCGGTCTGTTAATGTGGTGTATCACGTTGATAGTTTTGTGAACATTGAACCATGCCTGCATACCAGGGATAGATCCCACTTGGTCTGGGTGGATAATCTTTCTAATGTGATGTTGTATTCTGTTGGCCAGAGTTTTATTGAGGGTTTTTTTTAATCTATATTCACAAGGGATATTGGTCTGTAATTCTCTCTCAATGCTGCATCCTCCAGGTCTAGGGGGTTAAGGTGATGCTGGCTTCATAGAAAGAATTTGGGAGGATTCCCTCTTTTTTGATTGTTCTGAATAGTTTGAGAAGAATTGGAGTTAGTTCTTCTCTAAATGTCTGGTAGAATTCAGCGGTGAATCCATCTGGTCCTGGGCTTTTCTTTGTTGGGAGGGCCTTTATTACTGTTTCATTTTCTGTCTCTGTTATGGGTCTGTTTAGGTTTTCTATTTCTTCCTGGTTCAATTTAGGTAAATTGCATGTGTCCAGGAATCTATCCATTTCTGTTAGATTTCCCCGTTTGCTGGCATACAAGTCCTTGTAGTAATTTCTGATGATTCTTTTTTTTTTCTGTGGTGTCTGTTGTTGTTTCCTTTTTCATCTCTGATTGTATTGATTTGGGTGTTTTCTTTTTTTACTTAGTTGGGCCAATGAGGTGTCAATTTTGTTCATTTTTAAAAAAAACACCAGCTCCTCGTTTGGCTGATTTTTGGTAATGTTTTGATTTCTTCTCTGATTTTGATTATTTCTCTTCTCCTACTAGATTTGGGTATGGTTTTGCATATTTTCTAGATCCTTGAGATGACTTGAAAGCTCATTTATTTGGTGCTTTTCCAATTTCTTGATGTACGCACCTATTGCTATAAACTTTCCTCTTAACTTTGCTTTTGTTGTATCCCGTAAGTTTTGGTATGTTGTGTTGTTATCCTCATTTACTTCCAGAAAGTTTTCATGTCTCTTTTGATTTTTTCTGTGACCAAGTGTACATTTAGAAGCATATTGTTCAATCTCCATGTGTTTGCATATGCTCTAGGGATTCCTGAGTTGCTAATTTCCAGCTTCATTCCACTGTGGTCTGAGAAGCTGCATTGTATGTTTCTAATTCTTATGAATTTGCCAAGATTGCTTTATGGCCTAGTATGTGGTCAGTCCTAGAGATTTTTCCATGTACTGCTGAGAAGAATGTAAATTCTTTATGTGTTGGATGAAAAGTTCTGTAGATATCTGTTAGATCCATTTGGGCATGGTGTCGTTTAAATCTACTGTCTCCTTGTTGATTTTCTGTCCTTTTGATCTGTCTATTTCTGAGAGTGGAGTATTGAAGTCCCCCATTACTATTGTATTGTGGTCTAAGTTGCCCTTTAAATCCCTTAACGAATCTTTTAAATCAGTGCCTTCTAATTAGGTGCAAACACATTTATAATAGTTACATCTTCCTGTTGAATGGATCCCTTAATCATTATATAGTGCCCCTCTTTGTCTCTCAACAGTTTTTGCATTAAAGTTTATTTTGTCTGATATTAAGATGTAAAAATCCTCTTTTTTTTCATTTCTGTTTGCATGGTATATCTTTTTCCAGCCTTTCACTTTCATTCTGTATTCATCTTTGTTGGAAAGATGTGTTTCTTGTAAGCAGCAAATACATGGGTTTTGTTCCTTAACCCATTCAGCCCATCTGTGTCTTTTAACTGGACAGTTGAGTCCATCAACGTTCAATGTGACTGTTGATAAGTAGTAACTTTGCCCTGCCATTTGCCAAAGATATTTTCTAATATATGCTTTGAGCTTCCTGTGATCTTTTGCTGTGATGTTTCCTTCCTTTACCTTCTTTCATATTGGTGACCATGTTTCTGTGTTTCTGTGTGTAACACATCTTTAAATCACGTTTTTCAGGGCTGGACGAGTGGCAACAAATTCTTTCAATTTCTGTTTGCTATGAAAGGTGTGTATTTCACCTTCATTCACAAATGAGAGCTTTTCAGGATATAATATTCTGGGCTGGCAGTTTTTCTCTCTTAGTACCTGGGCTATATCTCGCCATTCTCTCCTAGCTTGTAGGGTTTCTGAAGAGAAGTCAGCTGTGAGTCTAATTGGAGATCCTCTGAGAGTAATCTGATGTTTCTCTCTTGCACATTTTAGAATCTTTTTTTTGTGTTTCTCTGTGATGTGTTTGATTACAACGTGTTGTGTTGATGATCTCTTTTTGTCATGTTTATTAGGGGTTCTATGAGCTTCCTGTACTAGGATGTCTCTGTCCCTCCCAAATCCGGAAAGTTGTCTGCTGGTATCTCACTAAAAAGGCCTTCTAATCCTTTCTCTCTCTCCATGCCTTCAGGAACTGCTGGAGCCTGAATGTTGGGTTTTTTTAATAGTATCCTGTAGATTCCCGACAATATTTTTTAGATTTCTAATTTCCTCTTCTTTTCTTTGGTTTGACTGTATACTTTCCTGTGCTCTGTCTTCTAAGTCCGATATTCTCTCTTGTGCTTCACTGACTCGGTTTTTAAGGCTCTCTAATGTGTTTGTCATTTGAGCTATTGATTTCTTCATTTCACTTTGATTTCTCTTCACTATCACACTTTCCTGTTCTACTAGTTTCTGCGTTTCATTTTGATTCCTCCTTAAGATTTAATTTTCTCAAAGGAGATTTTCTATCCTGTCCCGTAAGGATTTATGTAGCTTAAGCATTTGCTTTTGAAAACTTCTAAATGTTTTTATCATAAATTTTTTGAAATCCGTATCTTGCATTTCTTCCATCTCATCATCTTCATAATCTTGGCTTGGGGTGTCTTGTTCATTTGGGTGTGTCACAATGTATTCCTTGTTCTTGTTTCCTCGGTTTCTGCATTTGTTGCTTGGCATTGTGGAGATATTCTTTGCATTCTTCCCTCGCTTTGGTGTTTGTTTTTTTTTTTTTCTTGTTATGGTGGACCTCTCAGTTGCAGAGATGCCCACTTGCTCGGGAGGATGCCCAAAGATCCAGACTCCAGACCAGTTGATGCAAAAAGCACGAGGTTTTTATTGAACGTTTGCGCAAATGGGCCCCCACCTCAGGTAGTGAGGAGCCCTGAGCAGCAGTTTCACACAGGTTATATAGGCAATGAATTAGCATATTCCTAATGCGCATGCGTAGGATTGGTCAGTTCAGAGGGACCATTAGCATATGGGAGAATGCTGGCGAAGAATGCTGGTGGAGAGTGCTGGTGGAAAATGCAGAGGTGGCACGGGATTGGCTGGTTCGGAGGGACAATTAGCATACCGGAGAATGCTGAGGGAGAGTGCTGAGGTGTTACAGGATTGGCCGGTCGCAGTGACATCATAAGTGCGCGCCTAGAGACTTTCCAAAGGAGAGGGGCAGCTCTGCTCTGGGTGTGCCTAGAGGTTCTCTGAAGGGGATTGACTTTTCCTTCCCAGAGAATGTCCTGCCCGCTAGACTCTGGGGAACATCTAACCTCTTAAGAAGCCCCTGATATTTGCCCAGGCCTAGTTTCTTGTCCCTCTCCCCCATAAGTGTCCTTCAGTTATACTGTGAGTGTATTATGTGGACTGTCTGCTTTTAATGGAGACTTATAGGCTTGAGATGGGTGTGGCTAGAGAACTCTGTTTGGTTCCTCAGAGTTCAAGGTGTGCCAAAGGTGACACTCCCAGGGTAGGCCTGGTAAATCTCTGTCTTTTTTTGTTTGTTTGTTTCAGAAGTGAAGTAATTCTACACAGCTGAGCGTAATTGAAAGTAGTTAGCTTCCAATCTCTGGCTCCTGTGGGTATAACATTCTCCTGCTCTTTTCCAAGGACCACACAGGGAATCTGTGCTGCCCTCCATGTGGGCTCTAATTCTGTACTCTCCCACTGGGTTGCCAAGGTTACTGAGTTTGTGTACTCTGTGAGTTCTCTCTCCCACCCTCAGATTTTCACAGTCTCAGTTCATTAGCTCCACACCTTCACTAGGTCCTAACATCCTGTTATTTCTCCCCACCAGAGTCAGGTTTTTCTGTTTGGTTGTGGGTGGGCGCAGCTCAAGGTCGCACAGCTTTTACATATGACCAAAATGGCACCTGCTCTTTGTGTTACTTGCCTTTGAGATGTGAGCAGAGAGAGAGAAACTCGTGTTCATACTGGTCCCTTTTTTTTCCTCTCTCCTCTAGTTAGCCTGGTGAACTTTCTGCCATGGGGCTTCAAGCCTCGTTCCCTCTAGGTTCTTCCTTCTGCTTTCCCATCCCTGTCTCGGGCTATTGAGGTTCGGCTCACCTTGCGTTCCAGTGCCAGTGCATTGATTCTGCTGCTGGTGTCCCAAGCTGGTGTCCCACGCCCTCCACGCAGGTCCACCATGAATCACTAGTTCCAGAAGAGTTTCCTCTGCTGTTTCTTCCCCAACTCTTCCTTGATTGTGCAGTATCTCCTCTTTTATTAAACTGTCTCTTCCAGGACTATTAGTGTGCTCTCTTCCTATTCCGCCATATTGCTGGAAATCCTTAATACCAAATACTTAAAACCACATATATCAGATTATATTCAGATGCTTGTTAATTGTAAATATGCTCTCTATTCCTGTGTTTTCACATGTCTTCCATGAGACATGTGAAGATAGTTCTTAACTGCATTTTCTTTTTTTTTTACTCTCATTTCTTTTGTAACCCATCTATTTGCTACTATGATATGTGCTCAATGAATGACCATTCTCTTAAATCCTTATTTTTTATTGACAGTTTACTTGCTTTGTCTGAGGAGTTGAGATAAAAAAAAGAACCAATAGTGATAAAACACCTACTCAGATATAGGCAATTTACAGACACACAATTAATCCTTACAGCATCCCTATGAAGTAATTTTCATAAAATAATGTATGTTTTACTGTTACAGGAAAATTAAACCATAAGTAAGAATACTTATTAAAACTTAAAAAAATATCTAACAAGGTTAAATATAGGGAACATCTACATTGTTATACATATGTGCCATACACTCCAGTGGATTTTTTGATCATAGGACTCAATATGATAGGTCTCAAATGTTGCAGATTGTACAATGTATAAAGAATGAGAAAATGCTGTTTAATGTTATAAAAACTTCAGAGTTCATAAGCAGATGTACCACTGCTTTTATTATTTTTATCTAAGTATATGTTAAAAACCTAAATGGCTTAATTATATTCGTATGGTAAAGCATGTGGAAGGCCTGCATTTTGTATCACTCAAAGACTGGTTGCTTGCTCTTTTTGTTTTTGCCCAGCCACACCTAGGAGCACAGGTACCACTTACTTGTACTGTTGTACCAGTGATTTGATTAGGTGGTTTTTTCAGTTGACCATAAAACAGCTGCTATACAGGTACTCACTTTCCACTGGACAATCGGATCACCTTTTATAGCTATCTCCAGCTATCAACAACACTACGTAATACTGCCTTGAGTGTTTCATTTTGGGGTTTTATCTCAGACTGGATTTTCCAGAATTGTCAATGTAGCTCAAGTGAAACATAGGAGAGAACCTCTCAGGTCTATTTCCTTTTACTTAAATTTTACCCATTCAGAAATATTTTATGTTGAGTGTTCAGATTTGATTATTTATAGCCCTTGTGTATACTCCTGAGAAGCAGTGGTCTATATATTTACTACTCATTGAATTCTTTATTTAGTGAAGGATTGAGCTTGTGATTATAAAGTAAATTGAAAGTGTGTCATCACAAAAATTAAAAATAAGAAAGAAGGAGGAGAGTGGGTTGGGAAGGAAGGTGAGGAGTATCATTGTGTTCTTAACTGTATTATGAAATATATGAAATATGTTTCCTTCATGCAGGTGAAAATACAAATAAAACAATTTTTGACCTTATCTCAAGCTGTGTCTTCAACATTTTCTCTTCTGCTCCCAGCCAAGCGGATAATAGGCCACCTTCTTTGAGTGAGGCTGAGTGAAAACATTATTTATGACTTTGGGCCCCCAAAAGGAAGACCCTCAGAGAAAGAGCATTTCGTGAGATAAGAAAAGGTTAAAAGCACTGAAATCAAAGGCGGAGACAAGGACTGAAAAAGAAAAAAGTTGACACAGTTAGATGTAAGGTAAAAGGAACATTGAGTGGATCTTGAATACACACTGAGCCAGGGATGAAACTGCACTTAACCCCCATAACTCAGACCTCGTTATACAAATCTGAATTACTCTAGCTTTTTGATTCCTGTAGTCACAAAACCTTCTCCAAGGAGTCCCTTTTCTCAACTTATTTGAGTGTTTATCATCCTTAAGAACCCAACTCAAATGATCCTTGTTTTCTAAATACTGTGTTCATGTTAAAGTGCACTTATTCATTGTCCAGTCTGTGATCTCACCACGCATTTAATTTACAGCTATTTTAACCTACATAGCAGCTGCTCATATATTGTCAAGTGTTGCAAACATGCTCTGACCATAGGTATCACTTGACAGAGCCATCCTCCTTAATCTAGACTCAGTGCAATCCATCACGTTTCACTTTCCTGGTTCTTCCCTAAACACTTGAGTTTTAACCCCTTCTATTCCTGTCACCCCAGCCACAGCTTCTCGACTAGTTTGGATTTAAATTTAGAGTTTTGAACTCTTCTTATTTTGTCACTTAGACATTTGGTAGTCCTATACCATACTGTTTACCTTTTGATTGATTGACCTTAGAAACTTTATGCGTTTTTTTCCCAAGCTCAGTGCCCCAAAACAGCAGGAAAAAAATCATTATGCTTTTTCTTTAAACTACTAAGATTCTGTGAGCTAAGTCTCAGTAGCCCTCCTTGAGAAGAAAGATCAGGCATGGCAGACATAATACTCAATGAAAATTCATTGACCTGTAGTAGAAAACAAATGGAATTCCAATTGTTATTTTTTCTAGAAATTTTCAGTTTCAGAAATGCAACAAATGAAGAGAAGAATAAATTAATATGTTTTAGATGCTAAATTAATATATGTGGCCATGAACAAATCTATTTTGAACTGTTAAAACCTAAAGAAAACACATGTTTAAGTGCACTTTTTATTCTAAAACTACAGCCATATTTGAGCGACCCTTCAATTTAGCAGACACAATAGAACAGCTGGTCAGCTAGAATATTTTCCTGAAGAGCTGTGATCTGAGAAAGCAAGAATGACTAAGTGAAGCAGGTATAATCTGCTTTATATGAATTTTTATTCTGCTCATTAAACATTCATGGACCCAAAAATCAACATGCCAGAAAACAGCCTTATGTGACCTCATCTGACTGTGGGCAAACTTCACTATCTTGGAAATAATTCATTCCTCTTCTCTGAGAAACCCTATGGTTTTCAGGAAGTATGAACTACATCTACTTTGTGTGAAGAAGACAACATAATGTTTTCCTTGATTAACAGGATTAAGAAGGTTGAGTGTTTATAGATCTCCAAACTAGAAAAAGAAACAAAAAGAAAAATACTGAGTAGACTTCCTAGCACCTGGAAGCTACAAAAAAGGCACCACATATATAACAAATAAGAAAATATGCTACCAATTCAGCTGTTAAATTAGCAGTGAGAAAAATAATTTTTCACAAATATAGACTGCTGAAATTACAAAGTAACTTTTTGGGTTATAATTTCCTGTTGCTTAGAAGGCTCATAGATGTGTTTGTCCCAAGGTCATTTTGGTATTATCATTTTGTTAATGTGTTTCTCCCCCTGGGCAAAGTGAATAAATCAAATATATACTTTCAGATCCATAACTACTTTAAAACAACCTGCTATGATTTTGGTCTTTAGATTCTCTTCACTCTTTTCATTTTGCAATGCTTTGACAAATCAACAACTGTGCTGTCAAGTTTAGAATTTAAATAGAGCTTCACAAAAAGCTTCACGCACACCAGCTGTAATGCCAGCAACCAACTCCATCTTTATTTTCTCTCTTTAAACAGAAAGCATAGACTCAAGATGGCTTTTGCCAGCCACAGCTTGAGAGGTAGGCTGCAAGGGTGGTGCTGCCCATCTGTGAGAAACCAAACAGAATCACAGGACAGAATGTGTGTCGGAAGAAGCATCTATATCCCTGAGAAGTTGGATTGAATCTATTTTGGGAGAAAGGAATGTTATTGTTTTAAAACCATTCTTGCTATTTAAATGCAATTTAAGCTTCATATGACACAAAACTCAGTGAGCATGAACACATATGAATATTAAGGTCAAGCAGATACCATCACTTTGGGAAATTTGGAACATTTGTTGAAATTCCAAAGGGTTGTGCTCTTCATTGGCCTAGTGAAGACATAAAGGAAAACTGCAAAGAAGGAAGACACTCAGAGGGTGACAAACCAGCAATCTGCCACTGGTTGAAGTTTACCAGAGGAAAACACACACACACACAAAGAGTGAAGAAAGAGAACTGAGGGAGAAAATGTGCTACAAAAGAGAAGGGAGAGTGAGATTTGTCAGGAGAGGCAAAGATTTTGTAATTATTTAGATGTTTATAATATGCAGTCATCAGTGATGGAGAAACTCAACTATGGATAAAATAATAAATCAACAAACTTGGTCATTTTGAAGAGGAAAATTGAAACAAAGATTTCAAAATATACAGACTTTTGAACTAAGGGAAGGGAGAGACCAAAAAATATTAAAATGTGTGAAGTATTCCTATTTGCACCTGCAGAAATATTTTTCTTGGTATATTAGTACAGAATAAGGAAGTAGTGTTTATGTGGATATAGCATCTATGCTAATTTCTTTCTTTACAAGATAATCACTCTTCAATGTTTCTCAGCTACTTTCTCTGCATATGGTCATAGTCATGCAGGCTCCTGTGTCTGGTAGGGGATTGTTTCCATTCAGAAGTGATGGCAGGTATCTTCTTTATCATTATGGTATCTAAATATTTTGGTGTAGAGCATTGATACCCAGTATGGTAGCCACTAGCAGCATGTGACTACTGAATACTTGAATTGTGGCTAGTCCAAATTGAAATGAAGTATAACATATTCACTAGATTTGGAAGACAATATAGGACTAAGAAGATAAAATTCTATTTGTTTCATTCTTTTTAATGTCACTGCTACACAAATTTAAAATGCTATGTGGCTCACATTTGTGACTTTCATGATGTCTATTCAGCAGTGCTGTGTTTGGTATAAGGGAAAATTTGGAATTTTACCTTTCTGTTTACTGTGAACCCTATTCCAATTCAAGTGGTATACCCTCAGTGTAAAATATAGCAATTTTATATTGATATAAGTTTAGCTGCGAAAACACAAATTAAAAAACTGTATTTTGAGAATTCAAACTTAATCATTTGTTAGAGATCTTTTGTTTATGGAAGTTTCTTGATTCCAGGGTATATTATAAGCCAATCACAGAATGAGGGACTAAAAAATAAACCCTTTCATTTCATTCTCAAGCAGGTGGAGTCATCTTCATTATAAATTTGGTCCTTTGGTTTCGTCTATTTTTTTCCTTTAAAATAGCAACCTGTGTTGCGTAGGGTATAGCAATAACAATCAAGCTTAGATTAAAACATGAAACTGAGATCATTAGAAAGCCGTTTTGGTTTTCTCTAAATAATGTGCCCAAACGGGTCTGAAGGGTTTGTTGAAAAATCAGTTCAAGAGTTTGTTTATGTGTGTTTTCTTACTTTAGCTGTGTGCATCTGTATTCACTGATAAGATTCCCAAGTGTTTCCAGGATAAAATTGGGAGAATAACAGTATCTTTATAGTGACACCCTAGTGTATCATGTACTTTTTATGTTGTGATGATCCAAGAAACATGCTGTCAATGATATGGAACACTTAGAGCTTTGCCAGTTTGCCCTTGCAAGAAAGTAGTTTCTTTCTAAATAGCTGACAACACTCACTAATGTGTCTTTGAATTCAAAGTGAGATTTCCAATAGAAAATGCATTTATTCACTACATAAACATTTTCATTAGAATATTTATCTTCAGCCACAAAAATTTAAATCCAAAAAAAGGTTTTTATTCAACAAATATTTAATTGACTGTACTAATGGATGGTGCATTATAAACCAAAGAAGGAAGTCTTCATGAGCTTTATTATCTAATTGGAGAAATCTACTTAATACCTCTGTGAAGTTAACTACTAGTACTAGTGTAACTGTAAATATTGGAGACAAAATGGGTATTTCAGTTGAGCAGCATGGCTAGAGTTTACAGGAAAGACAAGACTAACAAGACAGTGTGTGATAGCAAAAAGAATGAGAAATTTTCACCCTAGGGATCTGGGATCCACTTAGAGCTACATTACTTCAAAATCTGAGAAACTCTCACCACCCTGAACCTAGTTTCCAAAAGATGTTGGCCCTTTGAGTTTATCCTCTTGTGGTAGTACTCTGCTGGATGTGTTTCAGATCATTGTACTTCTTAAAGTATCACTTAGTGAAGGTTAAATATGTGGCAGGCTTTATGGAATTCCTAGACAGTAGAGAGGAGGTAAATGTCAGTGGAAAACAACAAAATAACATAGTCCTCATTATCCTTTGCAAATAACATGTACACCGAGGTGCATTGGAAGGGACTTCTGCCTGCTTATTCTAACAGAAATGAATATTCTTTCTTAATTCTGTCCTAGAGTGTTCTAGTTTAAATTCATTCTAGAAGATTTACCAACTGTGCATAACAGTATTGCCCAGGTCCCAACCTCTTTGTATTATCTTGTGAATCTCAGATTGGATCTCGGATTTTTTTTAGCCACTATTGGATATGATATAAATTTAGGACATTTTTATTATTTATATCTTTCCTAAGAAATCTCAACCCTCAAAACTATCATATAAGGTAAGAACCTCATTTAGCCGCTTACTACCAATGAATAAATTGAAGGTCTAAGCAGTAAAGTCACTTGTTGCATTTCTCACAACTGGCAGGATGCAGAGTCAGAATTCAAACTCGCATGTGTCTGAATGCAGAGCTGCACTTAACTTACCTCATTCTACCTCTCACTGGATAGGCTTGGAAAGTCTACATGTCATTTCAGGGAGCATCTGAGCTTGTGTTTGAATAATAAATGAGTAGGATTTTGATAGATGAGAACACGGAAGTTCCCAGAGAGCATTCCACATAGTCAATACCGCAAGAATATAGACATCGTCAGGATATGATGCTTTGTACAATTCACCCATTCAGACAATTAGCCACAAGATATTTCTACCCATTAGCCTGATGTTATTGGCAAACTATCTTTGACTAGTCTCTGTCACTCCAGCTTTATGTATGACTCTATGGCTTCACATTTTGTCATACCCAATAACTTCAAGACAGAGATGAGATTTATAGCAATCTTTCATAAATGATAACACTTTAAGTCATGAAGTGAAGTTTAAAAAAAGGATCAGGTGTAAATCAGAAGTCTACAATTTTAAAGAATATTTCAATTTCACTTTATGTTAACTTTCATAATAGCCCAAGTAAAAGAATTACAAGCTTTTAAAAAATATTGTCAAATAGCCATCTATATGATTTACTTTATATGTGAATATTCCTTTTGTTACACCATCATGAATATTGGGTTTTAATCATATGTCAATTTTACTTAGAATCTCATTGACAAGTAGCTTAAACAAAAATGACCTCAAATGTTTTATTAATGATAGTAGGTTATCATACATTCAATCACTTTTCTTGGCTTTTATACAGTTATATTTGCTCCCACAACTGAGTAGCCTCAGAAATTTTTTTAAACTTCTTTTGTATGCTATTTTATTGCTTTCCTATATTATTTATTCTAGTCACATTGTAAAAATCCTCTCTCTATCATCCTTTTCTGTTTTGGATCTACTGAAGCTTATTTAAAGTTTATTATAATTCTGTCTAAAGTTAAATTGGCTCTGAATTAGAGCATCGAATGTACCCTCATGAAGAAACTTAATGGCATCTATTTCAGCTGCTGAAAGTATTTTGTTGGTTGCTTGCTTGCTTGCCAGTTTTTACCTGTTTTTCTAAACACTTCAGGAAGCTAAGGCCACAAGAGCTTGATAAGTAGGATTGTTGTTGGTATTCAAAAGGAGAAATATTACAGGTGCTTTTAAGAAAACTGTAAGAGAGAATCCCTTTAACGAAGAGCATGAACATTATATGTTTGTTTCATATTACATTAACTCTGAAGCATTATACATCAGTGTTTCCAAATTGTAAGTTTAAAATGTTTAAAAGTCTCTAAATAAATCTAAAAGATATACAATATTATAGTAGGGAACATTTCACCATATTGCAGAAGTAGCCCCACGTAGTGATTAGGAAAGGGAACTCAGGAGTTAGCCTCCCTTAGTTTGAAACTCAGCCTCTGTGCTTTTGGGCTATGTGACATTGAAAAGGTCATTTTGATTCTCTATGGTTTATATTCCACATCTGTAAAATGGAAATAATTTACAAGTACTTGCCTTTTATGGTTAAGAAGATAAAATGAGTTAGTATATTGCTCATAAAACAAGTAAAATATCACTTGGTACAAAATGAGTACACATTTAAATAGAATATTTTGACACTCAACAGCTTTTTTACATTTTCCTTTGTTTTTATTTTCAAATGATATTCATTTATTGTAATTTTTAAAAAAGATTTATTTGTTTATTTGAAAGTCAGAGTTAAGGACAGTGTGAGAGAGAGGTCCTCCATCCACTGGTTCACTCCACAAATGGCCACAATGGCTAGAGCTGGAGCTTCCTTCGTGTCTCCCATGTGGGTACAGGGGCCCAAGAACTTAGGCCATCCCCTACTGCCCTCCCAGGACATAGCAGAGATTTGGATTGGAAGTGAAGTAGCTGGGACTAGAACCGGTGCCCACATGGGATGCCAGCACTGCAGACAGCAGCTTCACTCGCTACTCCACAGCTCTGGCCCCTTGATGTAATTTATATACTTATGAAACACTATAAGTATTATGAAATCAGGGATTTTGCCTATCTTGTTCTATTCAGTTCCTAGTATAGTTCTTGGAAAAGCAGCAGCAGGTCAATATAGTTCTATAGAACAATGCTGTTGTACGTGCTAGAAATAAATTATTCCTGTTATAATAAAAAGTGAAGTGTCCGTACTAGCAGGGCCAGATTCAACTATTATGAGGTTTGTGATAAATGCCTTGTTCTTTAGAAGATGATTCTTTGGTATTTAACTTGATCCAAGGATGTGTTGATGCTGAGAACATAATGAGCTAGTAGCTGCTACAATAAAATTTTCATTTTATCATTAGAAAATGTAATATATGTGTATTATGTATGTATAATGTAATGTGTATTATGTATGTTATATGTAAATTAATAACTTTCACAATCTATAAGAAATTTTGTAAGAGATATTGAAAATTTGGTAAATGGAACTCTCTTTGGCTGTTTGTGTGTAATGTCAACACAATACCACAAATAATGACAAATCAAACAACAAGCTCAGAAAATGTTAGCAATGTGTTTGAAGTAACCACCAAGAGCCTCAAACTATAAAAGATACATGTATGTAGGAAAAGCTACACATAAAGAAAAAGCACGGATAAAATCTATAAAACACATAGACAAATGATTAATATCACTATTAATAAAAAATTTAAATTAAAACATACATGTTTTCCTCTTAGGGCTTGGTAGGACTTTTTATTAAACTTTTATTTAATGAATATAAATTTCCAATGTACAGCTTATGGATTACAATGGCTTCCCGCCTCCCATAACTTCCCTCCCACCTGCAACCCTCCCCTTTCCCGCTCCCTCTCCACTTCCATTCACATCAAGATTTATTTTCTTTTTTTTTTTTTCAAACACAAGAGGCGATTTATTTACGTTTTGCGCAAAACGGGCCCCTCCCTCCTGAGAGAGTGAGGTACTGGACGAGGGTTACAGGCAGTATTTAAAGGCAAAAACCATAAAATTATCCTAAGCAAGTGAATACAAAGGGGAATGGGGTTTTTGTTTACAGTAATTTCACTTATCTTAGTATACAGCAGTTCTACTTATCTCAGTACACATCAGTTTTACTTATCTTAACCATTGCACAAGGGGGGTTTCCAAACTGGTATTCCCTGTTATCTGCTAAGTTGCAGTTTCCCAGAAACTGACCTTTCTTGAAACTTTCTAACTGACCTTTTTTGAAACTTCCTTGTTTTTCAGCAGGCTAGACTCTGGTAAATTTTCACAATTTTTACAAGTCCTTCATTCCCCCTCAAGATTCATTTTCAATTCTCTTTATATACAGAAGATCAGTTTAGTATATATTAAGTAAAGATTTCAACAGTTTGCCCCCATATAGCAACACAAAGTGAAAAAATACTTTTGGAGTACTAGTTATAGCATTAAATAACAGTGTACAGCACATTAAAAACAGAGATCCTACATGATATTTTTAAAAAATTAATTTTCTATGCCATTTCCAATTTAACACCAGGTGTTTTTTTTCATTTCCAATTATCTTTATATACAGAAGATCGATTCTGTATATAAATAGTAAAGATTTCATCAGTTTGCACCCACACAGAAACACAAAGTGTGAAAATACTGTTTCACAAAAACCAGGAGGAAAAGAAAGCTAGGCATCAGGAGCAATGGGTGGCAGGCCTATTAATGGCTGATCTGTACAGTGATCTGCCCTCAAGGAGACCCAACAGGCCAGTCCACTGCAGTGGCTTTCAATGTGGTAAGCCTGGGCTTCAGTAGAAGTCAACTTGTGAAGAGCCCTGGCAGCTCTGCCAAGAGTTGGATCACTGGAAATGGACCTGCCCTGGAGTCGAAGGATGCCCAGGTCAGAGCCACAGATCTTATTGGCTCTAAGCTGAAAAGCCCTTCACTCAGCCCAACTTCCAAAGTGACCACTGCAGCTGAGGGGACGGCCAACCAGGGTCAGCAACATTGAAGGAAGAACTGTAAATTTCTTGTTAGAGATGCCACCTGCCTTTACCTGACCAGCTCTCCTCCCAGGCCAGCTAAGTAATGAAAGTCAACGGAGTGCCTTCTCCCAGAAGGTTCACACCTCCCTTAGGATGTACCCCATGTGAAGAGATAGATAGGTCTGGGCCTCTTAACTTAGAAGGCCTAAAGCCCAACAGATTATTATCAAGCCCTGTCAAAAAAATACTGTTTCAGTACTAGTTATAGCATCACTTCACATTAGACAACACATTAAGGACAGATCCCACACGAGATGTAAGTACACAGTGACTCCTGTTGCTGACTTAACAATTTCACACTCTTGTTTATGGCATCAGTAATCTCCCTAGGCTCTAGTCATGAGTTGCCAAGGCTATGGAAGCCTTTAGAGTTCACCGACTTTTATCTTATTCCGATAGGGTCATAGTCAAAGTGGAAGTTCTCTCCTCCCTTCAGAGAAAGGTACCTCCATCTTTCATGGCCCCGTTCTTTCCACTGGGATCTCACTTGCAGAGATCTTTCATTTAGGTCGTCTTTTTTTTTCCCATGGTATCTTGGCTTTCCATGCCTACAATACTCTCATGGGCTCTTCAGCTAGATCCGAATGCCTTAAGGGCTG
This sequence comes from Lepus europaeus, assembly GCF_033115175.1. Taxonomy (NCBI): domain Eukaryota; kingdom Metazoa; phylum Chordata; class Mammalia; order Lagomorpha; family Leporidae; genus Lepus; species Lepus europaeus. Next base: position 12,818,823 of record NC_084850.1, on the reverse strand, counting down.
ATTCTGAGGCCAGAGTGCTATTTAGGACATCTGCCATTCTATGAGTCTGCTGTGTATCCTGCTTCCCATGTTGGATCCTTCTCTCCCTTTTTGATTCTATCAGTTAGTATTAGCAGACACTAGTCTTGTTTCTGTGATCCCTTTGACTCTTAGACCTATCAGTATGATCAATTGTGAACTGAAATTGATCACTTGGACTAGTGAGATGGCATTGGTACATGCCACCTTGATGGGATTGTATTGGAATCCCCTGGCACATTTCTAACTCTATCATTTGGGGCAAGTCCAATTGAGCATGTCCCAAATTGTACATCCCCTCCCTCTCTTTTTCCTACTCTTATATTTAACAGGCACTTTTCAGGGCTTCATAGGATTTTTAATCAGTATTCAGTGCAGAGAAAATCATAAGGGAAATGAGCACTCTCACACCCTGCTGATTGCATAGATTGTCAATTCCTCTGAAGGGCAATTAGAAAAAAGAAAAGAAAAAAAAAACCTCTTGAAAATGTTCACACCCTTTGACTCAACACTTTTATATCTCTAAGTATATCCAATGAAAACAACTGGGCAAGTAGGCACATGTAAGTGTGAAATGATATTTATTATATAGTTTGTTTCTAATACTGAGAAAGCTAAAAGCAACTGAGGTGTGATTTTTGCTTTGGTATAGTTAAGTAAATTGCAATATATTATATGTGAAGAAGTACTACTATACTACTGTTGTCATCTTATTTCATTTACTCCTCATGAAAACACTAGAGATTGATGAATTCATTATACTGCAAATGAGAAATTGGATAATCAGAGAATAAGTGGCATTCTCCAAAATTCAAAACTAGATGTGTTAAATGCCCAAGTGCAAGAGCTTAACCGTATTCTATATTGTGGATATTTTGATAACTTTGAAAGCAATGAAAGTAGATTATCAAGTAGTATGTGGTTATGATCCTGTTTTTATTATAGCTACAGGTATAAATATGTAATTGAGTAGTGAGATTACAGATTTTGATGTTCTACATTCACAAATTTATTTGATAAATATGTTCATGTAATTTTAAAGTTATATTTCCTGATGAAAAGTCTTGTTTAACTCAATTATTACATCACTAAAGTCTTATTTAGGATCTTAATTAAAACCAATGAACATTCTAGGACCAGGAAGAAGTATGTGTGCACATCATGTGTGTATACTGTGAATATTGTGATGGCAACTAGTCAATTGACTTTTCCATGTAGTGATCAATCCATTCCAGTACGTCTATTTCAATATTTGAAATAATTTACTTTTGCACAGAATAACTCTATTTCATGACTCATAAAAATCTGTCAGAAGTGGATACAGTTAATTTCAACTTAGTTTTACATAGTTAGTGCCATACTCAATTTCAAATTTGCCCTGTTTCCCATAATCTACATGGCATCATTTCTTAATAATAATAGTGAAACCACTGACTCTTGCTCATTCATTTTCTGAAAATATCATCATAGCATTAATTCATATATTTGTCAATTATGGAGCATCTGCACCATGCCAGATAAAATTGGGCAGAGACATGGTCCTTGACCTGGTGAGGCACACTGTCTGGTGATGGAAAGTTATTCCATGACACTTGATCATTTAGTAATATTTATCTTAGGAAAAATGATCAAATGAATGACATACAAGTTCTTTTATTTTTGGATGGCCTAAAGCCTTTCTAGACACTGAGGACACAACAGCAAATAAAACATAGTTATTGGTGTCAAGTGCTCGTGGTCTAGTAGGGTAATCACAAAATGATTTAAAAAGAGTTTTTTGTGAAAGTTATGGTGGAGTTTGTACTAATTGAGTTGATAGAAGTACTAAAACAACAACAACAACACAAAAGTGTTTCACACATGCAAAGGAGAAATGTACCAAAGTGACAAAACTGCCCCTTAAAAATATTCCTGAGAACAGGAAATATTTATTGGACTCACTCCCCTTTCACTTGGGTTAGCTTCATATGAGGTACTTTGGGCCAAGGAATATTGACGTGGAGAAGTCATGTTTTATGTAAAGCTATGGAAAAATTTGGCAAATTTTAACAAAACACTTTGCTTGGTATAAAATCAATAGTGGTATAGTACATGTAATGTTGAATAGTGTAATTCAGCACCATGCTGTTGCATTATTGCTTAATTCTGTGCCAGACTTTCCTTTTTACAGGCCAAATCTGCCATTGTGTTCCCTTCAATCTTGAAATCAATGATGCATTTTCCCCTTAGAGTTTAAAAGTTGAAAGCAAAGTGAAGCCACAAATCAGTCACATAAGTGGCCTTGCATTTGATTTTCTAGTAACTAGACTTTTAAGCCACAGCTTAAAGATGCCCAAGACTTCTCCAAGAAGTATTTTAGGAAAACATCCAGACATAATACTAGCTGTCTGGAGGCATGAGAACCCATGGTTCTGAGGGCTATATTCATGAGATTGAAGATCCTCTTGGTAAATCAAGACTCCCACTCTATTAATATCTCTGGTCCTTCTTGAAGATCTCAGCCATTACTTTTAAACAGCGAAATGGCTGATGGTCAGAAAGTGATGAAAACAGAAAAGTAGTTTGCATTGATATCACCCATTTTTTGAACTAGTGCAAAAACAATAATTTCACTTCCTATAATCTTGTTCTAGATCCTTGGCATCAAAGCAAGCTTTCATAGTTTTAAACTTATTTGTGAGATTGGTTAAATTTTCATGCCCATTAATCAATTTCCTGGGCAGCAAAGTACAAACTGTTTCTGATTATATGCACAGTCTTTTTGCTCATGTCACCGGTCATACTTCTCACCATTTCTTTCTTAAAGATTTTATTTGAGAGGTAGAGTCACAGACATGAGAGGGAAAGACAGAGAAAGGTCTTCCATCTTCTGGTTCACTCTCCAAATGGCAGCAATGGCTGGAGCTGAGCTGATACAAAGCCAGGAGCCAAGAGCTTTTTCTGGGTCTCCTATGTGGGTGCAGGTGCCCAAGCGCTTGGGCCATCTTCTACTGCTTTCTCAGGCCATAGCAGAGAGCTCGATGGAAGTGGAGCAGCCAGAACTGGTGCCTATATGGGATGCCGGCACCAGTGGTGGAGGACTAATCCACTGTGCCCCACCATTTCTTTATTACACCATGGACTCCACCTGCTTCTGTCTTCCTGGAACCACTTATCTATTTTTGTTGTTTAGTTCAATGGTTAATTGATGCTGTCTCCAAAATAAAGGTAATATTTTGCTTCTTTGTAATTCTACTCTCTGCCCACACTATTTCAACCTACTTATTGATAAAATGCTGAACCTTATTAGACTAAATCCTCTTAATAGAAATGTTTCTTCCTTCTTTCAAAAAGTTTCCTAGCATTGTGCCTACAACATGGTTGGCACTCATAAGTTTTCATTGAATTAATAAATACCCTGAACAGATATTGATTGAATCTAAAGATTAGTACAAAAGGATGGTCATACAGAAAAAAAGAATAAAAATCTTGATCTGTGTAAGAAAAACTCTTACAGAAAATATATAAAGGCCATATGATAGTATACTAATGCGAAGGCCGGCGCCGCGGCTCAATAGGCTAATCCTCCGCCTTGTGGCGCCGGCACACCGGGTTCTAGTCCCCGTCAGGGCGCCGGATTCTGTCCCAGTTTCCCCTCTTCCAGGCCAGCTCTTTGCTGTGGCCAGGGAGTGCAGTGGAGGATGGCCCAAGTGCTTGGGCCCTGCACCCCATGGGAGACCAGGAGAAGCACCTGGCTCCTGCCTTGTGATCAGCGCAGTGCACCGGCCACAGCACGCTGGCTGCGGTGGCCATTGGAGGGTGAACCAATGGCAAAGGAAGACCTTTATCTCTGTCTCTCTCTCTCTCACTGTCCACTCTGCCTGTCAAAAAAAAAGATAGTATACTAATGCAAACTATGGATCACTGAGAAAAAATTGAACATGTAGTATAATAATCATATAAAATAGACCATAATAGCTTTCCTTCTCATATATGAATTATCTAAGGTTGAAAGAACAGATAAAATTGAAAGGCTAATATGTTGAGAAAATGGTAAAACTAATTGCTTTATATTACTAAGGTAGTAATCAGAAATGATTATCTGGCAACTGGAGCTCATCTTGAGACTTATTTTATCACACAATCCAAATATTTCTGATGAAATTTTGTGAGGACACCCAGAAGTGATATTTTCTCCATTAGAGATCCCATATTGATAAGAAGGAAATCAAAATCACTCCCATAAATGACTTTTTCAGGGTAATGATATTGGTGGTCTACACCACACACTATTTCTTGTGAAACGAAGGAATTACAGGCATCTTGTCCTCAAACACTGAATAAAGCCATTGATGGGTTTTATCAAAAGCCTCTAAACGATAAGGTTTCTGCCTGAGTAACACCTGAATTTTAATACCAAAACAGATACTCAAGTTTCCAAAGTGAGCATTTGAAATCTTTATTGTACACTTATTTTTATTGTTGTACTATTTGTGAATCTAAAAAACTTGGTTATCAGCTGTATTTGAGTACTTCATGGAGGACTTCAGATGCAGGAGAAACTCAGCCTGTAGCGAAGAGAGTAGTGGACAATGTTCTGGACTTGGAAGTTGGATAACTAGATGGAAAAAATAGAGAAATTGATCTGGGTTTCACAGAATGTGTCTGAAAAGCAAAGGAGACAGTACTGATCTTGATATTCAGTTCAGCATCAAATATTGATAATTTGTGTCATTATGTGTGTGGAAGAAATGGGAATGAGTTGGATGAATATGAACAACAGCTTCAAGTAGGGTAAATACTGGGGATCAGGTGAGTTGGTTAATCTTCATGAAATCTCCCATGTATTAGATAATCCACAACTAGCCTATGGTAAAACAGTTTAAGGGAACAAGAGGTTACACAACTTTCAACAAACAACTGTTGACCTTTACAATGAATAAGCAAAACACTGCTGAGGAAATTGAAGAATACATGACAAAATTAAATTCAATAACAATTCACCAAGCTGTTACTTGTGCAAGTCTAATGCAGGCTAGATGTTGCAGATGCAGAAATGTTAAGAGATACCTGAGATGATTCCTTCCTTCAGGGAGCCCATGGCCTTTTGCTTCTCTTATTATAAGGAGATAGTTATTCATTAATTTGACAAGTACTCATTGAACACCTAATATATGAAGCTCAGAGGATTTAGTAGTGAACAAAATAGACAAAAGTTTTTTGCTCATGCATGTGGTTGGAAATAGGCAAATACATGAGTAAAGTAGATAATATGTCACATGATGACACAGGAAAAATTAAGTCAGAAAGAGTAAAGGGAAGTTAAAGATGGAAATTGCCTCATAGCCTGCCTAGTCTGTTCTGTGTTGCTATAACAGAATACCACAGCCTGGGTAATACTTATTTTCTATATTTCTGGATGCTGGGAAGTCCAAGATAGGGATCTTGTGCTGTCATGTTTTTTTTTGTTTTTGTTTTTGTTTTTTTTGGGGGGGGCTATGTCATCTCATAGCAGGGACAAAGACAGAGTCAGAGTGAGTGACCTTGCATATAGCCTCTAGTCATTTTTATTAAAAGATGTATTATCTGAAAGAGTGACAGAAAAGGAGAGAAAAAAGAGCTTCCCTCTGCTGGTTCACTCTTCAAATGGTAGCAACACTCTGTTCTGGGCCAGACTGAATCCAGGAGCCAGGAACTCTACCCTGGTCTCCTACATGAGTAGCAGGGGCTCAGGTACATGGACCAACTTCTGCCTTCCCAGGAACACTGGAAGGCAGCTGGATCAGAATTGGAATAGCTGAGCTTCAAACTGGTACTCCAGCATCACAAGTGGTGACTTAATCCAATGTGCTACAATGCTGACCCCTCTTGCTGTCCCGTTATATTAGATATTAATTCATTCATGGTGTAGAACACTAATGATCAATGTCTCCCATTAGTTCTCCAACTCTCTATGCTGTTGCATTGCGAATTAAGGCTTCAAACACATGCTTTTGGGGGGAAACATTCAAACCATAGCACTATATGAATTCTGAAGGAGTCTTGGCCCTTTTGTGGTGATAGCTATAAATCAAGATAATGGGCAGTCATTCATTTTGCAGCTCATAAGACAGAATAGAGGAGTTCTTCCTAGGAACATACAAAGTTCTAGCAAATCCTTTCACTCCTTCCAACATGGATAGGAAACTGAGCAATCATTTTAAAACTGGAGAGGCCGGCGCCGTGGCTTAACAGGCTAATCCTCTGCCTTGCGGTGCCAGCACACCAGGTTCTAGTCCCGGTTGGGGCACCGGGTTCTATCCCGGTTGCCCCTCTTCCAGGCCAGCTCTATGCTGTGACACGGGAAGGCAGTGGAGGATGGCCCATGTCTTTGGGCTCTGCACCCACATGGGAGACCAGGAGAAGCACCTGGATCCAGGCTTCGGATCAGCACGATGCGCCGGCCGCAGTGGCCATTGGAGGGTGAACCAACGGCAAAAAGGAAGACCTTTCTCTCTGTCTCTCTCTCACTATCCATTCTGCCTTTCAAAAAAAAAAACTATATTAAAACTGGAGAGATGCAGGCAGAGATAGATACATAGATGACTGATATACTGGCTCACCCCTCGAATGCCCTCAACAGTGGGGGTGCTGAATCCAGAATCAGGGAACATGATCCAAATCTCCCAAGTGGATGGGATGAAGCCAGTCACTTGAAACTTCCAGGGGCTGATTACCAGGAAACTAGAATCAGGAGCCAGAGCTGGGAATTGAACTCAAGTACTCCAACGTGGGAAGTGGATGTCTTAACCAGTAGGCTAAATGCCTATTTCCTGGGTACTTTTAAGTAGATTATAAGGTGTCTATTGGACTTCTGCTATGGATTTATGAGAAGCCTTCGAAGGAATGTCCTGATCCAGATGCCATTCAAGTCAGGAAATCCTTCTTGTTTACAAAAGTCTGTAAGATAGAATATGGGGTGGGAGGAGTAAAAAAAAAAAAACACTGCTGAAATTGTCTTGCTTGTGATATTATTCAATTTTAACTTTTTAGATTTTAGGAGTTTGCATTCAAAAATGATCTTTAATTGAGGCAAGAGCTAAGATTCAGAAATTTGAAGATTATCTCAGCAGAGCGAAGAACAGAAAACTGCTTTGCTCCTAAGAGTCCTTGTTGACAGTGAAAATAACTGAACAGAATTGATGGAAAATTTTCACGTATTCCTTTCTTCTAAGAGAAATCTATTACTAAAGTTGCATCAACAAAACCCATAATTTATGCTTTCTGTCTAGTCTCTATATACTCTAAGCCCATAATATTTGAAATAAGTCTGAAGAATCAGGTGCAATCAGAAATTTCTCTATCAGAGCTTACCCAGAGTTGACAGTTTAGGAAGAGAAATAAGATGTGTAACCAAATAACTGAAAAGCAAGATGTTGCCAATGTTAGATTATCTTTGTGAGCAGCTGCAGTTTTTTGGAACCCATGAGAAACTTCAAGACCGTGAACCACCAGTGTGGATCACTTTAAATGAGGAGATTTTATTATTCTCATGAAGCTGTTTGTGGAATAAAGCTGTCATTCATGAAGTTGTCACAGGAAAGATGGAGCAGGCAACAGACCAGGACTGCTGAACAATGTGGATTTTTTAAAACCAAGATTTATTAAGCTCCAAGCAATCATTTTTCCTACATTTCACAATTCTGTGCCACTTTCAGAGCCCCATGTAACACATCACTATAATACCTCCCATTATCAGGAAAGATGGGATGAGTTTGTGAAGCATTCATCTTCAAAGCCCTTAGTTGAAAAATGTTTTCTGACTGTTCATGAGCACCTGACCTCCAGCTGTCCTCTGGTAATCAGCTCTGTAGTTTTCTGGACCTTTCTAGAAATTGTGGCACTTGTATTCCTTCCCCATGTAAAGAATAACTACAGAATTAGATTAACTATTAACTAAGAAAATGGTGAGAATCATTGTTAAGTGCAAAGAGAATATGTTATCATAAAATGCCTGAGTTTACTGGTTAAGGAAGTGCAGGAAAGAAGACTATAGGATTGCCTCATTCAAGAGCAAATGACTGCCTAGCTATGAAGTTTAGTGAGATATCAGGAATTATCTTCCAGTTTTGATGGAACATATACTAACACCAAACAGTTTGGTTAAATGCCAAAAGAAAGATGGATGCTTCCTGTCCAGAAAAGATATGGCAGGGACACTTTGAGAAGTATTAGAATTTTATAAGGCAGAGCCAGATTGGAAGTGGGGGCAAGATTTGGGTGGTGCTGGTAAGTTCATGCCAGAGGGGAGTGTTCAGAAAATAAAAATATATTTGGACAGGAACAAATATCAGGACACAGTAATTCAAGCCACTGACCAAAGGTAAAACTTGTAAACAAGAGAGCTGTTAAAAAAGAAAATGGAAAACCAATTAGGAGACAATGTATGAGGTTTCGAAAGCTAGACCTGAGGTTTTTGTCTATAGGTGATCAATGGCAGACCTCGTATTTGAGCCTTATTTATCATTTCCACACAAAAACTCTATAAACCACTTTGGATATGAGAATATTGTTCTCCAAAGATCCTATTCCTTTTGTGATGGGTCTCAATAATTCAAGATAAAACATACATTCTCTAGACTAATCAACTATGATATAACTTTCCATGTGCTAATTACTGCTGGTGGTTCGATGTCCTGTTATTTGAAATTCATGAACATATCCACCTAAAACACTATACAAATGTATTAGTGGAACTTCAAAACCAACTTTTATTTCAAAAGGGCAACAAAGCTACCACATCATTAATTCTTCCCCTGAATACTTAAATGATTGAACTATCTAGAGAATGATTAATTGACAAGTACACAGTGACAGAACATGTTATCTGTTCTTTTAGTTAATTTGTATTGATCCCCCAAAAGTGTCAGTGGAAACTGCTGTAACAAAAATCATCTTCCTCAAACTAGTGATGCATTTTATGTCAAGACTTTTAAAGATGAGGCCCAGAAGTATGAAACTTGACTTTTAAATGGACAGGTTTTACGTATGTGCATCACAGTGGCCTAAAATAGTCCAAGGATGTCTTCATGCATAGTAAATTAGATCTCTAAAAAGAGGAACTGAGATTTGTCATTTTGTGTGGGGTGTGTGTGTGTAAGGAGAAATTTAATTATTTTATATAAAAATGATTCTAGAAGTGGACATTTTGTGCCACAGTTAAGCAGCTGTTTGGGACATTCACATCTTCTACTGGAGTACCTAGATTTGAGTCCTGATTCCTCCACTTCATATTCCAGCTTCCTGCTAATAATGTGCACTCTGGGAGGCAGAGCATGAAGGTTCATGTGATATGGTTCCTGCCACCCACTTGGGGGACCTGGATTGTGTCCTGGGCTCCTGGCTTTGGCTTGGTTGAGCCCTGGCAGTAGCAGGCTTTTGGAGAGTGGACCAGTCAATGGAAAATCTCTCTTTCCAAATAAAAATAAAAATACTTTAAAAATATTCTAGATTGGCTTTTAATTTCTGAGATTTGTGCAAGTGACAAATTTCATAACTGTATCTTTGTCTATAAAACTGGGCATAATAATGGATACTTCATTTGTATATTATCAGTCACAAGATTTAAAAATAATATGTACACTGGTGTTTTGTAAAATTTTAGTATTATACAGATATGTGCCATTATTATGAATTGCTACATTCTTAATATTCTCCAAACTACAGTGTGAAATATTTATAACTTGTTTTTAATGATTAAATTTTATTCATTTTTGCATAAATGTTCCTTAGGAGAGTGATACACATTTATTTTTTTATCTATGGATCTCAAATACCTAAAATTATGCCTTGCACAAAGTAAGTGGTCAAAAAATTGAATATTGACCAAACAAATGAATAAAATCAAAGCACATTTTAATTTATGTGATGAAATTCTTGAATATCCAGTTGATTTCTTAAAAAATAGTGCTTTGGGTTCCAGCATTGTGGTTAGCAGGTTAAGCTGTGGCATGGGTCACCAGAATCCCATATGGGAGACGATTGGTGTCCCAACTTTTCCACTTCCAATTCAACTTCCTACTAAAGGCCTTAGAGAGCAGCAGAAGATGGTCCAAGTGCTTGGGCCCCTACTACACATGTAGGAGACCCAGAAGAAGTTCCTGGCTTTTGCCTGTCCCAGCCTCAGCTGCTGTAGTCATCTGGAGAGTGAATCAGCTGATAGGAGATCTCTCTTTCCCTCACTCTCTCACTCTCTCTCTGTAATTTTTTGAAATAAATAATCTTTTTTAAAAAATAAAGCATGGTGGTTGGTGTTGTGGTGCAACAGATTAAGCCACTGCATGCAACACGCCATCCCGTATGTGAGTGCTTGGTTTGAATTCCAGCTGCTCCATTCCAATCCTGATTCCTGCTAAGGTGTCTGGGAAGGCAGCAGATGATTGCCCAAGTACTTGGGCCCCTGCCACCCTTGTGGATGGAGTTCCTGGCTCTTGGCTTCAGCCTGGCACAGCACTGGCTTTTGTGGCCATTTGCAGTAAACTAGCAGGTTAGAAGATTCTCCCTCCCCCTCTCCCTCCCCCCCCTTCTTTCTCTTTCTTCCTCTCCCCCTCCCCCCCCACTCCCTCTCCTTCCTTCTCTCTTTGCTTGTCAATTTGCCTTGATTCGATTTTTTTTTCATTTATTAAACTTTTATTTAATGAATATAAATTTCCAAAGTACAGCTTATGGATTACAATGGCTTCCCCCCTCCCATAACTTCCCTCCCACCTGCAAACCTCCCCTTTCCCGCTCCCTCTCCCCTTCCATTCACATTAAAATAGGTCATGGAGTTTCAATTTCTTCTTTTCTTTTTAAAATTTTTTTTTCATCTATGTGAAGGGATTAAAGTTCGTGTCTTTCTTAGATACAGGGATTTTTTTTACTACCACTACCCCAGAGGTCACAGTGACCATGGCTGGGCTAGACCTAAAGCCAAGAGACAAGATCTTCATCTGGATCTCCCATGTGAATATAGGGACCCAAGGACTTGAGCCATATTCCACTGCTTTCTCAGGTGCTTTAGCAGGGAGCTGGATCAGAAGTGGAGCAGCAGGAACTCTAATCCACACCCATATGGGATGCTGGCACAGCAGGCAGTGGTTTAATGCTCTGCACAGAGTACGGTCACACATGTATAATGTTTTTATTATTTATTTATTTATTTGAAAGAGCTACAGAGAGGGAGGGAGAGAATCCTCCATCCACTGGTTCACTCCCTAAATGGCTGCAACTGCCAGGGCTGGGCAGGCCAGTGCCAGGAGTGTCAGCCTGGTCTCACGAGTGGGCACATGGGCCCAAGCACTTGGGCCATCCCTTGTTGCTTTCCCAGGCACATCAGCAGGGAGTGGAATTGGAAGTGGAGCAACCGAGACTCCAACTGGCGCCCATTTAGGGTGATGGCATTGAAGACAGTGGCTTAACTCATTGTGTCACAGTGCAGCCCCCCCCCCATATATATAGTTTTAGGAGATGCTTCCTACCCTACACTCCCTCATCTTCCTTCTCTTTTTTTTTTCTTTTAGTTTTTACAATGACACAGTTCTAGCTTACTTAAAGTCACAACCTTAACCACTCACTAAGGAATTCAATAAATAGTATACTAACCTCTGTTCCTTATATATGAATGCTTTATGTACATTTACCACATATAGTATATCAATAAAACTCAAAAGGCTATAGACACATATTCCACATATGTTGATAAATATTCATCACATATTAAGGTTATGTCAACCCTTTCAACTTTTTTTACTTTAGGTAATTTTTTTAAAGTATGAAATATTTTATTCAAAGAAAAAATTTTAAAATGAATGTTTAAAGAATCATGACAATCAATACCTTTAAGATAATTTTGTTTAATACTACTTATGTCTTTAAAGGTATTCAAAAATTCATAGACTTCCTATATCCAAATTTAGGTACATGGTGATTCTTCCCACCTTATCCTCCATTCCTCATGCACTCCCCTTCCTCTTCCTCCTGTCTTTCTATTCCCACTGTTAATTTTTACAAAAATCTATTTTCAGTTTCTTTTACACTCATAAGATTACCCCTACAGTAAATAAAAAGTTCAACAAATAGTATGAGGGGGAAAAAACTATTCTGCAACAGTAGAGGCAAGGGCTATAAACAATCATCTGATCCCAAAATGTCAATTTCACCCCTATACATTTAATTTTCAAAACTTTATTAGTTGCCACAGATTAGGGAGAAGGTATTCATATTTTTTTTGGGGGGAGGGGCTGGATAATTTCACTAAATATAATGATTTTCAGTTGTCTCCATTTTGTTAAAAGAAATGATTTTATTTATTTATTTTTACCACCAAGTAGTATTCCATAGTGTATAAATGCCAATATTTCTTTATCTAGTCATCCATTGATGGACATCTGGATTGATCCCATACTTTAGCTATTGTAAATTGAGCTGTAATGTACATGGAGGTATGGATAATTCTTTCATATGCTGATTTAATTTCCCGGGTAAATTCTCAGGCATGAGAGGGCTAGGTCATATGGTAGGTCTATATTCAGATTTCTGAAGTATCTGCATACTGTCCTCCACAGTAGCTGCACCAGTTTATACATTCCCACCAACAGTGAATTAATTTACCTTTCCCCCCACAGTCTCATCAGCATTTATTGTTGGTTGATTTCTTTTTCTTTTTGTTCCCCATTGAACTTTGTTTTAATGGTTCTCAAAATTTTGTGACAGATTTTTAGTCAAGTTGTTTCTGTTAACAAGTACTAATTTTAAAAACTAGTAACTTAAAACTGCCATGCATAAAAAAGAAATGGTCTACAAAACATTCTCATTTCCTTCTGATGGTTTTAGGATGCATTGTTATCTTTAACCAGTCTTTTATTGTTAAACTTAAATGGCCAATTGAGACAAACAATTCTGAGACTATTCTTCAACTACTGATTAAGACTGAGGTGACAGGTTTTAGAGATAATATTTCTTTAATCTTCATGCTTTCTGGACAGACTTGGTGACCTTGCCAGCTCCAATAGTCGTCTTATCCGTTGCTTTGACCACACCCACAACAACTGTCATATCATGGAAAGAAAAATGAGCCAGAGGATGATAGTCAGAGAGGCTCTGAACACATGGGCTTTCTAGGAACCATACCAACAATGGCAGCATCACCAGATCAAGAATTTGGGTCCATCTTCCAGCTTCTCTGCAGAACAATGATCAATCTTTTCCTTCAACTCAGCAACCTTGCAAGCAATGTGATCTGTATGGCAATTCAGCACAGGGGCACACCCATTTGACCTGGGTGATTTAGGGTGATCACCTGATCAGTAAAGCAAACTACTTCCATTGGTGCATCATTTTTTCTGTCACTAGCAATGTTGCCACGATGAACCTCTTTGACAGATACATTTTTGACACTGAAGCCCCCTTTGTCCTCAGGGAGAGAGCTTTATCAGAGATTCATGGTGCATTTCAATAGACTTGACATCACTTGTGACATTGACTGGAGCAAAAGTTAAGCAATGCTAACTTAGGTGTGGTGAAACCTCATTGTGGTTTGGATTTGCATTTCCCTGATGATGAGTGATCCTTAGCATTTTTTCAAGTGTCAGTGATTTGAATTTCCTCTTTTGAAAAATGCCTGTTTAAGTCCTTTGCCCTTTTCTTGACTGGATTGATGTTTAGCTGTTGTTGAATTTCTTGAGCCCATTATAGATTCAGGATATTAATCCTTTATCATTTGCATAATTTGCAAATATTTTTTGCAAATATTTTCACCCATTCAGTCAGTTGCTGCTTCATTTTGCTGAGTTTTCTTTTGCAGTGCAGAAGCATTTCAGCTTGATGTAATCCTATTTGTCAATTTTGGCTTTGGGGTCTTTTCCAAGAAGTCTTTACCTATGCCAGTGTCTTGCAGGGTTTCCCCAATATCCTCTCATAATTTGATGGTATCAGAATGTAGATTTAGGTTTTTGATCCATTTTGAGTGGATTTTTGTGTAAAGGGTAAGGTAGGGGTCGTCCTTCATACTTCTGCATACGGAGATCCAGTTTTCCCAGCAGCATTTGTTGAAGAAACTGTCCTTGCTCCAGGGATTGAGTTTAGTTCCTTTGTCAAAGATAAGTTGGTTGTAGATGCTTGGATTGATTTCTGGTGTTTCTATTCTGTTCCATTGGTCTATCATCTGTCTTTGTACCAGTACCAGGCTGTTTTGATTATAACTTCCTTATAGTATGTCTTGAAATCTGGTATTATGCCTCCAGCTTTGTTTTTGTTGTATAATATTGCTTAACTATGCAAAGTCTTCTGAGTTTCCAAATGAATTTCAGTATCACTTTTTCTATATCTGAGAAGAATGTCTGGTATTTTGATTGGTATCTCACTGAGTCCGTAAATTGATATCAGAAGAATGGACATTTTGATGATATTGATTTTTCAAATCCATGAACATAGAAGTTTTTTCCATTTTTTGGTATCTTTTTCTGTTTCTTTCTTTAATGTTTTATAATTATCATCATAGAGATCTTTGACTTCCTTGATTAAATTTATTCCAAGGTATTTGATTTTTTTTGTAGCTACTGTGAATGTGGTTCATTTTAAAAATTCCATCTCAGCCATGGCATTGTCTGTGTATGCAAAGGCTGTGTATTGATTTTATATCCTGCTACTTTACCAAACTGATCTGTGAGTCCAATAGTCTCTTGGTGGAGTCTTTTGGATCCGCTATATATAGAATCATGTCATCTGCAAAGAGGGATAGTTTGATTTCTTTCCTGATTTGAATCCCTTTGATTTCTTTTTCTTGCCTAATGGCTCTGGCTAAAACTTCCAGGACTATATTGGATAGCAGTGATGAGAGTTGGCATCCTTGTCTGCTTTCAGATCTCAGTGAGAATGCTTCCAACTTTTCCACTTTCAATAGAACACTGGCTGAGGGTTTGTCATAACTTGCCTTGATTGTGTTGAGGAATGTTCCTTCTAAATTCAATTAGATTTGAGTTTTTATCATGAAAGGGTGATGTATTTTATCAGATGTTTTCTCTGCATCTATTGAGCTAATCATATATTTTTTGTTCTTCAGTTTGTTAATATAATGTATCACATTGATTTATGAATGTTATACCATACCAGGGATAAATCCTACTTGGTCCAGATGAATGAACTTTCTGATATGTTGTTGGAGTCAATTGACTAACATTTTTTGATTATTTTCCCATCTATGTCCATCAGAGAAGTTGGTCAATATTTCTCTTTCTCTGTTTTAGCTTTTTCTGGTTTAGAAATTAAGGTGATGCTGACTCTGGGAGGATTCCCTCCCTTTCAATTGTTTTGAGTAACTTTAGAAGAATTGGAGTTAGAACTTTAAATGTCTGGTGGAGATCAGCAGAGAAGCCATCTGGTCCTTGGCTTTTCTTTGTTGGAAGGGATTTTATTACTAATTCAATCTATGTCTTAGATATTGATTTGTTTAGGTTTTCTGTGTCTTCATGGCTCAAAATTGTTAAATTGTATGTTTCCAGGAATCCATCCATTTCTTCTAGGTTTCCCAATTTGTTGGCACACAGCTCTTTTTAGTAATTCCTGATGGTTCCTTTTATTTCTGTGGTAGCTGCTGTTACATTTCCTTTTTTCATTCTAATTTTATTGATTTTGGTCTTCTTTTTTTTGGTTAGTTGGACAAAAGGTGTATTAATTTTGTTTATTTTTTCAAAAACACAATTCTTCATTTCACTGATATTTTGTATTTCAATTTTGTTCATTCTCTAATTTTAATTATTTCTTTTACTAATTTCGGATCTTGATTTTTTGTTTTCTCTAGGTTCTTGAGATGCATTGATAGCTCATTTATTTGGTGACTTTTGAATTTCTTGTTATAGTAACCAATTGCTATAAACTTCCCTCTTAACACTACTTTTGCTATTTCACCTAAGTTTTAATATGTTGGATTGTCATCTTTATTCCTTTCTAGAAATTTTTTGATTTCTCTTTTGATTCCTTCTCTTTCCCACTGTTCATTTAGGAGTATGTTATTCAGTCTCCATGTGTTTGCATATATGCTAGAGATACTTGAGTTATTTTCCAGCTCCATTCCATTGTTGTTAGAGAAGATGCATGGTCTGATTTTAATTCTTTTGAATTTGCTGATGTTGGCTTATGGCCTAGCATATGGTTTATCTTAGAGAAAGTTCCATGTACTGGTCAGAATAATGTATATTCTGCAACTGTAAGGTTCAAAAGTTCTGTAGATATGCTTTAGGTCTATTTGGTCTGTAGTGTCAATTAACTCTGTTGTTTCTTTTTCGATTTCTTTCTGTTTGATCTGTCCATTGTTGAAAGTGGTGTGTTGAAGTCTTCCATTAATATTGTATTGGAATCTATGACTCCCTTTAGGTCTATTAACATTTGTTTTACATAGCCAGGTGCATAGCCATTGAGTGCATATACATTTATTAAAGTCACATCTTCCTGTTAATCATTGCATAGTGCCCTTCTTTGTCTCTGTTAAAAGTTTTTGTATTAAAGTCTATTTTTTCTGATATTAACATGGTTACACCAGCTCTTTTTTGGTTTCTGTTAGCATGTAATATCTTTTTCCATCCTTTCCCTTTTAGTCTGCAGGTATCAATATTGGTGAGATGTGTTTCTCATAGGCAGCAAAGAGAAGGGTCTTGTTTTATAATCCATCCAGCCACTTACATTCGAGGTTAATATTGATATGTTACTACTTAGTCCTGCTGTCTTCCCATAAATATTCCTATTGTTTACCTTGGATTTCTTTTGCCTTTTCCCAGGAGATTTTCTGCTTTCACATTCTTTCATAGTGATGACTATGTTTCTGTGTTTTTGTGTATAGCATATCCTTAAGCATCTTTTGTAAAGTTGGATGGGTAGTGACAAATTCTTTCAATTTCTATTTGTTATGGAGTGTCTTTATTTCACCTTCATTCACAAATGAAAGCTTTATAGGGTATAGTATTCTTGGTTGAAAGATTTTTTTCTCTTACGACTTGGAATATATCTCACCATTCCCTTCTAGCCTGTTGTGTTTCTGATGAGCAGTGGGCTGTGAGTCTAATTGCAGATCCTCTGAAAGTAATCTGGCATTTCTCTCATGTGCATTTTAGAATCTTTATGTTTTAGTGTGGAAAGTTTGACTATCATGTGTCATGTTGAAGATCTTTTCTAGTCATGTCTATTATGAGTTCTCTGTGATTCCTGTACTTGGACATCCCTTTCTCCAAATTTGGGAAGTTTTCTGTAATTGTTTCACTAAATGGCCTTCTAATCTATTATCACTTTCTGTGCATTCAGGAACTCCTAAGGCATTCATGATGGGTCGTTTGATAGTATTCTATAAATTTCCAACACTTTTTTGAGTTCTCTAACTTTGTCTTTCTTTTTTGCCTGACTGTAAAATTTCCAAGTATTTCTCTTCTAGCTTTGTTATTATTACTCTTACCTCACGAGTTCTGTTGTTAAGGCTTTCTACCACATTTTTCATTTGATTTATTGATTTCTTCATTTCAGTATTTCATTTTGATTTCCCTTTGAAAATCTCAATTTCATGGGAACAGTTTTCACTCATGTCAGAAATGGATTTCTTAAATTCATGGATTTGCTTCTGAGTAGTCCTTTAATTAACTATTTCAATTCTGTTTTGGCATTTCATCAATCTCTTCATCTTCACATTCTTATATTGAAGTGTTGTTTTGTTCCTTTGGGGGCATTGTGTTGTCTTCCTTATTCTTGGTTCTTTAATTTCTGCATTTATTTTTAGGAATTTGTGGAGATTTTTGTTGTTTTTTTTTCCTCTGATGACTTTCATCTTTGTACTAAGCCTCTGTGGCTTAGTGGAGTGTCTGTTCTTTCAGTGAATACCCAGAGGCATGTACTGGGCTTGGCCAGGGAGGTCTCTTCAGTGATCCAAGGTGGGGGAAGTATGCAGGGTGACATGCAAGCTGGGTAGATCTCCTCTCTCTTTTTTTTTATCAGAGGGGAGGGTTTCATGAGCTCTGTTGGCATGGTCAAGCCCTCACCTCCTCTCTGCCAAGCTGATCTATGCCTGGGTGCTAGTTCACAGTAGGTAAAATATTCATCCATGCTGCCACAGAAACCACGCAAAGAATCTTTGCAATCCTCAGTGTGAGCATGCATCGCACTACAGTGACCCCCCTCCACCAGGCAATCAAGGATTCCTGAGCATGTAGAGCCACTCACAGTGACTACCCAGAGATCTAGCCTCTCCCTTTGTCCTCCCATGTAGCCACAGTGTTTCCACAGTCTCAGCACACAAGGCTCCTACAGTCATGGTGCACAAATGACCCACTCTGCCTTGCTAGTCCATCCTGTCCACAGAGAGGCTGAGACATTCCCATAGCCAGCTGCATGTGGGTTCTCCACTTAGTTTGAGCCTGAGAGCCTGTGATGTGTTAGGAGGCTGGGGGCAACTCACAATCCTATGTGGGTGCCCAGCCCCCTGTCAGTCCTCCCAGCCAGACTCAGGCGACTCCTCTCGGCTGGTTGCTGGGTGTGTGGACACAAGCTGGTGCAGCAGTTACATATGTCCAAAGTGGCACCCGCCCTCTCAAAGCCAGTTGCAGGGCACCCCTGTCAAGGGGATGGGGGAAAGAAATATCTTCCTTTTTTTCTTCTAGGTTGGGAGGTAAACTTTCCCCCACAGAGCTCCAGGCTCTCCCTGCAGCTATGTTTCCAGTGGCTCAGGCTAGTGCAGTCTGGTCTCATCTCACTCTCCAAAGCTGGCACTGATGCATGGTTGCTGAGATCCTGTGTTGTGTACATGCTCGTGCTGCACATCCACACTCTCCACATAGATCCACAGTGTCCTTGTGCCTTCTGTGGAGATTTCACTCTCTCTTTTTTTTTTAGCTTCTTCCCCTAGCCAAGTGTAGTAAGCTTCCTCCCTATTTTGCCATCTTGGAATTTCTACAAATTTTATTTTTAAGGAGTTTTTTAATATGTTAGAATCTGAGAGTCACAAAAATTGTCATAATTACATTGTTCTCATGTTAATGTGATATTAATGCTGTGAGTAAAGATTCAATGTAGTTCATAGATAGAATTCTATTTTTCAAAGATTTATTTATTTATTTGAAAGGCAGAGCCACAGAGAGGCAGAGGTAGAGGCAGAGAGAGAGAGAGGTCTTCCATCCACTGGTTCACTCCCCAAATGCATGCAACAGTGAAGCTGGGCTGATCGGAAGCCAGGTGACTAGAGCTTCTTCTAGGTCTTCCAAGTGGGTACAGTGGCCCAAGGACTTCGGCCATCTTCTGCTGCTTTCCTTGGCATATTAGTAGGAAGATGGATTTTAAGTGGAGCAGCCAGGACTCGAACCAGTGGCCATATGGGATGCCAGAATTGCAGGTGGTAACTTTAACTGCGATACCATAGAACCAGCTCCACAATTCTACTTTTTTCTCTTTTTTTTTGACAGGCAGAGTTAGAGAGAGACAGAAAGGTTTTCCTTCCATTGGATTGCCAGTGGGATTTATTTCTTGATATCATTTGGTGAGTTTATCATTAGCCAATAAAAAGGTACAGCTCTTTGTATGTCTATTTTGCAACCTGTTTAGTTACTGAATTGGTTTACCAGTTCTAACACCTTTTTGATGCCGTGTTTAGGTTGTCCCATTTAGAACATCATGTCATCTGCAAGTATGGATATTTTGACTTTCTCCTTTCCAACTTTGGTGCCCTTTTTAAAATTTCATTTTCCTAATTGTTCTTGCTAATACTTATAGTACTATATTGAATAAGAATGGACCTCCTTGTCCAGATCTGAGGGGAAATGCTTTCAGCTTTTCCCCATTCAGTATGATATTGGCTGTTTGCCATATATAGCTTTTATAGTTTTGAAGTATTTTCCTTCTATAATTAATTTGTGGAGGGTTTTTATCATGAAGGGTTGTTGAATCTTAGTGCTTTCTCCACATCTATAGAGATAACCATATGGGGTTTTTTTGTATTAAAAATAATTAAAAGAAATTTATTTGGGTACAAAAGTTTTTGAAATCCATGCATTTTTTTGTTTTGTTCTTCATTCTGTTGATGTGATTTATGATTATTAGTGATTTGCTAATGTTGAGCCAGCCTTGTATGTCTAGGATAAATCCCATTTGATGTGATGTCTAATATTTTTTATGTGGTTTTGAATTCAATTTGCTAGTGTTTTTGAGAATTTCTGCATCTATTTTCATTAAGGATATAGATCTGTATTTTCTTTTTGTGTTGTTTCCTTGTTCAGTTTTGGTGTAAGGAGTTCGACATCAAGGCAACAGCAGGTTAATTCTCTAGGAGATTCTATTAGCTGACTCATAGACAGTGCCTTCTAGCAGTGTCCACACAAGGCTGGAAGGGTGAGGGAATTTGCTGGAGTCTTTTTTTTTTTGGTTTTATTAATTTCTTTTTTTTAAATCTTTTATTTAATGAATAAAAATTTCCAAAGTACAGCTTATGGATTACAATGGTTCCCCCCCCATAACTTCCCTCCCACCCGCAACCCTCCCCTTTCCCAATTCCTCTCCCCTTCCATTCACATCAAGATTCATTTTCAATTCGCTTTATATACAGAAAATCAGCTTAGTATATATAAAGTAAAGATTTCAACAGTTTTCCCTCACATAGCTACACAAAGCAAAAAATACTGTTGGAGTACAAGTTATAGCATTAAATATAAGTGTACAGCACATTAATGACAGAGATCCTACATGAAATATGTTTTAAAAATTTTATTAATTTTCTATGTAATTTCCAGTTTAACCCCAAGTGTTTTTTTTCATTTTCAATTATCTTTATATACAGAAGATCGATTCAGTATATACTAAGTAAAGATTTCATCAGTTTGCACCCACACAGAAACACAAAGTGTAAAAATACTGTTTCAATACTAGCTATAGCATTACTTCATATTGGAAAACGCATTAAGGACAGATCCCAGATGGGAAGTAAGTACACAGTGATTCTTGATGTTCATTTAACAATTTAACACTCTTGTTTAGGCGTCAGTAATCTCCTTAGGCTCTAGTCATGAGTTGCCGAGGCTATGGAAGCCTTTAGGGTTTGCCGACTTCGATCTATTCCGACAGGGTCATAGTCAAAGTGGAAGTTCTCTCCTCCCTTCAGAGAAAGGTACCTCCTTCTTTGATGGCCCCATTCTTTCCACTGGGATCTCACTTGCAGAGATCTTTCATTTAGGTCTTCATTTTTTTTTTCTGAGTGTCTTAGCTTTCCATGCCTACTATACTCTCATGGGCTCTTCAGCCATATCCGAATGCCTTAAGGGCTGATTCTGAGGCCAGAGTGCTATTTAGGACATCTGCCATTCTATGAGTCTGCTGTGTATCCCATTTCCCATATTGGATCATTCTCTCCCTTTTTGATTTTTATCAGTTAGTATTAGCAAACATTAGTCTTGTTTGTGTGAAACTTTGACTCTTAGACCTATCAGTTTGCTCAATTGTGAACTGAAATTGATCACTTGGAATAGTGAGATGGCATTGGTATATGCCACCTTGATGGGATTGTATTGGAATCCCCTGGCACATTTCTAACTCCATCATTTGGGGTAACTCCGATTGAGCATGTCCCCAATTGTACATCTCCTCCCTCTCTTCTTCCCACTCTTATATTTAACAGGGATCACTTATCAGTTAAAATTTAAACACCTAAGAATAATTGTGTGTTAATTACAGAGTTCAACCACTAGTGCTAGAAAAAAAATATTAAAATGGATAAAGTATTACATTGTACATCAACAGTCAGCACCAGAGCTGATCAAGTTACTGTTTTTCATAGTGTCCCTTTCACTTCCACAGGTTTTCCCTTTGGTGCTCAGTTAGTTGTCACTGATCAGGGAAAACAAATGATATTTGTCTCTTTGGGACTGGCTTAATTCACTCAGCATGATGTTTTCCAGATTCCTCCATCTTGTTGCAAATGACCGGGTTTCATTGTTTTTGACTGCTGTATAGTATTCTATAGAGTAAATGTCCCATAATTTCTTTATCCAGTCTACTGTTGATGGGCATTTGGGTTGGTTCCAGGTCTTAGCTATTGTGAATTGAGCTGCAATAAACATTAATGTGCAGACAGCTTTTTTATTTGCCCATTTAATTTCCTTTGGGTAAATTCCAAGGAGTGGGATGGCTGGGTAGTATGGTAGGGTTATATTCAGGTTTCTGAGGAATCTCCAGACTGACTTCCACAGTGGCTTAACCAGTTTGCATTCCCAACAACAGTGGGTTAATGTCTCTTTTTCCCCACATCCTCTCCAGCATCTATTGTTGGTAGATTTCTGAATGTGAGCCATTCTCACCGGGGTGAGGTGAAATCTCATTGTGGTTTTGATTTGCATGTCCCTGATTGCTAGTGATCTTGAACATTTCTTCATGTATCTGTTGGCCATTTGGATTTCCTCTTTGGAAAGATATCTATTGAGGTCTTTGGCCCATCTCTTAAGTGGGTTGTTTGTTTTGATATTGTGGAGTTTCTTGATTTCTTTGTAGATTCTGGTTATCAACCCTTTATCTGTAGTATAGTTTGCAAATATTTTTGCCTGTTTGTTGGCATACAACTCCTTGTAGTAATTTCTGATGGTTCTTTTTATTTCTGTGGTGTCTGTTGTTACATTTCCTTTTTCATCTCTGATTGTATTGATTTGGGTCTTTTCTCTCCTTTTTTTAGTTAATTGGGCCAATGGGGTGTCAATTTTGTTTATTTTTTCAAAAAACAGCTCCTCATTTGGCTGATTTTTTGTAATTTTTTTTAATTCAATCCTGTTGATTTCTTCTCTGATTTTAATTATTCCTCTTCTCCTACTAGCTTTGGGTCTGATTTGCTGCTGATTTTCTAGATCCTTGAGATGAACTGAAAGCTCATCTATTTGGTGCCTTTCCAATTTCTTGATATAGGCAACCTATTGATATAAACTTTCCTCTTAACACTGCTTTTGCTGTATCCCATAGGTTTTAGTATGATGTGCTGTTATCCTCATTTACTTCCAGAAAATTTTTGATTTTTCTTTTGATTTCTTCTATGACCCATTGTTCATTCAGAACATCTTGTTCAATCTCCGTGTGTTTGCATATGCTCTAGGGATTCCTGAGTTGCTAATTTTCAACTTCATTCCTTTATGGTCTGAGAAGCTGCATGGTATGATTCTAATTCTTTTGAATTTGCTGAGACTTGCTTTATGGCCTAGTATGTGGTCAATCCTAGAGAAGGTTCCATGTACTGCTGAGAAGAATGTAAATGCTTTCTGTGTAGGATGAAAAGTTCTGTAGATATCTGTTAGGTCCATTTGGGCTATAGTGTTGTTTAAATCTTCTGTCTCCTTGTTGATCTTCTGTCCTGTTGATCTGTCTATCTCTGAGAGTGGAGTATTGAAGTCCCCCAGTACTATTGTATTGTGGTCTAAGTCTCCCTTTAAGTCCCTTAACAAGTCTTTTAAATAAGCCGGTGCCCTGTAATTAGGTGCATATACATTGATAATCATTATATCTTCCTGTTGAATGGATCCCTTAATCATTATATAGTGCCCCTCTTTGTCTCTCCTAATAGTTTTTGTGGTAAAATTTATGTTATCTGATATTAAGATGGCTACGCCCACTCTTTTTTCATTTCTGTTTGCATGGTATATCTTTTTCCAGCTTTTCACTTTCAATCTGTGTACATCTTTGTTAGTGAGATGTGTTTCTTGTAAGCAGCAAAAAGATGGGTTTTGTTCCTTAACCCAATCAGTCAATCGGTGTCTTTTAACTGGATTGTTCAGGCCTTTAACGTTTAATGTGACTAGCGATAAGTAGTAACTTTGCCCTATCATTTTTGGGTTTCCTGTGATCTTTTGCTGTGAGGTTTCCTTCCTTTACCTTCTTTCATATCGATGACCGTGTTTTTGTGTTTCTGCGTGTAACATTTTTAAGCATCTTTGCAGGGCTGGATGAGTGGCGACAAATTCTTTCAATTTCTGTTTGCTGTGAAAGGTCTTTATTTCACCTTCATTCACAAATGAGAGCTTTGCAGGATATAATATTCTGGGCTGGCAGTTTTTCTCTCTTAGTACCTGGGCTACATATCACCATTCCCTCCTCGCTTTAGGGTTTCTGAGGAGAAGTCAGCTGTGAGTCTAATTGAGGATCCTCTGAGAGTGGTCTGACGTTTCTCTCTTGCACATTTTAGAATCTTTTTTTTGTGTTCCACTGTGGTGAGTTTAATTACAATGTGTCATGGTGAGGATCTCTTTTGGTCATGTTTATTAGGGGTTCTATGAGCTTCCTGTACTAAGATGTCTCTGTCCTTCTCCAATCCTGGGAAATTTTCTGCTAGTATCTCACTAAGAAGGCCTTCTAATCCTTTCTCCATCTCCATGCCTTCAGGAACTCCTAGAACCCGAATGTTTGGTTTTTAATAGTATCCTGTAGATTCCTGACAATATTTTTTTAGATTTCTAATTTCCTCTTCTTTTCTTTGGTTTGCCTGTTTCCTTTCCTGTTCTCTGTCTTCTAATTCCGATATTCTCTCTTCTGCTTCACCCATTCTGTTTTTAAGGTTCTCTAATGTGTTTGTCATTTGATCTATTGAATTCTTCATTTCATTATGATTTCTTGTCACTATCACAGTTTCTTGTTCTACTAGTCGTTTCATTTCATTTTGATTCCTCCTTAATATTTCATTTTCACGAGAAAGATTTTCTATCTTGTCCATTAAGGATTTCTGTAGTTCAAGAATTTGTTTTTGAGAACTTCTTAATGATCTTACCAATTTTTTGAGATCCGCTTCTTGCATTTCTTGTATCTCATCATCTTCATAATCTTGAATTGGGTTGTCTTTTTCATTTGGGAGCATCATAGTGTCTTCCTTGCTCTTGTTACCTTGGTTTCTACGTTTGTTTGGCATCTTGGAAGTGTTCTTTGTTTCCTTTGCTGTGGTGTTTTTTCTCGTTATACTAGGACTCTAGATTATGTGGACTGTCTCCTTTTCATGGATCCTTAGAGGCTATGATGGGTGTGGCCAGAGAGTCTGTTTGGTTCTTCAGGGTTAAGGGTGTGCCCAAGGTGGCTCACCCAGATTGTTCCCTGGCTTGCTCTCTTGCTCTTTTTTTTTTTTTTTTTGACTCAGTTGGGAAGAAATTCCACACAGCTCACTGGGTTTCCTAGGTTATGGAATTTGTTTTATATATGTGAAATGGTGCCTGCTCTTTGTCTTGCTCAGCCTTGTTAGTTGAGTGGAGAGAGAGGCTAGTGACCCTGCTGGTTCCCCCTATTTATTTGTTTTTTTCTCTCTTCCAGTCAGCCTGGTGCACTTTCCCCAGTGGGATCTCAGACCACGCTCTGACCTTCCCCGCTAATGTCTCGGGTTACCTCTCCTTCCAACGCTGGGGCTCAAATTCTGCGGCTGGTCTTCTGTGGCTGGGCTCCTTCAGTTCCCCGCTCTCGCAGCTCCCGCAGCTCCACTCTTTGGCTCCACTCCTGTGGCGTGGCTATGCACGGCAATGGGCGACCTTGCTCTCCCCGTAGGTCTTCTGTGTCACATCCACTAGATCCGAAAGAGTTTCCTCTGCAGTTTTTTTTCTGAGTCTCTTCCTGAGGGTAAAGTAACTCCACTTTTGTTAAACTATCTTTTCCCGGACTGTTGGTGCACACCCTCACTCTTCTGCCATCTTGGTTCTGCCCCCTGGAGTCTTTTTTATAAGGGCACTGATTCCATTACAATAGTGGTTAAGTTTTTGACATATTAATTGTGGTTTACACACACATTCAGGTATGAAAATTAATTTAACAAGTCACCTGAGCAGAAGCCAAGAATATAGATAAGGTAATAAGAGCAAAATCACTGCCAGTTTGAATTGAAAGAGAAATAGAGATGAAATTAAATGAATTAAGTTTGCTATACTTCTTGAATTTTATATGATCAAATAATAGGACTATTTTGGCATAAGCATATGGTAACCTTCAAGAAAATGAAAGAATAGTTCCAAAGTCTATTAGGAGATTATCAAGGTTAACACTCCACCTATATGTCCAGGGGAAGGTTGTTAGTCCTATGATTCCAAAGGTGAGGCCTCTTTGGTTTGGAGGTTGCAGGATTTTACTACCGAGAGTGGTAGGGACTGGATTTTAGCCCAATGACATAATCACAGGTCAGCAATAGAGATGTATGAATGCCATTGCTATCCCAGTGGACTTGGAGCAGAGACCTTTGAACCAAAGAAGATTATTCTGGAGCCTTAAGATAAAATGGAATTTGTCTTTCTAGGTTTTAAAGTTTCCTGGGCCTTATAATTCCTTTCCTTTTTTCTGATTTCTCCTTTTTGGAATGGTAATGTCTCCCCTAAGCTTGTCTCACCACTGTATTTTGGAAGGTCATAATGTGTCTGATTTCATAGGTTTGCAGCTAGAAAGGAATTTTGTCCCACATATCACTCAGCCTGATTTAGACAATATTTGGATGGAGCTTCAGATTTTAGACTTTTGAGTTCATATTGGAACGAGTTAAGGTCTTGGGGGCTTTTGGGGTGGATAATGCAGATCCTAGGGAGAAGCAGTGCTGTTTTAAACAATTGGGTTCCTGTCACCCATGTGAAATTATTGAATTGAGTTCTTGGCTCTTTCTTTGATCCATCCCAGTCATTGTGGGCATTTAGGGAATGAAGGAACAAATGGGTATTCTGTCCCCACTTCCTCCCTCTCCCCTCCTCTCCCTCCCAATTAAATAAACAAAAAAAAGATAAGGAGCTAGTGCTTTAGAGTGGAAGGTTAATCATTTGCCTGCAGTGTTAGCATCCCATATGGGTGCTGGTTCAAGTCCCAGCTGCTCCACACTTCTAATTCTGCTCCCTACTAATGTACCTGGGAAAGCAGCAGCAGATAGCCCATGTAAACTGCACCCACATCGGGGACCCAGAAGAAACTTCTGGCTCCTGGCTTAAGCTTCCCAGCTGTTGTGGCCATTTGGGGAGTAAACCAGCAGATGGAAGATATTCTCATTCATTCTCCTGTTCTCCCTCCTGCTCTCCCTCCCACTCTCCCTCCTGCTCTCTGTATCTCTGCTTTTCAAATAAATAAACATTTTTTAAAAGATAAAAAATAAGAGACACAAGTAATGTTATCTTTCCCTCTGACAACTATAACATCTCTCTCTGAAAGATATTTATGTTTCTATATCCATATATATCTAAATATATATATATATAATATATGTATACAGATATATATCTATATAGCTATAAATACATATATATGTATAGATAGGGATAGAGATTGATGCAATATGGATATCCAGTTGTTACAGGTCTAATTATAAATGAAACTATTCTTTTTCTCCTCTAATTTTCTTTTGCTATTTATCAATAATTAGGTGTCTGTATATGCATACAGATGTAGATCATTTCTGGAATTCATTCAATCAAATTAATTTATATAATTATGACAATGCCACATTATCCTGATTGATGTTAGTGTCTAAGCCTTAAAATAATGTAATGTGAATGTTAGGATCAGTCTCCACTTTTCTACAAAAGAATCTTCTGAATTTTTATTTGGATTGAATTGAATCTACTAATGAATTTAGGAAGAATTTATTTTATTTTATTTTATTTTATTTTAACTTTTATTTAATGAACATAAATTTCCAAAGTACAGCTTATGGATTACAATGGCTTCCCCCCCATAACTTCCCTCCCACCCGCAACCCTCCCCTTTCCCGCTCCCTCTCCCCTTCCATTCACAGCAAGATTCATTTTCAATTCTCTTTATATAAAGAAGATCAGTTTAGCATATATTAAGTAAAGATTTCAACAGTTTGCACCCACATAGAAACACAAAGTGAAAAATACTGTTTGAGTAATAGTTATAGCATTAAATCACAATGTACAGCACATTAAGGGCAAAGATCCTACATGAGAAGTAAGTGCACAGTGACTCGTGTTGTTGACTTAACAAATTGACACTCTTGTTTATGGCGTCAGTAATCTCCCTAGGCTCTAGTCATGAGTTGCCAAGGCTATGGAAGCCTTTAGAGTTCGCCGACTACGATCTTATTCCAACAGGGTCATAGTCAAAGTAGAAGTTCTCTCCTCCCTTCAGAGAAAGGTACCTCCTTCTTTGATGACATGTTCTTTCCACTGGGATCTCTCTCGCGGAGATCTTTCATTTAGGTCATTTTTCTTTGTTGTTTTTTTGCCAGAGTTTCTTGGCTTTCCATGCCCGAAATACTCTCCTGGGCTTTTCAGCCAGATCCGAATGCCTTAAGGGCTGATTCTGAGGCCAGAGTGCTGTTTAGGACATCTGCCATTCTATGAGTCTGCTGTGTATCTCACTTCCCATGTTGGATCATTTTCTCCATTTTTGATTCTATCAGTTAGTATTTGCAGCCACTAGTCTTGTTTATGTGATCCTTTTGGCTCTTGTGAACAGAAATTGATCACTTGGACTAGTGAGATGGCATTGGTACATGCCACCTTGATGGGATTGAATTGGAATCCTCTGGTATGTTTCTAACTCTACCGTTTGGGACAAGTCAGCTTGAGCATGTCCCAAATTGCACATCTCTTCCCTCTCTTTTTCCCACTTTTATATTTAACAGCAATCACTTTTCAGTTAAGTTTCAACACTTAATAATAACTATGTATTGATTACAGTATTCAACCAAAATTAGAACAAAGAAAAAAAATACTAAGAGGGATAACATATTAAGTTGTTCATAAACATTCAGGGCAAGGGTTGGTCAAGTCACCGTTTCTCATAGTGTTCATTTCACTTTAACAGGTTTCCTTTTTGGTGCTTGGTTAGTTGTCACTGATCAGGGAGAACATATGATATTTGTCCCTTTGGGACTGGCTTAATTCACTCAGCATAATGTTTTCCAAATTCCTAACAGGGATCACTTTTCAGTTAAAATTTAAACACCTAAGAATAATTGTGTGTTAATTACAGAGTTCAACCAATAGTACTAGAAAAAAATACTAAAATGGATAAACTATTACATTGTTCAACAACAGGCAGGACAAGAGCTAATCAAGTCACTGTTTCTCATAGTGTCCATTTCACTTCAACACGTTTCCTTTTAGGTGCTCAGTTTGTTGTCACTGATCAGGGAGAACATATATTTTTCCCTTTGGGACTGAGTTAATTCACTCAACTTGATGTTTTCCAGATTCCTCCATCTTGTTGCAAATGACCGGGTTTCATTGTTTTTGATTGCTGTATAGTATTCTATAGACTACATGCCACATAGTTTCTTTATCTAGTCTACTGTTGATGGGCATTTGGGTTGGTTCCAGGTCTTAGCTATTGTGAATTGAGCTGCAATAAACATTAATGTGCAGACAGCTTTTTTGTTTGCCCATTTAATTTCCTTTGGGCCAGAGCCGTTAGGCAAGAAAAAGAAATCAAAGGGATACAAATTGGAAAGGAGGATGTCAAACTATCCCTATTTGCAGATAACATGATTCTATATATAGGAGATCTAAAAGACTCCACTAAGATATTATGGGAACTCATATAAGTGTTTGGTAAAGTAGCAGGATATAAATCAACTCACAAAAAATCAACAGCCTTTGTATACAGACAATGCCAGTGCTGAGAATGAGCTTCTAAGATCAATCCCATTCACAATAGCTACCAAAAAAACCAAATAGCCTGGAATAAATTTAATTAAGGATGTCAAAGATCTCTATGATGAGAATTATAAAACATTAATGAAAGAAATAGAAGAAGAAACAAAAAATGAAAAAATCGTCCATGTTCATGGATTGGAAGAATCAGCATCATCAAACGCTGGCTGTAGCGGCCATTTGGGGAGTGAATCAACAGAAGGAAGACCTTTCTCTCTGTCTCTCTCTCTCACTATCTATAACTCTACCTGTCAAAATAAAAAAAGAAAATGTCCATACTTCTGAAAGCTATTTATAGACTCAATGTGATACCAATCAAAATATCATTCTTCTTAGATATAGAGAAACTGGTGCTGAAATTAATATGGAAACACAGAAGAAACAGAATGCTAAACCTTTTGCAACAAAAACAAACCTGGAGGTACCATAATACTAGATTTTAAGACAACCAGGGTTGTTATAATCTGAACAGCCTGGTACTGTTACAAAAACTGATGGATAGACCAATGGAACAGAATAGAAATTCTAGAAATCAATGCATTATCTACAACCAACTTATCTTTGACAAAGAAGCTAAAATCAATCCCTGGAGCAAGGACAGTCTCTTCAACAAATGGTCCTGGAGAAACTGTATCACCTCATGTAGAAGTATAAAGCAGGATCTCCTACCTTACAGCTTTCACTAAAACCCACTCAAAATTGACTAAAGACCTAAATCTACAACCTGATACCATTAAATTATTAGAGAACATTGGAAAACCCTACAAGACACTGATATAGACAAAGAATTCATGGAAAAGACCCAAGAGGCACAGCCTATCAAGGCAAAATTGACATATGGGATTACATCAAATTGAGAACCTTCTGTACTGTAAAAGAAACAGTCAGCAAAGTAAAGAGGCAAGTGACAGAATAGGAGAAAATATTTTCAAACTATACAACTGATAAAGGATTAATAACCAGAATATATAAAGTAGTTAAGAAACTCAACAACAATGATACAACCCAGTTAAGAAATGTTCAAAGGCCTTAAACAGACATTTTTCAAAAGAGGAAATCCAAATAGCTAACACATACATGAAAAAAATGCTCTGGATCACTAGCCATCAGAGAAATGCAAATCAAAATCACAGTGTGGTTTCACATCACCCCTGTTAGAATGGCTTTCATACAGAAATCAATAAACAACAAATCCTGGTGTTGATGTGGGGAACAAGGTACCCTAACCTACTGTTGGTGGAAAATGTAAGCTGGTAAAGCCACTGTGGAAGACAGTATGGAGATACCTCAAAAATCTGAATATAGTCCTATCATATGACCCAGCAATCCCACTACTGGGAATTTACCCATGAAAAATGAAATCAGTATATGAAAGAGCTATCTGTATCTTCATGTTTATCACAGCTGAATTCACAATAGCAAAAACATGGAATCAACCCCAATGCCTATGAACTGAAAACTGGATAAAGAAATTATGGAATATGTACATGATGGAATACTACACAGCAGTAGAAAAAATGAAATCCAATCATTTGCAACAAAACGGATGAAACTGGAAAACATCATACTTAGTGAAATAAGCTAGTCCCAACTCTACCATATGACTTGTGATGACTAATCAATCACCTAAAGGAGTACCTATAGAAGTGAAATTGATGCTTTGAGAATCAATGACTTTGAAGAGCCTTTGTCTTGACTTTTGAGGAATAGTTTTTTTTTTACTTATTTTACTGATTATTTTTCTTTCATACTAATCATTGAACTCTTTAGATAGAGTTAACCATATGGGTATAACATTAATTGAAAATAGATCTTAGTAAAGGATGAGTGAGAATAAGAGAGAGAAGAGGAAGCGGGAGTGTGGATGAGAAGAATCACCATGATCCTAAAGTTATAATTGTGAAATGTATGAAGTTGGTAACCATAAAGCAGTATAGTTCTGCATACAGTCCTACGGACTTATTTCTAAGGGTACAATTTAAAAACTTGCTATGGGACACCAAGTCCCCTCATACTGGGTGGTAAAAAGAGCATTTTAAGTGTTATAGAGATCATATGGGAAGGATTAAGTGGTAAAGAGATCATACTGATAGGATTATATGTTAATATGATCATATAAATAAGATTAAGTGGTTGGTAATAATAATAGAATTAAAAAGGAGTGAATGCTCCAACATGGGAAACAGTCCATGCAACAGACTCATAGAATGACAGTCACTTTAATTAGCACTCTGACCTCAGAATCAGAACTTAAGGCAATCTACCATGGCTGAAAAGCCCATGGGAGCACCTCAGGCTTGGAAAGCCAACACACTGTGGCAAAAAATGTTCTACATAAAGGACCTCTATGGGCAAGACCCCAGTGGAAAGAAGTGGCCATCAAAGTAGGATGTACTTTTCTCTGAAGAGAGGAGAGAATTTCCACTTTGCTTATGACCTTGTTAAAATACTGAAGGAGTTTGTGGATCCAAAGGGTTTCCATAGACAAGCCAGCTCATGTCAAGAGCCTCTGTAATCACTGACATCACACATGAGTGTTAATTGTTAAATTTATAACAGGAGTCACTGTGCATTAACTTCCCCTGCAGGACCTCTGTCTGCAAGAGTTGTATTATGAAAGTTAACAGTGAAACTTGTTCTCAAAGAGTTACTTCGTTTTAGTGTATTAAGTGGAGGATATTCATATGCCTCATAACTTATAGCTATGTCTAAGTGCTTGCAAGAGATGTGTCATTCTTGGGTTCTTTAAAGGTAATTAAATTTCTTTAAAAAAAAAGTAAAATTACCTCTGAGATGCAATGACTTTGAACAGCTCTTGTCTGGACTGTTGAGGAACAGGTTTTTTTCTTTTTCTTTCTCATACAAAATGTTGAACCCTTTACCTACGATAGAGTTAATCTTCTGTGTATAAAGTTAATTGAAAATAGATCTTAGTAAGAAATAAGAGTGGGAACAGAAGAGGGAAGATGAAGAGAGGTGAGAGTTTGGGTGGGAAGGTGACTGAGTGGGAAGAATTACTACGTTCCTAAAGTTGTATTTATGAAATGCATACAAATAAGTACTACTACTACAACAGCAAAAGAATTTAACATAGATTGCTGAGGAGGAGGCACATGTCAGCATGGGCAAGCTCTCAGTAGTGCCATTCTGTCTCTACCCACACTGCCGTGACCCCCTCATCTGAACCCCCAGCCCCACCCATGGTCATGTGCAGGTGGTGCATTGTGATGTCTAAGCCCCTCCCTGGTCAGGGTCCGATGACCTGGAGGGTGGCGTGCTGACCGAACAATGCCTAAGTTTGTGACGCAACCCCACCCAGGAGACTATAAATAGGGCAGCGCAGTGGGCCAGGGCCAGACGGCTGGACAGAGCCACGATGGAAAAGGCAAGCTCCCCACCACAAGCTGCAAGCACCAATGTGGACAGGAAGAGGAAGGCCCCCTCAGCCCGCGTCCAGGTGCCTCGACAAGGTGAGTGGACCCACCCAACTCTTCCTCCTCTCCCCCCCAGCCCCTCGCTCCCAAGACTCCTACCTTGTCCTCGCCGGACACAAACCTCCACTCAGCCCACACCCTTTCCATGAAGCCCCTAGTCCCACGCCTCCTGCACCCTGTTTCCCAACCCAAAGCCCTTCTCTGATCTCCCTGCTGTCTCTCCAGGGCCCAAAGGCAGACAGCAGCGTAGAGGACCTGTGCGAGGGAGAAAAATAGTCCGTCCCAAACTGCGCCGTCCTACCGTGAAACCGAAGAAAGGGAGGGGGTCAAAGCCCGTCCAAATTTATTACTATCTGAACACGAAAATCAGTCCAAATGTGCCAGCCAAGGCCAAGAAGGACCGGGAGGCCCCCAGCACCTCGTGCGGGACCCCGGCTGCCTTAAACTCGGCCGTGAAGCCCGAGACTTCGGAATCATCTAAGAAGTCACCCGAGGCTCAGCCCCTGAGCAATGCTCAGTAAGCAGATGTTGGGTTAAACACCAACATCGTGCACGGGGATGATTGAAATAAATCAGTCTCTTCTGAGATGTGTGTGTGTGCATGTGTTTGTGCGCGCACTGGGACGGGCAGAGGGAGGGAGGACGGGACAGGGGCGTGTTCGGAGGGAGGGAGGCATCAGGACTGGCAGAGGGAGGGAGGGAGGGACAGGGGCGTGTTCAGAGGGAGGCATCAGGACTGGCAGAGGCAGGGAGTGATGGACAGGGACGTGTTCGGAGGGGAGGGAGGCATTGGGACTGGCAGAGGGAGGGAGGGACGGACAGGGGCATGCTCGGAGGGAGGGAGGCATTGGGACTGGCGGAGGGAGGGGACAGGGGCGTGTTCAGAGGGAGGAAGGCATTGGGACTGGCAGAGGGAGGGAGGGAGGGACAGGGGCGTGTTCGGAGGGAGGGAGGCATTGGGACTGGCAGAGGGAGGGAGGGAGGGACAGGGGCGTGTTCGGAGGGAGGAAGGCATCAGGACTGGCAGAGGGAGGGAGGGAGGGACAGGGGCGTGTTCGGAGGGAGGGAGGCGGCTCCAGCAGAGCTGAGGGCCAGAACAACAGGTGCACGGCCAGGCAGACAAGGGGGAGAAGGCCTGGTTGGCACTGAGCACTGAACACGACTCTTCCTTAACGCTATCTCCACAGTGCGATGAAAAAGGCCTGGTGATTTGGCATGCGTTTGCAGGGGTGCGGATCCCCAGAACACAGGTGTGGTAAGCTATGTGGGATGACAGTGCCATCCCTCTGTACACTCAGAGAAATGCATCATCTTTAGGTCACTGACCTCATAGTGGGTGTGTGACGTTCATTTACGTCGGCGGGGTGTGTGACGTCCCACTTCACGTTGTGAGCCATTAAAAGGCCTCAAAAGGACCGAAGCCCTCCGCCTACTCAAGTGAGTGAGGACACCAAGGAGCAAAGGAATGGTACTTGTAGGCTAGAGACTCAAAGGTTTGGGGCACTTTCTTTGTCAGGCTAATTTGAGCGGGAACAGTTGGCTATGAAGGCCATGGCAGAGGCAGGGAGGGATGGACAGGGGCGTGTTCGGAGGGAGGGAGGCATTGGGACTGGCAGAGGGAGGGAGGGAGGGACAGGGGCGTGTTCGGAGGGAGGAAGGCATCAGGACTGGCAGAGGGAGGGAGGGAGGGACAGGGGCGTGTTGGGAGGGAGGAAGGCATTGGGACTGGCAGAGGGAGGGAGGGAGGGACAGGGGCATGTTCGGAGGTAGGGAGGCATCGGGACTGGCAGAGAGAGGGAGGGACGGACAGGGGCGTGTTCGGAGGGAGAGAGGCAGCTCCAGCGGAGCTGAGGGCCAGAACAACAGGTGCAGGGTCAGGCAGACAAGGGGGAGAAGGCCTGGTTGGCACTGAGCACTGAACACGACTCTTCCTTAATGCTATCTCCACAGTGCGATGAAAAAGGCCTGGTGATTTGGCATGCGTTTGCAGGGGTGCGGATCCCCAGAACACAGGTGTGGTAAGCTATGTGGGATGACAGTGCCATCCCTCTGTACACTCAGAGAAATGCATCATCTGTAGGCCACTGACCTCATAGTGGGTGTGTGACGTTCATTTACGTCGGCGGGGTATGTGACGTCCCACTTCACGTTGTGAGCCATTAAAAGGCCTCAAAAGGACCGAAGCCCTCTGCCTACTCAAGTGAGTGAGGACACCAAGGAGCAAAGGAATGGTATTTGTAGGCTAGAGACTCAAAGGTTTAGGGCGCTTTCTTTGTCAGGCTAATTTGAGCGGGAACAGTTGGCTATGAAGGCCATGGCAGAGGCAGGGAGGGATGGACAGGGGCGTGTTCGGAGGGAGGGAGGCATTGGGACTGGCAGAGGGAGGGAGGGAGGGACAGGGGCGTGTTCGGAGGGAGGGAGGCATCAGGACTGGCAGAGGGAGGGAGGGGACAGGGGCGTGTTCAGAGGGAGGCATCAGGACTGGCAGAGGGAGGGAGGGAGGGACAGGGGCGTGTTCGGAGGGAGGGAGGCATCGGGACTGGCAGAGGGAAGGACAGAGGACGGGACAGGGGCGTGTTCGGAGGGAGGGAGGCATTGGGACTGGCAGAGTGAGGGAGGGAGGGACAGGGGCGTGTTCGGAGGGAGGGAGGCAGCTCCAGCAGAGCTGAGGGCCAGAACAACAGGTGCAGGGTCAGGCAGACAAGGGGGAGAAGGCCTGGTTGGCACTGAGCACTGAACACGACTCTTCCTTAACGCTATCTCCGCAGTGCGATGAAAAAGGCCTGGTGATTTGGCATGCGTTTGCAGGGGTGCGGATCCCCAGAACACAGGTGTGGTAAGCTATGTGGGATGACAGTGCCATCCCTCTGTACACTCAGAGAAATGCATCATCTTTAGGCCACTGACCTCATAGTGGGTGTGTGACGTTCATTTACGTCGGCGGGGTATGTGACGTCCCACTTCACGTTGTGAGCCATTAAAAGGCCTCAAAAGGACCGAAGCCCTCCGCCTACTCAAGTGAGTGAGGACACCAAGGAGCAAAGGAATGGTACTTGTAGGCTAGAGACTCAAAGGTTTAGGGCGCTTTCTTTGTCAGGCTAATTTGAGCGGGAACAGTTGGCTATGAAGGCCATGGCAGAGGCATGGAGGGATGGACAGGGGCGTGTTCGGAGGGAGGGAGGCAGCTCCAGCGGAGCTGAGGGCCAGAACAACAGGTGCACGGCCAGGCAGACAAGGGGGAGAAGGCCTGGTTGGCACTGAGCACTGAACACGACTCTTCCTTAACGCTATCTCCGCAGTGCGATGAAAAAGGCCTGGTGATTTGGCATGCGTTTGCAGGGGTGCGGATCCCCAGAACACAGGTGTGGTAAGCTATGTGGGATGACAGTGCCATCCCTCTGTACACTCAGAGAAATGCATCATCTTTAGGCCACTGACCTCATAGTGGGTGTGTGACGTTCATTTACGTCGGCGGGGTATGTGACGTCCCACTTCACGTTGTGAGCCATTAAAAGGCCTCAAAAGGACCGAAGCCCTCTGCCTACTCAAGTGAGTGAGGACACCAAGGAGCAAAGGAATGGTATTTGTAGGCTAGAGACTCAAAGGTTTAGGGCGCTTTCTTTGTCAGGCTAATTTGAGCGGGAACAGTTGGCTATGAAGGCCATGGCAGAGGCAGGGAGGGATGGACAGGGGCGTGTTCGGAGGGAGGGAGGCATTGGGACTGGCAGAGGGAGGGAGGGAGGGACAGGGGCGTGTTCGGAGGGAGGGAGGCATCAGGACTGGCAGAGGGAGGGAGGGGACAGGGGCGTGTTCAGAGGGAGGCATCAGGACTGGCAGAGGGAGGGAGGGAGGGACAGGGGCGTGTTCGGAGGGAGGGAGGCATCAGGACTGTCAGAGGGAAGGACGGAGGACGGGACAGGGGCGTGTTCGGAGGGAGGGAGGCATCGGGACTGGCAGAGTGAGGGAGGGAGGGACAGGGGCGTGTTCGGAGGGAGGGAGGCAGCTCCAGCAGAGCTGAGGGCCAGAACAACAGGTGCAGGGTCAGGCAGACAAGGGGGAGAAGGCCTGGTTGGCACTGAGCACTGAACACGACTCTTCCTTAACGCTATCTCCGCAGTGCGATGAAAAAGGCCTGGTGATTTGGCATGCGTTTGCAGGGGTGCGGATCCCCAGAACACAGGTGTGGTAAGCTATGTGGGATGACAGTGCCATCCCTCTGTACACTCAGAGAAATGCATCATCTTTAGGCCACTGACCTCATAGTGGGTGTGTGACGTTCATTTACGTCGGCGGGGTATGTGACGTCCCACTTCACGTTGTGAGCCATTAAAAGGCCTCAAAAGGACCGAAGCCCTCCGCCTACTCAAGTGAGTGAGGACACCAAGGAGCAAAGGAATGGTACTTGTAGGCTAGAGACTCAAAGGTTTGGGGCGCTTTCTTTGTCAGGCTAATTTGAACGGGAACAGTTGGCTATGAAGGCCATGGCAGTGGGAGTGGCTTGTCCCTTGTGCATTGAGGGAAATTTTACAATGTAATTCTTGTATACCAAAAAAGGAAGGGTCTGGCAGTTGGCTTGGAAATTAAGAAGTCCCTGAGTCTTGTCTTGGAGTGTCTGAGTTCAGCACCCAGCTCTTGATCCCGATTGCAGCTTCCTCCCAATGCAGACCCTGGGAGTCAGGGCTGATGACTTAGGAACTGGGCCCTTTAATCCCGCATGTGACGTCTGAACTGAGTCCCCCAGCACAGGCTTTGGCTGTAGCTGGGGACATTGTGAACATTTGGGGAGTGAATCAGCAGATGGAAGTCCTATCTTCTGTTCTCTGCCCCCCCCCAATAAATAAATAAACATTTTAAAAGAATAGCAGTAACATTTTTATATAAATCTATGTACAAATCCACACATTGAAAACCACAAAATATTGAGGAAAGAAATAAAGCTGAAATAAATGGAAAGGCATATTATGATCATTAATTGGGAAATACATCATCTTTAAATTTCATCTTTCTACAAATTGATCTATGAATGCAGTTGCATCAAAACCGCATCTGGTTTTTTTAGAAATCAACAAATGGATTTTAAAAAGTAAATAAAGTCATTTGATATAAAATCAAAATTTTGGTTCAGAAGATCATAATTAGAGGGCTGATACTATCACCTTTATGACTCAAAATAAAACTAGCAGAAAAACCAGTGTGATGGTGGAGGGACAGACAGCTAGATGAAGAGAAAAAGAAGAAAGAATGTAGGATTAGGCACACACACATGACCAACTGTTTTGACAAAACATCAATGCCGGTTCAGTGGAGAAAGAGTAGCTGTTTCAATGAATGATACTTAAGCAACTGGATATATGTATGT
Source organism: Lepus europaeus (assembly GCF_033115175.1). Taxonomy (NCBI): domain Eukaryota; kingdom Metazoa; phylum Chordata; class Mammalia; order Lagomorpha; family Leporidae; genus Lepus; species Lepus europaeus. The sequence goes on along the minus strand of NC_084850.1, from coordinate 12,780,406 downwards.
AAAAAATGAACCTTGGTGTATACCTTAAATCTTATATAAATGAACTCAAATGGAAAATTTAAAGCTATAAAACTTTAAAATTTAAATGAAATGATAGGAAAAAAAGTGTTTGTGACCATAGTTTAATCTGAAAATTTTAGATGCAATACCAAAATCCATAAAAGAAAAGAAAGTAAGTTGGACTTTACATAAGAGCGTTTCCTGGGTTGGCATTGTGGTACAGCAGGTTAAGCCACTCTTTGTGACACTGGTGTCCAATCAGAGTGCTGGTTTGATTCCTGGCTACTCTGCTTCCACTTGGGTTTGCTGCTAATGTAGCTAGAAATGCTGCAGAAGATATCCCAGTGGCTTGGGCTTCTGCTATCCACATGGGAAACCTGAATGGAATTCTGGCTTCTTTCCTTGGCTTGACACATCCCTGGCCATTGAGGCAGTTTGGAGAGGGAGGGAAACAGTGGATGGAAGATCTCTTTCTCTCTCTCAACTGCCTTTGAAGTAAACACCAATCTTAAAAAGAAAATGTGATGTTAGCTGTGGTGTTTTTATACATGGCATTTATCAGGTAATTATTCTTCTATTATGAATTTGTTGAGTGTACCGTGAAGCAATTTGGATTTTGTCATCTGTGTCTGTTGAATTGATTATGTGTTTTTCCCTTTAGTAAATATGAAATACTACCACAGCAAATTATTTTTGGATATTAAACAAATCTTGCCTTTCTGAAATTAGTTGCACTTGGTCATGTGGTATAATACTTTTTATATGTCACTGCTTCATGTTTTTTTAAATTTTATTTTATTTGAAAGAGTTGCAGAGGGAGGTAGAGCGAGCAAGAGAGAGAGAGAGAGAGAGAGAGAGAGAGAGGTCTTCCATATGCTGGTTCACTCCCCAAATGACCGCAATAGCCAGAGCTGTGCTAATCTGAAGCCAGGAGCCAGGAGCCTCTTTCGGGTCTCCCACGTGGGTGTAGGGCCCAAGGACTTAGGCCATCTACTACTGCTTTCCCATGCCACAACGAGAGCGGGATCAGAAGTGGAGCAGTCAGGACTCGAACCAGTGCCCATATGGGATGGTAGTGCTACAGGCCGATGCTTTAACCTGCTGTGCCACAGTTCCGGCCCCACTGCTTCATTTTGATAGTGTTTTTTTGAAGCTTTCTGTGCCTTTATGCATAAGGGCTAATGTTATGCAGTTTTCTTTTTCTGTGATGTCTTTGGTTTGGGTTTCAGGATGATATTCACTTCAAAGAATAAGATTGGAAGAGTCCCCCCCTCTTCTATTTTTTGCAGGAGTTTGATTTCAATTGTTTCTTAAAACATTTGATGTAATTCACTAATGAAGCCTTGTAGACTTGAAGTTTTCTTTTTGGGGATATTTTTAGCTGCAAGTTTAATTTCATTAATGGTTATAGGGTTATTTGGATTATGTATTTCTTTTTGACCTTTGGTAGTTTATATCTTTTACAGATTTGTTCATTTTATGTAAGTTGTTCAAATTTTTTAAAAAAGATTTTAATTGAAATTCAGAGTTGGGGGAGGGAAGGTGAGGGGGAGAGATCGATCGATCGATCGATCGATCTTCTATCTGCTGGTTCTCTCTCCAAATGGCCACAAGTGCCCGAGTTGGGCTGGTCCAAAGCCAGGAGCCAGGAGCTTCTTCTGGGTCTCCCATGTGGGTGCAGGGGCCCAAGTACTTCACCTGCTATACCACAAAGCCAGGCCCAAGTTGTTCAGATTTAACAGCATATGCTGTCTTGCTATCCTCTTATCCAAAGAATCTGTAGTAACGTCACCTTTATCATTTATGACATTAATGATTTGTGGATTTTATCCCTTTTTCCTCATCAGTCTGCCTAAAGGTTTATCAATTTTACTGTTGCTTCTAAAGAACCCCTTTTTCTTTAATTTTTTTTCTGTTTCATTGACACTGAGATTTCTTTCTTTTTTCTATTTTCCTTGCATTTAATTGTTTTTATTCTTCTAGATTTTTAAGGGAGGAGCTAAGGTTATTGGTTTGAGACCTTTCTTTTCAATTTTAGAATGTGATTGAACAACCATTTGGTAGGAAGTTTAGAATGGATGTATGTCCAGATGGCTCTAAAAATATACTTTGGACTGAGTGACTTAAAAACAATAGGAATTTATTTTTTTTACAGTTCTAGATTAATGATGTCCTCATAAAAAATGTTTGGCAGAGTTCTGTCCTGTTCAATATTTGTAATATTTGAAAATATTGGAGTTAGTTGTTCTTTAAATGTCTTGTAGAATTCGGAAGTAAAGCCATCAGTTTCTGGACTTTCCCTTCATGGAAGACTTAATTACTGCTTCAATCTCATTGCCTGGTATGTTTAGATTTTCTATACCTTCTTGATTTAATCCTGGATATTTATATATCCAGGAGTTAATATGTTTCCTAGAGGTTTTTCAGTTTGTTAGCATATAGTTTTTCATGGTAGTTTTTCATGATCCTGTATATTTCAGTGGTGTCCATTATAATGTATTTTAAATCTCTGATTTTGTTTATAATGTAATATAATGCTTGTTTCTTCTCTTTTTGTTCTTTATTATTCTAGCTAAAGGTTTGTCTTTTGTTTCTCTTCTCAAAAAATGTTTTTTTTGTTTTGCTCATTTTTTGTAATGTTTTACATTTTGATTTCATCTGTTTCTTATTCTGAACCTTATTGCTTGTCACTTGCTTCCTATTTGGGTTTTTTTTTAAGCTTTTGATATGTATATTTTTAGATTGTATATTTGAGATTTCTTTTTTCAATGTAAGCATTTAATACTATAGACTTCCATCTTAATACTGCTTTTGCTGTATCCCACAGGTTTTGATATCTCATGTTTTTATTTTTATTTAATTCAAGACAGCTTTGATTTCCTATTTAATTTCTTCAATAATCCATTGGTCATTCAGTAGCATGTTGTTTAATTTCCATGAACTTCTGAATGTTCTGTTCTTCTTGTTGTTGAGTTCTGGTTTTATTCCTTTGTGATGTGGGAACATACATGGTGTGATATCAGTCTTTTCAAAGTTTACTGACACTGATATTGTGGCCTAATATATGGTCTATCCTAGAAAATTTCCCATGTACTGATGAGGAGAATGTGTATTCTGTAGCCTTTAGGTGGTATGTCCTGTCAGTGTGTGTTGTATCCATTTGCTCAATAGTATGATTCAACTCCAATATGTCTTTGTTGTTTTTTTTTTGGTCTGGATGTCTTGTCCATTGATGAGAGAGTATTGATGTCATATACTCTTTTTTTGTTTTTTTTTGTTTTTTTTTAAATGTTTTTATTTTTTATTTCATAAATGTGAATTTACAAAGTGCAACTTTTGTATTGTTGTGGCTTCCCCCCCCCAACCTCCCTCACTCCCGCAGCCCTCCCCTCTCCCTCTCCCATCTCACCCTTTATTGAGTTTCATTTTCAATTGCCTTCATATACTGAAGATCAACTTAGTATATACTAAGCAAAGATTTCAACAGGCTGCATTCACACAACCGCACAAGGTATAGGGTATTGTTCGACTAGTAGTGTTTTTAAGTTTCATAGTAAAACACATTAAGGACAGAGATCCTATGTGGGGAGCATGTACCCAGTGACTCCCGTTGTTGATTTAACAACTGGCACTCTTATTTATGACGTCAGCAATCACCCGAGACTCTTGCTATGAGCTGTCTAAGCTATGGAAGTCCCTTGAGTTCACTGACTCTGAACTTGTTTAGTCAAGGTCGTGTCACAGTGGAGGTTCCTTCCTCCCTTCAGAGAAAGGCGCCTCTCTCCTTGATGGCCTGTTCCTTCTGCTGGGCTCTTGTTCACCAGGGTCTTTCATTTAGATTGTTTTTTGCCATCATGTCATGGCTTTCCATGCCTGTGAGACTCTCATGGACCTTTTAGCCAGATCCAAATGTCCCAAGGGTTGATTCTGAGGCAGGAGTGCTGTTTTGGGCATTTGCCATTCTATGAGTCTGCTGTGTGTCCTGCTTCCCCCGCAGGATCATTCTCTCCCTTTTAATTCTACCCTTCATTATTTGCTTACACTGGTCTTATTTGTGAAATCTCTTCAACACATACCCTATCTTTTTGATCGGTTGTGTATTTATACTTATCACTTTACCAAGTGCGCTGGCATTGGTACCTGCCTCCTTGGTAAGATTGATTTGAAATAACAGAAAAGTGATATATGTTAAACATAGGAGTGGGAATATGAGAGGGAGGAGATATATAGGTTGGCACATGCTCACTTGGACTTACCTCCAATGGTGGAACTAGAAATGTGCCAGGGGATTTCAAATCAATCTTTCCAAGGAGTCATATACTCTTACTATGTTGAATTCTACCTCTTCCTTTAGATCTAGTAGTCTTTCTTTATGTATCCTGATAGTCTTGTATTGAGTGTGTTTATATTTATGATCTGTTTCTTGCTGAATCCATTATTTTATCAATATATAATGTCTTTGTCTCATTTTACAGTTTTTAATTTAAGGTCTGCTTTATCTGATATGAGTATAGCTACTCCTGCTTGTTTTTTATTTCCATTTGCATGGTATATGTTTTATCATCCCTTTATTTTCAGTCAATGTATATCTTTATTTTGAAGGGCATTCCTTGTAGACAACATATAATAGGATCTTGATTATCTATTCATCTTAGGCTGGGTAATTTACTCTATTTACATTCAAGGTTATTATTAATAGACAAGGACTAACACTTGTCATTTTGTTGACTGGTTACTGATTATGCCTATTCTATTTGTGAATCTGGTAGTACCCTGCGTTTTCTTGCTGTTTACTTGTAATTTAGGACTTCCTTCATAATTTCTCATAAGGCTGGCCTGGTGGTGGTGAATTCTCAGTTTTTTCCTTATCTGGGGGAATACCTTATTTCTCCTTCACTTTTAAAGAATAGCTTCACTGGATATAATATTCTTTGTTGGAGCTTCTTTTTTTCATCTTTTAAGACCTTAAATATTTCATTCTGTTCTCCTCTGGCCTGTGGGGTTTCCTCTGAGAAGTCTGATGTTAATCTAATTAGTTTCCCTTAATATGTAACTTGATGCTTTTCTCTTACTGTCTCTAGGATTCTCTCCTTGTCCTTAACTTTTTTCTTTTTTTATTATTTTTTTAGTTTCTTTTTTTTAATTTTTTATTTCATAAATGTGAATTTACAAAGTGCAACTTTTGTATTGTTGTGGCTTCCCCCCCCCAACCTCCCTCACTCCCGCAGCCCTCCCCTCTCCCTCTCCCATCTCACCCTTTATTGAGTTTCATTTTCAATTGCCTTCATATACTGAAGATCAACTTAGTATATACTAAGCAAAGATTTCAACAGGCTGCATTCACACAACCGCACAAGGTATAGGGTATTGTTCGACTAGTAGTGTTTTTAAGTTTCATAGTAAAACACATTAAGGACAGAGATCCTACGTGGGGAGCATGTACCCAGTGACTCCCGTTGTTGATCTAACAACTGGCACTCTTATTTGTGATGTCAGCAATCACCCGAGACTCTTGCTATGAGCTGTCTAGGCTATGGAAGTCCCTTGAGTTCACCGACTCTGAACTTGTTTAGTCAAGGTCGTGTCATAGTGGAGGTTCCTTCCTCCCTTCAGAGAAAGGCGCCTCTCTCCTTGATGGCCTGTTCCTTCTGCTGGGCTCTTGTTCACCAGGGTCTTTCATTTAGATTGTTTTTTGCCATCATGTCATGGCTTTCCATGCCTGTGAGACTCTCATGGACCTTTTAGCCAGATCCGAATGTCCCAAGGGTTGATTCTGAGGCAGGAGTGCTGTTTTGGGCATTTGCCATTCTATGAGTCTGCTGTGTGTCCTGCTTCCCCCACAGGATCATTTTCTCCCTTTTAATTCTACCCTTCATTATTTGCTTACACTGGTCTTATTTGTGAAATCTCTTCAACACATACCCTATCTTTTTGATCGGTTGTGTATTTATACTTATCACTTTACCAAGTGTGCTGGCATTGATACCTGCCTCCTTGGTAAAATTGATTTGAAATCCCCTGGCACATTTCTAGTTCCACCATTGGAGGTAAGTCCGAGTGAACATGCGCCAACCTATGTATCTCCTCCCTCTATTATTCCCACTCCTATGTTTAACATAGATCACTTTTCTGTTAATTTTAAACGCCTAAGAGTGATTGTGCATTGATTAGAGTTCAACCAGTGGTCTTATGTAGAACAAACAGAGCAACAACAACAACCACAACAACAAAAATACTAAAAGGAATAAAAGAGTAAGTTGTTCCTCAACAGTCCAGACAAGGGCTGATCCTGTCATTGTCTGTCATAGTGTCCATTTCACTTCAATGGATATCATTTTAGATGCTCGTTTAGTTGCCATCGATCAGGGAGAACGAATGATATTTGTCCCTTTTGGACTGGCTTATTTCACTCAGCATGATGTTTTCCAGATTCCTCCATCTTGTTGCAAATTACCGGGTTTCATTGTTTTGATTGCCGTATAGTGTTCCATAGAGTACATATTCCATAGTTTCTTTATCCAGTCATCCATTGATGGACATTTAGGTTGATTCCATGTCTTAGCTATTGTGAATTGAGCTGCAACAAATATCGAGGTGCAAATGGCTCTTTTTTTCTCCCCTTTAATTCCACTTGGGTAAATTCCAAGGAGTGGGATGGCTTGGTCCTGTAGTAGTGCTATATTCAGGTTTCTGAGGACTCTCCACACTGTCTTCCATAGTGGCTTTACCAGTTTGCATTCCCACCAACAGTGGATTAGTGTCCCTTTTTCCCCACATCCTCTCCAGCATCTGTTGTGGGTTGATTTCTGTATGTAAGCCAATCTAACTGGGGTGAGGTGAAACCTCATTGTGGTTTTGATCTACATTTCCCTGATGGCTAGGGATCCTGAGCGTTTTTTCATGTGTCTGTTGGCCATTTGGATTTCCTCTTTTTAAAAATGTCTGTTAAGGTCCTTGGCCCATTTTTTATTGGGTTGTTTGTTTTGATTCTGTGGTGTTTTTTGATCATTTTGTAGACTCTAGCTGTTAATCCTTTATCTGTTGTGTAATTTGCAAATAACGTCTCCCATTCTGTTGGTTGCCTCTTCACTTTCCTGACTGTTTCCTTTGCTGTAAAGAAACTCTTCAATTTGAGGTAATCCCATTTGTTTATTTTATCTCTGATTACCCGTGCCTCTGGGGTCTTCTCCAGGAATTCTTCACCTGTTCCAATATCTTGAACGGTTTCCCCTATGCTCTCAATTAGTTTCATGGTATTGTGGCGCATTTCTAGTTCTTTGATCCATGTTGAGTGGATTTTTGTATAAGGTGTAAGATAGGGGTCTTGCTTCATACTTCAACATGTGGACATCCAGTTTTCCCAGTACCATTTGTTGAAGAGGCTGTCCTTGTTCCAGGGGTTGGTTTTAGGTCCTTTGTCGAATATGAGTTGGTTATAGATGTTTGGATTGATCTCCGGTGTTTCTATTCTGTTCCATTGGTCTATCCATCTGTTTTTGTACCAGGACCAGGCTGTTTTGATTATAACTGCCCTGTAGTATGTCTTGAAGTCTGGAATTGTGATGCCTCCGGCTTGTCCTTAACTTTTGATGATTTCAGTGCAATATGCATTGGAGATCCTTTTTGGTTGAGTCTGCTTGGGGTCCTTTGAACTTCCTGTATCTGAATTTCTATGTCTCTTTCAAGACCTGGAAGTTTCCAACTGTTGTTTCATTTACCAGGTTCTCATGCCCTTTCCTTCTCTTCTTCAGGAATCCCTATATTAATTATATTTTCCTTTGATGATATCCAGTACTTCACATAGGATTTTTCATTATATTATCCTTATTTTTGTCTGATTGTGTTATTTCAAAAGTCTTGTCTCCAGGTCACAAATTCTTTCTCTACTTGGTCTATTCTACTGCTGAAGCTCTCAATCATATCATTATTTCACTAATTGAATTTTTCATCTTTAAAATTCCTATTTGATTTCTCTTAATGTTTTCTATTACCTTAGTGAATTTTTCATTCATATGTCCCATTGACTTTCCCATTTTTTTATGATTTTTAAATTTTTTTTCATTTATTAAACTTTTATTTAATGAATATAAATTTCCAAAGTACAGCTTATGGGTTACAATGGCTTCCCCCCTCCCATAACTTCCCTCCCACCCTCAACCCTCCCTTTTCCGCTCCCTCTCCCCTTCCATTCACATAAAGATCCATTTTCAATTCTCTTTATATACAAAAGATCAGTTTAGTATATATTAGGTAAAGATTTCAACAGTTTGCCCCATATAGCAACATAAAGTGAAAAAACTACCATTGGAGTACTAATTATAGCATTAAATAACAGTGTACAGCACATTAAAGACAGAGATCCTACATAATATTTTTTAAAATTAATTAATTTGCTATGCCATTTCCAATTTAACACTAGGTTTTTTTTTTTTCATTTCCAATTATCTTTATATACAGAAGATCGATTCAGTATATAATTAGTAAAGACCTCATCAGTTTGTACCCACACAGAAACACAAAGTGTAAAAATACTGTTTCAATACTAGTTATAGCATCACTGCACATTAGACAACACATTAAGGACAGATCCCACACAAGATGTAAGTACACAGTGACTCCTGTTGTTGACTTAACAATTTGACACTCCTGTTCATGGCGTCAGTGATCTCCCTAGGCTCTAGTCAGGAGTTGCCAGGGCTATGGAAGCCTTTAGAGTTCGCTGACTTTGATCTTATTCCGATAGGGTCATAGTCAAAGTGGAAGTTCTCTCCTCCCTTCGAAGAAAGGTACCTGCTTCTTTGATGGCCCCGTTCTTTCCACTGGGATCTCACTCACAGAGATCTTTCATTTAGGTCTTTTTTTTTTCCATGATATCTTGGCTTTCCATGCCTACTATACTCTCATGGGCTCTTCAGCCAGATCCGAATGCCTTGAGGGCTGATTCTGAGGCCAGAGTGTTGTTTAGGACATCTGCCATTCTATGAGTCTGCTGTGTATCCCGCTTCCCATGTTGGATCTTTCTCTCCCTTTTTGATTCTATCAGTTAGTATTAGCAGACACTTGTCTTGTTTGTGTGATCACTTTGCTCTTAGACCTATCAGAGCCAGCAATTGTGAGCTGAAATTGATCACTTGGGCTAGTGAGATGGCATTGGTACATGCCACCTTGATGGGATTGTGTTGGAATCCCCTGGCACATTTCTAACTCCACCATTTGGGGCAAGTCTGATTGAGCATGTCCCAAATTGTAGATCTCCTCCCTCTCTTTTTCCACTCTTAAATTTAACAGGGATCACTTTTCAGTTAAAATTTGAACACCTAAGAATAATTGTGTGTTAATTACAGAGTTCAACCACTAGTACTAGAACAACAAAAAAAACAACAACAACAAATACTAAAAAGGATAAAGTATTACATTGTACATCTAGAGTCAGGACAAGAGCTGATCAGTTCATTGTTTCTTATAGTGTCCATTTCACTTAGCAGGTGTCCCCTTTGGTGCTCGGTTGTCACCGATCAGGGAAAACAAATGATATTTGTCTCTTTGGTACTGGCTTAATTCACTCAGCATGATGTTTTCCAGATTGCTCCATCTTGTTGCAAATTACCGGGTTTCATTGTTTCTTACTGCTGTATAGTATTCTATGGAGTACATGTCCCATAATTTCTTTATCCAGTCTACTGTTGATGGGCATTTGGGTTGGTTCCAGGTCTTAGCTATTGTGAATTGAGCTGCAATAAACATTAATGTGCAGATGGCTTTTTTATTTGCCAAATTAATTTCCTTTGGGTAAATTCCAAGGAGTGGGATGGCTGGGTTGTATGGTAGGGTTATGTTCAGGTTTCTAAGGAATCTCCAGACAGACTTCCATAGTGGCTGAACCAGTTTGCATTCCCACCAACAGTGGGTTAGTGTCTCTTTTCCCCCACATCCTCTCAAGCATCTGTTGTTGGTAGATTTCTGAATGTGAGCCATTCTCACCGGGGTGAGATGGAACCTCATTGTGGTTTTGATTTGCATTTCTCTGATTGCTAGTGATCTTGAACATTTTTTCATGTGTCTGTTGGCCATTTGGATTTCCCCTTTCAAAAAATGTCTATTGAGGTCCTTGGCCCATCTCTTAAGTGGGTTGTTTGTTTTGTTGTTGTGGAGTTTCTTGATTTCTTTGTAGATTCTGGTAATCAATCCTTTATCTGTAGTATAGTTTGCAAATATTTTTTCCCATTCTTTTGGTTGCCTCTTCACTTTCCTGACTGTTTCTTTTGAAGTACAGAAACTTCTCAATTTGATGCAATCCCAAATGTTAATTTTGGTTTTGACTGCCTGTGCTGCTGGAGTATTTTCCAGGAAGTCTTTGCCTGTGCCTATATCTTGCAGGGTTTCTCCAATGCTCTCTAATAATTTGATGGTTTCGGGTTGTAGATTTAAGTCTTTAATCCATGTTGAGTGAATTTTTGTGTAAAGTGAAATGTAGGGGTCTTGCTTCAAGCTTCTGCATGTGGAAATCCAATTGTCCCAGCACCATTTATTGAATAGGCTGTCCTTATTCCAGGGATTAGATTTGGATCTTTGGTCAAATATTAGTTGGCTGTAGGTGTTTGGATTGATTTCTGGTGATTCTATTCTGTTCCATTGGTCTATCCATCTGTTTCTGTACCAGTACCATGCTGTTTTGATAACAACTGCCCTGTAGTATGTCCTGAAATCAGGTTTTGTGATGCCTCCAGCTTTGTTTTTGTTGTACAGGATTGCTTTGGCTATTCTAGTTCTCCTGTGTCTCCATATGAATTTCAGCATCATTTTTTCCAGATCTGAGAAGAAGGTCTTCGGGATCTTGATGGGTATTGCATTGAATGTATAAATTGCTTTTGGGAGAATAGACATTTTGATGATATTGATTCTTCCAATCCATGAGCATGGAGGATTTCTCCATTTTTTGGTATCCTCTTCTATTTCTTTCTTTAAGGTTTTGTAGTTTTCATCGTAGAGATCTTTAACGTCCTTGGTTAAGTTTATTCCAAGGTATTTGTTTGTTTTTGTAGCTATTGTGAATGGCATTGATCTTACAAGTTCTTCCTCAGCTGTGGCATTGCCTGTGTATACAAAGGCTGTTGATTTTTTTGCATTGATTTTATATCCTGCTACTTTGCCAAACTCTTCGATGAGTTCCAGTAGTCTCTTAGTAGAGTTCTTTGGGTCCCCTAAATAAAGAAACATATCATCTGCAAAGAGGGATAGTTTGAGTTCATCCTTCCCAATTTGTATCCCTTTAATTTCTTTTTCTTGCCTAATAGCTCTGGCCAAAACTTCCAGAAATATATTGAATAGCAGTGGTGAGAGTGGGCATCCCTGTCTGGTACCAGATTTCAGTGGAAATGCTTCCAACTTTTCCCCATTCAATAGGATGTTGGCAGTGGGTTTTTCATGTATTGCTTTGATTGTATTGAGGAATGATCCTTCCATACCCAGTTTGCTTAGAGTTTTCATCATGAAAGGGTGTTGTATATTATCAAATGCTTTCTCTGCGTCTATTGAGAGAATCATATGGTTTTTCTTCTGCAGTCTGTTAATGTAGTGTATTACGTTGATTGTTTTGCGAATGTTGAACCATCCCTGCATACCAGGGATAAATCCCACTTGGTCTGGGTGGATGATGTTTCTGATGTGTTGTTGCATTCTATTGGCCAGAATTTTATTGAGTATTTTTGCATCTATGTTCATCAGGGATACTGGTCTGTAATTCTCTTTCAATGTTGCATCTTTTTCTGGCTTAGGAATTAAGGTGATGGTGGCTTCATAGAAGGAATTTGGGAGGATTCCCTCTTTTTCGATTGCTCTGAATAGTTTGAGAAGAATTGGAGTTAGTTCTTCTCTAAATGTCTGGTAGAACTCAGCAGTGAATCCATCTGGCCCTGGGCTTTTCTTTGTTGGGAGGGCCTTTATTACTGTTTCAATTTCTGTGTCATTTATGGGTCTGTTTAGGTTTTCTATGTCTTCCTGGCTCAATTTAGGGAGGTTGTATGTGTCCAAGAATCTGTCCATTTCTGAAAGATTTCCCTGTTTGCTGGCATACAAGTCCTTGTAGTAATTTCTGATGATTCTTTTTATTTCTGTGGCATCTGTTGTTACGTTTCCCTTTTCATCTCTGATCCTATTGATTTGGGTCTTTTCTCTTCTTTTTTTAGTTAGTTGGGCCAATGGGGTGTCAATTTTGTTTATTTTTTCAAAAAACCAGCTCCTCGTTTGGCTGATTTTTTGTAATTTTTTTTATTCAATCCTGTTGATTTCTTCTTTGATTTTAATTATTTCTCTTCTCCTACTGGGTTTGGGTTTGGTTTGCTGCAGATTTTCTAGATCCTTGAGATGACTTGAAAGCTCATCTATTTGGTGCCTTTCCAAATTCTTGATGTAGGCACCTATTGATATAAACTTTCCTCTTAACACTGCTGTTGCTGTATCCCATAGGTTTTGGTATTTTGTGCTGTTATTCTCATTTACTTCCAGAAAATTTTTGATTTCTCTTTTAATTTCTTCTATGACCCATCGTTCATTCAGGAGCATGTTGTTCAATCTCCATGTGTTTGCACGTGCTCTGGGGATTCCCGAGTTGCTAATTTCCAATTTCATTCCTTTGTGGTCTGAGAAGCTGCATGATATGATTCCAATTCTTTTGAATTTGCTGAGACTTGCTTTATGGCCTAGTATGTGGTCAATCCTAGAGAAGGTTCCATGTACTGCTGAGAAGAATGTAAAGTCCTTAGATGTAGGATGAAATGTTCTGTAGATATCTGTTAGGTCCATTTGAGCTATAGTTTCATTTAAATCTACTGTCTCCTTGTTGATCTTCTGTCCTGTTGATCTGTCTATCTCTGAGAGTGGAGTATTTAAGTCCCCAAGTACTATTGTACTGGGATCTAAGTCTCCCTTTAAGTCCCTTAACAAGTCTTTTAAATAAGCTGGTGCCCTGTAATTAGGTGCATATACATTGATAATCGTTATATCTTCCTGTTGAATGGATCCCTTAATCATTAAATAATGCCCCTCTTTGTCTCTCCTAACAGTTTTTGTGGTAAAGTTTATGCTGTCCGATATTAAGATGGCTACGCCCGCTCTTTTTTCATTTCTGTTGGCATGGTATATCTTTTTCCAGCCTGTCACATTCAGTCTGTATGGATCATTGTTGGAAAGATGAGTTTCTTGTAAGCAGCAAAAAGATGGGTTTTGTTCCTTAACCCAATCAGCCAATCGGTGTCTTTTAACTGGACAGTTCAAGCCATTAACATTCAATGTGACTATTGAGAAGGAGTAACTTTGCCCTGCCATTTGCCAAAGATATTTTCTAATATATGGTTTGAGATTCCTGTGATCTTTTGCTGTGAGGTTTCCTTCCTTTACCTTCTTTCATATTGGTGACCGTGTTTCTGGTTTTCTGTATGTAACACATCTTTAAGCATCTTTTGCAGGGCTGGACGAGTGGCGACAAATTCTTTCAATTTCTGTTTGCTGTGAAAGGTCTTTATTTCACCTTCATTCACAAAAGAGAGCTTTGCAGGATATAATATTCTAGGCTGGCAGTTTTTCTCTCTTAGTACCTGGGCTATATCTCGCCATTCTCTCCTAGCTTGTAGGGTTTCTGAAGAGAAGTCAGCTGTGAGTCTAATTGGAGATCCTCTAAGAGTAATCTGACATTTCTCTCTTGCACATTTTAGGATCTTTTCTTTATGTTTCACTGTGGTGAGTTTGATTACGACATGTCGTGGTGAGGATCTCTTTTGGTCATGTTTATTAGGGGTTCTATGAGCTTCCTGTACTAGGATGTCTCTGTCCTTCTCCAAACCTGGGAAATTTTCTGCTAGTATCTCACTGAAAATGCCTTCTAATCCTTTCTCCCTCTCCATGCCTTCAGGTACTCCTAGAACCCTTATGTTGGGTTTTTTAATAGTATCCTGTAGATTCCTGACAGTATTTTTTAGATTTCTGATTTCTTCTTCTTTTCTTTGGTTTGCCTGTTTCCTTTCCTGTTCTCTGTCTTCTAATTCCGATATTCTCTCTTCTGCTTCACCCATTCTGTTTTTGAGGCTTTCTAATGTGTTTGTCATTTGATCTATTGAATTCTTCATTTCATTATGGTTTTTTGTCACTATCACAGTTTCATGTTCTACTAGTTGTTTCATTTCATTTTGATTCCTCCTTAATATTTCATTTTCACGAGAGAGATTTTCTATCTTGTCCATTAAGGATTTCTGTAGTTCAAGAATTTGTTTTTGAGAACTTCTTAATGTTCTTATCAGTTTTTTGAGATCCACTTCTTGCATTTCCTCTATCTCTTCATCTTCATATTCTTGGATTGGGATGTCTTGTTTATTTGGGGGCATCATAGTGTCTTCCTTGCTCTTGTTACCTCGGTTTTTGCGTTTGTTGTTTGGCATGTTGGAGATAATTTATGTTTGTTTGTTTGTTTGTTTTTTGCTGTGGTGATTTTTTCTCGTTATACTATGCCTCTAAGTGAGCTGTCTGCTTTGATGGATCCTTAGAGGCTGTGATGGGTGTGGCCAGAGAGCTCTGCTTGATTCTTCAGGTTTAAGGCTGTGCAAAAGTGACTCACCTTGCTCCTTGCTGGATCTCTCTCTCTCTCTCTCTCTCTCTCTCTCTCTCTCTCTCTCTTTTTTGACTCAGTTGGGAAGTAATTCCGAATGGCTGAGTGGAATTGAGGGTAGTTGAAATCTGGCCTCTGTGAGTATTCTTTTGAACTACCCCTGGGACCACACACAGAGTTTATGCAGCCCTCAATGTGTTCTCCAGTTTCACCTTAGACCCAAAGTTACTTAGTTTGTGTACTCATTGCCGCTTTACATATGTAAAATGGTGCCTGCTCTTTGTTTTGCTCAAGTGGAGGGAGGGGCCTCTGCCTTTCCCCACTAATGTCTCGCGTTTCTGAGGCTTTTGTCTTACCTCCCGTTGGTTCCCACGCTGGGGAGATTCTGCGGCTCGTCTCCTGCGGTTGGGTTTCCACGCGGTGGGCTCCTTGTAGGTCCTCTGTGTCACATCCACTAGATCTGGAAGCGTTTCCTCTGCAGTTTTTTTCTTGAATCTTTTCCTGAGGCTACAGTAATTCCACTGTTATGGAACCTTATTTTCCAGACTATCGGTGCACATCCTCACTATCCACCATCTTGGCTCCACCCCGACTTTCCCATTTTTTAAAGCTGTCTATATGGATGCTACCTTGCTTCTTGTTGTTTCCTGTGTCTCTACATTGATGTCTGCATATCTGGTGAAATGAGCCCTTCTTTGGGGTAGGTTTGGCTTAGATGGAATGCAGGGTATCCTTTGGGTTTTCACTTTGGGTTTGGTTATGGGTGAGCCCAGATGTTATACCTCTGAGTGCTTTATTTCACTTTAATCCATGTTGGTTGTGTCTATAATTGACACAGTGGTCTATTCTGCTGCAGTTTGTCAGGACTGAATTTGTGGTTTGAGGTGACTACGGACGTCCTAGAGTGTACCTTCATTCTCCAGAGCGTTCAGTGCCAGCTACACTGGTGATTCTGATAGCCAGTGCCCTGTTCTTGATGCTAAAGGGATACAATGGAGGCTGTCCTCTTGTCCTAATGGCAGGACAGAGTTATGCTGGGTCCTGTGGCCCCAGTTTCTGGGGTTCCAAGACTGTAATGTGGGTGAGTCCTTCTTCAGGTCCTTCTGAGAGAGTGCAGTTGGTTCTTGGGCTTATAACACTACCAGCCCTAGAGGGACTGGAAGATGTGAACTAAACTCTTCTCCACTCCTACAGGGTGACTACAAGGTATACAAGAGGTTTTGCACTGGGTCTAGAGAGGTGGAATGCAGGTAGGTTCTTCCTTATGGTAGATTCTTCCCTAGGTTCTTCCCTGGGTAGATTCCAGTATATTTGAGGAAAGTAATTCTGATTCTTACAGTCTTAGTGTTACAGGGTACAGTGGAGTAATTTTTCCTAGCACCCAGGGAAGTAAACAGGTGTGGGGATAGTGATAGTAGATAGGGCCCTCCAGGTACTGCAAATGAGTACAAATTAACCCAAAGATTATGATTGGAATATCAACAGGCATGGTTCCCCGAGGCATAGAAGAACCTGCCCCCAGTTCTCTCAAGGCATGCAAGGGTATTGCTGAGTTTTGTTCCTGGACATCCCAGCACTATGTGCTGGCAGGTATAGAGGGCACTTGCTCAGAATGGGTTCACCTTTTTTATGGGCTGCTGCTTATGTTAGCCTCATGAAGCTCAGGGGAATCCCCCTCAATAACCAACTTGTGTCCCAAACTCCCACAGTTGCAGGATTCAAGGGTTCTACTTTCTGCCCCATTAGTTTACCCTGACCCTGTGGTTGCTTATAGTAGCAGCAAACTGGAGATCATCTGTGTGACTCTATTGTCTGGTACACCGTGAAGTAAGGGAGTATAGAGAGGCAATATGGCTTCATTCTCAGCGTCAAGTAGTTGCTCAGACCCCAGTCAACTACTCAGGCTGGTGTTTTTAAAGTCAGTAGGGTGCTATGAAATTCTCCCTCAGCTCCGTGGTGGCAGTGATGCCTGGCAATATCTTCCGACCTTGACTTGGGAAGATGGTGACTCCTGGCAGCTGCCTGTTCCCAATGACCGACTACAACAATGTATCTGTTCTCTTTCCTCACTGTCCCATGGAGTCTCTGTTCTGTTGTGTCACTTGTCCACTGAAAATTTCTTCAGTCCCCTGGAAACACTATCCTTCCTTTCTTTTTCTAGTATCCTTCTGCAGCTGAGTTAAGTGTAGCTTCTCACTATTTAGCCATCTTGTATCTCCTCTCTATGGAAGCTTTACATGTATTTCTTCTCAGTTCTTACAAATGTTATTCTGTATATGTTTTTATGTACAACTATTCATTAGTAATACATGCTACTTCTCATTTTTTGCTTGCTCTATCTTGCCAGTGTTTGTTTTCCTTTAATTACCCACTAAAATTATTTACTTTATTATTCATCCTCTTGCCCTGCTTCCTATTCATTGTATTACTTCTTATTTTATTCAAATTTATTGTTTTCATAATGCTTTAATAAATACATTTAGGTCACTGATTTTTGTCTTTCATATTATAATATAAAGATAATTATTTCTTTTTTTAAAAAGAATTTATTTATTTGAAAGGCAGAGTTACAGAATAAAAGAGACAGAGTGAGAGAGATCTTCCATTTGCTGGTTCACTCCCCAAATTACCACAATAGTCAGAACTGGGCCAGGCCAAATCTAGGAGCCAGGAAATCCATCTGGATTTCCCACATGGGTGGCAGGGATCCAAGTACTTGGGCTGTTCTCTATTGCTTTCCCAGGCACATAGCAGGGAGGAGATTGGGAAGTAGAGCCACCGGGACTCAAACCAGTGCTCAGATAGCATGCAAGCAGTACAAATGGTGGCTTAACTCAACTGTCTCACACCACCAGCCCAGTTATTGACTTCATTTTGCATTGTGTTTTACATCAAATTGTATTTGAAAACTGTTAATATTCATTATTGTTCAACTCAATAAATATTTGAGTTATTTTATTTACAAATTTTAAAAATTGTTTCATTGTATCTGAGATTATAGGTGTTTTTCAGGCAAATTGTTGTTTTTTATAATTGTTGAATTTTGAGCACATAATTTTAGTTCTTTGATAAGGATTCAAAAAATTCATTAGGTTGACTTTACAGCTTATTAAATAGTCAATTTTTATAAAATCCTATGTGATTTTGGAAGAATATGTTTCCTTTAATTACCTGATATAGGGTTCTCTATATCAGGTAATTAAAGGATTTCCTGATTGGGTGTTTAAACTGTTCACAAAATTACAAGTATCTTAGCAGTTTTTTTTTTCTGCTTGATCTTTTATACATTGAGAGATCTATGCTAGAAAACTGAAAATGATTTTGTCAATTGCTCCTTGGAGTTTCATAAATTCCTTGTATGCTTGAAATGTACCCTTTAAATGCATTTGAATCTTCCTTCTGAATGAAATATTTATGACTATGTACTTACTCCTTTTAAGTGTTACTTAGAAATTTTCCTTTTGGCACACACACATATTTTTATTATATTTTCTGTATCATTAGACTTTCGATGAATCTTTTATAAACAATAGGTACTTTTGCTACTGTGAATTCTGATGATTTTTTAACTGACAAGTCTGAAGGATATGTTTTGTTAAAGTTTTTGTGTATGTTGTGTATATGTGCAGAGTGGAAGTGAAGAAAGAGCATCAGAGAATTACTTTCATCTTCTTTATGTGATAGCAAATAAGGTCATGATAATAACCTTTTACAATGTGAACTTACATAACTTATCAAAATATTTCTTATAAGTCTATCCATTTCCAAATGCTGAGCTAAGTACCAGTGTTATAAAATTGAATGATGTGTCAGAACTCTAGGAGATCCATGGCAGCAATAGCTGGGCCTGGGCCAAGCTGGAGCCAGGAGCTAGGAACTTCTTCCTGGTCTCACATTGGTGCAGGAATCCAAGCACTTAGGTAATCATCCACTGCTTCCTCGGGAGCATCAGCAGGAAGCTTGATTGGAAGTAGAACAAAGGGTTTCAAACTGGAGCTCATATGAGATACCAGCATTTCAGGCGGTGGCTTTACCCATTATGCTACAATGCCAGCCTCCCAAGTTATTTCCTAAATTAATAGAAGTACTAATTTATTGAACCATCATATGAGGACCCAGAAAACAGGAAGGCTAAGTCCATCAAGATCATAATGCTATTATAATAATCTACAAAAGTAGGTTCTGAATATAAGTAGGTTGACTGTAAAATTCGATTTCTTAATTACTATTCCCCATCACCAACTGCTATTGGGAGACATCAAGTTATTAAAGCATAGCTTAGTCAGATAGTTCCAGCACTTAAATTATGATTTGAATACTTGTATTTATTGTATGTATTTAAAAGGCAGAATGAGAGAGAGAGAAATGAAGGGAGGGAGGAAGGAAGAGAGAGAGAGGAAGGAAGAAAGGAAGGAAAAGAGAAAGGGAGGGATGAAGGGAGAAAGGGAGAGAGAGAGAGGAAGGAAGGGAGGGAGGAAGGAAAGGAAAGAGAGAGAGGAAGGAAGAAAGAGAGGAAGGAAGAAAGGAAGGAAAAGAAAGAGAAAGGGAGAGATGGAGGGAGAGAGAGAGAGGAAGGAAGGAAGAAAAGGAAGGAAGGAAAGAAGGAGAGGGGAGAGGGGGGAGAGGGGAGGGGCAGGGGAGGGGAGAGGAGAGAGAGAGACAGAGAGAGAGAGAGAGAGAGAGAAAAATAGAGGCATCTTCCATCCACTTGTAATCTCCCCAAATGCTTGCAAAAGTGAAATCACCAGGGCTATGCCAGGCTGAAAATGGGATCCCAAAACTCCATCTGGTTCTTCAGTATGGGTGGTATATACTCAAGTACTTTACACATCAACTGCTGCATCTCAGGGTTTACATTAGCTATATGCTTGGATTGGAAACAGAGGTCAAATATGATCCCTGGCACTCTGAAATGGCATTCTGGTGGTCCCAAGTGACTGCTTAACCACTCCACCACAATGCTCACCTCAAGTACTTGTATTTTTAGTTCTACTGTAGGGTTTATGTCCTGGAATGGAGATAAATGGATAATTTTGTAGCTATTAGGACGCTTCTGTCTCATCTGCTGGGTGAGGCCTAGAGAGAATGAGGCCTAGAACTCAGTGGTTATGTAATCTAGGAGTGTCACTTACTGTGCTTTCTCTCCAGACATCAAATTTTGTAAGTGATCTATTATGGTTTCATATTTCCAGTATTCTGCAGCAGCAAGAATACAAAACAAAAAGAAAATGGATACATAGATTATCACTATTATGGTATGCATACAAAGCAAGCAGATATTTCTTATTTTACTTTAGGATTTCTGTTGCCTCTAAGGTGAATCCTGGTTCCCCGATGTGGTGTCTGAGATTCTCAGTTTACCATCACACACTTAGAAGTACCCAGTTCCTCAAAATGGCTTTCCTAAATTCATATTACATAGACATTTTATCATTTTCAGACATCTAGGATATCATACATGCGTATTCCCTGCTTGTATCCATCCCTATATCCTCTGCCAACTCTGAGTGGTAAAGTACAGTTTTTTTTCAGTTTAGACTAAACACCATGGCAATGTTTCTCCCATATCCTGAGGCAGATGCAGTGTCTCTGTTATTGTGCTCCCACAACTCATGGTCCCTATCTTTAAAAAACAAAATTCACAATAATTATACATCTTTATAGGAAACAGTATAATATTTAAATGCCTGTGTAAAATGTGCTCTTACAAAAAGACAGTGGTCAGTATCTCCCCTTTTTTGACATCATTATGTGATGACACGTTTGGAGCTTCTTTTTTCTATTTGTTCATATAATACATACTAGGTTGTTCTGTACTATAGGTTCCCTACTGAATTGTGTAGAACTAGGAACGTATTCCTTGAATTAACCTCTCATTTGGTACTCAGTATCCAAACTCACCCTATCCCCTCCACCTCTCCTAGCCTCTAGTAATCACCATTCTGTGTTTCATATATTAAAGCACATGTTAGCATAATTAATAGAAGTTATGGAATTTTTATAACAAAAATTAAATGTGAGACATTTTAAAATAAAAGAATTTTTTTATTTTTATATAGTAAATATAAATTTCCAAAGTACAGTTTATGGATTGCAATGGCTTCCCCCACCAATAATTTCCCTCCCACTTGTGCCCCTCCCATCTCCCGTTCCCTCTCCCATTCCATTCACATCAAGATTCATTTTCAATTATCTTTATATATAGAAGATTGATTTAGTACATATTAAGTAAAGATTGCAACAGTTTGCATCCACACAGAAACACAAAGTGTAAAATATTGTTTCAGTACTAGTTATAGCATTACTTCACATTGGACAACATATTAAGGGCAGATCCCACAGGAGAAGTAAGCACACAGTGACTCCTGTTGTTGACTTAACAATTTGACACTCTTGTTATGGCGTCAGTAATCTCCCTAGGCTCTAGTCATGAGTTGCCAGGGCTATGGAAACCTTTAGAGTTCGCTGACTTTGATCTTATTCCAACAGGGTCATAGTCAAAGTGGAAGTTCTCTCCTTCCTTCAGAAAAGGTACCTCCTTCTTTGATGGCCCCGTTCTTTCCACTGGGATCTCACTCACAGAGATCTTTCATTTAGGTCTTCATTTTTTTTTTTTTCTGAGTGTCTTAGCTTTCCATGCCTAAAATACTTTCATGGGCTCTTCAGCCACATCAGAATGCCTTAAGGGCTGATTCTGAGGCCAGAGTGCTGTTCAGGACATCTGCCATTCTGAGTCTGCTGTGTATCCCGCTTCCCATGTTGGATTATTCTCTCCCTTTTTGATTCTATCAGTTAGTATTAGCAGACACTAGTCTTGTTCGTATGATCCCTTTGACTCTTAGACCTATCAGTGTGCTCAATTGTGAACTGAAATTGATCACTTGGGCTAGTGAGATGGCATTGGTATGCGCCACTTTGATGGGATTGTATTGGAATCCCCTGGCACGTTTCTAACTCCACCATTTGGGCAAGTCAGATTGAGCATGTCCCAAATTATACATCTCCTCCCTCTTTTTCCCACTCTTATATTTAACAGGGATCAATTTTCAGTTAAAATTTGAACACCTAAGAATAATTGTGTGTTAATTACAGAGTTTAACCAATAGTACTAGAAAAAAAAAGCAAAAATACTAAATATAAATATTACATTGTACATCTAGAGTCAGGACAAGAGCTGATCAAGTCACTGTTCCTCATAGTGTCCATTTCACTTCCACAGGTTTCCCCTTTGGTGCTCACTTAGTTGTCGCCAATCAGGGAGAACATATGATATTTGTCCCTTTGCGACTGGCTTAATTCACTCAGCATATGTTTTCCAGATTCCTCCATCTTGTTGCAAATTACCGGGTTTTATTGTTTTTGACTGCTATATAGTATTCTATAGAGTACATGTCCCATAATTTCTTTATCCAGTCATCCATTGATGGGCATTTGGGTTGATTCGAGGTCTTAGCTATTGTGAATTGAGCTGCAATAAACATTAATGTGCAGACGGCTTTTTTGTTTGCCAATGTAATTTCCTTTGGGTAGATTCCAAAGAGTGGGATGGCTGGGTTGTATGGTAGGGTTATATTTAGGTTTCTGAGGAATCTCCAGACTGACTTCCTTAGTGGCTTAACCAGTTTGCATTCCCACCAACAGTGGGTTAGTGTCTCTTTTCCCCCACATCCTCTCAAGCATCTGTTGTTGGTAGATTTCTGAATGTGAGCCATTCTCACGGGGGTGAGGTGAAACCTCATTGTGGTTTTGATTTGCATTTCCCTGATTGCTAGTGATCTTGAACATTTTTTCATGTGTTTGTTGGCCATTTGGATTTCCTCTTTGGAAAGATGTCTATTGAGGTCCTTGGCCCATCTCTTAAGTGGGTTGTTTGTTTTGTTGTTGTGGACTTTCTTGATTTCTTTGTAGATTCTGGTTATCAACCCTTTATCTGTAGTATAGTTTTCAAATATTTTTTCCCATTCTGTTGGTTGCCTCTTCACTTTCCTGACTGTTTCTTTTGCAGTACAGAAACTTCTCAATTTGATGCAATCCCAATAGTTAATTTTGGCTTTGACTGCCTGCGCCTCCGGGGTCTTTTCTGGGAAGTCTTTGCCAGTGCCTATATCTTGCAGGGTTTCTCCAATTTTCTCGAATAATTTGATGGTGCCAGGTCATAGATTTAAGTCTTTAATCCATGTTGAGTGAATTTTTGTGTAAGGTGAAAGGTAGGGGTCTTGCTTCATGATTCTGCACGTGGAAATCCAGTTTTCCCAGCACCATTTATTGAATAGACTGTCCTTGTCCCAGGAATTGGTTTTAGATCCTTGATCAAATATAAGTTGGCTGTAGATGTTTGGATTGATTTCTGGTGTTTCTATTCTGTTCCATTGGTCTATCCATCTGTTTCTGTACCAGTACCATGCTCTTTTATTAACAACTGCCCTGTAGTATGTCCTGAAATCTGGTATTGTGATGCCTGTGGCTTTGTTTTTGTTGTACAAGATTGCTTTAGCTATTCGAGGTCTCCCCTGTCTCCATATGAATTTCAGCATCATTTTTTCCAGATCTGAGAAGAATGTATTTGGTATTTTGATTGGTATTGCATTGAATTTGCAAATTGCTTTTTGGAGAATGGGCATTTTGATGATATTGATTCTTCCAATCCATGAGCATGGAAGATTTCTCCATTTTTTGGTATCCTCTTCTATTTCTTTCTTTAAGGTTTTCTGGTTTTCATCGTAGAGATCTTTAACGTCCTTGGTTAAGTTTATTCCAAGGTATTTGATTGTTTTTGTAGCTATTGTGAATGGGATTGATCTTAGCATTTCTTTCTCAGCCATGGCATTGCCTGTGTAAACAAAGGCTGTTGATTTTTTTGCATTGATTTTATATCCTGCTACTTTGCCAAACTCTTCTATGAGTTCCAATAGTTTCTTAGTAGAGTTCTTTGGATCTCCTAAATAAAGAAAATGTTAAGAATTTAAAGACAGCTGCAGTAGGGCTTTAAACTAATGACATTCTAAGCCTGTACTCTGTGTCCATGAAGTTGATACTGATTATAAATCACGTTTTAAAAAGTTTCTTCCTTTTCTCTTGGATATTTAGGGGATGATATTTTATTTCTTTCTCCATGCAATCTGGAACACATAGTAGTTTCTTAATAAATGTTTGTTAACAAAATAAATGGGTTGAGTTTCCTCTCCTGTAGCAAATATGCATGATGTTCTATTTTCAGTACAGTTTCCTGATCCCAGCACACTTTTTGTTGGTATACAAGTGTGTATCATTATCAGAAGTTAGCAAGGCTGTAGAGAAAGTATATTGGGTTTTTTTTCTTTCACTCAAGTGAAGTATGATGCTGCTGGAGGCTCTGTGGCTTCAAGGATAATAAGAAGTTTTTAAAATTTATTATGTTTTTGTTCTTGCTGATAACTGGAGTCTATAAGGAGTGACACTCTGGTGTTCTGTGGTACCCAAGATACTTCTTTAATAACTTTGAATCTGTGCTTATCATCTTTGAGCCTATGACATTAGCCATAGTTATAAAAGTAAATGCCCCATCAAAGGGTAAATCATGAGGAAGGACACTAGAATGATGTGAGGATTTTAGAAACATCAAAAATTTCAAAGCACTAGACCAAAATTATGACAAATACAATGTGGTAATCAGGTCATATAGAATTCCAGTACCTCAGGTTTGGAGACTAACTATAATGAGTTGAAAATACACCATGAACTGTGAAGAGCTGTAGACATGTAACAAATGATGTAGGCCTTTATGATGCCTGGTGCTCTATTGCATCATTGAGAGTGTTACAGATGTTAAAAGCAATATTCTTGATGATTTGTTAATTGAGTTTTATTTTCACTATGTAATTCCATGATAGGTTGTTTCAAAGACTTCTATGGTAAAGGAATGCTCAAACAAGGGAATTTGCTTCTATTATCAGATATGAACTCTTTGATTATTTAGTAACACTCTAACATTTAAAATGTGCATTCCCAGAATAAAGCATTCATTCATATTAATATTTTTATTGTGACAAAATTAAAATAGTGGACATTCTGATTGCTGCTACCAGTAGAATTGCCATAGCAGTTGATAATTTAGTATTTAACTCCTTGAGGAACACTAACATGTTTCCACACTTGCTGAGCCATTCTGACATTCCCACCAGCAATATGTTATGATTCTAATGTGTTCACATCTCCACTAGTTGCTAGTATTTAACTATGGTCATTCAATCATGTGAGGTTTTGAATCACATTGATTCAATATGATACTGAGCACATTTACGTATGTTTCCTATATGTATATCTTCCTCAGAGAGATGTCTATTAAAAATGCACTACCCATTTTTAAAATGGATTGTTTATTTTTTTATTTAATAATAATTCTTTTTGTATTCTGGATTCTAGAATATTAGCATATGTAACTTGCACATATCTTTCTCTAATTCTTTGAAATTTCCTTTCACATTGTTTATGTACTCATTATACAGTCCTCTGATATATAATCCTTTTTAATTTTGATAAAATACAAATAATATCTTCCTATACCATTGTGTGTGCTTTTGGTGTCTTGCCATACCTGAGTCCTACAGCTTTAATTTTGCTTATCTTCCAAGAACTCTATATTTGTAGTTCTTAAATTCACATTTTTGATGATTTGAGGCACTTTTTATGCATGGTGTAAGTTAGAGATTCTCTTTTATTATTTCCCATATGAATGAATTTCTAGTTGTACCATCACCACATGTTCTATTGACTCAGCTTTACATCCTTGTTGAAAAAATATGTATGAATTTATTTGGGGTTCACAGATTTATTTCACTGATCAATATGTCTATTCCCATGTTAGTATTACATTTAAAAACACTTTATTTTTAAAAATGTTAACATGCAATACTGTACACTTTTACAGGTAAAGTGCAATATTTCAGTAGATATACATAGTGTACAATAACAATGTAAGCTTAGAAAGACTTGTATTGTTTTTCAAGATTGTTTGGCTATGCATACCTTATGTTCCATATGAATTTATGTATCAATTTTTGCATGAAGATTATTCGTATTTTGATAAGGGTTGCATTAGATTTGCAAATTGCCTTGTGGAATATTAGCATCTTAACAATATTAAATCTTCCATTCATTGAGAAAAATGATATCTTTCCATGTATGTAGATCTTCTTTGACATCTTTCAACAATATTTTGTAGTTCCCACTGTTTAAGTTATATGTGTCCTTAGCAAAATACATTGCCAAATATTTTACATCCTTAAAAACTTTTTTTATGGGGCTAGCATTCTGGTGCAGTAGCGTGGACTGCTGCCTTCAATGCCTGCTTCCTATTTGAGCTCTGGTTGGAGTCCTCGTTGCCCTCCTTCTGGTCCAGCTCTATGACAATGCTCCTGGGAATGCAGTAGAGGATGGCCCAAGTGCTTGGGCTCTTGCCACCCATGTGGGAAACTCATTTGGAGCTCCTGGCTCTTGGATGTGGCCTGGCCCAGCCCTGGCAGTTGTAGTCATTTGGGGAATGAACCAGTGGAATGAAGATCTCTGTCTCTCCCTCTCTCTGTGTGTAATTCTGCTTTTCAAATAAATAAATATTTAAAAAAAACATTTTTTGATGAGATAGAAGAAATGCAAGAAGCAGATCTCAAAAAATTGGTAAGATCATTAAGAAGTTCTCAAAAACAAATTCTTGAACTACAGAAATCCTTAATGGACAAGATAGAAAATCTCTCTCGTGAAAATGAAATATTAAGGAGGAATCAAAATGAAATGAAACAACTAGTGGAACAAGAAACTGTGATAGTGACGAGAAATCATAATGAAATGAAGAATTCAATAGATCAAATGACAAACACATTAGAGAGCCTTAAAAACAGAATGGGCGAAGCAGAAGAGAGAATATCAGACTTAGAAGACAGAGAACAGGAAAGGAAACAGGCAAACCAAAGAAAAGAAGAAGAAATTAGAAATCTAAAAAATATTGTCGGGAATCTATAGGATACTATTAAAAAACCCAACATAAGGGTTCTAGGAGTTCCTGAAGGCATGGAGAGGGAGAAAGGATTAGAAGGCATTTTCAGTGAGATACTAGCAGAAAATTTCCCAGGTTTGGAGAAGGACAGAGGCATCTTAGTACAGGAAGCTTATAGAACCCCTAATAAATATGACCAAAAGAGATCCTCACCTCGACATGTTGTAATCAAACTCACCACAGTGAAACATAAAGAAAAGATCCTAAAATGTGCAAGAGAGAAATGTCAGATTACTCTTAGAGGATCTCCAATTAGACTCACAGCAGACTTCTCATCACAAACTCTACAAGCTAGAAGGGAATGGTGAGACATAGCCCAGGTACTAAGAGAGAAAAACTGCCAGCCCAGAATATTATATCCTGCAAAGCTCTCATTTATGAATGAAGGTGAAATTAAGACTTTTCATAGCAAACAGAAACTGAAAGAATTTGTTGCCACTCATCCTGCCCTGCAAAAGATGCTTAAAGATGTGTTACACACAGAAACACAGAAACATGGTCACCAATATGAAAAAAAAAAAAACAAAAAAAACTTTTTTATTCACAGATAAGAACTGTAAATCTTTATGGGGTATATTATTTTGATACATTTATAAATTGTGTGTTGATTAACTCAAAATACTTAGGTTATCCGTCATCACACACTTGTATCATTTCGTTGTAATAAGAACGTTCAAAATTATATCTTCTAGTTGTTTTAGACTATGTGATACAATGTTGCTAACTATAATGATCCAGTCTGCAATAGAACACCAACACTGATCTCTTTCCATATGGTGTGACTGTTTTTTCATTAAGTTATTTCTCCCTATTTGCATCTCCCCTCACTCTTCCCCAGCCTTCACTAATCACTATTATATTTACAAATTCTGTGAACTCAGCGTTTTTTATATTTCACACATAAGTGATGTCCTGCAGTATTTGTGCCTTTCTGTGCCTGGGTTATTTCCCTTAACATTGTGATCTCTAGTTCTATATATGCTGCAAACATCAAAATTTTACTTTTCATTAAGGCTAATAATATTACATTATATGTATACACCACATTTTCATGTCTATTCATGTATTGATGAACACCTCTCAGTTTTGTGACTTGATCATTGCGGTTAGTGTAGCAATAAACATGGCAGTGCTGTTATCATTTTGATATGGTAATTTCAATTTTCTTGGCTATAGCCCAGTGGTGGGATAGCAAATGATATAGTAGATCATTTTTTTTTTGAGAAAACTCTATACTGTTCCCCATAATGACAGTCCAAATTATATTCCCACCAGCAGTGTGTTAGGCTCTCCTTTTCTTCACATTCTTATCAGCACTTGTCATTTTTTATCTCTTTCATTATAGTCATTCTATCTGGAATGAGATAATATTTCATTGTTATTTTGATTTGCCTTATCTAGAAGACTAATAAAAATTTTTTCATGTATTTGTTGGCCATTTGCATCTCTTCTTTTGAGAAGTGCCTATTTGGTTCATTTTCTTATTTTAATAAGATTATTATTATTCTGTAGAATTGAATAATTTAAGTTCCTTCTATGTTCCAAATATTAAGCTGTTATCAAATTAATAGTTTGCAAGTATTTTCCCCATTCTTTCCATTGCTGTTAAGTTTTTTTTTTTTTAAATTTGGTACAATGCCATTTATCTATTTTTGCTGTCATTGCTTGTGCATTTATATGCTTGTCCAGAAATACCTTCACCAAGACAATGCCATTCAGTATTTCCCCTATGTTTTATTCTAATAGCTTTATAGAGTTTTACTTTCAAGTCTCAAATTCATTTGAGCTGAATTTCATATATAACAGAGATATGGGGGGGGATATCTGAGTTTCATTTTTCTACACGTGGATATCTAGTTCTGTAAGCACTGTGTGTAGAAGACACTGTTCTTTTCCATATCTGTGATCTTAGCTGTTGAACCCCTCCAGTTTATTTTCAATTTGTCATATTTTTTATTTCATACTTTCTGTTTGGTTTCTTTGAGTATTTCCATCTCTTTATTCAGGTTGTATATTAAATGATGTCTCATATTTTAATTTTCTTTAGCTCTTTGCCTATGATTTTTTTTCAGTTCTTAATGTTTAAAATTTTAGACTTAAAATAATTGTCTAATTAGTCAAATTTCTGAGTTTTCTAATGGATAGGGTATGTAATATTTGTTTCCTGTGACTGGTTCATATTTATCCCAAATCTGCTATTAAACATAATTGTTCTGTCCTAAGTACCTTCCTTTTTATACTTTTCATTGTAACTTTTCTCCATACAGCAGCATCTAATACATTTGCCTTTAAACATTTCCAGTAGACACTGCCCTGTGAATCATCTCAACCCAGAGAAACTTCTGAGGCAGGTAAAACAAAGGCAAACTCTAGTGCCAGTACATCAGAGAACCATGCCACAGGTCAAAATACACAGTGACAACTCTTTCTTTTTCTTGAAAAAAATATGAATTTATTTTCATTTTTTTTGAAAAGGAGGGGGAGGGTGATTGAATGTCCCTTTGCCAATTCACTTCCCCAAAGGCCATGATAGCTAGGGCTGGGCCATGTGAAAACCAGGATCCTGGATCTTAATATAAGACTCCCACGTGGATGACATGAAAGAAACTTCTTGAACCATCACTTGCAGCCACCCAGAGTACACATTAGCAGGAAATTAGATTGGAAGTGGCAGAGCCACTGTAAGATTTTAAACTTCACACACTTGAAGGTATAAATGTTTATGATCTGAAATCACATGGAGTTTCAAATATGTACTTATTGCTGTCAATTGTACTTCTCACTCAGTTTATGATCAAAGGACCGGGGATACACCAGCAAGTGACTTAATACAGGTTAGGCTTTGCTGTGCATGAATTGCATGTCTTTGCACACTCTACTAACCAGTGCTGGGAAATATCTATTTTTATACGTGCTATACATATGACAAAAATAAAACACAATGACATTATGCAATTTGACCACGTTCACTATGTTAGTAAAGGAGTGACATTAAGATTTGTATCTAGATAGTTTGGTTCCAGCACCTGGGCCCTGGACTATTATCCTCTATTATCAGTACTGTAGATATATAGTTCTCAATTAAGAATGCTAACAAGGGGCACATACTGTGGCATAGCAGGTAAAACCACCACCTGCAGTGCTGGCATGCCATATGAGTGCTGGTTCAAGACCTGGCTATACCACTTCTGATACATTTCTCTGCTATGGCCTGGGAAAGCAGTAGAAGATGGTGCAAGTTCTTGGTCCCCTGCACCCATGTGGGAGACCCAGAAGAAGCTCCTGGCTTCCTGTTGGTCCAACTCAGCCATTGTGGCTATTAGGGGAGTGAAAAAGTGAATGGAAGACCTCTCTCTCTCTCTCTCTCTCTCTCCCTTTCAAATAAATAAATCTTTAAAAAATGAATGTTGATAAACAGCAGAGAAGCTTTAATGCCAGATTCTTTCTTTTTATGAAATGACTTATTTTCTATGTTTTATATATATATATATATATATATATATATATATATATATATATTAGACTGAAGAGTTTCATTCTCATTGAAAAAAATTAATTGCTTTGGATACTTCTTCCTTACCAGTCTTCCTGTACTATTTTAGGATGGTTGAATTACTTTTTGCTTTCTTTTTGTCCTTGTCAGTGCTTTTGAGATGAACATAGTACTAGTACTGTTTTTATCGGTTTTAATTCATTTTGATGTATTCCTATTTGGTGGCAGATAGTTTGTTTAAGTAGCCTTTCAGAATCACATTTCTTCCTAATTGGCATATAATTCTAGGTTGTGGCATTTCTGAGTATTGATTTAAATTCTTTCTTGTGTTAACTTCTGGGAAAACTTTTGCAAAACTAAATAATAATTCCCCAAATGGAAGCAAATTTTGTGGACTTCTACTCCCTGAGTAAGAGTAGATTTGAAATTTTTCTGATAGCAGCTGAACTGGACCCTGGAACTCAGCTGCGTTAATGTCAGGAGTCTGCAGAAAAACTTTAAAACAGCTAAGTGGAAGATGAAAGAATATACAAATGTCACAAAAATAGAGGATTTGTGGATTTAGAAAATTTGATATTGTAACCACAATGTGAGAAAATGACAACATGGTGCTTGAATTTCAATGCTGTGAGATAGAACTGACTTTTTTATCGCTTAAAATGAACTGAAATTGGTAGACAAACCTTTGGAAGAAATATCATTCAGGAAATACACAAGCTAAGCTTCCTTCTGAAATCACAGTATTGCCATGTTTTCTCCTGAGAAGTAATTTGCAACTACTCATTTGAGCAGTCCTCTAAAATATTTTTGCAGTGTAGTCCTTAATTGTGTAAACTTGAGACATTGTTTTTTTTAAACCATAATTAGCAAGAAAATGGCTCAGAATTCCATTGAGAGAAAATGCTATGCAATGTAAGTGCTTAATTGCTAAAAAGATAAAATATATGTTAAAGTCTAACCAAAATAACTCTGCATTGAATTACTATAAAATGGAAAAGTCTAAACAGTGTTCTCTGAGGTCCTGTGTTTTTTCATGGATCTGAGGTGTGACAGAATAAGAGCCATTAATATTTATATGCCAAAAGTACGTTTATTGTTTCTTATTTTCATTGTTCTTACCCAGCTTTCTCTACAGAGCCCTACCCAAGTCACAGAAATGAGAACATACACCCACACAAACACACACATGTACACATACCAGACACTTTAGCCTTAAAGGACGCAGCTGATATATTTTAAAAAGTCCATGTGCTTGTAAAGGATTGGTAGATATCAGCTATTAACTAAGAAAAATGTTTTCTCCTCTGGTTTTATGATCCCATAATTCTATTCTATTTTATTTGACTATATAAAATAAGCATCATGTGAGGATTTAAGTGAGGAGGTGCTTTATTTAAAAGGAATATTTCAGTAAAGACAGACTATTGTAATAATGGGAATTAAAAAGACAAAATTACAGCAG
Source organism: Lepus europaeus (assembly GCF_033115175.1). Taxonomy (NCBI): domain Eukaryota; kingdom Metazoa; phylum Chordata; class Mammalia; order Lagomorpha; family Leporidae; genus Lepus; species Lepus europaeus. The sequence continues at coordinate 12,748,827 of NC_084850.1, read as the reverse complement.
TTTTATTAAAATATCTTAATTGGCTTTACTTGTAATTCTAGAGTGAGACAACATTTTATTCTATACAATACAATGAGTGTTCCAAACAGCTCAATAGAAAAGCTTGGTTTTGTAGACAGAGTAAGGAGAAAGGCTGAAGAAAACAGAAACAAAGAACAAAACAAGAATTCATGGCTTCGAAGTTAACTTTCCTAGTACGGTTTAAAATAGAAGGATTTTGGTGTCAAGCTAGCTAAAACTAGTTTATTTGGGGGTTGTGGCTATAATCTCATACCCCTGATTTCTCAGAAGACCAGATAGCAAGTTAGTTTCAGTTTAGTGATATAACATTAAACATGAGTGACCCTATTTTGGTTTTGCCAGTCTTGAGTTTAATGCAGAATTTCAATCTAAACCAATGACCACCTATATATTTTATTTAACAGAGAGGTTTTCTTTTGCAATGGAGGGAGGGAGAGAATTGTAATGAGGAGAATATTCAAACCTGTAGGATCTACAAATGTGTCAGCTAGTGCTAAAAGGCAAAAACAAGGCTAGAAAGAACCATATATTGCAGAGTGGGGTGAAAGGAAAGCATGATTAATAAGTTTGTTGTGGGGATGAAGATTCCTGAATTAAGTAGTAAAGATCAAGAGCTCTGGATGGGCTCAGAGAGATCCCCAGGTAGACTTGTGCAGGTTCTCTTCTTCCCATATGTAACAATGCAATTAGGAGATGTACCTAGAGGTGAACAGAAGAGTAGGATTTATTAGAAGGCAAAAGGGTTGTACAGGGTCAGGCAACCTCAAGAGACAGGACTGCACCTACCCAGGATAGTCCTTTTTCTAGGTAAGGAATGATGCTTACAGCAGGGCCTGATTGAAAACCCAAAGGAGACAGGGTTTGGGGCAAGACTACAGTACAGGTAGTGGTCTCTAGGAAGGTGTCACAATATTTGGAGCCAAATTGAAAGTGAGGCTTACGCCGCAAGTTGAACAGTGAGTATCTTGGGTCTTCAGCCATACTGAATTATTATGGGAGATGATGGATGTTGTATGGTGCACATGGCTCCTTATACCTTCCTGACTTTCTGTGCCATCTACATCAAGTTGAGCAGGAAAAGCTTTTCCTGTAAGGTCAGTCGTTGATTGTGAGGGATTTGTGCTGGCTCAACATGAAGGAGGTTAAAAAAATTAAGGGTCTAGGAAGAGAAGAGAATGTTTGACCATGTAAAGGTAATGAATATTTTGTGTAGACATTTCAGTGAAATAAGAAGCAATTCAGTTAATTATTTTTTTAAAAAAAGATTTATTTATTTTTTTGAAGGGCAGAGTTACGGAGAGGCAGAGGCAGAGGGAGACAGAGAAGTCTTCCACCTGATGGTTCACTCCCCAAATGGCTGCAGTGGCAAGAGCTGCATGGATCTGAAGCCAGGAGCCAGGAACTTCTTCCAGGTGCCCCACATGGGTGCAGGGGCCCAAGGACTTGGGCCATCTTCAGCTGCTTTCCCAGGCCATAGCAGAGAGCTGGATCGGAAGTGGAGCAGCCAGGACTCGAACTGGCACCCATATGGGTTGCCAACACCATAGGCGGTGACTTTACCTGCTATGTCAGATTACCGGCCCCAGTTATTAGACAACAAATACAAATCTGTTAGATCTGTGTCTGGCCTGGCTCTAGATTAAACAAGGAAGTCTTATTCATGTCTTATGTAGTCATATAGGTAAGGCTAATTCTTTTCAGTAAATCCATTCCTGGAACAAAACAGGGTGGGATTATTTCTTAATCTTAGTTTTATAGGAGCATAAATCTCAGATGTAAATGAAAAGATGACATACCAGACATTGTGGCATACCAGCCAGTTTGACTCTCTACTGGGCATTATGAATACAAGCTTTGTATCAATCCTTCTAATCCCACTACCAGCTTCAAAATTCTCCCTTGCCTCAAACACTTTATTTTTAGAGATAATCTTTCTAGGTGAGTAGCTACATTTAGGCTTCCTGTTTCCACAAGAGCAAGACATCTTGCTTATTCTCTGATAAAAGAAAAATTTTGAGATGCCCCAAATTTTATTGTAAATACCAGAGGGGAGCTAGTATGAGATAAAGGAAGTAATCAGTTATTGGCTGCTGGCAAAGCTAACACAAAGACTATTATGTTTCCCTAAGTGTGTGTTGAAACCTTGATTTGAATACCATCATGGCTAACCAGAAGGGTTTACCTTGCCCTGTTTACATATAAACTTTCTGAACTGTTAACCCCAACCAATCCAGAAACAGCAAGTACTCCCCCTTATGGAATGTGGCTCTATCTCTAAGCTTTCCCAGCGTTGTGTTATCCATTCTTTAAGTCTACAGCCAATATAGGTTCAATGAAAACAACTCATGCATTTTTTCCTCAAAATTTATAAAAATACTCTAGGTCACTCAGAAATTTTGCAGTTGCTACATAATCCTGTTAGCTGTGGGAACTAGACCTTAGGACATGGGCTTTTTTTTTTTTACTGTTTATTTTGTTGGCATCTGTGAGGGCTCAATAAAGCCTTTTATTTCAGAGATATCTTGGTCTCAAGAGTTTTGGTTGGATATCTCCACCTCACATTTCTATCCCTATCTTAATAATTAAGATTTGAAAGTCATTTTTCACACACATTTTACCTAACAGAGCTAATATTAAGGGGTCGTTAATAAATAGTGAAGTAAAATTTTTAAGTGGTTAGCAAAGCTTCATAAATGTTACACTGTGAAGACCAAGCTTTCTCAGGCCATAGCAGAGCGCTGGATTGAAGTAGAGCGACCGGGACTCAAACTTGCACCCATATGGGATGCTGACACTGCTGCTTGGCAGCTTTACCCGCTACTCCACAACACCAGCCCCCAAAAAGTGTAGGATTTTGACAATTGAGTTCATTGCTGTACCCTTGGCATCTGGAATCTTGCTCAGTATATAGTGGGAAATCATAGTTATATGTTAGATTAATGAACTATATATTAAATTAGTTTTCAGTAGATAATAAAAGGCATACAATGTAATTAAATACTTCATGATACATGGTAATATGCATGTGTGTGTAGGTTGGTATTCACACTTAGGACAATAAAGCTATTATTTCAAATTAACAGTTTTTTTAGTAGTTCTCTTTGCTATGAAAGAATAATGGATGGGGCCAGACTAAAATACTTGTCAGAATTTTTATTTATCTTGGAGATTGAAGCACTTCTTCATGTATTGCAAATCTTTTTTCTATTGTCTGTTGTCCCAAGTATCATGCAATTTCTACTTTAGATGTATCTTATGATAAGTAAGATTAAAACTTAAATTCTAATTCCAGTAAGATATACTTAGTCATGATTTCTTTTTGTATCACAGCTTTTCTTTCCCACAAATACACTCACTCCTCTTTTTTGCTCAATGTAGTTCTTTGTTACACTCACTTGCTATCATTTAAGATGTCTGACTTAAGTCAAAAGACAAACTGTTTGAAATAAAGGAGCTTTACAACTATGGAGTTAATAGCATGCAAAATCCCACTTTGTTTCACTGTCTTGTAGAGAAGACTGATTATATTTGAATAAAAGTGGTAAACGATTGCTGGGAGGACAAGAAAAAAAAAGCAATTTCAGTTGCCTCTAAGGAAGAAACTAAATCTGAAAAACAAATGTTCATTCAAGATTCCTAGCCCCAAGAGAGCATATGAGAGGAGTTACAGTCTGTTAATCCCAGAGATACCAATCCCACATGGTGAGAAATTTGAGAGGACCATATTGTTAAAAACCTATCAAAATAACTTTCAGAGCAAACCATGGAAATATATGCTTGCTGTAGACTATTCATTTGAATACAGCATTGGAAGTGCAAATGCTACAAATCTTAGAAAACTCAACGGCAAGTCGGAAGGAAAAAAAACAGAAGTGTTTGACCCTACACACACTGTCCTCACTTCCTCTTTCGCAAAGCCCTTACATAAAATCGATAGAGGAGAAGCCACCAAGATGACTACACTATTAGTAAAAATGAAATGTAAGGAAGACAAGGTGGCTGGAGTCATTCAGGCTGGAGACAAGAATGGTCAGATATCTGCAATGCATCATAACTGTTCAAGGACTATTAATAGAAAACTGAAGACTGCTTGTTCTCCTCTGAAGATAATCAGAGTTAAGATAAGGATAAAGTAGGAAAGTTACTTATAGAGACATCATGTCTTTTAAAGATCGGTGAGTTCTCAGATGTTCTCATTTACTAAACATGAGGGGTATCTTTCTCCCTGGAAACTTTTCTCATATTCCTGTGCTTAGGTAAAAGCTTAGACTGTCTCCATTCACCAGAGACACTTGTTTCCTCAGCACTCCAATCTCTCCCCATTCTCTTTCATTGCTTTCTGAAATTCTACATGCCAGCCTCCTTATTCCATTACTCAAATGCATATTCACAATGTATTGTCCATGTCCATGGACATGATGTACAGATGAGTACAAACAGACAAGGACTGGTCACCATGGGGATTACAAAAAGAGGAGAGTTGAGGAAATAAAAGGTTGAGAATAATAAGTAGCTTTATGAAAAGAACAAGTTATAGTGAGAGTCAATGATTGTGTGTGTTGGGGGGGGATTACAGATGGGGAGTGAGGAAAGACCTCTCTGAGCAAGTCAATGTTGACTAACACCTAAAGGATGAGCATGAATCATTCCTATGAAGAAGCGAGGAAAGAAAAGAGGAAACAGCAAACTCAAAAGCCCACAGTTGATCTAATAGTCTATGATACTGGGCCTCCCACCAAGCCTGTGTGTTTACTTCGTCTTTTTTTAAGACAATTCTTTTTTTTAAGATTTATTTATTTATTTGACAGGTAGAATTACAAACAGTGAGAGAGAGAGAGAGAGAGAGAGAGAGACAGAGAGAAAGGTCTTCCTTCCGTTGGTTCACTCCCCAGATGGCTGCAATGGGTGGAGCTGCGTCGATCCAAAGCCAGGAGCCAGGTGCCTCTTCCTGGTCTCTCATATGGGTGCAGGGGCCCAAGCACTTAGGCCATCTTCCACTGCTTTCCCAAGTCATAGCAGAGAGCTGGATTGCAAGTGGAGCAGCTGGGACTAGGACTGGTGCCCATATGGGATGCTGACGCCATAGGCGGAGGAGTAACCTACTGAACCACGGCGCCAGCCTCCCACTTTGTCATACAAAGTAAAACCTCTCAGGATAACTAGTCATCAGGGAAATACAAATAAAAACCACAATGAGATATCACCTCACCCCATTTAGATTGGCTATCATCCAGGAATCCAAAAAACAGTAAATGCTGGTAAGTATGTGGGGGGAAAAGGTACACTAATATGCTGTTGGTAGGAATGTAAACTAATATAACCTTTATTTAAGACAGTATAGAGATTCCTCAAAAATCTGAAAATAGATCTACCATATGACCCAGGCATGTCACTCCTTGGAATTTACCCAAAAGAAATGAAATCAGCATATAAAAGAATTATCTGTATTCTCATGTTCATTGTGGCTCAATTCACAATAGCTGAGATACGGAATCAAACAAGATGACCATCAACTGATGACTGGATAAAGAAAACACAGTATGTATACTCTATGGAATACTACTTAGCTATGAAAAAGAGTGAAATCCTGTATTTTGCAACAAAATGGATGCAACTGGAAACCATTATGCTTAGTGAAATAAGCTGGTCCCCAAAAGACAAATATCATATTATCTCTGATATGTTAATAGAGAATACAAAAAAATCCACAATGTATAAAAATAAATTGACATCTTAAGATTTGAATATTGTTTATAGCCCTTGTCTATATTCCTGTGGAACAGTAGTCTTTCTACTTTTTATTTGTTGAACACTATGGTTAGTGGTACATTAAGTCTGTGATTATAATGTAAATTCAAAGTATGTTATTGCAAAAACTAAAAGAAAAAAAAGAAATGAGGGGATTGAGGGAGGGAATGAAGTATGGTTATCTATGAAATACATGACAACTGTTCTCTTTATATTAATAAAAATGTTAAAAAGTGAGTAGGTAAATTAGTTGAAATTAAATTCCTAATTAAAATGATTAGAGAAAATAATAATATGTACAATGCTGGCCCTGTGCAATGATAAGAATTAAGGAAATCTAGTCTTCCAATCCAGGGAAGCCTCGTTCTTTGATTATCTGCATACTAGTTATGTACTAGTTATGTAAACCTGACTAAGTTAAATTAGCTCTGAGCCTCAATTCCTGTCCTATGCAAATGAGAATAGTGCTTACCTTTCCAAATTGTTGAAAGGTTAAATAAAGGGATGTTAACAACAATGAAGCAGAAACAAAAGAAACAAACCTATGTGTATCCTCTGATAAACATATATAAGATTTTGCCATTTTCCCCAAATGGCAACCAATCTACCAAAACTAAAGTTTAGACTGGGTGGTATGAATTAATATTTCATCAAGTCAAGCATTCAGGGGTAATTTATAATCATATAAGACTAGCTCTCACAGGCAGGATGCACTGGAGCAAAGATCTGAAGATCACTTTTTCATTCTGATTTGAACAGAGGGTGATAATTGAATACGATATGAGACACTTCAGTTGGTGGTTAGCAGTCGGTATGCTGAAACCAGACCGCCTGAATTTGGATCCTGGTTTTACCACTTACTAGCTCTGTGACCCTGAGAAAAATATTTAAAACTGCTCTGAGCTTTCATGCCTTCATCTGTAAAACATGCATAATTAGAGTATCCACTCCAGAGAGTTGTTATAATGATTAAGTGCATTTATGTTTATAAAGTACATAAAATAGTGCCTGACATATATTAGTAAGTGTTGGTTAAATAAAAAACTTACTATGGATAACCTGAGCTAATTGTTGATATAAAATATAAAACATCTTTTGTAATTTTGCTGCAGGAGATTTGCTTGGCACATCATGGATTAAGTCTTCATTATTGCAAATCTATAATTGTGTACAGGCTTACTAAAAGCCCACTCTGTATTTCCCATAAGGATATGCTAAATAAATAATCAATATAAAGAAGTTGTCATGTATGATAAAATTTTCCCAAGCATTTTATCAGTATCTATTTTTATGTGTACTTGTGATGCACTATTTATTATATGTTGATTTAATTTGAAATTTTATGAAATTTTACTTCATAATAATTGATGACTGAATGTGTCACATATTTAATGTATGTATAATGTATATATTGCAGTCTAATTTATTTTATCTTCTGTATTACTTTCTAGTATACATATATCATGTATAATAAAGCAAAAGATAGAGAATGGGCATTTGGTACAGTGGTTAAGATGTCTCTTAGCATACCCACATTCCAATATCAGAGTGCCTGGTTTTTTTTCCCAGCTCTAGCTCCTGGTTCCAGCCTACTGCTAATGCTTGTTCTTGGGAGTAGCAGGCGATAGCTCAAGTAGTTGGGTTCTGTCACCCACATAAAACACTTTGAGTTCCTGACTCATGAATTCATCCTAGCCCCACCCCAGCTGTTTTGGGCATTTGGGAAGTAAAGGAATAGATGGGAGGTCTCTCTCTTTTTTTTTTTTTTTAGTCTATCTACTCATCTCAAATAAATTTACAGAAATATAAGCTTATTAGAAAAGGGAAAAAAAGGATAGATCACCTTAGGCAATTTACAATGTGGTGAGTTTTATAAATAAAAAATGGGCCCTCGTGTTCTCCTTCCTTTTACCACAGCTGTACACACAGCACAAAGATTAAAGTATTTCTGAAACGTTGAAAATTGCTATACCTTCCATATAGGTCATGAGAATCTTAGAATCTTATATTGATTTCTGGTATCCATGTCCTGATGTCAGCTCCAGGATTCAGGGAACATTCGAACTTCTCATTATGAACCTCATTCCACAATGAGACAGTTGTGTTCTTTCTTGCAACATCTGCTTTTCAGATGTCTATACATTCATCCAAAACATTAAAACTTCAAACAGTATGTTTCTCTTCCTCTGTTTCTTAGCTCTACAAAAAGACATTATGAGAATTCAGCAAGTCTAGGATTACAATTCTCAGTATTTACTTTTTAAATAAGGAATTGTGCATCAACTACTATGAAGTCAGTGCCAAACTGTGTGTGCAAGCTTTGCTCCTGTTCCCTGTGTAGTATTGCGTGGACACTCCTGTTCCTATTATCATGGTAATTCTTTCCTACAATGTCCTATCAAGTTCCACACCATGTGTGGGCCTCCAGGGATGATGATGTGTGTCACCACTGAAGTGTTTGCAACTCCTCAAACAAGCTTCTTCACACTGAGTCATCTGCCAACTTAAATCTCTCAAAATATATTCAGATAGTCAGATGTTTTCCCAATTCTTGGTAAGTTAAAATTAAAAACAGCAACAAAAACTAAAAACTCAGTCAATAAACTAAAACTAGATACACCAAGATGTACCAGATGCAAAGTGCCCTTTACACATCAGAGTCATGTGTATTGACATTGTGGCCTGAGGAATGTGTTGTACAAGAAAATAGCCACGGGTGTTATGTGGAGGAGCATTATGCTTTGCCTCTTTCATTTCTATCATGTATGTGCCATTGGGTCTGAAGCCAGATAAGGACATCTCTGCTAAACTGTCTACTGCCTTTTGTAATTTCCACACAGCTTTGTTTCAGTCATGTAATAGTAATGCCATTTAAATGCTCTCAAATATTTGAGTCTTTATTACTTTCCAAGTAGTTAGAAGGGCACTGGGAAATATATCAATGAGCATGCCCTGATGCCTGCATACAACATGTTCTATAGATAACAGGTATGGTATGTAAGTTAAACAGTCTTACTTAAAGAGGACAGCAGTGAATTTTAAGTTATTGAAGCTCAGACACTAAGCACTATTCCTCAAGGCAAGGTTAGAGGAGATGGCACTTCCTGAGGGCATGTGGCTAAAGGATCCTGAAGGTTTCTTTCAAGATATGTTTCTATATTTCTCATGCCATCTGTCAACTGTAGTCACTGCTGACATCCCATTTAATAGCATTCCATATTCTTGAAACTGGATAGCAAGGCCCTGAGGGAATATTGTAGTAGACATTTTACCAGTGACTGAGAAGGGATAAAGTGTGAAGACTTCAGAGTAAGTATGTAATACTTGGTATCTGTAGTCTTACACCACAAATGGATTGTAAGTGAGGAAGAAAACAATTAGAAATTCCAACATGATAAGCATAGAAGAGCTCAAGGGAAAAGAGCTTAATTGGGAGACAAAACATAGGAGATGCCAGGTACGTGAAGAGGACATTATTGTTGTTCAGTAATGGAGGAGTTACAGGAAGGGAAGCAACAAGGTGTGCAGCTTGCAGAAAATCACACAAAAAACAGAATAGAGTGCATGTATCACCAAAGCAGTTGATTAGATGGCATTTATGTGAACCATCAGAAATCATGCTGAATATGCTCCCACACTCTTACAAGACATTTTTACCAGGTTATTGCCAAAGCAAATTCTATGATATTTTAAACTATCCAGCTGGCTTGTGTTTCAGCATCTCCAAATCATTGATAGTTATAACCCACAGACATTATCATTAATTTGATAAGACTGTTTCAGTGTGGCAAAACAGAAAATGTCTCTCAGTAATTAATTTCAAATTCAGTTTTTATTTCTGCATAGACCAGATTTACTCTTCTGTCACTCATATAGGACATTCCCAATTCTATGTTTCTTTCATCCCATGGCATGCCTCAGTTCTGCAGGCCTTTTACTAACATCACCTCTCAGCTGCACTCTGCTTAACTAACTCCTGGTCATGTTTTAGGTCTGGGCTTCAATGTCAATTCCTCTGATAAGCTTTCCCTGGCACTCAAGTATAGGTCAGGCACCACTCTAATAGGCTATGTTAACACTCTGTAATTTTCTCTTACAACATAATGCAGCTATAATCATAAAATCATTTATGAGATTGTTTAATGTCTGTTCCCTTCATCTCTTTCCCAATTAGATTGTGATCTCCGTGAAATCAAATGACACTATATTTTTAAGCTTTATCAGAGAGGTGGATATATGGAAGGTACTCATTTAATCCTTGTTGCATAAATAAGTGATTTGAATGAAATGAAATTATTAGGCCGAAATTTTATGGATATACATGAGGTTCTTGATACAAGGTTGGCAGTATGATTTAAAAATAGATTATGCAATTAAAATCATATATGAATATGTATTTTTAGATATACTCTAAAAATTATTTTCAATTTTTCATTGTTTTCTTTCTTTAAATGTAAGAATATTTAAAATATGCTTTTTAATGTAGAGCAAATTCTTTTTTTTGACACTGCTGAAAATGCATCTCTTATATAGGTTGGCACATGCTCACTCGGACTTACCTCCAAGAAATGTGCCAGGGGATTTAAAATCAATCTTACCAAGGAAGCAGGTACCAATGCCAGCGCACTTGGTAAAGTGAAAAGTATAAATACACAACCGATCAAAAAGATAGGGTATGTGTTGAAGGGATTTCACAAATAAGACCAGTGTAAGCAAATAATGAAGGATAGAATTAAAAGGGAGAGAATGATCCTGCGGGGGAAGCAGGACACACAGCAGACTCATAGAATGGCAAATGCCCAAAACAGCACTCCTGCCTCAGAATCAACCCTTGGGACATTCGGATCTGGCTAAAAGGTCCATGAGAGTCTCACAGGCATGGAAAGCCATGACACGGTGGCAAAAACAATCTAAATGAAAGATCCTGGTGAACAAGACCCCAGCAGAAGAAACAGGCCATCAAAGAGAGAGGCGCCTTTCTCTGAAGGGAGGAAGGAACCTCCACTATGACACGACCTTGACTAAACAAGTTCAGAGTCGGTGAACTCAAGGGACTTCCATAGCCTAGACAGCTCATAGCAAGAGTCTCGGGTGATTGCTGACGTCATAAATAAGAGTGCCAGTTGTTAAATCAACAACGGGAGTCACTGGGTACATGCTCCCCATGTAGGATCTCTGTCCTTAATGTGTTTTACTATGAAACCTAAAAACACTACTAGTCGAACAATACCCTATACCTTGTGCGGTTGTGTGAATGTAGCCTGTTGAAATCCTTGCTTAGTATATACTAAGTTGATCTTCAGTATATGAAGGTAATTGAAAATGAAACTTGATAAAGGGCGGGATGGGAGAGGGAGAAGGGAGGGCCATGGGAGGGAGGGAGGTTGGGGGGGGGAGCCACAACAATACAAAAGTTGCACTTTGTAAATTCACATTTATGAAATAAAAAAGAAAAAAAGAATGCATCTCTAAGGTTTTGACATATAGTTGACTATAGTAACATTATTCAAATTGACCAAATTCCACAATCATTGATACTTGGCATTCTGGTCTGCTGTGGTAAAGGTGAATTCCATCTTCTTAAAGCATTGTGGACATATTTGGTTTCATTGAGATTACTGTGTTGAATATGACATACCCTGGCGCATTAAATTTTCTTATTTATTAAGAGTTAAACTGAAAAGTAGTTTTACCTATCATCCTTTACAACTTTTGAAATGTTATGTGACAGAAAAAATTTAATTTCCTACTTCAGACTATAAATCAAACTTGAATCCATGTAAAATAAAAAAGTCAAAATTAAGTAAAATTAAGGGCTGATATTTGTTAGAGATGTTAACATGCTGCTTAAGACATTTAAGGTCCAAATCAGAGAGCCTGGGTTTGATTTCCAGCTCCATTCCTAATTCTAGCTTCCTGTTAATTCAAACTTTGGGAATGTGATGGATGATTGCTCAAGTACTTGAGACTTTGCCACCCAAATGGAACTTCCAAACTCTCTCTCTCTCTCTCTCTCTCTCTCTCTCCCTTTCAAATAAGTAAAATATGGATAAACATTTAAGAATGAAATGAAAATAGATAAATATAAACTGAACATTTTAAAAAGATAAAACATTAGAGGAATATACAAATCAAAGATGATTTTATAGGTAAGTACACTACTATAATACTCTCCAGTATATCTAATAGTATGTTTCAAAACATTTGCAAGTAGAGACTTCTATTCTCACCCCAAAAGGGGAACTATTTATAATATGTATGATTTACAAATAATCAACTTGTTAACTTCCATATTACATAAAAGAAAACCACTTAAAATAATTGCTCTAAACTTAAAACAGTGATGGTTAAGTCTAGGAAGGGTAAAGGGCTTGGGGTTTGGGGTAGACTGGCTGAAGTGTATTCAGATGAGCTCAGATAGAGGTAATGCTTTGTGGTGTTCCTCAGCACAGTGGGACAATTGTAGTTCTTTTAAATTTTTAAAAAATTTTTATGTATTTTCTCCCCAAAGAAACATTTAAGGAATACAAACTTGCATTTCATTAAGTACAACTTTAAGAATATAGTAATTCTTCCCACCATACCTGCTCTCTCACTCAGTCTCCCACCCCTCTTCCCCCTGCTCCAAACCCCATTCCCAGTCCCATTCTCCACTAAAATCCATTTTTGATTAACCTTATACACAGAAGATCCTGTATATTAAGTAAAGAGTTAAATAATTTTCATGAAAGAAAAAAAACTGTTCCTGAACAATCAAGACAAAGGCTGTTCAAATTTATTGCATCTTAAATTTCACTTTTTTTAGAAACTTAATTCACGTTAAAGAAGCACTCAAGAATGATACATCTTTTGAAAGCACTTAGACGTAGTTAGAATACAACTATTTGAGGACAGAGGCCTTGCATGGGAAGTTAGTGTACAGTGACTCCTGTTAATTTAACAATTAACACTCTTTTTTTAAAATTTTATTTAATGAATATAAATTTCCAGTGTACAGCTTATAGATTACAATGGCTTCCCTCTCCCATAACTTCCCTCCCACCCGCAACCCTCCCCTCTCCCGCTCCCTCTCCCCTTCCATTTGCATCAAGATTCATTTTCAATTCTCTTTATATACAGAAGATCAATTTAGTATAAAGATTTCAACAGTTTGCACCCACATAGAAACACAAAGTGAAACATACTGTTGGAGTACTAGTTATAGCATTAAATCACAATGTACAGCACATTAAGGACACAGATCCCACATGAGGAGCAAGTGCACAGTGGCTCCTGTTGTTGACCCAACAAATTGACACTCTAGTTTATGGCACCAGTAACCACCCTAGGCTGTCGTCATGAGTTGCCAAGGCTATGGAAGCCTTCCAAGTTCGCCGACTCTGATCATATTTAGACAAGGTCATAAAAGACAGGGTGAGGATAGTAACCAATGATCCTAAGAGTGCCATTAATCAGGTTTGAACAATTATGCAGCATGAAGTGGGGAAGAGGACCATCAGTACACACAGGTTGGGAGTAGAGCCATTGGTGATGGAGGTTATGATTATGAAGGAATGAGGCCCAAGTACGCTAGACAGGGTCTAGAACAAAGGACAGAGTCATTATTAGAGGAGCTAAGAAAGGTGCTGTCTAAGCTACGATTAAGTTTTCTGACTGAGAGTCAAATAGAACCTGATAGAAGGGGCTTGATAATAATCTGTTGAGCTTTAGGCCTTGTAAGTTAAGAGGCCCAGACCTATCTATCTCTTCACATGGGGTACATCCTAAGGGAGGTGTGAACCTCCTAGGGGAAGGCACTCTGTTGACTTTCATTACTTGGCTGGCCTGGGAGGAGAGCTGGCCAGGTAAAGGCAGGGGGCATCTCTAACAAGAAATTTACAGTTCTGCCTGCAATGTTGCTGACCCTACTTGACCATCCCCTCAGCTGCAGTGGTCACTTTGGAAGTTGGGCTGAGTGAAGGGCTTTTCAGCTTAGAGCCAATAAGATCTGTGGCTTTGACCTGGGCATCCTTCAACTCCAGGGCAGGTCCATTTCCAGTGATCCAACTCTTGGCAGAGCTGCCAGGGCTCTTCACAAGCTGACTTCTGCTGAAGCCCAGGCTTACCACATTGAAAGCCACTGCAGTGGACTGGCCCGTTGGGTCTCCTTGAGGGCAGATCACTGTACAGATTAGCCATTAATAGGCCTGCCACCCCTTGCTTCTGATGCCGAGCTTTCTTTTCCTCCTGGTTTGTGTTAAAGCAGACCAGAGGATGCAAGTCAAGGGAGTGCCCAAGTCCCATCTCTAATCTTCAGTGGCCTGAACTACAAGTCTATAGTCACAGGCATGTTCTGTAGTAGTTTTTCTAAGGTATACAATGCCCATGAGGAAAATTATATTCTCACTTTAAAACTTTCTTTCCCTTTGGTCTGAAAGGGAGGTTTTTTTTTCTACTTACTGTATACTTCGCTGATGGCGAAGTGAATCTAGCTATGAGATTATTATTTAAGCTCTTATTTTGGCTATGCTGTTACAGAAAAATGTTAGCCATCTCTTTTATAAGGTCTAAAGATTAAATTGTGCATCCTACAGATTCCTTCATAATAGAATTAGTTTCCTACCTTGAAGAGAATAGAGAAATGAAAGAACAAGTTGGGATTAGAATAGAGAAATAAGGGAGCAAGTCCTAGATCGCTTGCTGACAATAGCAATATCACATGAATACTTAGCAAACCGTTTCAACCATTAGATAACAACTTAAGAAAACATTTACCAGAAGGTCCAATGCCGTCTATAAATTTTAAGAATCATGTATTTGAAAACACCTCTTAAATGTCTAACATGGTGTAGTTTGTTCAACCAGTAAACTTAAGCACAACCATATAAAATGTTTTTAGTTTCTTTCTACCAACACGTTTAAAACATATGATAGACAGATTCGGGTCACACAAATTAAAATGTATCTTTGATTGATTTTAGCAGCTTAAATTTATGGACAATCTTATCTATAAGCCAATTAAAATAAAACTCTTTGGGACTGGCTTAATTCACTCAGCATATGTTTTCCAGATTGCTCCATCTTGTTGCAAATGACTGGGTTTCGTTGTTTCTTACTGCTGTATAGTATTCTATGGAGTACATGTCCCATAATTTCTTTATCCAGTCTACTGTTGATGGGCATTTGGGTTGGTTCCAGGTCTTAGCTATTGTGAATTGAGCTGCAATAAACATTAATGTGCAGATGGCTTTTTTATTTGCCAAATTAATTTCCATTGGGTAAATTCCAAGGAGTGGGATGGCTGGGTTGTATGGTAGGGTTATGTTCAAGTTTCTGAGGAATCTCCAGACTGACTTCCATAGTGGCTTAACCAGTTTGCATTCCCACCAACAGTGGGTTAGTGTCCCTTTTTCCCCACATCCTCTCCAGCATCTGTTGTTGGTAGATTTCTGAATGTGAGCCATTCTCACCGGGGTGAGATGGAACCTCATTGTGGTTTTGATTTGCATTTCTCTGATTGCTAGTGATCTTGAACATTTTTTCATGTGTCTGTTGGCCATTTGGATTTCCTCTTTCGAAAAATGTCTATTGAGGTCCTTGGCCCATCTCTTAAGTGGGTTGTTTGTTTTGTTGTTGTGGATTTTCTTGATTTCTTTGTAGATTCTGGTTATCAATCCTTTATCTGTAGTATAGTTTGCGAATATTTTTTCCCATTCTGTTGGTTGCCTCTTCACTTTCCTGACTGTTTCTTTTGAAGTACAGAAACTTCTCAATTTGATGCAATCCCAAATGTTAATTTTGGTTTTGGCTGCCTGTGCTGTTGGAGTATTTTCCAGGAAGTCTTTGTCTGTGCCTATATCTTGCAGGGTTTCTCCAATGCTCTCTAATAATTTGATGGTTTCGGGTCGTAGATTTAAGTCTTTAATCCATGTTGAGTGAATTTTTGTGTACGGTGAATGGTAGGGGTCTTGCTTCAAGCTTCTGCACGTGGAAATCCAATTTTCCCAGCACCATTTATTGAATAGACTGTCCTTATTCCAGGGATTGGATTTCGATCTTTGGTCAAATATGAGTTGGCTGTAGATGTTTGGATTGATTTCTGGTGTTTCTATTCTGTTCCATTGGTCTATCCATCTGTTTCTGTACCAGTACCATGCTGTTTTGATAACAACTGCCCTGTAGTATGTCCTGAAATCAGGTTTTGTGATGCCTCCGGCTTTGTTTTTGTTGTACAGGATTGCTTTGGCTATTCGAGGTCTTCTGTGTCTCCATATGAATTTCAGCATCATTTTTTCCAGATCTGAGAAGAAGGTCTTCGGGATCTTGATGGGTATTGCATTGAATGTATAAATTGCTTTTGGGAGAATAGACATTTTGATGATATTGATTCTTCCAATCCATGAGCATGGAAGATTTCTCCATTTTTTGGTATCCTCTTCTATTTCTTTCTGTAAGGTTTTGTAGTTTTCTTCGTAGAGATCTTTAACGTCTTTGGTTAAGTTTATTCCAAGGTATTTGATTGTTTTTGTAGCTATTGTGAATGGGATTGATTTTAGAAGTTCTTCCTCAGCCGTGGCATTGCCTGTGTATACAAAGGCTGTTGATTTTTGTGCATTGATTTTATATCCTGCTACTTTGCCAAACTCTTCGCTGAGTTCCAGCAGTCTCTTAGTAGAGTTCTTTGGGTCCCCTAAATAAAGAATCATATCATCTGCAAAGAGGGATAGTTTGAGTTCGTCCTTCCCGATTTGTATCCCTTTAATTTCTTTTTCTTGCCTAATAGCTCTGGCCAAAACTTCCAGAACTATATTGAATAGCAGTGGTGAGAGAGGGCATCCCTGTCTGGTACCAGATTTCAGCGGAAATGCTTCCAACTTTTCCCCATTCAATAGGATGTTGGCCGTGGGTTTTTCATATATTGCTTTGATTGTGTGGTATTTTATCAGATGCTTTCTCTGCATCTATTGAGATAATCATACAGTTTTTTGTTCATCAGTTTGTAATGCAATTTATCTCATTGATTTGTGAATGTTGAATCATTCCTGCATACCATCTATAAATCCCAGTTGGTCTGGGTAGATGATCTTTCTGATGTTTTGTTGAATTTGATTGGCTAGAATTTTGTTGAGGATTTGTGTATATGTTCAGCAGAGAAATTGGTCTGTAATTCTCTTTCTCTGCTGCATCTTTTTTCAGCTTTGGGAATTAAGGTGATGCTGGCTTCTTAGAAAGAATTTGGGAGGATTCCCTCCCTTTCAGTTGTTTTGAATAACTTGAGAAGAATTGGAGTTAGTTCTTCTTTAAATGTCTGGTAGAATTCAGAATGAAGCCATCTGGTCCGGGGCTTTTCTTTATTGAGAAGGCCTTAATTACTGATTCCATTTCTGTCTTGTTAATGGGGATATTTAGGTTTTCTATGTCTTCATGGCTCAATTTAGGAAGGTTTTATGTGTCTAGGAATCTATCCATTTCTGCTAGATTTCCCAGTTTGAGAGCATACAGCTCTTTGTAGTAGTTTTTGATGATTCTTTTTATTTCTGTTTTGTCTGTTGTTACATTTCCTTTTTCATCTATTATTTTATCAATTTGGGTCAGTTCTCTCTTCTTTTGGTTAGTAGGGCCATTAGTGTGTCAGTTTTATTTTTTAAAGATTTATTTATTCATTTCAAAGTCAGTTACACAAAGAGAAGGAGAGGCAGAGAGAGAGAGAGAGAGAGATCTTCCACCCGCTAGCTTACTCCCCAGTAGGTCGCAACAGCTGGAGCTGCTCTGATCTCAAGCCAGGAGCCAGGAGATTCCTCTGTATCTCCCATGTGGGTGCAGTGGCCCAAGTACTTGGGCTATATTCTACTGCTTTCCCAGACCATAGCAGAGAGCTGGATTGAAAGTGTAGCAGCCAGGACTCAAACAACTGCCCATATAGAATGCCGGCACTGCAGTCGGCAGCTTTACCTGCTACGCCACAGTGCTGGCCCCAATTTTGTTTATTTAAAAAAAAAAAAAACAGCTCGTCATTTTGCTGATCTTTTGTATTTTTTGTTTCAATTTTGTTGTTTCTCTAATTATTTCTTTTCTCCTACTAGTTTTGGGTTTGGTTTGCTGTTGCTTTTCTAGATCCTTGAGATGCATTGATAGTTCATTTATTTGGTGCCTTTCCAATGTCTTTATGTAGGCACCAATTACTATAAATTTTCCTCTTAACACAGCTTTTTCTGTATCCCATAAGTTTTGATATGTTGTGTTGTTGTTATCCTCATTTACTTCCTGAAAGTTTTTGATTTCTCTTTTAATTTCTTCTATGACCCACCATTCATTCAGGAGCATGTTGTTCAGTCTCCATGTGTTTGCATATGCTCCAGGGATTCCTGAGTTTCTGATTTCCAGCTTTATTCCATTGTGGTCTGAGAAGATCCATGGTATAATTTCAATTTTTTTTTAATTTGCTGAAACTTGCTTTATGGCCTAGCATGTAGTCAATCCTAGAGAAAGTGCAGTGCACTGGAGAGAATATGTATTCTGCAACTGGAGGATGAGAAGTTCTGTAGATATCTGTTAGTTCATTTTTGTCTATAGTGTTGATTAATTCTGTTGTTTCCTTGCTGATTTTCTCTCTAGTTGACCTGTCCACTGTTGAAAGTGGGATATTGAAGTCTCTCACTACTATCGTATTGCTGTTTATGTCTGCCTTTAATTCCATTGCCATTTCTTTTAAATAGTCTGGTGCCCTGTAATTAGGTGCATATAATAGTCAAATCTTCATGTTTAATTGATCCCTTAATCACTACATAGTGCTCTTATTTGTCTCTTTTGACAGTTTTTGTGTTAAAGTCTATTTTGTCTAATATTATGATGGCTACACCATCTCTTTTTTTTTTCCCTTTGGTTTCTGTTAGCATGGAATATTTTTTTTTCCATCATTTCACTTTCAGTCTGCATGAATGTTTGTGAGATGTGTTTCTTGTAGGCAGCAAATAGTTAGGTTTCATTTTTTAATTCATTCAGCCAGTCTGTGTCTTTTCATTGGAGAGTTAAGGCCATTTATATTCAAGGTGACTATTGATAAGTAATCACTTTGCCCTGTCATTTTTAGAAAATTATCCCTATTTTTTCTTTGGATTTCCTTTGTACTTTTACTGGGAGCTTTTCTTCCTTTACTTTCTTTCATAATGATGACCATGTTTCTGTGTTTCTGTGTGCAGCAGATCCTTAAGCATCTTTTGTAGGGCTGGACAAGTTGTGACAATTTCTTTTAATTTCTGTTTGTTATGGGAGGTCTTTATTCACCTTTGTTCATAAATGAGATCTTCTGGGTTGACAGTTTTTTTCCTCTTTAGGTTTGGAATATACCTCTCAATTGTAGATTCTCAACAGTGTTTTTTAGTTTTCTAATTTCCTCTTTTTGTTTTTGATCTGACTATGTAATTTGCTGTGCTTTGTCTTCTAAGTTGGATATTCTTTCTTATCTTACTTTTGCTTTACTGATTCTGTTGTAAAGGCTTTCCACTGCATGTTTTATTTGTTCTATTGAGTTTTTCATTTCCAAGATTTCATTTTGCTCTTTAAGATCTCAATTTCATAGGAGAAATTTTCTTTCATGTCATGTATGGATTTCATTAGTTCATGCATTTGCTTCTGATTACTTCTAAGTAACCCTGTGATCAATTTTTTGAATTCCATTTATGGCATTTCTTCAGTCTCATCATCTTCAAAATGTAGTATTGATGTGTTGCATACTTTTGGGATCATCATGTTGTGTTCATTTTTCTTGTATCTTGATTTGGTGCATTTATTATTAGGCATTCATAGCAATACTCATTGATTTCTTTCTTCTCTTCTCTATCACAGTTTTTATCTTTGGACTATGTCTCTGTGGGTTAATGTTGTGTCTGCTTTCAGGGAATATCTTAGAGGTGTGAGGTGGTTGTGGCCAGGGAGCTCTGTTCAGTGCTCTAGGGTGAAGGGAGTGTTAAGGTGACACCCAGGTTGGGCATTTTAATTTTTTTTAATTATGGGGAGGTTTGTTCTGTTCTGTTTGTTTAGACCCAGCTCATTTCCTTTCCTTAAAGGAGACCAATTCATGGGTGCTAGCCCCTGTGCGTATAATATTTGTCCACACTTCCACAAGGACCACACAAAGGATCTGCTCAGTCCTCATTGTAGGCAGAATCCCCAGCAATGTCCCTCACCAGGGAATCATGGAGCCATGAGCATGTGGAGCCTTCCATGGTGACTGCCTGATGTCCCAGCCACACCCTGAGCCTTCCCACACTGCCTCAGTGTTTTCATAGTCCCAGCATATGAGCCTCCACTGTCATGAGCACCAACACTCTCCCCCCTCCCCTCCCGCCCCCATCCCCCGGTTCTTCCCACCAGACTCAGGAACCTTCACTTGCCTGATTGCTGGGTGTGGACACAAGCTGGAACAGCTGTTACATATGTCCAAAATGGTGCTGCTCTCTATTGGCTTGTTACAAAATGCCAGGCAGTGTGATCAGGGATGAGAAACATGCCCCTCCCCTTTGTTCTTTCTCCTCTAGTTGGACAGGTACACTATCCCCCACGGGACTCCAAGCTGGATTCCCTCCAGGCTTTCCCTGCAGGTTTATCAACAGTGGCTTGGGCTGCTGCAGTCTGGTCTCACCTCACTCTACAAAGCTGGTGTGCAGGCTCTCGGCTGCTGGGGTCCTGAGTTGTGCTTGTCCACACCCTCCATGTAGGTCTGCTGTGTCTCTCCAATCTGTGTGAGTTTCCTCTGCCATTTTCTCCCTAACACTTCCTTGAGACTGCAATTTCTCCAGTTTTTCTAAACTATCTTCTCCTAGGCTAAAGCAGTAAGCTTCCTCCTTGCTCTGCCATCTTAACCCACCCAGAAAGCATTTTGACTGTGTAGTTTACACTAGATTTTACTCTGCATAAAGAACTGAAAAAAAGATGAGCTGGTAGGCTCCAAATATAAAGAATAAGAAAATACAAAAGCTAATTGCCTGGTATGATCAATGTATTCTCTGTGTATGGGTTGAAATATTGCACTGTACTGCTTAAGTGTCCAAGTATCACATGCTAATCCAAAATTAAATGTACCATGAACAAAATTCACATTTTGAGACTTAATTATTGTTTAAGGCCTTATATATAGTCTTGAAGACCAGTGGTTTTTCTGCTTACTACTTGTTGAATTCTTTAGTTAGTGTGGGATTAGGCTTGTGATTATTAAATAAACTAAAATTGTGTCATTGCAAAAAGTAAAAGAAAAATAAGGAAGGAAAAGAGAGGGTAGGATGGGAAATAGCATTGTACTTTTAAATCGTTATATATGAAATACATGAAATTTGTTCCATTGTATAACTAAAACATATAAAAAGACTTATGAAGATTAACAGTACAAGAGGGGAACAAGACATGAAAATAATTTCAAAAGGCATTTAAATTAATGACTTAAAATAGCCAAGTGCAACAACTAATCAAATGATACAAATTAAAACAAGAATGTAGTAATGTTTTGACTATAAAACTGTCAAAAATAAGTTATATAATATCCAAGGGTGTTGAAGAAATTAAAAACTCTTTCTCAAACCAGTTGTGAGAGATTCAAATCAATTCAATTTTTTATTAAGAAAATTGGATATTTTATATCAAAAGTCACTAGAATGAACCCTCATATACCATTAGTGACAATGTAACATGTATAGTCACTTAGAAAAAGATTCTAAATGTTCCAGTTCCTTGGAAATTTAAACATAGTGTTACCATATGACCCAGCTATTCCTCTTCTGGACATACATGGGAGAAAAGATTCTCATATAAAAACTTCTAAGCAAATATTCATTGTAATATTTGTCATAAGAGACAAATGTTGAAATACTCTAAAAGTTCATTAGTTGGAGAATGAATAAATGAAACACAATTTGTGCGTGCAATGAAATATTACTTGGAAATAAAAACAAATAAAGTTATGATCCCACTTGTATGAAATGCCCATCATAGGAAAATGTGTAGAGACAGGAACAGGTATCTATTTAATGTTTACCTAGGACTGTGGTGAGGTGAGAATGTTATAGGTAACTGGGGGCAAACAACTGACCATTATAGTGTATGAGGTATCTTTTGGGGGTAATGAAAGCTTTCTAAAACTGATTGTAATTATCATTGCACAATGTGATAAATAAACTAAAAATTATATTTATAGCTCAAATGGACAAAAATTATATTAATTGTATCTCAACACAGTTACTATGAAAGTGAATGAAAGAAAAAAAAAAAACCTCACATATCCAAGCATAAGAAGCAAGCTAGTAGACCAAGAGTGTCATGTTTAATGAAGTTTAAAATTTGCACACATTTTTATAACATCTCATGTATAGTATTTTATGATATGGAAATATTTATTTACTGATTCACTCATTCAACCAATAATATGTGTTGAAGGCCTACACAGACCCCATGTTTTAGTCAGTGCAAGGCATTGACCAGAAAAGTAAAAACTATAAATGAGGTATGAGCTATAAGAAAGACATAAGTATGATGCTATTAAAGCTCAATTATTTGTTATAGGTTCTGGGGAGCATATCTACCATCATTAAATTACAACCTGTTGGGAAAACATGGAATAAAAAATAAATTGCTAACTATTTAGTATATGTGATGCTTGTGCTTTGAGAAATATGATTTGATTAAAGCATAGGGGTCTTCATTTAAAATAGAATGCATAGAGAAGACTTTTCTGAAGAGTAAAGATCTGAAGGAAGTACAGCAGTTAATCATGATGATGTATATGCAGCATTATTACATGTAAAAGTTGGTACAAGTGTGCTGAGAAGGGAGCATGCCAGAACAATTAGGAAAACCTCACAGAAGTCATTGGAGCCTGTGCTGAGATTGTAATATAAATTTGAGGTCAAAGAGCTAAAAGTTTAAGAAAAATAATTTTATTCTGAATGAAATGGAAGGCATTGGATGATTGGATGGTGTTTAGCACAGGGACATGACCTATTTTAGGATTTTTCTGGCTACTGTGTTGACAACAGACTAGGAGGGATCATGTGCAGGGAAAGAGGATTGCATTCTTAGGAGACTATTGGAGTAATATAAGATAGATGGTGGCTCATATTAGAGTGTTAGCAGTTCAGGTGGATTATGGATATAGTTTGAAGATAGAGAAAACAGTATTTTCTGGGTTGTGACAGAAAGGAGACAACAACAAATTTGTGTTTGGGTCAACTACAAGAATGCATTTACATTCAGAGAGAAGTCTTACAGAATAACACATTTGTTGGAAGAGTTTAGCTTTCACATGTTAATTTTGAATTCCTTTTTAGACTCCTGTGTGGTAAGGCATAGCAGGAGCAGTAAGATATGTACTTTTGATTGAAAGAGGAACATCCAAGCTGAGTCTATAAATTTTGGAGTTCTCAGTGCAAAAATAATTGCTGAATTCATGTGATCCAGTGATTCCGTCAAAAGAGACAGGAAAATGTTTTGAAGACTGAGCCTTATGGTTCACAACTTAGCTAAATAAGGGGAAGTGAGAAAAGGAAAATGAGGTGTAATCGTAGAAGGGTCACAGTGCATTTGATCTAATCAGTGTAGATGCAGGCATTTAATTCCATATTTGCTTTTTTTAAAAAGATTTATTTTATTTATTTGAAATTCAGAGTTACAG
This sequence comes from Lepus europaeus, assembly GCF_033115175.1. Lineage (NCBI taxonomy): Eukaryota > Metazoa > Chordata > Mammalia > Lagomorpha > Leporidae > Lepus > Lepus europaeus. The sequence continues at coordinate 12,725,420 of NC_084850.1, read as the reverse complement.
AGAAAGTAGAGACAGAGAGAGAGGTCTTCCACCTGTTGGTTCACTTCCTAGATGGCCACAATGGCCAGAGCTGTGCCGATCAGAAGCCAGGATCTTCTGGGTCTCCCATGTGGGTGCAGGGGCCCAAGGACTTGGGCCATCTTCTACTGCTATCCCAGGTCATACCAGAGAGCTGGATCAGAAGAGAAGCAGCCTGGACCAGAACTGGTGCCCATACGGGATGCCAGCACTTCAGGCCAGGGCTTTAACCTATTGTGCCACAGTGCTGGCCCCATATTTGCTTTTCATTGTTTTATATTATTGAAAACTAAGACACAAATCCAATGTCCAACTACAGTTAATTAGGGTAGATCCATTTAATGGGATATAACTCAGTGATTAAAATGCTTATAATGACATATTTTATTGACAGGCATACATGTTCATTGCATACTATTGACATGACACATTCAGAAGCATCCAGCAAGATCATTGTATAGGCAATGTGGAGTTCTTCGCTTCTGAGGCATTTGTGGAACATTCCGAGCACTAATCTTAAGAGTTTAGGAAAGATCTCATTTAACACAGCAATCATTTAAGTTAGGTCTTATTACTCCCAGGTTTATGATGAACCACTTGCAGCTTAGAGACTTTCTAAGGTAATCTCACTAAATCTTCAACACAGGTGGAGGACTGAGGGATTTATCTTTGTCTGTGACAAGTTCAGAGTGTTCAAAGGAAGAAAGTGACTTCAGCTTGGTCTTATGCTGGTTGATAGGAATTCATTTCGAGCCCTATATGATTGTTCTTGACAGACACCCTATTCACAGATTATATTATTAGAGGCATGCATTTGAAGTCAATGTTGGCATCTCCAGGGTAGGTACAATTATTATACACGTTGACTATAAGTATCATTTCTTTTTTTTAAATTTTTTATTAAACTTTTATTTAATGAATATAAATTTCCAAAGTACAGCTTATGGGTCACAATGGCTTCTCCCTCCCAAAACTTCCCTCCCACCCACAACCTATAAGTATGACTATAAGTATGACTATAAGTATCATTTCTTGCACTGTAGTGCTTTTGTAGAAGGGCAGGTGAGGATGAGTTTCATCTTTAGGAACTAGAGTTAATGTATGGGTTCAAATGAAGTGACTAATGAATGAGTCCTGAAGCTAAATCCCATTTTCTCCTGGATATCTCTGGAAAATCTGAGACAATTAGCTGTGATCTTGTTGCCTTCTATCACTCCTAAAAGAGAAAAAAAAAAAAAAAAAAACATGTTTCCTATGAAAAGTAAAGCTTCATATGGCAAGAAATTTTGTTATTTTATTCCTTAATGCATTCCCTTTTTTTTTTTATTTTTGACGGGTAGAATGGACAGTGAGAGAGAGAGAGAGAGACAGAGAGAAAGATCTTCCTTTGCTGTTGGTTCACCCTCCAATGGCCGCCGCGGCTGGCGTGCTGCGGCCGGCGCACCGCGCTGATCCGAAGGCAGGAGCCAGGTGCTTCTGCTGGTCTCCCATGCGGGTGCAGGGCCCAAACACTTGGGCCACCCTCCACTGCCTTCCCGGGCCATAGCAGAGAGCTGGCCTGGAAGACGGGCAACCGGGACAGAATCCGGTGCCCCGACCAGGACTAGAACCCTGTGTCCCGGCGCTGCAAGGTGGAGGATTAGCCTGTTGAGCCACGGCGCCAGCCATTCCCTTTTCTAAAACACTTCCTGTAACATAGTACACTGTTAATAAATATTTAATGATCACATCAGTATCCTTGGAAACTTGAAACAAGTCAAAATGTCAAGCACTGTTTCTTCTTCTAAGCCAGTGGTCCCTGGCTCTAGCTATACTATAAAAACTCTCGAAAACATTTTAAAAGTACAAATGTCTGTACTTCAATTTAATTGAAATAGCGCAGATTCTAGCCATCAGCATTTTAAAAATCTCCCTAGAAGATACCAACGGGCACCTAGAATTAAGGAGAGATGATTTAATCAACCACAAGCAACTCAGGCTGCCCAAATGATATAGGTGCTGATTCTACTCCTTAGCACTTGCGTGACTTTCTTATGCTTCCTAGGATGGGGTTCTGTTTTCTCTTTGGCTAGACTCTGGCCTCAGAACCCTACCTACTGAGCATCTGTTCCCTAATGGGCTCTTATTCCCACTTTAGCTAAGGCTTCTCCTGAAGTGCAAGAAGAAAAGCTTCAATCTAACTTGAGGACTTAGGTCGGTATATAAGTATATTTGATGTACTTTATGTGTTAAGTGGCCTGATTTTGCAAGCAATGAGGGCCAGCATGATAGTGGTGTTTTGTCTCATTTGTTGAGAGAGGAGGCAGAAGCTAGAACCGTAACATGTCCTGGCATCTCTGTTTCTTATACATTTGAAATCGGAGAAGACCCCCTAAAATCTACACTAAAATATGGCCCTTAGAGTTCCCTAGAAATGCTATCCAGGGTGCCACAAGTGCTACCGGAATTTGGGGTGCCATACAATTTCACCACGGACTTATTACTAAATCCACGATATTAATAAGCCCAAGAGGGTTCTTGCCTGATATTTAGAGAATTCTAAATACCGGCACAGATAAATGAGGCAGTATGGTACGTTTTAAGCTTTTATTTAGTGAGAAAGATACATAGGAGAGTGAGAGTTTTATTTAAGAGAGAGAGGTAAATAGGGGTTCATATCAAGCACCAGGGAGCACCAGGAACCAGCCACATGGAAGAGCATCTAGGCCTGTATCTGGGCCAGGAAGACTAGAGCACATGGCCCGAAGGCCATGAGCCCTGGAGGTGCGGGGCTACAGCAATCCCCTCCTGACAAGAGGCCAGGGAAGAAGAGCTGGGGCCGCGTCACACCGTGTCCCAGCTTTTAACCCACTTCCAAAGGGGAGTGGTTAATTAACGTGATTGGCTGGTAGGCACCCAGGTGTGGCCAGGTATGGGAATGAGGCCACACAAGGGTGTGGCAAAGGCATCAGGCAGGGGCATGAGGTCACACAGGGGCGTGGTGAAGGCGTGGTCCTCCAGTTCACAAATCTAATCAATTTTAACCTGTATGCCTGCCTACTTCACATTGACATTTCCTCTGTTGGGTAATTGAAAAATGTGCATTCTTTTGATACTACATAAATTATTATGATTATAAGACTGAGTAATAAAACATATAATCACAAATCTCTACTGATTTAAAGTGCTCCGGGGTGTCATACACATAATTTAAACTATAATTTAAAGGGATGCATCAGGTCACATTCCTACTTACCCGTATCCATATCAGAGAAGACATGTTGTCTTATAAAGAGAGTAGATTATGAAATGAAACCTTCTGAAAGTCATAGTTGACATTTCAGTCCAGTCGTCACACTTTATTTTCTCAGAATATCAGAAACTCAACTACTGATAAATATAAAGCACTTGTTTTGCCTTGTTCTAAGTCTATGAATTGGACAGAAAATCCCTGTGGGGTTTTTTTTTTTTTTTTTTGATTATGGATTATCCCTTTACCATGCCCTCACCGTATCTTGTGAAAAGAAGGTTGTTATGAAATGATATTTTTTTGCCATTTGAAATAAGGATGTAATGGGGAAAAATGTACAATCTTGTGGACTCTCACTCGTTGTGACAGTAGAAAATTGTTTTTGAAACAAGGAGGAAACGGGCCTGTGCTGAGATGAGACAGACACTTTTTGTTTGCTCAATTGTGCATTTTTAAGTATAGTTTTTGCAAATGAGGCCTTCAGTCAGTTCCTTACTTCTACAGGTTGAATTGCATATGCTTGACCATTCTGAACATAATTTTAGGTAACTGTAGCCAAAATGAGCTAATTAATTTTGCACAATAACATTGACCTAGAAAGGCTTCAGGTTGAGGATGCTTATTTAATCTAAAGGTGAAACATGAATAGACCATTTACTTGAATTTCACTTGTGCCCTGCAATCTATTATATTAAATGAGGACAGCTGTTCTTAATTATATTAATTTGGTCAGCAAAGTTCAAATATTATCCAAATAAATAGAGAATTTTGCACATGTCGTATGCTGCGTCTGAGTGATGAAAATGAGAGAGCTGGATAAATTACATTAAAAAGCTCTGTAATTGTCACTCTAGGCTACTTATGGAATTGGCATGTACCAAGGAAAGCTACATCCATTATTTTTAAAAGATTGTACAATCCCAGAATATTGGTAAGGGCAAATTTGGAGATGATATATCCTAAAGGAAAAGATTAATTGTGTGAAATAGCAGACTGATTAAGTTCATACTATCAATTGAAAAAATATGTGGTACATGTTGATTTCAGTAGTGTTCTCTGTTATGTTTCACAGAATTTTCACATTAATAAAAATAGGATAATAATAGTACCATGTTGTATACAGAATTCTAAGCTGTCCATTTTTCCCTCTCCTGGTACACACATATCTTCTCCCAGTGACTTAATGAAGCACTGAGCAGTTGACTTTAATTTAGGTGAATTCAAAGTGTGAGAAGACACATGACAAGGAAGTATAAGTAGCCTCCAGCCAACAGCCAGCAAGGAGAAGGGGATCTCAAGCCTACAAACACAAGAAACTAGATTCTGCCAAAAACATTTGCAAGCTTGAAAATGAATTCTTTACCAGAATCTTTAGAAAATAGCATGGCTTGAGTGACACCTTAAATGTCAGATCTGGAGCAAAGGGTTCAGTGAAGCCCTCTTGGACTGCTGACTTTCAGAACCTTGAAATAATTCATGGGTATTATTTGAAAACATGAAGTTAGAGGTAATCAGTTATATAGCAGTAGAAAACTAATATAGATGGTCACATAAAAAATTTTTAGCTCATGTTCATGAAGTGTAGAATGGCATAATAATATTTTTGCAAGAATATTAAGGGTGGTGGTAGGTAACTCGTTGTTTTTGCTTTGGGCATAAGTGTAGTGGTTGTGATACTGAGATATTTCATTATTTAGTGAGAAGATACACTCATCCATCTGTTGTTTCTGTCTGTATATAATAACATGAAATTGCCAAATTACATAGGATCCCAGAAGTGAAATCTGAATTCTTAGGTCATTCTGTTGCTGTGCTTTATCAAATACTTATTATATGCTACCTCAGATATACTTAGCACTTCTCTGAGGATCTTTGTCAGTTAGTTTTGTCCAGGTGCAGTGTCTAACTTAGTTTCTGCCTCTGTGCCACCATGTCCAGCAACTTCAATGCAAATGCAGTCTGATAGCACATTACTTAAGGCCAGCACTGCCTGCTCTTGTCTCCTGTCTAGAAATCACTCAAGTGTCAGACACTGCTGAATGTGCTTCCCACCTATGCACAAACAACCCAGTAGTGTGTATGTGTTGGGGCATGGGTGGTAGTTACCACCAGTCAGGCTGACCTTGAATGATGGAGACAGAAGTTCAATGAATAAATTCTTTCTTCTTCCCACTAGCCAGCTTGTCCTAGGGCATATTGGTTCATGTATGATCTCAGAAAATGTTCTCACCTAATTGAGTAAACAGTGACTGGCTTGGTAGTTCCCACTTGTATTTAATATTTCATCTATCATAGCTTACTTTTCTTTTCCCAAATTCTTTCCCTTCCACGAGATGAAACCCACACAACATGCAATAGCCCTTGAGTTTTCCTGAGGTTCTGTCTTCTGGGTAATGCAGCTATAGCCTATGACTTTTGTATGGATCCTGGATTTTCTTCAATAATTCAGATGGGATTACTTAACCAACTGGATGTGTATCTCTAATTTATGATTAAGCAGAACATACCAAGCCTTCCATTTTAAATTTTTTAAAAAGATTTACTTATTGATATCTGAAAGGCAGAGTTACAGAGGAGCAGAGGCAGAGAGAGATGTCTTCCATCCACTGGTTCACTCCCCAAATGGCTGCAATGGCCGGAGCTGGGCTGATCAGGAGCCAGGCACCAGGAGCTTCTTCCAGGTCTCCTACGCAGATGCAAGGGCCCAAGGACTTGGGCCATCTTCCACTGCTTTCTCAAGTCATAGCAGAGAGCTGGATTGGAAGTGGAGCAGACAGGATACAAACAGGCACTCATGTGGAATGCTGGCACTGCAGGTTGCAGCTTTACCTACTGTGCCACAGTGCTGGCCCTGCCTTCCCTTTCTAGAAGCCACCTTCAGTCTCCCTTTATATATTTGAATGATGTTTGAATAGTTTATCACTCAGTTGACTATATCTTACTTTCATTTTTTTGGCTTATTTATTTATTTATTTTATTTTGACATGCAGAGTTAGACAGAGACAGAGAGAAAGGTCTTCTTTCCGCTGGTTCACCCCCTAGATGGCCGCTATGGCCGGCACACTGCACTAATCTGAAGCCAGGAACCAGGTGCTTTCTCCTGGTCTCCCATGCGGGTGCAGGGCCCAAGGACCTGGGCCATCCTCCACTGCCTTTGCGGGCCACAGTAGAGAGCTGGACTGGAAGAGGGGCAACCGGGACTAGAACCTGGTGCCTATATGGGATGCTGGTGCCACAGGCAGAGGATTAACCAAGTGAGCCACGGCACTGGCCCGTTTGGCTTATTTTTATTGATTAAAATTAGCTGACATTTTCCTTGATTTTAATTCAGGCTAAGGGGAGCAGGCATTTAACCCACATCAGTGTACCTGTTTGAATTTCCATCTGTAGCACCTGGCTCTGGCATTCTACCAATGTAGATCCAAAGAGACAATGATGATGGTTAAAATAATTGTGTTTCTGTTGCTCACATGAGTAGACCTGGATTGTATACCTCTAAATCATGACTCCTAAGCATTATGTAAGGTATTTTTCCCACTGTCCAAATCTGATCACTGTGCTCATGTGCCAAAACCCTTTAATGCTACCTCTTTACCCTCAGAATGAAGTCCAAATTCATGAGTATGACATATAAACATACCTTCAGTATGTTCATTTATTATTCCCTAGAACATGTTTTTCTTGTCAGGAAATCAATTTAGTTGGTCGTGACCAGCATATCTTCTTTTAAATGAAAAAGAATAGAGTAGAATACAATATAAAATATTGGGGTTCGTTTCACATAGTAAAAGTGTTTCTGGAAACATTTGTTGCAGTTGTAAAGGTAATGAATTTCTTGCTGAAGATCGTAGTGAGAAGAGTTTGAGAGCTATTGCTCTTTACTGTGATCATGTGATACTCGCTCTGCAGTCTCCAGCCTTTTGAACATTTTTAAGTTCCTCAAAGTTTCCACACATTCTCTTTGCACATGAGCTATTTGATCCTCTGTGTGTCTGAGCATGTGTGACAAAAATTTCTCCAAATATTTACACTAACTATCTCTAAGGGATGGAGTTACAAATAGATCTTTTCTGCTATATTCTTTTCTGTTATTTTTCAATGTTCCAATAACAGTTTTGTCTCACACGAAAGCACTAAGCATACATATCTTAAATAAATAAGAAGCTAATAGTGTCCCTGAAGATAAGGACAAGAATAATACAATTATTTTAAAGGAAATACTAGGTATCACTTTTTAGTTCACAAGGGGTAAGCAATAAAAAGGTGAGGGTAGGCTCTGGAGAGAGATGACTAGTAAGCTTGAGCTCATAAAATATGTAGTAAACTGTTAGGCAAAACAATGGATAAAACATTCCAACTGTTGGAAATACCACATACAAGGTACAGAGATATAAAATCATGTCATGGGAAAGATTTACAAATTGCTGTGACTAGATGGGATATGATATTGTAGGTGAGGTGCATCATGGGAGATGCATATAAAGTCTTTACCCTGTAGACAATAATGACTCAGAGTGTTTGCAAGCAGTAACTGAATTGCCTGGATCAAGGTTTAGAAATGGTGACTCTGGCAGGACTGTGGAGGATGGAATATCTCTAGAAGAGGAGGAACTTGCATAGCTGCCATCTGCCTTTGCCTTCATCTGTTGACAGCTCCAATTGCTAAAGAGCTCAGGAACCCTGTGAGTCCCAAGCCCAAGGGTGCTTACTGGTTTGCGAGTCTGCATGTATTCTCTGTGCCTGGAGCCAGCCTCAGGTAGGTGGAGCTTCCGTCACTCAAAGCTGGATCTAATTGGCCCTGGTGGGATCTTGATGGTACCCACTTGGGGGACAGATATGGAGTGTGGGAAAGAGGGATGAAGCTAAATCTCAGGGGACATATGATTACTTTGAGCACTTTTCTTCTTCATGACAAAGTGGGCACTGCTCAGAAAACAGCACAATAAACATATTTACTACAACTCCTAGTATCTGTTCCTTCCACCTGTGAAAAGAACTGAATTATCTGTCAGGCATCACAAATGGCCTTGAACTGGGTACTGTGTCACAGGTGATCTAACCCTGGCACTCTCCCAATGCCTGACTACTGAAAATCTAGCTGAATAACGTGGGATCTTTCTCTTGGCTTCCTCAAGAGCAAGCCTGACAATGGGATCGATGTAGGCTTTACCATCCAACTGCAATTACAATCCACATTCAATCACTGGCAAATCTCAGTGTCCCTACCCTGGGATGGAATACCCGCTCATGATGGATAGAGACATTTCATGAGATCACCACTGTCAGTTTCTGCGGCTTAGGCTCTAAAACAATGATACTGGTGATGACATTGTTGGTGCTAATAGTAATACAGTGACCTTGAAAGGCAATGCAACTAATATGTGTTATTTGTAGGCACTTTTTCTAGTTGCTTTACATTCATTGACCTATTTAACATTGACATTTTGAGGAAAATGAAACTGAGGCTTAGAGGGGTTAATTTTTTGGAACTCATAGATGGAGTGAGTAACAGAGCTGAGATTTGAGCCCAAGAGTGTGTGGTACTAGGTTCCACATGTTAACCACTCTCAGATATCACCATGATAGCAGCGGTGCACCTTTTGTATTTATTTTATTTTAATTTTGTAGCTAATCTGAGGGTTGTTCCTTAGAAGATAGAAATGTCGCTGACCATTATGCAGATTTGATTAGTGATGTTACTAAAACTTCACTATATGAGTTTATTCCTGTAATTATGGATGCTACTTTAAAAAAGAATTTCTCAATCACTTGCCAGTTGGACAACTTGAAAAAAAATGATTACACTGAAAATTGTTGATATAAATAAAAAGTTATTATATGTTTCATTTTAAATTACTTCCAGCAGCAGTTACTAAACCCTCATCACACTTTTTCCTAACTTTCCTAATACTGGAAAAGGAGAAAGATCATGCCACTTTTTTATCAGCTGGAAATAAGTAATTCTGATTTAATATTACAGTTATTGTGCTATAGCAAAGATGTGTTTGACATTTTTTTTTCCCTGTGACTCATTGTCAGCCAGCCATTTGCTATGACACTTGCAATGCTGGCACAAGCAATCTCCCTAGGGTTCTTTACCCAGATAAGGGATGCGACCCAAAAGCATTTGGAAACAGCTTCTTGAGAATATATCGAGTACCTAACACAGTACTATGTCATATGTGTACAGTGTCATATGCACTAAATTATTCTCAGATTAACTGTCAAACTCTGCTAGCCAACCAGACATGTTGCAGACCTTTGAGAAAGTTTTGTAGTAAAGTCAGTTTACACGCTTAGAATGAATGTGGAATACTTTTGCATCTCTTCCCTCACTCAGGTGAGAAGATTCTCCTTAATGATATGGAGGTTTATACTTCTCCACTACCCTTTCCCAACAGGAGGAAGTGATACCCACTTAATACCTCGCTAATATTTCTGCCTAGAAGCATATCCTGCAGTTTCTGTCTAGCCAAAAATTTGTGCAGTCCTAATCTGCTATGTCATCTCATTTAATTGAATTATCACACAGGTCAAAGTGGGTACAAATGATATTATTATCCTCATTTTACTGAGAAAAAAGTGAGGCTCACAGAAGTTGAGATACTCATATTCTCACAGACAAACCAAGTGATCTTACATTTTAAGCCAGGGCTTTCTGATGTTTCTTTCCTCAGTGTCTTACAGTCCTCCATTACGTTGATCTCCGTGGAAATTTGGTAAAATTTGGCTTATCTCTTTCATTGGGTGTGTTTTATTTCAATCTGGTGAATATATTGATTTGTATTTATTATATTTCCACTGAGTTTTGACTCCATTAGGCTAAAATGGTTGATTTTTCTCACTTCTCTGTTTTCCATAGTGTGATTCTTTATGATGTGAAGAAATTGAATATGCATTTAGGAGATGAATACACATAAACATACCACACATTTTCCATTGAATATTTGGAATTTGAACTTTCTTTCTCTTGGCTTTGTACTTCATTAAATAAATTAATATTCTGGACCAAATATCCAGTGAATATCTAAGTATTTTTTCCAAAAAAAGTTTTCAAGGGTCAGTTCTCCAATCAGATTGAAAGAAAAAAAGTGGCATAAGGTGTTCCAGTGAAGGGTGACCAGACATCATGTGGCTGTTCAACAAATGCTATTAATAAACCTTTATAATCACTACCTGGAAAGTTTTCTATACCATTTGCCCTTGTAATGCCTTGGAATTTGAATAGACAGCACATTTCCATTTGATAGATGCAGAAATTGAGACTTGAAGAGTTTAGGTACCATGGATAAGGTTACATAACTAGTAAGTATAGGAGCTGGGTCTAGCATCTGGATCTGAACTCCCTGTCCATGTTGCCTTTTGGAAAAATCCATATACTTAGTAACTCAAGCTAGTATTCTGGAATTCATTCTATAAATTCTCCCTTTCTCCCTAAGTAACTTTTCAGGATTTTTTAAAATAACTACCAATGCCTTAGTCCAGACCACCACGGATTTATGCACTTTGCAACTGTGGGTCTCTCTGCTTCTGGTCTTCTTTTCTAATCTGTTGTTTATAAAATATTTTTTAAAGATTTATTTATTTTTTTTTGAAAGTCAGAGTTACAGATAGAGTGGAGAGGCAGAGAGAGAGAGATGTCTTCAATCTGATGGTTCCCTCCCCAGTTGGCTATCACTGCCGGAGCTGTGCTGATCTGAAGCCAGGAGCCAGGAGTTTCCTCTGGGTCTCCCACGTGGCTGCAGGCACCCAAGGACTTGGCCATCTTCTTCTGCTTTCCCAGGCCATCGCAGAAAGCTGGATTGAAAGTGGAGCAGCTGGGTCTTGAACTGGCGCCCATATGGGATGCTGGCGCTTCAGGCCAGGGCGTTAACTCACTGCACCACAGCGCCGACCCCTATAAAATATTAAGTTACTTATATACCTGCTTGAAACTCTTAACTGATTCTATAATTTCTTGGACTGGTACTTAAGATATGTGCCAGACTCATTTGATTATACCCTTCCCCTCTTCCAGCATTTACTAGTACTTCATTCTCATGGTGAAAATAACAGCAGTCACTCTATTATTTCTAGACCATTGCCTATAATGATGCCCTGGACTCCATGGAATTTTCTTTCCTTCCTCAGCCTCTTTCCCATCTTCTTCATATGTACTTAATCCTCAGGCCTCTCAGTTGGTAGTGACTTTTCTTAGAAGACTTCACTAATGCTTCAAGTTCACTAGAGGGGACTTTTCCGCGGTGGTCTGGACTAAGGCATTGGTAGTTATTTTAAAAAATCCTGAAAAGTTACTTAGGGAGAAAGGGAGAATTTATAGACTGAATTCCAGAATACTAGCTTGAGTTACTAGGTATATGGATTTTTCCAAAAGGCAACATGGACAGGGAGTTCAGATCCAGATGCTAGACCCAGCTCCTATACTTACTAGTTATGTAACCTTATACTGAAATAACCCCTCATTATTAGAGCATACATAAAAGTGCAGTGTAATTTCCATATATATTTCTCATTAGGTCATGCCTAAATTCAGATGAGCAGGACAACATAGCATGGTTCTTCTTTAAAGCTACTTGGGGAACTGAAGGATATATGACTGGAGCACTGTTATGAGAGTGAGTGAGAGGACCTGCCACGTGGGGTAAGGATAAGCAATGCTACGGATCTGCCTTCTATTTGAAGCCATATCAGGCTTGACTTTTATCTGTAGTATCTGAAAATTTGAGTAACAGTGGATGAATAACAACTTGACAAGAAAATAGGCAACCTCTTCTTTAAAATGTTTACCTTAAACTTGAATCAGACTTACCAAAGGAAGAAGGTTAGTATTATGTAATGAAAATATAATTATGTTCCTTACCGTAGTCTTTCTGAAAAACCATCTCAAACACAACAATAGTTGATTAGTTGTTTTCTGTTTTCAGAATAACATAACTGTTTCAGAATAACTATAACTGTTCAAATCTATCATTATTTGTTACACATAATTATATTGTGATATGATCTGTAGTCTGCAAGGGACAATGCTGACTTCTCACTGGTAGACACCATTGTTTATGCTCAGTACCCAGCATAGTGTGTTAGTCTATTAAACCTTTGAAAAATGTATTAATATTTTCACATATATTAATGTGTTTGATTCTTATAACAGGCATGGCTCTCAGTGCTCATTTTTTCCCAATCAAACAAAAATAAAAAATGCTTAGAGATATAACACAATGGATAAACTTGCGTTTATCAGGGATATATTCTGTGAGCTTTCTTGGAGCATGTTTGATTAGTAATAGCTAATCCTATTTCCCTTTACAGAAGTTGATTTTTGTTTTTTTAATTTTTTTTTTTTTATTTGACAGGCAGAGTTACAGTGAGAGAGAGAGAGACAGAGAGACAGAGAGACAGAGAGAAAGGTCTTCCTTCCATTGGTTCACTCCCCAATTGGCCTCAATGGCTAAAGCTGTGCTGATCTGAAGCCAGGAGCCTCTTCCTAGTCTCCCACGTAGGTGCAGGGGCCCAAGCACCTGGGCCATCCTCCACTGCTTTCCCAGGCCACAGCAGAGAGCTGGACTGGAAGAGGAGCAACCAGGACTAGAACCGGCGCCCATATAGGATGCTGGTGCTGTAGGCGGAGGATTAACCTAGTGTGCCAAGGCGCCAGCCCCAGAAGTTGACCTTTGTTATAAACACAAATTTTATTTGTTTCCACAGATTTGGATTCAGAGCTGAAGTCATTGGAAGGATAGTGGAGGGACTCAGAGATCAAGTAAAGGATGCAGACAGCACTTTGCAGATAGGCAAGATGATGAGAGAGAATAAGGAGAAAGAATATCAATTATCAAAGCCCTTTTCTGTGATACCAATGAAAATTTATGTTTCACCAATATATTTACTATATGTTAATTCTTTCTGATGAATGTGAACAAGTGCTGCCTGAGACCTATTACCAGAGGTGAACATTTCAGTACTGAAGCATTTAGATAGTGAGTGTTGGTAAGAATTTGTTTATTATTTCTGCAAATATTTACTGAGTATTTCTAAATGTCAAACACTGGGAATAAAGCAGTGAATAAGATTTCCAAGGTCCCTTTACTTGTGCAAGTTTCTTTCCTGTAGCAGAGCCAAAGATAATACAGCAAACACAATAAAGCTTATAATAAGTGTTTTGAAAGGAAAACAATAAAATAAAATTTTGTGATAGAGAATAAAATGAAATTGTGGGTATTTTCTCTAGGATGGTCACAGATATCATCTCTGAGGGGTGATGTTCAAGGAGAGATCTAAAAACGAGAAGGAGCAACCCTAGCTAAAAAAATAGGAAGACTTAGGGAGCAGCAAGTAAAATACATTGAGGCAAGAAGGCATTTGCATGCTTTAGAAATCATCAGAAGACCAATATGATTTTAAAAGTCATGGTTGGCATTAGATGATATAAAATAGAGAATTTATAAAACTTCCTAAGTTACCATTCTTCCCAGTCACTTTTATGTCTCACAATGATGATAAAATGATCATGGTATTTTCATTGAACTATTCTTTTAGGGTGGTAATGAGCAATGTCAATTCTGAAATGTAGTTTTGAATATAAAATTTTAATTAAGAAGGCTTCTGTATATCCTTCTAGTATCCATACAATTATCCTTTTTCTGTGACACTGGCTGATGTCTCATCTCATACCCGTGTCTATTTTACCTTGTTTCCTTTTCCAAGAGGATGGAAAGCGTTTTATTTCTTAACCATAAATGACAGTAGCGCATTAATGTGATGAATAGCTTTAATTTCAATAAGTGTATTCAAACCTGAAGAAGGCCAGCACTGAAGCATTCTGCTGATACATTCTGAAAGCAGTGCTTCTATCCATCAATAAAGCTTATCAATCCATCAGGAACCCTCAAAAGCAGAAATTGAAGTTCAAAAATGAATGTTTTTTTTTAATAAAAGGAGCGGTTTTTCTATGTTGGTCTTTGCTTTGCCTATGACAAAGAATTAGATATTCTTCTGCCTATGAATTAGGCTAGCAAAGCAGTTCCTCACAGCCTGTCAGTTTTTATTGTATTGGAAGTGAATAAAACATTGCCATCTTGAATCACATTTCTACACTCACTAATTAAGCTAATTATGAGGTACAGAAGCTACCTCCTTCCTGATTCTTAGCCATTCTAACAATTGAAGTACTTAGAAATCCATAAGCACTGGTCAGAAATGAAATACCAGTACCACGATGGAGTGGCCTTTCACCACATTTGCCAAAGGAATAACCCTCCTCCAAGTATCCCTTTACATGGTACATACCCATAAAAACATATTCTTTGTAAATATTAATGAGAAGAGCATAATCAATGTCAGTATTATGGGTTTTCGGCCAAATTTTCTGTCTGGATCAGGATCTTGGTGCTACCACTGTATGACTCAGTTTCCTCAGGTGTAAATTGTGCTAATAGCTTAAAGTATTGCTGTGAGGATTGAATTCATGCTTATAAAATCTATAAAATCATTTCTTGGCACCTAATAATCTGTCAATCAATGTTAGCTTCTTTTAGTTCTACTCTTATATTTAATAATTGAAAAAATCGTATACAGATTGTAAGAACTCACCTTGTAGTAGAAAGTCCCTTTGAAAATTTACCATAATATGCTACATTTCTTCTAAAGTTATATTAATTTAACAGAAAGTGCACACACACAGAGTATTAGACATTTGTTTATATAATTACTGGAATATTCTTTCAGTCTCTTTTTTTTTTTTGTTAGAAGCTTTTTCTTAAAAAACTGTTCCTTTTTAAAGTAATCCAAGAATATAAAAATTCTGTATTATCCCAAAAGAAAACTCTTAAAATATGGCAGTAACTTCTTATTTGACATAACAGCATCTTATTCATGTAATCAATTATTTTCTCTAGAAAAATAAAGCATGATTCTATAAGAAGATTATGTGTCATTTCAGTGAGGATATATCCTCTTTCACTGTCTGCAAGTGTATTTTTTTTCTAATTTGTGCACTCTAAGGCAAACATAAAGATACATAAATTCAAGAGCAGATAAAAACTGCACTCTAAGAGTGTAAGATAGCAACAACAACTTGAAACGGAAAAGAAAACACATTAGGAGGCTGCTGAGATATAAGGTAATACTGTATAGAATGTGTAAACCAAGTCAGGAAAAAGAGAATGTCAGTCCTGAACAAGTGAATGATGAGGTCAAGCAAATATTTTCAAGTTTGCTTTACCTGCGAATCTGGCTGGACTGAAGGACGATTAAACTTCATTTCATATACATCATTCAAATTTCTTATCGATGTTACTGTGTCTCATTGCAGAGAGAAATTTTGGAAGCTGGAATCAATACTCCCTTAAATCTGTACTCCATAGTGTTTCCAATGATCATACACATGCCATCTTCTGTGCCAGGCATTTGGCAAGCTGTAGTATGTGTCAGCAATTCACTGATTATTGTAGTGGCTAGCATACATAAAGGAGTTCTGGACATGCATTTATAATAAGCTTCCTAATAGCCACCTTAATTCTTTCCAAAGAACTCAGAGAAAACATTTATCTAAATTGTATATATTAAGAAGTGATTTCAACTGAAATGTGATATTTTATCATTTAGATGTGCTACATAGGTGCAGTACATTCAACAAATACCCATTTGAACTATCAGAAAGATACAGTGTTGTTTTCTGCATTTGTGAACATGAAATATATGTTTATAATAAATAATTGAAGATATAAACCCATGCATAATTTTTCCATAATGTGCTTGTTAGATAAACTTTTTGAAGACTCCTCTTAGGTATGGATTTCTAAATGTTTTTTGCATGAAAATATTTGTCTTTTAATTCAGTTACTTTAATACCAGTGTCCATGAAATTTTTAGATTTATTTATTTATTTATTTATCCATCTATGTATTTATTTGAAAGGCAGAGTTACAGGGGATAGGGAGAGACAAAAAGAGAAAAATGGGGGAAGATTTTCTTTCATTTACTGGTTTACTCCCCAGATGGCCACAATTGCCAAAGCTGAGCAAGGCCGAATCCAGGAGCCAGGAACTCCATCCAGATCTCACACAAGGTTGGCAGGAGTCTAAGCACGTGGGCCTTCCTCTACTGCTTTCCCTGATATATCAGCAGGAAGCTGGCTCAGAAGCAGAGCAATCAGGACTAGAACTGGCACACCAATATGGAATGCTGGTGTGGCAAGAAGCAGCTTATCCTGCTGCTCCACAACACTTGCCCTCCACAAACTTTTTAAAGTACACCCATATTCCACAACTCATTTGAATTTACCTTCATGCTTATGTAGGTTATAGCTTGTAAAATGCATAATGGTTAATTGTAGAACACAGAAGAAATTTTAAAAAGTATTAAAATAGTACAATCATCCTAAGAAACATGCATTTAAAAAATAAGATTCATTTAAATAGAATTCATAAGAATGTCTGTGTTTATAAGGCACAAATCTATAGCAATATTACAAAAAGTGAATATGTTTGTAATTGCTCATATTGGAGTGAAATAGGTTGTGTCAAATTAGGTAATACCGTTAAAAGTTTATACAATTCAATAACTCACAAGAACACAAGTAAGAACTTTACAAACAAAGAATATCTACTCATAACCAAGTATAGGGCTTGGTAAAACTTCTCTAAAGTATCATCTTTTAAAAATTTTATCAAATATGCTAGAGAAAAGGCTAAATTGTCTTTCTATCTTATTTATATGAAAGAACATCACATCATTTTCATATGATATAGCAACCAAATAGTATGCAGCCAAAAATGTGATACTGTTATAGAGGTGAGTCAGAAAGCTAATTAATTAAAAAATTTCATGTTTCTAAATTTAATGACTTGTGTCATTAATCATCTTTATAAATTTAGTCATTTTCTTCTTCTAAATAGCAATGTGCTTACATAATTTTACGCTTTTAACTTTTTGTTTTATTATTTTTATTTTTGACAGGCAGAGTGGACAGTAGAGGGAGACAGAGAGAAAGGTCTTCCTTTTTGCCGTTGGTTCACCCTCCAGTGGCCGCTGCGGTAGGCGTGCTGTGGCCGGCGCACCGCGCTGTTCCGTTTGCAGGAGCCAGGTGCTTCTCCTGGTCTCCCATGGGGTGCAGGGCCCAAGGACTTGGGCCATCCTCCACTGCACTCCCTGGCCACAGCAGAGAGCTGGCCTGGAAGAGGGGCAACCGGGACAGGATCGGTGCCCCGACCAGGACTAGAACCCGGTGTGCCGGCGCCGCAAGGCAGAGGATTAGCCTACTGAGCCACGGCGCCGGCTGTATGCTTTTAACTTTTTAGCGATTTGTTTAAAAAATATAAAAACTTTCAAGTTTCACAAAACTTGTTCCCACTACATAGCCTATCTTATATACAAAGTTGTGCCTTGCCATATTTCCATTCAAAGTTACATTGTGAGTAATGCATTGCAAACACTGAAAGTATTATTAAGTATGGAAAATATTGCTTTATACCAACATTAACTTATCATATCATTAGGCATCAGTTAATTTGCATTATTCACTGTGAAAATTAGCAAGATCATAATTATGAATATATTTGATAAAACATTTTTGCTCTTATAATTACATTTTCATAAACTATGTTTTTAGAATTAGAACTGCTGAGTCAAAGCTTATGGTTGTCTATCTCTATCTCTATCTCTAAATCTCTAGCTCTATATCTCTATCTCTCTATCCCTATCTCTATCTCTATCTCTATCTCTGTATCTTTCTGTCTTTCCTAAGTCACTTTTAGAATGTGTTTGGAAATTTGCATTCCCATCAACACATCCTCATCAGCACTGAAATTAAACATAATGCTTGCAGGTTTGATGTGTAAAATGAGTTATATTTAAATTTACATTTTCCTCATTAGGTGACTTTCAACATTTATATGTCTACTATTGAAAATTCACTTTATATTTTAGAATTTTTTTTTATTTTTATCTTATGTTTTCCTTACAGAGTTATATAAATAACCTATCTAGGCATTTCACCTATAGCTTAATGTTTTCATAATATCATCTATGTGGACTATGATCCATTAATTAAGCCACATAATTTGCAAGTTGTTAAATCATTGGTCATCTGAAAGTGACACTAAGAACACAACAGGAAAAAAAGGGAAAGTCTCCTATATAATAGGATTATTTTCAGTTTCTTTTATTTTATCCATGAAAAACATGAGTGATAAAAGTAATGAAAATATACAGGAAGGATGAACTAATGGTGATGGTAGTGACACTAGAAAGACAAACAAAAACTGCAACTACATATAGTGATCATAATAAATGGGACTTGCCTCATGATGATTAGGTCATATAGCTATTCTCTTATGGTTTTGAAAATAACAATTAAAATATCTCTACAGAAAAACAACTAGTATTTGTTATAAAACTTTTTAGCTTCTGCTTTTCTCTTTTCCTCCAAGACAATTTCCATACATGATTGATGATAAAGGGAGTTGCTTGATACCTATCTTCTTTTTTTAACTTTTTCTCTTTTTAAAAAAAGATTTTATTTTATTTTTATTTGCAAGTCAAAGTTACACAGAGAGAAGGAGGGCAGAGGGAGGTAGAGAGAGAGGTCTTTCATCCATTGGTTCACTCCCCAGTTGGCCACAACGGCTGGAGCTGCACTGATGCAAACCCAGGAGCCAGGAGCTTCCTCTGGGTCTCTCACATGGGTGCAGGGGCCCAAGGACTTGTGCCATCTTCTACTGCTTTCCCAGGCCAAAGCAGAGAACTGGATAGGAAGTGGAGCAGCTGGGTCTTGAACCGGCCCCCATATGGGATGCCTGCACTACAGGCCAGGGTGTCAACATACTGCGCCACAGTGCTGGCCCCGATACCTATCTTCTAGACAGATGGTATCTATGGTTTATTTATTAAATCTTTGTCATGGCTTTCCTTTATTTCTTGATTGTCATTTAAGTTTGTTAATTCTTTGACTAATAGAATTTTGGGGTAATTGAATTATTTTTAAATCTGAAGGCTTCCAAATATCTGTGCTCAGTGAACTCTTTCCACTCTGTATTTATATAAATATTGTACAAATGGCCCATTTGTTTATAATTCCGTGGTTTTATTTTAATCTTTTATTTGAAATAAAGGCAGAGGCCAAGAGAAAGAGTGAGCAGCTATTGGCTGATTCATTTCCCAAATGCCCACAGCGGGAAGGTCTTGGCCAGGCCAAAACCAGGAGACAGGAAGTCAATGTAGACCTCCCACAGGGATGGCAGGAATGTAAATACCTAAGCCATCACTGCTGCACCCCAGGATCTGTATTAGTAAGAAGTGGGAGTCAGCAGCAGGAGCCAGGCTTCAAACCTATGTACTTCAAAATGGAATGTAGGCATTTCAACCTCCAAACAAAATCCCCACCCCTGATTTTAAGATTTAATTTTTATACATGTAAACATAATTTGATGTGACAAAGGGGTTCTTGTTTTTTTTTCAATTTATTTAACTTTTGTAGAATAATCTACATCTTGCCTTATTACTTCTGTATTAAAAGCTTATAAAGAAGAGTCTGTATCTGAGTCAACCTTAAGTCTATTTTCTTACCACTATCAAAGTATAAGAATATCTTTACATTTTACTTTTATTTTACAAAATATTTTCATATTGCACAGTGTTACCACTCCTGTCTCTCCAAATGTTATGGCTACAATCTCTTGTTGCGATATTTTTAGTAGTGTTGGTTATTTCAAAAAACAACTTTGGGAACAAGTGTTGTGTCGCATTGGGTGAAGCCACCACTTGGGATGCCTGCATCCCATTATTGCAGTGCCCAGCATAGAGTCCCACCTCTGGTTCTCATCCAGCTTCCTACCCTGAATTCATGCTTTTTAAACGTTGAATGATATGCCTCTCTCTCTCTTTCTTTCTCTCTCTCTCTCTCTCCCTGTATATATTTATAGACACATTTTCTTTATCCATTCATCCACCAGTAGATATTCAAGTTGTTTCTGTCTTGAATATTATAAATAATGTTGCAATGAATATGATAGTGTAGAAGTCTCTTTGATATACTGATTTCATTACCTTCAGCTATATATCCAGAAATACGATTTCCCATAGGTTTTCTTTTGTGATTGCCATAAGGCTTAAGTAAAATATCTCATGTTATTTAAGCTAACAGAAATGCACTTTTAATCCCTTATAATACTACTATACTTTCACTAACCCCTTACATTATAGGTAGTTGATTTTGCAACTTAAATATTTTTAATATGTGTGATAATTAAATTATTGTAATTATAGTTATTTTTAAAGATTTATTTATTTATTTGAAAGGCAGAGTGACAGATTGGGAAAGAAACACACACACACACACACAGAAAGAAATCCTCCATCCTTTGGTTCAATTGCTAAATGCCTATAAAATCCTGTGCTGGGTCAGTATGAAGGCAGGAAACCGAACTCCATCTGGGTCTACCCATGTGGGTGGCTGGATTTCAAATGCTTGACTCATTATCTGCTAGCTTTCCAAGTACATTAACAGGAAGTGGAGTAGCCAGGAATTGAACTGGCAATCTGATGTGTGATTCAGTCATTTCAAGTGGTGTCTTCATCCACTGCACCACAATACCTGTAACAATTATAGTTATTTTAATGCCATTGTCATTTTAACTATTATGTTAATATTGCAAGTGATTTTTGTGCTACCGTTATAATATCAAAAATTCTGAATTTAACCTTTTCTAGGGAATTGTATACATTCACATCTTTTAACCTTGTTAATCAGTGTTCTTTCATTTCAACATAAAGAACTCCCTTAGAAATTGTAGTAAAGATCTAGTGATAATAAACCTTCTCAACTTTTGTTTGTTTCAGAGCCTTTATCTGTCCTTCTTTGCTGATTGAGGGACAGGTTTGCAAGTATAGTATGCTTGGTTAGCAGCTTTAACTATTTTAATATTTTGAATGGATCATCCATACCCTCCTGATTTTCAAGATTTCTTCTAAAAAATCTGCTAATAGTTTCATCAGGGCTCTCTTGTATTTGACAAGTTACCTTCTTTGCTGCTTTCTTTCTCTCTCTTTTTAAAAAAGATCATTTATTTATTTATTTGAAAGCCAGAGTTACAAAGAGAGTGAGATCTTCCCTCTGTTGATTCACTCCCCAAATGGCTGCCATGGCCAGGTCTGGGCCAGACAGCAAGGAGCCAGGAGCTTCCTGTAGGTCTCCCACATGGGTGCAGGGACCCAAGCACTTGGGCCATCTTCCACTGCTTTCCCAGGCACATTAGCAGGTAGCTGGATCAGAAGTGGATCAGGCAGGACACGAACCAGCAATCAAATGGGATGCCAGCGTTACAATGTTATCTCCTCTTTCTCTCTTTGTCTTTGACTTTTTGATGATTTAATTGTAATGTGTCTTGGTGTAGAACTCTTCAAATTTCAATTATTTGAGAATTTTTTCCTTCATAAATCTGAATGTGCAATTCAGTCCAAATTTCAGAATTTTTAAGTCATTATTTAGATATACTTCCTGGCTCTTTCTTATCTTTCTGTTACTCTTATTATACATATCTTATTTTTCTTTAAGGTATTCCTTAAGTCC
Organism: Lepus europaeus; assembly: GCF_033115175.1. NCBI lineage: Eukaryota > Metazoa > Chordata > Mammalia > Lagomorpha > Leporidae > Lepus > Lepus europaeus. The sequence continues at coordinate 12,703,608 of NC_084850.1, read as the reverse complement.
TGTAGGGTTTCTTCAATATTTCATCCTTCATTGTTTTTGCTCCTCTAATTATTAATTCAAATAGCCTCTCTTCAGGTTCGAATTCATCCTTTTTTCCCCTTTCATTGAATCTGCTATTGAAGTTCTCCACGAATTTTGTGAGTTATATCGTTGTGTTCTTCAGATCTAGGATTTCTGTTGTATAATCTTTTATTTCTCTTGGATTTCTTATTTTCTTCTGTATTCTTTTCCTTTTATATTAATATTTTTATTCATATATGGTGAATAAATTCAATTTAATATATACAGATTTAGAAGCATAGTTATAAATTTATTATTATTTATATATTTGAAAAGCAGAATTATGGAAAGAAAGGGAGAGTCAGAGAGAGAGAAAGAGAGAGAGAGACAGAGAGAGAGCTCTTACATCCTCTGGTTCACTCCCCAAATAGACATTAATGGCTGTGGATTGGCCAGGCTGAAGCCAGGAGAGGAGCCTGGGTCTCCATCTAGGTCTCCCACATGGGTGCCAGGGGGCCAAGCACTTGGGCCATCTTCTGCTGCTTTCCCATGCACATTCTGGATCAGAAGTGGAACAGGTGGCACTCAACTGGCACCCATATAAGGTTGCAGATGTGGCAGGCAGCAATTTAACCTGCTGAGCCACAGAACTGGGTCCCAGGTATTGATTTTATAATTCAATTTAATTGTTTATTTTATTATAGCAAACTGGACTTCCTTAAGAATTCTTATTCTGAGTTAGTTTTCAGATAGTACATTTGATCAGTTATTGAAGCACTATTTTCATTTTGTGGTATTGTATTTCCATGACTCTTTGTGATCCTTAAATCCATACATTAGTTTCTGCATATTACCTTTTTCAGTTTTTACTACTTTGTAAATAGAAAGATAGTCACCATCAGCCCAGACTAGAGTTTTGTATTGACTAGTTGGTGATGTCAACAAACTGGTAGAGATATCTACTGAGATTGCTAGTTTGGCAGGGCTGTGAACAGTGTTCTAAGATTGGGCAAACTCACGACTGGACTTGGCAGTCAGGTGGACATGTTGGCTTTGTTCCACATTAAAGCAAATCCTATATTTGGATTCCCTGATCGTGCAGGGCTGTTTATGGCACTCATAATAGCCTGTGGACAGATGTCATTCATGGTGTTCTTCCTGGCTTGGTGGTACCAATGGAAAGATTCTGCAATAAGGTGAGATCGCAGGTTGGGCAACACAAATGTCCCTAGTTTAACAGATCTTTGGGCTCTACTCCCTGTCTTGGTGTTGCCTCTAGTTGGGTTCTGTGTCCATATAGGGCTATAAGCTGAACTCTGTGATTAGGTGGAGCTTCAGCTTGGCTCTGAAATTTGGTGACACTGCAGGCTCCAGGGTTGAATGGGACACAGTCTGTCCCCCACAGTTGCACAAATTCACCAACCAGGTTCCTGGCTGGGTTCACTGCCTGTGTCCCATGGTTGGGTGAGCTCAATAGCTAGGCTTTCTTGTTAGGTGGAGTCTTAGGCTGATACCTGTAGTTGTTTGAGGCTTTAGGTTAAACACCACAGTACAATAAGACTGAAAGAGGTGATCCACTTTTGGGTGGAGTGGCTGGCCACACTCCTTGTATCAAAGGGGCAACAGGCTCTGCTCCACAGATAGATGAGGCTACTGGCTTAGCACAAAGTTCTGAAGCCAGACAGAACTGCTGACTATATTCTTTCGTCAGAAAGGGCCATCAGCTTGGCTCCACAGCTGGTGGAATAATTTACTGTGCTCTCTGGTTGAGAAAAGCTGCTGACAGGGATGTGGTACCACCATCAGGATATGCCTGCTGGTATCTGTGAGCCCTGTTCCTGTCTTTTGTTCCAGTTGGTCCAAGGTTGTCCAGTCCTACTGATTTTCCCAGTGTCTCACATAAGGAGAAATGGAAGTTAGCCTCCTGAGAGGTGCCCTAAAGTTCTTAGAAGCTAAGTGACTTCCTCAGGCCTCCTGCTCCTCACTGAAGAAAGAATATTCACAGGGGATCACTTTTCTGGTGATATCCCAATGTAGCGCAACATGGTCAAAGAGAAACCACTACTGTTAGATTTTATATGAATTTTGTCTTCCAGGGGAATGCTTTGGCCTCACTCCAGACTTCTGGGATTTATACAGAGGTGTCTTATCGGTGAGTAGTTGCTGATTAGTATCTCTGTGAGGATGAATATAACTTGGGACCTCCTTATACCTTCTGGTTGATCTCACTTCTAGTAGTCACAGAAACCTATGTTACTTAAAAAGAGAGACCAACAGACTGAGTTATAAAACTTAATAATTTAACTTACCTCTGTCAGAATTCCTTGGCATTTTCTAAATCTGCATCTTCAGATTTTGAGAGATTTTATGAAAATTGATTTGTGGTACATGTTATCCTTTGTAAATTTATCTCTTTGAGTGTTTCAACATTGTATTAAGTTCCATTTTCATTTTAATACATTTCATTTGGTACTTTTCCATATGAATAAATTTTCCATGGTGATAAAAATTTACTATCAAAACATCCACATTTTCAATGGGATACTTTAATGAATAATTCAATAAATATGCAGATAAAGGACATATTCATAAATACAGTAATGTGTTTTACACATTAGGCAAAGTCAATATTCCAAACTCATTCGCTTGTGAAGGAAACCTTTTCTTATTTGTTCACCATGCCTAACTAGACAGTGAAAGAGAGTATACTTTTTAAAAGTGATTATTCATTGCATTGGGCCTCAAAATAACCTTTATTAATATATTAAAGCATTGTAAAATATATGTGTATAAGGAAACAATCTCTTGTAATACTTTAAGGTATGACAGAGAGCAATTTAAAATTATTTGTCAGTTCTCTGAAAATGACACAAACAGCATGATCACCCTTTAACATTTTATTATGGGGGGGGGGAATCTCACATTTTACAGCAAATGCCACCTTAGAAAAGGAAGTCATATAGTTATGTTGGGCTATAGAATATTTGATTAAGGAAAATATATACTTATTTAGAGTCAAGGTTAAAGTCTGGAACAGAGACAAAATTTAACAGTAAAAATGATTGCAATTTGTGTTGCAATTAGGTCTGCCCTATGCAGAATCAGACCTTGTATCATTTAGAGCTCTGTACTCTAGGACACAAAAATAGTCTAGATTCATCATCTTAAATTTTTCTACCACATATTATTTACAGGTTATTATAGTCTGTGTGGTTTTAGTACAGGTTTAGATGTTTCTGTAAATAAATGGTTAAAGAAGCCAATAAGTAGTTGCTTTGCAGAGTCAGTTTTTATAATAACATTTATTTATTCCTGTTCAAGTCTTCAAGAACACAGCTCTTATTGTATGCTGACCAGGAGTTATCCTACTTCCATTCATTTCCATATTTATTAGCATATGACTGAACCAATGTATGTGCGTGCACACACACACATACATACACATACACTTTCAGAAAGACTTTCATATAGGTAATAAGAAATCTATTCCCTTACTGCCATGTGTTATTACAAGCTAAGAATTATGTACAACAAACAACCATGTCCATATACTGGCCCATAACCAATATGACTCATTTCATACCTATATTCCTTAATCTTATCTATGGTTGATGTAAATTTCCACACCCATACTCATTCCTTTTTCTGGTGTAATGCTAATGCATATTATGGCAGGCAGAATTATAGATGATACTTGATTGAATTATACGTGCTTATGTAATCTCTTTGTTTGGAATGCAGGCAAAACTTTTGCATTTCCTCTAGCCAATAGAATTTTGTCAAAAGTGATGGTATAGCTGTTCTCCTGTGATCACATTATGCTATATGTGAATCTGTTTTAGCAGACTGGAACAAGATATTGTCTTGCTCACTTTGAAGAAGTGACTTGCTTATTTATCAGGTCCACTTTGCAATGACCTGTTTGCATAATCTAGTAACTGAGAGGATCCAAGCTACCAGCCAGTAAGACAATGATATCTCATCCATGTAACATAAAACAAATAAATTTTTCCACAACCGCATGAGCTTAGAAATGGACCTTGAGCTCTAGAAAGAAACAGTTCCACTGACAACTGAATTGCAGCCTTGTTAGACATTGAGCATTGGAACCAGCAGAGTACTCAGTTATACCATGCATGGCCTCTCAAATTATGAAAACCATGATATAACAAACCCACGCAATTTGAAACAACTTTGTGGTATTTTTTATTTTTCATAAAAAAGTGATACACATTCCCAAAGAGATGCTCAGCAATGAATGCCTACACCCATATACATGTATAAGCAATATCTGTAAAACCGTGTATGCAGGGTCTTCGTCTACCTGAAAGAGGATGGACTGGGTCTGAGGAAAGGTAAGTGTGCCACTTGCCCATTTCCCAGCCTCCCGATCCCGGAGACAATCAGATGCAGCGGGGAGTCAAGTCAAGCAAGAACTTGTTTATTGCACGCATAGCAAAGCCTTTTAAAGCACAAAACTGCAGAGTCATTGGGGCAGGGCATAAGGACTAACCAATCACTTAAAGGTCATTTTACAGGCCGATTTTTTATAGGTCTAGCCATATGTCTGTACACCTGTCATTAGTTGTTGTCACTTCCCATGATGTCATGTGGCCAATTAGCTTTGGTGTTAAACAACTTTGTGCTCCGCCCACCTTACTACCATTGGGCATCATCTTTGAATTGCCTCGTGTGCCTTATTTCTCCACACATGTAGGCTTGCCAGAACATTGCATGTTTTTATGAAGTCATATCTCTTTAGTGTCATATGCCTCCACCTAGGCCTTAAACCATATCAAGCTCAGATGTGTCAGTGATTAAATCATGTACCATACATAAACATGTCTAAACACAATCAGATGAATGCAATAAACATGTCCAACTCAAAATAATACCTGAAAATTCCTGATAGCTGGACATATACATACCAAGGCAGGCTTATATGGATAATACCTTGATGTGCCCAGAAGGACCTAGGCACATGCCCAATTCATGCCTAATCAGATGTTAATATTAAGATGCACTCATTCAGTCCCATCTCTGTAGGTCTATCTACTCATACTCCTCCCTACCACATACACTCATAATATGTCATTTAATAAAATGGACCACCCAGCCAAACACATGCCCATCTACACAATTTCCTGTCTTGAATTACATGAACAAGTTCTAGTCACACAATTGACTGTCTTGAATCAGGTGTGCAAGGTCCAAGGGAGAACTGGTGAATGTATGAGCACTCTAGGCAGGAATGTATAGTAGAAAGGCTTATTTGTTGGGAAAAATATATGAGCAAGTATCTCTTGATATGTTCACTGTAGCTTCTGGCTCTGGAGTCATTTGGAAGCAGAAACCATACTATAGGAGGAAAGGGCTAGCAAGAGCCAATTATCAGATAAATGTTCCATCATATGCAACCTTCCCAGGGACATTAAGAAACTAGATCAGAAGTATAAGAACCAGGATGGGGTTGTAGCAAGCAACCGACTGTACCACAATGCCGGCCCTCCCAGGTCATTTTATGAAATTGTCTTCCGTCTTTCCAACTTGCTTGCTAATATTTTATTAATTCTTTTTTCATATTTATTTATCTGGAAGTGTTATAGACAGAGGGAGGGAGGGAGGGATGGAGAGAGAGAGAGAGTTTCTTTCATCCCCTGGTTCATTACCCAGATGGCCACAATGGCCAGGTCTGGGCCAGGCTGGAGCCAAGAGCCAGAAGCTTCATTAGGGTCTCTAATGTGGGTGCAGAGGCCCAAGCACTTGTGCCATCCTCAGCTGCTTTTCCCAGGCCATTAGCAGGGAGCTTAATGAGAAGTGGAGCATCTGGGACTCAAGCTGGTGCCCATATGGGATGCCAATATTGCAGGCAATGCCTTTAGCTGCTATGCCACAGTGCCAGCCCCTAAGATCTTTATTGTAAGATGAGTTACTAAGATATAAAGATATTAATTTACTTTACCTGGTTGACAAAGCAGTGATTAAAGTGATGAGGATAGTGTTTAAAATGGATAACTATTGGCTTTGGGAGCTGAGCTTTCCACCATTCTCTCAAAGTGTCTGAATTTCATCTCCTCTGGCTCACCTTTGTTCTTCAGTTGAGCTACGGGTTTTCTTATGTTGCTATCCTCTGAGCCAACTACAGTGTTTGACACTAAACTAAATGTTTTGCATATAATTTAACTTGTTCTATTTTTCAATTGTGATATATCACAGAGTAAATAATATCCTTGTTTTGGGAGAATTTTTAAATTAAAGCAAATTTAAAGTAACAGTACCAAAAATTTCCAGAGTACATTCGAGTTCCACAAATCAATCCACTAATGCCCTACATAGCAAGATGACCTAATCAAGATTGTAACCAGTTGTCCTATCACTTCAGAATCTTCCACGGCAGAACAATTTCCTATTCTGTTCTTGAAAGATATGACAATGAGACTTTTGTATATTATTGCCTCATTATTTTGTAGAATGGCCCTCTATTGAAGTTTGATGTTTTATCACAATTGTATTTAGTTTATGCCTTGGTAAGAAATATCACAAAAGTTCGGGCCGGCGCCGTGGCTTAACAGGCTAATCCTCCGCCTTGCGGCGCCGGCACACCGGGTTCTAGTCCCGGTCGGGACGTCGGATTCTATCCTGGTTGCCCCTCTTCCAGGCCAGCTCTCTGCTGTGGCCAGGGAGTGCAGTGGAGGATGGCCCAAGTCCTTGGGCCCTGCCACCCGCATGGGAGACCAGGGGAAGCACCTGGCTCCTGGCTTTGGATCAGCGAGATGCGCTGGCCGTGGCGGCCATTGGAGGGTGAACTAACGGCAAAAAGGAAGACCTTTCTCTCTGTCTCTCTCTCTCTCACTGTCCACTCTGTCTGTCAAAAAAAAAAAAAAAGAAATATCACAAAAGTGGTGTTGTGTCTTTGTTGGATCTTATCAGAAAATAGAAACACAATGCAAATTTATTTTATCACTGATGACAACTTGGATCACCTGAGTAATAATAGCTAATAAATATCCCAAATTGTTGAAATATGTGAAAAGAATCAAGTAAAATCATTTATATTCTTATTCCACTTTTGCACAGTTCTCTTGGTCCCTTAAGTGTTTGAAAGGTGCATTCCATGTGCAACTTCCATTTGCATTCTTGAAAAGCAGAATAAAATATCTTCATAAAACTCAGTCTTTAAAGAGAGATTCAAAAAATTTTCTTTACGTAACAATATTCAGCAGAGAGAATCCAGAGAATTAAGGAAGTTAGAATTTTGACATTCTGCTCTCTTCAATTTAGAACTGCATCTACAATAATGAAATTGATTAGTAGGAAAAAAATGCAAATATTACTTTGTAATGTAACTGCTTTTTCCATTTTGTATATATGTTCGTGTGTGTGTGCGTTTGTGATTGTTTAATTTTTTGGCCTCAATTCAATTGTTAAATGGAGTGTAACTTTGTGTAAAGTGAGAAAATGTACACAATAGTGGTACTGATTAGATTTATGAATTTTATGGTGGTTGGCATTTGCTGTTTCATAACAGGTCACTACAGTGCAAGGTATCTTAGCTGCAATCATGTGTGTGGGATGGAACAAACTGAGTTAATGGCTTGGAACCCATCGGGCATATTCTGCTGTGAGATAGTCATGTTGGTTACCCTTGGGATGATTTATCGTCTTTGGCCAGCTACATAGAAAACTTACCCCTCTTTTCCTAAAAAAACTATACCTGTTTAAGACGCATTTTCCAAATGTGTACACATGCCTTACAGAGCTTCTCTATATGCTACAGTGATAATGTTCACTGACTACCCTGCTACAGCTCCAATTCTGCCTCTACAACATGCTAATTGTGAGTAGTAATGAGTGACCATATACAAGTTAATGAACCTCTCTGTTCTTCGTTTTCCTCATCTGCAAAAGAGGTAATTACAGTATCTTCTTTATAACATAGGAGGAGCAAATGAGTTGATAAAGAATTTAGAAAAGTGTACAACAGTTGATAATCACTTTGGAGACACACAAGAGGGGAAACTATTCTGTGTTTTAGTGTGCTTAGATGAAGAGTGTGGATAAGGTGATTGTGGAGTGTGAGTAGTTGGAGAAGATGTGGAAGTGCAATTGAGTCTTGAGAAACGTTGAAGAATGCATAGTTTTATGGTCAGATAAGATAAAGTGGAGAGAGAAACTCCAAGAAGGAGACATCTAATAAGAAAATATGACACTTTCTGTGAATTGCAAGTAATTCGGTAGAGCCAGAAAGAGTGTATTTTGGTAGAGTCAGAAAGAGTGTATTTTGGGAAAGAGCAGGATGTTTCTGCAAAGCTAAGGTGTTTGCTGCAAGTAAGGTTAGACTATGTTTCTAAGTTGTATCCACTAATGTGACATGCAAATTCTGGACAAACCTAGAAAATTGAAGAGATAAGCTCAACAGAACTATTTGGGTGGGGATGAGGGTGTCTGAAGATCTGCCTAGGAAAAAATATATTCTAAGAGATGATGGATCTAGGTAGAGTGATCAAGGTTTGGTTGTTGATGGGAAGGATGAGTTGAAAGACAGCATGCATGATGACAACTGGAGTTGACTTATGCTCTTGGTTCTCTGGGCTTCTTGTATTGTCATAATATTGCAACCCTGGATTTTCTCCTTGGCTACCAAGGTGTGAATACTTGCCAAGGTGTGCACACTTCTCGGGTGAGCCCCCTATCAGGTAATCACAGCTTTCAAAGGGAGTCATTTACTGCCTGCCATTGCAAATTGATGAAGGAATTCCATGCAGACAGTTTGCCTGGCTGCCTTCCATACACAGCAGAAAAGGTTTTTGCCATCAATGCCAAGGTTTCAAATTGGCATTTTCATAAAACTAGGCAAAGCAGCCCATTATCTAATTGATATACATAAATTATGGTGACTGCTTCAGTCAATGTCAATGCATGTGGTATTGAGCCACTTTTTGGAAGACATTCAATTTTATGCTTGGAATATCCTCTGTATAAATAGAGAACCTATATTTCTTTACTAAAGAGGGGAATTTAAACTTCCCATTTGAGGAGATTTCACATACACAATCTCTGAAAGCAGACATTCGGACTGTTTACCAGGTTCCCTTTGCAATCTATTGTAAATAAAGGAAATGTACCATGACATTTTAAGATAGATTAGAGGTGACACAAAATACAGCTGTACATATCTGTTAGCACAAACAAGGTTTCTGCCTAGCAAGAGTCATTTCTGTTTGTTTGGGTTTAATTACTTTAGCAAATGATCAGTCAAATTCATGTTAGTTTTCTCATGCTTCATTAAAGTCAACTATCCTTGACTTGTTACCTAGAGAAAACTCAGAGTCACAGCTGATCCACAAGGTACATCACTTAGGAGAGTAGACATGAGGATTGACATAACTTTGTAAACAGGATATGGTGTTTCTCCAAGCAAAGGCAGGACCATCGGGAAGTAAAAGGTATCAAATTGAAATAGAAGGTGACTCCTCCTTTGTCTTGTTCAGTTTATTGAAGCTGTTTTTGATTGGTGGCCCAGATAGGTTCACAGCTATACCTCTTGGTCTCCATATTTCTAAACATTTCTTTCATAAAGCCTCTAAAATTAAGGAACAATGTATCACATTCATATGCAATTCTATTAAGTGCTTGCTATGTACCAGATATGAGAAAGTGAGCTAACATATATAGACTATTTTCATGTGCCAGACACTCATTCAACTACATTTTATATAAACGAACTCATAAATCTGAACCATTATCCTAGATTATGGACTATTGCAAAGTTTGTTTGCACATGAGGAAAATGAGACAGGGAAACAAATTTGTGAAGGGTCACATAGCTAAGAGGCAGGGAAGTCAAACTTGAAAACCAGGAAGTAAAGTCTAGCATGTGCATTCTACATCATTATGCCTCACACTTCTTTGCAATGAATCAGGTTTGGTCCCTATCCTGGAGTAACTAGTTTATGTAGGAAAGTACATAAAGATGAATAAATTATCTGGCTGTGTCATATCAGTTTGAGCTAATCTTGAAGGCACAGAAAACAGAAAAAATAGTGAGTATCTACAATTAAGTGTCAGGTCTCCACATAAAGTACTATATTGACATTTTTTTCATTTAGTTCTTATGATGTCAGAATTGTCTAAGCAGTTGAAATACTATTGAGCTTGCCAAAGTAATATAGTCACTGCAACATTTCTTTTCTATTCATCATTTTGTCTAACTTTTATAAGGAAACAGCTACTTGGTTTGCGATAGCTTTATTGAAAACCAGTGCACAGAAAATTATCTTTAAATTATACAATCAATTGCTTAAAAATATTTCCTAATAGTTTTAATTTTACAAAGCAAAATTTATAAGGTACTGATACAAAGATATCTCATACACCCTACACCCCATTTCCCCTTTTATATCTCTCTCTCTCTTTTTTTTTTTTTTTTACAGGCAGGGTTAGATAGTGAGAGAGACAGAGAGAAAGGTCTTCCTTCCGTTGGTTCACCCCCCAAATGGCTGCTACAGCTGACATGCTGCACCGATTCGAAGCCAGGAGCCAGGTAATTCCTCCTGGTCTCCCATGCGGGTGCAGGGCCCAAGCACTTGGGCCATCCTCCACTGCCTTCCCGGGCCACAGCAAATAGCTGGACTGGAAGAGGAGCAACCAGGACAGAACCCAGCGCTCCAACTGGGACTAGAACCCGGAGTGCTGGCACTGCCGGTGGAGGATTAGCCTAGTGAGCCGCAGTGCTGCCCCCCTTTTAATATCTCATATTAGTATCTGCCACAATCAGTGAACTACACCCAGATTCTCCTATTTTGCTTTCTAAATTCCTTCTATCCCTCTCACATTTACCAGCTTCTAATGATCAACAATCTGTGTTCAAATTGAGTTTTTGTTAAATTTTGTGTCCCTCATATAAGGGAAAACATGTGATATTTGTCTTTTTGTGTCTGGCATATTTCACTCAACATGATGTCCTCCAATTCCATCCATCCAAACTACAGGATTTCATCTCTTTTTATAGCTGAATTAGAGAGACAGTGACTGACAAAGCCAAAGAGACAGAACTCCCATCCATTACTTTACTCCTCAAATATCTTCAATACTTGGGGGACTTGGCCAGGCAAAAACCAGGTTCTGGCAACTCAATCTAGGGATCCCATGTTGAATGATGGTGCCCAACTAACTGAGTCATATTGTGCTGCATCCAGGATATACATAAGCAGGAATCTAGATTCAGGAATAGAGCTTGGACTTGAACCCAGTGCTACAATATAGGATGTAGACAACATAAAAGGCATTGTGATTACAAATCCAAAGCCCAACCTGTTTAGTCATATTTATTACTACTTGTTTCATATTTTAATGCTATTTTAAATGGTAAGTTTTAAAATTTCAGTTCTCCATTTATTACTAGTACATAGAAATATGATTTATTTTTGCGTATTGATCATGTATCCTGCAACTTACATAAGTTTGCATTTAATAAATAGCTTTATCAAAGATTCTATTTTATTTTATACATATACAGTCATTTCACATGAAAATAAGAATGAGTTTAATCCTTTCTTTATAATCTAGTTATATTTTATAAAAATGAGATTAGTCTTAAGTTTTTCATTGATGATTTAAAATTAAAAGCTATTTAAGAGGCCTTCCTCTACATATATTGGAATATAGTTTTCTTTCTTTCTTAAAATAAGATTTATTTTGTTTAGTTCAAAGAGTTACAGGGAGAGAGGGAGCAACAGAGGGAGAGAGATCTTTCATCTGCTGGTTCACTCCCCAAATGACTACAGTGGCCCAGGCTGAGCCAGACAGAAGCCAGGCACAAGGAGCTACCTCTGGGTCCCCCACGTAGGCACAGGGGCCCAAGCATTTGGTCCATATTCTGCTGCTTTCCCAGACACAGTAGTAAGGAGCTAGATCGAAAGTGGAGCAGCCAGGACATGAATCAACACCTATCGCGGATGCTAGCTTTGCTGGTGGCAGCTTTACCAGATACACTACAGAGCCAACCCTTTTTGGTTTTTATGATATTAAACTAAATTTATATTCTTGAATAAATGCCAAATGAGTATTAGACTTTTCTATCAAATTTGATTTGCTGAAAAGTTGTCTAGAATTGTTGAATCTATATTCATGAATAATTCGTTTGTAATAACTTTGCCTTGTTTCCTGTTAGTGCTGGCTTCATTAGAATAAGGTATAATGTAGTCCCTGCTCTCTGTTTTTTTAAAATGAAACAGTATTTACAAAACTGTTATTATTTTAGGTAAATAATTTGATAGAATTGATCACTGAAGCCATCTAAGCAAAGAGTTTTCATTGTGGGAAATGGTTTAACTGTGAATTCAGTTTATTCAATAGATGTAGGACTATTCAATGAAAATGGGCAACATGTAGAAAGGTGTTTAATATAACTAATCAAATTTGAGGTTAAATCAAAACCACAATGAGTTTAAATGTCACACTGGTTAAGAAGGTTATACCAAGAAGTCAAGAGCAATAATTATTAATAAGAGTCTTTGTAAAAGGAAAACTCTTTTCTTTTTTTAGGATTAAAGGATGAATTTATTTTTGTGCAAAAATGTTGAAATCCATGCATTTTTCCTTTCTTTTTTGTGATAGGAAAGGAATTTTTTACCCAAAAAATCTTTGATTTAAGGTATACAAACTTCATGCATTTCATAAATACAGCTTTGACAACATAGTGATTCTCTCCCCACTGGACCCACACTCCTACTGTCCTGCTACCCTTCTAATTCTTCCCTCTTCTATTCCCATTCTTATTTTTTACTAAAACCTATTTTTAATTAACTTTATGCACAGAAAATTATACTAAGTAAAGAGTTCAAGAAATAGTATGAATAAAAAGCTGTTAAGTTTTTTTTTTTTTAATTTCTCTTTTGTTTTCTTCTACGACCCACTGTTCATTCAGGAGCATGTTGTTCAGTCTCCATGTGTTTGCATATATTCTAGAGAGTCTTGAGTTGTTGATTTCCAGCTTCATTTCATTGTGGTCAAAGATGATGCATGGTGTGCTTTTCATTTTTTCTTAATTTTCTGAGACTTACTTTATGGACTAGCATGTGGTCAATCCTAGAGAATGTTCCATGCATAGGTCAGAAGACTGTGTATTCTGCAACTGTAGGATGAAAAGTTCTGTAGATATCCATAGTGTTGATGAACTCTGTTGTTTCCATGCTGATTTTCTGTCTGGTTTGTCTGTGCATGGCTGAAAGTGTGACATTGAAGTCCTCTATTACTATTGTATGGGGGTCTATGTCTCCCTTCAGATCCATTAACATTTCTTTTAGATAGCCAGGTACCCTGAGTTAGGTGATTATACATTTATTATATGATCCTTTAATCATTATATAGTGCTCTTCTTTGTCTCTTTTAACAGTTTTTGTGTTAAAATCTATTTTGTCTGATATTGAGATGGTTATACCAGCTCTTTTTTGGTTTCTGTTAGCATGGGATATCATTTTTCATCCTTTCACTTTCAGTCTGCCTGTATCTTTGTTGGTGAGATATGTTTCTTTTAGGCAGCAAATAGACGTGTTTTTTAACCCATTCAGCCATTCTGTGCCTTTTAATTGGAGAGTTGAGGTCATATACATTCAAGGTGACTATTGATAAGTAACGACTTGGCCCTGCCATTTTCCCATAAATATTCCTATTGTTTACTTTGGTTTTCCTTTGTATTTACCTGGGAGATTTTTCTGTCTTCACCTTCTTTTATAGTGATGATCCTGTTTCTGTGTTTCTGTGTATAACACATCATTAGACATCTTTTGTAATAGAGGATGAGTGATGACAAATTCTTTTAATTTCTGTTTGTTATAGGAAGTCTATTTCACCTTCATTCATAAGTGAGAGCTTTGCAGGGTACCATATTCTGGGTTGACAGTTTTTTTTCTCTTAAGACTTGGAAACTATCTCCCCATTATCTCCTTGCCTGTAGGGTTTCTGATGAGAAATCAGCGTGAACCTAATTAGAGATCCACTGAAACTAACCTGGCATTTTTCTTGTGCAAATTCTAGAATTTTTCTTTATATTTTACTGTGGAGACTTTGACTACAATCTGTCATGGTGAAGATCTTTTCTGGTCATGTCTATTAGGAGTTCTATGTGCTTCATGTACTTGGATATCCCTTTCTTTCTCTAAATTTGGGGAGTTTTCTGTAACTGTTTCACTAAAAAGGCCTTCTAATCCTTTCTATTTCCTTGCCTTCAGGAAATCCTAAGACCTTATGTTTGGTCTTTTGATAGTATTCTATAGATGTCCAATACTGGTTTTTAGTTTTCTAATTTATTCTTTCTTTTGGAAGAATTTCCAGAAATTTGTCTTATAATTCAGATATTCTTTCTTCTGCCTCATCCACTCTGTTGTTAAGGCTTTCCATTGAATTTTTTATTTGATTTGTTGAATTCTTCATTTCCAATATTTCATTTTGATTTCTCTTTAGAGTCTTGATTTCATAAAAATTTTTCTTTCATGTCATGTACAGATTTCTTTCATTTGTGCATTTGTTTCTGATTACTTCTACATAATCCTATGATCGATTTTTTTAATTCAATTTCTGACATTTCTTCAATCTCTTCATTTTCACATTCTAGTATTGAAGTGTTGTCATGTTCCTTTGAGGGCATCATGTTATCTTCCTTATTCTTGTTTCTTGAAATGCTGCTTTTTTTAGGCATTTGTGGAGATATTGTTTGTTTATTTATTTATTTTTTTCCTTTGATTGCTTTTATCTTTGGAGCATGCCTCTGTGGATTAGTAGAATGTCTACTCTTTTAGTGAATACCCTGAGACATATGTTGGTTGTGGCCAGGGAGCACTATACAGTGCTCCAGGGTGAGGGAAGTATCTAAGTTGACTCCCAAATTGGACATGGTAAATCTCTTAATTTTTTTTTAATCAAAGGGGACCTTTGTTCAGCTCTGTTAGCAAAGTCTCATGCTCATCTACTTTCCCCCAAGGAGACCAATTCCTGGGTGCTAGACCTAGTGGATACAATATTCATCCCCACTGCCACAAGAACCACACAAAGGATCCATGCTGTCTTTGGTGTGACCCTCATCATGGAATCTGTGAACCCCAAGTATGTGGAGGCACCCAAAGTGACTGCCCAGAGACCCACCCACGCCCTGCATGCACCTTCACACATAGCCACAGTGTTTTCACAGTGCCACCACACAAAGTTCCCACAGTCATGAACATGCAGCTCCTGTCAATTCTCCTAGCCAGACTCAGGTGTCTCCTCTTGGCTGGTTGCTGGGTACATGGAGATGAGCTGGCACAGTTGTTATGTATGTCAGAAATGGTGCCAGCCTGCTCTAGGCTAGTAATAGGACACAAGTGGAAGGCAGTCGGGGAGAGAGAAACATTCTCCCTTTTCTTTCCTCTAAGTTGGCTGGTATACTGTCCCCCACAGGTCTCCAAGACAAACTCACATCAGGCTCTTCCCACAGCTTTATTGCCAGTGGTTTGGGCTGCTACAGTCTGTTCTCACCTCATTCTCCAAAGCTGATACTGAGGCTCTTTGCTGCTGGAATCCTGAATTGTGCATGTCCACACCCTCCACATAGGTCCACAGTGTCCCTCTAACTTGCATAGGGTTTTCTCTCCTATTTTCTCCCTAACTCTTCCCTGAGAATACACTCCATGTTTTTTTT
The DNA here is from genome assembly GCF_033115175.1 of Lepus europaeus. Classification (NCBI taxonomy): domain Eukaryota; kingdom Metazoa; phylum Chordata; class Mammalia; order Lagomorpha; family Leporidae; genus Lepus; species Lepus europaeus. The sequence goes on along the minus strand of NC_084850.1, from coordinate 12,687,932 downwards.
AAACTATTTTCTGCTAGACTAGATAAGCAAGCTCCTTCCCTGTTCCACCATTTTGATACCTTAGGAAAACTGTTGACCACTATAGGTTGAATTGGAAATTGGCATAGACATTATGGAAAACAATATGGAAGTCCTTCAATTTAAAAATATGAGCTAGCAATCCCTCTTCTGAATACATATGCAAAGGAAATGAAATCAATGTGTCAAAGAGACATCTCAGCAATATGTGCATTGCCGTGTTGTGTTACTCAGATGTTAAAAAAAATCTAAATATCTCTTAATGAATGGCTAGGTAAAGGAATTGTGAAATACATATCATGTAATATAGATTTTAGTCTACTTTTTTAGAAAATATAGGCAAGCAATCCAACCTGGAAGAGAATATCAAATTAAATAAGCCAGAAACAAACAAAAAACTATATGATCTTCTTATGTGGGAAAACTAAAAACAAAAAGTTGGATGATTAGAAAAAGGGAATAGAAAAGTGATTATCAGAAATGGTGTGGTGGGAAGCTATAGAGCAAAGAGTGTAAAGTTGCAGTCTTGTATGATGAGTAATTGTAGTAATCTACAGTATTGCATGTAACTAACAGTTAATAATAATGTGTTATATACTGAAATTCTCTAACAAATAGATTTTAGGTATTCTTGCCATATGAACTCACATACACATGCACACACACAAACACACACACACACTAGAGGTAACTATATGAAATATTATGGGTATTTTAAATTGCTCAGTGATAGTAATCATTTCAATACATATATGTATGACAATACTTCAATATATCATGGAAATTGAGTAGTAATAACTACTTTTCAGTTTTCCCCAGGATCCAGGAACACCCTGGAATGCTTCAAATGTTATTTAATTTACTTTCATTTAAAATTAAGCACTAATATGTAATGTGTGAGAAAATTATTATTCTCTACACTCTTTATTAGAATGCCATATTTCCTTTATTTAACTTGATTCAATAAATATTTCTCAGCACCTACTGTGTGGGAAAAATGAAGAATGTGAAGATGAACTTACATTCTGGTAAACTATGTAAGACTACAGAGGGAACTATAATAATGATCAGATATTGGTAAATGTAGTTAAAAATATAGTGTACTTTAGGAGGCTCTGGAGATGAATTTGAGAGTATGAAATGATGGAAGTTGTCATGTCACAGATGGAAAGATGCTTGTGGATAAATGCATAGGGTCTGTCAGCTCAGTAGCTTTATTACTTGGAAGTGTTACATAATAAAAGAAATAACTAGGTCAGTAGCAAGATATGGCTTTCTTATTTACTCTAGTAAAAGCTGAGAGGAATGGACAGGGTTGTCTCATTGAAGGAAGTTTTCAGAAAGAGACTTACTGCCATCTTGATTCCCAGCAAGGGGTCATACCAGTTGACAGGTGCAGTTTGTAAGGTAGCATCTATAAGAAGTCATTTATATGAAAGTCTAAATGAACTTTCACTCCTCTTTTCAATTCCCTGTGAACCCAGAGGTAGGTTAGATATTTTTGGAACATGCCACAGGCAGCCAGGCAGGTTGGGGATTTCATTCTAGCCCATCTCTTTTCTAAAATAATGAAAGAAACTCCAAGAAATTGTACCTGTCAAATCTGTCAGGGAGTAAAAGCATAGGAATATCATTTTGACAGTTTTCAGCAGCCATTCTGCTGATCACCCATGTTACTTTTGCACTGTGTTCTTGTGGAAGTGATGAGATAGCAGTGAATTATATGTTTCAGAATTAACTCAAAAGGATCTCTCAGATGTATTTGTTGAATTTCAACAAGTTTGAAAAAGCTGATTTTATATCTCTGAAAGGCTTATATTTGAGAGACAGAAAGAGAGAAAGGTAGAAAGAGGCTTAATATGTGTTGGATATATAGAGAGCAGACAATATGATCATATTGCTGTCTTGTTTCACAGTTCTTGTTTTCTTGCTGTGAATTTTACTCACAAATAAAAATGAGCATCCTGAGAAGCATATGAAGTTGGGATGCATTCAGTTTACCTCATTTCCAACTGTACTGTAGGAAAAACAAATAAACTAAAGCAAAAAAAATTAGAATCTGTGTACAGATAAGGGAGGGAGTTTTAGCACTAAAATATAGCAGCTATTTTTCCATGTATGCTTGCTTGGGAAATTTACTGGATTATTCTGCGAGTTAAGTCATGCATTTATTAGTCACAAAGTTACCTTTTGTGTTATCTAATCCAGCTCTCTGTTTTATGATACGATTGAGTATATATCCTCTTCCAAGTGTTTTAACTGATCTAGTATTCAAGCTTTAAAATTCAGGTTACTTGTATACATTATGCTAAGAGATAAATTTAGAACTAAGAATTAAAATATTCTTTTTCAAAAGGAGTATGCAACTGCAAACCATTACATTTAGTGATATAAACCAGTCTCCAAAAGACAAATATCCTGTTTTTCTTCATCTGTTGTAATAATAGAATATACAAATGAAATGTATATCAGCAAGTGACATTTTGTGATTTGATTAGTTTACAACCCTCGTCTCTATTTTTGAAGAACAGTGTTTTTCTTTTTACTATTTGTTGAATTATTTACTGAGTGAAGGGTTAAACTTATGATTATAAAATAAGCTGAAAGTATGTCATTATAAAAATTAGAAATAAGGCAAGAGGGAGTCTGGGAGCATGGGTGGGAGGGAAGTTAGAATGGGAAGTATCACTATGCTAATAAATATGTCTGCATGGAATACATAAAATTTGTATATCATATATAAATAAAAATATTTAAAAATACTACAGATACTTGGGATTATCATTAGTTTCATGAAAGGAGTGCTAATTAAAGAACAGCTTTAGAAATAAATCAGAAAACCTGGAATGAGTTTGATTATATTTCTCCAATTACTAGCTATGTGTACACCTTTAGACAAGTCACTAAAATTTCTGAGTTTCAGCTTTATTTAATGTTTTAAAAAGTAAAATAAAGGAATACATTGCAGCACAGGCATCCCATAAGGGCATCGGTTCAAATCCAAGCTGCTCCACTTCCAATCCAGCTCTCTGCTAATGTTTCTTGGAAAGCATGGGAAGATGGCCCAAATACTTGGGTCCCTGCACCCATGTGGGAGATCTAGAAGAAGCTGCTAGCTGATGGCTTCAGCCTGGCACAGCCCTGGCTGTTACAACCATTTTTGGAGTGAACAAGTGGATGGAAGATCTCTATTTCTGCCTCTGCCTCTCTAATTCTACCTTTCAAATAAATAAATAAATTTTAAAAGAATACATTAGAAACAAATACATAAATAATAAAATACAAATATCCTGTTTCACTACAGGACAGTTTTCAGAGGATCAAATTAGATATTATATTAAACCATTTGGGGATATAAAAAAATTATAATAAATGTGTATTATGAAAGATAGTAGCCATAATTTTTAATATGATTTATTTATTTCTATTAAGGCAGATTTACATAGAGGCAAAGGCAGAGAGACAGAGAGACAGAGAGAGAGGTTTTCCATCAGCTGGTTCACTCCCCAGATGGCCACAGTGGCCAGAGCTGGGCCAATCGGAAGCCAAGAGCCAGGAGCTTCTTCCAGGTCTCCCACGTGGGTGCAGGGGCCCAGGGGCTTGGGCCATCTTCCACTGCTTTCCCAGGCCATAGCAGAGAGCTGGATCAGAAGTAGAGCAGCCAGGACTCGAACCCATATGGGATACAGGTGCTGCAGATGGTGGCTTTACCCACTACAATACAGCACCTGCCCCCAGGAGCCATAATTTTAATAAAATGTACACAAACATAAATTAAACCTCCTGAGAGTACAATTCAATGGCATTAAGTATGCTCATTGTTATGGAACCTTCATCACCACCTATCTCCAGAGAAACTTCATCATTTCAAACTAAACTCTATACACCAAACTTCCCCAGTGTTGTTTGTCCATGGTCAACTCTATTCTACATTCTGCCTCTATGAATTTGAAAACTGTAGCTCCCTCGTATAAGTGTCAACTTATAATGTTTGTGCTTCTGTTGTCTGGCATATTTAATTTAGCATAATTCTTTTCAAGGTCCATCCATGTTGTTGCATGCCTCAGAATTCCATTGCTTTTTTATTTAAGGTATACAAACTTCATGCATTTCATAAATACAAATTTAGGAACATAGTGATTCTTCCCACCCTAACCTCCCTCCCTCCTGCACTCTCACCCTTCCTCCCCCTCTCCTCCTCCCTCTCCTATTACCATTCTTTTTTTTTTTACTAAGATCCATTTTCAATTAACTTTATACACATAAGATTAATCCTAAACTAAGTAAAGAGTTCAACAAATAATATGAAAAAAAATAAAACAACCCGTTCTTCAACAGTAGAGACAATGGCTGTTCAAAATCATCACATCTCAAAGTTGCAATTTCACTTCTATAAATTACCATTTAGGTACTGTATTAGTTGATATTTGTCTTTTTGTTGTAGGCTTGTTTCACTAAGTATAATATTTTCCAGTTGTATGCATTTTGTTGCAAATGAAAGGATTTCATTTTTTGTTACTGCTCTGTAGTATTCTATGGCTTACATATCCAATAATTTATTCATGCAGTCTTTAGTTGACAGACATCTGGGTTCATTCCTAACTTAGCTATTGTGAATTGATCTGCAATAAACATTGAAGAACAGATAATTCTTTCATATGCCGATTTCATTTCTTTTGGGTAAATTCCCAGGAGTGGGATGGCTGGGTTATATGATATGTTTGTATTCAAGTGTCTGAAGTGTCTCCATACTGTCTTCCACAGTGGCTGTACTGGTTTACATTCCAACCAACAGTTGATTAGAGTACCTTTTCCTCAAATCCCCGCTAGCATTTGTTGTTTGTTGATTTGTATATGAAAGTCATTCTGACTGGGGTGAAATAAAACCTTGATTGTGTTGAGGCATGTTCCTTCTATACCCAATTTGCTCAAAGTTCTCATCATGAAAGGATGTATTTTATCAAATGCTTTGTCTGCACCTACTGAGGTATTCATATGGTTTCTGTTCTTCTGTTTGTAATGTGATGTATCACACTGATTGATGTACAAGTGTTGAATCATCCCTGCATACCAAGGATAAATCCCACTTGGTCCAAGTAAATTATCTTTTTGATGTGTTGTTGGACTGGCTAGTATTGTTTTGAGGAGTTTTGCGGTTAATAGTTCTCTTTCTCTGTTTCATCTTTTTTCAGATTAGGAATTAAAGTGATACTGGCTTCATAGAAGGAGTTTGGGTATATTCCCTCCATTTCAATTGTTGTGAATACCTTGAGAAGAAGTGGAATTAATTCTTCTTAAAATGTCTGGTGGAATTCAGCAGTGAAGCCATCTGGTCCTGATGTTTTCTTTGTTCAGAGGATCTGTACTACTGATTCAATTCCATCTTGGTTATTGGTCTGATTAGGTTTTTCCCTGTATTCATGGCTCAAGTTTGGCAGGTTGTGTGCGTTCAGGAATCTATCCATGTCTTTTCAGTTTCTTGATTTGTTGGTATACAGCTCTTTGTAGTAATTCCTGATGATTCTTTTTATTTCTGTGGTATCTGTTTTTATTTTTCCTTTTTCATCTGTAATTTTATTGATTTGAGTCTTCTCCCTCTTGTTTTGGTTAGTTGGACCAATTGTGTATCAATTTTGATTATTTTTTTTCCAAAAAAATCAGGTCTTTATTTCACTGATCTGTTTTTTTTTTGTTTCAATTTTGTTAATTTCTTCTCTAATTTTAATTATTTCTCTTCTCCTACTAGTTTTGGGTTTGGTTTGCTGTAGTTTTTCTAGATCCTTGAGATGCATTGATAACTCATTTATTTTGTGCCTTTCCAATTTCTTGGTTTAGGCACCAATTGCTATAAACTTTCCTCTTAACACTGCTTTTACTTTATCCCATAAGTTTTGATATGTTGTATTGCCATCTTCATTTGTTTCCAGAAATTTTATGATTTCTCTTTTGAATTCATCTGTAATCCACTATTCATTCACCAACATGTTGTTCAGTCTCCATGTGTTTGCATATGTTCTAGAGAGTCTTGAGTTGTACATTTCCAGCTTAATTGCATTATGATCAGAGAAGATGCATGGTATCATTTGGATTTTTTGAATTGGTGAGACTTGCTTTATGGCCTTGTATATGGTCTGCCCTGGAGAATGTTCCATGCACTGATGAGAAGAATATGTATTTTGAATCTGTAGGGTGAAAAATTCTTTAGTTATCTATTAGGTCCATTTGGTCTATAAAATTGATTAACTCTTTCGTTTCCTTGCTGATTTTCTGTCTGGTTTATCTGTCCATTGTTGAAAGTGCAGTGTTGAAATCCCCCATTACTATTGAATGGGAATCTATGTCTTCCTTTAGATGCATTAAAATTTATTTTAAATTCCCAAGTGCCCTGTAGCTAAGTGCATATACATTTATTGTAGTCACATCTTCCTATTGCATTGATCGCTTAATCATTACATAATGCCCTTCTTTTTCTCTTTTAACATTTTTTGTGTTAAAGCCTATTTTGTCTGAAATTAGCATGTCTACATCAGCTCTTTTTGGTTTCTGTTGGTGTGGAATATCTTTTTCCATCTTTTCACTTTCAGTCTGTGACTATCCCTGTTGGGGAGATGTGTTATTTATAGGCAAAAAAAATAGATGGGTTTTCTTTTTTAATCCATTCAGACAGTCTCTATCTTTTATCTGGAGAGTTGAGGCCATTAACAATCAAGGGGACTATAGATAAACAATTATTCTTCTTGTCATTTTTCCATTAATATTCTTATTGTTTAGTTTGGATTTCCTTTGTACTTTAACTGGGAGATTTTCTGCCTGCGCACTATTTCATAGCAAGGACAATGTTTCTGTGTTTCTGTTTGTAGCTCATCCTTAGGCATCTTTTGTAAGGCTAGACAGGTGGTGACAAATTCTTTCAACTTATGTTTGTTATGGAAGGTCTTTATTTCACCTTCATTCATAAATGAGAGCTTTGTAGGGTATCGTATTCTGAGCTGACAATTTTTTTCTCTTAAGACTTGGAATATATTTTGCCATTCCCTCCTAGCCTGTAGGGTTTCTGATAAGTCAGCTGTGCATCTAATTGGAGAGTCTCTGAAAGTAATTGGGCATTTGTCTTGTGCGTATTTTTGAATCTTTTCTTTGTTTTACTATGAAGAGTTTGACTACAGTGTGTTGTGGTGAAGATCTTTTCTGGTCATGTCTATTAGGAGCTCTATGTGTTCCCTGTACTTAGATGTCCCTTCCTTTTTCCAAACTGGGGACATTTTCTGTAATTGTCTCACTAAAAAGGCTTCTAATCCATTCTCTCTCTCCAAGTCTTCAGGAACTCCTAAGATTCATATTTTGTGTTGTTTGATAGTATCCCTCAAATCTCAATACTCTTTTTGATTTTTCTAGTTTTTTCTTTGTTATTTTTTGGTCTGACTGTAAAATTTCCAGAGATTTGTCTTCTAACTTGGATATTGTTTCTTCTGCCTCAACAAGTCTGTTGTTAAGGCTTTTTACTGATTTTTTAAAAATCTGTTGGATACCTCATTTCTAATATTTCATTTTGATTTCTCTTTAGAATCTCAATTTCATGTTAAAAATTTTTGTTCATGTCATGTATGAATTTCTTTAATGTGTGGATTTGCTTCTGATTGCTTCTGAGTAACCCTATGATTAATTTTTGAATTTCTGCCTTTTAATGCTCAATAATATTTTTAATTTTTTTTTTATTTTTTGACAGGCAGAGTGGACAGTGAGAAAGAGAGATAGAGAGAAAGGTCTTCCTTTGCCGTTGGTTCACCCTCCAATGGCCGCCGCGGTAGCGCGCTGCGGCCGGCGCACCGCGCTGATCCGATGGCAGGAGCCAGGTGCTTCTCCTGGTCTCCCATGGGGTGCAGGGCCCAAGAACTTGGGCCATCCTCCACTGCACTCCCGGGCCACAGCAGAGAGCTGGCCTGGAAGAGGGGCAACCGGGACAGAATCGGTGCCCCGACCGGGACTAGAACCTGGTGGCTCCGCAAGGTGGAGGATTAGCCTATTGAGCCGCGGCGCCGGCTTAATGCTCAATAATATTTATTCATGTGTAGTTAGCACATTTTATTTAACCTATTCATTCCTTGGTGGGCATTTCAGTTGTTTCTAACTTTTTCCTATTGTGAATAAGGCCACTGTGAACATAAATATGCAAATAACTGGTCAATTACCTGCTTTCTAATATTAGATTCATACTGGGAAGTGATATTGTTAGACTGCATAGTAATTCTATGTTCAAATTTCCAGGTATCCCCAATAACTTACACATTTGTCACTTCAAAAGTACACATAGGAAAATTTATGGGGAAGAAATATTCCCATTTCCCTTCCTTTCTTCTCTCTCTTCTTTCCCCCGTACCCTTCCCTTCCCTTTCTTCTCCCTCCCTCCCTCCCTCCCTCCCTCCCTCCTTCCTTCCCTTCCTCTCTCCCTCTCTTCCTTCCTTACTTCTTTCCTACTTTCATTTCTTTATTCCTTCCTTCCTTCATGTGGGTGGTGAGTCCTTAAATAAATATCCCCCTTTTTCCCAATTTACAATGGGTTATCTCAAGCTCTGTTAAAAACTGCTATAAATAACTTTCCCATATTTAATTCATTTTTAAAGTGTCCAATAGTATAGTACAAAGGAAAAAGGAAGTGGTTTTACTGTTTTTGATTAATAAAATAATTAATAACAAATAATTTTATATTCATAATTATGAAAAGCAATAATTTTCATAGAAAATTTAATTTGCATCATTTAATGATATCTCTATAGCCAGTATGGACATTCACATTGACTTTTTCCTATTTGGAATGCATACATTATTATTTTTAAAAGATTTCTTAATTTATTTGAAAGGCAGAGTTCTAGAGAGAGAGAGAGGGAAAGATACAGAGAAAGGTCTTCCATCCTCTGGTTCACTACCAAGTGGCCACAATGGCCAGAGCTGGGCTGATCCAAAGCTAGCAGCAGGAGCCTCTACCAGGTCTTTGACATGAATGCAGGGATCCAAGTACTTGGACCATCTTCCTTTGCTTTCTCAGGAGCATTAGAAGGATGGTGGATCAGAACAGAGCTGCCAAGACTCAAACTGCTACATGATGGCATTGCAGGTGGTTGCTTTACCCACTATGTCACAGCACCAACGCCAGCACACATTATTTTTAAATGGAAAAAATTTAAACTAAATTATGAATGTCACAATCCCTGTGGATATTCCTATGGCTATCTTATATACTATATAAGTGCTGTATCTTATGGTATCTTATGGTTTTTTTTTTTCAGTTGATTTGGTTTTTGTTGTAGTTTACCTTGAACAAGTAATATCTACCTTATTAGAACATGTAATTTGAACATGGGACATCTAACTTAAATATAAGTCACCCAGCTTGAACATGAGACTTCCAATCAACTGCAATGATTCTGTTTTAATTAATTCAGGCCTGTGTATTTAATCAAGCATATTTCCTTAGTTAATCACACAGTTTGAAAAATGTATATGAAGTAATCATTAATGCTCTTCACCAAATATACTCAGATGTCTCTCTTATTGGCATATGGTAGAATTGATCTTTTGGATTACTTGAGTGGCATATTTCCTTATTTGATCTTAAAAGTGTTAAAAATATGTCATGCTCTTTAGCAAATACGTCCAGGTCACTTTCTGAATACATTACAGGATTAAATCTGTGCCTCATGAATGGAGACTCTTGAGATTTGTTCATTGAGTTCTATGTAGAACTAATTTAAGATCACTCTAAAGAAGAGGATCTTTATAATATTTTATTGAGCCATAAATAGCATGTAAGAATGTGTATATACTTAATTTATATAACTTGATGATTTGGGGAATGTGTATACATTTGTGAAACCATCATAACTGTTCAGATTATAGACATATTCATCACTTCCCCCAATTTTTTCCAGTCCTATTGTTTATTATCATTATTCTAGCTAGAGAATTTAATTTCCAGGGCAAGTCTCTCTATAAGACAATTATTCCCAGAGAAAGAATTAGTTAACTAAAATACTTAAGATGAGTATGGATCTATCAATATGGGTCCATGAATAAGCAGGATGACTAGAGGCCCCTGCCAACTAGAGATTGATGTGTAAAATAAGCAGGAGTAAACATGTTCTTGTATTGAATTGCTGAAATTTTATAGCATAACCTATAATACCTTGCCTTGCACATTAAGGAAATATCAATGAAGGTAACCTACAACTTCTTTTTTATTTTAATAAAAGGATTTACTTATTATTTATTTGAAAGACAGAATAAGAGAGAGAGAGAGAGAGAGAGAGAGAGAGAGAGAAATCTTAACTGTGCTGGTTCACTCCCCAAATTGCTACAATGGCCAGGACTGTGCCAGACCAAAGCCAAGAGCCTGGGGCTTCATCTGGGTCTCACACCTAGGTGCAGGGGCCCAAGCCTGTGGACCATCCTCTGCTGCTTTCCCAGGTACATTAGTGGAGAGCTGAATCAGAAATGCAACAACTGGTAAGTGAACTGGCGCACATATCGGATGTTGCCCTTGCATGCAGGGACTTAACCCTCTATGCTACAATGCCTGCCTCAACCCACAACTTCTGAAGCAGTGATTTTTAAAATCGATTGAAAAGGTATAGAAATCCACAGTTTTGACTAAATTATAAGTTATTTGTTTACACAATTAACAAAAACAATGAAAATGTTTGCTATCTATATTAAGGTTCTGTCATGAATGTTTCTGTCTCATATTGGATGAAAGAGATATTGTATTTGTTTCACTATTAACGTCTTTATAGTCCTCTAACTTTCACAAAAGTTGTAAAAATATCTCATGAAAGGGTTTAATAGTTGCAAGAACAGGCTTATGTAGTAACTACACACAACTAAAAATGGAGAAATAGGGAAATTGCAAACAATAAAATATGTTAAATGGAGAGAAGTATTAAAATGTGTCCTCATAGTTTTTAGGACACTGATACTAAAACATTACAGAATTTTAATCCATGTAAATCCTAAAAGATGTAACTTTTGCAATACTAGAAATGTAAAATCTCAGTAAATATCTTTGGAATATTTACAGCAGTGATGTCTGACATGACCAAAAATGATCAGGCATCATATAAAATTTGAGCAATATGAGATTACAAAATATAGGGACATAATAAAGCCTATACAGGTAGCCCCAATTTACATTAGTTCAGCTTACATTTTTTTCTATTTTATAATATGTGAAAGCCATACATATTCATAAGAAACTGTACTTTGAATTTTGAAATCTGGCTGTTTCCCAGGCTAATGGGATGTTGTAATCTCTTTTCTCATTGCTGGACAGCAACAGTGAACTGCATCTCCCAGTCAGATATGTGATCACAGGGTACATAATCCATACTCTGTGATGTATTGTGTGGTTAAACTGTGATGTTTGGGAGATCAAGTGTAATAAACGCATTTTTAATACACTAGTTTCAATTTATGATTGTTTTTATCAAGAGATAACCTGATTCTAAATCAAGGAATTTCACAAAAACCAATTTACAAAAATTGCAAAATGAGGGGCTGGCACTGTGCAGTATTGATAAAGCCACTGCCTTCAGTGCTGGCATCCCATATGGGTGCCATTTCAAGTCCCAGCTGCCCCACTTCCGATCCAGCTCTCTGCTATGGCCTGGGAAAGCAGTAGAAGTTGGCTCAAGTCCTTGGGCCCTTGCACCGTGTGGGAGACCCACAAGAAGCTCCTGGCTCCTGGCTTCAGATCAGTGCAACTCTGGCTGTTGCGGCCAACTGGGGAGTGAACCAGCGGATGAAAGACCTCTGTCTCTCTGTCTCTGTCTCTGTTTCTCTCTCTCTCTCTCTCTCTCTCTCTGTCTCTGTCTCTCTGCCTCTCCTCTCTCTGTATAACTCTGACTTTCAAATAAATAAATAAATCTTTTAAAAAATTGCAAAATGATATTTTTATAGCCCAATGCTATCAGAGAAAAAATAGAGACACAGAGAAATATGACAAAATGATTTTGCCTTAAAAATTTTAAGTATGGATCCATTGTTTTAAAGATAGTCTACGCATCTAGAATGGAATGGCCATCTGTAATGTTCCTTCTTCTCTTGATTATATATGGGCCTCTGATCAGTTCTCTATTATATAGCCAGATATTACAACTGAGCTCAGTGATTTGTAAAGTAAATATATGTCATGTTCAAAAAACTGAAGGGGAAAATTCCATTCTGATTTTGTTTATTACATTTGATTATATGAATATAAGACCATCTTAGTCATGACAGGGATGATATTGATAAACAGTGTAATTATGCAATTTATTCATTAACTTGATTAGTTTGTCTTGTATTCGTTTTTTTGTTATGAGATCATCTGGCACTGATACTAAAACTGTATTGATGGGCAATGACATGTATTGTGCTACTCTTTGGAAAGATGAGTAATTTTTTTTAGGTTTTTATTTTTTATTTTTTAACTTTATTTAATGAATATAAATTTCCAAAGTACAGCTTATGGATTACAATGGCTTCCCCTCCACCACATCTTCCCTCCCACCCACAACCCTCCCCTTTCCCGCTCCCTCTCCACTTCCATTCACATCAAGATTCATTTTCAATTCTCTTTATATACAGAAGATCAGTTTAGCACATTTCAAGCAAAGATTTCAACAGTTTGCCCCCATATACCAAAACAAAGTGAAAAAACACTGTTGGAGTACTAGTTATAGCATTAAATAACAGTGTGCAGCACATTAAAGACGGAGATCCCACATGATATATTTTTTTAAAAATTAATTAATTTTCTATGCCATTTCCAATTTAACACCAGGGGTTTTTTTGTTTTTCATTTTCAATTATCTTTATATACAGAAGATCGATAGATCGATTCAGTATATACTAAGTAAAGATTTCATCAGTTTGCACCCACATAGAAACACAAAGTGTAAAAATACTGTGTCAGTACTAATCATAGCATTAATTCACAATGGACAACACATTAAGGACAGATCCCACATGAGATGTAAGTACACAGTGACTCCTGTTTTTGACTTAACAATTTGACACTCTTGTTTATGGCGTCAGTAATCTCCCTAGGCTCTAGTCATGAGTTGCCAAGGCTATGGAAGCCTTTAGGGTTCGCTGACTTTGATCTTATTCTGATAGGGTCATAGTCAAAGTGGAAGTTCTCTCCCCCCTTCAGAGAAAGGTACCTCCTTCTTTGATGGTCCCATTCTTTCCACTGGGATCTCACTTGCAGAGCTCTTTCATTTAGGTTTTGTTTGTTTGTTTGTTTTTTGTTTTTTGTTTTTTTGCCAGTGTATCTTGGCTTTCCATGCCTACACTACTCTCATGGGCTCTTCAGCCAGATCCGAATGCCTTAAGGGCTGATTCTGAGGCCAGGGTGCTATTTAGGACATCTGCCATTCTATGAGTCTGCTGTATATCCTGCTTCCCATGTTGGAAGTCTGAGCATAATATCACCTTTAATAGTTTAGTGACAAAAATTTTAGATATTGAAACTAGAGAACAGAAAAGATATGTACAAGTTTATGATGGTGATTATTGCTTTCAGCTTTAAGTCAACTGCATGCTTATTTCTTTAAATAATTCCAATGTAAAAATCTTTCAATTTATATGTATTCAATTTCTAATATAAAGATAGAATGAAATATTGTCAAATTTAGAAGTGAGTTTAGAGATTATCTAATCCAGGGGCTCTTACACCACTGACTATAGAAAATCTTCATTGTGTTAGTCAACCCAGACATTGTAGATAACAATTTATTCTACTTTATTATGCAGAAAAATAAACTATTTGGGGTGTAAGTTGAAATAAAATTTCCCAATCAGCTGAAACATGGATATAATATAGTATAATTTGGTGGATATATTTACTAGTACTATGTTAAAATTTTGTTCCTAGCATCTAAGAGATCTTCATTTTAACTAGTATATCAAATTTATTTTTATAATAATCTGTCAAATGGAAAAAATAGTTTAAATTCTGCTTTTGTGAAATTGAAGGATCTTCGTGGCAAAAATAATGTAGGGTACACATTTTTTTTGACAGACAGAGTGAGACAGTGAGAGAGAGAGAGACAGAGAGAAAGGTCTTCCTTTTTCTGTTGGTTCACCCCCCAAGTGGCCTCTATGGTCGGTGCATGGCGCCCGGCGCACTGCTCTGATCCAAAGCCAGGAGCCAGGTGCATCCTCCTGGTCTCCCATCTGGGTGCAGGGCCCAAGGACCTGGGCCATCCTCCACTACACTCCTGAACCACAGCAGAGAGCTGGACTGGAAGAGGAGCAACCGGGACAGAATCCGGCACCCCTACTGGGACTAGAACCCGGGGTGCCGGCGCCACAGGTGGAGTATTAGCCTAGTGAGCCGTGGCTCCAGCCCGGTACACATGTTTTAAATTCTGTGTCTAGAATGCTTTAAATATAATGAAAATACAAAATGATGTAATATGTATTTCTTGCGACTCCTATTTTTTGCACAATGGCTTAGGGGACACTAGATTTATACTTCTACCAGAAGAAACTGAAAAGAATGGGCAAATATATTTGAAGCAATGTGTTTAAGTAATTATTTATATTTTATTTATTTGTATTTATTTTAAAGATAGAGACAATTCAATTGATAGGGAGGTAGCTAAGGAGGGAGGGGGAGGTGGGGGAAAGAGGAGAGAGAGGAAAGAGAGAGAAAGAGATATTCCAATTGCTGATTCACCCTTCAAATGCTCAAAACAGTTAGGGTTGATGTGGAGCAAGGCCGGAAGTCTAGAACTCTATCCAGGGTCTATCCAGGGCTCCCATGTGGGTGGCAGATACCTAAAACTTGAGTCATCATCTGCTTCCCAAGGTGTGAATTAGCAGAAAGCCAAAATCAGAAGCAGAGCTGGAATGTGAACCCAAGCATTGTAATGTGGAATGTGAGTATCCCAAGCTGTATCATAGCTGCTGCACAAAATACCCACCACTATTTTTTTCCAAACTGTACCAGTATACTTTATTTATGTATTCTTGATTAATATGCAATGATTATACATTTTATGAGATTAAGTATGATATTTCAATACATTCATGCAGCATGAACTAATCAAATTACTTAGCATTTTAAGTTCCTTATCTTTATATTTGAAACCTACAAGCTTCTCTCTTCCACTATTTATGAAGTATATAATATATTATTGTGAACTATAGTCTCCCAACTGTATTGTGGGACCATAGTCTTTCTGTTTTAGTGCCTGTTATTAAACTTCCCTCTATCTGTTCCTGACCCCACACTTCCCAGCTTCTAGTAATCACCATTCTGTGTTCAGATCAATGTTTCTTAGCTTCCACATATTAGAGAATGATTGGCGTTTATAGTTCTGTGACTGGTCTATTTCACTTTTAACATAATATCCTACAGTTTCATCCATTTTCTGCAATTTACAAGACTTTACATTTTGTGGCTGAATAATATTCTGTGTATATATACCAGATTTTCTTTATCCACTTACCCGTCAGTGCATACTGAAGTAGATTCTGTATGCTAGTTTTCTGAATATTGCTGCAATAAACATAAGAGTTCAGGTAACCCTTTCACATACTGATTTTATTTCCCATGGACTGGGACAGCTGAATCATACAGTACATTTATTTTTAGTTTATTGAGAAATCTACATGTTGTTTTTCTTAATGGCTGTACTAATAAGCATTCCCATCATCAGATTACAACAATCCCCATTTTCCACACCTTTCTCATTTCTTTTTTCCTGTGATTTTTTTAATAGCTGCCCTGACTTTGGCATAAAAATATATCATTGTGATTTTGATTTGAATTTCCTTGCTAATGATACTGAATATTTTTCACATATTTGCTGGACATTTGCATTTCTTCTTTGAAAATTATTTGTTAATATCATTTGCCCATTTTTACTTGGATTACTTCTTTTTTTATTTTTGACGTTTTGTGTTTCTTATTTTTTTTTATCTCAAGTAGTTTTATTTTTCTGGTCATCCTCATTGCTAATTTCATGCTTAATTTATTATATTATAAATACAACAGATTTAATATATTTCATAGATACAGCTCTAAGAATACAATGCTACTTCCCCTTCTTTGCTTCTTCCCTCTTATCTTTCCTCTCTTCTTCCTTCTTTCCTCCATTCCTTTTTCTTTTTTAAAATTTTTAAGTTAACATATTTTTAATTTACCTTGTATTCAATGCCTTAATGTTTTACTAAATAAAGGGTTTTGAGTTTTCTATAGTTTTTTTTTTTTTGTTTTTGCCATTTACAAAGATTTATTAGAGTCAAAGACTTTCAGCCAGAGCAGCAGACATTTTGTTCTTGCTAAAGATAACCTTTTTGGGAAAGGAAGCAAATATTTTACACCCCAAATTCCATTGGGACCACCCTGACTACCTATTTAACCCATCTAACTCCTCACATCACCCCTCTTATCATGAATGTACCTTAACATCTATTGGGGGGCTGGATGATGATATCTCTGGCTGCTTCGTGCTGAATTTTCTAAATATTCTTTTTTTCAACTTTTATTTAATAAAAATAAATTTCCAAAGTACAGCTTTTAGATTACAGTGGGTTTTCCCCCCATAGCCTCCCTCCCACTCACAAACATCCCATCTCCCACTCCCTCTCCCATCCCATTCTTCATCAAGATTCATTTTCAATTATCTTTATATACAGAAGATCAACTTAGTATATACTAAGTAAAGATTTCAACAGTTTGCACCTACACAGATGCACAAAGTATAAAGTACTGTTTGAGTAGTAGTTTTACCATTAATTCCCATACTACAACACATTAAGGACAGAAATTCTACATGGGGAGTAAGTGCGCAGTGACTCCTATTGCTGATTTAAAAATTGACACTTTTATTTATGACATCAGTAATCACCTGAGGCTCTTGTCATGAGCTGCCAAAGCTATGGAAGCCTCTTGAGTTCGCCACCTCTGATCTTATTTAGACAAGGTCATAGTCAAAGTGGAAGTTCTCTCCTCCCTTCAGAGAAAGGTACCTCCTTCTTTGATGGCCCGATCTTTCCACTGGGATCACACTCACAGGGATCTTTCATTTAGGTCATTTTTTTTTACACAGTGTCTTGGCTTTCCATGCCTGGGAAACTCTCATGGGCTTTTTAGCCAGATCTGAATGCCTTAAGGGCTGACTCTGAGGCCAGAGTGCTGTTTAGGACATTTGCCATTCTATGAGTCTGTTGTATATCCCATTTCCCATATTGGATCATTCTCTCCTTTTTAATTATATCAATTATTATTAGCAGACACTAGTCTTGTTTATCTGATCCCTTTGACTCTTAATCCTATCATTATGCTCAATTATGTACTTCAACTGATCAGTTTAACAAGTAAGATGGCATTGGTACATGCCACCTTGATGGGATTGAATTGGAATCCCCTGGCACGTTTCTAGCTCTACAATGGGGGGTAAGTCCAATTGAGCATGTGCAGAGCTTTACATCTCCTCCCTCTCTTAGTCCCATTGTTATATTTAACAGGGATCTTAATTTTAATTGCCTGTCCAATGAAAAACTTGTTGTCTGTTCAGTGAAAGACTTGAAACTGTTCTCTTCTATTTTGTTGGATGTCACTTCACTTTGTTGTTTCCTTTGTTGTGAAGTAGTTTCTTACTTTAATGAGTTTTTATATTGTTGTCTATGCTTTTGTGGTCAAATACAAAAGATCCATTGTCTGTACTAATGAATTGCAGTTCTTCTGTTTCATTCTAGTATTTCCATAGTTTTAGATCTTTTATTCAATTTCCATTGCTTTTTCAATAGGGTGAAAATTACGGGCCAGTTTTCAATATTCTGTATATCCTGTTTTCAGAGAAACATGTATTGAACTTCTATAATTTCTGCAATATGTTTTTTAGTGTCTTTTCAGAGAATCAGTTGAGTGTAGACATATGGATCTTCTGCATATCCAGTTTTCAGAGAAACATGTATTGAATTTCTATAATTTCTACAATGTGTATTTTTAGTGTCTTTGCAGAGAATCAGTTGAGTGTAGATATATGGATCTGTTTCTGTGATCTCTGTTTTGCTCTATTTGTTCTTGTGTCTGTTTTAACTTCAGTACTATACTATAGATCTATAGTTTATCTTTGATATCAGTACCATACTACAGATCTATAGCTTATCTTGATGCCTCTAGCTGTGTTCTTGCCAAGACTGCTTTGAGTATTTGAGGACTTTTTGTGTAACCATATGAATATTAAGATTGTTTTTTACTAGTTCTAAAAATAACATAATTTGAATTTTGATGAAGATAGCATTGAATTTATAAGTCAAATCAGTTGGTCTGTTTTAATAATATTTTCTTCCAATTTATGACAATTTCCAATTGTTTGTGTCCTCTTCACTTTTCTTCATCAGTGTTCTGTAATTGCCATTATAGAGGTCTTACACATCCTTGACTAAATTTATTCCTAGACTTTTTATAGCTATTATGAATTTGATTACTTTCAGTATTTTCTTTCATAACAAGTTTGTTATTGGTGAAAAATGCTTTTGTAAATTATTTTTGTATCCTACAACTTACTGATTGTCTTTGTGTTGGAAAGTGTTTTAGCAGAATCTTGAGGTTTTTCTATTTGTAAAGGTACATCAAAAGTTCATGGAAAATGTAATTGAAAAGTAATAGTTTTGGTGCAAAAGTTTTTGCAGTTCATATAAATTTTTTCATAATATGCATTTCCATATTTTTATGTTTTTGTATGTGATGTGATTCTGCATGATGGTACTTCAAAATAAAAGAAAAAATAATAATTTGACTTCCTCCTTTTTCATATTTTCAAAAATTTCTTACTCTTGCCTAATGCTCTGGTTAAATGTTCTAGTACTGTTTTGAAAAAACTGATGAAAGTGGACATCCTTGCCGAGTTCCAGATCTTATAGAAAATGCTTTCCGCTTTTCCCCATTCAATACAATGTTGCTTGTGAGTTTATTAGGTATAGTTTTTGTTATGCTGAACTATTTTGCTTTATATATAATTTATTCAGGAATGTTATAATGAAGGGATGTTGATTTTTTTCATGCTTTCTTGATATGTACTGAGATGATAATCTGATTTGTCCTTTATTCTGTTGATGTGACATAATATTTTTACTGATTTTCATATTTCAAACCATCCTTGCATCCCTGGGATGATTTTTCCTTGTTCGTGATGGATGGGTCATCTATTTGATGCACTGTTAAATTTGATTTTATGATACAAAAGATAAAGCCTTTGCAGAATATGTGTATTATGAAAAAAAATGCGTGAAGTAAAAATGTTTGTCACTAAAGTAAGCTTATCATTTATTTTCATTTTTCCACAAGCTTTTTGAAATGATGTTGCATTTTGTTGAGAATTTTTGCCTTTTATTCATTAGGGATATAGGTTTATTGTTTTCTTTTTTTGGTTGTGTCCTTATTTGGTTTTGGTATCATGGTAATGTTTGCCTCATAGAATGATGTTAAAAGAGTTCTCTACCTTTTGATTTTTGTTCTTAGAGTTTGAGAAGAATTGGTGTTAATTTTTCCCAAAAAGTTTAATAGGATTCGAAGAAAACTCTGGTCCTTAGCTTTTCTTTGTTGGGAGTTTATTATTATTATTATTATTATTATTATTATTATTATTACTGGCTCAGTCTTGATACTTACTGCTCATCTGCTCAAGTTTTATTTCTTCCTGGTGCAATTTTGGTTGGTGGTATGTTTCCGGAAATTCATCCATGTTTTCCCACTTATTGGTGTATACTTGTAACAATGCTTAATGATTCTTTGCATTTCTGTAGTATTACTTATAAATATCTCCTTGTTAAATCTATGATTTTACTTGGTTCTCTTCTCTCTTTTTTTCTTGGTAAGTATAATTAAAATTTTCATAAAACCAATATTCCATTTCATTGATATTTTGCATTGAATTTCAAGTCTCCATTTCAGTTGTATAGTTGTAATTTCTATACATTCACTAATTTGGGGTTAATTTTGTTCTTTTCTAGGTAGTTGAGCTGCACCATTGGGTTGTTTGTTTAAACATTTTCTATTTTTTGACATAGGCTTACTGCTATAAACTTCCCTCTTTTTTTGAAGATTTATTTATTTATTTGAAAGAGTTACACAGAGTGAGGAGAAGCAGAGAGAGAGAGAGAGAGAGAGAGGTCTTCCCTCCAATGGTTCACTCCCCAATTGGCCGCAATGGCCAGAGATGCACCCATCTGAAGCTAGGAGCCAGGAGCTTCTTCTGGATCTCCCACATGGGTGCAGGGGCCCAAGGACTTGGGCCATCTTCTACTGCTTTCCCAGTCCATAGCAGAGATCTGGATGGGAAGTGGAGCAGCCGGGTCTCGAACCGGCACCCATATGATATGCCAGTGCTTTAGGCCAGGGTGTTAACCCACTGTGCCACAGTGCTGACCCCATAAACTTCCCTCTTTTTAAAAAACAAAACATGACTATATTTCAGTTCACAAATTCTGTGCAAACATAAAACATCTCAGTAAATTAAAAGATAAAAATGATATTTCATTGGCAATGCATGACAAAATGTTCACATACTTTATTATAAATGAACTTTTTTGTTGTTTTTTTGTGATTTTTTTTCATTTATTAAACTTTTATTTAATGAATACAAGTTTCCAAAGTACAGCTTATGGGTTACAATGGCTTCCCCCCTCCCATAACTTCCCTCCCACCCGCAACCCTCCCCTTTCCCACTCCCTCTCCACTTCCATTCACATCAAGATTCATTTTCAATTCTCTTTATATACAGAAGATCAGTTTAGTATATATTAGGTAAAGATTTCAACAGTTTGTCCCCATATAGCAACACAAAGTGAAAAAAATACAGTTGGAGTACTAGTTATAGCATTAAATAACAGTGTACAGCACATTAAAGACAGAGATCCTACATAATATTTTTTTAAAAAATTAATTTTCTATGCCATTTCCAATTTAACACCAGGTTTTTTTTTTCATTTTCAATTATCTTTATATACAGAAGATCGATTCAGTATATAATTAGTAAAGATCTCATCAGTTTGTACCCACATAGAAACACAAAGTATAAAAATACTGTTTCAGTACTAGTTATAGCATCACTGCACATTAGACAACACATTAAGGACAGATCCCACATGAGACATAAGTACACAGTGACTCCTGTTGCTGACTTAACAATTTGACACTCTTGTTTATGGCGTCAGTAATCTCCCTAGTCTCTAGTCATGAGTTGCCAGGGCTATGGAAGCCTTTAGAGTTCGCTGACTTTGGTCTTATTCCGATAGGGTCATAGTGAAAGTGGAAGTTCTCTCCTTCCTTCAGAGAAAGGTACCTCCTTCTTTGATGGCCCCGTTCTTTCCACTGGAATCTCACTCACAGAGATCTTTCATTTAGGTCTTCTTCTTTTTTTTCTTTTCCATGGTATCTTGGCTTTCCATGCCTACAATACTCTCATTGGCTCTTCAGCCAGGTCCGAATGCCATAAGGGCTGATTCTGAGGCCAGAGTGTTGTTTAGGACATCTGCCATTCTATGAGTCTGCTGTGTATCCCGCTTCCCATGTTGGATCCTTCTCTCCCTTTTTGATTCTATCAGTTAGTATTAGCAGACACTTGTCTTGTTTGTGTGATCCCTTTGACTCTTAGACCTATCAGAACCATCAATTGTGAACTGAAATTGATCACTTGGACTAGTGAGGTGGTATTGGTACATGCCACCTTGATGGCATTGTATTGGAATCCCCTGGCACATTTCTAACTCCACCATTTGGGGCAAGTCCGATTGAGCATGTCCCAAATTGTACATCTCCTCCCTCTCTTTTTCCACTCTTAATTTAACAGGGATCACTTTTCAGTTAAAATTTAAACACCTAAGAATAATTGTGTGTTAATTACAGAGTTCAACCACTAGTACTAGAACAACAACAACAACAACAAATACTAAAAAGGATAAAATATTACATTGTATATCTAGATTCCGGAGAAGAGCTGATCAGGTCATTGTTTCTTATAGTGTCCATTTCACTTAACAGGTTTCCCCTTTGGTGCTCAGTTGTCTAAATGAACTCTTAGAAATCATAACAGAGACTAGTATTACAAGAGATGTGAAAAAAACAGGAAAGAAAATGAAACACAGTTTATTAATAAAGCTATAGGAATATGATCAACATTTACAAATGTTAAAAGCAATATTTGTTACAATGGATTGTCAGTGATTAAAAATAGTGATACCTGATACTGGCATTGTAGCACACTGGATAAAGCCTCTGCTTCTGACTCTGGCATCCAATTTCAGAGTGCCAGTTTGAGTGTCTGCTCTGCTTCCTGCTAATGTTCCTGGGAAGGCAGTATATGATGGCCTCATTACTTGATCCCTACCACCCATGTGGGAGACCAGAATGGAGTTCCTGACTCCTGGCTTTGGCCTGACCCAGACCTGGCTGTTCTGGTCATTTGGGAAGTGAACCAGTGGATGGAAAATCTCTCTTTCTCTATCATTCCCTCACTCTGTCACTCTGTTGTTGGGTCTCAAGCCCTAGGCTGTCCCCTGACCAGCAGGGGCCAGTACAGACACTCCCCAACAAGGCAAATGGGAGAGGTAAGGTCGATGGGTGATGAACACACCACAAGCACCCGTGAGTCCTGTTGAAGCAGGAACCGCTTTATTGAGGAAGTGTACAGGCTTATAAAGCTTACGAAGGACATGCACAGCCACTCAGCGAAAAGGTCATGCAGGCGTGGGTGGAGCACGCACTGGGGCACCTTAAGCAAAGTATAGGGATCACACACTGTCCACGTGTCCGGAACTAAAGCGGACCTATCCCTGCCAGTGGTCTGATCTTACATCTTATGTAACTTAACCGCAGCAGCCACAGACACGCCCCTCGAACATCTGCCAGGCGCCATATTGTAATGAAGATTTTAGGCGATGTCCAACACTCTGCCTTATATTTTAAATAAATAAATAAACAAAAATACTGATATCTAATAAATATGCACTTTTGAGAAATGAGGAACTGTCATCCAAACTTTGGGAGAACTTTCTGTAGTTAGTGAATAATTACTCAAAATGTAGATTTTGCATATTCTTAACCATGGCAATTCCAACCCAAAGACATTAAGAATGTCCACTATATATAAAATATGTAGCTGACAGCCAGCAAGAATTAGTTGTATCAGTGTGTTTACAAATAAATGCCCTAATGATACATTAATACTTTTTAATAGTAGATAACATTGGGAAATAGAATTAATACTGCTTCTGCCGTATCTTATATGTTTTTATACAATATGTTTCCATTTTCATTTCCATCAAGAAAGCTTTAAATTTCCTTTTTTTTTTTTTTTGACAGGCAAAGTGGATAGTGAGAGAGACAGAGAGAAAGGTCTTCCTTTTGCTGTTGGTTCACCCTCCAATGGCCGCTGCGGCCGGCGCATCTCGCTGATCCGAAGCCAGGAGCCAGGTGCCTTTCCTGGTCTCCCATGCAGGTGCAGGGCCCAAGCACTTGGGCCATCCTCCACTGCCTTCCTGGGCCATAGCAGAGAGCTGGCCTGCAAGAGGGGCAACCGGGATAGAATCCGGCGCCCTGACCGGGACTAGAACCCAGTGTGCCGGCGCCGCAAGGTGGAGGATTAGCCTGTTAAGCCACAGCGCCGGCCTAAATTTCTTTTGTTTTCTTCAATGACTCATTGCTCATTCAGTGACGTGTTCTGTCTCCATGTTTTTGTTTAATTCTTAAAGTTTCTTTTGTTGTCAGTTTCTAATTTTGTTTCATTTTGGTTAGAAAAAATACCTGATATGATCTCATTTCCTAAACTTATTTAGACTTCTTTTGCAGCCTGATGCTTGATTTATTCAATAGAACAGTCCAAGTGCCAATGAAAAGAAAGTGTGTTATACTATTTTTGGATGAAATGTTCTGTAAATGTCTATTAGGTCAATTTATACTATATAATACGATGGTGTTTCTTTGCTGATTATTTTACCTGGAATTTTTCCATTGACAAAAGTGGGGTGTTTAAGTCCTCCACTAGTATGGCGTTGTAGCCTAGTCCTCTCTTAAATCTAATAATATTTATTTTATAAAATTGTGTGCCATAGCATTAGTGCATATACAAGGTGCCTCCAGAAATTTCTTTAGTGGAAAATAGAATTAAAAGCAATGTTTTATCTGCTACCTCTGAGGATTCATTAGCAGGAAGCTGGCTTGCACGTGGAACAACTAGCACTAAATAAGTACTCTGATAGCTGATGTTGGTGTCCAGAGTAGTGTGGTAACCTGCTGTGCAATAGTGCCTGAGCCTTGAAGAAATGTCTCAATAAAAAAATTAATATAAAGAGAACAGATTTCATGTGTTTCATATATGCCATTCTAAGAAAATCATACTTCCCTCTTTCTCTCTCTCAATCCTGTCTCCTTTCTTTATTCCTTTGTCTTCCTTTCATTTCTGCAATAGCATACTTTCAATTTACTTGATAATTACAGAAGTGACTGAATACACCACAAGTCATCATGTTCAACAAGTGAAAACAGACCACTATTCCACAGAAATACAGACATAGGCTATAAACAATAACCAAGTAATAATATGGTAGTTTCATTCTTATAACTTTTTTTTGTATTCTGTGTTAACTACCACATAGCAGAAGAAACATGATATTTGCATTTTAAAACATGATATTTGCCTTTTGGGGACTGGCTTATTTCACTAAGCATAATGGTCTCCAGTTGCATCCATTTTGTTGTGAAAGACAAGATTTCATTCTTTTTATAGCTGAATAGTATTTCATTTTGCACATATGTCCTATTTTGTTTATCAAATCATCAATTGATAGACATTTGGTTTGATTCCATGTCTTCACTACTGTGAAATAAACATGGGGACACAAACAACTCTTTTGCATGCTGACTTTGTTTCCTTTGGGCAAATTCCCAACAGTGGAATAGCTGAGTCATGTGACATATCTATTTTCAGAGTTCTGAGCAATCTCCATACTGTCTTCCATGGTGTTTGTATAGTTTACATTCCTACCAACAATGTATTAGGGCACCTTTTTCTCCACATTCTCACCACCATTTACTATTTTTTGATATTTGGATAATAGCCATTCTAACTGGAGTGAGGTGAAACCTCATAAGAACACTATAAAAAACAATTGCAGGTTATATAGTATTTGTCTCTCATTATATTAATGTAGTATGTTGATTTGCACATGCTGATACATTTGAAAGACAAATACCATGTAATCGTCACAACAGATGCAGAAATATCATAAAATTATTCACTTTTAATGATAAAAATATGAATTTAAAATTCAGAGCTATTAAACTCCTAGAAGATAACATTGGAGAAAATCTACATGCCATTTTGACAGTGACATTTTAGATGGAATACCAAACACATAACCCAAGAATTAGTTGATAAGCAGGACTGAAATGAAAACCTCCTGTTACTGTCAAGTGCATGAAAAGATAAGAAGTGGACTTGGAGAAAATTGTTGGAAAATACATATCTGATGAAGGACTATTTTCCAAGATATACAAAGAATGCTTAAAACTCAGTAAGAAAAAATATCCAATTTAAAAAATGAGAAACAGATGTTAATGGACAACTTATAAAATAATATATGCAGATATAATAAATGATATTAGTGTATGGAAAGATGCCTAAGATTATAGAGAGTTACAAGTTAAAGTGAGATAACACTACATATCCATTAAAATGGCCCAAATCAGAGACAACACCACCACCAAAACTGGCATAGATATGAAGCAATAGGGAACCTCATTCACGGCTGGTGGGAATTCAATGTATTAAAGTTTCTTTTAAAATCAATCTGTGAACTTCTCATCAAACCACCCAGGGAACTGGATCAGAAGTGAAACAGCTAGGATCTGAATTGGCACCAATATGGGATGCTGGGCTCGCAGGTGGTAGGTTTATGTGCTATGCCACAGTGCTAGCCTGGTTAATAATTCCTAGTTTCCTTTTATTTTATTTGGATCAAATTGTGGTTTTTTGTAGTGTGATCCTCTATTAAGTATCTCATTGATATTTTCCACATTATCTAGCATATGATCTTTGTGTGTCAGTACTTTATGACCTTTGAGAAAGAGGTGCATTCTCTAGTATTAGGATATAATGATTGGTGTTCAATTTGATCTATATCACCAACTGTGTGTTCAAGTTTTCAAATGTTTATTTCTTCTGTCCACTTAACCTGCTTCGTAGTTAGAACAGTGTGTTAGACATCCCTACTATCAGCATGTGTCCCTCTAAGTCACCTTGCATATTGTAATTTTATTTCTTCATTAAGTTGCTTGTTATTGGATGAAAATATATCTATAAGTGTTACATCATTATTGAGAAATGTTTTTTATACATTCTTTTGCTGATTATCTTTAATGCCTTTTGGCTTCAGATATTCTTTGTATGATATCAGAATCATTATCCCTGATTTTTAATTCATTTTCCTATTTTCTTTGTATATCTCTGCTTATAACTTTATTTTTAGCCTTTCTGAATTACTATGGGCTGGATGTGTCTCTTGTATGTCACTATATTGTGAACCAATTGAAGTTATTTTTCTTTTAATAGGTGAATAATTTTATGTTCATATATATAGATGATAAGGCTAACCTCATCTCTGTCACAATATTTTATACCATAGCATATTTGCTGAATTTTTTTCTGTGAGAGATGCATATTCATTACTTTGTATTTCTTTTGGGTTGTTTTGGTCTTTAGGATGCTTATATTTTTAGTTTTTGTTTTTAATTGTAAATTGACAAATTACAGTTGTATATATTCATGAGCTACAAAGTGATGCTACAATCAAAATAAAATGGAGTAATTAAATCAAACCAATGAACTAACCATCACATTTTCTGTGATGAAAACTTATAAAATTTACTCTCAGCCATTATGAAATGCACAATACATATTATTTACTGCATTTAGCACGTTGTGCAACATTTTGTTCTAGGGAGAACATGTATACTAGTATATTTTTAAGGTACTTAATCCTGGGTTGAACATTGTGGCATAGTGTATTAATCCAACTCTTGAGACTACTACATCCCATAGCAGAGTGCTTGTTAAAGTCTCAATATCTCTACTTCCAATCCAGTTCCTTGCTAATAAACCTAGGAAGTTAGTGGATGATGGTCTGAGTACTTGGAACCCTGCCACCCATATGGGAGACCCAGAAAGAATGCCAAGCTCCAGGATTTGGCCAGGTCAAGACCTGGCTGTTGTGGTCATTTAGGAAATGAACCATTAGATGGACGATCTCTTTCTCTCCCTCTCTCGCTTGTTCACTCGTTCAGTGTCATTCTGCCTTTCAAATAAATGAATATTTTAAAAAAATGTAAAAAATGACCTTAGCCCCTGTTTCCTTATGCACCATTTTATAATCAGATTAAAATATATACCAGTTGTGTATTTAAGGCCACCAATTAAGTATCACATAAATCATCAATGGCATTTTCCACTTTTATCTTCCTTCTCACTCTCACTTCACTAAAATTTGATTGTATTTGTCTTCTTTGTCATACACCTAAAATTTGCATTCCAACCTCTATCTCACTTTTGTTTTAGTCACATACGTCAATTTTCCATTTTTTGATGTTTTCTCAGTTATCACTCTCAAGAAAGGCTTATAGTTACAGGATATCTTGATATCCTTGCATGTGTTAAGATAATATTCTAAAGCTTTGATAATTGAACGACAGCTTGAATGAATATAGAATTCTAGGTTCATACTTCCTTTCATCAAGATTTTTAAAAGTGTTTTTACATTGTTGCCTTCTTTTCTGTCGTGTTTGAGAGATGTGATATCAGGTTAATTCATGCACTCTTTTAAATTATCTCAATTTATCCTACATCATGTTTTATTAGTTTCTTGAGTTTTTAAGTTAATATTTTAAAATGAATTTGAGAATATTTCAGAGACAATTAAAATTGGGGGGGGGGGTGTCTCATTCTCTCATTTATTTCTGAAGGGCCAGAGTAACTATGTTTCGAAAAAGTGCCTCCCTTCGGAGAGGCAGGCCCGACTTCCCCTGAAAGCAGCCTCACTCTGGGGAAACCGAAAGTTACAACGGAACAGCTTGCTAGCGTTCACCATATAAGGAAATCCCCTGGGTCTGACCCAATCAGGAACAGCCGCGTTCAATCAGGAAGTACCAGAGGTGACCCCAGCCAATCCACTGTTTCCCCACACCGCTCGAGGACATAACCGGGCTTTAAAAGAGGCTCCCAAGCACAGCTGGGGCCTTCCTCTGCCCTCTGCTGCGTGGTTGAGTAGAGGGGCTCCCGGCTGCAGCTTGTACTTCCGAGATAAACCTTGCTCTTGCATTTCGGTGAGTTCAAGTCTCTGGCGGCATTTGGGGGGGATTCCACGATCTGGGCACAACACTTCTAGCATTCCAGTTACATAGAGTTGTAATTTGCCAGTTTTCCACAAATCACAGTGACTTTTTAATGCTTTTTGATTATTTATTTTTCCCTTCTCTTTATTGTATTGTTTCTGCTAATTTATCTTAAGTTTTTAATTTATCTCAAATGCATTTACACTGTATTTTCTTGTGTCCAGTTTTCTGTTAGCCCTATTCAGTGACTTTATAACTTCAAATGACTCTTTTCAGTTCATTTTTATCCATTTCTTGTAGTTATAATTTTGCCCTTGATAATTCCTTTTATTTTATTCACTGCAGATTGAAACTATACGTATGAATTCTTAATAGTTTCACTAATGCCTATAAATTTTCTGATATTTCAATATATTGATATTAGCTTGTATGAATTGTCTCTATCTACTGTTTCTTCCATTGTACTTAATATTTCTTTATTCTTTATTTCATCACATGTTGAGTAATTTTTAATTGGAAACAAGACATTTGGGACATGTTTTATATTGTAAAAATCTTGAATTTGCCATCTTTCTTTGAAGAATATTGATATTTTCCTAGGAGATAGTAAACTTCAAATTATTCCTCTAACTCTGTGTAGTGCAATGTATCTGAAATCTGGCATTAATTCTTTCAGATGGAACTTTTGTTTTCCAATCTCCGTCACTCATGTACACTTCAGGAGTAGCCAGGGTTTGATTGGAGTTTATATGGATATTTCGTGATACCAAATCTGTAACTTGCTCCCCGGGGTTTTCCCTTACTCAGTTTTAAGCTATTGTGGAAGCCGCAATCTGTTTGCTCTGTCAGATTAAGCAAATATAACAAACTTTGCTTAGTATGTGATTTCTGAATCGGAGCATGTGTTTAAACTAAAAAATATAAATATGAATTTTATTTCCTATAATTTCCTACTTTAAGTGGTTGAAATTTCTCCTATTTCTCCCTGCTTTTATGAACTTTCATGAGATTTATCTGGTAGGCAGAATAGTCTCCTTACTATGCTCACTTTCAAATCATAGGAACCTGGAGTATGGTAAAGGGGAAATAATGATGCACTTGGAATTAAGCCTTTTTTTTTGTTTTTGTTTTTGAAATATTTTATTTATTTTTTTTTGAGAGGTAGAGTTACAGACAGTGAGAGGGAGAAACAGAGAGAAAGGTCTTCCTTCTGTTGGTTCACTCCCCAAATGGCCACAATGCCTGGAGCTGCACGGATCTGAAGCCAGGAGCTTCTTCCAGGCCTCCCATGCGGGTGCAGGGGCCCAAGCACTTGAGCCATGTTCTACTGCTTTCCCACGCTACAGCAGAGAGCTGGATTGGAACAGGAGCAGCCAGGACTAGAACCGGCGCCCATATAGGATGCCAGCACCGCAAGCAGATTAACCTACTTTGCCACGGAGCTGGCCCCATGAATTTAGGTTGTTAATCTGCTTCTTTGACATAGGAAGATTAACCTGTGTTAACTAGGTGGGCCAGGCATAACCACAAAGGTCCTTGTAAGTGGAGGAGGAGGCAGAAAAGCCAGAACTAGAGTGAAGGCTTCTTGAGAGCACTGGGACAAACATTACTGTTTTTGAATATAATATGGGACCTGGAGCCAAGTGGTGTAGGTGGCCCTTTTAAGTTGGAAACGGCAAGGGAATCCATTTTCCCCTAGAACCTCTGTAAAAGAATATAGTTCTTCTGACACCTTAATTTTGGCCCTGTGGGACTCAATTTAGAGTTATGATCTTTAAAAGTTTAAGTTAATTAATAATATGTACTTCTAATATTTTAAGGCACATTTCTTAGTGCTTGTCATGATGAACTTTGGAGAAATTAGTCTGATAAAGCTCTTCTGCCATAACTAGAAACTTAGGCTTTAATTCTATGGTTTCCAATATCATTTAAAAATCTTATAATTTGTAAAATATTAGCAGTGGCTCTCCTCTGATTTTTTCTTTTATCCTTTCCATACTGGATTAAGAAGGAAAATTTAATGACTGTTCAGAAGAGAAAAATTAACACAGGACTTGGAATCAGAAGTGCCAGTATGTTTTAACTTTTAGATTTCTTTTCTTTAATATGGGAAAACTAAACCTTCTGGTATCCAACGTATGAACAAATTAGATACTGAAATGAATATTTTGCAAAGTACTATAAAAATGTCAGTCATGACTGATATGGCAAATGTGTACCCCTTTAGTTAGATGAAGAATCTACAAAAAACTTTGAAAGAATATAAATCAATTAGGGGAATTAAAATAATGTAACATAAATAGAGGCATCATGGATATTTTAGAGTACAAAAATTAGTTTTCCTCTTAATTTGAAATGCCAAGCAAAGTCAGAATTGTCTAACTAGGCATTAGATGCCCAAATATATCAATTCTAAATTTAGTCTCTATTAACTCAGGGAGACAACACATTATTAGAGTTCTTCAGGGAAAATATTTAAATATATGTGTATATATAGGAGTACACACACACACACACACATAAATGTTAAAGTCCATGACATGCTCTTTGTAAAATGAAGATTGAGGAAAGTTGATGCTATAATGTAGGCTTAGTCTAAAGTTCTGAAAACCAAAATATCCTCTGTCCAAGGGCTACAGAAGTTGAATATCTCAAGGAAATAGAGAATTCCCTATTCTTTACTTCCTTTCTGTTTTATTCTGGCCATCAATGGATTAGATGAGCCTCATCCACAATGGTGAGGGTAAATCTTCTTTATTCATTCTACTGATTCAAATGCTAATCTTTTCTTATAACATCTTCACAGACACATCCAGAATAATGTTGGACAATCTGGGTACCTGTTACCCACTCTATTTGACACACACAATAAGCCATCACAAATTCTTGAATGTAATTCATTTTTTAAAGATGTATTTATTTATTTGAGATGCAGAGTTACAGAGAGAGGGAGAGACAGAGATAGAGGTCTTCCATCTGCTGGTTCACTTCCCAAATGGCCCCAATGGACAGAGCTGGGCCAAACTGAAGCCAGGAGCCAGGAACTTCTTCCAGATATCCCACTTGGGCCATTTTCCACTGTTTTCCCAGGCCATTATCAGAGAATTGGATCAGAAGTGGAGCAGCCAGGACTAGAACCAGTGCCCATATGGGATGCAGGCACTGCAGGAGGAAGTTTAACCTACTATGCCACAGTGCTGTCCCAGATGGATTTCAATATGCAGCAGCTGAGATACATGGTCATTTTTCCCCTGTAGTAACTTGTATGTAAGTTCCATTTTCATGGCTGCACCAGTCACCCCTTGGGCCACACAAATCTACTTCACACAAGTTTGTGGAAAAGCTTCTGCATAGTCCACATGCAAATTCCTTCGTGACTTACTTACCTAATGGTGTGACCCAAACTTTCATGCTTGAGAACTTCTCAGTCCAAGAGTGCTGTTCTCACCTTTGATGGTTACATTGAGGCAAGGAAGGACCAAGAGATGCCCAGGTGGGTTCCCCAAGATTCTCACATAATTCTTCCCAGCTGCCATTGTGAAAAAATAAGCCCTAACTCTTTCAGAATACCAAGATTGATTATCCTTGCCAGTATGGCAACATGTCTTCTCACTTTCTGTTTCCTGTGCACAGGAAATCCAAAGTTCCCTGGAATTATCTCTGGCTTATCATTCAATGTGACCTTTGCCTTGTCTCCCAGAGTATACCCACTTTGAGAAACAAGCGCATCATCCTGAAAGAGTCCAGATTGGAAGAGATAGAAGGCATAAATCTCACAGTCTTTAGCAGTGAAAGTACACTGAGCAACTCCTGCTTCAACAACTTGGATCACAAATTCATGTATCCTTGTTATTGGAGCACAGCATCATATTTGACTTATCAAATACACTATACCTCAAAGGTTGGGTCCCCACTTTCAAAGACTTTCTTCTGACCTGACATTTAATTTATACTTGTGAAGACTCTTCCAGCATTCTATGAAAATGCCTGCCACTAGGTGGTGTGATATGTAATATGATCTATGGGTTGTGCTTGGTCATTGGCATCTCCTTTGCTGTGAGAAGGTAGTCTGGTCAGACACTGTGCTATGTGAGAAAGCTGACCTATTGATTAGGAATTGTGTAAGCCTATAGATGATAGTGCTGACTGAAGCTTTATAGGCAAGAAAGGAAAACTCATACTTTGATATGTATTTCACCTTGTGAGTATTAAGTGCTTGCCCTTCCAGGATGGGGACTAGCTTGGTGAATTAGTTGTGGATATGATATTGACCACCACCCTTATATGTTTGAGGAATTAATTATTTCTCTTAAGTCCACCCACCAATAAATTTTTAAGATTAATATCTCACCTAGAGTACATGGGGATCATTTTCCATGGTTCCCACTTGGTTTTCCCCAGTATGCTTCTTACACCATAATCCAAGGACCTCATGTGGAGATTATTCTAACTCCCAAGTATATTCAGTTTTATTATGCACTTAACCTCTGAGTAAGTGATCAGTGGGTCCACTGTGACCAGATGTTAGCCAGGACTGTATTAATTATCTGGTGCCCATAGGCATCTTACCCAGAGAGGCACTACCATGATTCTTGGATTCTCTGGGAATCAATACAGTTCAAACTCTGCCTCTAATAGTTGTTGAAAGTTATCATTATTGTAGCTATACCAAGTCACTTTGGTAAATGACCATAGGCCCCACTAGGCAAAGACTAGAGGGAGGAATTGTCATGGCATATATTTGCTAAGGTGTTGTGGGGTCCTTTCCTCTAGACACTCGGGTATCTCTTCAGCCAACAGGTCTTAGAACTGAAAATCAGCTAAGATGTTGGAACTGAACAAGGAATTGTGACTTTTCCTTGGGGTGACATGCCTCAGCCTTATCCTCCTCTATTCTTGCCTTTTCATAGCTGTGGGTATTAAGCAGCCTTGATTATGCCCCTAGTCACATCATGGCCCATTAATCTCTACAGCTACCTACACAGCAAACTTTTTCGGCTATCCCTGTAACCTTAATACTCACTGTAGAAAATGTGGCCTATAGACTTCTGGCAGTTAAGCGATGCTACCTTGTTTCTATTATACCATGGCTTCATCAGTGTCGTGGCTATTAATGAGTCCAGTTCTGTGACTTCCTGACTTAATATTAACTCCACCTTGAAGAGAAGGACTTCCTAGTGATGACTGTGAGCCTGTCACCAGTACAGTCCTGATGGTCTTTGTGAATGATATATACTGTGGCTCCTGAGGAAATACAATTGTGCCATGGATATTTTAGCCTTACTAATTTTATTCTAGGATGTTGACATCCTTAACTTTGTTTATTTTACCTTCTACAATCTTCCAGAGAAATCTGTGCATGGATTCTTTGCAGATCATTGACCATCATTTTTTCAAGGCTTGTGAAGCCATTTTGATTGCAAGTTTGCTTTGTTCCCTTGAGTCCTAGCTAAATGTCCATTCTCATGCACCAAGAAAATGTACGCAATTCAGATGAAGCCTGCTTAGCCAGATTCACATTGTGACCCTATCACAGACTTTCAAACTCAATCCCTGAAGTACTTCCCAGTTCTTTTTTTGTATATGACAGATATTTCTTGCAATTTTTTAGGCAGATAATCTTGTCTTTGTCCATTCTTGTTGTATGGGATTTAACACAAATTATAAGCCAGGCAGTGAAGAAAGTAAGTGGGAGCAGATTTTTAATGGGCACCAATTGCCTTGTGGGAGAGAGCCTTTGTATGTCTTAAATCACAGCAGAAATTCTAGCTGTTATATAGGACAAATGGGCCACCTTCGCATGTCTGGTGTGTCTGTGTGTATAGAGTTTGGGAGGGATGTTGAGTGAATATACTCAGGATAGCCATCAGATGTATCATTTTAAGTTTTCAGCATACTAGGATTTCCCTAGTAGAGCCCTGGCCTTCTTGTAACAGACCAATTTTGTTGTCTCTGGAGCTCTTCAACTCTCACAATTAGTTCTTCACCCTGCTGTTTGACTGTGTCTGGCCTTCTGCTACAGGGGATGAGGGCCTGTTTATATGCTACCACTGAGGCTGTCTGGTCCTGGCACTTAGCTTTTAACTGCTTGTTAACACCTCTGAGTCTCTCATTATCCATGTGCAGTGTGTCAATACAACTTAATATTAACCCTACAACTCCACTGTCTTTGCAGGCATTCTTCTCTGTGTATATCCTTTGTACCTGTTAAAGCATTCGCCAAAAAAATGATTTTTTTCAAGGTCACCATAGGTGAAATACATGTTCAGCAATTCAACTACTGTTTTGTGCCAAGTGTTGTCTATTCTACCTGCCAAGATTGTACACTCTTCACATTAAGGATAGTGATGGGGTGAGGTGGAAATGATAGGATGAAGGCCGGCGCCATGGCTCAACAGGCTAATCCTCCGCCTTACGGCGCTGGCACACCGGGTTCTAGTCCCGGTCGGGGCACCGATCCTGTCCCGGTTGCCCCTCTTCCAGGCCAGCTCTCTGCTGTGGCCAGGGAGTGCAGTGGAGGATGGCCCAAGTCCTTGGGCCCTGCACCCCATGGGAGACCAGGAGAAGCACCTGGCTCCTGCCATCGGATCAGTGCGGTGCGCCGGTCGCAGCGCGCCGGCCGCGGCAGCCATTGGAGGGTGAACCAACGGCAAAAGGAAGACCTTTCTCTCTGTCTCCCTCTACTGTCCACTCTGCCTGTCAAAAAAAAAAAAAAGAAGTAAAAAAAAAAAGTAGAAATGATAGGATGACATTTCCTCTTACTGTCAATATTTTAGACCACTCCAAATACCAGTTGTTTTAGTGTAAGTATGTCCAAGAAGCACCCATTAAGGTAGGATTCAATACAAAAAGATTTTACTAGGGTAAATGTTTATGTGTCTGTGTGAATGGAATGGTGGAAGGAGTTGGGCAAAGCCGGGAGATCTGTTAAATTTCCTCAGACATATGACCCCAATAGAAGAAGAAAGAGAAAGTTAGGGGGAAGCAGCATACACTGTGGAACACTGTAAGGAATGTCAAGAAAAGTCACAGGAGAGTCCATGTACCACATTGATCAATAAAGAAATCCTGTTTCTCATAAAAATGTGTCCCCTTAAGATCCGTTAGTTGTTGGTGGGAGCAGCATACGGGAGGTGTGGCCTAGGCACAAACTTGACCTGCATTTAATGGCAAAGTAGCAGCCAAGCCCTTAATTACATTTTCTTTCATGGGAAGAACTCTAAGAGGGATATTCTCATTGCCACCACACCCAGGTATATCCCTCATATTAAGTCATAAGTTGGTAAGTGATCATATAGTTTAATGCCTAAGCCAGATACTTTTGAGAATGCAATGGTGAATCTGTTAGGAATTACATCAAGGCTGTCCCAGGTATTCTGTGTGTTCACTCTTTGCTTTGTCTTCAAATCTTTTTCATCTTTACAATATATAAAATTCCCTTAATTTACCCTTCAAAGCTATACTCCATAATTATGCCATCAAATGATTTTTAAGGTACAAAACTCCTTTTGTCTTTTTGTCCTTCATCTACAATTATACTGAAACATCCCAGCCATGATTCTATTAAAATATTACAATTTCCACTGTTAAAATAGGCTATAGATCAATTCTGGTGAAGGCTACACTTCATTAAACATTTGTGTCAGTACAGATTCATAGAATTCCAAACTATCTGTAGCATCAGCATAGTTCCTGTTTCACCTAGAAAAAGTAATTTAGTAATTAAATAAGTAAATAGTAATCGAATAAGTAAATTAGTGATTTAGTAAAACTCTCCTGTAATATCTCCAAAGCCTTCTACAAGTATATTCATGCCAGTAGCAGCTATATTTAACACTTTCTTTGGTCTCAAAGAAGGTGCCTCTTCATCCTGTGCAGTCTAGAACTCATCTCTTCCAGAATCCTATTCTATTAGTAATTTTCTATCATATATTGCAAACACCCTTCATTGTCTAAATTTATAAAAAGGAAACAAATTTCACATATTTCAAATATGCAATTTTAGGAGCAAAATGATGCCTTCCACCCTCCCCTCCCCCACTCCATTATTCACTCCCACACCCCCCTTTCTTTTCTTATATTTCTTTAAATTTTTACAATGACCTACTATCAACTTTATAATCACAAGCTTAATCCTCCACTAAATGCAGAATTCAAAAGTGGTAAGTAGAAAATCCATAGTTCTGCAAGAGTATAGAATATGTCTTAGTTTAAATCTCAAGAGGACTTTATCTCCCATTCTAGCCCTTTTGAATGCTGTCACAATGTGAACATAGCTGAGCTAGTTTGATGGAAAAGACACATAAATGATTTTTTTTTTGACAGGCAGAGTTAGAGAGAGAGACGGAGAGAAAGGTCTTCCTTCCGTTTGTTCATCCCCCAAATGGCTGCCATGGCAGCGTGCTACACTGATCCGAAGCCAGGAGCCAGGTGCTTCCTCCTGGTCTCCCATGTGGGTGCAAGGCCCAAGGACTTGAGCCATCCTCCACTGCCTTCCCGGGCCACAGCAGAGAGCTGGACTGGAAGAGGAACAACCGGGACAGAACCAGCGCCCCAACCGGGACTAGAAGTCAGGGTGCTGGCGCCGCATGCAGAGGATTAGTCTAGTGAACCGTGGTGCTGGCCTATGGAAAAGACACAGAAATGATTAGCAAGATGTCCTAGCTAATAGCCTACATGTAAATGAAGCCATCTTACAGAATCCATCCCCTAATCTCTCAGTTGACTGCACTCAAATGAATGAAGCCAGGCAAGACCAACAGAAGCATTATCCAACTAAACTTGATCCAAATTATTGATCCACACAACTATTTTTATATAAATGATTTTTTTAATCAGTTAAGCTTCAGAGTGTCATAACACAATATTTAATTGAAACAACCCTCAATGGTACCAAATACAAAACCTTATTGGATTTTTTCATTGAAGGAGTATTTTGAAAAAGAATACTGTACTACCCTCACTATCTTAGAGGTGAGATACTGAAGTTCAAGGTAGTAAAGTGATTAGAATAAGATATCACAGCTTACATGAGTGATCCAGGATCTTTCATCATGCATTGCATTCAACTTAAACTCTCTGTAGAATCTGAAAATTCTGATCACTCTATTTTTTTTTCCAATGTAACTCCACTAGCAATTAAAATTAGGGTACATTAATTCTGGTGTCTTGAGTTTTGTATTATCATTTACTGCATGGATTATTATAAAAATTTTGTTCTGTTATAAATATTTGTTCATTTATTTGTTTATTTGAAAGACAGCATGGCAAAGAAGAGGGAAAGAGAGAGAGATAGCGTCCTTCTACTGTTTCACTCCCCAAATGACTGTAACAGCCAGGTCTGGGCCAGAATCCAGGAGTTAGAAACTTCATCTGTGGTCTCCCACATGTGTGACAGGGTCCCAGATATTCCGGCCATCTTCTGCTACCTTTCTAGGTGCATTAGCAAGAAGCTAGATTAGAAGTGCTGTTACCGGGGAAGCACCTGGCTCCTGGCAGAAGTAGTAGTACTGTTATCAAGGCTCTAACTTACACTCCAAAATGGGATGCTGACATTGGAAATAGTGGCTTAATACACTGTGCCCGTATTCTGGCCCATCAAATGGTTTTCTTTACTACTCATAATATACAAGCAGTTAACAAATGTGTACTTTTCTAAAATCCATTTGCAGGTGCAGACATTTGGGACAACAGTTAAGACACCACTTGGGATGCCCACCAACCATACCATAGAATCTGGGTTTGAATCCCAGATGTACTTTCAATCTCAGCTTTCGCCCCAATGCACACTTTTCTCCTAATGCAGATGATAGTTCAAGTGCTTAGGTCTCTGTCACCAACATGGGTTTGAATTCTGTGCTCCTGACTTTGGCCTGGCTCAGCCTTGGCTGTTGTGGGCATCTGGGGAGTGAATCAATGGATAGAAAATCTGTCTCTATTTCCTGTCTCTCTCTATCTGCCTTTCAAATAAAATGAAAATAAATGAATAAACCTTTAAAATCCAGTCACATGTTTGAATAACTACTTTATTGTTCACTTTTACTTCCAAATAAAAATAAACCAAATTTGAGGAAAATCATTTTTTTTTAGTTTTATTTTTTTTTATTAAACTTTTATTTAATGAATATAAATTTCCAAAGTATAGCTTGTGGGTTACAATGGCTTCCCCCCTCCCATAACTTCCCTCCCGCCCGCAACCCTCCCCTTTCCCGCTCCCTCTCCCCTTCCATTCATGTAAAGATTCATTTTCAATTCTCTTTATATACAGAAGATCAGTTTAGTATATATTAGGTAAAGATTTCAACATTTTGTCCCCATAGCAACGTAAAGTGAATAAACTACCATTGGATTACTAATTATAGCATTAAATAGCAATGTACAGCACATTAAAGACAGAGATCCTACATAATTTTTTTTTTCAAATTAATTAATTTTCTATGCCATTTCCATTTTAACACCAGGTTGTTTTTTTTTTTTTTTTCATTTCCAATTCTCTTTATGTACAGAAGATCAATTCGGTATATAATTAGTAAAGACCTCATCAGTTTGTGCCCACACAGAAACACATAGTATAAAAATACTGTTTCAGTACTAGTTATAGCATCACTTCGCTTTAGACGACACATTAGGGACAGATCCCACATGGGGTGTAAGTACACAGTGACTCCTGTTGCTGATTTAACAATTTGACACTCCTGTTCATGGCGTCAGTAATCTCCCTAGGCTCTAGTCATGAGTTGCCAGGGCTATGGAAGCCTTTAGGGTTCGCTGACTTTGATCTTATTCCGATAGGGTCATAGTCAAAGTGGAGGTTCTCTCCTCCCTTCGGAGAAGGGTACCTCCTTCTTTGATGGAGGAAAATCATTTTTATGAGTTCTCTACAGATAAATTGAGTTAAATTGTATTCTGAAATATATTTTTAATATTAAACATGTCACAGATAAACTTGTTGTAATATCCAGTTACAAAAAAAAAAAAGTCTTGTGCCATCTTGCATTTCAGCTCTTTAATATTGGGTACAAAGTTTTGTTTTAAACTAGTCATCATTAATGGGGATCATAGTACCCTGTAACATTACCACATTCATGTAGTATTTCTACATGTCAATCTTTCTCTCCAACTATTTTGACATATTTGACTATTCACCTTAATCCAAAAAATTGAATCTTTTTAAATTTATTTGATAACAAAGGATTCATGATCTAGAGTTCTCTACAGTAGTGGCATGAATTGTTTCAACAATGCTGATGATATTTAACCAGATCTGTTGTGTTTTAAGTATTTATCACTAATCAGGTGGAGCAGGCGGGACTCGAACTGGAACTGGTGCCCACATGGGATGAGGCTCTACAGACTGGGGCTTTAACCCACTGCACCAGAGCACAGGCCCCTGCATATGCTATACGTGCCCTCTTCTTTTCCCACAAAATGCCTATTTAAGTTAAATCCCAAATAACCCCTTTCCTGTATTATGTAGCTGGGTTAGAGCGGGGGAAATATAAGGAAAATGCTCCACTACTCCTACTTTTTATAATTTCTTTTTTTAAAAGATTCAAAAGCAAGATTTATTGGAGTCCAAGAGCTCCAGCCAGAGTGGCATGGAGAGGGGCTGCAAGAGAAGCAAAACCCAAAGGACCCCATGGCACTGGAGCTTTTAAGTACAATTTTGAAGAAAAAAACTTGACAATCAGATTGACATTCAGTTACCAGGTGGGGACAAAACCCATCAAAAGACCTGATTTACAATCCTTTGTCCCATCTGGCTTGCTCATAATAGAACAAAAAACTGGAAGAGAGGGATAGGTAACTTGTTTTCACAATAAACTGTGATTGCCACTCCCTTGCTATTCTCATGATAAATTTGGAGATTCCTAAGGAATGTGGACAGTCAGTTTATTTTTGCTAAAGATGCAAAGCATTCGGTACCCGAAATTCCACCGGGAACACCCTGACTGCCTATTAACCCATCTGACTCCTCACATTCCCCCCTCAACAAGAATGGACATTAACATCTGTTAGTGGGACTGGGCAATGATCCCTCTGGCTGCTTCATACTGAAAAGGGAAGGGCAATCAAGACAGGGTTCCAGCAGGAGGTGGCTTCTCAGCAGGAGGTGGCTTTTCCAGGGGGCTTCAGTGCCAGCTTGCAGAAACTGCTTCCATCGGAGGTTTCATGTGCATGGCCACCTAGAATTTCACTGTTTTAAGTCTGGAGAAAACTAATCTAACAAGCAGTTTAAACTCACAGGATCAAAAACTGAGGTCAGTCATTATTAGAGGTGCTAAGAAAGGTGCTGTCTAAACTAGGAGCAAGTTTTCTCCTTGAGAGGCAAATAGAAACTGACAGAAGGGGCTTGATAATAATCTGGTGGGCTTTAAGACCTTGCCAGTTAAGAGGCCTAGACCTATCTATCTCTTCACATGGGGTATATCCTAAGGGAGGTGTGAACCTCCTAGGGGAAGGCACTCTGTTGACTTTCATTACTTAACTGGCCTGGGAGGAGAGCTGGCCAGGTAAAGGCAAGGGGCATCTCTAACAAGAAATTTACAGTTCTGCCTGCAATGTTGCTGACCCTACTTGACCATCCCCTCAGCTGCAGTGGTCACTTTGGAAGTTGGGCTGAGTGAAGGACTTTTCAGCTTAGAGCCAATAAGATCTGTGGCTCTGACCTGGGCATCCTTCGACTCCAGGGCAGGTCCATTTCCAGTGATCCAACTCTTGGCAGAGCTGCCAGGGCTCTTCACAAGCTGACTTCTGCTGAAGCCCAGGCTTACCACATTGAAAGCCACTGCAGTGGACTGGCCTGTTGGGTCTCCTTAATGGCAGATCACTGTGTAAAGCAGCCATTAATTGGCCTGCCACCTACCTTTACATTGCTACTGATGCCTAGCTTTCTCTTCCTCTTGGCTTTTGTTAAAGAAGACCAGAGGAAACCTTTAAGAAGATGCAAGTAAAGGAGGTGCTCAAGTCCCACCTCCAATCTTTGATGGCCTAAACTAGAAGTCTATAGTCACAGGCATGTTCTGATAGTGGTTTTCCTTTGATGTAGACAATGCCCATCAAGAATGCTATGTCCTCACTTTAACAAACATAATGACCACCTTATCTATAAAACTTGATGTCATTAATAAAACTCTCCCTTCCTTTGGTCTGAAAGGGAGATTTTGCCGGCAAAGTAAATCTAGCTGTGAAATCATAATTTAAGCTCTCATTTTGGCTATGCTATTATTACAGAAAAGTGTTAGCCATCCATTTTATAAGGTCTAAAAATCAAATTGTACATTCCAGAGAGTCCTTCAGATTAAAAATTAGTTTCCTTGAAGAGAACAGAGAAATGTGAGAGAACGTCAGGTTTTCCAGATCACTTACTGACAGTAACAATATCAAGTGAAAACTTAACGATTCTGTTAAAGAAAAACTATGAAAACATTTACGAAAAGGTCTAGTGCCTTCTATAGATTTCAAGAGTACATGTATTTGGAAACATCACTTAAATATCTAACACAAGTGTAACTTGTTTGACCAGCAAACCCAAGAACAAACATATCAACCATTTTAAAACATCTGGTACAGAGGTTTAGGTCACACAAACCAAATGGTGTATTTGATTAACTTAGTTTAAATTTATGAGCAATATTTTATCTATAAGCCAAATAAAGCAGAGCTCTTAATTTTCCATCTAGACATATAATATGTGCACACATGTAACATAACATACAAGATAGAATAATAAAGCAGTTTCAGTAAGTTTCTTAAATTCTTTAGCTTTTTTTTTAAACCATTAATTGCTTAGAATTACTTCCTGCTCTTAGTAACTTGAATTAATCTAAGTTGGAACCTGTAGTATATTATTGTCTTTATCTGCTTACAGAACTATTCCAAAGTATTGGATACAATAGAGGTCAGGGAAAAGAAGTCCTTTCAACATAGAACCAACAATGTGTTAACTTCATGAGCAGTATATCTGCTTTTAGTGTTTAGAGAATACAAAACTGTGGATGACAAAGTCTTCAAGTAGCCATGTTTAAAATTATAAACTTATTAACCAACAAGAAGGAGCACTTGCTTTCCCCACACAGTATTTTGAAAGCACCTATAGGATTTTATAAAACATTGAACCCTTTTAGGCCTCTAGGCCTTTCTCATTGAGATAACCATCAAGTCTGATGACAACACAGAGTCATTAGACTTTTTAACTTTTGGACATTTGTATCACTAGCATTTTATATTATCATAACTTAAAATTTAGCACCACTTTATATATCTTGACAGTGCCTTTCATATAATCCAAATAGCCTTATTAGTTAATGTCTCTACAAGATAACAGACATATCCCTTGATATTTCCAGGGGGCTAACTGGAAATATCAAATTCCAAAGAATTTGGAACTTTGATTTTTTGAATGCCTGTCAAGGATGCCAAGAAGGCTTAAAATATCCAGTTGAAATAAGATCCCTTAACATTACTGTTAGGTAGGAAGTCAGATATGAGCTTATGTGTGTGTGACAGGCCTAAAGAGAAGACATCTATGTCCAGCATATGCATCTGCATCTCAAAGCCATCCTGATAATGTTTCAGGGGCAGCCTGGCCCTCGCATCCTGCCCTGCCCCCTTCTACCTAATAACCTGCCAGGTGGGGATCCCCGCCCCTTCTGCCTGACAAATTTTCCACAATCTCCCAGATGCAGCCTAGTATCTGCATTTCAAATACCCTGCTCTGGATCCTGATTCTCCAGGGGTCTTGCTCATCTCAACCCAGGATGGCAGCTAGCCTTCCTCCTGTCTGATACCTTCAGGGGAAAACTCAGAAGTTTTTCTATTTACATCCAAAAAGCCTTTGTTCCAAGAGGAGCAGAGGTGGGGAAGCAAGACCCATCTCCTTAAAAACCACTGGCCTCAACCGGACTGCACACCCAGCCCTCTGCCTCTATGCTGAGCCACCCACCTGGTCTGGCCAGGTGTAATCTCTCCACACAACCATGTAACCTCGCTCCCCACCCCCTCCCCGAGTCTGTGCACTCTCTCAGGTCCTGTCTGGAGAGGTGCCCATCCATTTTTACGGATGTCCCTTCCCTAATACACTTTGCTACTTTCCACTACTCTGTCTCACGCCTGAATTCTTTCTTGCGCGAAGACAAGAATCCTGCCATTCTCTGGTAACAATTATGACATAATATAGACCAGATTTGATCATTGTTACAAAGTGATTACTCAAATGTTTTAGAATAAGTGTATATTAAAACAAACCTTAACTCTTAATTAAAAAAAAAAACTCATCTGTTTTTAAATAATTAGAACTTAACAGAGACATTAAGAGGACACAATAGATTAGTTTAACAGAAGACAAAATCTGTCTCTTTGGTCATGCCAAGCGTTGCAAATAAAAACTTAAATTAGTTAGCACATGAAATTATCCCATAACTTGGAACAATTTTAACAGAGTTAGAGCTAGGGAAGAGAAAATAGCTTACTGGAGCTGGCTAGACAGAGAGTCACTAATTAAACAAAACTATTAGAAAAGATATGGTGCAGTTTTTAAACAGATGTTTTAAGACTTTCAAAATATTTACTAACATATATGCATTGCAAAAACCTCATTGCTTTAACAGAGGATCAGATTCTAGTTCTATGTCAAATAGACTAATAGCTTTTGCTTTCCATCTGTTGGT
Organism: Lepus europaeus; assembly: GCF_033115175.1. Lineage (NCBI taxonomy): Eukaryota > Metazoa > Chordata > Mammalia > Lagomorpha > Leporidae > Lepus > Lepus europaeus. Next base: position 12,643,871 of record NC_084850.1, on the reverse strand, counting down.
TTCCTTGATTTATATTTGAAATAACCCTTTAGAAATCTCCAAATTAAGTCAGAATTTTCTAAATAAGATAACACATCAAATTTCAAGCTTAGTTACTTTCAAGTGGTGTTGAACTATTTTTATATGGACAATTTATGAAAACATGTCAGCAAAACCCAAATAGTTTTTCCATGGAATATAAGATGCTAAGAGTGCCAAAGTTTACATTTAGGCACATTTATCCCATTTGCTTTACCCAATTTACATTTAGCAATTGTATCTAATGACTGGAGATGCTGAGATTATATCATACCTCTGTCTGAATTAAGGTCAAAGTTACATTTATATCAAATTCTACTCCTTTTTATAAAACTCTAGTTATAAATTAGTGACATTAAGCCAGAGATTGCAAAATCCACCTTAGGGGGACCATACCAAGCATTGATTACCCATTACTGTCAGAAACCTGTTAAACCAAATTGTAAAACAAGTTCCATGAGTTACAAAGCGATATTTTTGAAGGCAATGATCTTCATAAATTCAAAAGAAAGAAATTCCTTTAAACCCAGTATGTAGTTACAACTGAACCAAATTCTCATGCATGAGATTGCTATTTACCAAAGACTTTTTTTTTTTTTAGATTTAATTGAATTTGAGTCTACTTTTCTTTTTACCCAAAGGAAAAAACACCTTATGCCAATGATGCTTAGTTAACAGTCAGCTACTTGGGACTGCCTTTGATACAGAAAGTTCAGGCAGCTGCCATACAGGTCCCAAGGGTGACTGTGGGCTAGGGGCTGATGTGCCTGGGACAAGAAGCCCACTGGAGATTGTTCATAATTATGTTAGGTTTAGTGGGAGAGGGCAGCCATCAGAGCAGATGGGCACCCTTCTAGATATTCCTGAGGAGGAGAATCTGAAAGGAGGCAGAGAATCTACAAGGAGGCTCCTGTAAGAGCTCACAGAGAGGCAGGGTAGAGAGAGAAAGTTTGGAGGCCCTGTAAAGAGACAATGACCTCATACCCCAAAACCAAAAGCCACTACAGGAAATGTCTAATCATGGGGCTGTCAGCCTCAGGGATGAGGGGTCAGGTTGGGAGCTGTCTTAAGAAATATTCAATAGCATCTGAGATTATTGGGCCTGATTCTTGCCTAGAAACCTCCAGGCAAAATTAAAACAGTGGGGGCAATGGTCACCTGATAAAACTCTCCTCCACCAGGATTAAAGGCGTCAACAATTGTCAAATGGATAACAGAAGGGCCCTGGTGACCCACTAAATACATGCAAGGACCCTGTGATTTTCTGGAAAATATGTGAAAGCATGTTGGAACACTTGCAGGGAAATAGAGGCAAGAATCCAGTTAGGAGACAGGCGCTCCGAGGTGGGGAGTCACAGTAGCGGGGCTGACATTTATCACAGCTCACTTAGGGTAACTTCTCCATCCTCTACTTGTAAGCAAGCAAGATGGTGGTGTGGACAAGATGAGGCATTTTTCTGTAAGCTTAGGGGTCAAAGAAATAAAGTAGATGGTTTTCTTCCTGTCTGAAATGAGAGCAAAAAACCGGAAACGTACTTCAGCTCTTAGGTCTCATGACTTTGAGGATGTGTACTGAAGCCCACAGAGGAGGGAGAAAGGTGAGGGTTGCTTTAGCATATGTCACCCACTCTCACTCAGCCTTCCGCACCTGTGTATTTGTCAGAATAGCCCACGCAGGGAGTGATGAGTTCCCTTACTGGTAGTGTGCTAGACTGGGCTTCTGCCTGGTCAAATATATACTGTAGCTTTGTTCTTATACATAGAGAAAAAATAGTTGTTCTGTGCCTCTTAACCTTGAGTCTTGTCCAATAGGCCTGATTTCGACAATGAGCCTTCATAGTGAGAGCCTTAGCAGAGGTGTTTTTAAGCTAGAGTTTGGTGAAAGAGTGCCAGTCCTGGTTACTACCTAAGTTGGTGACTAAGCAGGTGAAGTCACTGAGAAACAGATTGGGGGAATAAAATTCCCCCCAGTAAACCTCCTCTGAGGTATATGTTACATAGGAAGGACCAGACAGAAGTGGCCCAAAAGAGGGGACTTTGAGAAGGAAGATGAGAGGTACCAGAGACATGCTGAGCCTTGTCTGCACAAGTTCAGCCACGTGGGGACTTAATGAGCATCTAGATTGAAAAGCTACCTGTCTGCAAACAGGATAATTAAACTTCAACAGAAATGACAAATGAAATATCTACAAAATACCCACAAATGGGACCAGGAAATCGAGGTTGTAGGAATTGAGAAACTTGAAGAGGTACAGAAAGCTCCTAAGAGGAGCAGAGAGATGGAGATCTTGTTGGGGTCTGGGGTAAAGGAAAAACTCATTGATGCATGGAGCCTGGAGCCCATGGCCTCACTGCAAACTGTGCCCAGCCTCATGACAAATTAATCTCTGAGGAAGGAAGCTGGAAAAAAAAGCGAGGGCTGTCCACACACTCACCAGTCCGGTGGGATGATCCGATGCTGGCTGGAGTCGAATCTGAGTGGGATCCACATCACGTAGGGGTTGCACCAAAATGTTATGGGTGAACGGCCATAGAGAAATTATTATTACCTCCGTTCTTTGTCTCACATGGAAGAAGGATTTCCAAGTGGACAAGGCAAAGAGAAAAGCAAGATTTAAAGGTTTAAAAAGTCTAATGATCTTGTGTTACTAGACATGATAGTTATCTTAATGAGAAAGCCCCAGAGGCCTAAAGGGTTAAATACTTGTAAAATCCTACAGGTGGTTTCAAAAATACTGTGAAGTAAGCAAGTGCTTCTTGTTGGTTGATGAGTTTATAATTTTAAACATGGCAACTTAAAGTCTTTTGTCATCCACAGTTATATATGATGTGCTGCTCATAAAACTAAAGCCTTGTTGGTTCTGTGTTTAGCTGTCCTCCTATAGGTTCCTATGGACTTTTTCCAGCCACTTTTATTGTATTCAGTACTTTGGGATGGCTCTGTAAACAGATGAAGCCAATAATGTATTAACAGTACCAACTGAGAGAAAGTATGGTTAACTGAGGTTACTAAAAAGAAAAAGCAATTCAAATCAATTGGCAATATACAAAAAGAGTTAAAGATTTTAAAAGCTATTATTAAAATTGCTATATTGGTCTATTATGCTATATTAGATGTGTGTACATATTGTATGTCCACATGGGGAAATTTTATTAAGAGTTTTATTTTAAATGGCTTATAGATAAGATTGTCCATAAATTTAAGCTGCTAAAATCAATCAAAGATACATTTTAATTTGTGGGACCTGAATCTGTATATCATATGTTTTAGACTTGTTGGTAGAAAGAAACTAAAAACATTTTAGATGGTTGTGCTTAAGTTTACTGGCTAAACAAACTACACCATGTTAGATATTTAAGAGGTGTTTCCAAATACATGATTCTTAAAATTTATAGAAGGCATTGGACCTTCTGGTAAATGTTTTCTTAAGTTGTTATCTAATGGTTGAAACGGTTTGCTAAGTATTCATGTGATATTGCTATTGTCAGCAAGCGATCTAGGACTTGCTCCCTCATTTCTCTATTCTAAGCCCAACTTGTTCTTTCATTTCTCTATTCTCTTCAAGGTAGGAAACTAATTCTATTATGAAGGAATCTGTAGGATGCACAATTTAATCTTTAGACCTTATAAAAGAGATGGCTAACATTTTTCTGCAACAGCATAGCCAAAATAAGAACTTAAATAATAATCTCATAGCTAGATTCACTTCGCCATCAGCGAAGTATACAGTAAGTAGAAAAAACCTCCCTTTCAGACCAAAGGGAAAGAAAGTTTTAAAGTGAGAATATAATTTTCCTCATGGGCATTGTCTACCTTAGAAAAACTACTACAGAACATGCCTGTGACTATAGACTTGTAGTTCAGGCCACCGAAGATTAGAGATGGGACTTGGGCGCTCCCTTGACTTGCATCCTCTGGTCTGCTTTAACACAAACCAGCAGGAAAAGAAAGCTCGACATCAGAAGCAATGGGTGGCAGGCCTATTAATGGCTGATCTGTACAGTGATCTGCCCTCAAGGAGATCCAACAGGCCAGTCCACTGCAGTGGCTTTCAATGTGGTAAGCCTGGGCTTCAGCAGAAGTCAGCTTGTGAAGAGCCCTGGCAGCTCTGCCAAGAGTTGGATCACTGGAAATGGACCTGCCCTGGAGTTGAAGGATGCCCAGGTCAGAGCCACAGATCTTATTGGCTCTAAGCTGAAAAGCCCTTCACTCAGCCCAACTTCCAAAGTGACCACTGCAGCTGAGGGGATGGTCAAGTAGGGTCAGCAACATTGCAGGCAGAACTGTAAATTTCTTGTTAGAGATGCCCCCTGCCTTTACCTGGCCAGCTCTCCTCCCAGGCCAGCCAAGTAATGAAAGTCAACAGAGTGCCTTCCCCTAGGAGGTTCACACCTCCCTTAGGATATACCCCATGTGAAGAGATAGATAGGTCTGGGCCTCTGAATTTACAAGGCCTAAAGCCCACCAGATTATTATCAAGTCCCTTCTATCAGGTTCTATTTGCCTCTCAATCAGAAAAATTACTTGTAGCTTAGACAGCACCTTTCTTAGCTTCTCTAATAATGACTCTGTCCTTTGTTCTAGGCCCTGTCTAGTGCACTTGGGCCTCATTCCTTTGTAATCATAACCTCTACTCTACCACCAATGGCTCTACTCCCAACCTGTGTGTACTGATGGTCCTCTTCCCCACTTAATGCTGTATAATTGTTCAAACCTGGTAAATGCCACTCTTAGGATCATTGGTTACTATCCTCACTCTGTCTTTTATGACCTTGTCTAAATATGATCAGAGTCGGGAAACTTGGAAGGCTTCCATAGCCTTGGCAACTCATGACGACAGCCTAGGATGGTTACTGGTGCCATAAACTAGAGTGTCAATTTGTTGGGTCAACAACAGGAGCCACTGTGCACTTGCTCCTCATGTGGGATCTCTGTCCTTAATGTGCTGTACATTGTGATTTAATGCTATAACTAGTACTCAAACAGTATGTTTCACTTTGTGTTTCTATGTGGGTGCAAACTGTTGAAATCTTTATACTAAATTGATCTTCTGTATATAAAGAGAATTGAAAATGAATCTTGATGCAAATGGAAGGGGAGAGGGAGCGGGAGAGGGGAGGGTTGCGGGTGGGAGGGAAGTTATGGGAGGGGGAAGCCATTGTAATCCATAAGCTGTACACTGGAAATTTATATTCATTAAATAAAAGTTAAAAAAAATAAAAAAATAAAAGCAAGATTTATGTCCAACACCTCCAGCCAGAGTGGCAATGGAGGGGGGGCTGCAAGAGAAGCAAAACCCCTATAATTTCATAGAGTAAAAATTTAATAAGCAAAAGTAATAAATACTTTATGATAAATACTATGGAGAAAATAAAATAGAAGTGTGTGTGTGTGTGTGTGTATGAAAGAGAGGGAGAGAGAAAGAAATTGGGGGAAATAAAAAGTTATTCAGGGGGACATTATTGTGGCACAGCAGGATAAGTCTCCAGTTGCCATGACTGCATCACTTATGAGAGTGAGGATTCCAGTTCCGGATATTCCATTTCCAATCCAGCTTCATGCTAATGTGCCTGAGCCTGAGAATGAAGTGCAGCATGTCTCAAGCGCTTAGGCCCCTGCTACTTAAAATTACGTAAGAGATCCCAATGGAGTTTCTGTCTCCTGGATTTGGCCTGGTCCACTCTTGGCTGCTGCTGGCCCTTGGGGAATTAACCAGGGGATGGAAGATCTCTCTCTCTCTCTCTCTCTCTCTCTCTCTCCCCCTCTTTCTCTCCTTCCTTCCTCCTTCTTTCCCTTTTCCTCTCTTTCTCTGTTGCTCTGCCTTTCAAATAAATAAAGCAGTCTTTTAAAAGTTGTATTCAGTGAATGCTTTCTGTGCTTTCTGATGAACTGATTTTTTAAAGCTGAGATATTGAATGCCAAGAGAAAGTCATTCATTTAGAAAACCTCAAGGTGTACCTATTAAGGCAAAAGGAACAGCAATGTTCAAATTTAAAATGCGAATATGAGACTGGCTTATTTTACAAATAGGAAGAAAGGTACTATGATTTGGGGTAGATGAGCAAGGAAACCAGTGATAAGGGATTTAATTAGAAACACAGTAAGAGTTTCCCTTTTCTTTATGTGCAATTAATACTTGGATGATTTAATGAGGGGAATGCTATCATATTATTTATAAAATAAAATATTATTTAGGCTTCCATATGGAGACTGGAGTTTAGAAATAAAAAAAACAGGCACAGTAGCCAATTAGGAGGTTATTTTAACAGTCAAAACAAAGGATGATAGTAGCTTCGGTGGCAGTAGAGGTAGAGAACAGTCAAGGGGGAAAATGAATAACTTTATGTGAATTTATTCATAAGCATAGATAAAATGAATAGCTTTTTGGACAGCAACACATTTCCCTTATTGACTCATGAGGATATCGAAATTTTTGAATAGCAAGTAATAAGGGCAGGCATTGTAGTGTAGCGGGAAAAGCCTCCACCTGCAACGCTGCACCCCATATGGGCACCGGTTTGAGTCCCAGCTGCTCCACACACACCTGATCCAGCTCCCTGATAATGTACCTGCAAAACCAGTGGAGGATGGCTCAAGTGTTTGGGCCTCTGCACCTATGTGGTAAACCAAGAAAAGTTTCCTTGCTCCGGGCTCCTGGATTTGGCCTGGCCCAGCCATGGCCATTGCAGTTATTTTAGGAGTGAACCAGAGAATGGAAGATCTCTATCTCTTCCTCTCTGTCTCTGTAACTCTACCTTGCAAATAAATAAAATAAATCTTATAAAAAAGTAATAACTAAATTGACTAATTTAATCCTTAATAATTTCATTGAATTAATTATATATAAAAAACTTCTATATACACCCCTCTCAAAATTCCAGGCTTAGGACTTTTCACAAGTCAATTTTATAATTATTAAATGAATATATAATACCAAAATTATTTAAATATGTCATGTAAAATAAAAGGAAGGAAAAATATTGAACTTCTTCTGAGTGACAAGTATAACTTGGATCCCAAGATAAGATTTGGACAGAAAAAGAAAAGTAAATTTGAGTCCAAAATTACTTTAAAAATAGATACAAAAATAAGAAAATCTAGCTGTTTAAGATAAAATACCTTTATATAAGCATGAGATGAATGATTGAATATCAGAAACTCTGTCTCAATGAAATTCATCCCATATATTGAAAGGCACTGTAAAGTTGATTCAGAGAATCCTACTGAAGAGTACAGGTCATAGAAGCCAACATGCATGCAATGAGGGAGGACTAATTCTATCAACTCTCAAAATGTATTTTAAAGTTGCATTTGTACAGAGATAATTTTGGAAATTTTAGAAAATTTACAGTCCAATTTTTTTCAAAGAAAGTATAGCATATGAGTGTGTTAGCACTACAACTTAGGGTAGAAAAAAATTCACTATTCAATAAATAGATTTGTGATATGTCATTTGTCGTAGAAAAAAAGATAGAATTAAATTCCTAACCCTGACTATGCAAAACATAAATTACAAAAGATTAGCTATTAGGAATATGATAGTTTTTATCACTTCAAGTGAGGCAAAGAATATTTTTGAATGCTTTATACAATCAGTAAGGAAAAAGGTTTATACAACTAAAATAAAATAAATTGTAAGACAAATGTTAAATACATATGTAAATTATGAGAGAGTATTTACAATATAAATAGTAGAAAGAAGAATTAATATCAATAATAGATAAATAATTCCCCTCTAAAAAAAAAACCCACAGAGATCACCACTATAGAAAAATTTAAGTAAAGATAATGTAATAAGTTCTCTAAAAGGAAACAAAATGGTCAGTTCATAGGAAAAGTTAACTTAATATGGATATTATGCTAACAATTTTTAGAACTAGATTTGTATACACATAAAGACACAGTTATATGCATACAGAAAATATAAATAATGGTTGCCTATGAGGGGATGAATTGTGGGTACTGAGGTAAATATTTGGATTCTAATTTTCCTTTATACTCTTTTGCACTTTTTTTCATATTGACATGTTAATTTTTCATGAAAAATTAAATATACTGTTAATATTTTGTCTCTCCACTTATTCTGGTCATCTCATAAGGACTTAAGCAAAAATTTCATACTTTTATTCCTTTAGCTTACACACTTCCTGTCATTTGCATCATTAGCTTATTTATCTTAAACAGTATTTTTTATACTTTGTGTTTCTGTGTGGGTACAAACTGATGAGGTCTTCACTAATTATATACTGAATCGATCTACTGTATATAAAGAGAATTGGAAATGAAAAAAAACAACAACCTGGTGTTAAATTGGAAATGGCATAGAAAATTAATTAATTTTTTTAAAAAACTATTATGTAGGATTTCTGTCTTTAATGTGCTGTACATTGTTATTTAATGCTATAATTAGTACTCCAATGGTAGTTTTTTCACTTTATGTTGCTATATGGGCAAAATGTTGAAATCTTTACCTAATATGTACTAAACTGATCTTCTGTATATAAAGAGAATTGAAAATGAATCTTTACATGAATGGAAGGGGAAAGGGAGCAGGAAAGGGGAGGGTTGCGGGCGGGAGGGAAGTTATGGGAGGGGGGAAGCCATTGTAACCCATAAGCTGTATTTTGGAAATTTATATTCATTAAATAAAAGTTTAAAAAAAATAATATTGTAAATGGATTCTAATTTTGAAATAGCAGCTATATTGTTTTGTAATTCTTTTATCCTTATTTATTTTGTGTCAGTTATTAAAAGCAACAAGTTTTAGTATAATATAGACAAGAAACAGCAAGCATGAAAATTCTTTTCTTATTCTGACATAAAAGCCAAAGTCTAACTTGGAGTTTGCTTGCTACTACAGATTTTTAGTAGGCAAATGTTATTAATTTCAGGAATATTCAGATTTCTAAAAATTTTTATAACAAATATGTGTTTTATTCTTGAATGCCCTTTAGAGTGCTAGGTAATTTGTCTTCTTTGACCTCTTATGGGTGAAATGATTGGCTTAGTTCATGTTGTAGCATTTTTACATGCTTGAAAACAAGTGATTGGTTACAACATATATTTTGTATACCACTGTATTCATTTAGCTAATATTTTACTTAAACTGTTTGTATATATATATTCACAAGTCTGCAAAGTTTCTTTCTCATGCTAACCCTTGCCAAATAACAAACTCTTCTTGGGGCAGAGCTGTGGTGTAGCATACTAAGCCACCTCCTGCAGAGCTGGTAATGCACATGGGTCCCAGTTCGAGTCCTTGTTGCACTGCTCCACTTCCAATCCAGCTCCTTCCTAGTACACCTGGGAAAGCAGCAGAGGATGGTCCACATCCTTGATAAATCTTTGTGATAACAATAACAACAACAACAACAATTCTTCTTGATTAATAAAATATTTCCTTATATTAATAAGATTTGCCTTCATTTTTGAAGATTTATTTAATTTATTTGAAAGACAACATTTCAGAGAGAGAGAGAGCCTGACATAGATAGAGAGGTCTTCCATCTGCTGGTTCACCCCTCAAAGGGCTGCAATGGCCAGGATAGGGGAAGGCCAAAGCCAGGAGCCAGTAGATTCTTCTGGGACTCCCTCATGTGTACAGGGGCCTAAAGTGCTTGGGTCATCTTCTACTGCTTTTTCTAGGCACATTAGCAGGGAGCTGGATCGGAAGTGGAGCAGCTGGGACTTGAACCAGTGCCCACATGGGATGCCGGCATTGCAGGTGGAAGCTTAACCCATTACACCACAATGCCAACCCCAAGAACTTCCTTCTTTTAGTATACCTGAAACATTTTTTAAAATTTGCTGTTCCTGAACATTTAGCAATATTGACCTATAAAGACTTCTGGGCATGGATGTTTGTGGGAGGACATTTTAATTATACATTATGAATTTGGTCTCTTTAATCATTATAGATATATTCATGTTTTCTAATTCTAGTTGAGTCATTTTGGTAACTTACATGGTCTATTTCAAGTTTTCCTAAATTTTTCAATAACTACTAAAAAACTATTTTCTAAAAACTATTTAAAAATTACTATGTTTAATTATGTCTCTTTTCAATCCTAGGGTTGTTTTCTCCTGTATACTCTTGAAAGCAGTTTAACAATATTATGTGTTTCAGAAAAACTAGTATTAATGTTTGTTGGTGCTCTCTATTGTTTATTTACTAATCTTTTATACTTCCTCTGTTTCTGTGAATTTCTTCTGTTATTTCTTCTTCAAATTTCTTCAGTGGAACAGCTAGCACTTTTTTTTTTTTTTAACGTTTTCTGTTTCTTTTTTATATACAAATTTGTTCCCATACTTTTCCCACTAAGTACTATTTTGGCTGCACACTGTGAATTTTGATATGTAATTTTTCCCTTGCCTATCGGCTCTAAATATTTCATAATCTCCTTAATGGTTTCTTATTAAATCCATATGTGTTTTTTTATCTCCAGAGTTTTCATTTTTTTATTACATAAAACACATTCATTATTAATTTCTCATTTTATTACATTGCACTCAGAGACTTGATCTGTATATTTTGGAACCTTTAATATTCATTGAGAATACCTGTGGGACATGGTAGACAATAAGTTTTGTTAATGTTTCATATGTGCTTGAAAAGAATGTATTCTATATATGTGGCTTAAAGAACATTTAGTAATTTTGTGATTCAATTCATAGATGCTCCTATTAAATTTTTATCTTCCTATTTATCAGTTTCTTAGAAAAGTAAGTTGAGCCGTACTTCAGAAACTGGGGATTTGTTAATTTCCATGGAGCCACTTGGGCAGTCAGTCAGTATCTTGTTTCTTTGTTTACTGACAGATGTTCTTGGTTGAAGGTAAATTGTATGAGGTATCAACATTGTGGTAGACATTTCAAGATTTCTGTGCAATAGAGTGAATTATCACCCCTATAATCCTATGCTGAAGTCCTAACCTTCAATACTTTGGTATATGACTATATTTGGTGATAGCACCTTTAAAAAGAAGATTAAGTTAGAATGAGGCTATTAGGGTGGAATCTAATCCAATATGGCTAATCTTATCAGAAAGATACTGCCTTTAAAAAGGTGATTAAGTTGGAATGAGGCTATTAGGGTGGAACTTAATCTAATATGGCTGGTGTCCTTATAAGAAAGATAAGTAGGACATGCAGAAAGAGACAGGCGTGGAGGGAAAGACCATTTGAAGACAGAGTGAGAAGGTGGGCATCTGCAAGTGAAGGAGACAGGCCTGAGTAAATCAAAATTTCAAAATGTTGCTCATGGACTTTTAGGCTCCAGAAATATCAGAAAAATAATTTCTTTAGTTTAAAATCCCTACTCTAATGGTATTTTTTATGGCTGCCCTAGCAAACTAACTCATGCTAGGAAATAAAGGGCAAGAGCAAAGGGCAAATCCCAATTGAATTCTATGCCTAGGTATGGACACAGTATTATCCCATAGAAAATAGAAAGAATGCGATATTATCTAACTATGACCTATAGCCAGCTAGCTCATTAATCCTTATGCTATGTAAACAGAATTGGTTACTACTGCTGAAATATTAGTTGGTCAATGGTCATACTAAGCCTGCTTAGCTTGGAGAAATCCCGTGTTGTTGAGATTATACTTAACCTCTAATGTAACCAGCTCTGTTCATTTCCCTTTGTTATCTTTGAAAAAAGAGAAAATAACCACATTTTAAGAAACATTTTTGTCTGGTAGTTCCCAAAGCATTTGGCAATATTCTCTTGTTTACTTTCCCTGCAAGGAAATGTGAGTGTGTTCTATAGGGAAATGTTCCACTCTGATTACAAAGTAGCAGACATTGGTCTTATTGGATGACCAGGGACCTGGAAGAAATAAGCATGGTAGATTAAAGACAGGAAGATTGCAGAAGAGATATATAGATGAACATCAGCTAATAGTTTCAGAGGCTGAAAATATTCTTTCCTAATATGAATGTTTTGTGAATTAGACTGCTCTATTTTCTGCTCACAGTGACTCCCGTTCTCTATTGTCCTTCAGGGACATTTCAGAGTGGATCTATAATGTACAAGAGTACAATTTTGGGAGATGTAGAATATTTCACATAAACATCTGTGAACCACTGCCAACTTTTTATTTTTCATTCTCAATGAACTCCTCATATAATATCCCTCAAGTGATCATGATAGTCAATTGAGTGAGAATCCTAGTATAATATTAGTGAGAGTATAAAAAACTCATTTGTGAAAGTTACCTGGGCCTTATGTTCTATTTCTACTTAATGATAACTATTACTTGATATGATTACTTTTATGTTTATTTGTCACAGATAAACCCAATTCATGATTGGCACTTGAATCTCATGATACTTATTGTTTCATATTTTGTTTCATGTTTAATAATTACTAGAAGAAATTAGGAACTCAGAAGTTATTACTCAGAAGTTTTTTTAAAATGTATTTATTTATGTATTTGAAAGGCAGATTTGGAGAGAGAGACAGAAGGAAAGAAGAAAGGAGGGAGCGAGGTGGGGGGAGAGAGAGAGAGAGCGAGCGAGCACGAGAGAGAGAATTGCTCTTTCATCTGTTGATTCACTCCTCAAATGGCTGCAATGGCTGGAGCTGGGCCATACTGAAGTCAGGAGTCTGAAACTCCATCCAGGTCTCCCACATGTGTGGCAGGGGCCCAGGCACTTGGACCATCTTCCACTGCTTTCCCTGGCACATTAGCAGGGAGTTGGATTTGAACTACAGCTAACAGGACTTGATCCAGTGCTCATAAGGGATGCTGATGCTGTGGGAGACAGCTTAACCTGCTGTACCACAATGCCAGCCCCTCTCAGGTTATATGTGTTGTGCTTCAGAAACTTAATAGTTGCCAATATAATTTTTTGTATTTAAGTTTACCATAGCCTTTATAAAGCCAGCCAATATACTCTTTCATCATATTTGGTTCTGCTGTATCGTATCAGCTATTGGAAGCAGCTAGTCTTCTCTGGCCTCCATTAAAATATACCAGCATAAAAATGGTGTGTTAGCTCCAAAGAATAAAGTTGTCTATGCATTGTTATACTTCTTTATTAAGGAAAGAAGATCTTTATCTTTCACTATAAAGGAGACACCCCACATAAGTTTAGATAAGTAGGTTCCTGGGAATTTCATTCTGTTTTCTTGAAATTTGTTCTCTGTGAGTTTGCATCTTATCATCAAGGCAGCCAGGGAAACTGCTAGCTTCAGTTTTCCTGGTCCTCTCTTCAAAATGTTATCACTGTAACAGATGAATGTGAAATATCCCACAGGATGGCAAGATAGTTAAGTTTCTATTGAATTAAGCATAAAGGAAGTTAATGTATACATGAGAGAAAATGGTAATGGAATAATGATATAACTAGGTCAAATCTAACTGTTCCTGGTATTCTCTGAATACCAAAGATAAGAAAAGTGCTTCCACCAGATGAAAAAATTCACACCACATACCAACAGCAACTTTGCTTTGCTCCAGTAAGAAGACCACACCTTAACCTGCAGCTACAGACCGGTATTTGGTTAGATTCCCAATATCCAAAAATATTTTCCAAGAATCTTGGACTGTTTATTACCAGGTCAGGGAATTAAATAGTTTTATCATAAGATTGAGTAGGCTTAAAACTTTCACAGCATTCATGGTGGCAAATTACTTTGTAGTTTTCTTAGGGGAATAAGCTAGTTGATAGTACTAAGAGTCCTTACTTGGTTCACTAATCAGAAAGTCATAACAATTCCATCATTTTTTTGAAGGAGGTATATCCAAAATATAATTCAGAAACTGGAGAAAATAAACTAGTTTGTTGTTATATGATCTAATATGACCATATTCAACTGAGAAATCAATTTATAATCTGGCTTCATATGCCATATGCCTCCATTCTGATTGATAGATTACAATCGTCTGGTATGTCCTCAGGAAGTAGTGTTTGCTTATTGCCCTTATATAATCCCCCAAAGAGACTTATCTAGAATATCTATGAAATCATATTTATCAAAATGAACAAAAAGTCACCAGCATATTGGAAATATTGATTCTATTACACAAACTAGAGAGTGGGAGATAGATTCATGAACTTTCAAGAACTCCATGTATCAGGAAAAAATGTAGCTATCCAGTGGTCAGGGATATCCAATGTATACCATATGTTCTGGTGTGAATTTTTTTTAAAGATTTATTTACTTGAAAGTCAGAGTTACAAAGATAGAGGAGAGAGAGAGAGAGAGAGAGAGAGAGAGAGAGAGAGTCTTCCATCCACTGCTTCACTTCCCAATTGGCCTCAACAGCTGGAGCTACACCTATCCAAAGTCAGGAGCCAGGAGTAGTTTCTTCCCAGTCTCCCATGTGGGTTCAGGGGCTCAAGGACTTGGGCCATCTTTTACTGCTTTCCCAGGCCACAGCAGAGAGCTAGATTGGAAATGGAGCAGCTGGGTCTCAAACAAGTGCCCATAGGGGATACCAGCATTGCAGGTGGTGGCTTTACCAGCTAATCCACAGCAACCCCTCCCCCTAGGATTAATTCTAACCATTAAAAATTCTGATGCCTAACCCCTAACCTCTAGTACCTTAAAATGTGACTATTTTTTAAAATAGGGCCTTTTAAGTGGTGATTTATACAAGTTAGGGTGTGCCCTGGACTAACATGACAGCTGTCCGTATAAAAGGAGGAAACGTGACCACAGACACAAGAAGAAAGACTAGGTGAATAGAGAACGAGGAAGTAGCCATCTGCAAGCCAAGCAGAGAGGTCTCAAAGGGGAAAAGGCTGCTCATGCCTTGATTGTGGAGTTCAAGCTACTTGAAATGTAAAAAGATAAATTTCTCTTATTTAAGCCATCCATTCTGTAATATTTTCATACAACAGCCTTAGAAAATTATTATACAATCCAAAGTAAAGGGAAGAACATTGCAGTTTGCACCCTTTCCTAAAAAGGAGGTATAATATCTGGCAAGCATGGGAAAACTATTCTAAACAAATACCTAGTGACTTTAAAGATGACTAGGTTTGAGTTGAACTCAGAGCAGAAAAGGATTTATACCAAGTCCAGCCTGTAACGCAAACACAAGTACCACTTGATGCATGTAATTTTTTTTAGACTGTATGGTTTTGGGAATATGAGTGGTGGTGACAGGATGCCATGAGGACATATTTTCTTTGTTTTGATTTGTTTTGCTTTTGCTGTTTTTTTACAACCGAGAAGAAGAATCAGGATTCAGGCCCATGGATACTGGGACAAGGTCACTCTATGAATATGCACAATTTGAGGGATTATAGGTATTTGATTCAACAGCCAGAAATTCCATATAGTATTTTATCCAGCCAGAGAATTTACTTTATAACAGATGAACTGGTCACTTCAAACAAAATTTTTGGCTTCAGAAAGCATTGGAACTACTTTCTAAAGACACACCTTTAAGGGTATGTCAGAGGTGAAACTTTACCGATAACAGGTGCTATCCTGAAAGGCACAGTTTTTACCTGAATTAAGACGTGTGTGATGTTCACTCTCTACAGGAAGAATATATGGGACTTGGAACTGAGGAATTTTTACCATTAATCATAATGACACCTCTGTAGAACATTCTCATCCCTAGTACCCTGAAATTTGAAGATTTAGAGGTCCTGAATTCCAAATGAGGAACACAACACTTTTCTCATTGTGATAATAAATACAGGAATCCAAAATTGAAAAGGGCATGGTAACCAGGATCTCAGACCCATCAGGTTCTGTACCATGTCACCAGGAAAGTTATCAATAGCAGCAGTGTTTCTTAAGGGTGAAACAAACACAACTGAGGGTGGAAGATAGAAACTGAGTTATCGGCTGTAACCTTGAGATCAGTGGGAACAGTAGGATTTGTGGTTCATCTTCTAAATTTCCTCCATGGAAAGAGGTTCATCAGAATCCTGAGAGATATTCTCCAGCATGGAGGGTGGGGCTGGAACACACAGATACATTTCCCAGATCCACCTTTGAGGAAGGAAGTTTGACTCAGCTATTTGGAGTATCAGCAGCTATCCTTTAGCTGTAAAATCCTTAAATGTTGTCTTACCTGCAGAGACTCCTGTTAGTTAATGCTATACTCCTTCCAAGAGAAACCTATATTCCACGACTGATTAAGAAATATGGTTTGTGGGGCCAGCGCTGTGGTGTAGCAGGTAAAGCTACCACCTGCAGTGCTGGCATCCCATATGGGCGCCAGTTCGGCTCCCTGCTGCTCCACTTCCTGTCCAGCTCTCTGCTATGGCCTGGGAAAGCAGTAGAAGATGGCCCAAGTTCTTGGGCCCTTGCACCCACGTGGGAAGACCCGGAGGAAGATCCTGGCTCCTGGCTTTGGATTGGTGCAGCTCTGGCTGTTGCAGCCAGTTGGGGAGTGAACCAGCAGATGGAAGACCTCTCTCTCTGCCTCTCCTTCTCTCTGTGTGTAACTCTGACTTTCAAATAAATAAATAAATCTTTTTTAAAAAAAGAAATAAATATGGTTTGTTCATCTTGGTACAACTTGGAAAAATCTGAATGAAGCTCTAGCCCCCAAACTCCTGATAGGGTTGTCTGAGTTTGGCCCTGCAATTATAGCTTGACTTCGTCTCTCCTGTTATCTATTCTCGTAGTCTTTTCCATAAGTGTTGATCCAAAAGCCACTCTTCAACAAACACCATCTGTGATAAGCTCCATTTCAAGGTAAGTTTCTGGAGAACACACCTTCAGTACTTGCCCAACAATGGCAAGGGTTCATTTAGGAACATTACATTCTTCTTACAAAAGAGAAAGCAACTTCCTTAGGAAATGAGGTATGTTCGAAAATTGCTGAACCGTTTGGAGAAAGCTTATTCTCTGTGTACAAGAAAGTATCATGATTTGAATTTTTAGGATCCTGCTGTTTTCAAATCATTGTAATAACTTTATCACTTAAGTGGCCCAGCGATAGTTATAATTTAAACTCTGCACCCATCTTTTAGTTTTAGTAATCTTAACTCTAATATTAAAATAAAGAGGTTTGTCTGAGGGGTCAGATAATGACCCTGAGTTTTATTACTTTCCTTGAGGGAATAATTTAAAATTTGAACTTTATATGATTCTCTCAGAAAACGAAATCATCTTAGGCTATCGCATTTATATTGATATCAAGCCGTGGTTACCTGGCCTCACAGAGCTTGGCTTTCAGTGGACTCCTTGCTCCAGGATACTTCAAGCAAACTTCAATAGATTTTTTTTTTCCATTCTCCATGACCTAGCTTGCTAGTTTGCCATTATAGAATATAAACGGGCATCTTCCTGACTTTCATTTTATCTTAGCTCAACCAAGTATTTCATATATACATTCTTGAGAATCCTGCAGGTATATGATATTAAGTTACAGGCATCAATTATGGCTAATTTAAAGAGAACAGGACAAATTTGTTGCAATTCAGGAGTAGTTCAAATATTTGGAACAGGAGTAGAACAAACAAGCCTTAAGAAAGACAAAATCTAGAGCAGCTTTGGGGATATCATTAAGAGGATTTCATGAACTGTTTTGCAATGTGCCCTAAGCATCTCCCCTTGAGATTGTGAATCAATAGATTTGTGATATGATTTAGGGATTCATATTTTCACAAGGACTGGCTGAGAGTAACAGTTATGGCACTTGTATCTATTCTCAAGTTTAAATATTCCAGGACAACTTGGCTGTGTCATGTGATTTATGTTGTCAGAACATGGGGATCCCTATTCAGCAGTTCATCAGAGTAAAGTTGCCTTTGAGGAACATAAGAACCCATCACTACGGTTGTTTCAACAAATAATTCAAAATATGGAATTTTTCCCACTTTCTTCTTGTTAATATTGTGTTTATAAGTGGCTGTCTGCATTTTTTTCTGTATCACAGAATTTAATAACTACCTTATGGTTCAATACAAGGCCATTAAAAAATATTGATTCAGATTGAGATAGAAAGAAAGTGAAAGCTCCCATTCATTGGTTCACTCCCCAAATTCCAGCAATGTCCAGGACTATGCTGGATCAAAGCCAGGAGATGAGAACTCAATCCAAGTCTACCATACTGGTAGCAGGGCCCCAATTACCTAAATCATCAGTTGTGCATCCCAGAGTCATCATTAGCAGGAAGTTAGAGTCCAGGCACTCTGGTATGGGAGCTGAGCATCTTAATGTCTTAACTTCTGAGTTATACACCTATCCCAGCATCATTTTTAATGATTATCACACAAGTACTTAAAACATGGGTAAATACTTTGGTAAGGGTATGTGTCATGTCATGTGATTGAATCACAAATAGCCTCATTTTTGGTGTATAATTTCTATTAGATGTGGTTTATCCTCTGCTTCAATATGGGATGCCACGCCCCCCATAAGTTTCTAAAATATTTGATTTTACCCATTTAAGTTTATTTTAAATGTGTAAAAGCTCATAATTGTTACTATTTCATTGAATTTTAAGTCCTAAAACATAAATACTCCTATTGTTTTCAGTTAACATATTTCCCATAAGCTATATTTGGTCATATATTATTGACATACTTGCTTTATTTTGACTTTATTATAGTATCAGTTTGGTGTGTCTTTTTTTTATTTGATGATTTATGATGTACTATTTGAATCATGTAGAATGTTGTAAATGAAGTATACATTTATATTATGGCGCATAGAAATAAAGTGAGTAACATCTATCATTCAACCTCACTGCGTTCCATCACTACTAGAATAAGTAACTTTTATGATTAACTCAATGTCTTTTAAAACTGTATGAGGGCTGCGACTGTGGTAGATTAAGCTTCCATCTGCAGTGCCTTCATACCATGTGGGTGCTGATTCTAGTCCCAGCTATTCCAGTTCTAACCCAGCACCCTGCTAATGCTCCTTGGAGGGCAATGGAAAATGGTCCAAATACTTGGGCCCTTGCAGCCACATAAGAGACCAGGAGAAAGCTACTGGCTCCTGGTTTTGGCCTGGCCCAGTGCCAGCATTTGCAGCCATTTAGAGAGTGAACCAGTGCTTTTCAAATAAATAAATCTTTTTAAAAAACTTTATAAAATAGGCTATGAACAATAGTTTTCTTTTCATTAAAATGGTGTCAATTTATCTATACTATTTGAATTTTTGTTGTCTTCGCTAAATATTACTTATTCAGATCCATTCATATTACTTGAATATAGTTAAATCACTTTTTGCTGCAGAATAACGTTGCATCATATGAATCTGCATTTTCCCAATCCATTCTCCTGTTGATGGGAATTTAAGGTTCTAGATATTTGTTACTATTGCACACAGTGCTATTGTGAACATTATTTTACATACTTGTGTCTCTACAAGCACGTGTGTAAGAGCTTCTCTAGGAAAATGGTTTCCAAAGTATGGACTCTGAACAAGAAATAATAACAGAATTTGGAAACATTAAAAATTCAAATTATCAGTCCCACTCCAGATTGCTGAATAAGCAATTTTGGAGATAGTCATAATGTGTATATGTTTTGAATGCTTATGGAAGTTTGAAAACCACTGATCTAGGTTTGAGTTCTATCCATCTGTTTGTTAATCTATCCATCCACCCATCCATCCATAATTTATTTATATATCTTTCTACCTATCATCCATCTGTTTATCTTTGTATCTTATCTCCCTAGGCAAGGAGTTGCTGAATCATAGGTTAGAAGTATGGAATGCATTAATCTTTACAAAGTGAGACTATACAAAGAAAATACTAGTTTTTTAAGATTTATTTATTTACTTGAAAGAGTTACACAGAGAGAAGGAGAGACAGAGAGAGACAGACAGAGAGAGAGGTCTTCCATCTGCTGGTGCACTCCCCAGTTGACTGCAACGGCCAGAGCTGTGCTGATCCAAAGCCAGGAGCCAGGAGCTTCTTCCAGGTCTCCCATTTGGGTGCAGGGGCCCAAAGATTTGGGCCATCTTCCACTGCTTTCCCAGGCCATAGCAGAAAGCTGGACTGGAAGAAGAGCAGCCAGGACTAGAACCGGCACCCATATGGGATGCAGGCACTGTAGGTGGTGGCTTTCCCTGCTATGCCACCATGCCAGCTTCAAGACTATTTTGTTTTTCAAGGGGATTCTATTTGTGTGGATTCTTTTCAGTACTGGATATGTATTCATGTATTGCTGTGCACCCTCTTCAATACTTAATGTTACCAGTGTTGTTTTTTTACCTTTTTACACATTTAATGGGTAGTAAAATATTATATGAATGCAGCCATTCTTTATTATGATTAATGAAAATTATTTTCCAGTAATCATTGACCTTTTGCATGAAATGAATTTCATAGTTTTTAACATTTTGTTGATTTATTTTTAACTGTTTCATATATAAGTTCTTATATATTTTGGATGCTAATATTTATATTTGCTGAAAATATGCTTTCAGTTTATAACTAGCATTTTCACTCTTTTTAATGGGGCTTATTTAATTACTAGAACTTTTCAAATTTATTAAAATCACATTTAGGATATTTTCGTATTTTCTTTTTTGTTTAGAGACTGTATCTTAAGAGATCTTTTTTATCTTTAGATCAAGAGGCATTTTCTTACATTTTAGTAATAAATATAAACCAGAAAATATGTATTGCAACTCTGTCTTTGATAGTGAAAAAATGGATAAAATCTTATACCTCCATATAGGGAAATGGTTGGGTAAATTGTTGTAAACATGGTATGAAATAATGACAATTTTTTAAAAAAGAGTGTGCCAATGCTGTATGTACTACAATATGGAATGATACTCGGGCTATAGTAAATTTAAGTTGGTTGGAGAGTTTGTATAGTATCTTTATAAAACAAAATGTGAAAAACAAAATGAATACACCTATGAGTTTTTTTATGATTTTATATGCTTCTTTGATTATAATGTAAACCCTTAACATTGGTTACCACTGGTATATGGAATTAGAATAGCTACTGAAAATGCCTTTGTTCATAGGCCTTATTAATTATGCATAATAATAATTTTAAGAGGAAGCATCGTCTGGACAGGCACTGATACAAGCTGCTGCTTGGAATGCCCTCATCCAATATCAGACTGCTGGTTTGAGGCTCAGCTACTTTGTTTCTGATCCAACTCCATGCCAATGCACTTGGGAAGACAACAGATGATGTCCCAAGTGTTTGGATTCTGGCTCCCACTTGGGAGACCTGGTTGGAGTTTCTGGCCCTTTGGTTTCAGCCTGGTTTAGCTGTGACTGTTGTGGACATTTGGAAAGTTAAAGTGAGCTAATGAATAGAAGATTCTCTCTCTCTCTCTCTCTCTCTCTCTCTCTCTCTCTCTCCATTCAAATAAATAAAAATATATCTTAAAAAAGCCAGCAGTGTCAAAAATGTATTTAAGAAAATAAAAATCAGATCCTGAAATTTTACTATCCTAAGAAAATAATCCTTAATTGTGTGATAATGATTAGTCTTTTAAGTATACACACATTCCCATAATTTTACCAAAATAGAAAAAAATAGTAAATCTAAAGTGGGCACTCCCCCAAATTCACCTTTTATGATGACTGTACTTTGTGTTTTATGACTAGCCTTTACTGTTTCAAGAAGCTTATTTATATCAATAGTTTACTTATATATTTTGTGAGAATATTTTCTGAATTATATGGCATGTTTAATAATGCAATGTTGTTATCAATACAATTAATTATATTGTTTCCTGATTGCATTGGTCAGCTAGGCTCTCCAGAGATCAGAAACAGAACTAATAGAACCAAACTAATAAGAGGCGTACACACACTTATACACACATATGCACACACTTATTATAGAGATTTGACTAAACTCCAAGAATTACAGATGGTCAGCTGGAGATTCAGTAGTTCTAGGGGAAGTCCAAAGGCCACAAGACTAGGATTGCTGATGGTTTAAATTCTATTCTAAAAGCCAGCAAACTGGAGAGCAAAGAACATGTAATTCGATTCAAGCACAAAAAAAAAAAAAAAAAAAAAATCGTACTTATGAGACAGCCTTCTAGTACTATTGTTAACTTTTAGGCTGAGGGACACTTGCATTATGGAGGGCAATCTGTTCTACTAAGTTCATTGATTCAAATGTTAATCTCATTCTTAACCATTTTTACAGATACACACAAAACAAGGCTTTAACCAATATCTGGGCACTCTGTGGCCCAGGAAGTTGCACATAAAATCATCACGTATCTATCCCTTGTTAACCTGGCACCCATACACATGCCCTTTAGTAATCCTTCAAATAAAGACATAATAAGTTCATCATCCCTTCTACAAGATAGCGCTATCCTTCATACAACCAAAAATGTATGAACCCCTTCCCCGGGAGAGTAGGTAGTGCCATTTAATGATATTTATTTTTATTTTGATATCCCATAATTTAAATATTATAGCCTGCAGCACATATGGGCTACATAACCTCTTACTGGCAACATTAGCAGTGAACTTTGTGCACTTAGGGGCCATGAGGTATCAAACAAAAGAAGAATAAATGTAGCACAAAAGAAAGTGATGAAATCAAATGATGCAGTAAATACAAGATGCATGAAGCTTCTGTAAGCATAAATGGTATACTGTTTTATGGTAGATTTCCTTCATAAATAGGAGTGCACTATAAAATAATGATAAAAATGTAGTTTAGTAAATACATAAGCCATTAACTTAGTTGTCTATTAGCATTGTCAAATGTTATGTGCTGTACTTAATTGCATGTGCTATACTTTGCTATGACTGGCAATGCAGTAGGTTTGTTTACGGCAAACATGTGGGTAAGTATTCACACACATGTGATTAATATGTGGCACTATGATATTAGGACATCATTACTAGGCGATAAGAACATTTCAGTGCGTTATAGTCTTATGCAACAATTGTCATGTATGCAGTCTGTCATTGACTATTGCTTTGCAATACATGACTTTAATATGATATAAAGTCAGTACTTTTTAAGTTAAATGATAAGGCAATAAGATAAAGAAGAATACAAATAAAAACATACAATCATGCATACACCCACCCATATCCACAATAAAATAAGGATAAAATACAACATTGCAGTCCTGTTTTTATAACTGATCATTTGGTCATAGCCTATAGTTGCCTCCTTATATTCATTGTGTATTCTATTTATCTACACCAAGTACCTCAGATGTTTGCGCTTGTTTACCCATTGGGTGATTCAAACCTTTGTTCTGGGAAAAATAGGACATTAGAAGTTCTGCCACAATTGATTTCCAGGAACTCAAGCAGGATTTGATCAAAAAGTGAGAGATTCCCTAACAGAAGTCCTATATTCCTGATATACTCTTCTTTCCCTTGTTCAAGGCTTTATTTATTGGGGCCAGTATTGCCAAGTAGCAGGTAAAGCTGCCATCTGCAAAGCTGGCATCCCATAAGGGCACTGCCCAGTGTCATGGCTGCTCCACTTCCAGTCCAGCTCCTTGCTAATGTGCCTGGGAAAAGCAATGGAGGATGGCCCAAGTGTTTAGGCCCTTGCCTAAACATGTGGGGGACCTGGATGAAGCTCCTGGCTTCAGTCTGGCTCAGCCCTGGGCATTGAAGCCATTTGTGGAGTGAACCATAAGGTAGATGATCACAATACCAGATTTCAGGACATACTACAAGGCAGTTGTAATCAAAACAGCATGGTACTGGTACAGAAACAGATGGATAGACCAATGGAACAGAACAGAAACACCAGAACTCAACCCAAACATCTACAGCCAACTTATATTTGATCAAGGATCCAAAACCAATTCCTGGAACAAGGACAGTCTATTCAATAAATGGTGCTGGGAAAACTGGAATTCCACGTGCAGAAGCATGAAGCAAGACCCCTACCTTACACAAAAATCCACTCAACATGTATTAAAGACCTAAATCTATGATCCGACACCATCAAATTATTAGAGAACATTGGAGAAACCCTGCAAGATATTGGCACCGGCAAAGACTTCCTGGAAAATACCTTGGAGGTGCAGGCAGTCAAAGCCAAAATTAACTATTAGGATTACATCAAATTGAGAATTTTCTGTACTGCAAAAGATACAGTCAGGAAAGTGAAGAGGCAACCGACAGAATGGGAAAAATATTTGCAAACTACGCAACAGATAAAGGGTTGATAACCAGAATCTACAAAGAAATCAAGAAAGTCCACAACAACAAAACAAACAACCCACTTAAGAGATGGGCCAAGGACCTCAATAGATATTTTTCAAAAGAGGAAATCCAAATGGCCAACAGGCACATGAAAAAAGTTCAAGATCACTAGCAATCAGGGAAATGCAAATCAAAACCACAATGAGGTTTCACCTCACCCCCGTGAGAATGGCTCACATTCAGAAATCCATCAACAATAGATGCTGGAGAGGACGTGGGGAAAAAGGGACACTAACCCACTGTGGTGGGAATGCAAACTGGTTAAGCCACTATGGAAGTCAGTCTGGAGATTCCTCAGAAACCTGAATATAACCCTACCATACAACCCAGCCATCCCACTCCTTGGAATTTACCCAAAGGAAATTAATTTGGCAAACAACAAAAGCGGTCTGCACCTTAATGTTTATTGCAGCTCAATTCACAATAGCTAAGACCTGGAATCAACCTAAATGCCCATCAAGAGTAGACTGGATAAAAAAATTATGGGATATGTACTCTATAGAATACTAGACAGCAGTCAAAAACAATGAAATCCAGTCATTTCCAACAAGATGGAGGAATCTGGAAAACATTATGCTGAGTGAAATAAGCCAATCCCAAAGGGACAAATATCATATGTTCTCCCTGATCAGTGACAACTAACGGAGCACCAAAAAGGAAACCTGTTAAAGTGAAATGAACACTATGGGAAACAGTGACTTGATCAGCCCTTGCCCTGAGTGTTGATGAACAACTTAATACGTTATCCCTCTTAGTATTTTTTTTGTCTGTTCTACTTAATACTATTGGTTTAATTCTGTAATTAATACACAATTATTCTTAGATGTTTAAATTTTACTGAAAAGTGATCTTTGTTAAATCTAAGAGTGGGAATAAGAGAGGGAAGAGATGTACAATTTGGGACATGCTCAAGCTGACTTGCCCCGAACGGTAGAGTTAGAAACATACCAGGGCATTCCAATTCAATCCCATCAAGGTTGCATGTACCAATGCCATCTCACTAGTCCAAGTGATCAATTTCTGTTCACAATTGATCATAATGATAGGACTAAGAATCAAAGGGATCACATACTAACCGATAGAACAAAAAAGGGAGAGAACAATCCAACATGGGAAGCGGGATACACAGCAGACTCCTAGAATGGCGGATGTCCTAAACAGCACTCTGGCCTCAGAATCAGCCCTTAAGGCATTCGGATCTGGCTAAAAAGCCCACGAGAGTATTATAGGCATGGAAAGCCAAGACACTCTGTCAAAAAAAAAAAAATGACCTAAATGAAAGATCTCAGCGAGTGAGATCCCAGTGGAAAGAACAGGCCATCAAAGAAGGAGGTACCTTTCTCTGAAGGGAAGAGAGAACTTCCACTTTGACTATGCCATTGTCTAAGTATGATAAGAATCGGTGAACTCAAAAGGCTTCCATAGCATTGGCAACTCATGACAAGAGCCTAGGGTGATTACTGATGCCATAAACAAGAGTGTCAATTTGTTAAGTCAACAACAGGAGTCACTGTGCACTTATTCCTCATGTAGGTTCTCTGTCCTTAATGTGCTGTACATTGTGATTTAATGCTATAACTAGTACTCCAACAGTATTTTTCACTTTGTGTTTCTATGTGGGTGCAAACTGTTGAAATCTTTACTTAATATATACTAAACTGATCTTCTGTATATAAAGAGAATTGAAAATGAATCTTGATGTGAATGGAAGGGGAGAGGGAGTGGGAAAGGGGAGGGTTGTGGGTGGGAGGGAAGTTATGGGAGGGCGGAAGCCATTGTAATCCATAAGCTGTACTTTGGAAATTTATATTCATTAAATAAAAGTTAAAAAAATTAATTTGAAAAGCAAAGTTACAGAGACAGAGAGAAAGAGAAAGAGAGCTCTTCCAATCACTGGCTCACTCCACAAATGGACACAACTGCCAGGGCTGGGCCAGTCTGAAGCCAGGGGACAGGAGCTTTATCCATGTCTCTGATGAGTACAGGAATCCACTGACTTGGGCCATCTTCCGCTGCTTTCCCAGGTGCATTAGCAGGGAGCTGGACTGGAAGTAGGGCAGCAGGGACATGAACCGGTGCCTATATGGAAGCTGGTCACAGGACATAGCTTAAATTTCTAAGGCACAACACCAGCTGCTGCTGCCCTTCTGATCCAACTCCCTGACAATGGCTTGAGAAAAGCAGCAGAAGAGGACCCAAGTAATTGGGCCCCTGCCACCCAAATGGGCGACCTGTATGAAGCAACTGATTCCTGGCTGCTGGCTTCAGCCTACCTCAGTGCTGGCCACTAGGGCCACCTGGGGAGTGTACCAAAGGATGGAAGTTCTCTCTGTCTCTTTCTGTAACTCTTTCACATAAATACAACTTAAAAAAAAAAAAGAAAACTTCTCTGGAAATATATACAACCATTCCAATGTTGATACAGTGGCATAAAGTCGATTATTAGCATTATAAATACAAAATTAAGTTCTTTAGATGAAAATTTGATTTAGTGTGCCTGAAGTGGAATCAGATGTTATTGAGCCAAATGGTTTTACTGCATAAACCCAGAGACCCAGTGACCACATGCATCCACCTAACTACATCAAGAGTAATTAGAAGTGTCTCTTGCTTTTGGAATGCTATTCTAATGCAACCATGATGAGTTGCTGTGTCTTCCTTGTGCATGCTGCCACTTCCCTGACTATACTCCATTAAACTTTTTTCTATATAGGTATTAGTCTGTCATATCTCTCAGTGTGGTCTTAACCTAGGCCACATAGTGAAATCACATGGGAAGCCACTAAATAATTCTGCTTAAGATCCACCACAAAAGATTATAATTGAATTTGTCTGAGGTGTGACTGACCTAGACTTCAGAACTTTGAATATTTTATGACGAGATTCAAATTTTCAGTCAAGGCTTTAAAACTTTTGGTTCACATACAGCACTTGTTCTGATACCTGGAGGCACATTAGATTTACCTGGGGAATTTTTAAAACATACTGATTCTTGGCTTCTTCCTAGTTCAATTAAATCAGAATTTCTGTGTTTATGACACAGGCATTGGTGTGTTTCGTTGTTGTTGTTACATTTTTTATTTCTTTGTATATCAACTCATTCTAATATCCATTTACCATTGAAAATCACTAATCTATTCATTTAGGAAACTGCTAAATGTATGAATTTCTGAGGCCCACCCAAGAGCTAGTATACAAGGAACCCTATAGTTTTCCCTAGTAATTTGTCTTCTAATAAGTCCTGCAAGTGGTACAGACACACCTCTAAAATATGCAAACCACAGTCAGTGGTATTCAACTTTGGCAACATACTGGGGCAGCTGAGATGCTTTACAAATACTAACTCCTTGGTCCCCTTTCCTAAAAACCATGATGTAATTGTGCTGAGGTGTGTTCTTGATGTTGAGATGTTTAAAAAGTTCCCTGGATGATTTTAACATGTACCTAAGACTCACGACTACTTCCCTAGTCCTTGTATACCTTGAGAACAGAAATCATTACATAATCAGCCTTGGAGTTCAAATTTGTCACAGGATTTGGCAGTTGCTGAATATGAGGAAAACTTGACACAGAATGGGGGCAGGAGAATTACCAGTCTTACTAAAACAGGTTAAGTATTTGAAATCCTCTATAAGGAATTCCAGTCAACTAGTAATGACTACTTCAATAGTCACTGGAGATTCTGACTTTTTTGTATTAGCTATGATTTTCTTCATTTTGCTTTCCAAAAATAAAAAAAAAGTAGTGGTTCTCAAAACATATTTCTAGATATCTACTGTGCTACTCATAAATAAGTAAAAAGAAAAAATACATTCAAATGCTCATCTGTCTTTTAAGTTTAAAATATATTAGGCTTATCATAACTGGAAACCTTTCAGCACCAAATGGATCTGTTAGGAAAATAAGAAATTTAAAAAACACTCACTCCAGGAAGAGATCATTCAGAATGGTCTTTAATTATTTATGAAGACAGCTGCATTTCTTTTTTTAAATATGTTTTGCAGCAAGATTCTCAAATTTCAAATTGTTTTAAACTAAAAGCAAGAAACAAATATTTCATTATCCTCAAGAATACAAAAAACTTAATGATCAACTGCATTTGGCACTCACTGAACATTTTCTAATAGAAATATGATTAATGCTAAAAATAAAAGCCTTATACTACTTTTCTTGTAAACTGCTAATACAATTTTAAATTATTTTAGCTCAATATTTATGTATTACAATAATTGTTATCAGAAATAGATTAAATGAAAATGTGCAATTGAAAACATAATTTTCTAAACTATATTATCAGAATACTAGTTATCTGCACATGAATGCAGTTTAAAAAATTAACCAAAATGTTTTTCCTTAATTATGATTTGCGTTCCATAAAATAAACAATAATGAAAATTTCATCATGAGTATATCAGTGTACTTATCAGAATTGGTTGCTTTGTTTTGTATTTTAATTTCTCTCACACTTGCACTTGCCTCTCTATGGATTCCTCAAGGTCCTGGACACCTCTCACCATGATTACCTGCCCATCACTGTAAAAAATAGATCCTGACCAAGAAAATGACTACTCTTGGCTTCAAGCATGATAGCCTTTGTAAATAGAAAAATAAATGGAGACAATTCATACAATAAACTGCATAAAATGGTTGTTGATTTTGGTTAGAATAGTGATGGATTCTATGCTATAATTTTAATAACAATGATCTAGATAACAACCATTAGTGGAAATGAGTACAGGATGTTGGAAGGTGAATTGATTGTTTTCTCCTCTAGCCCTATAATCAGAGCTCATTTAACATTGTCTGCTTCTCTTTTTAAGTGGGCTTTCATATAATTGGTTAATGTGCTTAAACACAAAACTAAGAACAAGCAAAACCTGAAGCAGAGATCTAACCACCATTCATTTTAGCAGTTTTGACTTGGATGCCTAAGTGCTAGGCACTGTATGATGGTGTTAAATGGAGATGAGCTTAAACTTTCAGTCAAGGTCACATTGTGAAGACCTTGAATGTCAAGGTGAAGATATTGCTTATTATTTTGTAAAGTACTGAAGAATCTAAAGAGTTTGAAGCAGGCTATTACTGCTATTATATCTGGACTTCAAGAAGAATGAAAGAACACTACTGCCCACATTGTCTGTGACAGGCAAATTAGTAATTATTGGAATCATATAAGAAAATGTTTTGTCTTTAATGGAGGCATGCCAGTGATTATATGTACATAATTCATTCAAATTTGTCTTTAATAATTTATTTTTCAGTGCCAAATTTTAATTTTAAAAATTTGATTGATATATAATATTTGCTTATTTTTAAGATGTATAATGCAATGTTTCAGCATACCTATATAGCTTGAACAAACCATACCAGGAACTCATTATAGTGACCCTATTGTGTTTTGGTAGCCACTATCCAATCTTCTCCCATCATCCTCCCATTTCCTTCCTGGCCACTGGTAATGACTACTTAAAATTCAGACAGAATATACACACATGTACCTTCACATCTTATTAGCTTTTTAAGGTTTCCACATATGAAAGAACATGCAGTACTATTTGTCTGGTTTGTTTCAATTGACGTAATTATTTCCAATTCCATCAATTTTACTGAAAATGTGAGAATTTCACTCTTTTATGACAGAATAATATTAACTATTTTTATTCTAGTTTCTTTATTTCTGTGTGTATGTGTGTGTGTTTGTGTGTGTGTGCATTTCTGAGAAAGAAGGAGATTGATCGATTGATTGATTTTCCACTCAGTGGTTCACTGCTCCAGTGCCTGAAACAGCTGAGACTGGTCCAGATCAAAGCTGGGAATCAAGAACTCAATCCAGGTCTACCATCTGAGGAGGCAGGGACCCAACTACTTGAGCCATTACTGCTTCCTTCCAGGTGCAAATTATTAGGAAGCTGGAGTCAGGAGCCGGAATTATGAATCAAACTCAGGCCTGTTAAAGTTTTCTATAAGAATAGGTAACTGATCAACCACAACTTAGATTTCAAAATTGCTAGAAAAAAAGGAATCCAAAAGTTTACTACACATAGATATGATAATCATTTGAGGAAATGGAGGTGCTAGTAACCCTTATTTGAACACTATTAATTGTATACATGTATAGAATTACCATATTTAATTCAATAAATAAACACAAATATTATTGGCCAACTCATGGAACTAGCGAGCATTTTGGTGATTTCCAAGGGTCAGTGGGGCTTCTGGAGGTAAGGAGATGTTTTGCTTGGGAGGTGTAGAGTTACATCCAAAAGGGAGGAATGGCTGGTGCCACAGCTTACTAGGTTAATCCTCTGCCTGAGGTGCAGGCACCCCGGGGTTCTAGTCCCAGTTGGGGCACCGGATTCTGTCCCGGTTGCTCCTCTTCCAGTCCAGCTCTCTGCTGTGGCCCAGAAAGGCAGTGGAGGATGGCCCAAGTGCTTGGGCCCTGCACCCGCATGGGAGACCAGGAGGAAGCACCTGGCTCCTGGCTTCACATCAGCGCAGCCCACCGGCCGTGGCAGCCATTTGGAGGGTGAACCAACGGAAGGAAGACCTGTCTCTCTGTCTCTCTATCTCTCTCACTGTCTAACTCTGCCTGTCAAAAAAAAAAAAAAGATAAAAAAAACAAAAGGGAGGAATGAATGTTGTTCTATTGCACAGTGGGTGCTTGTGGTTAACAGTATTGCATCATAAGATCCAAGGTAGCTAGAAGAAAGGTTATTTGAATGTTCTCATCAAGCAGACATGATGAATGGCCTGGGAACCCAGAGTTGATATATATACAATATGTGGATGTATTGGACATCATACTGTATCCTGTGGAGATGTACAGTTACGATCTGTACATAAAAAAGACTTAAAAACAGGAAAAACTATGGTAACTATACTGTCAACTTCTGTTACCTATGTTTCTTTAAGTTAGATTTTATATTATTGTAGGCTATGAAATGAGTATTGGCACTAAAAGTTATGGGTATTTGGAATTAAGACTAGCAGAATAAGGCCATAAGGCCACAAACACAAAGATGTCTACCTTCTGATTCATGGAATATGTGATTACTTTTAGATCATAAGGCAAAGGGAAATTAAGATGGAAAATTGAATTAAGATTCTAATCAACTACCATTTCATTAAAGATAGTACTCTAGATTATTTGGGTGGGTCCAGTGATACAACTGGCATCAAAGATGAAGTGGGGTAAAAAATGAGATGGAAACGTAACTGGAGAATTATGAAAGAAGTGCAGTATAGTCCAGTAAGACTAGTATTGGACTTCATATATCACTATCTCCTTCTCTGTCTCTATCTATAAATATCTCTGTAGATTCTTCTAATTTCATTTGATTTGTACAACTACAAAATTTGTAGAATATTGCTTTAGGGCACTAAATTTCTAGTAATTTGTTAAAGCAATAAAAATTATATATATATATATATATATATATAAATTACTTGAGATCAAAGCTAAAAGTCGCTTGTACAAGGAAAGATTTGTGTTTGCTTCTGTCAAGTGCCTAACAGTAGTAGTAATCTAGGAATATCTTAAGCAAGTAACTACCTTGAGATTCCCTGCATTATCCTCAACAAGAATGAAAATATATATGAAGGTCAGCATGATCCAGCAACGAGACTGTTTTTTCCACAGTTCCATGTAGTGGAGGAATAACAGATATGTTAAAAAAAAAATTAAATGGGTGAGTTTTATTGTATATGAACTTACATATCTGTAAAGCTGCTATTACCAAAGTTGCTACAGGGATCTGGGGTTCTACTTCCTCATGGGTCCCTGATTTTACTCTGAAATTGGCCTAAAAGTTGCAATTATTGCCAAATTTTTGATGGACTAAATAAAAATGACACACCTACAGTTTTTGTAAACATTGAACATTTTTCAAAGGTCAGAATAAAAAAATAGCATTTGCACTTTTATTTGGTATATATAGTAATTTTCAGCAATTCCAGGCCCTTACTTCTATTTACAGGCCATGGTCAGAAATCCCCACCATTCTTTACTTTGCCTCACATATGTCTTCTCAAATCACAGCATTATATTTGCTTTTCTTTTTGTTGTGCATTGTGTTTAGCTTTTTTTCCTTTTAGTTATTCTGCGTTAAAGCAGTAAATGCTGCATAAATATGTATAACATTGAAAGGTCTTGCTATTTTTGTTCAGAAATCACTGGGATTTAGGTAGAGCACTAGAGGAAATCTTTCTTGGCATAGAAAGGTGCTGAATAATAATCATGTCTGATTTCCATTAAATTCCCACTGATATTTCTCAGAAAACTGTTTCTAAAGAAATTACATTATGTATAAGTGGTTTTTTATTAGTAGACTTTATTTTTAGAGTAATGTTAGTTTTACAGAAAAAAATGAAGATATAATTTCTATATACCTGCTTTCCCTCACAAAGTTTCCTTTTATTAGCATCTTACATTACTGTGAAACATTTACTCCAGTTGATTGATTGATATTGGTGGATTCTTTTTAGCTAAAGGCATAGAGGTTTTTGGGTTTTTTTTTATTTTTTATTTATATGAAGGGAGCAATTTTCATGTATTTCATAAATACAGTTTTAATAGAATAATGTTACTTTTCACCCTACCCTCCCTCTCTGACTCCCACTCTTCTCATTCTTTTCTTCTTCTTTTTTTTTAATTTTCACAATGAAAAACCTTCAGTTTATTTCAAAATCACAAGCCTAACCCCCCACCAAAGCATTCAACAAGTAAAAAGTAGAGAAACCACCATTCCTCCAATAGTATAGATAAGTGCTACAAATAATAATCAAATCTCAAAAAGTAAATTTTTAAAAAGGCCATCATTTTCATTATTTTCCATTTCACTTGTACAGTTCTATGAATTTTTATCAACATATCTTGTATCCATCATTATAAATCATTCTGAACAAATTTACCAACCTAAAAATGTGCTGTGATATACGTTTTGCTCCCTATGAATTAGCATTCAATGATATATTTTTTTAAGATTCATATATTTATTTGAAAGTCAAAATGACATAGAGGGAGAGGCAGACAAAACTTCAATCTATTGGTTTACTCTCCAGATGGCCACAATGGCCAGGGATAAGCCAGGCTGAAACCAGAAGCCAGGAGCTTCTTCCAGGTCTCTCACATGGGTACAGAGGACCAAACACTTGGGCTATCTTCTGCTTTTCCCAGGCCATTAGCAGGGAGCTGGATTGGAAGTGAACTGGCACCCATATGGGATGCTGGTATCGTGGGTGATGTGTTAACATGCTCTGCCACAATGCTGGTCCCAGAATGTCATGTAAAATCATGTAATACGCATGCTTTTCAGGATGTCATATTTCATTTACATATATATATATATATGCTATATATAAAATGTTCTCTCTCTGTTCATGACATTATAGGTATTTCCTTTTTAACCCTTAGAAATATTCTATTGTCTAGATGTACCACAATTTGTTTATCCATTCACCTACTGAAGAACATCACTGTTGCTTACAAATTTACGAAATTTTTTTCTAAAGCATTGAATAAAGATATGCAGGTCTTCCTTAGGACATTAAAATTTTAGTTCACTTGGGAAATACAAAAGTTAATAATTCCTAGATTATGTGTGTGATTAATTTTGTAAGATATTGCCAAAATGCCTTTATTTTGTATGATATACTAAAATATCGACATTTAAATCTGACAGAATATGGAACAAAAGAAAACCATGAATAATAGCATATATGGAAATATGAGACTGCTTCAAAAAAGTTAATGGAAAATGTGAAACTAAAATTACAGTTTATTTTGGTGCAGAAAATTTTGAAAGCCATGCATTGTGTTTTCATCATAAGCATTTTCTATAAACTATTGAAGAACACTTCTATATTAAGTAATTAAAATATTAGCAAACAACATCCTATACTACATTTTGGAAATAATATACCATAACCGTGAGACATTATTCTATTATTGTAACATATTAGTAGAATTAATGGGAAAATCATGTAAATATCCACAGAGATGCTGAAGAAAATCTTCAGTAACATTCAACATTCCTGGTGAGACCATCAAAACCACATGTTTGATGCTCTTTAAACATGTTATAAAGTGGTAGGCATTGTAACACAGTGGGTTAAGTTACTGCTTGAAATATTAGCATCCCATATCCAAGTTCCAGTTTGAGTACCGGCTACCCCACTTCCAATCCAGCTTCCTGCTAAGATTCCTGGGAAGACAAAGACAATGGTTCTAGTACTTGAGTTCCTGCCACCCCCAGGAATCTAGGAGACCTGGATGTAGTTCCTCACCCCTGGCGTTGGCCAGGCACAAGCCTAGGTGTTGTATGCATTTGGGAAATGAACAAGTGAATAGATATCTCTCTCTATCTATCTATCTAGCTCTAGCTCTAGCTCTAGTTCTTTCTCTGTTGGGCCCTCTCTTTCTGTCACTATGCCTGTCAAATAAATAAATACATTTTTTTTTCATTTGAAAGAGTTACGATAGGGTCATAGTCAAAGTGGAGGTTCTCTCCTCCCTTCGGAGAAGGGTACCTCCTTCTTTGATGGCCCCGTTCTTTCCACTGGGATCTCACTCACAGAGATCATTCATTTAGGTCTTTTTTTTTCCATGATATCTTGGCTTTCCATGCCTGCTATACTCTCATGGGCTCTTCATCCAGATCTGAATGCCTTGAGGGCTGATTCTGAGGCCAGAGTGTTGTTTAGGACATCTGCCATCCTATGAGTCTGCTGTGTATCCCACTTCCCATGTTGGATCTTTCTCTCCCTTTTTGATTCTATCAGTTAGTATTAGCAGATACTTGTCTTGTTTGTGTGATCTCTTTGACTCTTAGACCTATCAGAGCTATCAATTGTGAGCTGAAATTGATCACTTGGACTAGTGCGATGGCATTGGTACATGCCATCTTGATGGAATTGTGTTGGAATCCCCTGGCACATTTCTAACTCCACCATTTGCGGCCAGTCCGATTGAGCATGTTCCAAATTGTTCATCTCCTCCCTCTCTTTTTCCACTCTTAGATTTAACAGGGATCACTTTTCAGTTAAAATTTAAACACCTAAGAATAATTGTGTGTTAATTACTGAGTTCAACCAATAGTACTAGAACAACAACAACAACAACAAATACTAAAAAGGATAAAGTATTACATTGTACATCTAAAGTCAGGACAGGAGCTGATCAGTTCATTGTTGCTTATAGTGTCCATTTCACTTAACAGGTTTCCCCTTTGGCGCTCAGTTGACTCTAAAGGCTTCCATAGCCCTGGCGACTCATGACTAGAGCCTAGGGAGATTACTGACGCCATGAACAGGAGTGTCAAATTGTTAAGTCAGCAACAGGAGTCACTGTGTACTTACACCCCATGTGGGATCTGTCCCTAATGTGTCATCTAAAGCCAAGTGATGCTATGACTGGTACTGAAACAGTATTTTTATACTTTGCGTTTCTGTGTGGGCACAGACTGATGAGGTCTTTGCTAATTATATACTGAAGTGATCTTCTGTATATAAAGAGAATTGGAAATGAAAAAAAAAACAACTTGGTGTTAAAATGGAAATGGCATAGAAAATTAATTAATTTGAAAAAAAAATTATGTAGGATCTCTGTCTTTAATGTGCTGTACATTGCTATTTAATGCTATAATTAGTAATCCAATGGTAGTTTTTTCACTTGATGTTGCTATATGGGCAAAATGTTGAAATCTTTACCTAATATATACTAAACTGATCTTCTGTATACAAAGAGAATTGAAAATGAATCTTTACATGAATGGAAGGGGAAAGGGAGCGGGAAAGGGGAGGGTTGCGGGCGGGAGGGAAGCTATGGGAGGGGGGATGCCATTGTAACCCATAAGCTATACTTTGGAAATTTATATTCATTAAATAAAAGTTTAATAAAAAATTTTACTCTCTCGTTTCCCATTTGCATCTATTTGATTTATTTTTTCTTGTATAATGGTTCTAATCCAAACTTGCAGAACTATATTGAATAGTTATGGTGAGAATGGGCATCCTTGTCTGGTTCCAATTCTTAATGGAAATGATTCCAGGTTTTCCCCATTAAATATGATGTTACCTGTTGGTTTGTCATATATTGCCTTGATTATGTATAGCTATATTCCTTCTTTACCCAATTTGCTTAAGGTCTTAGTCATGAAAGGATGTTGTATTTTATCAAATATATTTTTCTCTGCATCTGTTGAGATAATCATATGGCTCTTATTCATCAATTTGTTAATGTGGTGTGTCACATTTATTGATTTACGTGTAATGAACCATCCCTGCATACGAGGGATAAATTCTTCTTGGTTCAGGTTAAAGATCTTTTTGATGTGTTGTTGGGTTCCATTAGCTAGCATTTTGTTCAGGATTTTTGCATCTATGTTCATTGGAGATATTGATCTATAGTTCTCTTTGTTGTATCTTATTTTGGTTTTGGAATTAAGATGATATTGGCCTCATAGACGGAGTGTGGAGAGATTCCCTCCCTTTCAACTGTTTTGAATAGTTCGAAAATACTTAGAATTAATTATTCTGTAAAAATTTGCTAGAATTCAGCAGTGAGGTCATCTGGTCCTGGGATTTTCTTTTTTTTGGAGGGTCTTTATTACTGATTCAATCTGTATCTTGGTTATTGATCTATTTAGGTTTTTGTTTTTGTTTGTGTATAATGACGTTTATCCATAACTGTGTCATCATGCAATATATTTTCATTGCCCCCAGTCCAGGGTGTTCTATTTATTCGTACCAAACACTTTCAACCCCCTGATTGTCACTGATGTATCTGTGTCTTCATAGTTTTTATATTCCCCATCTGTCAAAATTGTGAAATGAGTTTTTAAATTGACTAAATGACTTATTTAACTTACTAATATTCACTTACATTTCCTCCATCACTTTGTACATCTTGATAAGCCATTTCTTTTTAGCACTGAATAATATTTCATTTTCTGTAAGTACTACAGTTTGTTTATACATTTTACTATTAAAGGACATCTTTGTCACCTCCAAGTTTTGACAATTATGCATGAAGCTACTATAAAAATTATGTGTAGGGGGGCAATGCTGTGACATAGCAGGTTAAGCTGCTGCCTGCAGCATTACCATCCCACCTCCAATCCAGCTCCCTACTAATGCACCTGGGAAAGGAGCTGAAGATGGCCCAAGTGTTTGGGCCCATGCAACCATATGGGAGACACAGATGAAGCTCCTAGTTCCTGGTTTCAGCCTGGCCCAATCCTGGCCGTTGTGGCCATTTTAGGAGTGAATTAGTGGATAGAAGACCTCTCTTTGACTCTGCCTCTCCCTCTCTTATTTAAAAAAATAAAAAAAAATATGCACAGCTTTTGAGTACATATAATTCTCAACCTATTTGTTTCCACACCAAGGATTATGATTGTTGGATAATAGTTAATCTAGGTTTACTTTTGTAAGAAACTAACAAAATATATTCCAGAATGGCTGTACTATTTTGCATTTCCACTAATCTTGTATGTGGATACCTGTTGGGTCACATCCTCATCAGCACTTGTTGCTGTAAGTGTATACATTGTTGTTTTAATTTTTTTTTTTTTGTACAATGGCTTTGGTCCAGACTTGGAGAACTATATTGAATAGTAATGGTGAGAATGGGCATCCTTGTCTGGTTCCAGATATTAGTGGAAATGCTTCCAGGTTTTCCCTATTACATTTGATGCTAGCTGTGAGTTTGTCATGTATTGCTTTGACTATATGTAGATATAGATATATTCCTTCTATACCCATTTTTTTTAAATTTTCAATCTCATTGCTGTTTTAATTTGTAATCATCTGTGGCATATAATGTTGAACACTATCCAAATGCTTATTTGTCATCTTAACCATCATCTTTGATGAATTCTCTATTAGTATATTTGATTCATTTCATAGTGAAGATTTTTGTTTTCTTATTATTGACTTTTAATTGTTCTACAATTGTGCATAATACATGCCTTATTTGATCTTTTCCAACAATTTTCTCCCAGTCCATGACTTATCTTTTCATATACCTGACAGTATCTTTTGGAGAAGAAAATAAAGATTGAGTCTGAGTGATCAATTCTTTTTTCATGGTTAATGTATTTGGGGTTGTATCTGAAATATCATTGCTATATCAAATGGTATCTAACATTTCTCCAATGATTTCTGCTAGGGATTTCATAGTTTTGGTTTTTGCATTTATGGTTGTGAAAACTTTTTAATTAACTTTTGTGAAAAGGATACGCTCAGGGATTAGATTAGTCTTTTGCATGTGGCTGTCAGGTTGTTCCAGCACCATCTGTTGAAAAGCTTATCTTTTCTCCATTTCATTGCCTTTGCTGTTTGTCAAAAATCAGTAAACTGTATTTGGGTGGGTCTGTTACTGACCTCTCTATTCTGTTCCATTGATGTATCATTTTATTCTTTTGTCAGTAACAAACTGTCTTGATTATTGCAGCTCTATATTGTCTTAAAGTTAAGAAACATTGCCCAATTTTGTTCTTAACCATCAATATTGTGTAGCTACTATGAGTCTTTTCCTTTCAAGTTTTTTTTTAAGATTTATTTATTTGAAAGCCAGAGTTACAGAGAGAGGTAGAGACACAGAGAGATCCAAATTAGAAGTGGGGCAGCAGCCGGGAATCGAACTGGCGCCCATATGGGATGCCGGGACTGCAGACTTGGGCTTTAACCCACTGCGCCACAGCGCCGGCCTCTTTAGAATAACTTTGTTGATCGCTCTAAAATTTCTGGAGTTTTTATTGGAATTGAATTAAATCTGTAGACAAATTTGAGAAGAGTTTGCATCTTGACAATATTAAATATTCCAACCCATAAACATGGAATAACTCCCCATTCATTTACTTCATTTTTCATTTCAACAGAGTTTTGTAGTTTTCCTCAAAATGATAGTGTGCATATTTTATTAGAGTTATGAACATTTTATTTTGGTGGATTTTAATGCAAATGATATTTTTTTTTCATTTCAAGATTTGCTTGTTTATTGCTGGTATATGGGAAAACAACTTAATAATATATATTAATCTTAATTTGAAACCACCATGTTATAATTTAATAGGTCCTGGAGTTTCCTTGTCAATATTTTCTTACATTTCCTACATTGGTAAATGTGTTATCTGTGTATGAAATGTCTTATTTTTCTACTCCAAACAATATTTATTTTATATCAATTTGATTTTCTAATTTCCTTATTTAGGACTTCTTGCATTAAGTAAACAAAATAGTGAAGGGAGACATCTTTATCTTGTCCCCAGTATTAGTGGGGTAGCTTCTAGTTTCTCACAATTTTGGATGATATAAATTGTAGGTTTTGGTAGATTTTTTTTATCATGTTGAAGAATCTCTCTTCTGTTCCTATTTCACGGAGAGTTTTTGTCATGAATGGATGTTCGATTGTAATTATTATTTTGAACAAATGTATAAATGATTTTTAAGGGTTCTTTGAAGAACAATACTTAATCATTGGAAAACAGCTATTTTCTTCATTAGAACACATCACTCAATGTCATATTAACTATTAATTGAGTCAGTTTTGCATTCCAGAAAATCTATTCATTTTATTAGCTTATGTGCTGAAATCATAAAAAAAAATTAATACAAATATGATTTACTGAACACTTGCTATGCTCCAGGCACTGTTTTTACCACTGTCACATTTCTCAGAGAATCCTTTGTTCTCTTCCCCCATTTACAGCTAAAAAAATCTAAAGCGTGTAATATTTAAACAACTTTTCCTAAGGTCATATTCTGTTAATGAGAAATTTGATGTGATCCTATAATTTGTGGCTCCTGAGCACTCTTCTACATTGTGATGTTTCCAAATGCAGGCAAGGAAATATAAGAACACCAAACATAAATATTTGCTAATCACTTACAAATACCAGTAATCATGGCAATTGTTTTATATGTGCAATTTCATCTAGTTTCACAATGAAAAATTTAATTTGATCAAAGTCATGGCCCAAAAACTTGAGTAGTATCAGAATTATATTGAGTCCTGTTGGGCACCAAATTTGTTACAATACGTTTATTGAAACATTACCCCAGATTGTTAGGAAATATTTATATATAAGACACCAGTCAGGTGATTGTTTGAAAAAATTAGAATAAGATTATGTAATATAACAAAAATGAATTATACAAGACAAAATAACTGAAAATTATGCAAAACTAGGTGATAGTATGCTTGAAAAAATTAGAATAAGATATGTAATATAATAAAAATGAATTATACAAGACAAAATAACTGAAAATCATGCAAAACTACTTGCTTTTTCTACATTTTATCCTTTGTGTTTGTTCAGAATCATCATTATTAATGTAAGTATTGTGCTAGAAATATTAGTTTACAAAAGCATACAAAGGAGGGGAAATCAATACTCATGATAAGTAATAGAGAGTTAAAACTACATTTTCACATTCTACAGTGCTTTATTAAAATATCCCTAGAAATTTAATGATGATATTAATTTTAAAAATTAAATAATTCCATAGCATGGAAGGATATAAGCTAAACATACAGAAATTATTGCCTTTTACATAAAAATAATTATTAAGTAGGCAATATGATAATAAAGAAAACACCATTTACAGTAGTATTAGAGAAAGTTACTTTTCTAGGAATAAAATTAAAAGTGCCAAGTGTACAACTTACCTGAGAGAAGTATTAAAATATTCTGAAAAGATTCACCCATAGACCTAAACAAGCAAAACATTAGCTTTCCATGAGTAGGAGTAACTTACATGATAAAGATGCCAATTATCTCTATACTAATTTATAAGTTTAATAAGAATGTTTTCTCACTTTTTATGAAGTATGATAGGTTGATAATAAAGCCAAGTTAATAATAAAATGTACAAGAAAGCATTCCTGCAAGTAGAACTAAGTTATCAGTATAACAGGAAAACTGAAATGGAAGAGAAGCACTATCATTCTCCTTAAATAGAACTAGCTTCATATGACAAAACAGAAATAATGATAAAACAAAATAAATATGCTGGAAACATATCTAAATGCATATGAAAATTCAGTATGTAATTCATGTGACCCCTCAGGCAGTGGGCTAAAGGTAGTTTCCTTTTTAAAATTTTATTTATATTTTTATTTACTAGACAAAGGGAGAGGGAAAGAGGGAGAAAGAGAGATTTCCCTTCACTAGTTCACTCCTCAAATGGATGCAACATCCAGGACTGGGCCAGGCCAGAGCCAAGAGTCCAGAACTCGGTCTGGATTCCCCATATGGTGGTGGGACCCAAATACTTAGGCAATTACCCACTGCCTCCCAGGGTGCATGAAGCAGGAAGATGCAATTTGAAGCAGAGCCAGGAGTCAAACCCAAGCACTCCTGTATGGGATGTGAGTAAACTAGGGAGTGTCTTAACCACTGTAACAATTTTCCATCACAAAAGGAAGTTTTCTTATTTTATTTTTTAAAGACTTATTGATTTATTTGAAAGAGATACACAGAGAAGGAGAGGCAAAGAGAGAGAGAGAGAGAGAGAGAGGTCTTCCATCCACTGGTTCACTGTCCAGTTGGCCGCAACAGCTGGAACTGTGCCTATCCAGGAGCCAGGAGCTTCCTCTGGGTCTCCCATGCATGTGCAGGGATCCAAGCACTTGGGCCACCTTCTACTGCTTTCTCAGGCCACAGCACAGAGCTGGATTGGAAGTGAAGCAGCCAAGACTTGAACCAGTGCCCATATGTGATGCTGGCACTGCAGGTGGCGGCTTTATCTGCAACACCACAGCACTGGCACCAAATATAGGGTTTTTTTTGTTTGTTTGTTTGTTTGTGAATTAATAGACTTTATTTTTAGAGTAGTTTTAGATTTGAAAAAAAAAAAAAACCTGACCTGAAAGTACTGAGTCCTCACATGCCCCTTCTCTTGCTCACAGAGTTTCCCTTATTATTTATATCTCATATTAATGTGGTACAGATGCAGTTTTGAAACTGACTCAATGGTGACTTCTTCCCAAGGGCTTCTCATCCTCAGCAGTAGCTCACAGTTCGGTGGTTTTTTTCCCTGTGGGGATGGAGGGGAAGACATGGATGGGCCAGAGCATTCCCCACACTTATCTGTGCCCATACACAGCTGTGATTAGGAGCAAGCATCAGATCTCAGTGATGTTTTTAAAATTAATCAGACGTGTGTAACCTCTGGGATATCCAACACCCAGAGTGCAGAGACATCCCAGGGCAAAACGTTTCTGTGGGAGTACCCTTGGCCAGGGAGAATGTGGCATCAAGTTCCAAGCAAAAGCCAAGTCTCTTCCTTGGTTATCCTTAATGGCCCTGGAGAGAGTAGCCTTGGCTAATATGCTTTGTCACATTAATAAAAGCAGTCAGCTTTAAACGGTACTCCCAAATAGGTCATTTTCCTCGTTGAAAAGGTTTTTTTTTTTAACTTTTATTTAATGAATATAAATTTCCAGTGTACAGCTTATAGATTCCAATGGCTTCCCACTCCCATAACTTCCCTCCCACCACAACCCTCCCTCTCCCGCTCCCTCTCCCCTTCCATTTGCACCAAGATTCATTTTCAATTATCTTTATATTAAGAAGATCAATTTAGTATAAAGATTTCAACAGTTTGCACCCACATAGAAACACAAAGTGAAACATACTGTTTGAGTACTAGTTATAGCATTAAATCAAAATGTACAGCACATTAAGGACAGAGATCCCACATGAGCAGCAAGTGCACAGTGGCTCCTGTTGTTGACCCAGCAAATTGACACTCTAGTTTATGGCGCCAGTAACCACCCTAGGCTCGCGTCATAAGTTGCCAAGGCAATGGAAGCCTTCCAAGTTTGCCGACTCTGATCATATTTAGACAAGGTCATAAAAGACAGAGTGAGGATAGTAACCAATGATCCTAAGGGTGGCATTTACCAGGTTTGAACAATTATACAGCATTAAGTGGGGAAGAGGATCATCAGTACACACAGGTTGGGAGTAGAGCCATTGGTGGTAGAGTAGAGGTTATGATTACAAAGGAATGAGGCCCAAGTACACTAGACAGGGTCTAGAACAAAGGGTAGATCTTATTGGCTCTAAGCTGAAAAGCCCTTCACTCAGCCCAACTTCCAAAGTGACCACTGCAGCTGAGGGGATGGTCAAGTAGGGTCAGCAACATTGCAGGCAGAACTGTAAATTTCTTGTTAGAGATGCCCCCTGCCTTTACCTGGCCAGCTCTCCTCCCAGGCCAGCCAAGTAATGAAAGTCAACAGAGTGCCTTCCCCTAGGAGGTTCACACCTCCCTTAGGATATACCCCATGTGAAGAGATAGATAGGTCTGGGCCTCTTAACTTACAAAGCCTAAAGCCCACCAGATTATTATCAAGCCCCTTCTATCAGGTTCTATTTGCCTCTCAATCAGAAAACTTAATTGTAGCTTAGACAGCACCTTTCTTAGCTCCTCTAATAATGACAAATGTATGTTTTTTAATAAATAGTGTTGTGAAAAACTGACTGACATTTTCAGAAAAGATAAAATATTACCAATCTCATACCATCAAACATGAGAAATTGTTTAGTTATATAAAAGTAAAACATCTGGAATAAAACTTAAATGAATCTCTATTCAACTGAGAAGTAGAGCCAGGACTTCTATAATTGAAGATCAAGGAACAGAAAAACTATTGATAACTTTGACATTTAAAGATAAACATTGGGGCCAGTGTTGTGGTGCAGCAGGTTAATCTCCCATTTGAGCAATCATTTGTGCCACAGTTGCTCCACTTCCAATCCAGCTCCCTGCTAATGGTCTGGTAAAGCAGCAGAGGATGGCCCAAGTATTTGGGACCCTGTCATCCATGTGTGAGACCCAGACAGTTTTCATTCTTATTCTTGACTTTGGCCTGGCCCAGCCCTGGCTGTTGTGGCCATTTGTAGAGTGGAATATTTTTCTGTGTGTATCTTTCCCTCTCCTTCCAGAACTCTTTTTTTTTTTTTAATCAGTAAATAAACCTTTAAAAAAATCATGGGAAAAAAAAAAAGACCTAAATGAATGATCTCTGTGAGTGAGATCCCAGTGGAAAGAACGGGGCCATCAAAGAAGGAGATACCCTTCTCCGAAGGGAGGAGAGAACCTCCACTTTGACTATGACCCTATCTGAATAAGACCAAAGTCAGCGAACTCTAAAGGCTTCCATAGCCCTGGCAACTCATGACTAGAGCCTAGGGAGATTACTGACGCCATGAACAGGAGTGTCAAATTGTTAAGTCAGCAACAGGAGTCACTGTGTACTTACACCCCATGCGGGATCTGTCCCTAATGTGTCGTCTAAAGCCAAGTGATGCTATGACTGGTACTGAAACAGTATTTTTATACTTTGCGTTTCTGTGTGGGCGCAGACTGATGAGGTCTTTGCTAATTATAT
Organism: Lepus europaeus; assembly: GCF_033115175.1. NCBI lineage: Eukaryota > Metazoa > Chordata > Mammalia > Lagomorpha > Leporidae > Lepus > Lepus europaeus. The sequence goes on along the minus strand of NC_084850.1, from coordinate 12,599,344 downwards.
ACTGAAGTGATCTTCTGTATATAAAGAGAATTGGAAATGAAAAAAAAAAAAACAACCTGGTGTTAAAATGGAAATGGCATAGAAAATTAATTATTTTGAAAAAAAAAATTATGTAGGATCTCTGTCTTTAATGTGCTGTACATTGCTATTTAATGCTATAATTAGTAATCCAATGGTAGTTTTTTCACTCGATGTTGCTATATGGGCAAAATGTTGAAACCTTTACCTAATATATACTAAATTGATCTTCTGTATACAAAGAGAATTGAAAATGAATCTTTACATGAATGGAAGGGGAAAGGGAGCGGGAGGGGGGAGGGTTGCGGGCGGGAGGGAAGTTATGGGAGGGGGGAAGCCATTGTAACCCACAAGCTATACTTTGGAAATTTATATTCATTAAATAAAAGTTAAAAAAAAATCATGATTGAAAAAATAAAGCTATATACATAATGTTAGAAAATTATAAATAAAAATAAGTGTCAAACTAGAGGATAACCTTTCCACTATTTGATATATATGCAAAGATAATATCCATAATATATAATTGCTTTAAAAATTACCATGGGAAACAGGGCAATGGCATATGGCACATCAACTGAATTGCTACTTTGGATGTCTATATCCAATATGAGAGTGCTATATTTGATTCCGAATTTTCTGTTTCTGATTTAGGTTCCTGATAACATGGACCCTGAGTGGCAGCAGATGATTCAAGCACTTGGGTCCCTGCTACCCACATGGCATACACAGATTGACTTCCTGGCTCCTATCTTCAACCTGGCCCAACCCCAAGCTATTGCAGGCATTTGGAGTCTTCCTGCCTCTTTCTCAAATAAAATGAAAATAAGCTAGTTAATTTAAAAATTATCATGGAAATATATCCAATTCTTGATTGGAAGAGTGGAGAGAAGTCATGAGCAAACAATTCACAAAAACAGATCTAACAATGGCCTTTTAACATGTGAGAGAATGTTCATTCTCATTCATATTTGAAGAATGACACAAAACTGTAGTAAGGAAATATTCCTACCTTGTCAGATTATCAAAAATTGCCAAAAAGTTACAATTGTGATGATAAAGCTGTAGGAAAACATAGATTTTCAAACACTGCTATTTATCACTCAAACTAAATATGTTGAGAGGGAAATATGTTAATATCTAACAAAAGTGTGGATGTACTTACTATTGACATTGCAATTTCACTGTTAGGTATTTACCCTAAAGATAAATCTCTAAAAGCAACATCTGTGGAAGACAGATCAGGTCTTCCACATGCATGGCAGGGACCTAACAATCCAAGCCATCACCTGCTCCCTCTCATTGTACACATTAGTAGGAAGCTAAAATTGGGATCAGAGTCAGGACTGGAAACCAGGCAATGCAATAGGGAATACAGCCCTATCCAGTGGTATCTTATGTGTTAGGACAAAAACATGTGGCCGATATTTTAATATTTTTATTCAATTTTTTATTAGAATATTATTTATGGGTTACAAGTGACATTTCATCATATAAATACCATGTATACTGATATAGACTGGTGAATTAGTCCCCTCGATTGGAATCATGTAACTTCTTTTTTCTATTTGTTCATACAATATCTACTAAGTCATTGTGAATTTTAGACCCATCATCATGCTGTGTAATACCAGGGACTTATTCTTTCAATCTGACTTAAATTCCCTCTATCACTTCCTACCCTTAGCAGCCTCTAGTAATTCCCATTCTGTGTACAGAATGAGATTTTTTTTTTTTTTGCTTCCACATGTGAGGGAAAAATACATTATGTGTCTTTCTGTGTCTGGCTTACTCAACTAGTATTGTTTCTTCTAGTTCCATCCATTATGTTGCAAATGAAAATATTTCATTCTTTTATATGACTGAATAGTATTTTATTGTGCATACATACCACATTTTCCTTTTTCCAATTATCTGAATATGGACACCTTTATTGATTCCTTTTATTGGCAATTTTAAACCTACATTAATACCATGTTTCATGAACTTTTGGAGGCCCCTCATAAGTCAGTCCTTTCTTTGTCATTTCACATCTGCAGATTCAACCAACCAAAGATCAAAAATATTTGGAAAACAATTTAAAAACAATATAACCCTCCGAAACAATACACTTTTTTTTCAGAAAATACAGCAAACAACTATTTACATATTTTTTGCTTTACATTAGGCATTTTAAGTAACGTGTAGATGATTTAAAGAGAATGTGTTACAGAACACAAATTTTTTAAAAGATGTATTTATTTATTTTGAAAGACACAGTTATAGATACAGATGGAGAGAGAGAGAGAGAGAGAGAAGGAGAGAGAGAGAGAGAGAGAGAGAGAGTGCGCTCTTCTATCTGCTGGTTTACTACCCAGATGGTTGCAATGGCCAGGGCTGGTGTAGCCAGGAGCCGAGAACTTCATCCAGATCTCCCATGTGGGTGGCAGGGACCTAAATACTTGGGCTATCTTTGGCTGCTTTTCCCAGGTAAATATCAGATAGCTGGATCAGAAGTGGAGCAGCTGGGAAACAAACTGGAACACATAAGGGATGCCAGAGTTGCAGGCATAAGCTTAACCTGCAACACTGACCCCACAGCATCATTTTATATAAGGGACTTGAGCAACTGCAGTTCTTGCTGTCTGCAAGACATCCTGGATTCAATGCTCCATACAGAATTATCTGTGAAAGAATGGTTGTTAATTTCTATAAATAGAAAACAGCCTAAATGCCAGCAAAAAAGACAAGCGATTGGATGAACTATGGAACTTCATTCACTATCATACTATATAGCTGGTAAAAAGAACATGGGTCTTTGGGGCCGGCGCTGTAGTGCAGTGGGTTAACACCCTGTCCTGAAGCGCCAGCATCTTACATGGGTGCCGGTTCTAGTCTCAGCTGCTCCTCTTCCGATCCCGCTCTCTGCCTTGGCCTGGGAAAGCTATAGAAGATGGCCCAAGTCCTTGGGCCCCTGCACCCACGTGGGAGACCTGGAAGAAGCTCCTGTCTCCTGGCTCCGGATCAGTGTAGCTCCAGTAGTTGTGGCCAATTGGGGAGTAAACCATAGTATGGAAGACCTCTCTCTCTCTCTCTCTCTCTCTCTCTCTCTCTCTCCCTGCCACTCCTCTCTCTATGTAACTCTGGCTTTTAAATAAATAAATAAATAAATAAATCTTTTTTAAAAAAAGAACATGGATCATTTTTCTAAAGACATAAGAAATAATTAAAAGTAACTAGTTGTAAATAAAGTACCAAAGATTACCCGTGATATGCCATCTTTTGTGGAAGAAAAAAGGGTGAATAAAAATAATGATGCACACATTCGATTGACAAAAAGATACATAGGAAAAATAAGCCTAAGCTAATGAGATCATTTAGGTATAGGAAGTTGGTCAGAGCATAGTGAAAATGATGATACAAGTAGAATGGTGAAGACATTATAGATAATATTTCTCTTATAGGTTTTGTATAGTTCTGATTTTAGAACTTGGTTAAAAATGTTTACACCCAATAATGATAACATTAGCAATAAAAATACACAAATATTGGGAGGGTAATACATACTGGAATAAAAAATCCAATAAACTGTTAAAAGAGAATTACATGACTATACGGAAAGGGGCATGAGAATCAACCTTTGTTAACTTTGGTAAAAATAATATGACTATTTCTAAAAGGAAAGATAAAAATAATCATCATCATTTTGCTGTCATTAATAAGTTTGTTTCTCATAGGAGTATGTGTTATCAAATTTTCAAATTACTTTAAATGCATTCTAGAATTAAGTAATTTAAAGAACATTGTGTTTTTAACTATATCAGAATTATAAATAAAGGAGCATGTCCAACATGAATCCTTTAGTATTTCACTAGTATTTGTAGTTTTAGTATGACTTCATGGTGCTTAATAAGTATATAGACATGTGGTAATTTATATGCATGTATAAAGGCATAGATGTCCTAGCTCTGACCACTGAGAAAGCCTATTAACAATGGGAATCAAATGTCAATGAATTCAGAACTCAGATTCTAGCTTCTAACTACCATTGACCATGATTAGAAACCAGGATTTTTTTGAGAAATAGTTGATTCTGGGGTTTAGATGGGGAAAGTAAACCATGTTTAAAACAACTTGTTGTGCCAGAAAATACAAGCTCCAAAAATGATGAGCACATGTCAAAAGGACACAGTAACCAACATGAAGGTGCTGTCTAGCCCAAACAGGAACAATTTGAGAAATAAATAATGTATTTAGAGTTATTAAGATATCGCATTCCATAAAATAAAACCAGTTCCTAAGTGTCTGCAATTCTAAGTAATTTAATATAAAGTGTTAACAATAGGGAAATCTTGGAACAATTTATGAATTTTGACATATATCACACTAATATAAGATGTTAACAATAGGGGAACATGGATGACAGACATATGGGAACTCTGTACTACTTCGCAATTTTAGTTTAATTTAAAAAATTCTGAAATAAAATTAATAAATAGTTGCGAAGAAGGGAAAGTTATTTATTACAATGTATCTCCAACTATTAAAAATATAGAAAGAATGATGGAAATGCTCACATAAACATTTGCAAGCACTACAGAACTAAATAGTTCAGGAAAGCTTCACCAAAGGTTACTAAAATTAGTAGACAGAGTATGACGAAAAACATGATAATTATATAGCCACAGAATATCTATTCCAAGGTGACTATTAATTATGAAGTCAAAAATAGTAACTCTAAAGTAGAGAAACCTAACAGACACTGCCTTAGCCTAATGACCAAATTAACATGCCTATTAATGGAATGGATAAACATGTGCTTCCTGATAAGTTGTACTAAAAAAAAATAAGAACACTTATCTGGCATTACTGCCAAAAATTCGCAAGCAAAATGTAAACATGAGGAAATCACAGCAAACTCAAAATGTGGGAAGGTCTACAAAATAGCTGGTTGGCAGTCTTCGAATATGCCAAGGTCATTAAATAAAACCAATTTGAGATTAAAGAAAACTAAGGATAGGAGACACCCAAATTCAATATCTGATCTTGAATTGAATCCTGGACTAGATGAAAGACATTAGTAGGATAAATAATGAACTTTGAATAATGGCTGTGGATTAGATTACAGCATTGCTATGATGGTATTTTTTGCATTTTTAAAAATTTATATTAGTTTCATGTATTTCATATATACAGTTTTAAGAGCATAATGATACTTCCCACCCTATCCTCCCTCCATCACATGCCCCCATACTCCCTCCTCCTTCCCTTCTTATTTTTTCTTTTAATTTTTACAATGGCACACTTTCAGTTTATTTTATAATCACAAGCTCAATCCTCCACTAAATAAAGAATTCAACAAGTAGTAAATAAAATAACCCTTGTTCCTTATGAGTATAGACAAGGGCTTTAAACAATAATCAAATCTCAAAATGTCAATTTCACTCATATACATTACTTTTATGTACTCTGTATATTAGTTACCACAAATCAGGGAAAACATGATATTTGTAGTTTTTGGTAACTGGCCTATTTCACTAAGAATAATGGTTTCCAGTTGCATCCATTTTGTTGCAAAAAAAGGGATTTCTTCTTTTTTATGGCTGAGTAATATTCCATAATATATATATATATATATATATATATATATATATATACCACAGGTTTTTTTTTTCCACTTATCAGTTGATGGACATCTGGTTTAATTCCATATCTTAGCAATTGTGAAATGAGCTGCAATAAACAGGGGGGTAGATAAAACTATTTCATATGTTGATTTCATTTCCTTTGGGTAAATTTCCAAGAGTTGGGTGATTGGGTTATATGGTAGATCTATTTTCACCTCTATGAGGAATCTCCATACTGTCTTCCATAATTATACTAGTTTCCATTTCCGCCAAAAGTTTATTAGGGTACCTTTTCCCTACATCCTCACCAGCATTTATAAATGTATAGTTTTCTTGTGTGTGTGTGTGTGTGTGTGTGAAAGCATTCTATTTGGGGTGAGGTGAAATTTCATTGTGGTTTTGATTTGCATTTCCCTGATTGCTAGAGATCCTGAGCATCTTTTCATATGTCTGTTGGACATTTGAATTTCATCCTTTGAAAAAATGCCTATTCATATCCTTTCCCATTTCTTAACTGGATTTTTTTTTGTTGTTTTATTGTCCTTGAGTTTCTTGCACTCTTTATAGATGCTGTATATTAATCCTTTATCAGTTGTACAGTTGGAAAATGTTTTTTCCCATTTTGTCAGTTGCCTCTTCTCTTTGCTAAGTGTTTCCTTTGCAGTGCAGAAATGTTTTAGCTTGATGCAATCCTATTCGTCTCTTTTAGCTTTGACTGCCTCTAACATTAATGTCTTTTAGAGTTTCCTTGTTGTTTCTGCTAGTAAGTTGATGGTATCAAGTCATAGATTAAGATCCTTGATCCATTTTGAGTTGATTTTTTATAAGGTGTGAGGTAGGGGTTCTATTTCATACTTTTCTGCACACATAAATCCAATTTTCCTAGCACCATTTGTTAAAGAGACTGTCATTTATCCAAGGATTGATTTTAGCTCCTTTTTCAAAGATTATTTGAGTGTGTATGTATGAATTAATTTCTGGAGTTTTTATTCTGTTCTTTTGATCTACATGTCTATTTTTCTGCCAGTTCCAAATTGTTTTGATTATAATTGCTTTGTAGTATGTCTTGACATCTGGTATTGTGATGCTTCCAGCTTTGGTTTTGTTTTTTAAGATTGTTTTTCTATTCAGAGTCTGTTGTGTTTCCATATGGATTATAATATTGGTTTTCCTAGATCTGAGAAGAATGTCCTTGGAAGTCTGACTGCAATTTTGCATTGCATCTCTAAATTGCTTTGGGTCATATGGACATTTTGATGATATTAATTTTTCCAATCCATGAACATGAAAATTCCCATTTTTTTGTCTTCATCTATTCTTTTTTAATGATTAATGTGTAATTTTCATTTTATGTATCTTTCACATATTTTGTTTAATTTGTTCCAAGGTATTTAAATTTTTGTACCTATTGTGAATGCCACTGTTTTTACAAGTTCTTTCTCAACAATAGCATTTTCTGTGTATATAAAGGCTATTGATTTTTATGTGTTGGTTTTATAGCCTGTAACTTTACCAAACTCTATTATAAGTCCCAAAAGTCTCTTACTGGAGTCTTTTGGTTTCCATATATATGTATGTGTATATATATATATATATATATATATATATATATATATTCCTGTCATATGCAAACAGGGATAATTTGACTTCCTCTTTTACCATTTGTTGATTTCATTCTCTTGCCCAATGGTTCCCACTGAAATGTCCAGAACTACATTTAATAGCAAAGTTGAAAGTGAGTATCCATGTCTGGTTCTGGATCTTAATGGAAATGCTTCCAAATTTCCCAATTAAATATGGTACTGGCAGTGAGTTTGTCATATATTAACCTTGTTATGTTGAGGGATGTTTCTTCTATACCCAATTTGCTTAAGGTTTTGATAGTGAAATGATGCTGTATTTTATCAAATAGTTTCTCTGCATACACTGAGATAATCATATGGTTTTTTATTTTTATTGTTGACAGGCAGAGTTAGTGAGATAGAGAAAAGAGAGAGAGAGAAAGGTCTTCCTTCCATTGGTTCACCCCCAAATGGCCGCGACGGCCAGTGTACTGCATGGATCTGAAGCCAGGAGCCAGGTGCATCCTCCTGGTCTCCCATGCGGGTGCAGGGCCCAAGCACTTGGCCTTCCCAGGCCACAGCAGAGAGCTGGACTGGGAGAGGAGCAACCAGGACAAAACTGGCGCCCCAACCACGACTAGAACCCGGAGTGCCAGCGCCGCAGGCGGAGAATTGGCCTAGTGAGCCACGGCGCCGGCCAAGATAATCATATGGCTTTAATTCTTCAATTTGTTAATGTGATGCATCACATTTACTGATTTGTGTATGGTGAACCATCCCTGAATATCAGGAGTCAATCCCACTTTGTCCAGGTGAATGATCTTTCTGATGTTTTTTTGGCTATGATTAGCTATAATTTTGTTGAAGATTTTTGCATCTATGTTCATCAAGGATATTGGTCTATAGTACTTTTTCTTTTTTGTTTCTTTTCTTGGTTTTGTAATTAAGGTGATACTGGCCTCAAAGAAGGAGTTTTGGAGGCTTCCCTCTGTTTCCATTGTTTTGAATATTGTAAGAATCAGGATTAGTTCTTTTTAATGGTTTGGTAGAATTTAGCAATGAAGCCATCCAGTCCTGGGCCTTCTTTGTTTTCTTTGTTTGGAAGTTTGTTTTTTTGTTTTTTGTGTTTTTTTTTTTTTTGACAAGCAGAGTGGACAGTGAGAGAGAGAGACAGAGAGAAAGGTCTTCCTTGTGCCATTGATTCACCCTCCAATGGCTGCTGTGGCAGGCATGCTGAGATCAGCGCACTGCGCTGATCCGAAGGCAGGAGCCAGGTGCTTATCCTGGTCTCCCATGGGGTGCAGGGCCCAAGGACTTGGGCCATCCTCCTCTGCACTCCCGGGCCACAGCAGAGAGCTGGCCTGGAAGAGGGGCAACCGGGACAGAATCCGGCGCCCCGACTGGGACTAGAACCCGGAGTGCCAGTGCCGCAGGCAGAGGATTAGCCTATTGAGCTGCGGCGCTGGCCTGGAAGGTCTTTTTGAGTTAATCTCCATCTTGGTTATTGATTTATATAAGTTTTCTATGTCTTCATGACTCAATTTTGGTAGATTGTGTGTAGACATCTGTCACATCTTCCTGTTGAATTGATCACTTAAACATTACATCATGCCTTTCTTTGTCTCTTATAACAGTTTTTGCATTAAAGTCTATTTTGTCTGATATTAAGATGGCTACTCCTGCTCTTTTATGCTTTTGGGTAGTATGCAATATCTGTAGTATGCAATATCTTTTTCCATCCTTTTATTTTCAGTCTTTATGTATCTTTATTGGTGAAGTGTGTTTCATCAGGCAGCAAATAGATGGGTCTTTGTTTTTAATCTATTCAACCAGTCCGTATCTTTTAACTGGAACATTTAGGCCATTTACATTCAAGGTTATTACTGGTAATGACTTGGTCCTACCATTTTTCCATAAATACTCCCAATGATTTTTTTGGATTTACTTTGTACTTTTACTAAGAGATTTTCTGCCTTTACATTCTTTCATGATGCTACACTTCTGTGTTTCTATGTGCAGCACATTTTAAAACATCATTTGTAAGGTTCAACAAATGTTTACAAATTCTTTCAATTTATGTTTTTTTTTTCCAATGTCTTTACTTCATCTTCATATATAAATAGATATTTTGCATGCAATATTCTGGGTTGCTTTTTTTCTCTTTTAAGACTTATCTTTCCATTTTCTTTTAGCCTATAGATTTTCTGATTAAGAATCAGCTGTGAGTGTAATTGGAGACCTTCTGAAAGTAGTCTGGCCTTTCTCTCATTAACATTTTAGAATCTTTTATTATGTTTTAATATTAATAGTTTGACTACAAGGTGTCACAATGAAGATGTTTTCTGGTTCTGTGTGTGAGGAGTTCCATGTGCTTCCTATACTTGGATGTCCCTTTCTTTTTTCCTAATTAAGGAAGTTTTATGCTATTATTTCACTGAATAGTTCTTCTAATCCATTCTCTCTTTTACCACCTTCAGGAACTCCTAAGACACATATGTTAGATCATTTGATATTATCCCATAAATCTTAAACACTATTTTCAGTTGTTCTAATTTTTCTTCCTGAGATATTTTGAAAAGATATGTCTTCTAACTCAGAGATTCTTCCTTCTGCCTCACCAAATCTGTTGTTAAGGCTTTACACTGTATTTTTTCTATTTGACATATTGATTCTTCATTTCTGATATTTCAATTTGATTTTTCTTCACTATCTGTATCTCCTGGCAAACGTTTTCATTCACGTAGTGTATGGATTTCTTTCACTCATAAATATGCTTCTCTGTGTTTTTGAGTAATCTTATTATCATTCTTTTTAATGCCTTTTCAGTCATTCCATCAGACTATTTGTTTTCAATATTTACGTGTACTTGTGTTTTCTTAGGGGAGTTTTATTGTCTTCCTGGTTCATGATTCTTGTATTTCTACATTTGTTTTTAGGCTTTTGTGGAAACACCTGTTAGTTTTCTCCTCTGATGTCTTATCTTTGAAATATGCCTCTGTGGCTTAGTGGAGTGTCTGCTCCTTTAGTGGATATTTAGGGACGTGTGCTGAGTGGTGCCAAGAAGCTCCAGTCAGTGCTCATGGGTGATGCAAAAATCCATAGTGACAAGCAATTTGGATGTGGTAGATATCCTCCATTTTATGCATGAGATAGGCTATTTTGATATTGACTGTGTGATCACAGCTTCACCTCTTCTCTGCCAATATGCTCAATGCCTGAGATGAGCCCACAATAGCTCCATACCCCACCCATGCAGGCACATGAACCACAAAAAGGATCTACACAGTCCTCAGTGTGAGCACATAACCCTATGCAATGACCCACCCCAGGCACTCAAGAAACTCTGAGCTTCTGAAACCAGGCACAGTGATTGCCCAGAAACCCAGCTACACCCCACACCTTGTTGGACAGTTACAGAATTCAGCACAGGCTGAACTCAGCACCCCACCTCCTGCCAACCCTCCATGCCAGACTCAAAGTTAGTGGGAGTGCAAATTTATCCCTCTGATAAAATCATCTAGTCATGCATGTCCTCAAGCTGCAGCAGCTTGTACTTTCATTGGGGTGTCACTTTCTCCATGCTAGTTGCTGGAAGCCCTTGTGTGTAGCTGGGAAAGGTGCAGTATGCTCTCAATTTTGGGGTTAGCTAGGTACCCTGTCCCCCCACTAACACTCCAGGGTGCACTCAAATTCAGTGTGGTCTGTAAGATTCTCCCTCAGGCATTATCAGCAGTATTGATTTTCATAATTATAGTTTAATTCCATAAGATGTAAAGCTTAAGGACTCTAGGTTATGGATACACAGGGAACCTTTGTGCTACAGTTACAATATCCCTTAACTCTAAAAATGTTAAAAATTTAAAATATATATGCAGGGGCCATGATTTGGCACAGCAGCTTGATGCTGCTTAGGATGCCTGTATCCCAAATCAGAATGTCTGTGTTTGAGTATTGGCTCTGCTCCTGATTCTCACTTCCTACTAGTGTGCTTCCTTGGAGGCAGCAGATGATAACTCAGTTTATTGTGTCTTATCATCTATGTGGCAGATAACAGAAAACACTACATTTAGATTTGAAGTTTTTAAAATTTCTCTGTGAGTAATTGAAAGCAGAACCAAAAAAATCAGTAAAGATATAGAGAACCTAAAGTTATGGTCCTCTAACAGTAACAAATCAATCTTTATAAAATTATGGAAAGTGACCACAAGTGAGAACATTTAAGTACATGTGAAATGTTATCATGTTAAAACATATTCTGAGGGGCCAGCATGGGGGCACACTAGGTTAATCCTCCACCAGCAGAAGGAAGACTTTTCTCTCTGTCTCTCTTTCTTACTGTCTATAACTCTATCAAACTAAATAAATAAAAATCTTTTAAAAAAACAAATTCTGAGCCATAACATACATATTGACAAATTCCAAAGGATTCCAATGATACAGAGAATGTCTTCTGACTATAATAAAATAAGATTAAAATTCATAATAATATATCAAATAACTGAACATTAAATGGACACACAGTTTTATATAACTCTTTAGTCAAAGAAGAAACCAAAACATATATTAAAATGCATTTAAATGAATAATAAGAAAAACACAACACCAAAATTTGGTGGTGGAACCAGCACTGTAATTCAGTAGTCTAAGTCTCTGTTTGCAACATGGTCATCCCACATCAAAGCTGTGACTCTGCTTCTGTCCCTGCTTCCTGCTAATGTGCCTGTGAAAGCAGTGAATGATGGCCCAAGTGCTTGGATCTTAACCACCCATGTGGGAAATTCATATTGAATTCTCGGCTCCTGGCTTCCAACTGGCCTAGACCAGCTCCTACAACCATTTGGGGAGTAAACCAGCAAATAGAAGATCTCTCTCATTCTCTTTCGCTCTCTTTCTCTCTTTCTTTTTCTCTCTTTCTCTCTTTCCCTCTCTTTCTCACCTTATTCCTTCAATCTGATGCTCTGCCCTTAAAATAAATGAATAAATAAATAAATCTTTTTAAAATCAGGGTAATAGTACAGCAATGTCTAGGCAGAAATCTATTAGTTTTAGTGGTTATCTTGAAAAAAAGGCATGTATCAAATTATACCATAAAAATCTATATAAACTAAAGCAACTAAATCTAACATACAGTAAGGATGCTATTAAAAAGGGAAATACAAATATAAAAAAAATAACAAAGGCAGATTTATTTTCCTTAGGAAATCAAGAAAACTGGTAGGTCTTTAACAAGGTTGATTAATAAAAAAAGAGAAAGAACACTGCTGACATGCAAAGTGAAAAAAATGAATATGATTGAACTCCTATATTTTCTAAGATTTGATAAACAAATATCATAAAGAAGTTTATAACAATTATTTTGATAACTTAAAAATGAAAAAACCTTAAACACAGAAATTTCAAAATTAATAAAAATTAATTACATAAAAAATCTACATGATCCTATGTCTACGACTTAAATCAAATTATTTATTCAAAATCTTCCCCCAACATGTACTAGAGACCCAGACTGATGCACTTTAGTATTCTAACACATAAGGGAAAAATAATAATAATTTCAGACAAACAACTTCTGAAAGTGAAGGAAGAAAAAATACTTGCCAACTCATTTTATAATGCCAGCAAAAATCTAATACCAATACCTAACAGAAAATTACCATAAAAATTAGAAGAATTGGCAGAACAGAAAGCCCTTGACCTTCATTCCTGTCACAAACACATTTATTTAGCAACAGCTAACAGCTTACTTTTATGATAAATCCAGAAACTAATTGTAGGATTCTTACACTCCAAGTGGTCGTGGAAAGAGTCTCCATGAAACCAGTAAGCACATAAGGTACCTTCTCTTGTCAAAATTCCTTCTCATGGCACAATGCCATATGACCAGGAAAATATCCCCTAGCTTCCAGTTTCTATTAGATGATGGAAAGGGTTGGTTCTTCTATCCAGCACCCCAACTTTTCCAAGGACCTCCCCAAAGGACTGGCTTCTATTTTTCCAGTCTTGGAGCTGTGATGGTTCCAGCATGTTCAGCTGTCCTGGTAAAAACAGATGGTCCTTTGGAGTGGTAGATACTACAGCTCCTCCTCCTGGCTATGCAGAGCGAGTACACTAGAAATTCCAGCTTCAGTGTCTCTCAAGAAAAGTAAGAGTTGATTTGTGCTCCCAGTGTTCCAGATTCTCCATAAGTGCCCTAAACACTGGCATCTGCCTTGCCAGTCTTGTATCTCTGATGAGTCCAACACAGCTTAGTCATTGTGGGAAAATGCAAACAAGTGGCGTACACTGGAAGATGCTGTATTTTCTCCCTATAGCTCAGCACAGACTGAATGGACAAAAACCATGACTGCCTCCTGCTCCCTGGAATGGAAAAGGGTTGGCGGGGTTTTTCAAAATCTCTAGTTGGAATGACTGGTTATCGCTTCTTGGACTTTTGGCTAAGATCAAGTGTGGAATGACTGGTGAAGTTATTCTGTATGAAATCATTAAGACTTAGATGCTTTTGAGGCCAGCGCCGTGGCTCACTTGGTTAATCCTCCGCCTGCAGCTCCGGCATCCCATATGGGTGCCAGGTTCTAGTCCCGGTTGCTCCTCTTCCAGTTCAGCTCTCTGCTGTGGCCCGGGAAGGCAGTGGAGGATGGCCCAAGTGCTTGGGCCCTGCACCTGCATGGGAGACCATGAGGAAGTGCCTGATTCCTGACTTTGGATCGGCATAGCTCCAGCCGTAGCAGCCATTTGGGGAGTGAACCAACGGAAGGAAGACCTCTCTCTCTCTCTCTCCCACTCTCCCTCTCTCTCTCTCTCTCTCTCACTGTCTATAACTCTACCTGGCAAATAAATAAATAAATAAAAAGACTTAGATGCTTTCAATAATGAGCAGTGACTAACAAGGACAGTGAAGGAAATTGAATAATGAGGCAAATATGTTCCAAAGAAACAAGATAAAACTTCAGAAAATAATGATAATGAAAGTTATATGATTTAACTGAGAAAGAATTCAAAATAATAAAGATGCTTAATGTAAATAAATGCAGAATAATCAGTAATCTATCAAAATAATCATTTAATGTTATACACCACATTAACAAAGCCAAGCATTACACTAAGTGAATTAAGCCAGTCATGCAAAGAAAATATTGTGTAATTCCATTTATATTAGATATCTAATACTATCAAATTTATAGAATAAAAGGGGGATGCTGGTCATAAGGGACTGGGTGGAGAGGGAAATGAAGAATTACTAATCAAGGGACATTTCAGTAAAGCTATAGATAAGTAATTTCTAGATGTATCCTGCATAACATTGCACCTGTAGTTAACAATACTGTTTTGTACCCTTAAAAATTTAAGAGGGTAGATTACACATTAAGGGCTTGTTCTACAATAAGTAAAATGGAAAAATAAACAAGGGACAAATTCAAGCAAGCCAAATCCAGTAACATGTTAAATGATAGCACATTGTGACCATTTACAGCTTAAGAATGGACAACTTGTTTCCTCTTAGAAAGTCAATCAGTGTGTTTAAGGTTTTAAGAACTTAATGTTTGTTTCTCCCCGAAACTCATATGTTGAAGCTTAAATCCCCAGTGTGGTAATGTTTCCAGGTGGGTTCTTTGGGACATAATTAGCTTTAGATAAATTCATAATATCAAGGCCTTCATGATGCTATTAGTGTCATTATCAAAAGAGGAAGATAGGGTTTCCTCTATTTCTGTCATGAGAGGATAGAGTGTGAAGACAGACATCTATAAGCCAGAAAATGGTCCATCACTAAGGAATTGAAATGGATGGCACCTTGATCTTGAACTGCCCAGATTCCAGGACTGTGATAAAAATTCCAGCTGTTTAAGTCACCCAGTTAATGGTATTTTGTTATAGCAGTGTAAGTTAAGTAATACATCATATTAGAAAAGTAAATGAAAACATAATTTAAATAACTATAAAGTTGCAAAAACATTCCTAGATTTGATAATTCAATTCTATTCATTACAAACATCTTCAAAAAAGTAGAAATAGAAGAGAATTAACACATCCTGATATATACTTCCATTAAAAGCAAACAGAAAACTACTATTTTAAATAATTTTTGTTTGTGTAAGATTGACCATATTGTCATTAAGTTAGAAATAAAACAAAAGTGAAATCTGAATGTATATTGTTGGTTACATAATAACACGACATCACTATTAAGCTTTGCAATTTTGATAACTGCACTATTTTATAAGAGAAGACAATGAACCCTTTCTTTGGAAATATGTCCTGAAATGTTAGGCGTAAGTTAGTGTAATATCTTATATGCTAGTGTCAAATCTTTCATGTAGTAAAGAGAGACAGACACTGAGGAACAGAGGAGAGTGTTGGGGTGATAATGCACTTGGGAAAAGAGTTGACAAATCTCAGCAAAAGATCTATCAAGAGTTCCTATTATTCTGGTAAATTTTATGAATGCTTTAAAATATAAAGCTAATGAATAAAAGGCTAATTAATAAAGTTCCTCTTAGAGTCCATGGCCTTTAAGTGATGGACGCAATTATTTGGAAAGTGAATGAGCTCACTCGAACTATAGTAAAAATAAGAATGAAACTAGTTTCTTTGTAAGATAAATGTGAATCATACTAAATTGAATGGACTAAAGATTCTAAGCTCCAAAGTTCAGTTATTTTCTTTTTAAAATATTTTTTATCACAAACAAGTTAAAAATGACAATCTAATTAGCTGACACAATCAAGCAGTTTCTTGACATAACCTATATAAATTTGAAATTGGAATACTCTTGACCAAGTTTGGAATGAGTTGGGCCAGTTCATAAATTATATCATTTCCCCTGAGAGGATAGCACTTAAGTACCTAATTATTTAAATTTTGCCACATTTTGCTCAGTAATTGAGTCTTCCTGGAAGTTCATTCATGTGTGGTAATACATGTTGTGACACAATGGAGTGCTCTTGCTAATATATTTATCTGAGAATAGGCAGGAAGTCTGATGTTGAATTTCTAGTTTGGGACTACCCATGATTCAGGGTAGAAGCCTCTCATATCAAGAATTTA
The DNA here is from genome assembly GCF_033115175.1 of Lepus europaeus. NCBI lineage: Eukaryota > Metazoa > Chordata > Mammalia > Lagomorpha > Leporidae > Lepus > Lepus europaeus. The sequence continues at coordinate 12,583,113 of NC_084850.1, read as the reverse complement.
CTATAAAAATTTTAACGTTCCATTTTTCATCTTGTACCCACCATTCCAATCATTACCTTGTTTATTATTACTGATGAACAGGAAAGCACTACTATTATCTATTCAAGTTATACCAGACACTGTATAGGCACATAAATATTTTAGTTATTTAAATATTGACAACAACCCATTGGAGTATTATCTCTTTTTATACCTAAGTAATTTGAAAAAAAAATCAAGAAAATGCAATAACTTGCTTAAGGTCAAGAAGCTATTGTGCAACCATTGTGTTTTGCTACTTTTATTTCTTCAACTTTTTGCCTACTAAATGAGGAAAACAACAACTCAACAGTACTGCATAGATAATGAAATGATAATGCTGTGCTTTTATGTAAATACTGAGTACATTCAGAAAGTTAGTGCTTTGATCTGCTACCTAATATCTTACCTTTTTTTTGACAGGCAAGTTAGAGAGAGAGAGAGAGAGAGAGAGAGAGGTCTTCCTTTTCTGTTTGTTCACCCCCTAAATGGCCGCTACAGTTGGCACGCTGTGCCAATCCGAAGTCAGGAGCCAGGTGTTTCCTCTTGGTCTCCCATGCGGGTGCAGGGCCGAAGCACTTGGGCCATCCTCCACTGCCTTCCTGGGCCACAGCAGAGAGCTGGACTGGAAGAGGAGCAACCAGGACAGAACCGGCGCCCCAACAGGGACTAGAACCTGGGGTGCCAGTGCCGCAGGCAGAGGATTAGCCAAGTGAGCCGTGGCGCCGGCATATCTTACCTTGATCTAAGTGGATATACAAATGCATATATTGTAGAAGGAAAAAGTATTTATTTTTCCCGAATTGTTTTTAAAAATAAAATTTCTCTTATGATTGCATAAGTTCACAAAAATCTATAATTGGTCAACTATTAGAGATTTTTCTCTCTCTTGAGAGAAAAGGAAATTTGAAATATTAATTGATGAAAAAAGTGTTCTCTATAATTTTCAGTTTCAATTTTTTGAGAAACAAATTATTAAGTGCCCAATCTATGAAATGCCAATATATTCAGCATTATGGGAATAATTCATACTGAAAAAAATCAAACGGATATTTCAACTCATATGAGAAAATGAATGAAGTTAAAAAATCTATTTAAAATGAGAAATTAAGGTCAGCATAATACCAAATGATTTTCAGAGTATATAACTGGAAATCAATAGAAATGTTTTCTGGATAAGTTTTCATTTAGTACTATATGGGAGAGCAATATAAATATTGCATTTAAATTATTAATTATATGACAAGTCAGTAAAAGTTGAATAAACATACCATTCTATTACTTTGTGGTTACATAGGAGACAATATGAAGGTTATATATGGTGAGAAAATTATTCTGCCCATTCATCCCATGTCAATTCTTTATCTCATCTCCCACACCAAAATGACATCCATGCACTATATTATTTTTAAACATACTACAGTAAGTGTGGCTGGCCATGTGGTTAATCCCCATAGGTTAATCCTCGGCCTGTAGCGCCAGCATCCCATATGGGCATTGTTTCTAGTCCCGGTTGCCCCTGTTCCAATCCAACTCTCTGCTATGGCCAGGGGAAGTGGTAGAAGATGGCAAACAAAAAAGCTGTCTGCACCTTAATGTTTATTGCAGCTCTATTCACAATAGCTAAGACCTGGAATCAACCTAAATGCCCTTCAACAGTAGACTGGGTAAAGAAATTATGGGATATGTACTCTATAGAATACTATACAGCAGTAAAATCAATGAAATCCGGTCATTTGCAACAAAATGGAGGAATCTGGAACACACCATGCTGAGTGAAATAACCCAGTCCCAAAGGGACAAATATCAAATGTTCTCTCTGATTGGTGACAACTAACTGAACACCAAAAAGGAAACCTGTTAAAGTGAGATGGACACTATGAGAAATAGTGACTTGATCAGCCCTTGTCCTGACTGTCGATGAAAAACTTAATACTTTATCCGTTTTAGCATTTTTTTTTGTTCTACTTAGTACTATTGGTTGAACTCTTTAATTAACACACAATAATTCTTAGGTGTTTAAATTTAACTGACAAGTGATCCTTGTTAAATATAAGAGTGGGAATAAGAGAGGGAGATGTACAGTTTGGAACATGCTCATCGGACTTAACCCAAATGGTAGCGTTAGAAATGTTCCAGGGGATTCCAATTCAGTCCCATCAAGGTGGCATGTACCAATGCTATCTCGCTAGTCAAAGTGATCAGTTTAAGTTCATAATTGATCAAAAAGATAGGATTAAGAGTCAAAGGGATCACATAAACAAGACTAGGGTCTGCTAATACTAACTGATAGAATTAAAAAGGAGAGAACGATCCAACATGGGAAGTGGGAGACACAGCAGACTCATAGAATGGCAGATGTCCTAAACAGCACTCTGGCCTCAGAATCAGCCCTTAATTCATTTGGATCTGGCTGAAGAGCCCATGAGAGTATTGTAGGCATGGAGAGCCAAGACACTCTGTCAAAAAAAAAAAAAGTGACCTAAATGAAAGATCTCTGCGAGTGAGATCCCAGTGGAAAGAACAGGCCATCAAAGAAGGAGGTACCTTTCTCTGAAGGGAGGAGTGAACCTCCACTTTGACTATGACCTTGTCTAAATAAGATTGGAGTTGGCAAACTCAAAGGGCTTCCATAACCTTGGCAACTCATGAAAAGAGCCTAGGGTGATTACTGATGCCATAAACAAGAGTGTCAATTGTTAAGTCAACAACAGGAGTCACTGTGCACTTACTCCCCATGTAGGATCTCTGTCCTTAATGTGTTGTACAATGTGAATTAATGCTATAATTAGTACTCTAAAGTACTTTACACTTTGTGTTTCTGTGTGGGTGCAAACTGTTGAAATCTTAATATATACTAAATTGATCTTCTGTATATAAAGAGAATTGAAAATGAATCTTGATGTGAATGGAATGGGAGAGAGCATGGGAGATTGGAGAGTTGTGGGTGGGAGGGAAGTTATGGGGGGGGGGGAAGCCACTGTAATCCAAAAGCTGTACTTTGGAAATTTATGTTTATTAAATAAAAGTTAAAAAAAGAAAAAAAAACAGCTATTTCAGACAAAGTAAAGATTCTTTAAAAGACTAAAATGGAAAAAATGATGATGCAATGATAAAACAAATGAAATTTCTGGAGTTGGAAAATATATTCATCTTAAGTGGAGGAAAGATCAACAGATGGATTTTGCCCCTACCATCAACAACAATAACAATAACAACAGAAATCTCTCTGTAACCGGATCTTGACAACAGTTATCTTGAAAATATAGCAGTAGAAAATTTGAAAAATTAAAAAAAAACATAAATGCTGAAAATAACAATTCTAATTACCTTTAATATTGTAATATTATTTAATTGACTCCCAAAAAGTTAGAGGGTGGAACATATTTGAAAATGTTTTTTGTTCTTTTCCCAAGTTGACGAGAACTATGAAAGAACAGACCTAAGAAAGATATTGATGTCCAAATAGTGTAAATACAAGATGTGGTGCACCATAGTTAATTTTGTGCTAAAAATAAATATTAAATTAACCAGATAGTGTCCATTTCACTTCAACAGGTTTCCCTTTTGGTGCTCAGTTAGTTGTCACCAATCAGGGAGAACAAATAATATTTGTCTCTTTGGGACTGGCTTAATTCACTCAGCATAATGTTTTCTAGATTCCTCCATCTTGTTGCAAATGACTGGGTTTCATTGTTCCTTACTGCTGTATAGTATTCTATGGAGTACATGTCCCATAGTTTCTTTATCAAGTCTACTGTTGATGGGCATTTGGGTTGATTCCAGGTCTTAGCTATTGTGAATTGAGCTGCAATAAACATTAATGTGCAGACAGCTTTTTTGTTTGCCCATTTAATTTCCTTTGGGTAAATTCCAAGGAGTGGTATGGCTGGGTTGTATGGTAGGGTTATATTCAGGTTTCTGAGGAATCTCCAGACTGACTTCCATAGTGGCTTAACCAGTTTGCATTCCCACCAACAGTGGGTTAGTGTCCCTTTTTCCCCACGTCCTCTCCAGCATCTATTGTTGGTAGAATTCTGAATGTGAGCCATTCTCACTGGGGTGAGGTGAAACCTCATTGTGGTTTTGATTTGCATGTCTATGATTGCTAGTGATCTTGAACTTTTTTCATGTGTCTGCTGGCCATTTGGATTTCCTCTTTTGAAAAATGTCTATTGAGGTCCTTGGCCCATCTCTTAAGTGGGTTGTTTGTTTTGTTGTTGTGGAATTTCTTGATCTCTTTGTAGATTCTGGTTATTAACCCTTTATCTGTAGCATAGTTTGCAAATATTTTTTCCCATTCTGTCGGTTGCCTCTTCACTTTCCTGACTGTTTCTTTTGAAGTACAGAAACTTCTCAATTTGATGCAATCCCAAATGTTAATTTTGGTTTTGACTACCTGTGCTTCTGGGGTCTTTTCCAAGAAGTCTTTGCCTGTACCTATATCTTGCAGGGTTTCTACAATGCTCTCTAATAATTAGATGGTTTCGGGTCGTAGATTTAAGTCTTTAATCCATGTTGAGTGAATTTTTGTGTAAGGTGAAAGGTAGGGGTCTCTCTTCATGTTTCTGCATGTGGAATTCCAGTTTTGCCAGCACCATTTATTGAATAGACTATCCTTACTCCAGGGATTGGTTTTGGATCTTTGATCAAATATAAGTTGGCTGTAGATGTTTGGATTGATTTCTGGTGTTCCTATTCTGTTCCATTGGTCTATCCATCTGTTTCTGTACCAGTACCATGCTGTTTTGATAACAACTGTCCTGTAGTATGTCCTGAAATCTGGTGTTGTGATGCTTCTGGCTTTGTTTTTGTTGTACAAGATTGCTTTGGCTATTCGAGGTCTTCTGTGTCTCCATATGAATTTCAGCATCATTTTTTCCAGATCTGAGAAGATGGTCTTTGGTATCTTGATTGGTATTGCATTGAATGTATAAATTGCTTTTGGGAGAATAGATATTTTGATGATATTGATTCTTCCAATCCATAAGCATGGAAGATTTCTCCATTTTTTGGTATCCTCTTCTATTTCTTTCTTTAAGGTTTTGTAGTTTTCATCGTAGAGATCTTTAACGTCTTTGATTAAGTTTATTCCAAAGTATTTGATTGTTTTTGTAGCTATTGCGAATGAGATTGATCTTAGAAGTTCTTCCTCATTGTGACATTGTCTGTGTATACAAAGGCTGTTGATTTTTGTGCATTGATTTTATATCCTGCTACTTTGCCAAACTCTTCAATGAGTTCCAGCAGTCTCTTAGTAGAGTTCTTTGGGTCCCCTAAATAAAGAATCATATCATCTGCAAAGAGGGATAGTTTGAGTTCTTCATTCCCAATTTGTATCCCAAAGGGGAATCCTGTTGAAATGAAATGGACACTATAAGAAACAATGACCTGATCAGCTCTTGTCCTGACTCTTGATGTATAATGTAATACTTTATCCTTTTTAGTATTTTTTGTTGTTGTTGTAGTTGTTGTTCTAGTACTAGTGGTTGAACTCTGTAATTAACACACAGTTATTCTTAGGTGTTTGAATTTTAACTGAAAAGTGATCCCTGTTAAATATAAGAGTGGGAAAAAGAGAGGGAGGAGATGTACAATTTGGGACATGCTCAATTGGACTTGCTCCAAATGGTGGAGTTAGAAATGTGCCAGGGGATTCCAATACAATCCCATCAAGGTGGCATGTACCAACGCCATCTCACTAGTTCAAGTGATCAATTTCAGTTCACAATTGATGATCTGGTAGTTCTAAGAGTCATAGGGATCACACAAACAAGACTAGTGTCTGCTAATACTGATGGAATCAAAAAAGGAGAGAACGATCCAACATGGGAAGCGGGATACACAGCAGACTCATAGAATGGCAGATGTCCTAAACAGCACTCTGGCCTCAAAATCAGCCCTTAAGGCATTTGGATCTGGCTGAAGAGCCCATGAGAGTATTGTAGGCATGGAAAGCCAAGACACTCTGGAAAAAAAAAAGAAGAAGACCTAAATGAAAGATCTCTGTGAGTGAGATCCCAGTGGGAAGAAGGGGGCCATCAAAGATGGAGGTACCTTTCTCTGAAGGGAGGAGAGAACTTCCACTTTGACTATGGCCTTGTCGGAATAGGATCGAAGTCGGCGAACCCTAAAGGCTTCCATAGCCTTGGCAACTCATGGCTAGAGCCTAGGGAGATTACTGATGCCATAAACAAGAGTGTTAAATTGTTAAATCAACATCAGGAGTCACTGTGTACTTGCGTCCCATGTGGGATCTGTCCTTAATAGGTTGTCAAAGGTGAAGTAATGATATAGCTAGTACTGAAACAGTATTTTTACACTTTGTGTTTCTGTGTGGGTACAAACTGATGAAATCTTTACTAAGTATATGCAGAATCGATCTTCTGTATATAAAGATAATTGGAAATTAAAAAAAACCTGGTGTTAAATTGGAAATGGCATAGAAAATTATTTAATTTTTAAAAAATATGTAGGATCTCTGTCTTTAATGTGCTGTACACTGTTATTTAATGCTATAACTAGTATTCCAACAGTATTTTTTCACTTTGTGTTGTTATATAGGGGCAAACTGTTCAAATCTTTACTTAATATATACTGAACTGATCTTCTGTATATAAAGAGAATTGAAAATGAATCTTGATGTGAATTGAAGGGAAGAGGGAGCGGGAAAGGGGAGGGTTGCTGGTGGGAGGGAAGTTATGGGTGCGGGAAGCCAATGTAATTGATAAGCTGTACTTTGGAAATTTATATTCATTAAATAAAAGTTTTTAATAAAAAAATTAACCAGATAAAAATAAACATTTTATACAGGGGAACAAAATAGTAATAGATACTGACCTATCATAAACTATGCCAATGGAAATCATTTAAGAATACAAGTAAATATATTCAAAGTGATTAAAGAAAAGACTTTTTAATAGAGTTCTACATCTTGTAAAAATATTTTTTTAAAAAGGAATGTACAAAAAACATATCCAATACATCCTAAAGTTTCCTTCTCTCTGTTCTTGTAGTTGTTTGATTTGTTGTTTTTCTGTGGGGGTAATAACTAAACATGTTATATACATTTCTCCTAATGAAATTATAAAGGCACAATGCCAAATTGTTTCCTATCAGCATTAGGTTGTACATGATGCCTCTATACTTATTCATCTTGCATAACTAAAATTCCATATCTATTTTTTCTGAGATTTATTTATTTATTTGCAAAGCAGAGTTAAAGATTTTCCATGTACTGTTTCAATCCCCATGTGGCCTAAATGGCCAGGGCAAGGGTTGGCCAAAGTCAAGTGCTTGGAACTCCATCCAGGTCTCTCACGTGGGTGGAAAGGGCCTAACTACTTTGGCCACCTTCCACTACTTCCCCAGCTCATAAGCAGTAAATCGGATCAGAAATGGAATAGCTGTAACTCAAACAGGCCCTCCAATATGGGATACAGGTGTTGTAAATGGCAGCTTAACTGGCTGTGCCGCAATTCCAGCCCTATTGCCAACATAGTTAATGGATAACTTCTTCTGTATTCAGAAACATACAAAAACATTATGATAAAAGGAAACCATTGACCATATTCTTCACAAACATAGACATAAATAACCATACAATAAATTAGGAAATTTATTCTTTGAATATATGAATGAAAGGATAAAATCTATCATGAGAAAATTGGATTTACCTCAGAAATGCAAGTTTGTCTTAGCATTTGAACATCAGTGAACACAAGTAATCTATATTAATAACATTATTTATAAGATTTTATTTATTTGAGAGGTAGAATTACAGATAGTGAGAGGGAGAAACATAGAGAAAGGTCTTCCTTTCGTTGGTTCACTCCCCAATGGCCACAATGGACGGAGCTGCACTGATCGAAGCCGGGAGCCAGGTACTTCTTCCCTGTCTCCCATGCGGGTGCAGGGGCCCAAGGACCTTGGCCATCTTCTGCTATCCCAGGCCATAGCAGAGAGCTGGATTAGAAGAGGAGCAGCTGGGACCCAAACCGGCACCCATATGGGATGGCGGCACCACAGGCGAAGGATTAAGCTACTGCGCCACAGCGCTGGCCCCTATTAATAACATTTTTAAAAGTGATGCAATTATTTAAATTGATGCAGAGGTATCATTTGACAAAATGTAGCATTCATTCATGACATAAATAACAAACTATGACAGAATATTTTCTGCCTGACAAAAGAATATATGAAAACTTTACAGTGAATTTCATAGTTAATAATGAATAGCTGAAAATTTGTCCCAAAGAAAGTTATACAAATCAAGAGTACCTGGTCTTAAAATTAATGTTCAGCATTAGGTTTGATGTTTTAGCCAGAGCAATGATCCAAAAATAAATAAGTACCTTACAAATTAGAAAGCAATACATCTTGCCACTTTTATTCAATGACATCATGAGCATGTAAATAGAAAATTCCAGAAATCTACCAAAAAACTCACAAAACAGCTAGAAGCAATTAGTAAAATTAGCAAGGTGGAAGGATATAAGATCAATGCACAACATCTATTATATTATATATATTGGGAAATGAGTTTAAATGCTGATTTATATGTGTAATAGCAACAGATATGAAATACATAGTGATACATCTTACTAAGTATATGAAGATTTCTAAATTGTAAAACAGAACATCTTTCTGGAGAAAATTAATGACCTGCACACATAGAGATCTATCCAATGTTGGCATATTTGAATTGTTGTTAATATGTCAGTTATTTCCATATATATACATATACATTCAATACACTTCCAATAAATTTCTCAGCAGCAACCTTTATAGAGCCAAGATTGATAAAATTTATGTTTAAATGGGAAAACATGAACATATCCAGCAAATGACCAAATTTAATGAACCTTATCTCAAGATTTACTACAAAGTTATACCAATGCAGATACTGTGGTATTTGGAAAAGGCCAAGTTTAAAACATAGACATTGATAAATAGAGTAGAATATGAATCCAGAAATAGAACTGTGCATATGTGGTCAATACATTTTTTGTTTATAAAGGTGCCAGATTCTTTCAATAGGGAAAGGATAGTCTCTTTCAACTAGTGGTGCCAGAACAATGTAATATCCATATTAAAATAAACATTTTTGTTATCATAAGCCACTATTAAAGATTAACTTGAAACACAGCATACATCTGAAAACATCAGTGACATACTGTAATTAAAAAAATTCTTAAGAAAATAATTAGGGAACATATTTTATAACCAAGAATATTAACTAGAACAAAAAATAATTTGTATTTTATTAAAATGAAAACATAGCGTGAAAAATAAGTAATATGTATATATATGAAATTTATATATATACTAATAATATATATATATGAAAAAACTTATATTCATAATACTCTTATATTCATAATAACTCTTATTTGTCAGTATTAAAATATTTAGATGGACTCTACAAAGAAAACACATTAATGATCAAAATACTAACTGTAAGGGAAATAAAAAATAAAATCGCATTAATTCACAACTACACACCCACTGGAATGACTAAAATTAGAGTAAAAATACAAAACATTGGCATGGAGCAGTGGAACCCTCATATGCTACTGGTGAGAATATAAAATTATAAACCACTTTAGAAAACAGTTTGCATTTTCTTAGAAAGTTAAAAATATACCTACTATTTATCCATCTATTCTTCTGAATATTTGTTAGAGAAAAAGAAACAAATGTCCGTAAGAAGACTTTAAGAACATTTTCATAGGAGCTTTATTCATAATAGTTAAACCTGAAAACATTCCCAGATGCCCTTAAACAATGAATAGATAAGCAAATTTTGGCACATCTCTAGTTCAAGACTACCTGCAAAAGCAAATGAAACAAACTATTGGTATACATAACTAAATTGATGCATCTCAGAATGCTGAATGAAAGAAGTCAAAAAATATTACAGTCCATATGATCTCATGATATGAAATCCTAGAAGAGAGAACTAATATATGGTATTGTAAAGCAGGTTAATTGTCATGTGGGGCTAGTCATGGTAGAGATTAAATTTAATGGGGCATCATAGAATTTCCAGACTGATGCAGATTTTCTATACCTTGATATGGAGTGATTTTACAAGTCTATGCAGTTGACAAAACATTGAAATGCACAGTTAAGGTAGGCCTAATAGTGATAAGTAAATGATTTTATAAACATTAAATGTGATGCATAAGAGAAATGAAAAATTGTATTTCCATTTCATTATTTTAATATTACCTGAAAGAAATTTCCAGCTTTTAAAAGGAAACTGTTCTGCCTTTCCTCACTTATCTTTTCTAACAGCTGGTGCATTAAAATAAAAATGTTGAAACAGCCATGCCCTGAGAGAATTTTTTAATGTGGATGCTCTGTTATAATATCAAATTAGATTGCATTGAAAAATAAAGCAATGCATTTGTGTGTAACTCAAAGGCTATTTCCTAGCACCAAAGGCTATTTCCTAATGCTAGAGGCAGTTTTCAATGGTTTGCATAGTGAATTAGTTCTGTAGGCCCTATTCATAATAGGAATTTTACTTATGTTCTACAGTTGATGAAGCTGAAAATGGGCCTTCTGCTTTGGGGGTTTAGTTTCTCATTTAGACTTCATAAAAGAAAGCTTATTTTACCATTTTTAAATTAAAAAATTAATTAAAAAACAAAGATATTACAAGTTCCTGCTTAGTGGGATGCCCAGAACATGTCAAATTTATTTCAAACTCTCTCAGCAGGCTCTTTTGATTATTTAAAGAATGTATGCTTGGAAGGACTCCTAGAAATCCTTTGGAAAGAGATTCACAATACTTATAAAGCATATGTATTAGCAGCAAGAACACCTACTCCTCTGCATACTCACTAATAATCCTATTTCTTGCTGAGTATAAATTTTCCAGGAAGTAAATGACAGTGAACATGTTTGCTTTTGCTACCAGGATGCTAACCATAAAATTATTTTCATTCTATCTAGTTCCTATTTCTTTCTACGTTAGAAGAATGACAGTGAATGTCAATCATCTTTGTTCATTGCTTCCTACATGTGTCCTCCTGATGTAGATATTTGGAAATATTTTTGAAGGAAAGAAAATAATTGTTGGGTCCCAGTTAAATATACCAGAATAAAGAAGAATAAAGAAGAGACTATCTCTTGTGAACACCCTTCAGTTGTTGATAGCCCTGTGTATTTGATACCATTTCCAACTGAAGCCTCATGTTTTCCCATAAGACTACCAGAAATATATTATCATAAGGCAAGTATATACCTAACATAAGGATACATTACTGTAACCTTATTCTCTTTATAATGTTATTTTTTTGAAATATTTATTATTTGAGAGGCAGAGTTTCAGAGAGGGAGAGAGAGAGAGAGAGAGAGAGAGAGAGAGAGAGAGAGAGAGAGATCCTCCATCACTGGTTCACTCCCCAAATGACCACGATGGCTGGAGCTGTGCTAATCCAAAGCCAGGAGCCAGGAACTTCATCCAGGTCTCCCATATGTGTGCGAGGGCACAAAGAGTTGGCCATGTTCTATTTCTTTCCCAGGCCATAGCAGAAAGCTGGATTGGAAGTGGAGCAGCTGGGACACGAAAATATCTTTGGCAAATGACAGGGCAAAGTTACTCCTTCTCAATAGTCACATTGAATGTTAATGGCCTGAACTGTCCAGTTAAAAGACACGGATTGGCTGATTGGGTTAAGGAACAAAACACATCTATTTGCTGCTTACAAGAAACACATCTTTCCAACAAAGATGCATACAGACTGAAAGTGAAAGGATGGAAAAAGATATACCATGCCAACAGAAATGAAAAAAGAGTGGGCGTAGCTATCTTAATATTGGATAACATAAACTTTACCACAAAAACTGTTAGGAGAGACAAAGAGGGGCACAATTTAATGATTATGGGATCCATTCAACAAGAAGATATAACAATTATCAATATATATGCACCTAATTACAGGGCACTGGTTTATTTAAAAGATTTGTTAAGGGACTTAAAGGGAGACCTAGACCCCAATACAATAGTACCGAGGGACTTCAATACTCCACTCTCAGAGATAGATCAACAGGAAAGATCAACAAGGAGAGAGTAGATTTAAATGACACTATAGCCCGAATGGATCTAACAGATATCTACAGAACTTTTCATTCTACATATAAAGCATTTACATTCTTCTCAGCAGTACATGGAACCTTCTCTAGGATTGACCACATACTAGGCCATAAAGTAAGTCTCAGCAAATTCAAAAGAATTAGAATGATACGATGCAGCTTCTCAGACCATAAAGGAATGAAGTTGGAAATTAGCAACTCGGGAATCTCAAGAGCATATGCAAACACATGGAGACTGAATAACATGCTCCTGAATGAACAATGGGTCATAGAAGAAATTAAAAGAGAAATCAAAAATTTTCTGGAAGTAAATGAGGATAACAGCACAACATACCAAAACCTATGGGATATAACAAAAGCAGTGTTAAGAGGAAAGTTTATATCAATAGGTGCCTACATCAAGAAATTGGAAAGGCACCAAACAGATGAGCTTTCAAGTCATCTCAAGGATCTAGAAAATCTGTGGCAAACCAGACCCAAATCTAGTAGGAGAAGAGAAATAATTAAAATCAGAGAAGAAATCAACAGGATTGAATCCAAAAAAAATTACAAAAAATCAGCCATACGAGGAGCTGGTTTTTTGAAAAAATAAACAAAATTGATACCCCACTGGCCCAACTAACTAAAAAAAGAAAAGACCCAAATCAATAAAATCAGAGATGAAAAAGGAAACATAACAACAGACATCACAGAAATAAAAAGAACCATCAGAAATTACTACAAAGACTTGTATGCCAGCAAACAGGGAAATTTATCAGAAATGGATAGATTCCTGGACACATACAACCTACCTAAATTGAGCCAGGAAGACATAGAAAACCTAAACAGACCCATAACTGAGACAGAAATTGAAACAGTAATAAAGGCCCTCCCAACAAAGAAAAGCCCAGGACCAGATGGATTCACCGCTGAACTCTACCAGACATTTAGAGAAGAACTAACTCCAATTCTTCTCAAACTATTCAGAACAATCGAAAAAGAGGGAATCCTCCCAAATTCGTCCTATGAAGCCAGCATCACCTTAATTCCTAAGCCGGAAAAAGATGCAGCATTGAAAGAAAATTACAGACCAATATCCCTGATGAACATAGATGCAAAAATACTCAATAAAATTCTGGCCAATAGAATGCAACAACACATCAGAAAGATCATCCACCCAGACCAAGTGGCATTTATCCCTGGTATGCAGGCATGGTTCAATGTTTGCAAAACAATCAATATGATGCACCACATTAACAGACTGCAGAAGAAAAACCATATGATTCTCACAACAGACGCAGAGAAAGCATTTGATAACATACAACACCCTTTCATGATGAAAACCCTAAGCAAAATGGGTATAGAGGGAACATTCCTCAATACAATCAAAGCAATTTATGAAAAACCCACGGAAAGCATCCTATTGAACAGGGAATAGTTGGAAGCATTTCCACTGAGATCTGGTACCAGACACGGATGCCCACTCTCACCACTGCTATTCAATATAGTTCTGGAAGTTTTAGCCAGAGCTATTAGGCAAGAAAAAGAAATTAAAGGGATACAAATTGGGAAGGATGAACTCAAACTATCCCTCTTTGCAGATGATATGCTTCTGTATTTAGGGGATCCAAAGATCTCTACTAAGAGACTATTGGAACTCATCGAAGAGTTTGGCAAAGTAGCAGGATATAAAATCAATGCACAAAAATCAACAGCCTTTGTATACACAGGCAATGCCACAGCGGAGGAAGAACTTCTAAGTTCAATCCCATTCACAATAGCTACAAAAACAGATAAATACCTTGGAATAAACTTAACCAAGGACGTCAAAGATCTCTACAATGAAAATTACAAAACCTTAAAGAAAGCAATAGAAGAGGATATAAAAAAAATGGAAAAATCTTCCATGCTCATGGTTTGGAAGAATCAATATCATCAAAATGTCCATTCTCCCAAAAGCAATTTATACATTCAATGCAATACCAATCAAGATACCAAAGACCATCTTCTCAGATCTGGAAAAAATGATGCTGAAATTCATATGGAGACACAGAAGACCTCGAATAGCTAAAGCAATCTTGTACAACAAAAACAAAGCCAGAAGCATCACAACACCAGATTTCAGGACATACTACAGGGCAGTTGTTATCAAAACAGCATGGTACTGGTACAGAAACAGATGGATAGACCAATGGAACAGAATAGAATCACCAGAAATCAATCCAAACATCTACAGCCAACTTGTATTTGATCAAGGATCCAAAACCAATCCCTGGAGTAAGGACAGTCTATTCAGTAAATGGTGCTGGCAAAACTGGATTTCCACGTGCAGAAGCATGAAGCAAGACCCATACCTTTCACCTTACACAAAAATTCACTCAACATGGATTAAAGACTTAAATTTACGTCCCGACACCATGAAATTATTAGAGAGCATTGGAGAAACCCTGCAAGGTATAGGTACAGGCAAAGACTTCTTGGAAAAGACCCTAGAAGTACAGGCAGTCAAAGCCAACATTAACATTTGGGATTTCATGAAATTGAGAAGTTTCTGTACTTCAAAAGAAAGATCTGGAACCGGCAAAAGATGGCACTCTTACCATTATTATTCAACATAATTCTAGAATTTCAGGTAGTGCTTTCATGTAGTGGGTAAAAGCTGCCTCCTACAGTGCCTATATTCCATGTGGGCACTAGTTCAGGTCCCAGCTGCTCCACATCTGATCCAGCTCCCTTCTGGTGTGCCTTTGAAAATCATAGAGGATGACAAAAGTCCTTGGTCCTCTGAACCCATGTTTGGAAGCCTGGATGAAGCTCCTGGCTCCTGGCTTCACCCTTGCCCAGACCTGAGAGTTGTGACCATTTGGAGAGTGAAACAATGGATGGGAGATCTCTCCCTCTCCCTCTCCTTCCATCCCTCTATCCCTGTATGCCTCTGCCTCCCCTTCTCTGTAACTCTGACTTTAAAATAAATAATTGAATATTAAAACCAAAAGAAAAAAAAATCAAAGAGATATAAATGGGAATGGAGAATGTCTAATTATCCCTATTTGTAGATGATATGATCTTATACATAAGGGGACCAAAAGACTCCACTAAGAGATTATGGGAACTTGTAAGAGACTTTGGCTAAGTTCCAAGATATAAAATGAACAACAGAAATCAATAGCCTTTGTAAACACAAACAATGCCATGACTGAGAAAGGACTTGTCAGAACAGTCCCATTCACAATAGCTACAAAATTTTAAATACATTAGGATAAATTTAACCAAAAGTGTGAGAGATCTCTGCAATAAAAATTATAAAACAAATAAGAAAGACATATAAGAAGATACAAAAAATGAAATATTCTTCTAAGTACATGGATAAAAATAATATCAAAATATCCATACTACCCATAGCAATTTACACATCCAATATAATGAGCATTAAAACAACAAGGATGAGGCAGGCATCATGGCCTATCATGTAAAGCTGCCACCTGTGATGTGGGCATCCCAAATGTGTGCTTCTTTGTGTCCTGGCTACTTAACTTCTGATATAGCTCCCTGCTAAAGACATGGGAAAAGCAATTGAAGATGGTCCAAGTGTTTGGGTCCCTGCCAGCCATGTGGGAGACTCAAACGTAGCTCCTAGTTTCTGGTTTCCCATTGTGGCCATTTAGGGATTGAACCAGAAAATGGAACCCTCCCCCATAACTCTATCAAAATAAATGAATTTTTAATATACCATGGACATTCTTCACAATCTGAAAAATAAAATCCTAAAATTCATATGGAAACTCAAAAGACCCTGATTAGCCAAAGCATTTTTTTCACAGGCAGAGTGGACAGTGAGAGAGAGAGAGACAGAGAGAAAGGTCTTCCTTTGCCATTGGTTCACCTTCCAATGGCCGCCGTGGCCGGTGTGCTGCGGCTGGCGCACCGCACTGATCTGAAGGCAGGAGCCAGGTGCTTCTCCTGGTCTCCCATGGGGTGTAGGGCCCAAGCACTTGGGCCATCCTCCACTGCACTCCCAGGCCACAGCAGAGAGCTGGCCTGGAAGAGGGGCAACTGGGACAGAATCTGGTGCCTTGACCGGGACTAGAACCTGGTGTGCCGGTGCAGCAGGTGGAGGATTAACCTATTGCAAAGCATTTTTAAACTATAAAAACAAAGAAAAAGCATCACAGTATCAGATTTCAAGTTTCACTTCAGGGATATTATAATTTAAACAGCCTAGTACTGGCACAAAATAGACATGTAGACCAGTAGAACAGACTAGAAACCTCAGAAATTAATCCATACATGTACAACCAACTAATTTTTGACAAATGAGCTAAAATCATTCCCTGGAGAAAGAACAGTCTCTTCAATGAATGGTGTTTGGAAAATTGAATTTCCACATGCATAAATTTGAAACAAGACCCTTACCTTACACCCTATGCAAAAGTCAATTCACTATGGGTTAAGGAACTAAACTAATATCTTAAGCCAACAAGTTACTAGAGGGAGGAACGCATAGGGAAAATGCTTTAAAACATTTGCCTTTTCAAAGATTTCTTGGATGAGACCCCTAAAGCAAGGAAATAAAAGTAAAAATGGGCAAATGGGATTATATCAAGCTAAGAAGATTCTGGACAGCAAAGGAAGCACTCAACAAAGTGAAGAGGCTACTGACAGAATGGGAGGAAATATTTGCAAACTATACATCAAATAAAAGATGTGGCTCAATAGGCTAATCCTCCACCTGTGGTGCTGGCACCCTGGGTTCTAGTGCCAGTCAGGACACCGGATTCTGTCCAGGTTGCTGCTCTTCCAGTCCAGCTCTCTGCTGTGGCCCGGGAGTGCAGTGGAGGATGGCCCAAGTGCTTGGGACCTGCACCCCATGGGAGACCAGGAGAAGCACCTGGCTCCTGGCTTTGGATCAGTGCGGTGTGCCAGCCACGTGTGCCAGCCACAGCAGCCATTGGGGAGTGAACCAATGGAAAAAAGAATACCTTTCTCTCTGTCTCTCTCTGTCCACTCTGCCTGTCAAAAAATATCCAGAATATATAAAGAATTCAAGAAACTCAACAACGACACAATCCAGTTACGAAATGGGCAAAGTATACAAACAGTCATTTTTCAAAGGATGAAATACAAAAGGGCGAATTAGACACATGAAAAAGTGCTCAGGCAAAACCACAATGAGGTTTAACCATACCCAAGTTAGAATGGCTGTCATCCAAAAGTGAAAAAATAATAATTGCCGGTGAGGCTGTTGAGAAAAAGATAAGCTAGAATATTGTTGGTGGGAATGTAAGCTAGTACAACTGTTATGGAAAATGCCTCAGGGAGTCCTCAGGAATCTGAAAACAGATCTACCCTGTGATCTAGCAATCTCACTACTGGGAATATATTCACAGGAAATCAAAGGAACAAATGAAAGAGATTCTTGCACTCCCCTGTTTTTAGCAACTCAATTCACAATAGCTAAGATATGGAACCAACCTTGGTGACCATCGATTAATGACTAGGTAAAGAAAATGTGGTATGTATACATGACTGAATATTACTCAGACATAAAAAAGAATGAAATCCTGACATTTTCAACAAAATGGGTTGAACTAGAGATCACTATTTTAAGTGAAGTAAGCAAGACACAAAAACAAAAATTTCAAATGCATTCTCTTATATGTTGTAGTTAATTTATAGACAATAAAAATGTCATGGATGTCAGATTATTTGGTAAATAGTTATAAATGTTGCTTCACTGCACCATATCATGTAAATGAAAATATATACTTATTCAAATGTTAGTTAAAGAAATGGAAAGGCAGTGATAGTGGGGACTCTTGGGTACCAATATGTTTTGTTCTTAATTTGGGTGTTAGTTATGAGAATGATCAGAAGACAAAACTAGCTTATGTGTATACATGCATTTCTTAATATGTACACTGTAAATGTTTTTTTAAAGAAACCTTCCCAACAAGGAGGTAGCCAGTGAAATACATGATTGGTACTATGGAGTATTCAGAGCACACATACACACATGGGCATACATACGCATATAACTGAAACATTTGTAACATATCCAGTTAAGAAGAGGCTTTAAAGAACATGAACAATACCCTTTTTCAGTAGCCCCAAGGAGTTCATAGCTCTTCTTGAGCAATAGCAGTAACTGAGGACTTGGCAACTCTTACAAAAGTACAGTCCATCGTTGGCTATCTATCTATTAAAAAAGATTTTTCTTATAGTAAGTCAAAATCTATTGCTCTGGGACTTCTACATACTAGTTCCAGTTATTCCCTCAGGTGCCATAGGAAATAAATCTGAGCATACATTTTCTTTGAAAATATTGTTCATTTTAAGCTCTCACTGCATTGAAATGATAAAAGACTAAAGCAACCTTTATTCATGCAATCACTATCAAAGGAAGAAATCTTAATATTCATGCTAAAATGAGTGGTCTTTTCGTTTCAGATTTTATGAAAAGAGTACATGATTTGAGTATTGAAAATGTCAACTACCAGGTATACTCAGGATTTAAAGTAGATTGATTTTATAAAAGAAATGAAAGGAAATAAAATAATATTTATTGACGGTTTACTGGGAACTAGAAACCATGCAAACTACTTACACATTAAATTTTCATGGAAGGGAAGGGGAGTGGTACAGTGATTAAGCTGCTGTTTGGTATGCCTTGAACTCATATCATAGTGCCTGGTTTGAGTCTAAGCTACTCTATTCATCCTCTGTGTTCCTGCTAATGCATACCTTGGGAGGCAACAGCTGATGGTTCAAGTCACAGATTAAGTCCTATGTTCCTGATCTCAGCCAGGCCCAGCACTGGCTTTAATAGGGGAGAGAACCACCAATGGATTGCAGATCTCTCTCTCTCTCTCTCTCTCTCTCTCTCTCTCTCTCTCTCATAAACATGAAAGCAAATATTTATTTCAAGTTCATAGGACATCATCATTTCTAAATTCTATTTTCCATGAATTTTCTGAGATCACCTCTCATTTCACTGTCAACAAATAATGCAGTGAGGGGATATTTTATTCCCATTTTGCAAATTAGGAAAGTAAAGCTTATAGAATTAATTCTCCTGTGTTATATGTTTGGGTTTCTCTGCAGTACTCTGCCTAAGATAAACTTACTATGGAATTGATTTCCACAGTCTTCTTTGTTTTCTTAGTCACTCTGACTCACAAGAACTGGCCTGTAAGTTTAACGGCTTCATTTCTCAGATGCATTCCCCATGCTTTTCAGAATCATTTGATGCCTGGATGCCCAAAGCCTTAACTGTTTGAAACAGCTTGTGCTTTGATGTAGCACTGGCCAGTATCATAGTCACTCATATTCTGATGAAGCTTCATTATGCTGTACTAGTTTGAAAATCTGGGCTTCTATATAGAGTACTGTTCTGTAACTTAGCCTGCTTTGGTGGAGCTGGAGCTGGCTCCTGTAAACCTCTTTTTCCTAAATAACAGGTATAGGGAATGCTTATACTGCTGCCCTTTCCCCATGACAAAGAGCATTCTTTATTATTTTTAAAATTTTATTTAAATTATGCAAGTTTCATCTATTTCTTATATACAGATTTAAGAACATAGTGATACTTTTCTCCCTCCCACCCATGTTCCAATCCTTCTTCCTCCTACCTCTCTCATTCCTACTCTTAATTGTTGTTCTTCATACTATTTGTTGAACTCTTTTACTTAGTGTAGGCTTAACCTTATTATCATTGAGAAAGAGCATTCTATGCACCCACGTGGGAGACCTGGAAGAAGCTCCTGGTTTCTGGCTTCGGATTGGAGCAGCTCTGGTCATTGTGGCCAATCAAGGAGTGAACCAGAGAATGGAATATCTCTCTTTCTGCCTCTTTTCTCTCTGTGTAATTCTGATTTTCAAATAAATAAATAAATCTTTAAAAAAGGATTCATTTTATTTATGTTAGGCAGAGTTACAGAGAAAGATGGAGAGAGGGAAAGAGAGAGAGAGAGAAATTGAGAATGAATTAATCTTCCATTCACTGGTTCACTCCACAAATGGCTGCAATGGCCAGGGTTGGGCCAGGCTGAAGCTAGGAGCCTGGAACTCCATCTAAGTCTCCCATATGGGTGACAGGGGCCCAAGCATTTGGGCTGTCTTCCACTGCTTTCCCAGGGAGCTGGATTGAAAGTAGAGCAACTGGAATCAAACTGGTATACAAACAGGATTTCTGGTGTTCCAGGCAGCAGTTTAAGATGCTGAAACACAACATTGGCCTCTTTGCACATTTTCTTAGAATTTTGTTCAATATGCTCCTTAATGTTCACAGGGGAAAAATGATGAAATTGTTAAATGACTCATATGTTACAAAATATATTTCTTACATATAGATTGACTTTTAGGTAATACTTTTCCTTTTGAAGAAAAAAATCCTTTTAACTGAGATTGAATTTAAAGTAATGAGTCCAATTTCTGTGCATGTGATACACTGGTATATGTATATGTTTTGTAATTTTATGGGTCAGAAATAAATTACAGGCCTTCTAAATTTTAGCACAAAAACATGCAACTGTACTTGTCCGATTTAGCTAAGTTAATGGCATGATGAGAGGCTGTAATATCACACACATCAGGGAGATTTCCATGATACAGGGTCCTCTGCCCTATCAACTGTATTTCACCAGAATTTTACATGAGGCTAACTCCTACTTATCACTTTAGTTAGGAGCTAAATATGCCTCTTGATGACTTTCTAGTTCATCAAGTCAAAGGAATGGTGTTGAGATATATTTGTGCTATTACATGAATTAAAATACTATGGCATTTTATTCATTTCTCATGTAATATTTCCTTGACAGTCTGTTGAAAGACGTTGCAGAAAGCCTTGTATTCAAGGGGAAACAATCTGATGAGTCTGTTAAGATATTTCAGGACCATTTTATGAAACAGCCTTGTCTACAATATATTATGGGAAAACCCAGATCTTCTGTGCTGTTAATGTTTGTGTTAAGTTTTAAAACAGAAAATATGATTTGCATGTATTCAATAAGGAGAGTCACACATACGTGACTAAAGAAATAATCATCCTCACTATTCCATTGCTTCTGATTCTTTTTTTTTAAAGAACGTCCATAGTGTGTGTGTATATATTTTTTAATTAAACTTTTATTTAATGAATATAAATTTCCAAAGTACAGCTTATGGGTTACAATGGCTTCCCCCTCCCAAATCTTCCCTCCCACCCACAACCCTCCCCTTTCCCGCTCCCTCTCCCCTTCCAATCACATCATGATTCATTTTCAATTCTCTTTATATACAAAAGATCAGTTTAGTATATATTAGGTAACGATTTCAACAGTTTGCCCCCATATAGCAACACAAAGTGAAAAAAAAACACTGTTGGAGTACTAGTTATAGCATTGAATAAGAGTATACAGCACATTAAAGACAGAGATCCTACATAATATTTTTTGAAAAATTGATTAATTTTCTATGCCATTTCCAATTTAACACCAGGTTTTTTTTTTCATTTCCAATTATCTTTATATACAGAAGATCGATTCAGTATATAATTAGTAAAGATTTCATCAGTTTGTAACCACGCAGAAACACAAAGTGTAAAAATACTGTTTCAGTACTAGTTATAGCATCACTGCACATTAGACATCACATTAAGGACAGTTCCCACATGGGATGTAAGTACACAGTGACTTCTGTTGCTGACTTAACAATTTGACACTCCTGTTCATGGCGTCAGTAATCTCCCTAGGCTCTAGTCATGAGTTCCCAGGGCTATGGAAGCCTTTAGGGTTCGCTGACTTTGATCTTATTCCGATAGGGTCATAGTCAAAGTGGAAGTTCTCTCCTCCCTTCAGAGAAAGGTACCTCCTTCTTTGATGGCCCCGTTCTTTCCACTGGGATCTCACTCACAGAGATCTTTCATTTAGGTCTTCTTCTTTTTTTCTTTTCCATGGTATCTTAGCTTTCCATGCCTACAATACTCTCATGGGCTCTTCAGCCAGATCCGAATGCCTTAAGGGCTGATTCTGAGGCCAGAGTGTTGTGTAGGACATCTGCCATTCTATGAGTCTGCTGTGTATCCCACTTCCCATGTTGGATCTTTCTCTCCCTTTTTGATTCTATCAGTTAGTATTAGCAGACACTTGTCTTGTTTGTGTGATCCCTTTGATTCTTAGACCTATCTGAGCCATCAAATGTGAACTGAAATTGATCACTTGAACTAGTGAGATGGCATTGGTACATGCCACCTTGATGGGATTGTATTGGAATCCCCTGGCACATTTCTAACTCCATCATATGGTGCAAGTCTGATTGTGCATGTCCCAAATTGTACATCTCCTCCCTCTCTTTTTCCACTGTTATATTTAACAGGGATCACTTTTCAGTTAAAATTTAAACATCTAAGAATAATTGTGTGTTAATTACAGAGTTCACCCAATAGTACTAGATCAACAACAACAACAACAAATACTAAAAAGGATAAAGTATTACATTGTACATCTAAAGTCAGGACAAGAGCTGATCAGGTCATTGTTTCTTATAGTGTCCATTTCACTTCAACAGGTTTCCCCTTTGGTGCTCAGTTAGTTGTCACCGATCAGGGAAAACAAATGAAATTTGTCTCTTTGGGACTGGCTTAATTCACTCAGCATGATGTTTTCCAGATTCCTCCATCTTGTTGCAAATGACTGGGTTTCATTGTTCCTTACTGCTGTATAGTATTCCATGGAGTACATGTCCCATAGTTGCTTTATCAAGTCTACTGTTGATGGCCATTTGGGTTAGTTCCAGGTCTTAGCTATTGTGAGTTGAGCTGCAATAAACATTAATGTGCAGACAGCTTTTTTGTTTGCCCATTTAATTTCCTTTGGGTAAATTCCAAGGAGTGGGATGGCTGGGTTGTATGGTAGGGTTATATTCAGGTTTCTGAGGAATCTCCAGACTGACTTCCATAGTGGCTTAACCAGTTTGCAGTCCCACCAACAGTGGGTTAGTGTCCCTTTTTCCCCACATCCTCTCCAGCATCTATTGTTGGTAGATTTCTGGATGTGAGCCATTTTCACAGGGGTGAGGTGAAACCTCATTGTGGTTTTGATTTGCATTTCTCTGATTGCTAGTGATCTTGAACATTTTTTCATGTGTCTGTTGGCCATTTGGATTTCCTCTTTCGAAAAATGTCCATTGAGGTCCTTGGCCCATCTCTTAAGTGGGTTGTTTGTTCTATTGTTGTGGATTTTCTTGATTTCTTTGTAGATTCTGGTTATCAACCCTTTATCTGTAGTATAGTTTGCAAATATTTTTTCCCATTCTGTCGGTTGCCTCTTCACTTTCCTGACTGTTTCTTTTGTACTGGAAGAATCAATATCAGCAAAATGTCTATTCTCCCAAAAGCAATTTATACATTCAATGCAATACCAATCAAGATACCAAAGACATTCTTCTCAGATCTGGAAAAAATGATGCTGAAATTCATATGGAGACACAGAAGACCTCGAATAGACAAAGCAATCTTGTACAACAAAAACAAAGCCGGAGGCATCACAATACCAGATTTCAGGACATACTACAGGGCAGTTGTTATCAAAACAGCATGGTACTGGTACAGAAACAGATGGATAGACCAATGGAACAGAATAGAATCACCAGAAATCAATCCAATCATATACAGCCAACTTATATTTGATCAAAGATCCCAAACTAATCCCTGGAATAAGGACAGTCTATTCAATAAATGGTGCTGGGAAAATTGGATTTCCACGTGCAGAAGGCTGAAGCAAGACCCATACCTTTCACCTTACACAAAAATTCACTCAACGTGGATTAAAGACTTAAATCTACGACCTGAAACCATCAAATTATTAGAGAGCATTGGAGAAACCCTGCAAGATATAGGTACAGGCAAAGACTTCTTGGAAAAGACCCCAGGAGCACAGGCAGTCAAAACCAAAATTAACATTTGGGATTGCATCAAATTGAGAAGTTTCTGTACTTCAAAAGAAACAGTGTGTATATTTTTTTAAAAAAATTCATTTATGTACTTGACAGAGTTAGAGAGAGGGAGAAAGAGAAAGAGGAGAGAGCTCTTCAATCCACTGGTTCACTCTGCAAATGGTGACAATGACCAAGGTTAGGCCAGGCTGAAGCCAGGATCCAGGAGCTTTGTCCATGTCTCCCATGTGGGTGCAGGATCCAAGCACTTGGGACTTCTATAGCTGCTTTCCCAGGCACATTACCAGGGAACTGGATCTGAAGTGGAGCAACTGGGACTTAAACTGGTGTCCATATGGGATGCTAGCCCCTGCTTCTTTTTCTGTTACCTAACAGTTGAGGGGAGCGCTTCACCCAGAGGGAGTGTATATATAAACATAAAAATTAAAGAACACAGTATTTTTCTAATTTTTTATTTTTAAATTGTTAACTTGACAAATATTTATTGTACATAATTATGAGGTACATTGTGATAAAAATTTACTTATTTTGTTTGAAAGAGAGTAAAAGAGAAAAGGATGGAGAGAAAGATAGAGGTCTTCCATTATCTTCATCACTCCTAAATTGTTTACAACTGTCAGGGCTACATCATGCTGATTCAGGAGTCTGGAATTTTGCTATTTCTATGCATGTAATACACTGGTAAATGTATATATATTATAATCTTATGGCTCAGAAATGAAAAATTCTAGGCCTTCTGAACTTTAGCACAAAAAACATACAAAATTATGATCTCTCATGTGCGTGGCAGGGATCCATTACTGGGACCATTATCCACGGATTCAAGGGTGTGATTTAGCAGGTAGCAAGAGAGTAGCTAGGTCTCTAATCAATACTCTCATATAGGATGTGTGTATTCCAAGCATCTTCTTAACCACTGGGATGATAAAATCAAATTAATTAACATAGTTGTCACATTTTTGTTATTGTGAGAGCATTTAAAATCTGCTCTGTTACATATATTAAAGTGTGCAATATTTTATCAACTATAATAAATGTACTGGGTAAACATTTTTAAAATTTATCCCTTCAATCTAGCTGCAACTTTTGATTTCATTGATAAAGATGTCCCCAGTCCCATCACCCATCCACCAAATCTCTGGTGACCAATATTCTATTCTTGACTTCTATGAGTTTGACCTTTTTAGATTTCATATACACGTGAGATAATGTAGTATTTATTTTTATATTTCTGGTTTATTTGAGTATACTGTTCTCAAATGGCTATAAATTTGCAAGTTTATTTCTGGGCTTTCTACCTTGTTATGTCGGGCACTGTGTGCTTTCTATGTCAGTACCATGCTCTTTTGAATGTTACAGCTTTGTAATAGATTTTAAAGTAAGGACATATGATGCCTCCAGCTTTTTGTTTTTTTTTTTTGGGGGGGTATTTTTGTAATGATTGGTTTGGTTTGGGGTCATTTTTGTTTGCATACTAACTTTAGAATCTTTTTTGAATTTTGATAATTTTGGTTGAATTGAATATGTAGACTGCTTTGAATAGTATTTATGTCTTAACAATATTAATTTTCTTAATCTAGGAACATGGAAGGTCTTCCCATTCATTTGTGTCATTTTCAATTTCTTTTACCAGTTTCCCATAGTTTTCATCATATGGTTCTTTCAACTCCTATGTTGTTTATTTCTTAGCATTTTATTTTACTTTTTGTCCTATAGTACATGAGTCTGGATTCTTAGCTTATTTTTCATATCCTTCTTTGTTAGTGTATGAAAATTCTACTTCTTTTTATGGATTAAATTTGTATTCTGCAGCTTAACTGAATTCCTTTGTCAATTCTCACATCAAAAAGATTGTTTTTAGGGTTCTCTGTATACATTATCATATTATTAGCAAATAGAAAATTTCACAAATTTCTCCTCTACAGAGAAAACTTTTATTTGTTTTTATTAACTAGCTGCTCTGGCTAGGATGTGTTAAATAAAAGTGACAATGGGAGCCTTTGTCTTATTCCTGATATTAGAGGACAAGTTTTCAATTTTTCACTGTTGAGTAATGCTGCTAATGTGTCACATACACCTTTATTGTGTTGAGGCTTATTGTTTCTATAATTTGTTGAGAAATGTTAGTAAGAAAATATGTTAAATTTTTTCAAAATATTTTTCTGTTTCTATAGAGATGATCATTTGGCTTTTGTTCTTCATTCAGTTAATGTGGTGTACAACATTTATTAATTTTTATATGATGAAAGAGTCTTGTACATCTGGAATGAATCCCAAATTATCACAGTGATTGATACTTAGCATGCTGTTGAATTCAGGTTGCTAGTAATTTGTTGACAACAGGGTAATGCTGAACTTTGTTTCAAAGTGACCCCAGAGAGTCAATCTTTGCAAATACCTCTAGTGTTTATAATGTTTTATGCTAGTAAAAGATTGTCACGTTTATAGTAATGTAAGTGCAACTTATTTATTGAAAAGGGTGAGAAAATCAGGGCAAAGGAGAATCAAGAAGGATGTAAGGTTAGTCCACAAATTCAATTACATGATGTACTCTGAATTTACATTCATTCTTTGATAAATATTTTTGAGCATCTGCCATTTTCCAGAAGCAGCACTAGAAATAGGGAAATAGAGTTTAAAAAAATATACATTTTCCTTACACAAAAACCCACTCAACATGGATTAAAGACCTAAATCTATGACCTGACACCATCAAATTATTAGAGAACATTGGAAAAACCCTACAAGATATAGGCACCGGCAAAGACTTCTTGGAAAAGACCCCAGAAGCACAGGCAGTCAAAGCCAAAATTAACATTTGGGATTGCATCAAACTGATAAGTTTCTGTACTGCAAAAGAAACAGTCAGGAAAGTGAAGAGGCAACAAACAAAATGGGAAAAATATTTGCAAACTATACTACAGATAAAGGGTTGATAACCAGAATCTACAAAGAAATCAAGAAAATCCACAACATCAAAACAAACAAGCCATTTAAGAGATGCTGACATCAAAAGTAGGCGGAGAGAGTGGCAAGATGGCGGAATACGAAGGGAGCACACTGATAGTCCAGGAAGAAACAGTTTAATAAAAGTGGAGATACTGCAGGTTCAAGGAAGAGTAGGGGAAGAAACAGCAGAGGAAACTCTTCCGGAACTAGTGATTCACAGTGGACCTGCATGGAGAGCATGGGAGCCCAAGTTCGGGACACCAGCGGCAGAATCAACACACCAGTGCTGGAACGCGAGGTGAGCCGAACCTCAATAGCCCGAGACACCAGCGGGGAAGCGCAAAGAGGAGACTAGAGCGAATGAGGCTTGAAACCCCGTGGGGAAAAGTTCACCAGGCTAACTAGAAGAGAGAGAGGGAAAAAAAAGTGACCAATACAGACACGAGTTTCTCTCTCTCTGCTCACCTCTCAAAAGCGAGCAAGACAAAGAACAGGCGCCATTTTGGAAATACATCATAAGCAGGGCGACCTCAGGTCTGCACCGGCCCTGAGCCGAGCAGAAAAACCTGACTCTGGGGGGGTGAAATAACAGGATAAGGATCTAACTTGGCAACAAAGTGGGAGAATGCAGGAGAATTGGAGCCCACATTGAGGGCAGCAGAGATTCCCTGTGTGGTCCTTTGGAAAGAGCTTCCAATCTCTGGCTCCTGTGGGTATATCATTCACCTGCTAACTACCTCCAATTACGATCAGCTGTGTGGAATTACGTCCCTTTTGAATGAAAAAAAAAGAATGAAAGAAAGAGAGATTTACCACGCCTAACCTGGGAGTGTCACCTTTGGCACACCCTCAACACTGAGGGACCAAACAGAGCTCTCAGGTCACACTCATCTCAAGCCTCTAAGGCTCCATCAAAAGCAGACAGTCCATTTAACCTAGAGCCACAGTATAACAAGAAAAAACACCACAGTGAAGAAACCAAATATCTCCAACATGCCAAACAACAAACACAAAAACCGAGGTAACAAGAACAAGGAGGACACTATGACGCCCCCAAATAAAAAGACACCCCAATTCAAGATTATGAAGATGATGAGATCGAAGAAATGCAAGAAGCAGATCTCAAAAAATTGATAAGAACATTAAGAAGCTCTCAAAAACAAATTCTTGAACTACAGAAATCCTTAATGGACAAGATAGAAAATCTCTCTCGTGAAAATGAAATATTAAGGAGGAATCAAAATGAAATGAAACAACTAGTAGAAAAAGAAACTGTGATAGTGATGAGAAATAAAAATGAAATGAAGAACTCAATAGATCAAATGACAAACACATTAGAGAGCCTTAAAAACAGAATGGGCAAAGCAGATGAGAGAATATCAGACTTAGAAGACAGAGAACAGGAAAGGAAACAGGCAAACCAAAGAAAAGAAGAAGAAATTAGAAATCTAAAAAATATTGTCGGGAATCTACAGGATACTATTAAAAAACCTAACATTTGGGTTCTAGGAGTTCCTGAAGGCATGAAGAGGGAGAAAGGATTAGAAGGCCTTCTTAGTGAGATACTAGCAGAAAATTTCCCAGGTTTGGAGAAGGACAGAGGCATCTTGGTACAGGAAGGTTATAGAACCCCTAATAAACGTGACCCAAAGAGATCCTCACCAAGACATGTTGTAATCAAACTCACCACAGTGAAACATAAAGAAAAGATCCTAAATTGTGCAAGAGAGAAACGTCAGATTACTCTCAGAGGATCTCCAATTGGACTCACAGCAGACTTCTCATCAGAAACCCT
Organism: Lepus europaeus; assembly: GCF_033115175.1. NCBI lineage: Eukaryota > Metazoa > Chordata > Mammalia > Lagomorpha > Leporidae > Lepus > Lepus europaeus. Next base: position 12,554,339 of record NC_084850.1, on the reverse strand, counting down.
ACAAGCTAGAAGGGAATGGCGAGACATAGCCCAGGTACTAAGAGAGAAAAACTGCCAGCCCAGAATTTTATATCCTGCAAAGCTCTCATTTGTGAATGAAGGTGAAATTAAGACTTTTCATAGCAAACAGAAATTGAAAGAATTTGTTGCCACTCATCCTGCCCTGCAAAAGATACTTAAAGATGTGTTACACACAGAAACCCAGAAACATGGTCATCAATATGAAAGAAGGTAAAGGAAGGAAACCTCACAGCAAAAGATCACAGGAAGTTCAATTTCTCTTTGACATAGAATTAAAATCTGATGCTCTGTTAAAGCAATGTGTTAAAGTAATCTACCATGTTTTCTTGATGTCTGTTAAATTCTAATTGTTCAAAAACAGCTGAATTTTTATTAAGAGCTATGGGTTATTTAAATATGTGCTTATTTTCAAAGATTTGAATAATCACCTTGTAACAATGATCAAATTTGGTCTATGTTATGTTATGATTTTCAGGAATATTGTTTCAACCAGATATTTTGGATTTTGAGCCTTCTTGGCATTCTTGACAGGCATTCAAAAAATCAAAGTTCTGAACAATCTGGACTCTAAAATTTCCAGTAAATCTTGGAAATTTAAATTTAGTTTTTCCAGTTTGGGCCCAACTGAAAAAATCGAAGGACCTATGTTTCTCATCTTATAGAGACACCAACTAATCAGGGTATTTGGATTATATTAGAAGTACTGTCAAGATGTGATGTGGTACCAAACTTTAAGTTTCTATAATGGAAAATGCTATTAATACAAATGTTTGAGAATTAAAAAGTCTAATAATCTTGTGTTACTAGACATGATAGTTACCTTAATGAGAAAGCGCCAGAGGCCTAAAGGGTGAAATACTTGTAAAATCCTGCAGGTGCTTTCAAAAATACTGTGAAGTAAGCAAGTTCCCCTTGTTGGTTGATGAGTTTATAATTTTAAACATGGCAACTTAAAGTCTTTTGTCATCCACAGTTATATATGATTTGCTGCTCATAAAACTAAAATGTTGTTGGTTCTGTGTTTAGCTGTCCTCCCATAGGTTCCTATGGACTTTTCCAGCCACGTCTATTGTATTCAGTACTTTGGGATGGCTCCGTAAACAGATGAAGCCAATAATGTATTGACAGTACCAACTGAGAGAAAGTATGGTTAACTGAGGTTACTAAAAACAAAAAGCAATTCAAATCAATTGGCAATCTACAAAAAGAGTTAAAGATTTTAAAAGCTATTATTAAAATTGCTATATTGGTCTATTATGTTATGTTATATGTGTGTACATATTGTATGTCCACGGGGGAAAATTTTATTAAGAATTTTATTTTAATTGGGTTATAGATTGTCCATAAATTTTAGCTGCTAAAATTAATCAATGACACATTTTAATTCGTGTGACCTGAATCTCTGCATCATATGTTTTACACTAATTGGTAGAAAGAAACTAAAAACATTTTATATGGTTGTGTTTAAGTTGCTGCTTAAACAAACTACACCATGTTAGATATTTAAGAGGTGTTTTCAAATACATGATTCTTAAAATTTATAGAAGGCATTGGACCTTCTGGTAAATGTTTTCTTAAGTTGTTATCTAATGGTTGAAACTGTTTGCTAAGTATTCATGTGATATTGCTATTGTCAGCAAGCGATCTAGAACATGCTCCCTCATTTCTCTATTCTAAGCCCAACTTGTTCTTTCATTTTTCTATTCTCCTCAAGGTGGGAAACTAAATCTATTATGAAGGAATCTGTAGGACAATTTAATCTTTAGACCTTATAAAAGAGATGGCTAACATTTTTCTGTAATAGCATAGCCAAAATAAGAGCTTAAATAATAATCTCATAGTACATTTACTTTGCCATCAGCAAAGTAAACAGTAAGTAGAAAAAAACCTCCCTTTCAGAGCAAGGGAAAGAAAGTTTTCAAGTGAGAATATAATTTTCCTCATGGGCATTGTCTACCTTAGAAAAACTACTACAGATCATGCCTGTGACTATAGACTTGTAGTTCAGGCCACCAGAGATTAGAGATGGGACTTGGGCACTCCCTTGACTTGCATCCTCTGGTCTGCTTTAACACAAAACAGGAGGAAAAGAAAGCTAGGCATCAGAAGCAATTGGTGGCAGGCCTATTAATGGCTGATCTGTACAGTGATCTGCCCTCAAGGAGACCCAACAGGCCAGTCCACTGCAGTGGCTTTCAATGTGGTAAGCCTGGGCTTCAGCAGAAGTCAGCTTGTGAAGAGCCCTGGCAGCTCTGCCAAGAGTTGGATCACTGGAAATGGACCTGCCCTGGAGTCGAAGGATGCCCAGGTCAGAGCCACAAATCTTACTGGCTCTAAGCTGAAAAGCCCTTCACTCAGCCCATATTCCAAAGTGACTACTGCATCTGAGGGGACAGCCAAGTAGGGTCAGCAACATTGCAGGCAGAACTGTAAATTTCTTGTTAGAGATGCCCCCTGCCTTTACCTGGCCAGCTCTCCTCCCAGGCCAGCCAAGTAATGAAAGTCAACAGAGTGCCTTCCCCTAGGAGGTTCACACCTCCCTTAGGATGTACCCCATGTGAATAGGTAGATAGTTCTGGGCCTCTTAACTTACAAGGCCTAAAGCCCACCAGATTATTATCAAGCCCCTTCTGTCAGGTTCTATTTGCCTTTCAATCAGAAAACTTAATTGTAGCTTAGACAGCACCTTTCTTAGCTCCTCTAATAATGACTCTGTCCTTTGTTCTAGACCCTGTCCAGCGTACTTGGGCCTCATTCCTTTGTAATCATAACCTCTACTCTACCACCAATGGCTCTACTCCCAACCTGTGTGTACTGATGGTCCTCTTCCCCACTTAATGCTGTATAATTGTTCAAACCTGGTAAATGCCACTCTTAGGATCATTGGTTAGTATCCTCACTCTGTCTTTTATGACCTTGTCTAAATATGATCAGAGTCGGCAAACTTGGAAGGCTTCCATAGACTTGGCAACTCATGATGAGAGGCTAGGGTGGTTACTGGCGCCAATTTGTTGGGTCAACAACAGGAGTCACTGTGCACTTGCTCCTCATGTGGGATCTCTGTCCTTAATGTGCTGTACATTGTGATTTAATGCTATAACTAGTACTCAAACAGTATGTTTCACTTTGTGTTTCTATGTGGGTGCAAACTATTGAAATCTTTACTTAATATATACTAAATTGATCTTCTGAATATAAAGAGAATTGAAAATGAATCTTTATGTGAATGGAATGGTTGAGGGAGCGGGAGATTTGAGGGTTGCAATGGGAGGGAATTTATGGGGGGTAAGCCATTGTAATCCATAAACTGTACTTTGGAAATTGGAAATTTATATTTACTAAATAAATGTTTTTTTTAAAGAGATTCTGATGTCATAAATAAGCGTGCCAATTGTTAAATCAACAACGAGAGTCACTGGCTACATGCTCTCCACATAGGGTCTCTGTCCTTAATGTGTTTTACTATGAAATTTAAAAACACTGGTAGTCGAACAATACCCTATACCTTGTGCGGTTGTGTGAATGCAGCCTGTTGAAATCCTTGCTTAGTATATACTAAGTTGATCTTCAGTATATGAAGGTAGTTGAAAATGAAACTCGATAAAGGGCGGGATGGGAGAGGGAGAGGGAGAGGGGAGGGCCACAGGAGGGAGGGAGTTTGGGGGGGGCCTCAATAATACAAAAGTTCCACTTTGTAGATTCACATTTGTGAAATAAAAAAAAAAAAGAAATGGACCAAGGACCTCAATAGACATTTTTCAAAAGAGGAAATCCAAATGGCCAACAGACATATGAAAAAACGTTCAAGATCACTAACAATCAGGGAAATGCAAATCAAAACCACAATGAGGTTTCACCTCACCCCGGTGAGAATGGCTCACATCCAGAAATCCACCAACAATAGATGCTAGAGATGATGTGGGGAAAAAGGGACACTAACCCACTGTTGGTGGGAATGCAAACTGGTTAAGCCACTATGGAAGTCAGTCTGGAGATTCCTCAGAAACCTGAATTTAACCCTACCATACAACCCAGCCATCCCACTCCTTGGAATTTACCCAAAGGAAATTAAATCGGCAAACAAAGAAGCTGTCTGTACCTTAATGTTTATTGCAGCTCAACTCACAATAGCTAAGACCTGGAACTAAGCCTAATGCCCATCAACAGTAGACTGGATAAAGATATTATAGGACATGTACTCTATAGAATACTATACAGCAGTCAAAAAAATGAAACCCGGTCATTTGCAACAAGATGGAGGAATCTGGAAAAAATTATGCTGAGTGAATTAAGCCAGTTCCAAAGGGACAAATATCATATGTTCTCCCTGATCAGCGACAACTAATCGAGCATCAAAAAGGAAACCCGTTGAAGTGAAATGGACACTATGAGAAACAGTGACTCGATCAGCTCTTGTCCTGTTGATATACAATGTAATATTTTATCCTTTTTAGTATTTTTTTTTGTTCTAGTACTATTGGTTGAACTCTATAATAAACACACAATTATTCTTAGGTGTTTAATTTTTTTTTAACAGGCAGAGTGGATAGTGAGAGAGAGAGGCAGAGAGAAAGGTCTTCCATTTTGCTGTTGGTTCACCCTCCAATGGCCGCTGTGGCCAGCGCTTCAAGCTGATCCGAAGCCAGGAGCCAGGTGCTTCTCCTCGTCTCCCATGTGGGTGCAGGGCCCAAGGACTTAGGCCATCCTCCACTGCCTTCCTGGGCCATAGCAGAGAGCTGGCCTGGAAGAGGAACAACCGGGATTGAATCCAGCGCCCCAACAGGGACTAGAACCCGGTGTGCTGGCACCGCAAGGTGGAAGATTAGCCTGTTAAGTCACAGCGCCGGCCTAGGTGTTTAAATTTAACTGAAAATTGATCCCTGTTAAATATAAGAGTAGGAATAAGAGAGGGAGGAGATATATAATTTGGGACATGCTCAATCGGACTTGCCCCAAATGATGGAGTTAGAAATGTGCCAGGGGATTCCAATACAATCCCATCAAGGTGGCATGTAGCAATGCCATCTCACTAGTCCAAGTGATCAACTTCAGTTCACAATTAATCACACTGATAGGTCTAAGAGTCAAAGGGATCACACAAACAAGACTAGTGTCTGCTAATACTAAGTGATAGAATCAAAAAGGGAGAGAATGATCCATCATGGGAAGCGGGATACACAGCAGACTCAAAGAATGACTGATGTCCTAAATAGCACTCTGGCCTCAGAATCAGCCCTTAAGGCATTCAGATATGCCTGAAGTTCCCATGAGAGTATTATAGGCATGTAAAGCCAAAACACTCTGGAAAAAAAAGAGGACCTAAATGAAAGATCTCTGTGAGATCCCAGTAGAAATAACAGGGCCATCAAAGAAGGAGGTACCTTTCTCTGAAGGGAGGAGAGAACTTCCACTTTGACTATGAACTTGTCTGAATAAGATTGAAGTCGGTGAACTCAAAAGGCTTCCATAGCCTTGGCAACTCATGACTAGAGCCTAAGGAGATTACTGACACCACAAACAGGTGTTTCAAATTGTTAAGTCAACAACAGGAGTCACTGTGCACTTACTCCTCATGTAGGATCTCTGTCCTTAATGTGCTGTACATTTTGATTTAATGCTATAACTAGTACTGAAACAATATTTTACACTTTGTGTTTCTGTGTTTGTGCAAACTGATTAAATCTTTACTTAATATATACTAAACTGATCTTCTGTATATAAAGAGAATTGAAAATGAAACTTGATGTGAATGGAATAGGAGAGGGAGAGCGAGATGGGAGGGTTGCGGGTGGGAGGGAAGTTATGGGGGGAAAAGCCAGTGTAATTCATAAACTGTACTTTGGAAATTTATATTTACTAAATAAAAATTTAAAAAAATACATTTCCTGTCTTCATAGAACTTAGTATCTAAAGGAGAGCCAGATATTATTTAAATTATCACAAAAATGATATGAAAATGCATGTGTGTGCAAGTAGTATGGAAGAAAATATACTGATTCAAACTATATAATAAAGGACATAGCTTGTTTTAGAAGCTATTTTGTTCATTGATTGATTAACTGAAATGTATACTTTGGTATTTGTGGATCCTATCATTTTTAAAAAGATTAGTTTAAGGCAGCGATATAGAGAGGCTTCAGATGGAGAGAGAAAGATATCTTCATTCCAGTGGTTCACTCCTCAGCTACATGCAACATTGAAGGCTGGAACAGGCTGAAGCTAGGAGCCAGGAGTTCCATCCTGGTTTTCACTTGAATGGCAGGGTCCCAAGTACCTCAGCTGCTTTCCCAAGCTCATTATTAAGAAGCTGGATGAGAAGCAGTTTAGCCAGGGTTCAAACTTTCATTCTGATATGGGATTCTGGCTTTATATGTGGTGGCTTAACCTGCTGTGCCATATATTGAGACAACTCTATCATAAAAGGGCCTCAAAAAGAAGACACTCTTCAATAGTGTCAATAGCATTTCTACTGTAAATATGAATGTGTTATCAACCAGAGATTTAGTTTTTGCCTTTTCTTCCATTACTGGAGTTTCTGTGTCAAAAACTCAGTTTCTGTGATTACTGTGAAGGATCTCAGGATCATTGCTCTTCTAATTCCATTCTCACTATTTGCATAACATGTAGATATTAGACCATCATTTGGCTCTTCTTCCCAATGCAGAAACTTTATTTACATCTCCGTTTGGCATCTAAGTTTTAGCCTTGTGGCAGAATGTTCTCATCCATAGAACTGTTGACCCTGCTAAGACCCCATAAGCCATCTCTTAATGAAATATAACAATAACATTTAATAAATATAAGGGTAATAGTCATTCTCATTCATGAGGATTTAGTAAGAATCAGGTACTGTACTTAGTACTTTATATACAATATTTAATTTAGTCCTTTCATAACTCCATGTAGTAAGAAGTCATTCTTGTCTATTCTTAGGATAAGTAAACTAAGATATTTAAGTGGAAAAAGTTTCATCTAGTACATAGTCAAGCTAAGTTTTGAATCAGTGGGCATGCACTGAATTACAAAGAGCTCTCTCCTGTGCCTATGATTATTGTTAATCATCTTTTGGCCATTTCCCTGTGAGGACCTGCTTGAATTAGTTCAGCCCTTTGTCTATGCCATTATTCAAACGTTAATAATTCATTCACTCAACTAATACTTATTGAGGATGTTTTGTGAGCAAGCAATATGCTTGACATTAGGAATACAATAGTAAGCAATGTAGATATAGACATACTTGGTAACATAGACTCACTCAACCACATAATTACAAAATATGATAAGTGCTATATAGGAAAACTATACACAAGGGAACCCAATCTAATCTATGAAATTAGGAACTGAATTTTGAATAAGAACCTAATTAATTGGACCACAGTGTGATACATTTGTGGAGAGAACACAGTTGCAGAGTGTTCTAAGCAAATTGAAAAAGACATGTAAGGAATGCCACCAAATGGGAAAGCAAAATAAAAGCAGTATAGATAGAGTAAGGGAATTAAGAATTAGTACAGATTTGATTATTGCTTATAGCCCTTGTGAACACTCTTGAGGAATAATCGGGTTTTTTTTACATACTATTTGTTGAATACTTTATTTAGTGGATGGTTAAACTTGCTATTATAAAATCAACTTAAAGTGAGTCATTGTAAAAATTAAAAATAAGAAAGGAAGGAGGAGGAAGGATAGGAGTATGGGCATCAGGGAGGGTAGGGTAGGAAGTAGCTCTTAAATCTGTATATATGAAATACATGAAGTTTGTACACCTTATATAAGTAACAAAATAAATAAATAATTTAAGAGTTAAATTTACAAAGAAGAAAGTGGTAGAATCTGAGGTACAAAAGTTTGGTAGGGGACAAATATTCACATAACCTATATGAGTGCATGGGGTTAGAGAGAAATAGGGTTTTTTTTTCAAAAGTAATGGAAAACTGTGATGAGTTTTAAGGTGGTAGATGAAATCTAAATGAGTTTATGTGTGTGTGTGTGTGTGTGTTAGCTGACAAATAGATGTAGAAACAATCGGAAAGAGGATAGAAGAAGAGGTAGTGAAACAAATCAGAATACTACTATAAGCAACATAGGGACAGCAGAAGCCTCTGTTTTTATTCTTGTTCTCTGTTATTTTTTTAATCAGTGTAAGAAAACAGGAAATCTACCCTCTTAACAAATTTGTGAGGGCACAAGACTCTATGACTATTGGCACTACATTGTACAATAGATCTCTAGAAATTTTTCTTCTTGCATAATTGAAGCTTTATATGCACTGAATAGCAATTCTCTACCTCTATTCTGTTACACCAGATCTGCAATAATGTGACAATTGGGTAGGATTTTAATTGCATACATAATATTTGAATAATCTAATGATTTAGACAGACCCACTTAGGATGAAATTAACTAATATAGTGAAATAGCTGGTCACTGTAAAAGTAATGTGGCTGGTGATAAATACAATTGTCACGAACTAGGACATGCAAATTTGTAACTTTATTGCAAATAATACCATTCAGTATGACTCTCAAGATCCATATTTGCAAAGAGAAATGGATAGACCTATTGCTTACTAGCATGCATTTTCAACATAATTCTGTAATATGTAAGGCAAAATCAAGTAATATAACTTTTGCTGCTACCTAGCTCAAGGTTTAATCATAATGTGACCCAAGTTCCTAGTTAGTGATCATGTTGAAGGCATGCTTATGCATTATTCTAGCACACTGAAAGTGATGTCTGCTCACTGTTAACCACAGTTTGAGTTTTGTCATGTCCGTCAGCCTCTGAGCCTCAACTTCCAACCTTTCTCACAGCACACAACATATAGTAGGGATTTAATAAGAGTGTATTCTTTAGTTAAATCAGACACAAAATTTAAGAACACAAGTTTTGATTATTTATATGATTTCAATGCACATTGGACACTGTCAAACATTCTGTAGCGTTTCTAAAATAATGACATATACAGTAGCAATTACACAAATATTTTATAATTATATCTTAATGTGTTTATTATTTGAAACTTCCATAAAAACTGTGAGGTTCTGGCTTTATTTTGTGAGAAGTTAGAGGGTAGAAGTAAAGGGTTGTGAGTTTTCAATCAATATAATATCTCCATGTGCATTCATCAGATTTGTTTTAAATTTGTAATGTGCATATCCAGTCTTCACTAGGCTGTGGATATAAAATGAGGTCACATTGACTTTCATCCCTTATTAAATTTTAATGTTCAATTTGCAAGAGCTCAAGCCTCTATAGACTGGAATGTAAGAATACTGCAAACCATGTACACCCAATTATTTCTGGTGAACAACAAAGAATTATCAAGTATATGTTCACAACTCATCTATGGTGCACTTTTCCCTCTTCTCATGCCTCCTACTTGGTGGCTGCTTTTCAGGATACCGCCAAAAGGAAGCTCCCTAGTACAGTTGTCACAGACTGCCATCATCTGTACCAACACTTCTTTATCCCAGTGTCTTCAGGAAACGTGAATGCTACCAAATTCCCTGCACAGCTAGGAAGATTGTCCCTTGACTTGGTTTGCTATCTCATTTTGTCACTTGGACCCTGAAATGATACTGGTCAAGTCCAGAGTTTCATAGATTTGCCCTAGAACACTGTTCCTTCATTTTTGTTCAAATTGGTTTATCAAAATAGCTTTTACACCAAAAAGAAATTTTAGTATCTACATTTCATATCTTCATCAATGTGTATTATCTTTAGTAACCACAAAGATGTAAGTCTTTGGAAAATTCGTGGAAAATATATTATGCAAAAGTAATTCATGAATTTCAATCTTTGTTAACATCAAAATAAGTTTTCCTTTAATTTCATTTTCCACAAACTTTTTGAGGCACTTTTTTACTGGCCAAAGGCATTTGAGAATAGGTACATGCTGTTTCTACGTACACTAATGAGAAATCTGACAGAGTTTACCTCCAGATTTCCAGTGCCTGTCTGGGTTGAATACAGTGAATTTTGCTTAAAATTCCTTTTTCCTTTACTGGAATGATTTAGATAATTGCTTTGCTCTCTCACCAAACAGTGCAGAAAGACTATATTTAAAAATACATTTAAAATTTTTAACACCATGTATTTACTTTGATAATTCATAATGTGAAAATTCTGATAATTAAATGACTAGGTCAGATACATGATAAATAATAGCATCACATCAATAAGTCAAAAAGATATATATTTATAACATTTAGTAATAATTACATCATTTACAGCATGCTTGGGGAAACTTTTTTCTGCCAGCTACCATTTGAATATTTATAACTTCATTCACAAGCCATATACAATTGTCAATTTAAAAATTACTCTGCTATGTATTTATTGAATTTTGAGTCCCACCTGCATTTACACTGGCAGGATCAAACCAAATGATTTCATAGGCTTTATCCTGCCTGTGGGCTGGACATTCTCCACCCCTGCTTCAGAGGAAAAAATTAAAGAGAGAGCAGCAATGCAGTTCCACTTACAAACTGCACAATAGTGAGATAAACAAGATATAACAGACACTAAGGAGGAAAACAACTCTACATAGTTGTCACCCTCAGTAATCCTTCTTTTAATTATTTTTATTGTTGTAATTATTTCTCATTCTTAAAAGACTTTAAAAAATATTTTATCAATGGAATTTATATTTTTATCATTTTATTTTTATAAATAAAAATTATAAAAATTATTCCACTTACTGAAATATTGAGAATAAACTCTCTCTGATTAATTACTAGAGTCTTTCTACAATGACAAACATATCATTAAATTCTGTTTTCTATATTGTGTTCTTAGGTTACCTAATAATCCCACCCCACTGGGGTTTCGTAAAATCACACAATAATAATTTTCTAGAGTGTGAGTTTTCAAAATTGGTTGCATGGGGGCCAGCGCCATGGTGCAGTAGGTTAATCCTCTTCCTGCGGTGCTGGCATCCCATATGGGCACTGGTGCTGGTCCTGGCTGCTCCTCTTCCAATCTAGCTCTCTGCTATGGCCTGGGAAAGCAGTGGAAGATGGCCCAAGTGTTTGGGCCCCTGAACCCACATGGGAGACTGGGAAGATCTCCTGGTTCCTGGCTTCGGAGCAGCACAGCTCCATCCATTGCAGACATTTGGGGAGTGAACCAACAGAAGGAAGGCCTTTCTCTCTGTCTCTTCCTCTCACTGTCTGTAACTCTACCTCTCAAATAAATAAAAAAAAATGTTTGCATGGTGGACTCTAAGGAAATATTAAAGCTTTCATGAATGACCTGTATGACTCCAGGTCACATACCTGGAGATTCTGCTATAATTGCACTGTGATGCAGAGTGGAATATGTATGGGTTATAAGCTCCATCAGGAAGCCATCACTGTGGGTTAAGCTGCCACTTGCTATGCCAGCATCTCATATGAGAGTGCTGGCCTGAGTCTGGGCTACTCTGCTTCTGATCTGACTTCCTGCACCTGGGAAGCCAGTGGAAGATGGCCCAAGTATTTTGCCACTACCACCCATGTGGGAAATCTGGATGGAGTTATTGGCTCCTGAATTTGGCCTGGCCCAGACCTGGTTGTTATGGTCTTTTGGGGAGTAAAACAGTGGATGGAAAATTTGTATTTCCCCCAGTTCTTTCTCTGTTGTTCTGCCTTTCAAATAACAACAGCAACAACAAAGCTCTTATAGATGAATAATTCACAGCGAAGTTTGAGAACCTCTGTATTAGAGTTCCTAGATTGCCGGCTCCTGCCTCCAGCCTGGCAAGTCTTGTTAAATGTAAGGACAGTATTTTATAAGGTTTTGTGAAAACAGGCTTTGAATTTCAATTGCCTGGGTTGGAAACTTCCTTCTACTTGGTCATAAGTATGTCACCTTAAGCAAAGGAATTGGCCTCATTAAGCTTCAGATTCTTCATCAGTATAAGAAAGAGGATAGTGTCAAGTACCTCAGATTTTTGATGATCATCAAATAAATTTTGTAAAATATGTAGGAGAGTCTGACACAGAGAATGTGTCCAGTACTTACGAGCAATTGATAGATTAGCAATGATTGATAACAATATCAATAAATTGGACACTGCAGGTAGATCATATGTCAAAACATCTGGCAAAGTAATGTTTGGTGCTATTATTATGTTGTTATCATAGTTTAAACCACAAAGATCAGAGTTGCTTCCTATAGTCACAAGACCAAGTACAATCCCCATATTGCAGCTAATTTTTTTAAAAAACAAATTTTAGGAATGGATGTTTGTCTTAGCAGCTAAGACACCAGCTGGGATGCTGGCATCACATATTTGAGTGCCTTGGTTCAAGTCCTGGCTCTGTTCCTGATTCCAGTTCCCTGCTAATACAGAACCTAGGAATCAGCAGATGATAGTTTAAGTACATAATCCCTGTCACCTGTGTGGGAGCCTCAGCTGGATTTCCAGTCTCCTGGCTTTGGCCTGGGCTAGCCCTGGTTACTGCAGGTATTTGAGGAGTAAGCCAGTAGATGGAAGATATCTCCCTCCCTCCCTCCCTCCCTCCCTCCCTCCCTCCCTCCCCTCATCCTCCTCCTCCTCCTTCTTCTTCTTCTCTCTCTCTCTCTTTCTCTCTCTCTCTCTCTCTTTTTGAGTCTGTCTCTGTCTTCCTTTCAAATAAATAAATAAATAAATAACTTGAAGCATTTATCATTTAGTGTTCTAATCTCGGTTTTGTTTCCCTCAATCCTTCCATGTTTACCAAGTTTGATTATTAAGAAAGATCAGTTATTTCTCTAGGATTTTCTTAGTTACTCAAATATATATTCTTATAAATATGAACTCCCCACACACACACACACACACACATATATATACACATATATATTATTATATAGGTTTCACTCTAGAACTATGATTATCCATTTCATTGTTTAAATTGTTCCAGCTTTGGGAGTCGAAGGATGCCCAGGTCAGAGCCACAGATCTTATTGGCTCTAAGCTGAAAAGCCCTTCACTCAGCCCAACTTCCAAAGTGACCACTGCAGCTGAGGGGATGGTCAAGTAGGGTCAGCAACATTGCAGGCAGAACTGTAAATTTCTTGTTAGAGATGCCCCCTGCCTTTACCTGGCCAGCTCTCCTCCCAGGCCAGCCAAGTAATGAAAGTCAACAGAGTGCCTTCCCCTAGGAGGTTCACACCTCCCTTAGGATATACCCCATGTGAAGAGATAGATAGGTCTGGGCCTCTGAATTTACAAGGCCTAAAGCCCACCAGATTATTATCAAGCCCCTTCTATCAGGTTCTATTTGCCTCTCAATCAGAAAACTTCATTGTAGCTTAGACAGCACCTTTCTTAGCTCCTCTACTAATGACTCTGTCCTTTGTTCTAGACCCTGTCTAGTGCACTTGGGCCTCATTCCTTTGTAATCATAACCTCTACTCTACCACCAATGGCTCTACTCCCAACCTGTGTGTACTGATGGTCCTCTTCCCCACTTAATGCTGTATAATTCTTCAGACCTGGTAAATGCCAGTCTTAGGATCATTGGTTACTATCCTCACTCTGTCTTTTATGACCTTGTCTAAATATGATCAGAGTCGGGGAACTTGGAAGGCTTCCATAGCCTTGGCAACTCATGACGACAGCCTAGGGTGGTTACTGGCGCCATAAACTAGAGTGTCAATTTGTTGGGTCAACAACAGGAGCCACTGTGCGCTTGCTCCTCATGTGGGATCTCTGTCCTTAATGTGCTGTCCATTGTGATTTAATGCTATAACTAGTACTCAAACAGTATGTTTCACTTTGTGTTTCTATGTGGGTGCAAACTGTTGAAATCTTTATACTAAATTGATCTTCTGTATATAAAGAGAATTGAAAATGAATCTTGATGCAAATGGAAGGGGAAAGGGAGCGGGAGAGGGGAGGGTTGTGGGTGGGAAGGAAGTTATGGGGGGGGGGAAGCCATTGTAATCCATAAGCTGTACACTGGAAATTTATATTCATTAAATAAAAGTTAAAAAAAAAGACATACAAAAAAAAATCAACACTATAGACCAAATAGACCTAATGGATATCTACAGAACTTTCAACACACAGTGGCAGAATATGCATTCTTCTCACCAGTGCATGGGACTTTCACTAGGATAGACCACATGCTGGGCCATAAAGCAAGTCTAAAAGCATTTAAAAAAAATCAAAATCATATCATTCATCTTCTCATACCACAATGGAATGAAGCTGGAAATCAACAACTTGGGAATCCCTAGAACATATGCAAACACATGGAGACTGAACAACATGCTCCTGAATGAACATTTGTCATAAAGATATCAAGAGAGAAATTTAAAAAAAACTGGTGATAGCAGTTTTTTAATATTATTTGTTGAAATGTTTGCCTAATATAAAGTTAATTGTATGTGTATAAAGTTAATTGAAAACAGATCTTAGTAAAAATAAGAATAGAAATAGTTGAGGGAGGAGGAACAAGGGTGGGAGTGTGGATAGGAGGGTGGGTACAATGGGAAGAATCACTATCACTGTGTTCCTAAAGTTGTATTTATGAAATGCATAAAGTTCATATGCTTCAATAGAAGGTTTCTGGGAAAAAAAGAAAAGACAACTTAAGATAGGTTGAACATAATATTGTTGTAATACTTAAGAATTTTTTAAATTAAATATATACTATATTTTCCTTGTGTAAATTCTTGCTTATTTTATTCTTTCTTGAAAAGATCAAGAAAAGCTTTCACTGAACAATCTTCTTTTGCAAAAGTATATTTAATGGACAGAGTACCTGCAATGGTATTTCAAAAAGTTTGTGAAAAATGGGAGTAAAATATAAATTTATTCTTGTGTTTAAAATTTGAAATCCTGGGGGCTGTTGTTGTGGCATAGCAGGTAATGTTTTCGCCTGCAATTTTGCCATTGCATATGCATGCCTTTTTGTGTTGCAGCTGCTTCACTTCTGATTCAGCTGCCTGCTCATGGCCTTATGAAAAGCAGCAGAAGATGGCCCAAGTTGTTGGGCCCCTGAAACCCACTTTTGGAGACCTAGATGAAACACCTGGTTTTGGCCTGGCCCAGCCGTGGCTGTTGTAGCCATCTGGGGATTGAGCCAGCAGATGGAAGATATGTCTCTCTCTCTCTCTTTTTCTGTTTCTGTAACTGACTTTCCAATAAATAAATAAACCTGAAAAAAAAAAAATTGTTCCAGCTTTGTTCAATGGGAGCTCTTTTAGGTTGAAATATCCATGCTTTCAAGGATAGGAGTGTAGGCAGGAGGGAAGGTGGAGAGGGAAAAATACTATGTTCCTAAAATTGTATATATAAAATGCATCAAGTTTGTATACTTTAAATAAAATGTTTCTAGGTACAAAATATATATATACTTCCTCCTCCTCTGAGCACTCTCTTAACTTTTGGAACAGAAAAATGTCCCAGACTCACTTTGTATTTTCTCTTTTCCAGTCCTGGTATTAACCCTTGGTCCAAGCAACTCTGGCCCTTTCCCATGAAAAATGGTATTTAAGAAGCAACATCGAGGTAAAAGGTATAGTCATTGCTGCTTCAGTATCACTGTTTCTGGTCTTTCGCTGCAGGCACAGCTTAGAAAAATGTACAGTAATAGCTTATGAATACCTACACATCTACATTTATTTCTAAACTTACCCACCCATACTTATAAATATCTATGTAATGTAAATCATCTATCAATGTCTATATAAAGTAAAACATGGATTCTTACCAATATTTCGACTTCTATCCTAGCATCAGAGTTCATTCAAGTATCCACTTTTTGTTTCTGTACATTCTTTAGTCAATAGTGAAAGATTTTGTCTTGTTATATGAAATGCATTTTCTTACTGCTTCAGCCCTACTAAACTTATATTATAATCTTAGAATTGCTAGCCCATATCCATATAAGAATAAAATTAATTAACTGGAGCATAGTAGTTATGTAGAATTATTTTCTCTTTACCTATGGAGTATGTAGTCAGAATAACAATTCCCAACGTAAATTTAACCCCAAGTGTATTTACCTAAATGTTTTGCTAAGGCTTAAACTCCTTAATAGGGACTGAAGCATTTTTCTTTATTTTATTAAGATAAATTTATGAAATGCCTTAATTTCATCTAATAGTATATCATGAGTTAATGTGTTATCTAGAGGCAGGCCATTGTATATCCATACAGTCTCTCACCCTGTTGCCTCATTCTCAATGCATACTCTGAAGATTATTCTAAATTTAGTGTATGAATGAGTAAATGAATAAATAGATGACTTGCCATGTATTAGCTTTTATTAAAAAGAGAAAACCATTTTGATTATTAAACATAACTTAAATTGAGGCCTACACTGCATTCTCCAGCTTCTACATATTATACTCATGTGATTATAAACATGAAATTCAAATGAACACATTGGCTTAGAAAAGAGCCGAGGAGTTCTTATGATTCAGTTATTTATAAGCATGCACCAGGACCACTATAAACATTTATTTGTCTTACTGATAGTCTTGTACAAAAAAATACTATTCTAATTACACA
Source organism: Lepus europaeus (assembly GCF_033115175.1). Taxonomy (NCBI): domain Eukaryota; kingdom Metazoa; phylum Chordata; class Mammalia; order Lagomorpha; family Leporidae; genus Lepus; species Lepus europaeus. The sequence continues at coordinate 12,537,826 of NC_084850.1, read as the reverse complement.
TGGAATATATATATATATATATATATATATATATATCATGCTATGATTTTGTATTATTTGATTCAATATTAGTGAACTATAACTTTTGAAATAGTTGTATTTGAAATTATGCAATGGTATGAATATACCTATTTAGAAAAGTGTTTGTGAATGTACCTTCTGTGACATACTATTTGTGGAATAATTTTAGGAGGATTAACTTCCTTATAAGAAACTTCTCTGTCATTACCCAGCTCTTATTCACAAAAAACACTCACAGTAACATGAAAGATGTGTACCTTGTATGAATAAATGAAATCTGTGACCCATAATCTACTCACTGTTTTTAAAAAAGAAAATAATCTTTTAAAATAAAATTATTTTATGAATCAGGGGGAAAAGAACATTTATCATAATTAGCACATCGTCTCCATTGTAAGTTTTCTCAGCTGCTAGTGAGCTAGTTCATATTTATAGATTTTCTTTTCTTCATGATGGCATGAGGCCAAGACAGGAGGCAAATGAGGAAGAAGACTTGCATAAAGCCAGAAGATTCTCTGATTCAGAACCAGCGTTGATAGAGAGATATGCAGATAGGAGGGCTGCCAAGCAACTGAGACCTTAATGTTCAATAAGCCACAATACTCAGTGGGTGCAGCTTGATATAAGATGAAAATTTTATTATGTGTTCTTTAAATCCTATTTCTGGTTACCTTCTCTCATCCTATTGCTTAGCTCATAATTAAAGTTCAAAAGACGTTTCTTGAATGAATGAATACATGCATGACTTGCGAGGTATTAGCTGTTAAGGCCCATGGAAAAGTGAGCCACAACCTACTGCTCAACAGTGAGTGAGACAGCACACTTATATTTCCCCAGTAATCTTCAGGACCAAATTCATTGGCAAGTGGGATAGAGATTTGTGAAGAATCTTTTACCTGCAATTTTGAAAGAGGCTTCATGTGGTCAAGAAGGTTAATGAAGCTAAGACTCAATCACTTTGCTCAGGATTCTGTCTTCAGTAATTGATCATTCTTTCAGCCTATTGATTTTCCCTTTAAGGAAAAAATTTCATTCTCTTTTCTAGTTACTATGACTCAACAGCAGCATTCATCATTGTGAACAATTCTTATTCCAGTTTCATTTAGCTGTCATCCATATAATATCCCAATCTTAGGAATAAAGTAGGATTATTGTTAAAAAAATTATTTCCTCAACTTTTTCTGTTCCTTGGTTTTATTTAAGTCAATAAAAAACTAAATGATTTCAGAATTTTAAAAGAGAAAGTTATATTCTCATAGGGTATAAACTTGTTATTTAGCCCTAAATTATTCTTTTACAGCAAGGGGTACTTTGGGATTAAGAAAAACACATTCAAATCAAAAATTGTGCATGTTTATCCCCTCATTCATAGCATTTACATGCTTTGAAGTTAAGAATTAGAAAATTACCTAAATAGCTTAAAAGTCTATTAGTAGAAAATATTAGATATTTCAGTTATATTCAAATAAGAAATTCTTCTAAGCAAATTAATGCAGATATTTAACCAAGAGATGTTAAAAAATATCTCCACAATTATCCATGTTGTTACAAATGGCAAGGTCTCCTTATTTTTAAAGGCTAAATAATATTACATTGTGTATTTATATACCACAAGGTCTTTATCTATTCATCCATTGACAGGCAGTATTTTTTCCAATATCCTCGCTCTTGTGATTAATGCTGCAATGAACAGAGTAGCACAGGTATCCCCACAAGATGCTATGCCATCTCTTTGCGGGGATATAATATGTAGTTCAGTTTTTAATTTTTGAGGAGACTTTGTACTATTCCCCAGTGGCTAAGCCAAATTGCCTTCTGCTCACAGTGTTTAAAGATTTCCTTTTGCCAATACTTGTAATCTCTTCTTTTTTAAGATTTTTATTTTATTTATTTGAAAGGCAAAGTTAGAGAGGGAGGGAGAGACATGTAACGAGAGATCTTCCATCTCCTGGTTCAGTCCCCAAATGGCTGCAACAGTTGGAGGTGGGACGATCTGAAGCCAGGAGCTTCTTCTAGGACTTCCACATGAGTTAAGGGGCCTAAGAACTTGAACCATCATCCACTTTTATCCCAGGCACATTAGCAGAGAGTTGAATCAGAAGTGGAGCAGCCAGGACTAGAACCAGCACCCATATGGGATCTGATTTGCATTTTCCTGATGATTACTGATGTTGAGCAATTTTTCATCTACCTAGAGGCAACTTGTATGTCTTCTTTTGATAAGCATCTATTCATGTCCTTGGTCCTTTTCTTCATTTCATTATTAACTTTATTGTTATTGAGTTATCTGGATTCCTTAGATTTTGAATATTAACCTCTTATTATATATTTGTTTTTCAAATATTTTACAAAATTCTGTAAGCTCTTTTTAAAATTTTTCTTTTACAAATTTATTTTAATTGTATTTGAAAGAGAGAGAAAGAGACAGAGATATCTCCCACTTGTTGGTTCACTCTTTGATCTCTAATACAGTGAGCACTGGGCAAGGCCAAGCCAAGAGCCAGGAATACATTCCAGGTCTCCCACGTGTGTGTCAGGGACCCTCATACCTGAGTCATTGCCTCTGCCTTGCTGGGTGCACATTAGCAGGAACTCTGAATTGGAAATAGGCTAGGGACTCAACATGGGAACTCCTATGTGTGACACAGGTACCTCAGCATATGTCTTTTTTTTTTTCATGATCCCATAGTCACTTAGTTAATTTATTGGGCACAATGAGAACGTATAATCAGGCTTTTCACAGGGCGAGTGCAGAGGGTAGTCCTCCTCCTGTCACCTCACAGCTGTGTTATGTGACAGACCAGCTTTCGGTTTGTGGTTTTTAACCAGCTCCTAACTGGCAGCCTTCAACTTACTGCAATATGCGTGACATTATGTGATTTAAAATGACCAACCAATAACGACTTGCAGCAATCAAGAAGACATGGAATGCAGCTCATGCATCGGGTTCTGAAGCAGGACATGGCAAAGCCCTGGGAGCATTCGGGTGAGGTGTCTCCTTGGCAAGGACCAGACTGTCAGGGCCAAACGGCATCGTTGCAGGTGGTTTTCGTCATTCTTTCCCTTTCAAGTAATGTCAGGAGCAGCCCTACAGCCCGGGCTCACAGAGCCTCGTCTGTTCTCGCAGATGCGAAGTGACGGAGCAAGTGTCCTGGCCCCACAGCCGGGCAGAGCGTGTTCTGCCCGGAAACAGAGGTCATTACGCTCTGTGACCTCCAAGGAGCCCACCTACTCAGAAGAACCAAGACTCCTCTAGGTTACCCACGGATGAGAGCTGAGGGATGGTGTGTGCAGGGGGTTGCTGTGTGTGGTGGGGGTGACATCATTCTCTGTCTTCATAGTCTAAGCAGAGTTAACCCTGGGAGAGCTATGGGGCAGATTAAACACACAGGAAATCTGTGGGCAGTGCAGGAACACATCAGGTTTTCATCCCTGGTCCTTGTTTCTCCCCATGTGCTGCTCACCGTGATAGTGGCAAAAAGAAAAAATAAAATAAAATAAAACAACAAGAAACAAACCAAATGCACATATACACAAAAGCACACACAAACATATATGTTTACATGTGTGGTTTCCCTTCTTCTTTCCTGATCTCTTAAAAAAAAAAAAAAAACAACAGACGAAACATTTATTGGGAACTACATTATACTCCACAGAAATTTTCACTGGTATCAAAGACTGACTTTTAAAAATGGCACTGAGGGCTGGCGCCGCGGCTCAATAGGCTAATCCTCTGCCTTGTGGTCCCAGTACACCAGGTTCTAGTCCCAGTCAGGGCGCCGGATTCTGTCCTGGTTGCCCCTCTTCCAGTCCAGCTCTCCGCTGTGGCCCGGGAGAGCAGTAGAGGATGGCCCAAGTGCTTGGGCCCTGCACCCCATGGGAGACCAGGAGAAGCACCTTGCTCCTGCCTTCGGACCAGCATGGTGCACCGGCCGCATATGTCTTTTTTTTTAATTATTTCCTTATTTGGGAGGTAGTGTTACAGAGAAAGAGAAGGAGAAACAGAGAGAAAAGTCTTCCATCCACTGGTTCCCTCCCACAAATGGCTGCAGTGGCCAGAACTGGGCCAATCCGAAACCAGAAGCCAGGAGCTTTTTCCAGGTGTCCCACATGAGTTCTGGGACCCAAGCACTTGGGCAATCTTCCCTTGCTTCCCCAGGTACATTAGCAGGGAGCTGGATCAAAAGAGGAACAGCCAGGACACGAACCAGTGCCCATATAGGATGCTGGCACCACAGGCAGAGTCTCAGCCCACTATGCCACAGCACTGGACTCTCTCAACAGATGTCTTAACGACTTTACCAAATGCTGGATTCGGTATATGGGCATCCTAACCAGTGTCTTAATCTCAAACCAAACATACACATCTCAGTTTTTTTTCTTTCCTGTGTTAAGTGCAACAAGCCAGTAACAGAGAAAGAAACATACTTCATAACCCTACTTCTATGATGATTCAGAAAAACTAGACTACATAGAAACAGGGAGTAAACTGGTAGTTCCCAGAGCAAGTAGATGGGGATAGTGGAGACATGGAGATCAAAGGGTACATAGGTAAAATCATGCAGAATGAAATAATTGAGGCATATAGTGTATAACATGAGGTCTATAGTTAATAATACTGTATTGTACACTGGATATTTGCTAAGAAAAAGATTTTTAGTGTTATTACCAAACATGCAAAGATAACATTTGAACTGATGTATATCTTAATTTGCTTGACTCTAGTTATTATTTCATTCTGTATATCAAAACATGTTTTATATCTTAAGCATATATGATAAAATTTTAAGTAAATATTGAACTCTTTATATTTACACAATAAAATAGAGCAACAACATTCAAATAAGAAAACAAAATTCCTGCAAATTATTAACTATGAAAACAATGAATACATCTTCTGCTTATCATAAGGAATTTTTTCTTATTGATTCACCCTTAAGCAACCATTTGTGAATACCAGGTATATACAAACTGTCATAATTTGGGATACAGCAAGGGATGTGTTAGAAAAGGAAACAGAATGTTGTGTGGAAATGATACATTGTTTTCTTTAAGCATTTTCATTATCATTTTTCCTAGAATAGATTTTGTATGATTTCTATGAGCTTGGCAAGTGATGGGTATTTGGCTTTTCTTGGTCATCACGAACATTGGAAAGTGACCCAGCAGATAGGTTCATTTCTGTCTTTGTGTGTGTGTGTGTGTGTGATTTCCCAAATACAGTTGTTAAATAAATAAATAAAAGACTTCGGTCAGTATTATCTCTGGGATACAATTGCTGACACTTTCAGCTGATATTAATCCATATACTCTATACCCGAGAATATGCTAGACATCTACTTTTATAACCTCTTTACATTATTGGATAATTTTATATGTACACATAAATGTGCCAAAATTATGACAATGTTTATATTAGAATGGTCTATCTATAGTAGGAAATAATTGGAAGATACCTAATGTTTCACATTGGCTTGATTATGATTTGGTCATATAATGAATTCTATTCTGTACTAAAAAACTTTTTTTTAAACTTTTATTTAATAAATATAAATTTCCAAAGTACAACTTTTGAATTATAGCGGCTTTTCCCCCCATAATCTCCTTCCCACCCGCAACCATCCCATCTCCCACCCCATTCTTCATCAAGATTCCTTTTCAATTATCTTTATATACAGAAGATCAACTTAGTGTATACTGAGTAAAGATTTCAACAGACTGCATACACAAAGACACACAAAGTATAGAGTACTGTTTGGGTAGTAGTTTTACTGTTAATATGCTTAGTACTACACATTAAGGACAGAGGTCCTACATGGGGAGCAGGTGCACAATGACTCCTTTTGTTAATTTAACAATTGACAACGTCAGTAATCACCCGAGGCACTTGTCATGAGTTGCCCAGGCTATGGAAGCTTCTTGAGTTCGTCCACTGCGATATTATTTGGACAAGGCCATAGTCAAAGTGGAAGTTCTCTCCTCCCTTCAGAGAAAGGTGCCTCCTTCTTTGGTGGCCCGTTCTTTCCGCTGGGATCTCACTCACAGAGATCTTTCATTTAGGTCATTTTTTTGTTTTTGCTAGAGTGTATTGGCTTTCCATGCCTGCGAACCTCTCATGGGCTTTTGAGCCAGATTTGAATGCCTTAAGGGCTGATTCTGAGGCCAGAGTGCTGTTTAGGGCATTTGCCATTCTATGAGTCTGCTGTGTATTCCGCTTCCCATGTAGGATCATTCTCTCCTTTTTAATTCTATCAATTATTATTTGCAGACACTGGTCTTATTTATGTAATCCCTTTGACACTTAATCATATCTTTTTGATCAATTATGAACTTCAACTGATCAGTTTAACAAGTAAGATGGCATTGGTACATGCCACCTTGCTGGGATTGAATTGGAATCCCCTGGCACATTTCTGGCTCCACCATTAGGGGTAAGTCCAAGTGAGCATGTGCCGAACTGTACATCTCTTCCCTCTCTTATTCCAACTCTTATATTTAATAGGGACAACTTTTCAGTTAAATTTAAATAACTAAGAATAATTGTGTATTAATTAAAGAGTCCAACCAATAGTATTAAATAGAACAAAAAATACTAAAAGGAATAAAGTAGTAAGTTGTTCCTCTACAGTCAGGACAAGGGCTGATCAAGTCATTGTTTCTCATAGTGTCCATTTCACTTCAACAGGTTTCCTTTTTGGTGTTCGGTTAGTTGTTACCAATCAGGACAAACATATGATATTTGTCCCTTTGGGGCTGGCTTAATTCACTCAGCAGGATGTTTTCCAGATCCCTTCATTTTGTTGCAAATGACAGGATTTCATTGTTTTTTACTGCTGTGTAGTATTCTATAGAATACATATCCTATAATTTCTTTATCCAGTCTTCTGTTGATGGGCATTTAGGTTGATTCCATGTGTTAGCTATTGTGAATTGAGCTGCAATAAATATTGAGGTGCCGACAGCTCTATATTTTCCAATTTAATTTCCTTTGGGTAAATTCCAAGGAGTGGTATGGCTGGGTTGTATGGTAGGGCTAAATTCAGGTTTCTGAGTAGTCTTCAAACTGACTTCCATAGTGGTTTAATGAGTTTGCATTCCCACCAACAGTGGATTAGTGTGCCTTTTCCCCCACATCCTTGCCAGCATCTGCTCTTAGTTGATTTCTGTACATAAGCCATTCTAACCGGGGTGAGGTGAAACCTCACTGTGGTTTTGATTTGCATTTCCCTGATGGCTAGTGATTTTTAACAAAATACCAAAGACATTCTTCTCAGATATGGAAAAAATGATGCTAAATTCATATGGAGGCAAAGGAGACCTCGAATAGCTAAAGCATTCTCGTACAACAAAAACAAAGCTGGAGTCATCATAATACCAGATTTCAGGAAATACTACAGGGCAGTTGTAATCAAAACAGCATGGTACAATGGAACAGAATAGAAACAGCAGAAATCAATCAAAACATCTATAGCCAACTTATATTTGATGAAGCACCTAAAACGAATTCCTGGAGCAAGGACAGTCTATTCAATAAATGGTGCTGGCAAAACTGGATTTCCACCTGCAGAAGCATGAAACAAGACCCCTACCTTATACCTTACACAAAATCCCACTCAACATGAATTAAAGACTTAAATCTGTGATCCGACACCATCAAATTATTAGAGAACAATGAAGAAACCCTGCAAGATATTGGCACCAGCAAAGATTTCTTTGAAAAGACCCCAGAGGCACAGGCAGCCAAAGCCAAAATTAACTATTGGGATTACATCAAATTGAGAAGTTTCTGTACTGCAAAAGAAACAGGAAAGTAAGGAGGCAGCCAAGAGAATGGAAAAAATATTTGCAAACTATCTAACCAATAAAGGATTAATAACCAGAATCTACAAAGAGATCAAGAAACTCCAAAACAACAAACAAACAACCCACTTGAAAGATGGGCCAAGGACCTCAACAGACACTTTTCAAAAGAGGAAATCCAAATGGTCAACAGACACATGAAAAACATGTACTTAAAGCCTTATTTTAGAAATTCTTATAATGAGAATTTAACTCATAAGATCTGATATAGAGAGAGCGGCAAGATGGCGGAATAGGAAGGGAGCACACTATTAGTCCGGGGGAGAGACAGTTTAATAAAAGTGGAGATACTGCAGGGTCAAGGAAGAGTAGGGGAAGAAACAGCAGAGGAAACTCTTCCGGAACTAGTGATTCACAGTGGACCTGCGTGGAGAGCGTGGGAGCCCAAGTTTGGGACACCAGCGGCAGACTCAACGCACCAGCGCTAGAACATGAGCTGTGCGGAATTACTTCCCTTTTGAATCAAAAAAAGAAAGAAAGAGAGATTTACCACACCTAACATGGGAGTGTCATCTTTCACACACCCTCAACCCTGAGGAACCAAACACAGCTCTCAGTCCACACTCATCTCAAGCCTCTAAGGCTCCACCGAAAGCAGACCACTTAATATAGAGCCATAGTGTAACAAGAAAAAACACCACAGTGAAGAAACCAAATATCTCCAACATGCCAAACAACAAATGCAAAAACCGAGGTAACAAGAACAAGGAAGACACTATGACGCCCCCAAATGAAAAAGACACCCCAATTCAAGATTATGAAGATGATGAGATCGAAGAAATGGAAGAAGCGGATCTCAAAAAATTGATAAGAACATTAAGAAGTTCTCAAAAACAAATTCTTGAACTACAGAAATCCTTAATGGACAAGATAGAAAATCTCTCTCATGAAAATGAAATATTAAGGAGGAATCAAAATGAAATGAAACAACTAGTAGAAAAAGAAACTGTGATAGTGACGAGAAATCATAATGAAATGAAGAATTCAATAGATCAAATGACAAACACATTAGAGAGCCTTAAAAACAGAATGGGCAAAGCAGATGAGAGAATATCAGACTTAGAAGACAGAGAACAGGAAAGGAAACAGGCAAACCAAAGAAAAGAAGAAGAAATTAGAAATCTAAAAAATATTGTCGGGAATCTACAGGTTACTATTAAAAAGCCTAATATTCGGGTTCTAGGAGTTCCTGAAGGCATGGAGAGGGAGAAAGGATTAGAAGGCATTTTCAGTGAGATACTAGCAGAAAATTTCCCTGGTTTGGAGAAGGACAGAGGCATCTTAGTACAGGAAGCTTATAGAACCCCTAATAAACATGACCAAAAGAGATCCTCACCACGACATGTTGTAATCAAACTCACCACAGTGAAACATAAAGAAAAGATCCTAAATTGTGCAAGAGAGAAACGTCAGATTACTCTCAGAGGATCTCCAATTAGATTCATAGAAGACTTCTCATCAGAAACCCTACAAGCTAGAAGGGAATGGCGAGACATAGCCCAGGTACTAAGAGAGAAAAACTGCCAGCCCAGAATATTCTATCCTGCAAAGCTCTCATTTGTGAATGAAGGTGAAATTAAGACCTTTCATAGCAAACACAAATTGAAAGAATTTGTTGCCACTCATCCTGCCCTGCAAAAGATGCTTAAAGATGTGTTACACACAGAAACACAGAAACATGGTCACCAATATGAAAGAAGGTAAAGGAAGGAAACCTCACAGCTCAATTTCTCTTTGACATAGAATTAAACTCTGATGCTCTGTTAAAGCAATGTGTTAAAGTAATCTATTATGTTCTCTTGATGTCTGTTAAATTCTAATTGTTCAAAAACAGCTGAATTTTTATGAAGAGCTATGGGTTATTGAAATATGTGCTTATTTTCAAAGATTTGAATAATCACCTTGTAACAATGATCAAATTTGGTTTATGTTATGTTATGATTTTAAGGAATCTTATTTCAACCAGATATTTTGGATTTTGAGCCTTCTTGGCATTCTTGACAGGCATTCAAAAAATCAAAGTTCTGAACAATCTGGTCTCTAAAATTTCCAGTAAATCCTGGACTTTGGTTTTTCCAGTTTGGGCCCAACTGAAAAAATCGAAGGACCTATGTTTCTCATCTTATAGAGACACCAACTAATCAGGCTATTAGGATTATATTAGAAGTACTGTCAAGATGTGATGTGGTATTAAATTTTAAGTTTCTATAATGGAAAATGCTATTAATACAAATGTTTGAGAATTAAAAAGTCTAATAATCTTGTGTTACTAGACATGATAGTTATCTTAATGAGAAAGCCCCAGAGGCGTAAAGGGTTAAATACTTGTAAAATCCTGCAGGTGCTTTCAAAAATACTGTGAAGTAAGCAAGTGCCTCTTGTTGGTTGATGAGTTTATAATTTTAAACATGACGACTTAAAGTCTTTTGTCATCCACAGTTATATATGATTTGCTGCTCATAAAACTAAAGTGTTGTTGTTTCTGTGTTTAGCTGTCCTCCTATAGGTTCCTATGGACTTTTTCCAGCCACTTCTATTGTATTCAGTACTTTGGGATGGCTCTGTAAACAAATGAAGCCAATAATGTATTAACAGTACCAACTGAGAGAAAGTATGTTTAAATGAGGTTACTAAAAACAAAAAGCAATTCAAATCAATTGGCAATCTACAAAAAGAGTTAAAGATTTTAAAAGCTATTATTAAAATTGCTATATTGGTCTATTATGCTACGTTATATGTGTGTACATATTGTATGTCCACATGGGGAAATTTTATTAAGAGTTTTATTTTAAATGGCTTATAGTTTAGATTGTCCATAAATTTAAGCTGCTAAAATCAATCAAAGATACATTTTAATTTGTGTGACCCAAATCTGTGTATCATATGTTTTAAACGTGTTGGTAGAGAGAAACTAAAAACATTTTAGATGGTTGTGCTTAAGTTTACTGGTTAAACAAACTACACCATGTTAGATATTTAAGAGGTGTTTTCAAATACATGATTCTTAAAATTTATAGAAGGCATTGGACCTTCTTAAGTTGTTATCTAATGGTTGAAACTGTTTGCTAAGTATTCATGTGATATTGCTATTGTCAGCAAGCGATCTAGGACTTGCTCCCTTATTTCTCTATTCTAAGCCCAACTTGTTCTTTCAGTTCTCTATTCTCTTCAAGGTAGGAAACTAATTCTATTATGAAGGAATCTGTAGGACGCCAATTTAATCTTTAGACCTTATAAAACAGATGGCTAACATTTTTCTGTAATAGCATAGCCAAAATAAGAGCTTAAATAATAATCTCATAGCTAGATTCACTTCGCCATCAGCGAAGTATACAGTAAGTAGAAAAAACCTCCCTTTCAGACCAAAGGGAAAGAAAGTTTTTAAGTGAGAATATAATTTTCCTCATGGGCATTGTCTACCTTAGAAAAACTACTACAGAACATGCCTGTGACTATAGACTTGTAGTTCAGGCCACCGAAGTTTAGAGATGGGACACGGGCACTTCCTTGACTTGCATCCTCTGGTCTGCTTTAACACAAACCAGGAGGAAAAGAAAGCTCGGCATCAGAAGCAATGGGTGGCAGGCCTATTAATGGCTGATCTTTACAGAGATCTGCCCTCAAGGAGACCCAACAGGCCAGTCCACTGCAGTGGCTTTCAATGTGGTAAGCCTGGGCTTCAGCAGAAGTCAGCTTGTGAAGAGCCCTGGCAGCTCTGCCAAGAGTTGGAGCACTGGAAATGGACCTGCCTTGGAGTCGAAGGATACCCAGGTCAAGGCCACAGATCTTATTGGCTCTAAGCTGAAAAGCCCTTCACTCAGCCCAACTTCCAAAGTGACCACTGCAGCTGAGGGGATGGTCAAGTAGGGTCAGCAACGTTGCAGGCAGAACTGTAAATTTCTTGTTAGAGATGCCCCCTGCCTTTACCTGGCCAGTTCTCCTCCCAGGCCAGCCAAGTCATGAAAGTCAACAGAGTGCCTTCCCCTAGGAGGTTCACACCTCCCTTAGGTTATACCCCATGTGAAGAGATAGATAGGTCTGGGCCTCTTAACTTACAAGGCCTAAAGCCCACCAGATTATTATCAAGCCCCTTCTGTCAGGTTCTATTTGCCTCTCAATCAGAAAACTTAATTGTAGCTTAGACAGCACCTTTCTTAGCTCCTCTAAGAATGACTCTGTCCTTTGTTCTAGACCCTGTCTAGCGTACTTGGGCCTCATTCCTTTGTAATCATAACCTCTACTCTACCACCAATGGCTCTACTCCCAACCTGTGTGTACTGATGGTCCTCTTCCCCACTTAATGCTGTATAATTCTTCAGACCTGGTTAATGCCACTCTTAGGATCATTGGTTACTATCCTCACCCTGTCTTTTATGACCTTGTCTAAATATGATCAGAGTCGGCAAACTTGGAAGGCTTCCATAGCCTTGGCAACTCATGACGACAGCCTAGGGTTTTTACTGGCGCCATAAACTAGAGTGTCAATTTGTTGGGTCAACAACAGGAGTCACTGTGCACTTGCTCCTCATGTGGGATCTCTGTCATTAATGTGCTGTACATTTTGATTTAATGCTATAACTAGTACTCAAACAGTATGTTTCACTTTGTGTTGCTATGTGGGTGCAAACTGTTGAAATCTTTACTTAATATATACTAAATTGATCTTCTGTATATAAAGAGAATTGAAAATGAATCTTGATGCAAATGGAAGGGGAGAGGGAGTAGGAGAGGGAGGGTTACGGGTGGGAGGGAAGTTATGGGAGGGGGAAGCCATTGTAATCCATAAGCTGTACACTGGAAATTTATATTCATTAAATAAAAGTTAAAAAAAAAGATCTGATATAATCTGTCCCTTCATTGGATTTCAGATCTTTTTCTTGCTGTTCTTCTTGTTCATTCCTCCCCAGACACGCTGACCTCTATTTTGTTCTTCAGAAATATCAAATATAGTGACACCTCAGTGATTTTAATTTGCTCTTCATTCAGGTTAGAACACTCCTCCTTCAAAATGTGTTCATCAAGGAATTTTTCTAAAGAAGAAATTATGTCCTCTGATATATATATAAAATTACATATGTTTTGGCTTTATTTGAAAATGGAGACATCTTTCATGCCAATATAAAATCCTAGCCCTTTTCACATTCAATGATGTTTTGGGAATTCAGATTTGGAGACAGTACCTGATATTGTGTTTTGACTGTTTTGACATGTTGCCTGTGGAAGATAATGCTGTGTATTTGTCACAATAGTTTGTTTTTCTTCTTGTGCACATGAAGACTGCCTTGCTGGGTCTTTCTTGCATTAAGGCAATACCATCTGACTATCCTATGGCCAATGAAACAATATGGGTTACTTCCCGGAATGGTCCAAACTTTCTGTTTAGTGTATCATGTGATACACCATGCTTTATTTCTTTATTTTCAAAAGAATGTGTGTCTCTGAATAACTCTGTGGCTTAAATTCCTCTAGATGACCTGCATTGGTCTGTCATGTGAGTGAGAAATGAAAATTTCTTATTTTAAACCTTAAAATTTGAGTCTGTTTGGTTAGAGGAGGTAGTATAGCCTGAGTCATACAATTGCTTTAATCTCATGTATAATACCCTGGCCAAAGTTGATCAATCTATTTTAACTGTGCTATTCTGATTATATTCAGATACAACATTCAAAAATAATATTTAGTAGAATGCATTGTCATAGATGGTCCACATGTACATGTAAATTATAAAAACAATTTTCATACTTTAAAAATTGCCAGAGATACGACCAGAGTTCAGTTTTGTCTACATGCTATTCATTTATCCAAGCATTTACTCAGTTGAATTTTTATGACATGCTCTCTTTTCATCAAAAGTACTTTAGGGAGACTTTGCATATGTATAAGTCAGAATTAATTTATGTGCTTTATTCTCATTTTAATTTAAATAATTGTGATAAAATATACATAACATAAAATTTACCATTTTAAGTACTTTGAGTGCACAACTCAGTGACATTATTAATATAATCACATGGTTGTGCAGCCACCACCATCCATCTTCTAAAAATTTAAACTCTTTACATAATAAGTAATAAGTTTATTTATCTTGCCCCAGTCTCTGGACTCTGTCATTCTACTTTCAATTTCTATTAACTCATCTGCTCTAGGTACCTCATTTATAAGCAGAATTGTACAGTATATTTCCTTGTCTGATGGGCTCCTTTCACTTAGCATTATGCTTTCAAAATTAATCCATGGTATAGTGTGTGTGTGTGTGAATTTCCCCTTTCTTTCTCTCTCTCTCTCTGTGCCACATTTTATTCATTCATTCTTGTGTCAGTGGACATGTGTCTGCCACTACCTTCTGGCTCTTGTGAATAATGCTGCTATAAATATGAATATACAAGTATTAATTTAATCTCTGCTTTAAAATCTTTTAGCTATATGCACCCAATTTTTAATTTTGTAAAGTACCACTGTATACTCTAGTTAACAGTGAATATAACATTATACATCACAACCAAAAATGTATAATGGTCAGTTGGTGTTTTGGTATACCAGGTTAAGCCACAGCCTGCAACAATGGCATCCCATGTAAGTGCCTGTTCAAGTCCCAGCTGCTCAACTTCCAATCCATCTCCTTGATAATAATCCTGGGAAAGCAGTAGGATATGGCCAAAGTACTTAGGCTCCTGACATCCATGTAGGAGACCTGCATGGAATTCCAAGCTCCTGGCTGTAGCCTGGACCTGTCCTGGTTGTTATCACCATTTGGGAGTAAACCAGTGGTTGGAAGATCTTTCTCTCTGTGTCTCCTTCTATCTGTTATTTTGCCTTTCAAATAAATAAATATAAGTATATTAAGTATATATATAAGTGTATATATATAAGTATATATATATAATATAAGTATATATTAAGTAATATATAAGTATATATTCAAATGAAAAAATGCATGAGGGTTCCAATTTCTCCATATACTTGCCAACACTTGTTATGATTTTTTTCCCAAAGAAACCTTTATTTAATGAGTACAAATTTCATAAGTACAACTTTAGGAATATAGTATTCTTCCCACTAAATGTGCCCTCCCACCACCACTCCCCTCCCACCTCCTTCTCCCTCTCCCATTCCCAAACTTATTCTTCAATAAGATTCATTTTCAATTAACTTTATACACAAAGACCAACAATTTTACACATATACACAAAATATACAAACCTTTTGAGAACAAGTTTTATAGTTAATTCTCATAATACAACTCACTGAGGACAGAGATCCTGCATAGGAAGTAAGTGCACAGTGACTCCTGTTGTTCACTTAATAATTAACACTCTTACGTATGATGTTAGCGATCACCTGAGGCTCTTGACATGAACTGCCAAGGCTGTGGAAGCATTTTCAGTCCACAATCTCCGTCAGTATTTAAACAAGGCCATAAGCAAAGTGAAAGTTCTCACCTCCCTTCAGAGAAAAGTACATCCTTCTCTGATGGCCCCTTCTTTCCACTGGGGTCTCACTCACCAAGACCCTTCATGTAGGACATTTTTTTTTTGCCACTGTGTCTTGGCTTTCCATGCCTGAAATGCTCTCATGGGCTTTTCAGCCAAACTTGAGTGCCTGAAGGGCTCATTCTGAGGTCAGAGTATTACTTAAAGCGATTGTCATTCTATGAGTCTTGTGTGTGGGTGCTTCCCATGTTGAAACATTCTCTCCCTTTAAATTCTATGTATTGTTATTACCAGACACTTGGTCTTATTTAGATGATCCTTTTAACAATTAACCCTATCTATATGATCAATCTAACACTTAATATGATCATTGAACACTTAAGATGACATTATTACACCTAGATGAATGGGATTTGGAGTCCCATGGCAAGTTTTTAGATGTACACTTAAAGGTAAGTCCATGTGAATGTGTGTTGAACTGTGTATCTCTTTTCTCTCCTATTCCTACTCTTATTTTTTATTGGAATCTATTTTTGCTTGACTTTATACACATATGATTAATTTTATGTTACGCAAAGAGTTCGACCATGGTATTAAGAAGGAATAGAAAAAAAACTGATCCTGGACAGCCCAGACAAGGGCTGTTCAAGTCATTGCTTCTCAAAGTGTCAATTTCACTTCTATAGGTTTCATTTCAGGTGCTCTGTTAGTTATCACAGATCAGGATGAACGTATGCTATTTATCCCTTTGGGACTGGCTTATTTCACTAAGAATGATGTTTTCCATATTCATCAGTTTTGTTGCAAATGACTGGGTTTCATTGTTTTTAACCATTGTGCAGTATTTCATAGAGTGCTTATCCCATGATTTTCTTTATCCAATCTTGATGGGCATTGAGGTTAATTCTATAACTTAGCTATTGTGAGTTGAGCTGCAATAAGCATTGGGGTGCAGAGAACTCTTTTATTTTGATTTCACTTCCCTTGGGATGCTGGGTCATATGGTAGAACTATATTCAGATTTCTGAGTTATCTCCAAACTGTCTTCCATAGTTGTTGTACCAGTTTATATTCCCATCAACAGTTGATTAGGGTACCTTTTCCCCAACATCCTCACCAGTATTTATTGTTTGTTGATTTCTGTATGAAAGCCATATGATTTTTTATAATAGCCATCCAAATGGATGTAGGGTAGAATCCCATTGTGGTTTGGATTCCAATTTACCTAATGATTAGTGATTGTCAGCATCTTTTCATGTACCTGTTGGCCACATGTGTATGTTTTTTAGAGAAATCTCCATTCAGCTTCTTTGTTCACTTCTCAAATAGGTCCTTTACATCTTGGTGGTTTTAAATTATTGATTATTCATGTATTTTGAACAGTAATAGCTTATCAGATATATGAAAACAAATGTTATAATTTAATCCAATAAATATTCAGTATTTTGAGGATAGTCATTTGAAGTGAAGTCACAGTTTATATAACGCCATTGATTTTGTATATCAGCTACTGTTACCATGGCTAAAATAATACCAAAATTTAGAGCTCTGAATAGGCCAGGAGGAAATAAAGGAGGACCATTTGTGGCTTATATTAGTCAAGAAACCTCACAGAATATTATTAATAATTTGATTATTTCCCTTATTTTTCATTGAAAAGCAAAAATCATGTTGCTGTTTTGACAAATGTTTTATATTATCAACTATTTGGGTCCACAATCCTATGTCTGTCATATATCACACACACACACACACACACTCACAAAAATACACTATTAAACATGCAGTCAGCAGCATTGACACCAATGCAAAAACAAAAGAAAATAAAGCACATCAACTTTCCCATTGAGCCACTTGAACAGCCTATTAAATAGAAAAGCACAGGTATATTTTGAACATTTACTTAAGAACAAAATGAAAAAATCTCAGGCAAAATTTGTCTCTGTTTACAGCCTTACCAGAGGAAAATTCTAAGACAGATTTGCTTAGATATTCTATAAGGAAATTCCTGGAATATTAGGTAATCTTTGTTCTAATAGTTTCATTTCACCCATACATGAATTAACTATGATAAAACATATAAAAGTGGTCTGTAGAATTCCTTTCCATTTGTCTTTCCTTCTGAAGTGAAGAAAAAATGCCCTCCATAGTGGGAATATGTATATAAATAATAAATGAGAACATGAAAATTACATAAAACTTTGGGGAAATACAGAAATCCTATAGGATTTTTTTTTCTGTTGGCTATATTTGTTATAATGTGTATGTTGATTTAGAAATAAATAATTTAGATCCTGGGACACTACCATTTCTACCAAAAATATATTTAGAGGCTTTAACTAGCTTGACTTTTTTAATAGAATTCTAAATTGATGAGGAAGAAAAGTTTGAGGGCATATTCTCCATTACTTTAATGAATGATCAAAGTTACAAATGCAACTCAGCTCAGTTTTCTAAACCACATAAAAAGCTACTTGTATTTGGAGAGACTCCAAATTTTTGAGAACTTGAAAGAGATGCAATATATTTTGTATAGCAATAATATCTAGGACATTAAAGTGAGGCTAAAGATAGGAAGAGTTGTAATTACTTGTAATGATCATTTCAATGGTTTATACTGGGATATAATTTTAAAAAATACATGAAAACAATTTGCCAGTCCTATCAATTTTCTTACTGACAAATATATGGGATGTAGAATAAACTTCAACTGGGGCTGAATGGAAATTGATAAATATTCCTTAAATAATTAAGTCCAAGTTATCGTAAATCTTATTTTCAATGTGAACTTGAGAGCAAAAGCCTTTAATCTCCAACAGTGAGAGTGTGTGTGTGTGTGTGTATGTATGAGAGAGAGAGAGAGAGAAAGAGAAAGAGAGAGAGAGAGAGAGAGAGAGATGGAAACATGGGTGTAATATTTTCTAAATATTTAAATTTCTTTTTTGTATATTTCAAGAAGTTCTGTATCAGTTTTGCAAGTTTATCTTAGCTTATCTTTACTAACTTTGTTATTTTACATTCTCATTGCAAAAGAGCAGGGGGTGGGCTTTGTGATTTATTGGGTAAGGCCACCACCTGCAGTGCTTGCATCCCATATGGGCGCCAGTTTGGGTCCCAGCTGCTCCACTTCAGATCCAGCTCTCTGCTATGGATTGGGAGGGCAGTGGAGGATGGCCCAAGTTCTTGTTCCCCTGCACCCATGTGGGAGACCCGGAGGAGGCTCCTGTCTCCTGGCTTCAGATGGACACAGCTCCAGCCATTGCAGCCAATTAGGGAGTGAACCTGAGGATGGACGACTTCTCTCTCTCTCTCTCTCTCTCTCTCTCTCTCTCTCTCTGCCTCCTTCTCTCTCTGTGTAATTCTGACTTTCAAATAAATAAATAAATATTTTTAAAAAGAGGAGGAGGTCAAAGAGGAGAAGCAGAAAGAACAGAAATAAAATCTTTCTGTTGCCATGATGGCATCCCTTTGTTAATTTGAGTGTTGGTTAGAATAGCAAATTGCTTACATAAATATTTTGAAATCAGTGACTGATATCAATATCTATGGTTGTGGCTTAAAAACAAATGGTCATGGAGGTAAGATCAGATAGCAGAGGAAAAACCTGAACTCTTTTTTCCCCTTAATATTGATTGATTGATTTGAAAGCCAGGGTTATAGAAAGACAGGGAGAGATGGAAAGAGAGATCTCCCATCCACTGGCTCACTCCCCAGATGGCCACAAAGGCCAGGACTGGGCTAAAGTCAGGAACCAGGAGCTTCATCTGAGTCTCCCATGCTTGTGGCAGGGCCCCAAACAATTGGCCCATTCCCTGCTGCTCTCCCAAAGCCATCAGCAGAGAGGTGGATCCAAAGTGGAATAGCTGGGACACAAACTGGTGCCCATATGGGATGCTGGCATTGCAGGTGGCAGCTTTACCCACTATGCCACAATGCCAAACACGAACACTTAAAAAGGAAAGCAAAAAAAAATGATTTTTTCCTTTTTGGTTCTTTGATAAAAAAGAAGGTACCAGGACTTTTTCAGAGCATGATATTTTGGAACTGTAAGTCTAATCTTCAGACTTTTCAAGGTGCTAATTTGACTCAGTTGGTTGTTGTGTCTTTTTCATTTCAGTTACCTGGGTAGTCATAAAATACTTCATTTCCAGCACAGAATGAACTGACCTAATATTCCTAAACCCAGAAATAAGGTGTATAAAATCTAATCTATGACCTGGAGTATATGTTTGACTTCTCTTCAATTTTTTTCTGTTTCCTCTGTATTATATGAACATGATCCTTTTCATCTTTCTCTCCCTCCCTCCCTTCCTTTCTTCCTTTCTTCCTTCTTCATTCCCTCCTTGTTTTTAAAAGGCAGAAAGAGACAGTGAGATCTCATCTGATGGTTCACTCCCCAAATGCTTAAAACAGCCCTGTGTCAAGGGCCAAAACCAGGAGCCAGAAACTCAATGTTGGTCCCCAACATGGTTGGAAGGAACCTAATCACTTAAGCCATCACCACTTCCTCCCAGGGTCTGCTTTATCAGAAAGAGATCAGGAGCAGGAGCTGGGAGTTGAATTTTGACATTCCAGTAGGTAACATGCGGATTAACTGGCAGATTAAAACTAGACAAGATGCCTGCCCCAGATGTGAAATTTTTGGCAATGCTTCTTAAGCAGATACTATCTACCCCTGGGTTAAATATGAGAGAATGTTTGCCATGATTCACTGGGTGACATAATAGATAATCCACACATAATAAAGCATACTTATTATCAATTCATTCAAGAAAAATAATTGAAACTTAATGTCTGTGATGCATAGAATGCAAGGAGTTGAGGCTACTACAATAGTGAGTTAGACACAAAGTAAGCCTGATACATAGCTTAATATACTTTTCTGGAATTTTAATTAAGGGTCAGATGCAAGACCCAATATGTCTTTTGATAACAAAGCAATACTTCTGTCCATTATATTCACAGTATATAATATATAGCAATTCTTTCTTATGTAAGAAAGGTTATTATTGGAATCAGTAGCATTATACACAAGTCCATCGCATGTGTATTATATATGGATATATGCTTGCATCTGTACCAATATGCCACTAAAAGACTTAATGTAACTTCTTAAACATCTAAAATTATTCATTTTCTCTATATGACACAGTGTTAGTGGTTGAGGACATGAGCTTTCCACGCAGAAGGCAAAGTATTGAGTCCTGTCTCTGCTGTTTAGCAGCTATTCAACCTTGATCAATTATTTAAATTCTCTATGTCTTGATTTCTCCAACTATACAATTGATATAAAGTGCTTATTTCATTGAGTTATCATACCAATTAAATGAGTTAATATTTTAATGTTTTCAGAATAGAGCCAGGAACCAAGTAAATATGCTATGTCTCTTTTAAATTAACACAATTACTAATAAATTATTAAGTGTTAACAAAATATTTTGAGCGGTTAAGGAGATTAAAAAAAAAATCGTTTGAAGGCATTGTGTCCCTCTGCCTTCTCTACCTCTTTATTTAAAGAAATTCTCATTAGTTAAACATCCTGTAGCAGTCTAAACTCTTGAAGCTTTAGGGAAGAAAGATAAAGCTGAATAAAATTTACACATGATGGAGTAAATAAGACTTACAATCTAACTGTGTCTAATGCACAATAACCACATGAAGAAATATATATTACATATAGAGGGTACAAATTTTGTTGCATTGCCAAGTTGATCATAGATTTGAAAATATCAATGTGGAAAAAGCAGATTATATTTTCTTAGCTTTGATTTCAATTCTGTAGGCTCAAAGAAAAGACATGCCATTATGGATTTCTTTACTTTTTTGTTTTAGATTCATTTATTTATTTAAAAGTCAGAATTACAAAGAGAGAAGGAGATATAGAGAAAGAGAGAATGATCTTGCATTTGCTGGTTCTCTCCCCAAATGGCCGTAACAGCTGGGACTGGGCCAGGCCAAAGCCAAGAGTCAGGAGCTTCTTCCTGGTCTCCTACATGGGTGCAGGGGCCCAACCACTTGGATCATGATCCACTGCTTTCCCAGGTACATTAGCACGGAGCTGATTTGGAAGTGGAATAGCCAGAACTTAAACACGTGCCCATATGGGATGCCAGTGTTGCCGACAACAACTTAACCCACTACACCATGATTCTAGTCCTATAAGATGCCACTATGAATACTTATTTTTATATAAAAAGATGTGATGAGAACCAAATGTTATGAACTGTTTCATAGGTGAAAACTATATTAAATCACATTTTTCCAAAGGGTGCACAAGATAGGAATTGAATAAGTATAGCATTTTCAAAAGTGCAAATACCGGTCCTCTATATGAAGTTTTAACAATTTGTGGAAATTGCCGGTGCCGCGGCTCAATAGGCTGATCCTCTGCCTTGTGGTGCCGGCACACCGGGTTCTAGTCCCGGTCGGGGCGCCGGATTCTGTCCCAGATGTCCCTCTTCCAGGCCAGCTCCCTGCTGTGGCCAGGGAGTGCAGTGGAGGATGGCCCAAGTGCTTGGGCCCTGCACCCCATGGAAGACCAGGATAAGCGCCTGGCTCCTGCCTTCGGATTAGCGCGGTGCACCGGCCACAGCGCGCCAGCTGCGGCGGCCATTGGAGGGTGAACCAACGGCAAAAGGAAGACCTTTCTCTCTCTCTCTCTCTCACTGTTCACTCTGCCTGTCCAAAAAAAAAAAAAAAAAAAAAACAATTTGTGGAAATCATGACACTGTATTTTAGCTCTTTATAAGAAACATATTTGAGCAGGTCCAAAGTCATATTGTACCCTGCTTATACTGTTACCTCAATTTACACTAAATTATCCTTTGCTATTTAGTATACAGCTCTTCAAATTTGGAAACCTTCATGTCAGATTTTGTTGCCGTTGAATTCTCTACAATGTTGTAGTGGGTGATGTTGCCGTTGAATTCTCTACAATGTTGCAGTGGGTTCGTTTCTGAGAAGAGCAGCGTGGTGGGGGCAAGAGGCACGGAGTCAACACACAGACCCCGGGAGTCCGGTGAGAGCAGGCTTGAGGCGAGCAGCCTGCAGACTCGTTTATTACAGTTGATACAAAGCTTATATAGCCAAGACCAGCCAATCTGGTCAAGGGGCGGTCTATACCCCAACCAATCACAGCCTGTTGCCAGGCAGTTTCCAGAGCCATCCAATCACAGCCTGTCGCCAGGCAGTTTCAAAGCCATTCCTGACTAACTGACGCTCGCTTGCCAGTGGCCACCTTGGCATGGCCTTCTCATTCCACTACAAGATTTAAATAGCTGGTTTGATCTTTCTTCTTTCTTAATATCAGCTCAAATTAGTCTTACCTTGTGGTAGTGAAATGTGATGAAGAAAAATGAGGTTTGGTATTTGAGATCTATGTGTCCTTTTGTAGATTATTTAGTCTCTTAAGCTTTAATTTTTCTCACCTACAAAATGGATATAACAAGTACCTACTAGAATGATTGAACAAAATGTAGTGGTATTTTTAGAATAATAACTGTTTTTCTCTCTTGATTTATAACCCCCCCCCCCCATTCAAGAATTTGAATACATTTTGCCTCAGTAGAAGGATGTGACAGGACAGAAATTACATCTTGAAAGGAATGATTCCTGTCTATGGTTACTAAACAAGGGCTGTTGGAAAATAGAGAACCATTGAGAGGTCATCAGAGATTTTCATTTATCCCCATTGTATTTGTTTTCTACTGCTGCGTAACAAATTACCCCAAAATGTAGCAACTTAAAACCCACAAACTTCTATTTCACTGCGTCTTTGAGTCAGTAAGCTGGGTATAGGAGCATGATTTTTCAAAAGGCTTTAACTAAGATGTCAGCTATAGTCTCATCTCAAAGCTGGGGATGAGAGGAGATGCCAAGATATTAAGGGGATCTGTAATATGATTACTTCATGGGGAATTGAAAAAAAGACAGCAAGATTTCATAGAAGGACTGGTCCCCCGTTATACCTCAACAAATGGAGCATTTACAGTCCAGCAGTGGTTATCCAGCTCCAGCATGGAATGGCAAACGGCTGGATTCCCAGTCGGATCAGATCGCCTAAGTGGACAGCTGGCACTGCGGCTCAACAGGCTAATCCTCCGCCTTGCAGCGCCAGCACACCGGGTTCTAGTCCCGGTCGGGGCACCGATCCTGTCCCGGTTGCCCCTCTTCCAGGCCAGCTCTCTGCTGTGGCCAGGGAGTGCAGTGGAGGATGGCCCAAGTCCTTGGGCCCTGCACCCCATGGGAGACCAGGAGAAGCACCTGGCTCCTGCCATCGGAACAGCGCGGTGCGCCGGCCGCAGCGCGCTACTGCGGCGGCCATTGGAGGGTGAACCAACGGCAAAAGGAAGACCTTTCTCTCTGTCTCTCTCTCACTGTCCACTCTGCCTGTCAAAGAAAAAAAAATAAATAAAAATACAAGCTCATTTAAAAAAAAAAGAAAAAGAGAGGAAGAAATAGAGAGAAAGGTCTTCCATCCTCTGGTTCACTCCACAATGACCTCAACAGCAAAAGCTGGGCGGATCCAAAGCCATGAGTCAGGAGCTTCATCCAGGGCTCCCATGCAGGTGCAAGGGACCAAGCACTTAGGCCATCTTCTCCTTTTCCAGGCTATAATCAGAGAGCTGGATTGAAAGAGGAACAGCTGAGAGATGAACTGGCACCTATATGAGATGCCAGCGTTGCAGGCGTAGGCTTAGCCCACTATATTACAGCTCTGAGCCCCATGCATCTGTTCTTTAATCAATCTATTAATGCATCTCTTAATTCATTTATTTAATAAATCTGTAAAGAATAATATACTTTACCATAATAAGCTACATAACTCAAGAATGATTGTAACTACATGTCATCTGGACAAGATGTATCTAACTGCAACATAAAAACTTCCCACTTGTATGACGTGCAGTGGCATATGCACAAAAATAGAAATAATATCTATCCTATAAAGTTGTGAGTACAAAATATGGTAATTCATACAGGATATTGAGCACAGTGCCTGTCAAATGACAAACACCTATTAATAGTTATTTTCAGTTACCATCATCTTATCATACACATTTCTAAATCATAACAAATTATTCAAAAATCCACTATTTTAATTGGTTCTATAGAAGCAGAAGACTTATTTCCCTTGATATAATTAGTTATCTGAAAACAGAAAGACTATTTCCCTAGCAGCAATCTTATAAATATTTCTGGGATCCCTAGGTTACTCTGCCAAATTTCATTAAGGCTATCATGTAATTGTCTAAATGTTATTTATCAAGTTTCAGCTAATGCTGGACAGAGATCTTCAGAGCCCCAGCTAAAAGTCAGAAGGAAACAGTAGTGGAGATAAGAATTGAGGGGAAACATTTTATCTATGTAGCTAACTGTGACGGGGAATTAACTCATCACAAATTTAAGCATATACGTTTGAGTAAATGGACTTATTTGACATTAATGTGTTACTGAAGAGGCAGAGGCAGAAATAGAATTAAAAAGGCCAAATTGCATTGAAAGTGGAAGGTTGGTGGATGCATGACACTGGATTCCAGGGCCAGAGCTGTGGCGTAGCGGATAAAGCCGCCACATGTGGTGCCTGCATCCCATATGGGCACTGGTTCAAGTCGCAGCTGTTCCACTTCCGATCCAGCTCTCTGCTGTGGCCTGGAGAAGCAGCAGAAGAAGGCCCAAGTCCTTGGGCCCTTGCACCCACGTGGGAGACCCGGAAGAAGCTTCTGGCTCCTGGCTTCAGACCAGCGCATCTCCTGTTGTTGCAGCCAATTGGGGAGTGAACCAGCGGATGGAAGACTTCTCTCTCTCTCTCTTCCTCTCCTTTTCTCTCTGTGAAACTCTGACTTTCAAATAATAAATCTTAAAAAAGACATTAGTTTCCAAGAATAAGGCCTACATATATATTAAGAAAAACAAAGTTGGGAGCAGTTGGATTGAGAGAGATACTAAGAAGATAAGAAGTCTCACCCTTCTCCGAAGTCAGATGAAATAGATGTCCTACATCTCACTGTACTTTTCCACTTTCATATCTTATGCTTGCTTCTGAGCTTGGATAGCTAAACAATGATTACAGGAAAGAGGGCTGTTTTTGTCTTAACATATTTGGATAGTATCCTGAAGACCACGATGAATACTGCAGGGATGCAATTCAGGGAAATTCAGGGAGTCAACATTAAAATATTGGGATCAATTATTGCAAATTGCATTCCAGGTGGACTTAATGGTACAGTCTGCTTTCAGGCAACTGGACAAAAATACTGTAACTCTGAGCTTTTGCTTGGAATCATTTACTATTTTTCATTTCTAATGCAGCAGTCAAAGAGAGATAAGCATCTAGTATATTAACATAAAATCTTTTCAGTGATGTTATAAAACTCAGTATTTATTAACAACAGAGTTACGTTATTTTAAACAGGCTGGGATGCAATACTAGTTTATTTCCAGTGCCATTTTTAGAGGTCACCAGATATGGAGTCCTCTGGAAGCATTTCAAGATAGCTAAACCCTTTAATATATAATGTAAAAGCTTTTTATAGAGGAATGTAAGTTTAGCTAGAATGTCCACTCAGCACTAAGTTATGCAAGAGTTTCTTTTTTCCTGTACTGAATCAAATTTGTTGACATGTTGCTCTGTGAGTTCTTAAAGTCTTACGTCTCCCTAGATTTATTATAAACTCTGTGCAGAGGATCCCCAACCTCACAGATCATTATCTGCTATGGTGCTCTGTCTCTAAAGTGGATGCTGAATAACTTCATCTGCCTGGAAGGAGTTGGCACTCTGGAAATTAGACTACTTTGCTTGGCCAGTTTGAAAGCAATGGAAAGATGTTTATATAGTCTAAAATGCATCGATCAATTGTTTAAACATTTTCTTTTCCTGTGTCTCCAGAGACTATAAATGTTAGCGCCAAGGCAGAAGTAGTCCAAGCCGCAGTACTATCTGTGTATGGACAAGTCACTCTTCCTTCTTAGAAAATAAAATGAAGTAAAATTTATGACTATCTGGATCCTAAAATGTTCACAATTCTTTTTTCCTCAAGAATTTAAGATATATTTAAGCTGATATGCTCCCCAAACATTCCAGACTTCTAGAAAAAAGTATGCTTAACAAAATTAAAATGTTTCCTGAGGCAGGCATTTGGTGCACTAGTTAATACATAACTTAGGAGATCCACATTCAAAATAAGAGTTTCTGGTTCTAGTACTGCTACTCCATTTCAACTCCTGCTTCCTGCTAATGCACACTCTGGGAAGCAGGGGATGATGGCTCAAACGCTTGAGTTCCTGGCCCCCATGTGGGAAACCTAGATGCAATGACCAGCTCCTGGCTTTGGCTGGCCCAGACCTGGTTGTTGTAGATATTTGGGGAGTGAACCAGCAGATGGGCAATATCTGCGTCTCTGTCGCTCTGCCTTTCAAAAATAAAAATAAAAATCGGTTCCTGATGATTCACAGCCATGATCACTGGCATCAAATACTGTCCACACTAATTTTCTTTCATTGTTATATTGTATCACCACCAATTTGGTGGCTCAACCAATAGAGATGTATTAATTTACAGTTGTATCAGTCAGAAATTGGATACAAGTTTCACTGGGAAAAATTCAAGGTATCATCATGCTTCCTTCCTTCCTTAAGGATCTAGGGGAAATTCTGTTTCTTTTTCTTTTCCTGCATCTAGGGACTGTGCACTCATTGGCATATTGCCCCTTCCTCCATCCTCAAAACCAGCATTGTGACATCTTCCCACACCCCCTTCCTAACCTCTGCTTACGTCACATCTCTTTATCACACTGACACTATTGCCTCCCCTGTAATTACACTGAGCCATCTGGATAATGCAAAATAATCTGTCACTACAGGATCCTTAGCTGAAAATGCTCTGGATGGTCACCTGTTGTTTGCACTGGCTTCCTCCAACTAGTTTCTCTTTCTAAGTTTCTATGAAGATGGAGGAGCTCATTAAAATTTATAGATGTATGACAGTATTTTTACACTTTGTGTTTCTGTGTGGGTGCAAACTGATGAAATCTTTACTAATTATATACAGAATCGATCTTCTGTATATAAAGATAATTGGAAATGAAAAAAAAACCTGGTGTTAAATTGGAAATTGCATAGAAAATTAATTTTTAAAAAATATCATGTAGGATCTCTGTCTTTAATGTGCTGTACACTGTTATTTAATGCTATAACTAGTACTCCAACAGTATTTTTTCAGTTTGTGTTGCTATATGGGGGCAAACTGTTGAAATCTTTACTTAATATATACTAAACTGATCTTCTGTATATATAGAGAATTGAAAATGAATCTTGATATGAATGGAAGGGGAGAGGGAGTGGGAAAGGGGAGGGTTGCGGGTTGGAGGGAAGTTATGGGAGGGGGGAAGCCATTGTAATCCATAAGCTGTACTTTGGAAATTTATATTCATTAAATAAAAGTTTAATAAAAAAAAACTTATAGATGTAGGGAGTGAAGAGAAAAGATAGTGATTGACGCTTGAATCTGGCAAAGTCTTAGGTGACCCGTGAATTAAATGTGTGCTATCCATTGTTGTCCACTTAAAGAACGATAATACTTGCTTCTGTTTCCAGATGTATTCAGGATACTTTAGTCTGCAATTCTAATTTGCTCAATTATTCATAGCTCCCCATGGAAATTTTATTCCATCTTCTCTATTTTGTGCTGTCTGCCTATTCCCTGCAAAGTCATCCTCTGACTCTTCTACCTTCCAGAATCCTTTTCAAATATATATTCTTACTGAAGACTTTCTTATTCTTTCTCTGCAAATTTTTCTTTCCCTCCTTTGTGCTACTATGGAATTGTGCCTGTATTAAATAACAGAATAACAATTATCACACTATTGAATTAGTTGTTTATGTGTTTGTCTTCCCAGCTGATCTTGAATTTTTCAAGGATGGAGCTGAATGTTCCAGTGTTTTGCATCCCTGCACACATCACAGTCCCTTGTACACAGTTGATTGGTGGGGAAGTAGACATACTTTTTTGGGTATATAGCTAATTATAGAAAGTCAAGACACTGTGCTGGTCAAATGTAATAGATATTTTTGTTTTTTTGGGCTCTGGTTGCCACTCCTTTGCTTTTTTTAAAACTAAAAGTCTCCACGAAATATTTGATGAGTATATGAATAAATGAAGTTAAATGATAATTAAATATTATCATTTTAGTGGTCATTTTTGCTGTCACCTATAAAGGAAACATCAACAATATTAACAGCCAAATTTTACTTTTTAAAGTTTTATTTGTGTATTTATTTGGAAAGCAATGTGTGTGTGTGTACGAGGGTGGGAAACAGAGAGAGAGAGAGAGAGAGAGAGAGAAACAGAGAGAAAGATAGTTTCTCAATCTGTTATTTCACTCCCCAGCTGGCTGCGAGAGCCAAGCTTAGGCCAGGCCAAAGCCGGGAGCCAGGAACTCCATCTGGGTCTCCCACATAGTGGCAGGAGCCCAGGTACTATAGCCATCTGTGCTGCCTTCCTAGAAGGATAAGCAGGGAGACAGATGGGAACTGGAGCAGTCGGGACTCGAACTAGCACCAGGATTTGTGATGCTGGAATCACAAATGGGTGCTTATCCTGCTGCTCCATAACACCAGCCACACCCTACCACCAGTCAATTTTTACTATTTTTTTTATCAAATCACTCAATCAGTGCTAAACTTACCGTAACTTAATTACAAGCCCAAAAGTTCTATGAGATACTTACTCTTCTTATATATATTTGCCAATGAGGACACTCATACTGAAAAGATCATTTTCCTAAGATCAAACTATTATGAAGTGTCAGAACTGAGGTGTGAGTTTAGACCTAACTGTTCTCTTAGGATTCATGCTCTACACCTCCCCAGATTTACTGTTTTGGCTGTCCATGTGCATTTTAGAATCTTACATTGTTCTGATCTTGAAGGGACAGAATAATATGATGGCTCCCAACACAGGCTCTCCAGTCAGTTAGATGGATTGAGTACATGACTCCTCCACTGAGAAACTAAAACTTTTTCAGAAGCTACTTAACTTCCCTGAACCTCAGTTTACTTATCTTTAATAATGGAAATAATACCTATCAGAGTCATCAATTGTGAACTGAAATTGATCACTTGGACTAGTGAGATGGCATTGGTACATGCCACCTTGATGGCATTGTATTGGAATCCCCTGGCACATTTCTAACTCCACCATTTGGGGCAAGTCCAATTGAGCATGTCCCAAATTGTACATCTCCTCCCTCTATTTTCCACTCTTATATTTAACAGGGATCACTTTTCAGTTAAAATTTAAACACCTAAGAATAATTGTGTGTAAATTACAGAGTTCAACCACTAGTACTAGAACAACAACAACAAATACTAAAAAGGATAAAGAGTCAAAGGGATCACACAAACAAGACAAGTGTCTGCTAATACTAACTGATAGAATCAAAAAGGGAAAGAAGGATCCAACATGGGAAATGGGATACACAGCAGACTCATAGAATGGCAGAGTCCTAAACAACACTCTGGTCTCAGAATCAGCCCCTAAGGCATTCGGATCTGGCTGAAGAGCCCATGAGAGTATTGTAGGCATGGAAAGCCAAGATACCATGAAAAAGAAAAAAAAAAAGAAGAAAACCTAAATGAAAGATCTCTGTGAGTGAGATCCCAGTGGAAAGAATGGGGCCATCAAAGAAGGAGGTACCTTTCTCTGAAGGGAGGAGAGAACTTCCACTTTGACTATGACCCTATCGGAATAAGATCAAAGTCAGCGAACTCTAAAGGCTTCCATAGCCTTGGCAACTCATGACTAGAGCCTAGGGAGATTACTGACGCCATGAACAGGAGTGTCAAATTGTTAAGTCAGCAACAGGAGTCACTGTGTACTTACATCTCATGTGGGATCTGTCCTTAATGTGTTGTCTAATGTGAAGTGATGCTATAACTAGTACTGAAACAGTATTTTTACACTTTGTGTTTCTGTGTGGGTGCAAACTGATGAAATCCTTACTAATTATATACTGAATCGATCTTCTGTATATAAAGATAATTGGAAATTCAAAAAAAAAAAAAACCTGGTGTTAAATTGGAAATGGCATAGAAAATTAATCAATTTTTCAAAAAATATTATGTAGGATCTCTGTCTTTAATGTGCTGTACACTGTTATTTAATGCTATAACTAGTACTCCAACAGTATTTTTTCAGTTTGTGTTGCTATGTGGGGGCAAACTGTTGAAATCTTTACTTAATATATACTAAACTGATCTTCTGTATATAAAGAGAATTGAAAATGAATCTTGATGCAAATGGAAGGGGAGAGGGAGCGGGAAAGGGGAGGGTTGTGGGTGGGAGGGAAGTTTTGGGAGGGGCGAAGCCATTGTAATCCATAAGCTGTACTTTGGAAATTTATATTCATTAAATAAAAGTTTAATAAATGAAAAAAAAATAATGGAAATAATAACATTTCCCAACTCTAAAAGTAATCGTGACAAATAAATGAAATGATATAAATTATTTATCAGATGACTAGAAATTAATCATCTCAGTGTTACAGTAAGTGTTAAATTAGATAATATGTCTACCAAAACAGTAAGACTTCAAAATGGCAGTTGAATCTAAAGAAAAATACTATATGTGATATTAAACATGTTATATATTTTATGTTACACATATGGTATAGATGAGAGTATTTTAAAATGTTCATGGGAAAATGGAATTAAAAGTAAAGTTTATGTTGGTGAATTTTGAAATCCCTACATATTTTTGAATATGATACATTTTCTATACAATGTAAAGCTGTTTCTATCAAAATAAACTTGTATATTTAATTACAAAATTTTACACTAAAATGCATTTATCTTTTAGTTCCATTTTTCCACCAACATTTTGAGTGCCTTTATAAAAAATATGTGTGTTTAAAGGAAGTATATATGGCACAAAATGTATGCATACATAATACATGATAATTAAGTATAACATATTATATAATACATCACATTGAACAATACACAAAGATAAATATTATTTTTCCCATTTAAAAATACTTACCAAACAATCCTATTGTCCTGAAAGGAAAGCTTCTACTTGACTTAAACATTACACGTTTTAAAAAGAAATTATGAAAATTAATATTTCATTTGGTTTGTATAAAGAGATGTCTTTGTGGGCCCAATGTTGTGGCATAGGGGATAAAAACTTCCATCTGTGACACAGGCATACCGTATAAGCTTCCATTCAAGACCTGGGTGCTCCACTTCTGATTCAGCTCCCTGCTAATGGCCTGGGAAAGCAGTAGAGGATGGTCCAAGTGCTTGGGCCCCTGCACCCACATAGGAGACCCCGAGGAGGCTCCTGGTCCCTGGCTTTGGCCTAGCCCAGCCCCAGCTGACCGTTGCAGCCATTTGGAGAGTGAACCAGAGGATGGAAGTTCTCTCTCTCTCTCCTTCTCTCTCTCTATCTCTGTCTTTCATATTAAATAAGTAATTAAAAAATTCTTGGCTGCTCTGCTTCAGATCCACTCCATGCTAAGGCACCTAGGAAGGCAGTGGACGGTGGACTAGTTACTTGGGCCCTTGCCTATTGTTGGGAAATACAAATGAAGTTCCTGGCTCCTGGCTCCTGGCTCGCCCAGCCTAGTCATTTGGGGAAGTGAACCAGTGGATGGAATGAATTCTCTCTCTCTCTCTCTCTCTCTCTCTCTCTCTCTCTCTCTCTCTCTCTCAAATAAATATGCAGACCAATGAAACAGAATAGAAACCCCAGAAATTAATCTACACATCTACAACCAACTAATCTTTGACAAAGTAGCTAAAACCAAACCCTGGAGAAGGGACAGTCTCTTCAAAAATAATGCTGGGAAAATTGGATGTCCACATACAGAAGTACGAAACAAGACCCCTACCTTAGAACCTGTGCAAAAATCAACTCAAAATGGATAAAGGATCTACATCTACAACCTTATATCATCAAATTACTAGAGGAAAACTTGGAAGAAATTCTGTAAGATATTGGCATAGGCAAACTTTCTTGAGAAAGACGCCAGAAAGATGCCTCCTGCAGTGTCAGCATCCAATATGGGCGCCAGTTCAAGTCCTGGCTGCTCCAATTCATTTTTTTTTTCTTTTTCTGTTTTAACTTTTATTTGATGAATATAAATTTCCAATGTACAGCTTATGGATTACAGTGGCCTTCCCCCCCATAACTTCCCTCCCACCCGCAACCCTCCCCTCTCCTGCTCCCTCTCCCCTTCCATTTGCATCAAGATTCATTTTCAATTCTCTTTATATACAGAAGATCAATTTAGTATAAAGATTTCAACAGTTTGCACCCACATAGAAACACAAAGTGAAACATACTGTTTGAGTACTAGTTATAGCGTTAAATCACAATGTACAGCACATTAAGGACAGAGATCCCACATGAGGAGCAAGTGCACAGTGGCTCCTGTTGTTGACCCAACAAATTGACACTCTAGTTTATGGTGCCAGTAACCACCCTAGGCTGTCATCATGAGTTGCAAAGGCTATGGAAGCCTTCCAAGTTTGCCGACTCTGATCATATGTAGACAAGGTGATAAAAGACAGAGTGAAGATAGTAACCAATGATCCTAAGAGTGGCATTTACCAGGTTTGAACAATTATACAGCATTAAGTGGGGAAGAGGACCATCAGTACACACAGGTTGGGAGTAGAGCCATTGGTGGTAGAGTAGAGGTTATGATTACAAAGGAATGAGGCCCAAGTACGCTAGACAGGGTCTAGAACAAAGGACAGAGTGGTTATTAGAGGAGCTAAGGAAGGTGCTGTCTAAGCTACAATTAAGTTTTCTGATTGAGAGGCAAATAGAACCTGACAGAAGGGGCTTGATAATAATCTGGTGGGCTTTAGGCCTTGTAAGTTAAGAGGCCCAGACCTATCTATCTCTTCACATGGGGTACATCCTAAGGGAGGTGTGAACCACCTGGGGGAAGGCACTCTGTTGACTTTCATTACTTGGCTGGGCTGGGAGGAGAGCTGGCCAGGTAAAGGCAGGGGGCATCTCTAACAAGAAATTTACAGTTCTGCCTGCAATGTTGCTGACCCTACTTGACCATCCCCTCAGCTGCAGTGGTCGCTTTGGAAGTTGGGCTGAGTGATGGGCTTTTCAGCTTAGAGCCAATAAGATCTGTGGCTCTGACCTGGGCATCCTTCGACTCCAGGGCAGGTCCATTTCCAGGGATCCAACTCTTGGCTGCCAGAGCTGCCAGGGCTCTTCACAAGTTGACTTCTGCTGAAGCCCAGGCTTACCACATTGAAAGCCACTGCGGTATACTGACCTCTTGGGTCTCCTTGAGGACAGATCACTGTATAGATAAGCCATTAATAGGCCTGCCATATTCTCTTCATTTTTAATTTATTTTTTCTACACACTGTCTTTCAAGGTTTAATATTATTTTACATGTTTTAAAATAAATTTAGGGGCCAGCATTAGATCAGCCATTAATAGGCCTGCCACCCATTGCTTCTGATGCCTAGCTTTCTTTTCCTCCTGGTTTTTGTTAAAGCAGACCAGAGGATGCAAGTCAAGGGAGTGCCCAAGTCCCATCTCTAATCTTCGGTGGCCTGAACTACAAGTCTATAGTCACAGGCATGTTCTGTAGTAGTTTTTCTAAGGTAGACAATGCCCATGAGGAAAATTATATTCTCACTTTAAAACTTTCTTTCCCTTTGGTCTGAAAGGAAGGTTTTTTCTACTTACTGTTTACTTTGCTGATGGCGAAGTAAATCTAGCTATGAGATTATTATTTAAGCTCTTATTTTGGCTATGCTATTACAGAAAAATGTTAGCCATCTCTTTTATAAGGTCTAAAGATTAAATTGTGCGTCCTACAGATTCCTTCATAATAGAATTAGTTTCCTACCTTGGAGAGAATAGAGAAATGAAAGAACAAGTTGGGCTTAGAATAGAGAAATAAGGGAGCAAGTCCTAGATCGCTTGCTGACAATAGCCATATCACATGAATACTTAGCAAACAGTTTCAACCATTAGATAACAACTTAAGAAAACATTTACCAGAAGGTCCAATGCCTTCTATAAATTTTAAGAATCATGTATTTGGCAATACCTCTTAAATATCTAACAAGGTGTAGTTTGTTTAACCAGTAAACTTAAGCACAAACATATAAAATGTTTTTAGTTTCTTTCTACCAACAAGTTTAAAAAATATGATACAGAGATTCAGGCCACACGAATTAAAATGTATCTTTGATTGATTTTAGCAGCTTAAATTTATGGACAATCTTATCTATAAGCCAATTAAAATAAAACTCTTAATAAAATTTTCCCATGTGGACATACAATATGTACACATATAACATAATAGAGCAATATAGCAATTTTAATAATAGCTTTTAAAATCTTTAACTCTTTTTGTAAATTGCCAATTGATTTGAATTGCTTTTTGTTTTTAGTAACCTCAGTTAACCATACTTTCTCTCAGTTGGTACTGTTAATACATTATTGGCTTCATCTGTTTACAGAGCCATCCCAAAGTACTGAATACAATAGAAGTGGCTGGAAAAAGTCCATAGGAACCTATAGGAGGACAGCTAAACACAGAACCAACAACATTTTAGTTTTATGGCTGCTCCACTTCTAATTCAGTTCTCTGTTATGGCCTGGGAAAGCAGTAGAAGATGGTCCAAGTCCTTGGGCCCATGCACCCACTGAGAAAGACCGGGAGGAAGCTTCTGGCTTCTGGCTTTGGATTGGTGCAACTCCAGCTGTTGCAGCCAGTTGGGGAGTGAACCAGCAGATGGATGGCCTCTGTCTCTCTCTCTGCCATTCCTCTCTCTTTGTGTAACTCTGACTTTAAATAAATAAATATTTAAAAAGAAAAAGACCCCAGAAACATAGGTAATAAACACAAAAATAGACAAATGAGATTACATTAAGCTAAGCAGCTTCTGCATTGCAAAGGATACAATAAACAAAGCAAAGAGGTAACTGACAAAATGAGAGAAAATATTTGCAAACTATGCAACTGATAAAATCTCAGGATCACTAGCCATCAGGGAATTCCAAATCAAAACTATATTAAGGTTTCACCTTAGCCCAGTTAGAATGGCTCTCATCCAAAAATCAAAGCACAACAAATGCTAATGAGAATGTAGTGGAAAAGGTATGTAATCCACTGTTGGTGGGAATGCAAACTAGTACGACTGTTGCCGTTGAATTCTCAACAATGTTGCAGTGGGTTCGTTTCTGAGAGGAGCAGCGTGGTGGGGGCAAGAGTCGCGCAGTCACTACACAGACTCTGGGAGTCAGGTGAAAGCAGGCTTGAGGCGAGCAGCCCACAGACTCATTTATTACAGTTGGTACAACAGCTTATATAGCCAAGACCAGCCAATCTGGTCAAGGGGCGGTCTATGCCCCAACCAATCACAGCCTGTTGCCAGGCAGTTTCCAAAGCCATCCAATCACAGCCTGTTGCCAGGCAGTTTCAAATCCATCCAATCACAGCCTGTCGCCAGGCAGTTTCCAAAGCCATCCAATCACAGCCTGTTGCCAGGCAGGCTCCGTTGCCAGGTAGGTTTCAAAGCCATTCCTGAGTAACTGATGCTTGCTTGCCAGTGGCCACCTTGGCATGCCCTTCTCATTCCACTACAATACGACCATTATGGAAAACCGTATGGAGATTCCTCAGAAATATGAAAATAGATCTAACATATGACCCAGCCATCTGACTCCTGGGAATTTACCCAAACAAAATGAAATGTGCATATGAAACAGTTTTTTCTACCCCTATGTTTATTGCAGCCCAATTCCCAATAGATAAGATATGGAATCAACCCAGATGTCCATCAACTGATGACTGGATAAAGAAACTGTGGACAGTCATAAAAATAATGAAATCCTGTCTTTTGCAACAAAATGGATGCAACTGTAAATTAATATGCTTAGTGAAATAAGTTTGTCTCAAAACAACAAATTTCACTTGTTTCTGATACTTGGCAGTTAATAAAGAATATCAAAATGTGTAGGAATGAAATGGACATTTTTGGGACATGATTGTTTCCTTTAGCCTTTGTTTATACTGCTATGATACTGTGGTCTTCCTACTTTTTACCTGTTGAATATTATAACTAGTGGCAAATTAAATCTGTGAATACAGGGTATATTAAAATTGTTTTTGCAAAAACTGCTGAAGAGAGTAGAGGGAAGGAGGAGATGGAGGGAGCAGGGGAATGAGGGAAATGTGGTAGTCTACTTGGAACTGTACCTATGGAGTGCATAAAATTTGTTCTGTTCATATTAAAGAAAAAATTTTAAAATTAAATATCAAAGGAAATTTAATTATTAAATTCATTTGAAAGACAGATATCCCCTCTACTGTCTGACTCTTCAAATGCCTACAACAGCAGCAACTAGTTCAGGCCAAACAAATTCAGGAGCTGGAAAATCATTCCAAGTCTCCCACATGGGTGGCAGGGACCCAAGTACTTGAGCTATCACCAGCTGCCTCCTAAGGATCTGCATTAGCAGAGAGCTAGAATCTGGAGCAAAGCTTGAACTTGAACCCAGGCACACAGATAAGGGGATGTAAATCTCTCAAGCAATATCCTAACTGCTTTGCTGAATGCCTGCACAAATATATCTTTTTAAAACATTATTTGATAAGTAGATTTAAACATATTTGTATTGTTAATTCTCAGCTGTTTTTGTGTGTGTAATTTGTACCTTCAAAATAGAGACTACTTGTTCTCATGTGACAATGGAAACAATATAAATCATCACTGATTGCTAAAAGAGAACAAAAAGCTTGCATTCCATTTTTTTTTGCTAAGAATCTAGAAAGTAGATATTAAACTATGCATTTTTATCTTATATCACCACAGAGATCAACACAGTAGAGCCATCCAGTTCCTTCTAAGATGAATATTTTGATGATATGGTCTTAGCAGCAGAGAAGTATAGAAGTAGGCATATCATTTGTTTTCTATTTCTGTATAATAAATTGCCACAAAATTGGCAACTTAAAACAATTTGTTATCTCACATTTCTGAAGGTGAGAAATCCAAGCAGAACTTAGGTTCAGTTTTCTGCTTTGAGTCTCTCATAGCCAAATTCAAGGAAATTTGTTTAGAACTTTTAAAGTGTAAATCCATATGAAGAGATCTGATACATGATTAAATATGAGAGGGTTTCAGAAAGCACATGGAGCATGAACATTTAATTTCATTTTACCAAAAATATTTTTAAGGTCCCTTGTATGTATGATTATCCAGCCTAGTTTTTGTCTATTTTTTTTCTTTCACTAGTTGCACAGGTTTAGTCAAGGCCAGGGTTAAATGAGATTTCTTTTCTTTGAATGTGGTTTTTTTTTTTTTTTGACAGGGTACAGCTTTAGGAATATAGCGGTTCTTCCCCCCATACCTGCCCTTCCACTCCCACTCCCATCCTACCTCCTACTCCTTCTCCCATCCCATTCTTCGTCAAGATTCATTTTAATTAACTTTATATACAAAAGACCAACTCTATACTAAGTAAAGATTTCCATAATTTGCACCCACAAAGATATACAAAGTACAAGTACTGTTTGAGAACAAGTTTTGCAGTTAATTCTTATAGTACAACTCATTAAGGACAGAGGTCCTACATGGGGAGTAAGTGCATAGTTATTCCTGTTGTTGATTAACAATTGATACTCTTATTTATGACATTAGTGATTACCTGAGACCCTTGTCATGAGCTGCCAAGGCTGTGGAAGCCTTTTGAGGACAAAAACTCCCTTGGTATTTAGACAGGGCCATAAGCAAAGTGGAAGTTCTCTCCTCCCTTCAGAGAAAGGTACCTCCTTCTTTGATGGCCCCTTCTTTCCACTGGGGTCTCACTCACAGAGATCCTTCATGTAGATCATTTTTTGTCACAGTGTCTTGGCTTTCCATGCCTGAAATGCTCTCATGGGCTTTTCACCAGATCCTAATGCCTTAAGGGCTGATTCTGAGGTTAGAGTGCTGTATAGGGCACTTGCCATTCTATGAGTCTGCTGTGTGGCCCTCTTCTCATGTGGGAATATTCTCTCCTTTTTAATTCTATTTATTGTTATTACCATACACTTGGTCTTATTTATGTGATATTTTTGACACTTAAACCTATCTATATGATAAACTACACACTTAATATAATTAGTACCACCCAGCTTAATGGGAGTCCCATGGAAAGTTTTTAGCTTTATTCTTAGGTGTATGTCTGTGGGAATGTGTGCCAAACTGTACAGCTGCTCCCTGTCTTATTCCCACTCTTATTTTTTACTAGGGTATATTTTCAATTGGATTTATACACCTATGAGTAATTCTATGTTAAGAGTTCGACCAATGGTAATAGGCAGAAAAAGAAAATAATGAAAGAATAAAGTAAGGAAATAAACTGTTCCTCAACAGTCAGGAGAAGGACTATTAAGTCATTGCTTCTCATATTGTCAATTTCACTTCTGCAGGTTTCCTTTTAGGTGTTCTGTTAGTTGTCACAGATCAGGGAGAACATATGGTGCTTGTCCCTTTGGGACTGGCTAATTTCACTAATTATGATGTTTTCCAGATTCATCGATTTTTTTTGCAAATAACCAGATTTCTTTTTTTCTGCTGTGTAGTATTCCATAGAGTACATGTCCCATAATTTTTTTATCCAGTCTTCCATTGATGGGCATTTAGATTGATTTCTTTTCTTAACTATTGTGAGTTGAGTTGCAGTACACATGGGGGTGCAGATAATGCTTTTATTTACTGATGCCATTTCCCTTAGGTAAATTCCAAGTATTAGGATGGCTGGGTTGTATGCTAGGACTATTTTCAGATTTCTGAGGAATCTCCAAACTGTTTTCCATATTGGTTTTACCAGTTTGCAGATCATATGTATTGCTCTTTCTTAAAGATTTATTTAATTATTTGAATGCCAGAGTTAACACAGAAAGGAAAGGGAGAGAGAGAGAGGTGTGTTCCATCTGCGGGTTCATTCCCCAGATGGCTGCCCCAGATGGCTGCAATGGCCAGAGCTGGGCAGGCAGAAGCCAGGAGCCAGGAGCTTCTTCTGGGTCTCCCATGTGAGTAAAGGAGCCCAAGCACCTGGGCCATCTTCTACTGCTTTCCGAGGCCATAGCAGAGAGCTGAATCTGACGTGGAGCAGCCAGAACTTGAACTGGCACCCATGTGGGATGCCGGCACTGCAGGTGACAGCTTTTCCTGCTACGCCACAGCACCGGACCCAATCATATGTACTGCTCCTAAGAATTCTAACATTCCTGTTTGAATAATGTCCATGTTCCATACATCATTTGTAATACAACTTAGCTACTATGATGGAAAACAGAAAGAAATTAAAGAGAAAAGTTACTTCTTTTAATTTACTTTTTTACCAAACTATAAAATTCAGAGCAGTTCCCTGCTCCCACATAAGCATATTTTTCTCTTTGTAAACCTTAAGTATTATTTCATAATTTTTCAAGATGAAATATTTTTATTATTAGTTTGCAATTATTACTCACAAATACTCCATGCAATACATGTACAACTATTACATTGATTTTTTTGCATAAGTTTTCTTCCATCACTGAGATAATAATTATCTCCTTTTATTTAGCTAGTATCTACCACTATTTCATCCCGAAACTCTATTTAGAAGAGCTCAATTCACAATAAAGTTAAATACACCAATGGCCAGCGCCGTGGCTCAATAGGCTAATCCTCCGCCTTGCGGCACCGACACACGGGGTTCTAGTCCCAGTCGGGGCACCAGATTCTGTCCTGGTTGCCCCTCTTCCAGGCCAGCTCTCTGCTGTGGCCTGGGAGTGCAGTGGAGGATGGCCCACGTTCTTGGGGCCTGCACCCCATGGGAGACCAGGAGAAGCACCTGGCTCCTGCCTTCGGATCAGTGCGGTGCACTGGTCGCAGTGCGCTGGCTGCGGCGGCCATTGGAGAGTGAACCAACGGCAAAAGGAAGACCTTTCTCTCTCACTGTCCACGCTGCCTGTCAAAAAAAAAAGTTAAATACACCAAGTAATCTATTATTTTATCACTGTTCCTGCTTAAAGATATCCTTCTGTGAGACCTGGCTTGTTGACTTCTATTCTAGAGTGTTTTGCCCTCAAAGCCTGTTGTGCAGTGTCATTGTTATATACACCTTTATTGTTATAAACAATGGTATATATTGTTATATACACCTTTCTTATCTTCCTTAGGATTATTTTTATATCTTATGTGTTGTGTGATATCTCGCCCAGATCTATCGCGTGGTAGACATTTGATTCACCACTCAGATTCCCTTTCAATGAAAGATTTGTTATTCAGCAACTGCAAGTTCTGTCAGCCTCACCCTGTCAGTCCCTGTCAGCATTGCGTCAGCTTTCAGATATACATCACCCAACTTCAATTCGTTTTTGGAGCAGACTAGAACCAGCAATGATTGAGATGAGTGTTAAAAGGTTTTCTATCTTGCCATAATTCAGAACAATTCTGAAAGATCATTCTAGCTCTCAACTCCCAAAAGTGTGAGTCAAAACTTCTTGGAATCTGCATTGCAACACAACTTATCTTTCAGCCCCATCCATCAAGAGTGAGATTGAAGGTAGTAACTTGCAAAATGGTGGTAAAGGAAGACAGAAGATTATGCAGTGTGGATTTTGAAAAGAAAAAAACAAGTTGATGAAAAATAAAGCAGAATCTTAGAATTGTACTCAAATGAGTATCAGGAATGACAGATTTTTCTAGCACAAATTGCTGGTGTTCCCCTTTCCATGAAATAATCATGGTGGAACTAAGAAAAAACATTTCAGAATAGACAGGGAATATTATAAACAGTGAATCAACATGTGCTATCAGTTAAACATTATTACCTAAAGTATTTTTGTTGCTTTGTGTCTGAATCTCTGGAAGTCAGGATGATCGGGGGGGGGGGGGGCAAAAAGTCAACTCCAAATTGGAAAATCAGTAAGATATTATATCTTTGAATGCTGATCCAAATAGAACAATGCTTCATGGCATTCCTTATAATATTCAATAAAGCAAATTAAATTCCCATTTCCCAAACTACATAGGAACAAGGGATTACTGAGTGTTTAGGAAGCAAGTGATCATAAAATGGAATTTGATAGTAATATTATGACTATGCTTTGTAAATACTTTTGATATTGTCTTTCATATGTACTTTTACTTTTTTGGAATAAAACATATTAATTCTGGAGTCTCTTTTCACATCACTATAATCCCATTTGGTGACTATTTACTATGTGATACAAAATTATTTAACCACAAATTTCTTGCATTAGATATTTTCAGGCAAATAATCTTTACTGTTTAAGAAAAATTATTGTGTTTAAAATTGCAATATTATTTTAAGGGAAAACAATATTCAAATGTAGATGATATATTTGTATGAGTGGGAAATTATTAATCACACGTTTGGTGAGTGTTAGAGGACAGATTTCTAGCTTTTCCCAGAGATGTCTCTGTCTCAAAAAAAAACTAAAAGGTTATGACTAATCAGTAATTGTGAATGAAGCATTTTATATAGAATCAAATTTCTATATAATAATAAAGTTTTATATCATAAAATTAATTTTTAAATTATTATTCTACTTTGAAATAAAAACTATATCTCTTGCTTTGGTTTCCCTATTTAAAAATGAAGCTAATTTTTCTTCCTATTCAACTTAGATTATTATTACTGAATTTTCAAGAGTGATATGAGATAAATGAAAATGTTTAAAATCCTCGAGAAAAGCACTCCAAGAACCTTACATTTAATCAGTTCAGAGGAGAGCTTAGGCATATTTCTGATGATTTTTTTCTGATTTTAAAAAAATATATTTATTTTTATTTAGTTGAGAGGCATAGACAGAGAGTGAGAGGCAAAGAGAGATCTTCCCATCTGCTGGTTCACTCCGCAAATGCCTGTACAACTGATCTGGTCAAAGCTGAAGCTAGGACCTGGGGAATCAGTGTGGAACTCCTACATGAGCAGCAATGACCCGAGGATTGAGCCTTCATGTGCTGTCTCCCAGTGTGTGCATTAACAAGAAGCTTGAATTTGAAGCTGAGCCAGGACTCAACCCCAAATATGGGATGTACACATCCCAAACAACATCTTAAATGTGCCAAATGCTCACCCCTCCTCCCCATCTGGCACTTAATGATGTTTAGGCAAGGAGAAAGACTATATACCCCGTTGATGGAGACACCACATTTTGCAGCGGTTTAAAGATCAAAAGTGTGTATCTGTCTCTTATTAAACAAACCAGAGTGGATAGGCAGATTATTCTGTTCCATTTGGTCAAATAGGGATTCATGCTATTTTCTTCTTATTCTCAACCATTCTCTCTGGAGATTGCCTTCACTGGCATAATTGGATTTGAGTTGTAGGTACATCTGTGTTCTAGCTCCTAGGAAAAACAGCATATATAGAGGAATTCATGTATAGTGTTTTACAAGCCAGTCCTAGAAGTCTATGCTGTTCATGGCCAATCATCCGCATACTCTCTATTGTGGAAGAGGGCAGAATTACTAAATTGATACAAGGTAAGTGAGGACAATTGAGTGTGGATGCGAAATCAGCATCCAGAGAATGAGTTTGTGTTTGTTCAGAACACTGCTTAGTGTCCTGCTCAGAGGATTTTCTGCTGTGCCAAGCACAAATATTTGTTACTTTCTTCCTTAAGTGAAAATAGATTATTTTCCCTGAATGGTAGATATTCTGAAATT
Source organism: Lepus europaeus (assembly GCF_033115175.1). Classification (NCBI taxonomy): domain Eukaryota; kingdom Metazoa; phylum Chordata; class Mammalia; order Lagomorpha; family Leporidae; genus Lepus; species Lepus europaeus. The sequence continues at coordinate 12,494,792 of NC_084850.1, read as the reverse complement.
TCTTTTCAAATTTTAACTGTTTTAAATATGTATGTGATTAAATTTTTAAAGATTTATTTTATTTATTTGAGTTACGGGGAGAGGTAGAGACAGAGTGAGAGAGAAAGGTCTTCCATCTGCGGGTTCCTTCCCCAGATAGCTGCCACAGCAAGGGGTGAACTGATCTGAAACCAGGAGCCAGCAGCTTCTGCCAGATCTCCCACACAGGTTCAGGTGCTCAAGCACTTGAGCCATCCTCGGCTGCTTTCCCAGGCACATTATCAGGGAGCTGGATAGGAAGTGGAGCAGCCCAAATACGAACAGGCACCTATATGCCATACTGGTGCTGCAGGCTGGGGCTTTAACCCACTGTGCTACAGTGCCAGCCCCTGTAATAAATTTTTAAATTCTAAAGAGAAACACATTTTCTTTTCTTACAAAAGGACTAATTTTCTCATTCTGGTATGTGGACGATTGCTCAGTCCTCCTAAACACTCCCTGAGAGAATGTATTTACATAATGTTCAAGTCTCTTATTGCATCAGTTGGCTATGTAAAGATTAAATTAAGTAATGGGCGGTGTTGTTTGCCTAATATTCCCCAATTTTGTTGATGATTTTCATATTTCTTCTTTGTATCTTGGCCATAATTATAATATAATATTTACATAAATTTTGTTTTAAGATTTGAAGATAGCTTACACTCTTGAAAGGCAATATATTTTCAATTAAACTTGATTTTTAAAATGATTATGCTCTTCAAAGATATTACTAACTTACAATAATGACATATTGAGTTATTCAGGTACATCATTTCCAATTCAATCCCATGTTTAATGTTAGTACAATTAGACAATATCATATTGAATCAATAATAATGTGTTGCTGATCTAGCAATATGATATGTTTGAGAAAGCACTGATGGTTTTCTAGAGCCTTCCTGATCACACATATAATCCCCTTTTTCACAAGTCTCTGCTCTGGGATCTTAATAAGGCTCAAAAAGTGTCGTTTCTTTTTTCTGGCAGGCTGGCCATTAGTTTTTAAATTTTTCACACAGACTTTATCTTCTTGCATTTCTTCCAGTGCTTATTATTCACAAAAACAGTTAGTTTATAATATCCTAACATGTTTTTAATATTTGTATACTTTTGTATCTTATCAAGATTTTAAGCCTTTAAAAATCAAGTGTTTAATAATTTTGCCCTTTTTTTCTTCCATATTATCTAATATATTACTGAGAACACAGGAATTTTTACAACAACACATTTTATCTGTATGGAATTAGTGACCATAGCTCCAGAGTACACTCGGATTTTGCAGACTGATCCTATGAATAAAGTGTCTACTTTGCATCTACGATTATTGGGACATTAGAAAGGGAGATATCAAAGGCCAGACAGAGAGACACAGAAGAACAAACGAGAGCAGAGTGCATAGTCGGGGACAGGAGATGGTACTATGGTGCCTCTGGTTACCTATGGACTGGCTGAAGGCTTTAAGCTTTAGAAGATGAGGCCAAACTTCTCTCTCTCTGCCTCTCCTTCTCTCTCTCTAACTCTGACTTTCAAATAAATAAATCAATCTTTAAAAAAAAAAAAAAGCACTATGGCACAGTGGGTTAAAGCCCTGGCCTGAGACACCGGCATCCCATATGGGCGCCTGTTCGAGACCTGGCTGCTCCACTTCCCATCTGGCTCTCTGCTGTGGCCTGGGAAGGCAGTGGAAGATGGCCCAAGTCCTTGGGCCCCCTGCACCTGCGTGGGAGACCAGGAAGAAGCTCCTGGCTCTTGGCTTTGGATCGGCACAGCTCTGGCTGTTTTGGCCAATTGGGGAGTGAACCATCGGATGGGAGACCTCTCTCTCTCTGCCTCTGCTTCTCTCTCTGTGTAATGCTGACTTTCAAATAAATAAATAAATCTTTAAAAAAGAAAAAGAAGATGGGGCCAGAGACTCTCATGACAAGTGATATGTCAGCATACCTCTGTGATAGGGATGGTTCGTGTGAGTTACACTTTAGTCAACGAGGGTTTCCTTTCTGGTTTCATTGCTATACAAGTTGTTCCAGATAATTACTATACATAATAAATAATGCAAATGAAGTGTTAGCAAAATCTGAATAAGCTAATGAAAGTAAAGGCAAAGACTAAGAAGAGACAATTCACAGGAAAAAAATACATAGAAGATCCATAACCCAGGAAACTTCCACAGCTTTGTTAATATGCAAAGAACTGCAGAATTATGAACTTAAGCATCACATACCCACAAATATGACAAAAGTTAAGAAGCACTACAATTTCAAATTTAGAAGAGAATATGGACAAAAAGACTCTCTTGGTAATGGACATACAAACTGGTAGAACCAATTTGAACAGAAACACAACTCACTCTTGGAGGAACTCACTCCCTCGATGAAAACAGCATTCATTTTATCTGAGGGCAATGCTCCTGGTGACCTAATTACTTCGCACAAGTGTCCACATCTCAAAGGCTCTACTATTTCACAAAATTGCCACACTGGGGACCCTGCTTCCAACACATTACTTTTAAAGGACAAACCATGTCCAAACCACAGCTTATGTCTATTTATACATGTGATATATGCAGTTGTATTAGATTTCTAGGTCTGCCATATCAAAATACTACAGACTGGGTGACTTACTCAACATTATTATCCATCAGCTTTGTGGTTTCTTGTTAGGCCTCTGACCTGGTTTACAGTTGACTATATTCTCAAAGTAGCATCACATGATATTTTCTCTGTGCTCCCGCATGCCAGATATATTTCTGTGTATCTGTGTATCCAGATTTCCTCATCTGATAAGGACCCTGGTCATATTAGACTAGCATCCTCTGTAAAAATCTCTTAACTCATTATTTTCTTTAAAGGCCATTTCTCTAAATACAGTTCATTTTGAGCTTATGGAAGTTAGGGTTTAATATTTGAATTTTGAAGAAAAGGGCACAGTTCACCCCATAATATTCATGGTATAGATTTTCACTTATTCCTTTTGATTTTGTCTGTAAGTATGTGTGTGTGTGTGTATGTGCGCGCAGAATATACCAGAAAGTGTAATTGCTGGATATTAGGAAATGCACAATAAAATTTTACTTCAGATAATAAAAATTGCTCTTCAAATTCATTCTACAAGTTTGTATGTCTATTACTAATGTAAGAGAGTATTTTTTTCCATATTCTTTTCCAAGTATGACATTGTAATGCTTTTTAACTTTTGGCATACTGATGGAAATGCAATGTCTCATTTCTTAATTTTGCTCTTCCTTGCATATGAACAATGTTCATTATGTTACCAATTCTGTTGTATTTTGTTATGGCAGACCTAGAAATCTAATACAACTGCATATATCACATGTACATATAGACATATGCTATGGTTTGGATATGATTTGTCCCCAAAAGTTGTGTGTTGGAAGCAGGGTCCCCACTGTAGCAATGCTGTGAGTTAGTAAAACCTTTAAGAGGTGGAGCCTTGTAGGATGTAATTAGGTCACTAGGAGCATTGCTCTCAGACAAAATTTACTCTGGTTTCATTAGGTGAGTTGATTCTTATAAGAATGAGTTGTTATATAAGAGCAAAACTGGCCCCTCCTTGGTATCTTTCTTTCTGTCTTGTCATGTCATGTACTCAGAACATAGCTATTTCCCCTTCTGCTTATCTGCCATGCTGTGACCTAGCCAGGGATGTCCTCACCAAAGGCTCAAGAGATGATGTTGTGCAATCTTAGATGTTCAGTTGCCAAAACTAGGATCTAAATAAATGTTTATAAAGTATGCAGTGGTAGAAAATAGAATAATATGGACATACATACAAACATATTTGTAATATGGAAGAAATGTAAACAGCATTTCATCAATAGATAGGGAAAAGAGTAAATTCATTCTGAGAGGCAGTGATGCATGCTTGTTAAGAATTCAGACTGTAGTGTGCAGTAGAAATCCTAACTATGAAACTTACTAGCTGAGTAACCTTGAGCAGAGTTACTTATTTTCTTTGTGCTTCAAATTCCACATTCACATAATGGGTATTATACTCTTCGGAGGATTTAAAGATTAAGTACATTAATATGAGAGATCTTTATAAAGCTCTTAGAAATGTATACTACAAAAAACTATGCATGGGTCTCAAAATTTTGCAACAAGATAACCACCTTTTCTTTTAATTTTCCACAAAGTTTTTGAATCCCGCATAAATGTAATGTACTTGTATATTACAAATCCACTTTAAATGATAATTTGATTGGAAAACTATTATATTCATGTGAATAAATTAATTTATGAAGGTTACAATGAGAACAATTAGAATTAATATCCCTTCAATGTTTTGTTTTATTAGGAAAAGATTTGGCTCAAATGTGGAAAATTCTTACATTTGGATAATTTAAATGAGTGTGACTGTTTGTAATATTACCCTTTATAGCTTTCTACATTTTGTAAGTACACTGTAATTATAAAAAGAAAAGGCAAAACCAATTCAAAGATTTAAAATGCTAAGAGGCAATAGCGTTAGAATTGGATTGAGATGGTAAAACAACCAGAATTATCAAGTGCCCATTTTTTATTGTTCAGCTCAGTTCAGTTCTGCAAAGCCCTACTAAGATTGAGAAAAGTCATTTAATGAACTGCTGTCTGAAACAGGCTTACAAAAAAGGCCAGACAAAGCAGTGTCTGTTGGGCCAGAAATCCACATTGAATTCAAAACTATAAACCCAGCAATTTGCTCCATGAGGGAAAAGGAAAATGAAAAAAAAAAACAAAAAAAACAAAAAAACACTTTAACTCCAGCAAGGGCCATGAAATGAAGTCTATTCCAATTCTCAATGGGGAATAACAATTCAAATATCTATATTTCTTTTAAAAGTGAATGAGGGTTGGGAAAATATCAAAGTCCAGTTTTACATGTGTGACATGAATTGAGGAGGAAAATATATTCCTCTGACAAACAGGTTTGTAACATGTGGAAAAAATATATTCTTGTGATGGAGCCAGGGGGTTGGTTATATTTGTTTCTAATTAATTGTATAGTTTTTCCCCCTTAGCACCATTTTGCATTAGCCATTTTTAAAATGGCTGCAGTATTTTGAGTATCAGTGTCATAATATTCTTCTTATTTCTGAGATGTATGGCTTCATTTTTGTAGTCACCTGGAATACTGGGCAGTTTATCGCTATTATTAAATTTGTTTTTTTATTTATTTTTTTGACAGGCAGAGTGGACAGTGAGAGAGAGACAGAGAGAAAGGTCTTCCTTTGCCGTTGGTTCACCCTCCAATGGCCGCCGCGGTAGCGCGCTGCGGCCGGCGCACCGCGCTGATCCGATGGCAGGAGCCAGGTGCTTCTCCTGGTCTCCCATGGGGTGCAGGGCCCAAGGACTTGGGCCATCCTCCACTGCACTCCCTGGCCACAGCAGAGAGCTGGCCTGGAAGAGGGGCAACTGGGACAGGATCAGTGCCTCGACCGGGACTAGAACCCGGTGTGCCGGCACCACAAAGCGGAGGATTAGCTTATTGAGCCGCGGCGCCGGCCGCTATTATTAAATATTTTATGTTGTATCTCTTGCACTTCTATGGACCTATGATGCTGATAGCTAAACTAGTGCCTGCTGATAGGATATAATATAAAGCAAGTTAATTTATGAAGAAACAAGTACATCCCATTTTAGCAATTGGAGAAAATTAGGAAGAGGAGTGGTGAAAACAAATGAATCATATTATGGTCACACTGAAGTAACCATTAGGATCCAGCTCTTTCATGTGGTCAAGGCCTCAGGACCAAGTGAATTTCATTCGTCAAAACAAATAGTATTATTAACCATAAAATTCCCTTTCTGAGTTCTCAAAATTAAAACACGGATAGAATACAGATAGCTACCATTTTCTCAGTGATACTCAGATGAAATTATTCAATTGTCATTCCAGAATATGTTTGAAGGTACCAAATGATATCAATGATTGATGTTTGACAATATACAATTTTTTCCAAGAGTAGAGGGCAGCAAAATCTGGTTAATCCTTGCTTTCACTCTGGTGACAGTTCCTGGCAGCTATGAAGATCCTCTTTCTGATGAAGATTGTGGAAATGGACTGTTTTGTTTTAAGTAATTGATTTTGTCTCCCGAGTTCCTCAAATTAAGGTCAAAAGGAAATAGAAGTAAGTTTCAGCAGCTCTAAAATACACAGGAAAATATTTGATGCTGAAAATACAGTTTGGTTTTTATAAAGATGGGATTCACATTAACTTTCTGAAAAGAATTTCAGCCAATGACACTAGGCAGTTTTTCGCACTCTTCTCTCCATCTGGACTGTCCTTTATGTTACCATGTTCAAGTTCTACACAATTTTGATAGACCCCTCCCAAAAAAGGTTATTTATGAACTCTCCATTTTGCTCTTCTCTGGCATTTATGTTTTTTCCTTCCAATAGCATAATGATAATAAGAATAAAAACAAAAATAAAGACAGCAACAACAATAGTAGTAGCAAATGAATAATTTCTACCTATTGAGCATCTGTTGGAGGATGAGCTTAATGCTCATGGTCTAACATAATAAAATAAAATAATATCTAATAAAATTGCATAATCTAAAGATAATAGTAATAATACAATTTCTCAATATCCCTGTGAGGCAGGAAATAGTTTTTCTTATTTTACAGAGGTGCACTGAAGCTCATCATAATATTAATTATCAATGCCATTTATGTAATATGGGACACAAATTTAAATACTAGATCTATCAAAATCCATTTACACTATACTGTTTTCCTTTGACCTTCATACCAGAAGGGCATAGGTCTAATTAATTTATGCTTATCTGTAATGTTTTGCATAAAAAGTATTCTACATTTTTTGTGGTGGGGAAGACAACCTATATTCGTGCAGGGGAGAGAGCAAGAGGGAATATGATGTTACTCTTAGAATTAAAAGTATCAAGCTGAAGATACTATATCACATCAATATTTTATTGGTGCTAGTATCAACAGTAGTAATAACTTTCTTCGTTTTACTTAAAATTCTTTTTATTTAACAGAGGGAGGAATAAATGAATTTAAAATATACATTCTATTTTACTAAGGAAACAGCCTACAAGGTCTTTGACATATACACAAGTGAGTGAGAGTATGTTGATGCAAGCAGGCTCAGCCTCTTTTGTGTGCTTTTTGTTTTTTACTTTTCCATTTATTAATTTTTATTGCTATAAAGAGAACAGTTTATAACCCTTTCCAGCTTCCACAAATGCACCACATGATGTAAAAAGTTAAAACTTCAAAAAATAGAACATTAACAACAACATTAACAACAACTTGTGTTGTCCTGTTGGCCTGTCTGGGATGGTTGATCCACTCTGAAGCACCCACTGTCCTCTCTGTCTCCACTGATGGGAAGCCCTTCCAGGGAAAAGAGTGCCAAAACCAAGAGAAGTCTTTGTGTACTGGCTGATGACTGAGGGGCAGAACTGGAGGATGATCTCCTCCCTTGTCAGAACTAGAAAGAACCACAGGCTGCCCCATAGGCAGACCCACCTGCAGCTTAGCTCTAGGTCCGAAACTCCCTGGCACATGTCCCCAGTGAAGAGCTGCCTACGTTTGGTAAGGGTTCTCAGTAAGTTTTAATGATGACTGTATGTGGGGTGTGACTTTATAAGGCAATAGAACATAGAAGCATCTTATTAAACCTGCCAAATGTATGGTTATGTCAACCAAAACCACCACTCAAGCCCGTTAGTCTGATCCCCACAGGCTTGCTGAGGGGCAGCTGCTCTTTGGCCATGTGGAGTAGGAGGGTCATTCTTGTCACCACTGAAGTGTGCTTCAGCATCCTCTGCTGCTCCAAGACCAGCAGGCTCTCTCATAAAAAGTGTTGTTAGGCAGCCTGGGAAGCTGGGAGCCAGAGGCCAACACAGCAGTAACAGACCTTGCCTGTTTCTCCTCCTTCCTGGCAGAATGGAAACACTGGGTGAAACCTCTGGTTTCCTTAAGCTTTTTGCTCTCCCTGAGGCCTCGTTGGCAGCTCTTGGCCCTGGTGCTAGAAGCAAGAAGGGGCTGGCACATGGGCCAGGGGTGGGCCTGGAAGCTGCTTTCTGTTTGCTTTTAAAGAGAAAACCATTTTTGAGCTGACTTTTCCCTCCATACTTTACTGATCCGTAGCTACCTAGTGATGCTTCCCATGAATGGGCCTGGATGGAAACAAAACAGCAGAAGGGGCTGCTTTCCTGCAGGAAGCGAGTTGTTGTAGTGTCTTCCATCCCAGGAGCTCAGCAGAGCAGCCCTTTTGTTTCGGGGTCTTTGCAAATTGTCTATTCAAGGCTTACCTAAATATGCTCAACAGAAACAGTCTGAGGCAGTGGGAGGAAGGCCTGCAGATCTCAGTCAGGAGGATTTTTCTCATTCTATTTTTAAATTCATGGTTCAATTTATACCATTTTAGATCTGTACTCCAAAGAAAATATTGTGTCTAAAGAAATGTGTTTTGAAGAATTTGTTCTATCATTAAATTATTTACCTACTAAAAAAAAAAAAGAATAGACATATTTTTAAAATGTGTTAAAGTATTTTCCTTTGGTATAGAAAACTGATTTATGTGTTGAAATTTCAAATATTGAAATTTATATGAATTATCAAAAACACTAACATTGTTTAAGGTGTGTAAAGTAAGTCAATCAAAAAGTTGTGTATCAAGATTAATGTTATCTCCAATTAGATCAACATTATTTAATATGAAGCAAGCAAGTTTAACCAGAATTGATGAGTGTCAGGTAGAAAACCAACATTTTCATTCTCAGGACAGAATTTTTAAATTGTGCTGAATTTAAAGAAACTTTCTCACTAGATTCTCGTCAATTTTGTCAAATTTCTGCCTTTGAAGATAAAAACAAGTCTTCAGTGTATGCTAGAAGAAAAGAGCAAAAAGTGCTTCTACTTCAGTAGCTGCTATTCATGCTGATTTCATAATAAAGCATTTCCTTGGCAGATACACAGCTTACCAGCTTTGCTGATAAGATGTGAGACAGTCTAAATTATGAATTTTTTGAACCACTGCTCTTTAATATCTATGAAAGATATTCTCTTTTGGTTTTTTAATGTAGTCAAATGGATGAATAATGTTTAATGTTAAATAGCACCAATATTTTAATGACTAACCTCAAATAATCAGTTCCCAAATGACATGGGGAGTTATACGTTTTAAAATGAATAAAGGAAGAAGAGAATGCTACACTTCTGAAAAGAGAAACATGCTTGGCATATGATAGCAGCATTTAACACGACAATATCAGCAAAGATGATTTAGATAAGAGCTACTGAAATGCGATGAATTCAAGGAAATTTTTAAGAGCTACTCCAAATACTTTTGCTGAGGGTTTTAAAACACGGAAACAGATGGGGAAAATAATTGTCTAATGTTTATGTTAATGTACCATAAAACCCCAATTATCTAGACTGCTTGGGGAATCAGGTGTTTGGCTTATTTTTATTTATTTATTTTTCTGGTTAGCTCAGAATTACACTTAAACCTAATAATATCTCAGCTATTTTCATTGAAAATCATTCTGAAGGGGTTTAATATTGCCTGGGGATTATGATTGTGTTTTTCTGTGTAGAAATTCCAACGCATGAATGTTGATCAACTGTGATGTTTGGCATGCATTCTTGGGTGAACCTAGAATATTCTGGAAGTAATTTTTAGAGAATATATGCTGTGATTTTTTTGGACACTTATTTCTTCTTTGAGAGCAGTGGCCTTCTGTGCAGACAGTAGAGCTGACTGTCTTCTGTTCATAGTTCAAAAGTTTTCAGGAAGACTCCTGATTTCCAAAATGTTCCTAGCAAAATCTATTACCAATGCAAATGTAATAATTCAAAAGTACAAATTAGTCATCTTAAAATATAATCATATGGGGCTGGCGCCATGGCGCAGTAGGCTAATCCTCCGCCTGTGGCGCCGCCCTCCCATATGGGTGCCAATTCTGGTCCCTGCTGCCCCTCTTCCAATTCAGCTCTCTGCTGTGGCCTGGGAAAGCAGTAGAAGATGGCCCAAGTGCTTGGGCCCCTGTACCCGCATGGGAGACTGGGAAGAAGCTCCTGGCTCCTGGCTTCAGATCGGCATAGCTCCAGCCATTACAGCCATTTGTGGGGTGAACCAACAGAAGGAAGACCTTTCTGTCTCTCCCTCTCACTGTATGTGACTCTACCTCTCAAATAAATAAATGAAATATTTTAAAAAATACAATTGTATCTTTAAAAGCTGACAATTGACTTGTTTATACCATAGTTTAAATTAATCCTTCATCAAATTGCTTTCTATCAAATAGCTACCTAAGTTCTCTAAACAGACAGGATGGATTTTAATTGGGGAAGGGATTTTAGAGCACACAAGATTTTTAAGCAATCATGTAGTTCCTATATATTAATTAATAAAGAAGAAAAACCTTAATTTTGAAATTATCTTTAAGCCTTCCATTATTGAAGCAGCTGATGTTAAATTATGATACTATTTTTTATTTTCTCTTTTTATTTGATGTTGTCCTTTGAAACTGCATATTCTGTGACGAAAGGAACTGTCATATTCATAGTGATTATCATACTTATATGATTATGCAACTAATATGTTAGGTTTTACATTATATTCATAGGGATTAAGAAACTACCTGGTGTATAGTAGACATTCCATAAAAATGTATGAAAAGAATAAATGTATAAATTATGTGAAAATATTTGTGAATAATAGAGAAATGCAAAGGAATCATAAAAATATAGATTTATATTATTATTATTCTGAAATTACTCTGAATATTTATGTAAAAGGAGACTGATATTCAAAGAGGTTATATGTATTCATAATGCTCTGCATTCCTTTTTATAAAAATTAAAATTATATTTGAATGCCATTTTAAATTTTAGTATGTGCTTCAGACTTAGGTTCCGAGAATGCAAAGGCTAAATTAATTATATTTATCCAATATTAGAAACCTAGTAAAATAACTGGCATATAGTGAGTGTTTTGACAAATATTTTTGGATAAATCACGAGTTAAAGTGTTATTGATAACATTTATCCTCACCCCCAAGTTTTAAGAGAAAAAGGCAGAAAATTCTCAGGCTATGCTATATGTTAATAATTAAAGTATTCACTTGTGAATGAAACTTTTATTTCACCTAGTATCATTTGCAAAGTAAGTCTAGTTCTGGAGGTCTTATTCTATCTATGATTATTGTCTAAGTGAAATGAGACAATTCCCAAAAAGTCAATAACAGCATTAATCATTATTATCATTAATGCTTTAATAATGTGAATTTTAAGCTAAATTTTTAAAAAATCCTATACTTCAAAATATTTCAACATTATTTTTATTCTGTGCAAAATATTGGTGTTTTCACTTGAATCTTCAAATACACATATAAACACATACACAGATAACTATATCTATAAATAGAGATAGATACTTTTACAAGTTCATGGGAAAAAGGAATTAAAAGATTACTTTGGTTTGGTGTCAGATATTTGAAATCCATACATACATTTTTTTATAATACACATTTTCTATTAATTTTTTAAAGATCCATGAGTGTGTATTCTGTAACCTCATCCTGTTGTAGTACATGTTTCCAAAGAGTTTAGGCCCATATATGTGACAAACTCTGATTACAAATTGTATTCTAGGCATCAAGTTTAGTTTTGAGGAAGACAACTTGAGCCTCTGTGCTCAAGTAGATTATCATCCATGGAGAAACCTAGATGCATATACAAATACAAAGATGCAATGCGTGCCGTAGTAATCGTGCACATCAAGAACTACCCAACTGATTCATTCTTCTTGAGTGAGGTGAGGTTAAGAGTTGGTAAACAATAGCATCAGAGACTGGCATTGTGGTTTAGTGAGTTAAGCCACAGCCTGCAATGCCAGCATCCCATACGGGCACCAATTCAAGTCCTGGTTGCTCCACTTCTGATAGAGCTCCCTGCTAATGCACCTGAGAAAGCAGAGGAAGATGGCCCAAATACTTGATCCTCTGCGCTCATGTGGGAGACCTAGAAGAAGCTCCCAGCTCCAGGCTTTTTATTGGCCCAGCTCTAGCAATTGCAGCCATTTGGGGAGTGAACCAGCAGGTGGAAGATCTCCATCTCTCTCTCTCTCTCTCTCTCTCTCTCTCTCTCTCTCTGTAACTCTGCCCTTCAAGAAAAACAAATAAATATTAAAAAATAAAAAGGTGGCATCAAAGAGAGATGACATTTGTACTGGACCTTGAAGGTAGCCTTCACCAGGGGAGTTAGTAGTGATAGATATTCCAGGAAAAGTTAGCTTCTTAGATACTAGTCAGAGTGATGAAAGAATGTTGTATATTTGAGTAAGTTATAGATTAGAAAATATATACTGTGGCAAAGTTTTGAAGGACCATTTATATTAAGCTAAAAAGTTTGAATTTCATCCAAAGGCTAATGGGAAAGTACTAAGTGTGTGAAATCTGAGACTGACACAATCACAATGTGGATGATGACTTATAGGAGGAGGGGAACAACTGGATGGAAGGGCTCAGTACCAAGGTTATTTCAATAACCTGAATGAGGACTGATGTGAAATTAAGAAATTGGCAGTGCCGGCACACCGGGTTCTAGTCCCGGTCAGGGCACCGATCCTGTCCCGGTTGCCCCTCTTCCAGATCAGCTCTCTGCTGTGGCCAGGGAGTGCAGTGGAGGATGGCCCAAGTCCTTGGGCCCTGCACCCCATGGGAGACCAGGAGAAGCACCTGGCTCCTGCCATCAGAACAGCACGGTGCGCTGGCCGCAGTGCCCCTACCGCGGCGGCCATTGGAGGGTGAACCAACGGCAAAAAGGAAGACCTTTCTCTCTGTCTCCCTCTACTGTCCACTCTGCCTGTCAAAAATTAAAAAAAAAAAGAAAGAAAGAAATTGGTGGTGAGAATAGAAAAAGAAATGAAAGATGTAAAAGGAAGAACTTAATTTGTTTCTGGGGTTGGTTTGTTGGTTTCTTAAGAGTTGACTCACACTTTATTCCAAATTCTGTGTTATACTACCTTTTTGTTTAAATTCAAAGCACATTACTGATGGTTAGCTAATATACAAGAAGACTTCAAAAAGTTCATGGCAAAATGGAACTAAAGATAAATTTAATGTGGTGCCACAAATTTGAAATCAAGGAAACTTTAGTGCCACAAATTTGAAGTTAAAGCATAGTTTTTTTTTTATTATTAAACTTTTATTTAATGAATATAAATTTCCAAAGTACAGCTTATGGGTTACAATGGCTTCCCCCCTCCCAAAACTTCCCTCCCACCCGCATCCCTCCCCTTTCCAGCTCCCTCTCCCCTTCCAATCACATCAAGATTCATTTTCAATTCTCTTTTTATACAGAAGATCAGTTTAGTATATATTAGGTAAAGATTTCAACAGTTTGCCCCCATATAGCAACACAAAGTGAAAAAAAAAATACTGTTTGAGTACTGTAAGTGGAGTTTTCAAAAAGTTCATGGAAATTTAGTTATAGCATAGTTTTTAATACAAATTTTCCATGAACTTTTTGAAAACTCCACTTACATGGTTGTGGGTTTTGTTCTAGGAGGACAGGCATAAAAATACACCTGTCTTCAAGGAAGTAACAGACCACTGGACACACAGACCTTGTAAACAAGTGAGTGATATTCAGTGAAGTATTGAATATAACAGCTTGAATAGAAGGTATGAGACAGACATTACATGTAAGTTGTCAATTCAAATTGGGGAGTTCAAAGAAAACCTCACCATAAAAGGGGATACTTAAACTCCAAAAGTTTCTTAGAAACAAAGACAGAGAATGAAATTCTGTATGGTAAGTATGAGGAAGAAATGAAAAAGATGAGGTTTCTGGGACATATTTAAAGAACCTTGTATATCATGCTCAAGAATCTGGGTGTATTTCTTTTAAAAATGATTGACACAATCTAATGGGTTTAAAGCACAACGCAGGCTAGAGCAGCTCCAGTTTTCTTACTTTTTAAAAAAATTAAGCAATGTGTTTATCATTTTAATATATTTTTCACATTGAAAACCATTTAATACATTTTAGTAACACATTATAAATGTTGACAGGGTATAATGTGATATCAGCATGTATATATAGACTGTACTGAACAAATTACAATAATTAACATTTCCATCTCCTTATCATTTCTTTTTATTTGGAGCTTTGAGCTCCTCTCTTCCAGTTCTTTGTAAAGTAATAATAATTTATTCTGAACTATAGTCACCCAATTGTGCTGTGGAACACTAGATCACATTCTATCTAATTGTGTCTTCCTACCCATTATCCAAACTCCCTCTATACACCTTCCTCCATGCTCATCCTCCTGTAATCACTATTATATGTTTAGATAAAGTTTTAAATTTCAGCCTCCACATATAAGAGAACATGGGCTATTTGTTTTTCTGTGTCTGACTTATTTCCCTTACCATAATGTACTATAATTCCATCTATGTTGCAGCAAATGGCAAGATTTCATTTTTTTGTCTTAATATTACTCCACTGTATATATATATATATATATATATATATATATACACCAAATTTTTTTCTTTATTGATTCAGTCACTGAGGAACATTTAGGTTGATATAATTTCTTGACTATTGCTAATAATGTTGTAATGGACATGGGAACGAAGATGTCTTTTTCATATACTGATTTCATCAGGTCACAGTGGGAAGACCAGACTATACAAGTACAAACCTATAGACCAGGGGACAATTTAAACCTCATTGGTTACAGTACTGCCACTGTGCAAAGCTAAAGGGGACAATTTAAGCAGAAGTTTTGGTAATGCAGGAGATAAACAATGAGCTTAAGTTGCAGACATAACAGTAAAAATATAGATGAGAGAATAAATTGATATAGTGGATGAAGGAGAAGGGTAGTTGTTGAATGGCTCCAGTAACAAAGATTTTTTTTTTCTTTTTTAAAGATATAATCTTAGATATGCCAGCAGAGAAGCAAGGTAAGCCTGACTGAGAATGCTATAATGGCTGCAATTTCTGTGACTAGGTACTTCCTATGGAGATAAAGTTAAAGACATGAATTAGAATACTCTCAAATACCTTCTTTAAGTAGCATCATGAGTGTTGCCCTTCAAACTGGATTTTCTGTCTACATCAGAGAACAAGTAGCACCACAAATAATTTGTTAACCTGTGAGCCTAAAGTTCAGAGGAATTTCTTGGAGCACATAAAGGGTGACTGCTAGATTGTGGGGAGGCCATTGACATCAGAAGTGCCCTTGCTTCCTTGTATTTTCTCCCTACTCTCTAGAAGGCCCAGGTGATAGGAAAATTGCCAGCCTGGACCTGATTCTTTCACTGAAAACTTTCTGATGTGAGCTGGACTGTAGGAGGCTTTTCTTCAACAATTGCAAAAAGTCCTGCTGTTATTTCATATCCCATTGAGAGCAATTATATTTTCAGTCTGACTTTGAGGCATTTTTTTAACAAAAGCTTTATTGATATGCAATTTACACACCTTAAAATTCATCCATTAAAGAGCTTCTTTATTATCTTTTTTTAATGGACTTTTTGTTAAAGGTTTATTTACTTGAAAGGCAGAGGTACACAGAGGCAGAGGCTTAGGGAGGAATGGGGGGGAGAGACAGATAGAGAGAGAGGTTTAGAGGTCTTCCATCCGCTGGTTCACTCCCCAGATGGCAGCAACAGCCGGAGCTGCACCGATCTGAAGCCAGGAGCCAGGAGCTTCCTCCAGGTCTCCCATGCAGGTGCAGGGGCCCAAGGACTTGGGCCATCTTCTGCTTTCCCAGGCCACAGAAGAGAGCTGGATTGGAAGAGGAGCAAAGGGGAATCTAACTGGCCCCCATATGGGATGCTGGCACTGCAGGTGGCGGCTTTACCTGCTACAGCCACCACCTTTATTATATTTTAAACAATTAGATGAAATACTTGAGATAATGAGGCAATTTGTAGGAAATATTACAAGCATTAAGTAGAAATGTAGTTGGCATGCTACCATTAAAATATCTACCACTGAGGCAGGCATTTGTCCTAAGCATTAAGATACTCACGTCTGTATTAGACTGCTAAGTTCAATTCCAGGCTCCAGCTCCTGATTCTACCTTCCAGCTGATGCATACCTTGAGAGCCAGCAAGTGATAGCTCAATTAATTAGATCCTTGCCACTCACATGGACCATCTAGATTGAGTCTCCACAACCCTGCTGTGGCCTGGCCTAGCCTCAGACTTGTAAGCATTTGGAAAGTTAACCAGTGAATGGTATCGCTCTACCTCCACCTGATCTCTATCTCCATCTATGCCTCTAAAATTAAAATAAAAATTTTACCAACAGCTGTTTCATAAAGTGCTGCCAGCATGCCAAAATAGCATATTGTGGAAGAGAGATTCAGTATTAATAAGTATTTATCTCAGGATTGACAGCAAGGATTTGGAGTTGCACTTGCCTGATTGGTGACTGTTTTGTGTTTTGACAATACTTAGTCTCTCTGAGCTTGATTTCCTATATTTGCAAATCTGCATTAAAGATGAGAATATTTTCTTCTTAGTTTTCTTTTGAAAATCCATTAATTCTGCCTACTTAAAATGATGCTGAAATGATGAATCACAAAACTAAAGAAGCAATAAATGTAAATATTGTATGATTTGTTGACACAAAGAAAAATATATATAGAACAAAAGAAATAGAGGAAAAGGAAGAAGAAAGAAAGAAACAGAGGGAGAAAGGGTGGAGGAAGGAGAGAAAGAGAAAGAGAGGAGAGTGACAAAGACACAGAAAAAATGAATGGAAAAAGAAATGAGTGTCATAGGCCACCAATTATATACTATAGTTTGGAAGTATGTTTTAATTGTTCTGGCAGAATTATAAAGTAATTCATATATATGTGAAATACATGCTGCTTTCTCCAGGAAGATAAGCACAAATGTGTTGTGGTGCTTATCGTTTAGTTGTCACATACAAGGAAATACTGAAATCAAAAGACAGTGGGAGAGGACATTCCTCTGATATGTGGAATGGGGGAAGTGCAGTGACGATGGCACTTGAATCTCCTTAGGGAGGAGTTCGCTGTCTTAGCAAGTACCATGCTTCTAGGCTATGGGTAATATAGGAGTCTTTGCTAAGACTGTGTATAAGACTGTACTGAAGAAAGAGTCCTGGAGATACACGAGGGGAATCAAAACCTCAGGTCTCAGAAATCTTTTTTCTGTAGGTTATTTTGTCTCATCTATATTCATCTATCCATGGAATGGCTATAAATCAAATATTATTGATTATCAGTTAAGAACTGCAGGTACAAAACTTAGGGAAGAAAGGAGATGAAGGCGGGCAGTGAGGGAAGGGGAGGACAGAAGAGGTGAGGGAGAATCATAATGTCTATGGAGCTCTGTACAAAGACGTCCCTGCCCGTGTAGGCTTCTTTATCCATTCAATATTCAATTTAGTACAGTGACGATGTTGACAATTGTGCCATGTAGGTGGGTCCATAGCTTACAGGTTATATTGGATGCTTGTGGAAGACAGGGTTATCAAGATGCCTGAACTGGGATGCATCTATATGAAGATTCCTTAGAAATTTTCATAAATTCTCCCTTGTCACCAAATATTTCTGAGTTAATTGGATAAGCACTTATTCAGACACTATCAGATATAGTACACAAATACTATTTCTACCATTTAAACAAGATTCCAACAAATAATGAGATACTACTCTGAGTACGGTATTTTGTTTGGTGCTGAAGTTAGAGGGCAAAAACAGCATGACAAAGTAGGGCAAAGGAAGGCAGCTATTCATGAGGTTAAGGAATTTATGAAGAAATTAAATACAAGTATATCTCATAATAAGTTAGAAGCAACTACTCATTTTGAAAAGAAAATTATAATTTTCTTTTTTATTTATTTATTTGACAGAGTTAGAGAGGGACAGAGAGGAAAGTCTTCCTTCGTTGGTTCACTCTCCGATTGACCTCTATGGCCGGCACTGCGCCGATCTGAAGCCAGGAGCCAGGTGCTTCCTCCTGGTCTCCCATGCGGGTGCAGGGCCCAAGCACTTGGGACATCCTCCACTGCCTTCCCGGGCCATAGCAGAGAGCTGGACTGGAAGAGGAGCAACCGGGACTAGAACCCGGTGCCCATATGGGGTGCTGGCGCCACAGGTAGAAGATTAACCAATTGAGCCACAGCGCCAGCCCCTATAATTTCTTTTTTAAAAAATGATTTATTTAATTTACAAAGTTACACAGAGGTAGAGGCAAAGGCAGAGGCAGAGAGAGAGGTCTTCCATCTGCTGGTTCACGCCCCAGATGGCTGCAATGGCCAGAGCTGCGCCAATACAAAGCCAGGAGCCAGGAGCTTCTTCTGGGTCTCCCATGCAGGTGCAGGGGCCCAAGGCCATCTTCTACTGCTTTTCCAGGTCATAGCAGAGAGCTGGACTGGAAGTGGAGCATCCTGGTCTCGAACTAGCACCCATATAGGATGCTGGTACTGCAGGCGGCAGCTTTACCTGCTACACCACAGCACCGGCCTCAAAAGAATCTATAATTTTCAAACAGGCAAATTTACTTTTTTATTTCCAGTAGAAGCTAAGGGAGGAAAGGAGAAATTTAAATGTAAAGAAAAAAATAATTGAGGAAATAAAAAAAAAGTAAATTTCATCGAACATTGACAGTCTAAAACAATAACTATAATGACATTTTAGGAATAAAAGTAGAGTTAAAATGAAAGAAAGCAATGTAATAAAAATAATCATCAAAAACCAAAAATGACAGGAAATGTGATTAAAATATTCTAAAGATCTTTTTTTTATTTTTTCAGAGTAATGAGGTATGTTCAACTTTATAGAATTTAAGTATGAATATTAAGATATTAAGAGGAATTATTAAACACATATATTCTGTGTAACTTCCAAAATTTCAAAAAAAGAAGAAATTTAAGAGAATCTTAAGACATCAAAATATAAAAATAAAGAAATAAATGTTATAATAAGCATTTAAAAACAAATAGAAGGCACAAGCTAATATGATGGAAATAGAATAAGCACCTAAATGGGATGCCTGTGTTGCAGGTGGTGGCTTAACCTGGTATGGCGCGATGTTCACCCCTGAAGCATTACAATAAAAGACCTAATGCTTGCCCTACTCAGATCAAGGAAATGAGAAGGATATGTGTGGTTACCTCCTCTATTCAACATTATACTCAAGTTTCTAGCAGGATATTAGGCAAGAAAATAAAATAAAAGGCACAAATATTGGAAATTAAAAAGTAAAATTCTCTGTATTTGCAGAGAATATTTGTCAAACCCAATAAATTGTACCACTGAAATAGATAAATTTTATTGTAAATTATACTTCTACAAGGGTGTTTTTCTTAAATCAACTTCTCATAAAGAAAACTCCAGACTCAGGACCAGCTGGTTTCATGGTTCCACTATTGACTTCTATCAAACATTTAAAAGAGAAATACTATTGCTAAGAGAATTGCTAAATGGTCTAAATAAAAGGAGATGCATGCCAAATTCAATAATAACATAATTGTCAGGTTATCCCCTCCATTGTCTGTGATTCAGCAACAAATCCAGACCCACCCTGAAGACACACACCATGAACACCCTTCCCCAAACACATTCCATGTTCTCTTTACTCACAATTTCAACTTCTTTATAATTCAAAATTTAAAAATAACTGCAAAGATGTGTAGTATTTATTGTATATATTTAAGGTATATAATATAATGTTTTAAATTTATTTCTATTTTTTTCAAAGACTGAAAAGAGAACAAGAGAGAGAAAGTGAGTGAAAGTCAGGGAGAGATACCTCCTACCCACTTATTCACTTCCCTGATGCCCAAAACATAAAGGGATGAAGCTCGGAGGCTGGAACTCCGTCCAGGTCTCTCATGTGGATGGCAGGGACCCAAGTAGTTGAGCTATCACTGCTGCCTCCCAGAGTTCACATTGGCAGGAAATTGGAATTGGAAGCAGAATTGGAACTCAAATCTGACACTCTTATGGGATGTGGGCATCCCAAGCCATGTCTTGACCTGCTGTGTCACAATGCCTGCCATTAGCACTGTCATATACATTAACACATTTTGTTTAGAGTGAAAGGCAAAATCACTCCTTTCCCAGAGAAACATTGACTCACCTTATGACTTGAAAATGGACTTTTATGTGTAAGGATTATAGAGGAGGATTGTTGGTTATGCTTTGTGAGAAGCAGTGAGAATAGCAAGGAAAATGGGGTTTGAAGTGGGGGAGTAGGGCAGAAATGATACCCATGGTACATTGTTCCCCACTGTCGTTGTGCTCCTGCTTCTCGAAGGTACACACACACACACACACATCCGTGTGTTACCAAGTAGTGTGTTAACTGTAATGAAATGCCAGAGCCATTACAACTTTACAAAGAAAAGAGAGCAAGGAAGATGTTCAGTGTAACACCTAAGTTGCCACTTGGGACACCCACGGCCCATATCTCAGGAATGGTTCGAGTTCCAGTTACTCCATTTTTGATCAAACTTCCTATTAATGCACACTTGGGAAGCATCAGATGGTGGGTAAAATACTTGTGTTCTTGCCATCCACGGGGGAGACCCAAACTGTGCTCCCTGATTTCAGCCTAGCCCAACTTCAGGCATTGTGGGCATTTGGGGAATGAACCAATGGATGGAAGACCTCTGTCTATCTCTTGTCTCTCTGTGTTTCAAATAAACAAGTAAATAAATGAATAAGGGAGAACCTGTCAGCCTGGGTCTCTGAGAGCATGTGTGGATAAGAGGCATAAAAAAGGAAAGGAATAGAGGAGCAGGTAGTTAGTCTAGTGGTTAGGATGCCCACATCCCATTTTAGAGTCTTGGTTTTGCCCCTAATTCCAGGTTCCTGTTAATGCAGAATCTACTAATGATTACTCAAGTACTTGGGGCCCTGCTACCAATATGGAAGACCTGGATGGAGTTCCTGGCTTTTTCCTAGACCACCTCTGACTGTTGTGACCCTTTTGAAAGTGAACCAGCAGGTAGAAGCTCTATCTCTGCCTCTCTCCTTCTCTCTACCTCTCGTTCTCTGTTTTTCTCTATTTATGTCACTCTGCGCTACAAATAAAGAAATAAACCTTTAAAAAGATGAGAGGAGCAGGTTTTTAGCTTAGTAGTCAATATGCTGAAATCACATAATGTAATACCTGAGTTTGATCCATGACTCTGGCTCCTGACTCCAGCTTCCTGCTATTCCACACTCTGGGAGCTAGCAGTGATGCCTCAAGTAGTTGGTTTCCTGCCTACTGGATTGGTTTCCTGGCTCCCAAATTTATCGTTAGTCTAGCCCTGGCCATTGAGGTCATTTGGGGGGTGGTGAACTAGTAGATGGGAACTCTATCTGAATCTCTCTCTCTCTCTCTCTCTCTCTCTCTCTCTCTCTCTCTCTCCCACTCTCTCTCTCCCTATTCCACTCTCTCTCTCTCTCCCTCTAAAAATAAACAAAAGTTTAAAACTCTATAAAGAAAAGGTGCTCTTCTAGCTCAGAGTTCTGGAAGTTCAGGGTCATGATTCTGGCATTAACTAGTCTCTGGTGAAGGCATTATGGTACATGACATCCTAATGGTTGGTAAATGGCATGATGGTTGGTGGATGGCATCATAATGGTGGGAAGCATCACAATGGTGAATGACATGACAATGGTGGGTGGATGATGTCACAATTATGGATGCCATCACACTGGTTAATGATGTTATAGAGGATGTTGTTAATTGACACCACAATGGTGGATAATACCACAATGGTTAGTTGATATCAGAATGATGGATAACACCACAAAAGTGGTTGACATAACAGAGGTCAGTGATGACATTTCAATGATGGGTGACATCATAATGATGGATTATATCACAATGGTGGATGACATCTACAGTGTGGGTAAAATCACAATGGTTGGTGGGTGAAAACATGGTAGATGACAACAGCGATGAATAAAATTACAATGGTTGGTGGGGGACAACACAGTAGTGTAAAGCATCAAAAAGTGGATGAGTCACATGTAGATGACATCACAGTTTCTGGTGGATGACATCATAATAGTGAGTGACATCACAATAGTTGCTGGATGACATCACAATGGTTAGCAATATATTCTGAAAAAGTTAAACTAATAAACTAGATGTGCTTATAATATCACAGCTGAATTTTACCAATATGTAATACTAAGTGAAAAAATAAAAAATAGAATGAAACCTATAGGATTATAATTCATGTCATTTAAAAATGTACACATAAGCAGAATTTACTGTACATTTATTATGCGCTTAATGCTTTTCTAAAGACATAACATGTGTTAATTCATGAAATCTTCACAATAGTCCTGAAAAACTGAATAGAAGGGATGATAAGTAGCTATTTCCAAAATTCAGTATGGGGACCAGGGTTTGAACTGAGGCAATCTACCCCCAGATATTAATCAATAGTTAATACATTATATAATTTTGTAAGGACAGAAGCATATCCAAGGACATACATTAAGAACATTATGGAAATGAGATAGGAATCAAGGACAAAATGATAGAATGAGATAGGAAACTTGTACAGATCAATAACAGAGCTGTACCATGCCCTAGAATGTGATTAACACCCTGCTTTGCATCTGAGGTCAAGAAAATAAGAGGGGCTGGCTTTGTGGTGCAACCGGTCAAGCCACCACCTGTGATGCCAGCATCCCATGAGACCCACTTTTAGTCCATGCTGCTCTGCTTGTGATCTAGCTCCCTGCTAATGTGCCTAGGGGAGCAGTGGAAGATGTACAATTATTTGGGCCCCTGCCAGCCATGTGGGAAATCCAGATGTGGTTCCAGGTTCCTAGATTCGATCTGGACCAGCCTCAGCTATGTGGCCTAGATGGAAACCCTTTCTCTTTCTCTGTCTTTTTATTTCTGCCATTCAAATAAATAAAATAAATCTTTTAAAAAGAACAGAGAGACAGAGGTACAGAGGGAAAAGTAGCCCTGGCCTAGCTTAGTGTAATTTAGAAGCTGGAATTGAGCTTATTGCCTGTCTCTTTGCTGACAGATCAGTGAGATTAATAATATTTCTACAATTATTAGATCTAACATTCATCTTATTTCACACATGTGTCTGATGTGTAACCACATCCAGACATTCACTACCTGGAACCATCTTTCTGTTTTTTAGCTATGCTGTCAGTGTTCAATTGACAGGTAAAAATAGAAAATATAATGACAAGCTTAGTGTTTCAGATGCTATGTCAATCTTCTGATGTTATTTTTATGTCTTTGAAGTTCTGTCTTCAAAAAGTGTAACTGAAAACAAGCACAAAGTTAGGACACGTTCTTAATATTTTCTTACAAGTTTTGCATTAGCATGAAGCAAGTTTGCAATTTTTGATAATAGTAGTTAGTTCAATATGAATCTCATTTTAAAATAAATATAAGAATCAGTGATGTGGGATCTTCATTTCAGATGCTGCCATACTCACCATCCTGGTTCTACTCTTGAGAGAGGCCACAGGTAGGTCAACCATGGCTGCTCTTTGAACTTCCCTCACCACAAGAGCTTTTAAGAGGACACACAGACTCCTTGGAAACTAGAAAACAAATTTGAGTTTATTCAATGAGTTAAAAAAAGAAAGAGAATTGTTGATACCTTTGTTTCCTGCTTTGCTCCCCAAAAGCCTACAACAGCTGTGGTTTGGCAAGGCAGAAGACAGAAACCAAGAAGTCCATCCCAGGCTTCCACATGTGTGGTAGAGATCCAAGCATTTGAGCCATCACTTGCTTGCTCTCAGGGTGTGCATTGGCAGGAAGTTGAATCAAAGATGGGGGTGTGGAGATTCCAAGGTAGTGGAATAGGGAGAGGATGTACACTCTAGGCTAGGGGAAAATAGTAAAAAACAAAAAGGTGGAGAAAGTATATTCTCAGGGGATAGTTAAAAACTGCAGTGGATGTTCTACAGAAGGAAGAGTGATTCCATGGATATGTGTG
This sequence comes from Lepus europaeus, assembly GCF_033115175.1. Taxonomy (NCBI): domain Eukaryota; kingdom Metazoa; phylum Chordata; class Mammalia; order Lagomorpha; family Leporidae; genus Lepus; species Lepus europaeus. The sequence goes on along the minus strand of NC_084850.1, from coordinate 12,470,823 downwards.
GAAGGTGCAGATGTGCAGCAATGAGCACAGACAAAACACATGACCCCAGTAGCTAAGAACCAGAAAAAGTGCCAGCTTTGGAGAGCAAAGTGTGATCAGACTGCAGCAGCCCATGCCACTGGTGATATAGCCAAAGAGAGAGCCTGGCAGGCTACATTGCCTTTGAGTCCAGCCTGGAGCCATGAGGAGGACAGGGTGCCTACTAACCTAGCAAAAAAAAAAGGGGGGGGGTATGTTTCTCTCTTCCTATCCCCCTGATAACAGCTCCTGGAAACTGGCTGTGAGATGGACATAAATAGGCAGCAGCTGCAGCCGCTCTTGTGAGAGCATCCAACAACTGGTAGGGACAAGACACCATCTTGTCAGCAGTAGCAGCTGCAGTAGCTCGGGTGCATGCACCCAGCAACAGACAGGGAAAAGGAACTGTTCTGACATCAGGACCAGCTGCAGAGACTCTTGTATGTACCCAACTACCGGCAGCGAGAAGCTGCAGTTGTGAAAAGAGTAGGAATGCCGCTGCAAGCTCCTGAGGATGTGTGTGAACAAGGGATTTTACTGGAGAGAAAAATCTGTGTTCCCCACTGACTTTGAGTCTGGCTGTGAGGATTGACAGGGGATTGGGCACCCACATATGACTGTGAGGTGCCCCCAGCCTCTCAACATACCACAGGCTCTGGGGCTCAAAACACCTACAGGCAGCTGGTTCTGGCAACATATCAGCCTTTCCATGGTCGGGACAGGCTAGCAAGACAGAGTGAATCCTCTGCAAACAGTGACTGTGGAAACCCTAAGTGCTGAGCCTGTGGAAAACCTGTGATTGCCTGAGAAGGCACAGGGTGTAGCTAGATCTCTGGGCAATCACTGTGTGCGGCTCCACACACTCAGAGCTCCCTGATTGCCTGATGGGTCATTGCAGTGAGATCCATGCTCACACTGAGTTCTACACAGATCCTTTGTGCAGTTCATGCAACAGGGTGGATGCATATTGCACCCACTGTGGGCTAGCACCTGGGCATTTATCACCTTGGAAGAGAGGAGGTGAGTGTGTGATTATGCCAATAGAGGGGGTCACACCCTCCTTTCTGTTAACAAGAGATCTATGGCCAACTTGGGTATCACCCTGAATACTCGCTCCACCATGGAGTACTGATCAGACCCCTCTGGCCACACCCAGCACAGGCCTCTGGGTATTCACTAAAATAGAAGACATTCCACTAAGCCACAGAGGGATAGTTAAAAGATAAAAGCCTTCACTGGATTAGGTGAATACCCTGCCTCCTGGTAGGGCTGCAGGATGGACTCAAAGTCAGTGTGATCCGCAAGGATCTCCCTCATGCAATATCACCAGTGATATGGGCTGCCACAGTCTGTCTTCTCCTAGCTCTCTCAAGCTGGATTCTCCCAGCTAGAAGTTTGTTTACTATGTATGGAAAATATCAGATATTCTTAAGTAGCAATATAAAATTATATTCATATAAAATTATATTCATATGTTATATTAATTCATATAAAATTATTCATTTAAATCAATATCCAAACAAATCTATATGCATAGCATTTCTTCATTGTATATTATAAGTCTCTTTTAACTCACAGATCACTTCCTAATACTAAGTGCCTACAAGTTTCCCCAGATGTGGATTCTGTATCTAAGGAAAGGTTATACACAACCTGCCTATGCCTTAAAACTATGAACTTCTAACTTCCAAGAGTTTTCTCCTATGAATCATTCCATAAGATAAGCTTTAGTAGAGAACATGATATTCTCAGTGTTCATATGAAAACATCAATTCAGGTGCCATGTTAATTCTCCAGTCTTTGAGTTTCCCAACAGAGGAGAGGAAATTAACATTCATTCAATGTTAACTAAATGGCCGGCACTAACTACAATAAGCATGTTACACATTTTTTTTTTTTCAATTCCAGAGATCCTTTTATTTACCCTCTTAACCTCTGATACTGAATCAATTGGTAGCACTATATAATTTTAAGCACTTCACTGTTTTTCCATGGTACATTTTCTTTTTTTTTTCTTCTTTTCCGTTTTTTTTTTTATTTTCCTCACCCCATGGGATCTTCCCTCCCGCCCATGCTCCAACCCTTCCTCCTTCTTCCTCTCCCATTCCCACTCTTAATTTTTACAAAGATCTACTTTCAGCTTACTTAATGATTGTAAAGTTAACCCTACACTAAGTAAAAGAGTTCAACAAATAGTATAAAGAAAAAAAAAAAAAAAAACACTGTTCCTCAATGGAAGAGACAGGCTGTAAACAATCATTGAATCTCAAAACGTGGTATCCCTGCTTGCTGCTACACCTCTGTTCTTTCCATGCTGCTCCACAGTGTCCCTATTCTTTCTGTAGAATTTCCACTACAAACATCGTTCCAACTCTCCCATGAGAATGCACTTACTTGGCTGTTCTTCTGCTATCTTCCCCTTGTCAATATTAGCACATCTTTTCCATATTCAGCCTTATTGGAATCCCTCCTTCCATTTTTAAAGATTGCTACATGTTGTGTAATAGATTTCACTAAGTTACTAAGTTTTAGTAACATGACTTAAGATTGCTCGTTTAATGACATTTCATAATTTAGCTAATTACTCCCTTGCATTGTGAACTCATAATCACATCAATTTTTATCTCCTAAAGTCTGTTTCAATATGGTTCCTTTATGAATATAGCCCAAGAAGATTATGAGGTAATAAAAAACCATCAATATATATTATATGCAAAATTTATATTTGTTTTCATGTCTCCCAAGACTCACACTCCCAACCTTTACTGTTTAGTAACATACATGTATTTGATACAAGTGCTTTATAATGCATAAAACCAATAGGAATATATTGGATGCATATAAGTAGTTGTTAACATTTTGCCTGATTCTTCAGCTACCATTATTTGGGTTTGCTATCTTGCACAGATGTATAGTTTATAATTTTGTACAGTTGCTAGAACTTTGACTCCAGGTTTTTTTTGTTACTAATTATGGGTCCAGGAACTATAAAATGTGTGAAATTTTATGATGCTTGAATGTGAAACACTTAGCATGCCACAATTTCCTATGTAATGAAAGAAGATGCAGAATCTTCCATCAGCAACAAAGGAATACATTCCAAAAGCTTAGAAGACTGCATGAATCCTCTGATTGCATTCTTATTATACTTGTGTCCTGGAGGGGGTATAGACAGTGGAGCAAGTAGGTGGCATACAAAAAGCAACTCTGGGTCATACCTGGAAACTTCTGTGTATAGGAAACCCTTGTTCTTATCAGTGGACTGGTGGTTATTCTGATCATCACTTATCCCAGAAAAAGACACAATTTTTATATTTTTCATAAGGAAACAAATCTGTTATGCTATAGAAATAGACAATACGTCTGTCTTACAAGTTAGCATGTTACATAAATATCCTTGAAAAGATAGTCTGAAATAAAGCCATCAGTGTCACTGGGAAAATTATTGCAGATTTGAAGCACACATGGAAACATGACTGCCACCATTTAACTGTAGATGATGTTACTTTATTCACACTTAGTCTATTTGGCAAACAGCAGCTAGCCTTGTGAACTATTTGACAAGAAGTTACCAATCCTCTGAACTTCTCTGTGACCTCATCTAGAGGTGAAATAGGATAGGATCCATATCCATTTACTATTCAATTTACTTTATTTTTTAAAGACTTATTTATTTACTTGAGAGGCAGAGTTACAGATAGAGAAAGGGTGAGACAGAGAGAGAAGTGTTCCATCTGCTGGTTCACCCCTCAAATGGCCTCAACTGCTGGAGCTGGGCCAAGAGCTAGGAGCTTCTTCAGGCCTCCCACATGGATGCAGGAGCCATCTTCCACTGCTTTACCAGGCCATCAGCAGTGGAACAGCCAGGACTCAAACTGGTGCCCATATAGGATGCGGGCACCATAGGCAGAAGTTCAGCCTACTACGCCATAGCACCAACCCCTTTTCAATTTATTTTTTGAAAAAAATATTATTTATTTGAAAGGCAGAGTGACAGAGAGGGGGAGGGAGAGATAGATAGATAGATAGATAGATAGATAGATAGATAGAAATATCTTCCATCTGCTGATTCTGTACTCCCCAAATGGCTACCATGGCCAGTGCTGGGCCAGACAGTAACCTGGAGCCTGGAACTCCATTTCAGTCTCCTAAATAGAAAAAGAGGCAAAACTTTTTTGTCTTCTGCTGCTGCTTTCCCAGGCACACTAGCAGGAAGCTGGATTGGGACTGGGGCTGCTGGGACTCCAACCAGGACTCATGGGATGCTGGCATTTCAGGTGGCAACTTAACCCATTGCATCAAAATGCCAGTGTCCACTACTCCATTCTTAATGGATCTCCATGTAAATTTTGTAAGGGTCCAATGAGCTTCTGAACCCATCCCTATGGTTGTCTCTTCTGTTACACATGTGCAATTGAACAGGCATGATTAACTCTAGCAGAATCCTTATTTTAGTTCCCTGACCTGTGGTCTGCAAAGACTAAGTGGAAGCAATAAGAGATATCTCCATATGGAAAAAAAATGTAAATTAAAAGCTCTTATACATTCTTTGAGTCCTTTTGGAAATTAGCGCCACAATCAAGAACTTAAAATCTGCAGTGGTGGTGATTTCCTCCTCATCCTCATTCAATTCTCTTTGATCTGTGTAGAAAACAAATAGATCTTGGGTAATAATAATGGATTATTGTAACCTTAACCAGGTAATGACTCCAATTGCAGCTGCTGTACCAGATGTGATTTCATTAACTTGAACAAATTAACACATTCCATATATGTGGTTTATTGCTTTTGATCATGCAAATGTCATTTGCTCAATACCTTCCTTACAAAACCCACCAGAACAGTTTGCTTTCCTAACTGTCAAAGCCAACAAGAATCCTTCATTATCTTACCTTGGCAGTACATCAACTCCCCATACCTATGTTATGATTTAGTTCTTAGGGGCCTTGTTGACCTTTCCTTACCATCAATGATCATGCAATTTTAGCTGTCCTTCTGAAACATGATATTATCTGACCTATTAAGCCTAAAGCATCAAGCGTGCAGACAAATACTCCACCATTAATTGGAAGAGGGATATACTTGATCAGACCTGCATACAGCCTGTAAACCCAAATAGGTTGTATGAATTAGAGGCCCAAATGCCTACAGTCCCCACTCTTCTACATCCTTTTAAATCACAGCCTATGCCTATGATGTAATGGAGAGTTCCCTACAGTCAACTGACAGAGAAAGACTAGTTTCTGGTTAATAGATAATTCTGCACTATATGCAGTCATCACCTAAAGGAGGAGAGTTGCAGCAATGAGACCGTTTGCAGCAAACCTGAAGGAGGGTCATAAAGGGATATCTTCCCAATAGACAGAACATTGACTAGTGCATGTTGCTATCCATTTTGTTTAGAGTAATAAATGATCAGACATGCAATTATATACTGGTTAATGGGCTGTGGCCAATGGTTTAGATGGATGGTCAGGAAAGTGGAGAGAACATGATCAGAAAATTCATGACAAGGAAGATATATGTGAGTATACTTTTCTGAATGAGTAAAACAAATGAAAATATGTGTGCTATATGTGCCCCATGTGAATGCTCATCCACAGGCGACCTCAGAAAAGGAGGGCTTTAGTAATCAAGTGGATAGGATGACCCATTCTATCGATACTATTCAGCATCTTTCCAAATCCACCCATCATTACCCAAAGGTTTTATTAACAATGTGGCTACTATAATGGCAGGGATGGAAATTATGCATAGGCTCAACAACATGTATTTCTGGCCTCAACATCACTGCTATACAAATGTAACTTTGTCCACTGATGAGTGCCCAGTCTGTCTGCAGTAGAGAGCACCACTGAGTACTGATATAGAACCACTCCTCTAGGTGGTCTGCCCTCTACCTGGTGACAAGTTTATTACATCAGATTACTTCTATAATAGCAAGAATGACATTTTTTTCTTACTGCAAAATACACTTATTCTGGATATGTTTACCTTCCTGGCACACAATGCAATGCTTCTGTCAAAACTACCAGACATACACTTACATATTACCTCATCTGTTGTCATACTGATCCACATAACATTTTTTATGATCAAGGAACTCACTTCACAACAAATGAAATGAAGCAGTGGAAGAATGCTCATGAAATTCACCAATATTTCCATGTTGCCCACCATCCTGAAACATCTGACATAAAGGAATAACATTTTGAAGACTGTTTTACAGCACCATTTGTGTGACAATCACTTGCAAGGTTGGCATAGTGTTGTTCAGATGGCTGTATATGCTTTGAATTAATATACAAAACTTATATATTCAATAGAGGTGATGAGAAGAGGAATTCAATTTTTGCCTGATATCAGAAGAAAACTTTCAACATTTCAACATTAAGTATAATATTAGCTTGGGTTTTATGATAGATATCCTTTATTTTGTCAAAATGTACTCCTTCTATATCTAATCTGTTGAATGCTTTTACTAAGCAATGATGTTAAATGTTGTCAAATAGCCATTTTGAATCTATTGAGATGATTGTTTTTATTCATTCTATTAATGTGCTGAATTTCATGTATTTTTTCAACTTTTATTTAATGAGTATAAATTTCCAAAGTACAGCTTATGGATTACAATGGCTTTCCCCCTGTCCATAATATCCCTCCCACCCGCAACCCTCCCCTTTCCCACTCCCTCTCCCCTTCCATTCACATCAAGATTCATTTTTAATTCTCTTTATATACAGAAGATCAGTTTAGTATATATTAAGTAAAGATTTCAACAGTTTGCCCCCACATAGCAACACAAAGGGAAAAATACTGTTGGACTACTAGTTATAGCATTAAATAACAGTGTACAGCACATTAAAGGCAGAGATCCTACATAATATTTTTTTAAAATTAATTAATTTTATATGCCATTTCCAATTTAAAACCAGGGTTTTTTTTTTCATTTCCAATTCTCTTTATATACAGAAGATCGATTCTGTATATACTAAGTAAAGATTTCATCAGTTTGCACCCACACAGAAACACAAAGTGTAAAAATACTGTTTTAGTACTAGTTATAGCATCACTTCACATTAGACAACACATTAAGGACAGATCCCACATGAGACATAAGTACACAGTGACTCCTGTTGTTGATTCAACAATTTGACACTCCTGTTCATGGCGTCAGTAATCTCCCTAGGCTCTAGTCATGAGTTCCCAGGGCTATGGAAGCCTTTAGGGTTCGCTGACTTTGATCTTATTCCGATAGGGTCATAGTCAAAGTGGAAGTTCTCTCCTCCCTTCAGAGAAAGGTACTTCCTTCTTTGATGGCCCCATTCTTTCCACTGGGATCTCACTCACAGAGATCTTTCATTTAGGTCTTCTTCTTTTTTTTTTTTTTTTTCTTTTCCATGGTTTCTTGGCTTTCCATGCCTACAATACTCTCATGGGCTCTTCAGCCAGATCTGAATGCCTTAAGGTCTGATTCTGAGGCCAGAGTGTTGTTTAGGACGCCTGCCATTCTATAAGTCTGCTGTGTATCCCATTTCCCATGTTGGATCTTTCTCTCTCTTTTTGATTCTATCAGTTAGTATTAGCAGACACTTGTCTTGTTTGTGTGATCCCTTTGATTCTTAGACCTATCAGAGCCATCGAATGTGAACTGAGATTAATCACTTGGACTAGTGAGATGGCATTGGTACATGCCACCTTGATGGGATTGTGTTGGAATCCCCTGGTACATTTCTAACTCCATCATTTGCGGCAAGTCCAGTTGAGCATGTCCCAAATTGTACATCTCCTCCCTCTCTTATTCCCACTCTTATATTTAACAGAGATCACTTTTCAGTTAAAATTTAAACACCTAAGAATAATTGTGTGTTAATTACAGAGTTCAACCACTAGTACTAGAACAACAACTACAACAACAACAACAAATACTAAAAAGGATAAAGTATTACATTGTACATCTAGAGCCAGAACAAGAGCTGATCAGGTCATAGTTTCCAAGGCAAGACACCTCTATGTTCTCCATTCTTTAGCTACTACCCACTAAAGTATATCCATTCTTTAGTTAAGTCACAAAAATATACTGTAGTATGTATAGCATTAAGAGAAATCATTGATTTCTAACTACATATTGTGTCTTTCTGCCACACAGGTTATTGAAAATCAGAATTAATTATACTTATCCACATAAATTCTGTATTGGAAGTAGTATTTTTATGCTTAGTACAGTGGGTTATTTCATTAAATATATTTCATTAGGTTTTTAAAAATTTTTCTATAATCTAAATCCTATAATTTGGTTAAATCATAATAGTTAACAATGTAACAAAGTATATAAATGTGTCCTAAAGAAGATGAGGAAGAAATGCAACTCAGAACACTGTGCTCTTCTATTCTTAGGACTAGGCCATGTATGTAAGTATGGTAATGTGTGTAGTGATTATCTGTTTATAACAGATAATCAAGGATAATCTCCTAGTTTATCATATATTTAATCTCTATTACTTACGAGTAGTTGTACAATATTCTTAGATGCAATGTTCTCTTCAAAACAGAGTTCATACTCTGTTGTCCCAACTGACATGCATCAGTGCTATACATATATATACCAAACAGCACTGAAAAATGCATGATACATAATACGTACTGAATAAAAATGTATGCATGCTTCTCCTTTTCCAGGATCTTGAACATGGAAGCTTCTTTGGACTCTGATTTCCTTCTCTTTCATCATACCTTTTACTCTCACACATCAGCTGGCAATATGTGCTGACAATTTCATCAGTTTACTTCTTCAGCTCAAACTTCTGTTCCAAATTGCCACATCTCTTCATCTGCAAAGGCATACCTCAGATACTCCTCAAATTCCAGATGCCTCCATTAGAGAATTCATTACCTTCAAACTCATTTCATTCTAGCTTCACTATAAACTTGGTGTTTCCTGGTTTGTTCCTCATCTTAGTAAATGATATCACCATTCACCCAGCTGAAATGCTTGTGTAGCAAATTGAATTTACAGTGACCCGGTAGTCCCCATCTCCTGGTATTCATATCTTTCTAGAATCCCTCTTGTAAAGTATGGGTAAGAACTATGGATTATTTCTGACAGAACATGGGTAAAGGTGATGGGATGCCACTCCCATGATTGTCGCATTGTTTATGACTCTTTCTTGCCACTGCACTGTAGAAATTCTCCTTTGCTACGTTTGAAAGGTCCACATAGTAAGGAACTGTATGCGGCTTCTAAGGCCATGGTGAATTATTGGTACAATGACAGTTAGGTCAGACCTAGAGAGTATTTTATACAAGAAATTATGGGGAAAAATCCAGGGAATGTGATTTCATGCTAGATTGTGAAGTTCATTGCTTTGCCATATGAAGGACAATTTTTTTTACCATTGAAAAAGTGGTATATTTATTCAAACAGTAATTGTATAATGATAATTAAATGTAAACCCTTTTCTAGGCACTGGAGATATAGCTGACAAAAAGCCTCAGGAGCTTACATTTGTAAGCAGGAAGTTATTTAATGAGTAAATCAGCACATAAAGGAGATAACATCTGGATTTCAGAATAACTAAACAAGGAAAGAGATTCTACGAGAAGAGAGTCGAGCAGGGAGAACCAGAATCCATTTCTGGTAAATGGTGAATTAATACAATATTTTTCAAATATCATTTAGGAAGAGGATAGGTCAATGTGGCGGTGCAAGAACTATAGCTGCTTATCACAAATGAGCAGGACACTAGGCACATGGTAGGGCATCAAATGTCTGCCAATTTGAATCCAGCTCTTGTTCTGATCACAACCAACTGCAGTTAAGCTAATTGGATCAGGCTTTATTTATGCACAGTTCTTTGACTGATCTTTTCAAACAAGTAAAGTTTGATTGGTCCTTTAATTTGACAGCTCCTTCTCTGAGGTAATAGTTTTTAATTTAAGAATCTGCAGGCAGTGTGTTAGCATTATTAGTATAGTACCCCTTCTGCTACTTGGAAATACAATCTGTTCCTGAGAGCAGCTGCTTGTCTTCATTGAAAGAAACGGGTTTATATAAATTGTGAAACTTTCTTACTTGGCTGTCAGTTTTTGTTCTCTATCTGCTAATGACAACCTTATCTGAATTTGTAAGACCTCTTAATTTTTTTCAGGACAATGTTTAGAGTAACAATTTCAAAGCAAGTTACATGTATGACCTATATAAGCTGTTGTATACATATTTTATACTTCCTAAATTGATGTCAGGACTGGGAAAAGAAAAAGAGATGAGAGAGCATCCTATTGGAGAATATTAGCATACTGGAAAATAATGAACACTATACAAAAAGTTACCTGAACAGACTATATAGTTACCTTATTAAACTGTGCACAGTCACTTGAAAATTTGAGTGCACTGTAAAATTTTTAATTTTGATTTCTTCTCAGTGTTGGCATGGACAAGATCCATTTTTTATGCTGCCTTAATCTAAAGTGGGTTTTTGAATTGACTTTAAATGCTGCTACTAGGCTGATAAATCACAATGCACTTTAAAACATGAATTCTCTATTGTCTGTAACATTCAAGATTGACTTGTAAGGAAGATAGAGTATTTCTATTAGCACTACACTTATTTCCAGTTCGGAGGGCCAGTAAGCACTATAGTTGACAAAATTTAGTTTGTCATTGATAGAGCTCATGCCGTTGCCATTTTGAGAATTATTTTGCAAAATTTGTTTGATGTAACTTACTGAATTGTCTACATTCATTCAAATTATATACTTCTGCTATCTCGGTTATTTAAAAAATCATTAAAAATATTCCCATGTATATGATTTATGTTATTTTCTCTTAGGTTATTGTTTCCTAAGCTAGCATCCTCCATAAAGAGAATACTTTATAGTCATGTATTATTATATTTTTCATGAGGACACACTATTTTACATTTCATCACATTTGATATAAAGATCCATTTATTCCTTTAAACAAAACAAATCCTTTTTTTTTTTTTAACAGGCAGAGTGGACAGTGAGAGAGAGACAGAGAGAAAGGTCTTCCTTTTTGCCATTGGTTCACCCTCCAATGGCCGCCGCGGCCAGCGCACCGCGCTGATCCGATGGCAGGAGCCAGGTGCTTCTCCTGGTCTCCCATGGGTTGCAGGGCCCAAGCACTTGAGCCATCCTCCACTGCACTCCTTGGCCACAGCAGAGAGCTGGCCTGGAAGAGGGGCAACCGGGACAGGATCGGTGCCCCGACTGGGACTAGAACCCGGTGTGCCGGCGCCGCAAGGCGGAGGATTAGCCTAGTGAGCCGTGGCACCGGCCCAATCCTGTTTTTTTTAAATTATACTGGGGGATAGATAAAACAGAATCCAAACTACAAAGGAGTAGTGTAATGTAATGTATATAAAGTAATATGTATATAGAATAATGTAATGTATTACATTATATTATATATGCTTATATTTACATACTTATATATTTACATGCTTATATACTTATGTATACTATAGTACATACTATATATACAAAATATATTACAAAATATAGTATAATGTAATGTATATAGCGCATTTGAAGATAATAAGCACAAAAGAAGAAAATAAGTAACATTATAAGAGTGGACTCATTCATAAGGAGACTTTCAGAAAAGACTTGAATAAAATGAGCTAGTGAATCATGCACATATATAAGGGGAATGTACCCCTGACAAATAGAAAGCCAGTTCAAATGTCTTAAAGCAGGAGCATGCTTAATGACTTGGAAGGATTGGAGTGAAATGAGGCCAGAGAGCCTGAAGAGCTGTGTTCAAGGAGGAAAGGAGTAGCAGGTCAAAGAAATGAGTTCAGATGTTTAATTAAGGAATAGGCAGGACATATCTATCTCCCATCCACTGGCTGACTACCCAAATGCCCACAGTGGCCAGGACAGGATTAGGCCAAAGTCTGAAACCAGGAAGAGGATCCAGGTGTGCCATACAGAGATCCAAGTAATTGAAACATCACCACTGACTCATAAGTTCTGATTATCATGATGGAAAATGAGACTCCAACCCAGGCACTCAGGTAAAGGATAAGGTTATCTCAAGCAATGACTTAACCACTAATCCAAATTCTTCCCTCAGGAATGTTTTTTATGTATACATCCAAAAAAGCATGGGCAATTTGTACAATCAGATGAATTAATTTGATTGTCAATATTGATCAAATAATCCATTATTTCATGTTTTATTCTATATACAGAGTTGAAAATTTCAAGTTAGCACTCGTGTAATAAATTAGATACATGGGATGTTGAATGCTCCATTTGCAGAGTTAAGCTAAGGAAGACACTATTAGGTAGTGAACAGAAGAGTGGCTCTTTGTGGTTTTTGATTTTTGTTTTTGTAATTACTACCAGAAAAAACTTAAGGTCATTTCAACAACACATCAGAATGATTTGTTGAGATAGGAACAGTTGAATCTCTGCCAAACAGTCTTATGTCTTTATTAAGATGAAATACGAGTTCTGTCTTTGAATGCAAGTTTCTAAAATAAATTATATTGATTGGACTGTAGTCATTACACTTATATTCTTTGGTAATCAAACTTTAAAATGTCTCTAGAAATTAAAAAAAAATCATCTTTCCTATTTTTGGTTCAAGCAACTAATTCTTGTACACTAAAAAATCTTTCAGCTTGTGATATAATACCCTGAAAATGGACCTAAATAATCTTCCCATTTATTTTACTTGTTTGTGCTCGTTTATACCATATCCTATATTTAAAGTAGTAATTTATTTATTCTAAAGTTATTATGAAATTAAAATTTTTACAAGATAAAACTTTCTTTTTCTTTAAGATTTATTTGAAAGGTAGAGCATTAGGATAGCGAGGAGTGAGAGAGAGATCTTTTACCTGCTGATTGACTCCCCAAATGGCCACAACAGGTTGAAGCCAGTAGCCAGGAATTCCATCTGGGTTTCTCACATGAGTTTTGGTGCCATCTGAACTGTCATCCCCCACTGCCTTCCCAGGTGTATTAGTAGGTAGCAGTATCCAAAGCTGAACAACCAGGATCTGAACCAGCCCTTTGACATGGGATGACAGGTGGTTTAACCTACTGTGCCACAATAGCAGCTCACAAACTTGCTTTTACTTTGCGTTCACCAATATTAAAACTTTAGTCTAGTCTTTGGATGACCTATACCTCTTAAGAGAAGAAAATATGCATGGAAATCTATGCTTAGAGCTAATAAAATAAGGACAAAGAAATTAAATAATATGTACTCATTTTCTGTGGTTTATGAAAGACTAGATTGGTCCATGCGGACATAATTATATCTTGTGATTGTCCATATTACATTTTTTTAAAATATAAAGCACTTATGCCTAAAAGTGAGATAACTTAGATTTGAAGATGGTTCAACTATTCACTGCTCTGAATCAGTACTTCCCAACTGTAAATTAAAAAAAAAATTATACTATACTTTATACTTACACTATACTTTCCAGGAGGTACAAAGAATTTCTTCCAGGGCTGTTGCTGGAGTTAGAGCAATATGGGGCAAAAATGGATGCACAAGCTGTATACTCTGCTGTGGAGGAAGATTTACTCTGTGAGATATATTTGAAAATTGTTGTAGATGGTGTATCTCCAGAACTATTCATGTTTGTGTCCAATGGTTCTTAATAAATGAATAAATTTTAAAGTCAATCCTTAATAAATAAAGCTTAAAAAACGATGCATTAAAGTTTCAGGAATATTAACAATCTTTTAAAATACACATTTGTTAATTAAAACCTGAAGCTTTTCATTATATATCTAAATGGTCAGAGGACATGTGTTAGAGTGTATCAAAAACATCGAATTATCTATTAAAAAGTATGTAAAAATTATGTATTAAAACTGTTAAAAATTTAACATTGCTATTTTTAGTCTTCTAATGCATAGAGCATTTATCATAGGAATTTATACTAATGTAATAGATTGCATGCTTAACCTTTTATTGAACATTAGTACATATTCACTTGGTGTATTTTCATTTAAAAGTTTCCTGTGGTCATACTTTCTTTTGGGTAAAAAATAAATTCAAACTTGAGGTAGGATTACATTTCTTTATTTTTTTTTTTATTTTTGTGTTTGACAGGCAGAGTGGACAGTGAGAGAGAGAGAGAGAGACAGAGAGAAAGGTCTTCCTTTTTGCCGTTGGTTCACCCTCCAATGGCCGCCGCGGCCGGTGCGCTGCTGCCAGCGCACGGCGCTGATCCGAAGGCAGGAGCCAGGTGCTTCTCCTGTTCTCCCATGGGTTGCAGGGCCCAAGCACTTGGGCCATCCTCCACTGCACTTCCGGGCCATAGCAGAGAGCTGGCCTGGAAGAGGGGCAACCGGGACAGAATCTGGCGCCCTGACCGGGACTAGAACCCGGTGTGCCTGCGCCGCTAGGCGGAGGATTAGCCTGTTGAGCCACAGCGCCGGCCAACAAATCAGATCTTTTGATTGGGTTTTGTCCCTGTCTTGTTACTAATTGTCAAGTTTTTTTTTTTTTAATTCTTCCCCAAACTTGTGCTTAAAAACTCCACTACCACCAGCCCCTTCAGGTTTTGCCTCTCTTGGACCCCCCACCTGACCACTGCACCAGGAGTTCTCTGACTTAAATAAATCTTGCTTTTCTCTATGGAAAAAAAACCATATTTATCAACTCTTATCTGGCTTAGGTTCTCCTTCAATGTGCAATGAAGTTGATAGAAAAGAATCACGCTGGCCTCCGAATCAGCCCTTAAGGCATTCGGATCTGGCGGAAGAGCCCATGAGAGTATTGTAGGCATGGAAAGCCAAGATGCCATGGACAAGAAAAAAAGAAGAAGACCTAAATGAAAGATCTCTGTGAGTGAGATCCCAGTGGAAAGAACGGGGCCACCAAAGAAGGAGGTACCTTTCTCTGAAGGGAGGAGAGAACTTCCACTTTGACTGTGACCCTATCGGAATAAGATCAAAGTCAGCGAACCCTAAAGGCTTCCATAGCCCTGGCAACTCATGAGTAGAGCCTAGGGAGATTACTGACGCCATGAACAGGAGTGTCAAATTGTTAAGTCAGCAACAGGAGTCACTGTGTACTTACATCCCATGTGGGAACTGTCCTTAATGTGTTGTCTAATGTGAAGTGATGCTATAACTAGTACTGAAACAGTATTTTTACACTTTGTGTTTCTGCGTGGGTACAAACTGATGAGATCTTTACTAATTATATACTGAATCGATCTTCTGTATATAAAGATAAATGGAAATGAAAAACAAAAACCTGGTGTTAAATTGGAAATGGCATAGAAAATTAATTATTTTTTTAAAAAAATATTATGTAGGATCTCTGTCTTTAATGTGCTGTACACTCCTATTTAATGCTATAACTAGTACTCCAACAGTATTTTTTTTTCACTTTGTGTTGCTATATGGGGGCAAACTGTTGAAATCGTTACCTAATTTATACTAAACTGATCTTTTGTGTATAAAGAGAATTGAAAATGAATCATGATGTGATAGGAAGGGGAGAGGGAGCGGGAAAGGGGAGGGTTGCGGGTGGGAGGGAAGTTTTGGGAGGGGGAAGCAATTGTAACCCATAAGCTGTACTTTGGAAATTTATATTCATTAAATAAAAGTTTAATAAAAAAAAAAAGAAAAGAAAAGAATCAGAAACCACATGGATTGCAAAGAGTATGTAACCCAGTGGTAATTTGATTAGCATTCTTAACAATTTCTGTGTTTCAAACTTGAATCTATGTTTAGTGATTTGGAGCTGCTATTTACAACTCAAAAGCAGCCTTTCTTTTGTAATGTGTGAGAGACAAGTGTGAAAAGGAATATTAAAAAGGAGATCTCTCCTGGTGCCTATACACAAGGTACATCCAGAAAGATCAGGTTTTTGCTTTAAAGATTTATTATTTATTGATTTGAAAGGCAGAGCAACAGAGAGAGACATACAGAGAGAGATCTTCCATTGGAGAATCTCTTAGATTCCTTTTCATTTTTATAATCTTATGACCCTTCAGAGTTATATTATAGATTAAAATCCTAGAATTCCATTGCAATGAAGATTCAAGAAGTATTTTTTCACTAAAGCAAAATATGGAGACTGCCATTTAATATTTTCTTTGTCTTTACATTAGACTAAACCTCTGTAAATAACAGTATTCCTCAAATCATTTATTGTTCTTCTCATGTGTATCTGATTGAAAACTGAACTTGAAAATTGAGTTTTCCAGTTTACTTGTAAATGGATCCAGAGCAAATCAGCCCTGTTTCATGCCTCTTGCTTACTGAGAAATTGAATTGACTTGAACAGAAACACATTAAAATGTAACATGAGAAGAATATAGGAAGACAGGAGAAGTGGCGTGATAATTACCATAGAGACATTATATTGACCCTGCTATTAGTTTTTCATGTCACTAGCAAAACTGAGATGCAAGCTCATTAGAGTAAATAAAAAGACTTATTTTTATGTGCTACAATTATATTGTTCTAGTTTAGGAAAGAAGTGTGACATAGCTACATGGAATCTGTGCAGAGCTCTTTAGGTAATTAACTCCAGCAGTGACACCATATTTCTAGATAACAAGGATCATACAATTTTCACCTGAGGGCTCCAGACATTTGGCTTCCTCAAATCAAGACTATAGTTCTAGGGACTGCTTAATCTATGAATACACTGTGGCACTCTTAGTTCTCATTCCTAAATCTCTTGAGTAGCATGAAGAGTCTTTCACTGTCCTTATAAATATACAATAACATCACCATGAAATGAGGTGGCTGGCTTCATCTGTCAGTTTTTTGGATGCTTACATGCTGGCAGAATGCTTTCCTCAAATCTTGAGTCCTCATATGTACTTCATGAAGTTTCAGTGGATATTTGTAAAAGGTAGGAAAGGGGTAGACTGTGGAGAGAAGGGAGGGAGGACATTATAGATAAATTATATACATGTATATGTATTATATATAATATATATATAGAGTGTGTGTGTATAGCAGAACATATAGGTATAAATGTATGCCATCATTTATAAAAGGGCACACTCTTGAAGAGTAATTAAAATATATTGTGTATGTATATATGTGTATGCATATATACATATGTAAGTGCACACACATATATGTATATTGTCATACATTAGAGAGAGAGACAGAGTGAGAGGGTGATGGGAGAAAGAGAGAGAGAGATGAAATTAGCACAAACTTCTCATAACAGTAACTCATTTTCGGCTTTTAAATTCCATGAAATTAAAAGCAACCCAAGGACAGGGGACCTATTTTCTTCAACATTTTTTTATAATTAGTCGTGTTTACTGTTTGTCTGATTCAGATTAAAACATAAATAGCTGGGGCAGGTGCTGTGTCTCTGCAGGTTAGGTCATGCCTTGCAATGCCTGCATTCCATATCGGAGTGCTAGTTTGGGTCCTGGCTGCCCCACTTCAGATCCAGTTTCCTGGTAATGCACCAAAAAAGGCAGTAGATGATGGCCCAAGTACTTAGGCCACTGCAAACACATGGGAGACTAGGAAGGAGTTCTAGACTCCTTGATTTGGCTGTTGAAGGCACCTGGGGAGTGAATCAGTGAATAGAAGCTCTCTCTCCCCTCCTCTTCTGTCAGTCTGCCTTTCAAATAAATAAATAAATAGCTGTGGGATGTGAATAAGCACGTATGCGTGGGAACAGTTTGGAGTTCTAAAATTCTCTGGAAAGATGAGTTGTGCTTTTATTAGGAGCCCAAACCAGTGCTTAGTGATTTTTGGGAGTTGTGCAGGAATGTAATTAACCCCCAAACACAATAGGGTCAACATCAAATGAGCCTTTGGTCAAAAATTATCAAAAATGTCCCTATAGTCAAAGAGAACTCCAAGTTCATTGCTTATTAGTTTTGAGACATTGGGCAAGATACCCAACCTCTATGCACCTCAGTTCTCACATTGTATAAAGGTCAAATAAGGGTACTTAAACACTGGCTTATTGTGAAAAGTATATTGTACAGGACATGTACAATATTCTTTATATTTATGGATGCAAAAATACAGGTCAGAGCTCATTCGGTTGATCTTTACCAGAAAGGTATTGAAGAAGAAAGGGGTTATCCCTTTGCACAGTTTTGGAACTCTGTAGTAATAAAGCTAATACAGGTTTTCTGGTAAGATAAATCTGGATTGATTTCCTAAATATACTCCTTGAAAGCTGTCTGATGCTGAGCAAACGCTTTAAGCCTTAGGATTCTCATGTCCTTCTCTATAAAATGGGTTAATAATAATATTTAATGTAATGGTGTACCAGACACAATTCCAAGAGTTTTACGTGTATTTCCTCATTTAATCCTCTTAGCAACCCAAACAAATAAATATAATGCCATCATTCTTCATATTTACTCGTTGACTTTATAGCCATTATGCTAATTTCACAATTAAGAGAATATCTTCAAAGAAAATATAAGAATTGCATTTGATCTTCAATTTCTTATATCTTCATATGTATGAGGCATCAAAAAGTGTTTGGAAACTATGAAAGGGTTAATAAATGTATGATGATTTGAGTCATTAGGTGGCTGAAAGAAACCCAGCATGTAAAATTTGCAATAGTTTGGTGAGTAGGGCCTGAAGCCTGTAATAAATTTCTTAAATCTAAAATCTTATGAAAATGAGGATGAGGTAGAGTGTGTGGGAGGGTAGAGTTATCAATTTAGCAGCTGATAAATATATAACCCTTTATAAAGGAACTTAGTGATTCCACATGCAGCCTTCTGCCAAGAGGACAAATTGAACAATTTAAAATCTGTGGATAGTGTACTGAAAATTACCCTAGAAATCTGACTGTTAGAATTTCAAGACTTGGGTACTTTGTTTCTATAACTCTTAAAAAAAACCAAAAAGCTTCTTTACTTTCAGCCATTGGGCAAAAGACATTAAAAAACTATAAGCTGTCAATATTTTTTCTGTTTAATCAACTTTTTCTTATTAGGGAAATATGAAGAAAATATTTCAAATTCTCCAAACAAAATATAAGAAGAATTCAGATGACATAGTGGGATCTTGAACTGACCGTTTTGTTTCCTGCATCAGGGCAAAATATTGTATTTCTCTGGGATAGATGTTATAAATAAGTCTTCCACATTTAATATGGTATGTTTTTCTTTCAAGCTGATTCACCTTAAGTTATGCTAGTACATGCATTACAATTTAATATTTTCAAGAATTATCTCAGTAATCCATTAATATTTTTTTGTTTGTGATGTTATTGATATTGCTGTTGTTGCTTCTGTTTATGTTGCACTTATTTGCACTAAGATAAAGAAATTGAACCCACAGAGAGATGAACTGACCTAGTTACAGAGTTATAATCTATTTAGGAAGATGAGCCCTATATACATAGATGGGTGGCATAAGACAAGTTACCCTGCTCAAAGTAACAAAGTTCAATGAATGAATGTCATAGTGCTAACAATCCAGTTCTTGGATTCAAATGAAAAATTAATTGATTGGCTCAGTAAAGAATAGGATGGTTTATAAATGACATCTCTAGATATGTTACACCATGGTTTATAAAGAAACATGTGGGAATTTTGTTGGGCCCCTGCCACCCATGTGCAAGACCAGTTAAAGCACCTGGTTCTTCTTTTCAGCCTGGCCCAGGGCTGGCTACTGTGGCTATCTGGGGAGTGAACTAGCCAATGGAATCTCTCTCTCTTAATATTTCTCCCTCCCATCCTCCCTCCCTCCCTCCTTCTATGTAACTTCGACATTCAAAATAAATGTCTTTTTTTTAAAAAAGACAATAATATCCATACACACTGACTGTTCAGAAAACCATATTGATTATGTAAAGACCTAGTTATTTTGATACTACTTACTGATTTGGATAAAACCTATTAATTTAGTTATTTGGAGAAGACGGCTATCTTCTACCCTATGTAATTGCCTCCCCCTTAATTAAATCTAGTTGTATTTTCTGTACATTTGTTCAGCAGATATTTATTCTAGTGTGTACTGTGTAACAGACACAATTCTAGATTTTGGAAACCTGATACTAAAAAGACCAACATGGATCATTTTGTCACTGAACACAAAATCTTATGAGGGAGGCAGATAATTTATAGATATGTATGAAAGAGCCTGCTGATAAACTGGGTGTGGGGGGATGACACCACATTTCTCATTTGAGCAACTGGATGGAAAATGGTGCCATTTGCTGAGAATGAGTATTCTGAAGAAAGAGCAGTGTATTTTTGTTGTTGCTTTGATATTCAAGCTTGGTAAAATAACAGTGATAGCTTCTGTTTTAGGTGTGTTGCTATTTAGAGTTTGTGGGAAATCCAAGGAAAAATGTCTTAGTAGGTTGACATGCTGACCTGCATCTATTCATTATTATTTTTTACTATTATAAGGTGAACACATTTCATATATACAGATTTAAGAGTATAATGATACTTCTCACCCTACTAACCCTCTCCCAGTCACTCCAACACTCCCTCCTTCTTCCTTTTTTATGTTTCTTTTAATTCTTACAATGACACACTTTAAGTTTACTTACAAGCTAAACCCTCCACTAAATAAAGAATTCATCTTACCCTCTTCAGTTACCTTATCTATTGGGTATTCTACTATGTTTACATTCTTTCTCCATACTTTTTTTTCTCCTTAGCAATTAACATATATTTCACAAACTTAACAAATGAGAGAGACACACATGCCCTGTCCTAGGATCTCTGTTGATATACTGCCCACATCCTATCATTAGGACATTATTTCAATTTATGTATATGTAGCACATATTAAGGACATTGCAGATTACTAGAGATTAAATGGTAAATAAGATCACCAAGAGATATTTCTTTAAAATGTTTCAGTTCACAACCGATGGCTCTGATAGGTCTAAGAATCAAAGGGATCACACAAACAAGACTAGTGTCTGCTAATACTAACTGATAGAATCAAAAAGGGAGAGAAGGATCCAACATGGGAAGTGGGATACACAGCAGACTCATAGAATATCAGGCGTCCTAAACAACACTCTGGCCTCAGAATCAGCCCTTAAGGCATTCGGATCTGGCGGAAGAGCCCATGAGAGTATTATAGGCATGGAAAGGCAAGAAACCATGGAAAAGAAAAAAAAAAAAGAAGAAGACCTAAATGAAAGATCTCTGTGAGTGAGATCCCAGTGGAAAGAACGGGGCCATCAAAGGAGGAAGTACCTTTCTCTGAAGGGAGGAGAGAACTTCCACTTTGACTATGACCCTATCGGAATAAGATCAAAGTCAGCAAACTCTAAAGGCTTCCATAGCCCTGACAACTCAAGACTAGAGCCTAGGGAGATTACTGACGCCATAAACAGGAGTGTCAAATTGTTAAGTCAGCAACAGGAGTCACTGTGTACTTACATCCCATGTGGGATCTGTCCTTAATGTGTTATCTAATGTGCAGTGATGCTATAACTAGTACTGAAACAGTATTTTTACACTTGGTGTTTCTGCGTGGGTACAAACTGATGTGATCTTTACTAATTATATACTGAATCGATCTTCTGTATATAAAGATAATTGGAAATGAAAAAAAAAAAAAAAACCCTGGTGTTAAATTGGAAATGGCATAGAAAATTAATTAATTTTTTTTTAAAAAAATATTATGTAGGATCTCTGCCTTTAATGTGCTGTACACTCCTATTTAATGCTATAACTAGTACTCCAACAGTATTTTTTTTTTCACTATGTGTTGCTATATGGCGGCAAACTGTTGAAATCGTTACCTAATATATACTAAACTGATCTTTTGTATATAAAGAGAATTGAAAATGAATCATGATGTGATTGGAAGGGGAGAGGGAGCGGGAAAGGGGAGGGTTGCGGGTGGGAGGGAAGTTTTGGGAGGGGGAAGCCATTGTAACCCATAAGCTGTACTTTGGAAATTTATATTCATTAAATAAAAGTTTAATTTAAAAAAAATGTTTCATACAGGCAGTGAACAAATAATTACAAGGAATCTTCAGAAAGTTTATTAGGAAATGCATACTATGAAAAACATATGAAAGATGTTTATAGACCAAGTAGATTTATATTTTAATTCAATTTTCCTTGAACTTTTGAAGTACTCTTGTATCTGTTATTAAAAGTAAACAACACAGGAGCCGGCACTGTTGTGTAGCACGTAAAGCCACCACCTGCAGTCCTGGCATCCCATATGGGTGCTAGTTGGAGTCCTGGCTGCTCCACTTTTGACCCAGCTCTCTGCTATGGCCTGGGAATGCAGTAGAAGATGGCCCAAGCACTTGGGCCCCTGCACCTGTGTGGGAGACCCAGAAGAAGCTCTTGGCTCCTGGCTTTGGATCAGCCCAGCTCTGGCTGTTGAGGCAATTTGGGAAGTGAACCAGCAGATGGAATACCTCTCTCTCTCTCTCTCTTCCTCTGCCTCTCTGTAACTCTGCCTTTCAAATTAACAAATAAATATTTTTGAAATTTCCTTTTCTAAAATAAAAAAGTATACAACATTTATGAAACTGGAGGTCATTATAAGTGAAACAAGCCAGGCCCAGAAAAACAAGTGCTACATGATCTGACTAGTGTAGAATTCAAAACCATTGATCTCAAAGAAGTTAAAAGTATAATGGTGGTTCCCAGGGAGAGAGGAGAGTAAGGAGGAGAGATTTTGACTGATGAGTACTAAGTTGTAGTTAGATACATATGTAGTTCTGAGATTTTATTCATAGTAAGGTGACTACAAATGATTTATGGTGGTTTTGTGGAAGGAGAAAACTTCATGACTAGATGCCATCAAGTCGGGCAGGGTCTTGTGTCCTGGTGCAACTGATGATCCCTTTAACCTTGGTGTTTCAGAATCTAACCCATATTGCAATGACCATCATCAATCATGGAGGTCACCAGTTACCAGGGGCTGCTGACCCGTATGAATACCTAGAGTCTGTAGGAGTCCCTAGAGGTGCCCCTAATGAATTCAGGGCTCAAAATCAAATAGCGGTGGGATTCTAGTCTTCTCTCCTCTGGTTAGTAACCATTAATAAAAATGTTGATTGGATTAATTGTATTTACTGTATTCAACAAAGGTTTATTAACTATATCTTTGATGTCCTTGAAAGACTGGCCATGCAACTTAGCACCACGAGCAGGATAACTTGGAAAAATAGAATGGTTCTAGACATGATGTAGGCAGAAGAAAGTGGTGTCTGTGTAGAGTTGGGAGGGAAATATTGTACTTTTATTTCCAATAGTGCTGTACCCGATGGTTCCATTACCAGAGCCTTACAAGGCCTAAAGGCCCTTTGTAAAGAATTAGTTGTTGTCTTTAATATATCCTAAAATCTAAGAAGATAAGCTTTAATCGTTGCAAAAAATAATTTCAATTGAAGTACATGAAAAGTGTTCTTTTTATATTAATAAAATTAAATATATATAACTTAAATATGTGAAATAAACAATATTTGATGTAAATTCAATGTTAAATGATAAGAAAATAAGACAGCAAAGAAAGCAAAGATATACACATATATTCATAACACAATAAAAAGGAAATATTCAAGACAAACTAATATTCATTGTTCTCTTACTGACTATATGGTTATAACTATTATTTACAACTGCATGCTTCTACTATCAGTTCTGCACTTCCTTTGCCTTCAGCAAGAACATCAATAAGCTGTGGCTCTTTACCTGGTTGGGGTGACCCAAGCTTTCATTCCTAAGGAGTCTTGCCCAATCATAATCCTACCTGGATTGTTTTATTGTTGTCTCACACTGACCTTAGACTTAAAGCATGCTAATACTAAGAGATGACCTGACGTGTCTCTTATATTCCAGACTCACTCTCCCTTGCCTCTATTGTGGAGTAGAAGTCTAATTTCCTCTTGGTAGTCAGTATCAGGCATGACAGTCAATGTCACAATATCCTTCTTGGTCTACTGACTCAGAGACAATGAGGGGCCCAAAGTGGTCAGATGGCAGTCTGAAGTTTCAATTCAATGGAATTCTTACTGTGTCTCTGGGTAGAAGCATGCTTCCTTCTGGAACAAAAATATGTTTGCCAGAAAGGCATAAGGGTATATGAACAGGGAGCAAAAATTTTTCTAGTCATTTACTATGGGTAATAGAGTGGTACCACACACACTTATACCCTTTCATTCCTGAACCCATGAAAACTGGTTATCAGAGAAATAGCACCATGTATATGTATATGTATATGTATACATTAAATTAGATATAAATATATTTATATAAAAATATATTCATGGACTGGGCATTTGGCCTAGAAGTTAATGCCATTTTGAGTTGCCTACGTTTGATGCTCAGCTCCACTCTGATTCTATCTTCTTTATAATGCATACTCTGGGAGGCAGCAGATGATAGTTCAAGTTTAGCTAATCTTGACTGATGCTTGTATGCAATAATAAACACAAATAAATTTTAATGCTAGGAAATAGAAAATGACTTAGTGACTCTGTACTCAAATAGTGCAAGGATTAAAATCTAAGCAGAGGTACATTTACAAAGTAGAATTCTGAGGAATATCTTCTATGCCCTTATATAAGTTGCTGCACCAGCTTTTTCTCAAAGAGATCTTGAATGTCTATCTATGATCTCTGAATCCATCTATGGAATCCTATACATTCTTCCCTTTGTCTTGGTTTCTGTATTATGATTTCACAATACATACTATTTTGCTTTGTGAAAATTTTTAAATTGTCTCCTAAACTAGATGTGAAATACACTGAATAGAGCACAAATTAATTAATTGTGTGAAGAAAACTTCATATCCTATTTTCACTGCAAATAATTTTTCCTTAGCTAGAAAAAAACTCAATTTTTTAATGAAAATAAAAAGGGCAACACTTAAACAATCTGTAATAAGTAAGTAAAGAAAGTCATTTGTTTAGAGAGAATTTGTCATAAACAGTGAAAGGTGTGTTTGCTAGGAAGAATAATTGACCTTGGCCTACCTCCAAAATGTGTATTCTTATACCCAGGGGCTAAAGAAAAAACATGTCAATTCCACAACTGAGCAATGATCATGTCCTTCCAATATAGGAAAGCAACTCACTTTCCAAAATACACATACATACGATGAATTTGCTTCTTGATTAATTCACTACAGTTAGGTTCTATGAAGTGTAATTCATCTAGATGAAGTGTCACTAGTAGAAGTATGTTTACAACTCACTTGGACCCCCATTTACAATGCAGTTATCAAATCTTTAAATAAATAATGTTGAAAATGTAGTTTATGGACCTTTTATGGTACTGAAAACATTGGATTATAATTATGTCAAATTTCTGAGTCCTGAATTATTTCTAAAGTCCAGGAAGGTGGGGAAAGTTGGTTTGGGAGACAGGTGATTTAGAATTCATGTTCCTTAACTCCCATTTTTTCTTCATGTTAGGAAACCAGTTCCAGGAAAGGTAGAGTGCATACAGATCCAGATACATAAACACTCTGTAACAAAAATATAAGTAGAACCCATTTTTCCACACTCATGCTGGGATTACCCTAGGTTATCTAAACCGCACCTTGAACAGTTCCTAATGTTTTTAATTGTAATAGTGATCTCAGTTACAATCACAGTTAATGTCAGACATCACATGCTCAAAATTAGAAAATTAGAAAACACTACGTTGCAAAGTATGGTAGGCATCATATTTGTTAGGTTACTTTTTTAAATCTTTTGGTTAAAATTGTGATCCACACCTATAGTAGTCTTTACTGTTTATGCAGCATCATTGGAAGCATGAATGTCACTGACCCAGAAGGCATGAGGAAAGGAGCAGCTGGCTAATAGGACAGGTGATAAGAATTATTGAACTTCACCAGACCAGGGAAGATTCATCAAGAGAACAATGGTTATTTATGATACAGTTTTCAAATGCTCCAACTCTTCACCTGCTAGTAGTATTTAACTATAAGGTAAGTGGGCATGGTATATGGTATAAGGTAATGTGGGCATGGAATAACCAACTTTTCATTTTTAGTTGGAACTACATGAATATTTATTCATCAAAATTTATTCTGTTTATGTCTTGAATATGTGTTCTAAAAATAAGAATGTTATAGATCATCATAAAAGCATTTTATAAGTAATTTTTATTTTTATGTTTAAAAAGTAGTTGATGCTAATTATAAAGTTGAAATATGTTCATTTATTTACAATAATAAATAAAATTTAGCTGTTAAAATCAGTACTATTTTGGAGGTCTTAATACCCATCTTTTTATAATGCAGTCATAAAGCTAGGAATAAAGGGGAGTACTTCAAAAAGCTCATGGAAAATTTAATTAAAAGATAACTTTATTTTGATGAAACAAACCCATGCACAGTTTTTCATAATATGTAACTTCTGCAAACTTTTTGAATAACCCTAACATGCATGGGATCTCAAAAATTTTGCACAAAAATAAATAACTTTTTTCCCATTCCCATTAACTTTTCAAAATATCTGCATATATGCACATATAAACATATACAATTTATATGTTATTAAAGTTTTATAACCTGCTCTTCAGGGCTTAACATGGTATTATAAGTGAGTACATGCTACCTGAAATTCTTGGAACCATAAATGTTTCAGATTTTGGAACTTTTTCAGATTTTGGAATATTTCATGAGCATATATGAAATTTTGGGACTAATACACAAATCTCAATATTCATTTATGTTTAATGTTAGCCTTATATACATATCCTGAAGTTTATTTTGTACAATATTTTAGTGGAAATGTATTTTTTAAATTATTTATTTGAGAGGCAGAGAGAGAGAGAGGCAGACAGACAGACAGACAGATACATAGAGAAAGACAAACAGTGAGCTTCCATCCACTGATTCACTCCTCAAATTACCACAAATGCTGGGACTGGGCCAGGCCAAAGTCAAGAGCTGAGAACTAAATTCAGATCTCTCACATGGCTGACAGAAACCCTGATACTTGGGCCCTCACTTATTAGCTCCTAGAGTCTGAAATAGCAGGAAACTGGAATCAGGAGCTAGAGCCTGGAATCAAATTCAAGAACTTTGAGGTTGTATGCAGATATCGTAACTGCTTAGTTAAATGCCCACCCCTGCCCCTGTATTTTGACTACAACTTGTCATATGAGGCCTGTACTGGAATTTTCTGTTTGTGGTGTCATGTTGTCACTCAAAATGTTTCAGTTTTTGGATCCTTTTGTGTTTCAGATTTTCAGGTTATAGATGCCCAACTTATATCTTCCAGGTCATTGGTCATTCTTTCTATGTAACACTGTGATGACCCTGTCAAGGATCATGATATGGCTATCACAGATTCTTTAATCATTCTACTGTGGGACAGCTAAGTTACTTCCAAATTTGCTATTGTAAACAATGTTGTGTTGAAGGTTTGGGTAAATTCGTTATGCTTTATTTTTCTGCTTATCTTAGGGTAGTTTCCCAGAAATTGAATTTGATCAGATGATGTAAATAATTTGAATCTGTTCACATATATAGCAGCTTGTTTTACCCAAATTGTTCATGATTTGAGAAGTTTCAAATTGGTCTTAACTTTGTGGTTCTGATTGCAAGCTCAGGGTTTAAGGTGATATGCTAGCATTTTCAATGCAATTTCATTATTTCAGCTAAGGCTATTGTAGCCTAAATACCAGATCTTAGAAACCATTAGGGTTAACTGCATGGATTTTTAGCAATTACTCATTATTTTGATTAAGAATTTTTTCTTCCTAACAACTATGGATGATGCCTTAAAAATGTCATATTTCAAAAGAAGATGCACAATTAACACATATCTTAAAAGGAATAAATTTATATGGCAAACACCATACTCTTCACCTTCCCCCTTGATAATGCTTCATAATATGGCATTTTGTGTTTACATAGAGAAGACAGATCCAAGTATTAGATGTAGGCTTGAGCTAGATATCCCCAAGTTCTACTGAATGACTGAGATAATTATAGTTCATTTTAAACCTGCTTTTAAGACATAAGTAGGAGGCTTCTTTTTTTAACAACCTAGGATCTCTTTACATTCATAAGAGCTTCCAGAAGCATAATCAAATCATAGGATTTCTGCTGATTCACTGTGTGAATTTCTCTCATCTTCCTTTGGAACCAGAAGCTATATACTTACTTGTCTTGCAAGTGAAATCTGCTTACAGATCCAACTAATGCCACTCATTTGTTTCCCAAGTGTTTTCTATTCTGAATAGGAAGGAAAGAAAAACAATGTGCATTAAATATGCAGCAGATGGTCTCTAATATAAGAACCTTCAAAAACATTCATGGAAAAAAACGTGGGGCGTGGGGGAGCATGCATCACTGTGGTGCAGCAGATTAAGCCCACAGCACTGGCATCCCATATGAGTACCAGTTCAAGTCCCTGCTGCTCCATTTCCAATCCAGCTCTCTGATTATGTACCTGGGAAGACAGCAGAAAATGGACCAAGTGCTGAGGCCTCTGCCCCATGCGGGAGACCCGGATGAAGCTCCTGGTTCCTGGCATCAGTCTCGCTCAGTCCTGGCCATTTAGGGAGTGTAAGCCAGTGGATAGATAACTTCTATCTCTGTACCTCTGCCACTTCCTCTCTTTAACTCAGGGTTTCAAATAAATAGATAAATCATTTTTTAAAATGTGTTATTAAAAAACTGCATAGATTTGAAAAGTTTTTACATTAAAATAAAGTTAGCATTTAATTTCATATTTCCATGGACTTTTTTGAAGTATTCTCATATTATACCATCCTTTAGGACTTCCCTGTGAAGTGACAAGTATAAACACTTTTATCAAAGGAAGAGACTGAGGTTTTGATGCCACCTCTCCAAAGACACTCAGGTAATAACTAGCAGAATTTTTCAGACTGCTTTGGTCTCCTCAGACTGTTTTGATTGCACAACTCTAAGATATCACTAAGTTCCTGACATTAGTTTTCCTTCTCTACTATAAAGTTATGTTTTGTTGAAAGTCTCTGAACCAGAAATAGAGAAATTGCAGTCACACCATGCATCGCTCCATTGTCTGCTGCTCACCCACCAAAACAGCGTTTCCAAACTAGTATTTGCTTCATCTGACTGTCCTGTCATGCCTCAGCAGGGCTTCAAAACCCTTCAGTAAAGTAGATATAGCACCGCACTGAAACAGATAATACACTGGAATTCAAATCAGTTCTCTTATGTAGTCTCTGCTCAACTAGTAATAAGAAAGTGTAAAGAGCTAGAAAGAAAAACACAACTTCATTTTGAAAATTAATAGTAATTTTATCGCCAAATAATAATTGCATATATTTTTCAGTGTACAATGTGATGATTTGTTTTATGTTTTCAGAGTGTCATTTATTAAAACAAGTTGAATTAACATATCCAACACCTTGCTTACCTGTCCTTTTTTACAGTGAGACGTTTGAAATTAATTTTTCCTAATTTAAAAAATAAATTAAAATTATTCTTACTAATTTTAAAAAGTAATGTAATGCATTATTAGTGACCATAGTTACCTGTTGTGCAATGGATCTCAAAACCTAGACCTCCTAACATTCTGAACTTTATAACCTTGGATCAACAACTTCCCATTCCAGCTCTCCAAGCCTCTGGTAATCAGAATTCTGTTCTCTACTTAAAAAAAAAAAAGATTTATTTATTTATTTGAAAGTCAGAGTTATACAGAGAGAGGAGAGGCAGAGAGAGAGAGGTCTTCCCTCCGATGGTTCACTCCGCAACTGGCCAGTCCAAAGCCAGGAGCCAGGAACTTCTTCCGGGTCTCCCACGCAGGTGCAGGGGCCCAAGCACTTGAGCCATTTTCTACTGCTTTCCCAGGCCATAGCAAAGAGCTGGATCAGAAGTGGAGCAGCCAGTGCCCATATGGGATGCTGGCGCTTCAGGCCAGGGCATTAACCCACTGTGCCCCGGCACCAACCCCTGTTCTCTATTTTATGAGTTCAACTTCATTAGATGCCCTCCAGATAAACCTCAGTTACAGATACCAGGATCCCCCTCCAATTTTTTGAGTTGAATGGTATTTTGTAGTGTATAAACAGCACATTATCTTTATCTGTTCACCCATTGATGGGCACTGAGGTTATTTTCATATCTTGGCTATTTTGAATAGTATATCAATGAGCAAAGGAGGAGTGATATTCCTTTGACAAACGAGTTTATTTCTTTGCTATATGCCTAGAAGTGATATTGCTAGGCCTTACAATAGTTCTAGTTTTAGTTTTTAGAGTAACTTTCATGCTATCTTCAATAATGGCTACAACTTACATTCCCACCAACATTTATGTTTTCTTTTCCCCAGATTCTCTAGAATACTTATTATCCTTCAGCTTTTTGAGAAAAACTATTCTAACAAGTATGACAAAGATGTTTCATTGTGTTTTTAGTTTTCCTTCCCATAATAATTAGTAATGATAAGCATTTTTCATGTACCTACTTGCTACATATGTATAATTTTTTAAGAAATGTTGTTTCAGATCCTTTCATACTGTTTAACTGGATTATTTGTTTTCTTGTTATTGAGTAATTTACATTATGTATATATTTTGGATATTAGCCTTTTGTCACATATATGATTTGAAATGAATATTTACTTTGTTTTCCTCACATAAATTTGAACATATAGACTGAGAACACTCTGAATCTATGTATCTCGGGGAATACAAGGAATCCTAATCCCACTTAATGTGAACTTGTTACACATTTTTAAAATTGTTCTTATTAAATAATGAATACGAATTCATACATAAAACATACATAGAACTTCATACTCTGTTGTGGAACAAGTGACTTCTAAGTATGATAATAGTTTAGAATTTATCTTATTATAAACATAGAATTTCCATTATTGTTGGAGATATGGAACAAATGCATTATATCTTTTAGTTCCTTCCCTCTTTCTGTGTACCCTTGGTTCCTTCCTTCAATTTTCTGTTCTTCAAATATTTAATAAGTACTTATTACATGACAGGACCTAAACCAGGGGCTGAAAAAAATGAGGTTACCAAGACACTATGTGTACCTACCTTTGCTATGTCAAAATTTCAGGGGAATATTTCTAAATGTCAAAATTTTATGGAAATACTTAAAAATTCAATCAAGAAATATATTTAACCTTGATAATTACAGAAGCACAGCTTATGATGCTTACTTTACCAATGAAGAAACTTAAGTTCATAGAAATTCAGTGACTTTCCCTAGGTCACACAGCAAGTAAGAGGTAGAGCCAGATTAGAATGCTGATCTGCCTAACTCCAATGAGGGTGATAAGATTTGTACCAACTGTGACCTTGATTTCCCTTTCTGCCATAATGTGTTTAATATTGTTTGTTTAAGTAATTTAACAAAGACATTTTAGTCATGGAACATTAGATTTGGAAAACTAAGAACCCTTAGGAAAATATTACATTGGTGTTTTAATCATAAAACACAAACTAATTATCTAGACATAAATAAATGAAAATGAGTATCACATAGAATAAAGTCATTTTATTTAATTTAACAAACATTATGTTCTGCTCTGGATGAAACATCGTTGGAAATACAAAGGTGAAAAAGCCATGGATCCCTATGACCTGAAGTTTATAGTCTAATTGGGAAATCACATATATATTTGTTCAGTAACAACGCTAGTGCTTGTAAATGTGACAAAGGAGATTCACAAAGCATGCTGAGTTTTGAAGGAATGGAGACATTAGGTCTCCACATAAACAACTGAAGTATATTTCTTAAGGGAATTTGACTTAATATAGATTTTATAGAAAATTAGTAACTGTTGCTTGAAGACATAGTAAATAGTTTGAGCCAGTGTCAATCCTCAGGTTTTAAAAACATTCTGGGTCATTGTCACTGACCTTTGTATTATTAAATGTGGAAAAATGACCAAATTAATGTCTACATCTCATTTCCTAGTAATGTCCCCATTAAAGTTAAGGGGAAAATTATATCAGTAGACAGATACTAAGAAATGTTTTGCAGAAGAAATCACTGGAGAGTGAGGTTTGATGAAGCATGGGAAGAGAATGTGGATCATACAAACTCATCCTCATAAGGATTTCATTTAGTAGAATCACAGGAAATCTCATACTGAAACAGATAGCCATGGTTGGAGGACTGGGAAATTAATGGTTAACATGCCACTTGATCAATCAAATATTCTATTTTCTTTACACCAGATTATTATATTCACAGTAGCCAAACACACACACTCACTAGGCAATGGCAGAGAGAGAGAGAGAGAGAGAGAGAGAGAGAGAGAGAGATTCTATTAAATACATTAAATGGCTCCAGAGAAAACTTCTCTCTGTTTCTTGTTGTGATTTTTTTTTTCTGTTCAAGTATCAATAGAAAGAGGCACATGGCTGAAAACAGTATCTCAAAATCTGCATAAGAAAGAATTGAAAATGCAAAAAAAAAGGCTAAACATAGAAGGGCAAGAACTAGATGATTTCATGCATGTGTGGAATCTTAAAAGCTTGATCTAATACAAGATGAGAGTAGAATGCTCCTTACCAGAGCTTTGGGACAGTGCAGAGAGTTGTAATGGGGAAAGATTGATCAACAAGTACTAGCTATAGTTAAATTCAATAAATAAATCCTGGGTTTCTAATGCATAATAGGGTGATTATAGATAATAATAATTCACTATATATCTCAAAAAATTAAGAACTTTGATTGTTTTTACCACAAATGATACATGTTTCAGGATATACATATCTTTACGCAGATTTAAACATTACAAATGTATACATGTATGAAAATATAGTAGGCACCCCATAAATATGTATAATTTTATGTGACCATTAAAACTAGCTAAAATAAATAAGCAAATTTTAAAACAATTATACATAATTCACCTTTTTATTAAGGTAACTTGATTAAATTAAGTGTGAACAGTATTTATGTGCTCTCTCTGGACCCCTCTCTCTCTTCTTCACCCCTCTGGCCTATCGGATTTCCCCATCAATAAACCCTTTCCCTTAACTCCAGCTTTTGGTGTGTTTGTTGGTGGCCTTACATTGGTGTTGTGACTCAGGCACCCCCATTGACCTTGCTTTCCTCCCTGGGATCTGAGCTTCATTGGGATCCTGTATTTCTGCCAGCCACAAAACACACCCGTGGACTTCCTTCCATGCCACTGAATGCTCTGTGATTACCATCCACATATTGTCCATCCAAAATCCTGAGGTAAGAGAGGGAACAAGGAATTCTCTCATGATGACCCCTACCAAGGTTTGTGGTTCCACTCTACTTTGTCTCGAAGTCCTGGAACCAGGCAAACAACTTCCCACAGTCTTTATGCCTTCCATGGGCCTTCTGCCTTTACATGGTCTCTATGCCGTCCCAAGGGCTCTATGCCTTTCCATGGGATCTAGGCCTCAGGCTCCGGTGAGTGTGTGGGTGATAACCCCCACTCTCTGTTCCTGTACCCTCCCCCTTGGGCAGCCATGATCTTGGGGACATCCAATATCTTCCAGTCCGACTCCATGGATCACCATGAGAACTTCCTCATCCCAAGTTCCATCCAACCCTCCTCTCGGTTGTCTCCTACCTCAACAACCAGTCCACGTTTGACCCTGACACTATTCAAGATTTTTATCACTTCTATGAGTATTTGGAAAAGTGGAAGAAAAACTCCTATGTCTAGCCTTGCTCCTTTCTCAGCTCTAAACCTTCTCTGGCTCAAGTTCTCTTAACTTCCAAAGTTCTAGCTAAAGCCAGAACTCACTGTACCTACCCCTCCCACCTGGGAATTCCAACCTTATCTCAGAACCACCCTTGTCCAAAGCCCATCCCTCCTGCCTTATCTATGATCCACTCTAATACCCTCCTCCTGGGGAAGCAAAGGCAAAGTTTTGAGTGGGCCATCTACATGCCATCACCTTCAGGCCCTCATTCTCCAACTGGTCTTAGCCACTCCCCTTCCTGTTCCAATTTCACCATAAGAATAGCAAGGGAGTGGTGATTCTATTCTCCTGAGCACTCAAGTCACCTATCCCACTCTTTTGATGGCTCTTTTATTTTATCATGAGCAAGCCAGACAAGATAATCAGGTCTTTTGATGGGTTTTGTCCCAGCCTTGTAACTGAATATCAAGCTGACTTCACCAGGTCTCCTCAATTCCTAGGAATTCAGTGCCCTGGTCCCATTAGTGAGTATTTCCTAGATATATCTCTCTCAACCTATGTGAAATAATGATCAAGACTACTGCCCCTTCAAACCAACAGGCTCATCGGGTTAATTACTATTTCCAGATATATCTCCCTTTCCCTAAACGCCCCTTACTCTGTTACTTATCAGATTCTCCACCTTAAAAATCTCTCTCCAGTTAGAGGGGTGTCCATCTACTCTGATGGATTTTATTCCCCACTGAATCTAACATAATGGTGAACAATCTCCAGTGGAATTCTTGTTCCTGGAAAATTCGCCCCTAGCCCGTAGTCACCCTTGGGACCTGTCTGGCAGCTACCTGAACATTCTGTTTCAGAGGCAGTCCCAAGTAGCTGACTTCTGACTAGGCATCATTGGCCTAAAGGTGTTCTTTGGGTAAAAAGTAAAGTAGATTCAATCTAAAAAGATGTCTTTGATAAATGACAATCTCATACATGAGAATTTGGTTCAATTGTAACTAGACATTAGGTTTAAAGGAATTTCTCTCTATTGAATCTAGGAAGATCACTGTCTTTAAAAATATTGCTTTGTAACAAACTGAACTTGTTTTGCAATTTGGTATGGCGGATTTCTGATGATATAGCAATGGGTAATCAGTACTCAACAAAACAGCAATGGGTACTCTTTATAGCCCCTAAGGTGGATGTTGCAGCCTCTGGTTTAATGTCACTGATTTATAGATAGAGTTTTATAAAAGGAGTAGAATTCCATAAGAATGCAATTTTGACCTTAGTTCAGATAGAGGTATGATGTAATAGCAGCATCCTCAGTCACCCTGGTGTAATTGCTAAATGTAAATTGGGTAAAGGTAAATGAGATAAATGTGTCTAAATGTACTTTTGTACTCTTACTACCCTGTACTCTATATGTAAAACTATTTGATTTTGCTAACATATTTTTATAAATTGTCCATACGAAAATAGTTCAACACCACTTGAAAGTAACAAAAGTTGAAACTTGATGTGTTATCTTATTTAGAAAATGTCTTCTTAATTTGGAGATTTTTAAAGAGTTACTTCAAATGTAAATCAAGAAAATCTGCAGATTGAAAGCAAAAGCTATTAGTCTATTTGACATAGAACTAGAATCTGTTCCTCTGTTAAAGCAATGAGGTTTTCACTATGCATATATGTTAGTAAATATTTTGAAATAGTCTTAAAAATCTGTTTAAAACCTGTAGCATCTCATTTTGATAGTTTTGTTTAATTGGTGACTGTCAGTTTTCTAGACAGCTCCAGTAAGCTATTTTCTCTTCCCTAGTTCTGACTCTCTTAAAATTGTTCCAAGTTATGGGATAATTCCATGTGTTAACTAACTTGTTATTTGCAATTTTTGGAATGACCAAAGAGACTACTGTTAAAGTACTCTATTGTGTTTCCACTGTCCCGTTAAGCTGACTGTTTATGAATAACTGTTTTAAAAGAGTTATGGTTTGTTTGAATATACACTCCTTCTAAAGCATCTGAGTAATCACTTTGTAACAATGATGAAATCTGGTCTATGTCATGACGTTAAATGATCCTGCTTCTACCAGATATTTTAAGCCTTCTTAGCATCCTTGACAGGCATTCAAAAATTAGAGTTCCAAAGAATTTGGACTTTGATATTTCCTGTTGGGCCCCCAGAAATATCAAAGCGTATGTCTCTCATCTTGTAGAGACACTAACTAATCAGGCTATTTGGATTATATTACAGGTACTGTCAATATGTGAAGAGGTGCTAAATTTTAAGTTTTGATAATGTAAAAAGCTACTGATACAACTGTCCAAAAGTTAAAAAGTCTAATGATCTTGTGTTACCAGACAGGATGGTTATGTTAATGAGAAAAGCCCAGAGGCCTAAAGGGGTTAAATGTTTTATAAAATCCTACAGGTGCTTTCAAAAATATTTCATGGAATAAGCAAGTGCCTCTTCTTGTTGGCTATTGAGTTTATAATTTTAAAACATGGCTTTTGTCTTTAAAAGTCTTTTGTCATCTACAGTTTATGTGATTCAAACACTAAAAATCAGATTTTCTGCTTAGAAACATTGTTGGTTCTGTGTTTAGCTGTGTCTGCCTTTAGCTTCTGATGGACTGTTTCTAGTGACTTCTATTGTGTTCATTACTTTGGGATGGCTCTGTAAGCAGATGAAGCCAATAATCCACTACAGGTTCCAACTGAGAGAAAGTATGGTTAATTGAGTTTACTAAGAGCAGAAAGAAATTAAAATCAACTGACAATTTAAAAACAGTTAAAGATTTTAAGAAGCTATTAGTGAAACTGCTTTACTGTTCTATATTGTGTGTTATGTTATACATGTATACATATTATATGTCTACATGGAAAAAATTATTAAGAACTCTGTTTTAATTGGCTTATATATAAAAAATTGCTCATAAATTTAAACTGATAAATTAATCAAAGATACATTTTGGTTCATGTGACCTGAATCTCTATCAGATGCTTTAAATCTGTTGGTAGGAAGAAACTAAAACTGCTGAAGTTGTTGACATGTTTGTACTTGAATTTGCTGGTTAAATAAATCACACCGTGTTAGATATTAAGAGATGTTTCTAAACACATGTATTCTTGTCTCAAAATTTATATACGACATTAGAGCTTCTGGTAAATGTTTTCATAAGTTGTTAATTAACAGTTCAAATTGCTTGCTAAATTTTCATTTGATATTGTTAAATTCAGTAAGCGATCTGGGAAGCCAGACTTGTTCCCTCATTTCTCTATTCTCTTCTAGATGGGACATTGATTCTATTTGGAAGGATTTGCCAGGATGTACAGTTTGATCTTTAGATCTTATACAAGGGATGGCTAAAATTTTTCTGTAATAATAGCAAACCCAAAATGATTGCTTAAATTATGATTTCACAGCTAGATTTACTTTGCCATTGGCACAATAAATGGGCAAAACCTCCCTTTCAGACCAAACAGGGAGAAAGTTTTCAAGTGAGGACATAAATTTCCTCGTGGGCATTGTCTACCTCACAGAAAAACCACTATCAGAACATGCCTGTGACTTTAGACTTGTAGTTTAGGCCACCGAAGATTAGAGGTGGGACTTGAGCACTCCCTGACTTGCATCTTCTTAAAGGTTTACTCTGGTCTGCTTTAACAAAAGCCAGGAGGAAAAGAAAGCTAGGCATCAGAAGCAATGTAAAGATAGGTGGCAGGCCTATTAATGGCTGCTTTGCACAATGATCTACCATCAAGGTGACCCAACAGACCAGTCCACTGCAGTGGCTTTCAATGTGGAAAGCCAGTGCTTCAGCAGAAGTCAACTTGTGATGAGCCCTGGCAGCTCTGGCAGCCAAGAGTTGGATCACTGGAAATGGAACTGCCCTGGAGTCGAAGGATGCCCAGGTCAGAGCCACAGATCTTGTTGGCTCCAACCTGAAAAGCCCTTCACTCGGCCCAGCTTCCAAAGTAACCACTGCTGCTGAAGGGACAGCCACATATGGTCAGCAACACTGCAGGCAGAACTGTGAATTTTCTATTAGAGATGCCACCTTCCTTTACCTGGTCAGCTCTCCTCCCAGGCCAGCCAAGTAATGAAAGTCAACAGAGTGCCTTTCCCTAGGAGGTTCACACCTCCCTTAGGATATACCCCATGTGAAGAGATAGATAGGTCTGGGCCTCTTAACTTACAAGGCCTAAAGCCCACCTAATAATTATCAAGCTCTGTCAGTTTCTATTTGCCTCTCAATCAGAAAATTTATTTGTGGTTTAGACACAACCTTTCTTAGGTCCTCCAATAATGACTCTGTCCTTTGTTCTAGACCCTGTCTATCCCACTTGGGGCCTCATTCCTTTGTAATCACTCCCTCTACTCTCGCATCAATGGCTCTGCTCCTGACCTGTGTGTATTGATAGTCCTCTCTCCCACTTAATGTTGTATGATTGTTCAGAATTTTTCTACAGACAAATACCCCTATCTGCAAGAGATGAGCAGCCTCTCAGCCAGTCTTGGCTGGTATCAGCTTTGCAGCCTCCCTCTCCTCTGTAGTGATCTCAGGAACAGTTTTGGGCCACAAAGTTATTTCTACCATCTGAACCCAAAACAACTCCAACAGTTACAGGATGAGGTCACTACATCCATTGAGACCTCAGCTGATGCCATCTGAGGTCTCCAAAGCCATATCTCCTCACTAACAGGCGTGGTACCACAGGGCAGACTGACCTTAACAGTGTTGTTATTATGTTAACCAATCAGACCAGGTAAAACCACATTCATCAGTCTTCACTGGGGTCCAGAGACCCCCTCATTTTCTTTCCTCTATAAAATCCTCTCATTTCTTGGTTAGTGCAAGTACTAGGACTATGGCTGCTATTCTCACCCTGGCCTTTATACTATCTTGTCTGTTTAAGAGTTCTAGGGGGTGATAACAGAATGAACCAAAGCTTTCACCAACCAGGCAGTCAACCAAATGCTGCTACAGGGATATACTCAGCTGCCAACCCAGAAGAGATTGCACCATGAGTCATTGCCCCATGTCAGTGGAGAGTAACTTAGCCACCCCATGTCAGCAGGAAGTAGCTCTAAAGACAGATCATTGTCACTTCACCCCTCCTGGACTTTTGGGGTTTATATAATACCATACAATACTTGTTTTATAAAAAAAATAAAAGGAGAGATGTTTGTAAAATGGCACAATCTTATCTGTGGCATGATCTATGCCCTGGACACCATCTTAGGTTGTGGCCCCTGCTGCCATTGCCTGAAGCCAGGTAACCAAATGGCACAACCAAAGGTGTCAGCTCTACCCTCAACATAATGAAATTCACTGCTCTTTCTTCCCTGCCCCGTGGCAAAGGTTTAACAGGACCTACTCCCAACACATGTGTTCTTTCTCTCTGGACCCCTCTTTCTCTCTTCTACACCCCTTTTGTCCGGCCTGTCGGATTTCCCTATCAATAAACCCTTTCTCTTAAAAAAAGTATTTATAGAAGGTATATCATACATGATGATATTATGGGGGGAATTAACATACATTGAGTTCCTGTGTGTTCAAAATGTTATACATTTCTTTTTCGCCACTTTTATAAGTTTATTTTTTTAAATTTTATTTAAGGTATATAAATTTCATGTATTTCATGTATACAAATTTAGGAACATACTTATTCTTCCCACGATACCCTCCCACACACACACACAAACAATTCTTCTTCTGCCTCTCTCTCGTCTTCCTACTCATAATTTTTATGAACAACTATTTTCATTGTCCTATAAAAGAAAATTAACTGATCACACTGATAGGTCTAAGAGTCAAAGGGATCACACAAACAAGACTAGTGTCTGCTAATACTAACTGATAGAATCAAAAAGGGAGAGAAGGATCCAACATGGGAAGTGGGATACACAGCAGACTCATAGAATGGCAGATGTCCTAAACAACACTCTGGCCTCAGAATCAGCCCTTAAGGCATTCAGATCTAGCTGAAGAGCCCATGAGAGTATTGTAGGCATGGAAAGCCAAGATACCATGGAAAAGAAAAAAAGAAGAAGACCTAAATGAAAGATCTCTGTGAGTGAGATCCCAGTGGAAAGAATGGGGCCATCAAAGAAGGAGGTACCTTTCTCTGAAGGGAGGAGAGAACTTCCACTTTGACTATGACCCTATCAGAATAAGATCAAAGTCAGCGAACTCTAAAGGCTTCCATAGCCTTGGCAACTCATGACTAGAGCCTAGGGGATTACTGACACCATGAACAGGAGTGTCAAATTGTTAAGTCAGCAACAGGAGTCACTGTGTACTTACATCTCATGTGGGATCTGTCCTTAATGTGTTGTCTAATGTGCAGTGATGCTATAACTAGTACTGAAACAGTATTTTTACACTTTGTGTTTCTGTGTGGGTGCAAATATACAGATAATTGGAAATGAAAAAAAAAAAAACCTGGTGTTAAATTGGAAATGGCATAGAAAATTAATTAATTTTTAAAAAAAAATTATGTAGGATCTCTGTCTTTAATGTGCTGTACACTGTTATTTAATGCTATAACTAGTATTCCAACAGCATTTTTTTCCCTTTGTGTTGCTATATGGGGGCAAACTGTTGACATCTTTACTTAGTATATACTAAACTGATCTTCTGTATATAAAGAGAATTGAAAATGAATCTTGATGTGAATGGAAGGGGAGAGTGAGCAGGAAAGGGGAGGGCTGCAGGTGGGGGGGAAATTATTGGGGTGAAGCCATTGTAATCCATAAGCTGTACTTGGGAAATTTATATTCATTAAATAAAAGTTTAATAAATGAAAAAAAACCCTACAATAAGTAAAGAGTTCAACAAATAGTATGAGGAAAATAATGTTCCTCAACAGTAGAGACAAGGGCTACAAACAATCATCAAATCTCAAAATGTCAATTTCACTTCTATACATTACATTTTAGAGACTCTATAATTTGCCAGAGATCAGGGAAATAATATGGTATTTGTGTTTTGAGGACTGGTCATTTTCACTAAGTATAATGTTTTCTAGTTGTATTCATTTTGTCACAAGAGACAGATTTCTTTTAACTTCTGAGTAATATTCCATAGTATATATGTTCGATAATTTCTTTAGTCATCAGTTGATGGACATCTTGATTGATTCCATATCTTAGCTATTGTGATGTGAGCTGCAATGTATATAGGGGTACAGATAATTCTTTCATAGACTGATTTCATTTCTCTTGGGTAAGTTCCCAGGAGTGGGATTGCTGGGTCATATGGTAGATATATTTTCAGCTTTCTGAGGTGTCTCCATACTGTCTTCCACAATGGCTACACCAGTTTACATTCTCACCAACAGTGAATTAGTGGATGCCCCACATCATAAGCAGCATTTATTGTTTATTGATTGCTGTATGAGGGGCATTCTAACATTAGGGGTGAGATTAAACTGCATTGTGGTTTTGATTTTACACTTCCCTGAAGGATAGTGATCCTGAGAATTTTATCTCATGTCTGTTCCCTGTTTGAATTTCCTTTTTTGTAAAATGCCTGTTCAAGTCCTTTGCCTACTTCTAAACTAGATTGCTTGTTTTTTTTTGTTGTTGAGTTTCTTGAGCTCTTTATAGATTCTGGATAGGAATCCTTTATCAGTTGCAGAGTTTACAGATTTTTTTTAAGATTTTATTTATTTATTTGAGAGGTAGCGGTACAGACAGTGAGAGGAAGAGACAGAGAGAAAGGTCTTCCTTTCATTGGTTCACTCCCCAAATGGCCACAATGGCCAGAGCTGTTCTAATCCAAAGCCAGGAGCCAGGTGCTCCTTCCAGGTCTCCCATGTGGGTGCAGGGGCCCAAAGACTTGGGACATCTTCTACTGCTTCCCAGGCCATAGCAGAGAGCTGGATCGGAAGTGGAGCAGCCAGGACTTGAACCCATGCCCATATGGGATGCTGGCACCGCATGGGGAAGATTAATATATTGCGCCATGGCACTGGCCCCACAGATATTTTCTGTCATTCTCTCGGTTGCCTCTTCACTTTGCTGAATGTTTCTTTTCAGTGCAGAAACTCCTCAGCTTGATGTAATCTCATTTTAAAATTTTGACTTTGATTTCTGTGCTTCCATGGTCTTTTTAAAGAAGTCTTTGCCTATGCCAATGTCTTGTATGGTTTTGCTAATGTTCTGTATTAATTTGATGGTATTGGGTCATAGATTTAGGTCTTTGATCAATTTTGAATGGATTTTTGGGTAAGGTGTAAGGTAGGTGTCTTCATTCATGCAGAGATCTGATTTTTCCAGCACCATTTGTTGAAGAGACCATCCTTGCTCCAGGGATTGATTTTCTCTCCTTTTTCAAAGATTAATTGGTTGTAGATGTGTGGATTAATTTCTGGAGTTTCTATGATGTTCCATTGATCTATGTGTCTGTTTTTTAGCAAGTACCAGGCTGTTTTCATTATAACTGCTTTGTAGTATTCCTTGAAATCTGGTATTGTGATGTCTCTGGCTTTGTTTTTGTTATGTAAGATTGCTTTAGCTATTCAAGGTCTTTTGTGTTTCCATACAGATTTCAGCATCTTTTTTCTATATCTGAGAAGAATGTCATTGGTATTTTTTGTGATAGCATTGAATCTGTAAATTACTTTTGATAGTATGGTAGTTTTGATATTAATTCTTCCAGTCTATGAACATGGAAGATTTTTCCATGTTTATGGATATTCTTCTACTTCTTCCTTTAATGTTTTATAATTTTCAACATAGAGGCATTTGACCTCCTTTGTTAAATTTATAAAAAAGTATTTAATATTTTTGTACCTATTGTGAATGGGACTGATCTTACAAGCTTTTTCTCAACCATGGTATTTATTGTCTGTGTATACAAATCCTATTGAATTTTGTGTGTTGATTTTATATCCTGCCACTTTACCAAACTCTTTTATGAGTTCTAGTAGTCTCTTGCTGGAGTCTTTTAGATCCCCTATATTTAGAATCATGCCATCTGCAAATTTGGATAGTTTAACTTCCTCCATTCCAGTTTGTATCCCTCTGATTTCTTTTTCTTGTCCAATGGCTCTGGTGAAAACTTCCAGGATTTTGTTGAATAGCAGTGGTAAAAGTGGGCATCCCTCACAATGAAATGAAGCTGGAAATTAACAACTCAAGAATCTCTAGAACATATGCAATCACATGAAGATTGAACAACATGCTCCTGAATGAACAGTGGGTTATATTAGAAATCAAAAGATTTCTGGAAATGAATGAAGATGACAATACAATGTTCAAAACTTGTGGTATACAGCAAAAGCAGTGTTAAGTAGAAAGTTTATGGCAATTGATGCCTACATCAAGAAATTGCAAAGATATCAAATAAATGAGCTATAAATGCATCTCAAGAACCTAGAAAAGCAACAACAAACCAAACCAGAAGGAGAGAAGTAATTAAAATTATAGAAGAAATAAAAAATTATAACAAAAGTACAAAGGATCAGTGAAATGAAGATCTGATTTTTTTGCAAAAAAAAAGTGATACATCATTGGCTCAACTAAGCAAAAAAAAGAGGGAGAGAATGCAAATCAACACAATCAGATATGAAAAGAAAATGTAACAACAGATACCACAGGAAAAAATAAAATGATCAAGAATTACTACAAACAACTATATGCCAACAAAGTGGAAAATCAGTAATACATGGATAGATCCATGGATACATATCTACTAAAATTTAGTCATCAAGACCTAGAAAACCTAAACAGACCAATAACCAAGATAGAGTTGAATCAGTAATAAAGACTGTCCCAACAAAGAAAATCCCAGAACTGGATGGCTTCACTGCTGAATTGTACCAGACTTAAAGCATAACTAATTCTAATTCTTCTAAAGCTATTCAAAACATTTAAAGGGAGGGCATCCTTCCAAACTCCTTCTATGAAGCCACCATCATCTTAATTCCTAAACCAGAAAATGATACAACAGAGAAAGAGAACTATGATCAATGTCACTGATGAACATAGATGCAAAAATCCTCAAAAAATACTAGCTAACTGAATCCAACAACACATCAGAAAGATCATTCACCTGGATGAAGTGGGATCCATCCCTGGTATTCAGGGGCAGTCCAGCATTCACCAATCAATCAATGTAATACAGCATGTTA
The DNA here is from genome assembly GCF_033115175.1 of Lepus europaeus. Classification (NCBI taxonomy): domain Eukaryota; kingdom Metazoa; phylum Chordata; class Mammalia; order Lagomorpha; family Leporidae; genus Lepus; species Lepus europaeus. The sequence goes on along the minus strand of NC_084850.1, from coordinate 12,427,114 downwards.
ACAAACTGAAGAATAAAAGCCACATGATTATCTCAATAGATGCAGATAAAGCATTCAATAAGATACAATATCCATTCATGATGAAAACACTAAGCAAATTGCATAGATAAAAATATTCCTCCACACAATCAAGGCAATTTATGACAAACCCACAACCAGCATCTAATTAAATGGAGAAAAGTTGGAAGCATTTCCACTAAGATCCAGACAAGGATGCCCACTCTCACCATTGCTATTCAAGGTAATCCTAGAACTTTTAGCTAGTCCCATTAGGCAAGAAAAGGGAATCAAAGGGATACAGCATTTCTAGAAAGTAATACTGTAAATATCAAAATAGAATTTCAATATTTAGTGTGCCTAACTGGAGCTTGAGCTATCTTTGAAACTTAAAGGAGGTTAAAACCACTGCCTGTAGTGCAGGCATCCCATATGGGCACCGTTTGAGTCCTGGCTGCTCCACTTCCGATCCAGCTCTCTGCTATGGTCTGGGAAATCAGTAAATGATGGCCCAAGTTGTTATGTCCCTGCACTCGTGTGGGGGATCCTGAAGAAGCTACCAGATCCTGACTTTAGATTGGCTCAACTCCAGCCGTTGCGGCCAGCTGGGGAGTGAAACAGCAGATGGAAGACCTCTCTCTCTCTCTCTCTCTAACTCTGCCTTTCAAAAAATAAATAAATATTTTTAAAAAAGAAATCCTTTAAAGGAGAGAGAAAATCATGCATGGCATGGACAAAACCATAGTGAAAGAAAGGTTCTAAGTGAGTTTTGATATAAACATGAATGGAGAAGAGTCTCCAAAATTAAGAAAATAATTGGAAATCTGTTTAAAATGGCTCTGGAGGCCAGCGCCGTGGCTCAACAGGCTAATCCTCTGCCTGCGGTGCTGGCATACCGGGTTCTAGTCCCAGTCGTGACACCAGATTCTGTCCCGGTTGCCCCTCTTCCAGGCCAGCTCTCTGATTTGGCCTGGGAGTGTAGTGGAAGATGGCCCAAGTGCTTGGGCCCTGCACCCCTTGGGAGACCAGGATAAGCACCTGGCTCCTGCCTTCAGATCAGCGCGGTGCGCTGGCTGCAGTGCGCCGGCCACGGCGGCCATTGGAGGGTGAACCAATGGCAAAGGAAGACCTTTCTCTCTCTCTCATTGTCCACTCTGCCTGTCAAAAAAATAAAAAATTAAAAATTAAAAAAAATTTTAAAAATGGCTCTGGAAACAGAGCCAATTACGTATTGAATTCATATCAAAACATACAAATGTTTCCAAGAGTTACTAGAAGATTGATTGGAGTTGTTCAAAATTTCACATTATGAGGGCCTTGATGATAAATAAGTCTATGCAGACTGTGGGGATTGGAACAGTATATCCATGTCAATAATCTAGTTCCTCATACAAAGGTACTTCAAGCCATACCCAGAAAATTGAAATTATAAATATGTTTATTTGGTGCCAGTATTGTGGCATAGTATGTAATGCCACCTCCTGTAACTCCCATCATCCTGTGTAGCTGCCAGTTTGTGTCCTGAGAGTCCCACTTCTTTTTTTAAAAAAAAAATTATTTATTTGAAAGACAGAGTTACAGAGAGAAGTAGAGTCAAAGAGAGAGAGGTCTTCCATTCAGTTGGTTCACTTCCCAAATGACTGCAACGGCCAGAGCTGAGCTGATTGCAAGCCAGGAGCCAGGAGCTTCTTTTGGGTTCCCATGTGGGTACAGAGGCCCAAGGACTTGGACCATCTTTTACTGCTTTCCCAGGCCGTAGAAGAGAGCTTGATCAGAAGAAGAGCAACCTGGGCTCGAAAGGGCACCCATATGGGATCCCAGCACTATAGGCAGGAGCTTTAACCTGCTGTACCACAGTGCAAGCCCCTGCCCCACGTCTGATCAAGTTCCCTGTTAATGACCTGAGAAAAGCAGGAGGAAGATAGTCCAAGTTTTTTGGGCCCTGCCACCCATGTGGGAGACTCAGATGAAGCTCCCAGTCTCCTACGTGGGTGAAGGGGCCCACGTACTTGGGCCATCCTCTGCTGCTTTCCCAGGCACATTAGCAGGGAGCTGGATTCAAAGTGGAGCAGCTGGAAGTCAAATTGTCACCCATATAGGATGTTGGCACTACAGGCAACAGCTTTACCTGCTATACCACAGTGCTGGCCCCATGTATAATTTTTATACCAAGTATTTTCCATGAACTTTTTAAGGATCTCTCATATTTGAGCTAACCCTTCCACCTAATAATATCTACCCATTTGAATTTGCATTAATAATAATTATCATGATGTTAATAATAGTTAACATTGATTGAGTGTGTCAATAAACTTGGTCCTCAAAGCAGTTTTTTTTTTTTTCCACCTAGCAATGTGGCACAGGGATCCTAGGAAATGCTCCTTCCTTACATGTGTACCACTGTTAGACAAAATCTCTGCAGGCCTGTTCATCCTCTTAAGCTGTACATCCCACCTTGACTTACTCATTTACTAGGTCCTGTCTAGCTTCTTTGCTCTTCAATTTGATGCTTTCAGTTAGTTCCTATATCTCAAACTGTGCTTCACTTAGTCTGTGATAGAGTTTTTCTATTTTTATCTCAGGCTCCAATACCGAGCAAGTCTCTGCACCATTTCCCCAGTTTCTACTTCCAGTCCAATTGAACTCTGGTTCTGGCCTTTACTTACGAAGAGCATTCAGACACCACCTGCTTGTTTACTTAATGCTAGGCCCTCTGCAAGATGCTATAAGCAAGTGATTGGTATGAATATTCACAACAGTCATGAGATGTTGATTTTATCATTTCCATTTTCCAGATGAGGCAGTTATGTTCATAGCGATAAGTTAACCATTTTCTCAGTTACACAAAAAGTCCCTGGATTCCAAGTGAGGTCTGCCACCTTCTAAAGAGGAGACTCTTTCCAACTTACCCTACTAATTTACTTTTGGACTTTTCTTTATCATGTGTGCTCTTTGGATTTAAAAATTACTGATCATCATTTACTGATCAGAGAGGGCCCTAGGAGGCTGCGCTGCTCCTTCTCCCACATTCACTGGGGAGTCTTGCTCTGCAAGTGCAGTTGCAGGCAGTTCGGGAGCACACGCCCCAGACCTGCCGCCCGCCGCTTCTGGGCCTCTGCATCTGCGACCTTGGGTCCCAAGTTCCAGCGACTCCTGTCCCACACTCTCCGCTTTGCTCCCCGTGTGTCCTGAAGAAAGGGGACCTGCTCCTGAGATTTTCCATGGCAAGCAGGGTGGAGCCAAGATGGTGGATAGTGAGGACGTGTGCCGATAGTCTGGAAAATATAGTTTCATAAAACTGGAATTACTGTACCCTCAGGAAAAGACTCAAGAAAAAAACTGCAGTGGAAACGCTTCTGGATCTAGTGGATGTGACACAGAGGACATACAGGGAGCCCACCGCGTGGAAACCCAACCGCGGGAGTTGAGCTGCAGAATCTCGCCAGCGCCAGCGCGGGAACCAGAGGTAAGACAAAAGCCTCAGAAACCCAAGACATTGGTCGGGAAAGGAAGAGGCCTCTCTCTCCACTTGAGCAAAACAAAGAGCAGGCACCATTTTACATATGTAAAGCGGCAACTAGTACACAAACTCAGTAACTTTGGGTCTATGGTGAAACTTGAGAACACATTGAGGGCTGCATAAACTCTTTGTATGGTCCCAAGGGTAGATCAAACGAATACTCACAGAGGCCAGATTTCAACTACCCTCAATTCCACTCAGCTGTGCAGAATTACTTCCCAATGGAGTCAAAAAAAAAAAAAAAAGAGAGAGAGAGAGAGAGAGATCCAGCAAGGAGCAAGGGAGAGAACAATCTGGGTGAGTCACTTTTTGCACAGCCTTAAACCTGAAGAATCAAGCAGAGCTCTCTGGCTACACCCATCACAGACTCTAAGGATCCATCAAAGTAGACAGCCCACTTAGCGGCATAGTATAATGAGAAAAAAATCACCACAGCAAAAAAACCCATAAATTATCCCCAACATGCCAAACAACAAACGTAGAAGCCTAGGTAACAAGAGCAATGAAGACACTATGATGCCCCCAAATGAACAAGACACCCCAATGCAAGATTATGAAGATGAAGAGATAGAGGAAATGCAAGAAGCAGATCTCAAAAAATTGATAAGAACATTAAGAAGTTCTCAAAAACAAATTCTTGAACTACAGAAATCCTTAATGGACAAGATAGAAAATCTCTCTCGTGAAAATGAAATATTAAGGAGGAATCAAAATGAAATGAAACAACTAGTAGAACATGAAACTGTGATAGTGACAAGAAACCATAATGAAATTAAGAACATGATAAATCAAATGACAAATATATTAGAGAGCCTTAAAAACAGAATGGGGGAAGCAGAAGAGAGAATATCAGAATTAGAAGACAGAGCACAGGAAAGGAAACAGTCAAATCAAAGAAAAGAAGAAGAAATCAGAAATCTAAAAAATACTGTCAGGAATCTACAGGATACTATTAAAAAACCCAACATTCGGGTGCTAGGAGTACCTGAAGGCATGGAGAGGGAGAAAGGATTAGAAGGCCTTTTTAGTGAGATACTAGCAGAAAATTTCCCAGGTTTGGAGAAGGACAGAGACATCCTAATACAGGAAGCTCATAGAACCCCTAATAAACATGACCAAAAGAGATCCTCACCACGACACGTTGTAATCAAACTCACCACAGTGAAACACAAAGAAAAGATCCTAAAATGTGCAAGAGAGAAACGCCAGATTACTCTCAGAGGATCTCAAATTAGACTCAAAGCTGACTTCTCATCAGAAACCCTACAAGCTAGGAGAGAATGGCGAGATATAGCCCAGGTACTAAGAGAGAAAAACTGCCAGCCCAGAATATTATATCCTGCAAAGCTCTCATTTGTGAATGAAGGTGAAATAAAGACCTTTCACAGCAAACAGAAATTGAAAGAATTTGTCGCCACTCGTCCAGCCCTGCAAAAGATGCTTAAAGATGTGTTACATACAGAAACACAGAAACACGGTCACCAATATGAAAGAAGGTAATGGAAGAAAACCTCACAGCAAAAGATCACAGGAGTCTCAAACCATATATTAGAAAATATCTTTGGCAAATGACAGGGCAAAGTTACTCCTTCTCAATAGTCACATTGAATGTTAATGGCCTGAACTGTCCAGTTAAAAGACACCGATTGGCTGATTGGGTTAAGGAACAAAACCCATCTTTTTGCTGCTTACAAGAAACTCATCTTTCCAACAATGATGCATACAGACTGAAAGTGAAAGGCTAGAAAAATATATACCATGCCAACAGAAATGAAAAAAGAGCGGGCGTAGCCATCTTAACATCGGACAACATAAACTTTACCACAAAAACTGTTAGGAGAGACAAAGAGGGGCACTATATAATGATTAAGGGATCCATTCAACAGGAAGATATAACAATTATCAATGTATATGCACATAATTACAGGGCACCAGCTTATTTAAAAGACTTGTTAAGGGACTTAAAGGGAGACTTAGACACCAATACAATAGTACTGGGGGACTTCAATACTCCACTCTCAGAGATAGACAGATCAACAGAACAGAAGATCAACAAGGAGACAGTAGATTTAAATGACACTATAGCCCAAATGGATCTAACAGATATCTACTGAACATTTCATCCTACATCTAAAGACTTTACATTCTTCTCAGCAGTACATGGAACCTTCTCTAGGAGTGACCACATACTAGGCCATAAAGCAAGTCTCAGCAAATTCAAGAGAATTAGAATCATACCATGCAGCTTCTCAGACCACAAAGGAATGAAATTGGAAATTGGCAACTCAGGAATCCCTAGAGCACGTGCAAACACATGGAGATTGAACAACATGCTCCTGAATGAACAATGGGTCATAGAAGAAATTAAAAGAGAAATCAAAAATTTTCTGGAAGTAAATGAGGATAAAAGCACAACATACCAAAACCTATGGGATACAACAAAAGCAGTGTTAAGAGGAAATTTTATATCAATAGGTGCCTACATCAAGAAATTGGAAAGGCACCAAATAGATGAGCTTTCAGTTCATCTCAAGGATCTAGAAAATCAGCAGCAAACCAGACCCAAAGCTAGTAGGAGAAGAGAAATAATTAAAATCAAAGAAGAAATCAACAGGATTGAATCCAAAAAAACATTACAAAAAATCAGCCAAACAAGGAGCTGGTTTTTTGAAAAAATAAACAAAATTGACACCCCATTGGCCCAACTAACTAAAAAAAGAAGAGAAAAGACCCAAATCAATAGGATCAGAGATGAAAAAGGAAACGTAACAACAGACACCACAGAAATAAAAAGAATCATCAGAAATTACTACAAGGACTTGTATGCCAGCAAACAGGGAAATCTATCAGAAATGGACAGATTCTTGGACACATACAACCTACCTAAATTGAGCCAGGAAGACATAGAAAACCTAAACAGACCCATAACTGACACAGAAATTGAAACAGTAATAAAGGCCCTCCCAACAAAGAAAAGCCCAGGGCCAGATGGATTCACTGCTGAGTTCTACCAGACATTTAGAGAAGAACTAACTCCAATTCTTCTCAAACTATTCAGAGCAATCGAAAAAGAGGGAATCCTCCCAAATTCTTTCTATGAAGCCACCATCACCTTAATTCCTAAGCCGGAAAAAGATGCAACATTGAAAGAAAATTACAGACCAATATCCCTGATGAACATAGATGCAAAAATACTCAATCAAATTCTGGCCAATAGAATGCAACAACACATCAGAAAGATCATCTACCCAGACCAAGTGGGATTTAGCCCTGGTATGCAGGGATGGTTCAACGTTCGCAAAACAATCAACGTAATACACTACATTAACAGACTGCAGAAGAAAAACCATATGATTCTCCCAATAGATGCAGAGAAAGCATTTGATAAAATACAACACCCTTTCATGATGAAAAATCTAAGCAAACTGGGTATGGAAGGAACATTCCTCAATACAATCAAAGCAATATATGAAAAACCCACAGCCAACATCCTATTGAATGGAGAAAAGTTGGAAGCATTTCCGCTGAGATCTGGTACCAGACAGGGATGCCCACTCTCACCACTGCTATTCAATATAGTTCTGGAAGTTTTAGCCAGAGCTATTAGGCAAGAAAAAGAAATTAAAGGGATACAAATCAGGAAGGAAGAAGTCAAACTATCCCTCTTTGCAGATGATATGATTCTTTAGGGGACCCAAAGAACTCTACTAAGAGACTACTGGAACTCATAGTAGAGTTTGGAAAAGTAGCAGGATGTAAAATCAATGCACAAAAATCAACAGCCTTTGTATACACAGGCAATGCCACAGCTGAGGAAGAACTTCTAAAATCAATCCCATTCACAATAGCTACAAAAACAATCAAATACCTTGGAATAAACTTAACCAAGGACGTCAAAGATCTCTACGATGAAAACTACAAAACCTTAGAGAAAGAAATAGAAGAGGATACCAAAAAATGGAGAAATCTTCCATGCTCATGGATTGGAAGAATCAATATCATCAAAATGTCTATTCTCCCAAAAGCAATTTATACATTCAATGCAATACCAATCAAGATACCGAAGACCTTCTTCTCAGATCTGGAAAAAATGATGCTGAAATTCATATGGAGACACAGAAGACCTCGAATAGCCAAAGCAATCTTGTACAACAAAAACAAAGCCAGAAGCATCACAATAGCAGATTTCAGGACATACTACAGGGCAGTTGTTATCAAAACAGCATGGTACTGGTACAGAAACAGATGGATAGACCAATGGAACAGAATAGAATCACCAGAAATCAATCCAAACATCTACAGCCAACTTATATTTGATCAAAGATTCAACACTAATCCCTGTAGTAAGTACAGTCTATTCAATAAATGGTGCTGGGAAAATTGGATTTCCACATGCAGAAGCTTGAAGCAAGACCCATACCTATCACCTTACACAAAAATTCACTCAACATGGATTAAAGACTTAAATCTATGACCCGAAACCATCAAATTATTAGAGAGCATTGGAGAAACCCTGCAAGATATTGGCACCGGCAAAGACTTCTTGGAAAAGACCCCAGGAGCACAGGCAATCAAAACCAAAATTAACATTTGGGATTGCATCAAATTGAGAAGTTTCTGTACTTCAAAAGAAACTGTCAGGAAAGTGAAGAGGCAACTGACAGAATGGGAAAAAATATTTGCAAACTATACTACAGATAAAGGGTTGATAACCAGAATCTACAAAGAAATCAAGAAAATCCACAACAACAGAACAAACAACCCAATGAAGAGATGGGCCAAGGACCTCAATAGACATTTTTCGAAAGAGGAAATCCAAATGGCCAACAGACACATGAAAAAATGTTCAAGATCACTAGCAATCAGAGAAATGCAAATCAAAACCACAATGAGGTTCCATCTCACCCCGGTGAGAATGGCTCACATTCAGAATTCTACCAACAATAGATGCTGGAGAGGACGTGGGGAAAAAGGGACACTAACCCACTGTTGGTGGGAATGCAAACTGGTTAAGCCACTATGGAAGTCAGTCTGGAGATTCCTCAGAAACATGAATATAACCCTACCATACAACCCAGCCATACCACTCCTTGGAATTTACCCAAAGGAAATTAATTTGGCAAATAAAAAAAGCCATCTGCACATTAATGTTTATTGCAGCTCAATTTACAATATCTAAGACCTGAAACCAACCCAAATGCCCATCAACAATAGACTAGATAAAGAAATTATGGGACATGTACTCCATAGAATACTATACAGCAGTAAGAAACAACGAAACCCGGTCATTTGCAACAAGATGGAGGAATCTGGAAAACATCATGCTGAGTGAATTAAGCCAGTCCCAAAGAGAAAAATATCATTTGTTTTCCCTGATCGGTGACAACTGAGCACCAAAGGGGAAACCTGATAAGTGAAATGGACACTATAAGAAACAATGACCTGATCAGCTCTTGTCCTGACTCTAGATGTACAATGTAATACTTTATCATTTTTAGTATTTGTTGTTGTTGTTGTTGTTCTAGTACTAGTGGTTGAACTCTGTAATTAACACACAATTATTCTTAGGTGTTTAAATTTTAACTGAAAAATGATCCCTGTTAAATCTAAGAGTGGAAAAAGAGAGGGAGGAGATGTACAATTTGGTACATGCTGAATCGGACTTGCCCCAAATGGTGGAGTTAGAAATGTGCCAGGGGATTCCAATACAATCCCATCAAGGTGGCATGTACCAATGCCATCTCACTAGTCCAAGTGATCAATTTCAGTTCACAATTGATGGCTCTGATAGGTCTAAGAATCAAAGGGATCACACAAACAAGACAAGAATCTGCTAATACTACCTGATAGAATCAAAAAGGGAGAGAAGGATCCAACATGGGAAGCGGGATACACAGCAGACTCATAGCATGGCAGATGTCCTAAACAACACTCTGGCCTCAGAATCAGCCTTTAAGGCATTCAGATCTAGCTGAAGAGCCCATGAGAGTATTGTAGGCATGGAAAGCCAAGATACCATGGAAAAGAAAAAAAAGAAGACCTAAATGAAAGATCTCTGTGAGTGAGATCCCAGTGGAAAGAACGGGGCCATCAAAGATGGAGGTAGCTTTCTCTGAAGGGAGGAGAGAACTTCCACTTTGACTATGACCCTATCAGAATAAGATCAAAGTCAGCGAACTCTAAAGGCTTCCATAGCCTTGGCAACTCATGACTAGAGCCTAGGGAGATTACTGACGCCATGAACAGGAGTGTCAAATTGTTAAGTCAGCAACAGGAGTCACTGTGTACTTACATCCCATTTGGGATCTGTCCTTAATGTGTTATCTAATGTGCAGTGATGCTATAACTAGTACTGAAACAGCATTTTTACACTTTATGTTTCTGTGTGGGTGCAAACTGATGAAATTTTTACTTAGTATATACTGAATCGATCTTCTGTATATAAAGATAATTGGAAATGAAAAAAAAACCCTGGTGTTAAATTGGAAATGGCATAGAAAATTAATTAATTTTTTAAAAAATATTATGTAAGATCTCTGCCTTTAATGTGCTGTGCACTGTTATTTAATGCTATAACTAGTACTCCAACAGTATTTTTTTCACTTTGTGTTGCTATATGGGGGCAAACTGGTGAAATCATTACCTAATATATACTAAACTGATCTTCTGTATATAAAAGAGAATTGAAAATGAATCTTGATGTGAATGGAAGGGGAGAGTGAGCAGGAAAGGGGAGGGTTGCGGGTGGGAGGGAAGTTATGTGAGGGGGGAAGCCATTGTAACCTATAAGCTGTACTTTGGAAATTTATATTCATTAAATAAAAGTTTAATAAATGAAAAAAAAATTACTGATCATAACATGATGTCCTCAGGGTAAACAATTTCAGTCATGTCAACTACTTATTTTAGTGCATGATTTCTAGGCAATTGCTTATTTTGTTGCTCTCTTCTGGCTGTGATCTACTGTTACTACCTATCAATTTGTTCCTCTATAGCTATATATTTATATACAGATAAACATATATTTGGCTATATATGTCATGATTCTCCTGAAGCATACTATATATACATACTATTTGCTAAACTAATTGTGTTAGAAATTACACTTGTTAACATCCATGCAGCTTATCTAAGGTATAGAATGGTAATTTGGATCTACAAATAAATAGACAATATTGTACTGTAAGCCTCATTCCCTTTGTTGTTACCTTGGATTTTGCACTCTGGAATCAATGTGAAGGAAAACAAATAAATAACTTATATGGTGCTACACAGCATTAAAGACAAAATGTGCTATAAACAAAGACTGCATATTCTAAAGCAGGGTGAAGGAGGCAATTTTCTTTAAAAGCTAATAATTAGCTACTAACTACTAAGGGAAGAAGTTGTTCCTTTGTTGGCCTGTTTTCTGCGCCAATCTATTTATCTTGAATTGCAAGAACTTAAATAAAATTAAATACAAAGGAGTTCAGGAACGTCTTTAGATTTCAAATCCAAAAAATAGCTCATAACATGTATAATGATTTTGTCCTACAAGGTCACTTGTATTTTTTTGTTGTTGGCTTTAATTGAAAAGCAGGAATCACACTATTGGGGAATGTCTACTGGAGAATAGTCTCTCTGGACACTTTTCCATAACTCAAAATACAGAGAACATCCTGTTTCACAATGTCAAAGAAGGGGACCACCTGAAAGAGGCAGACTGAATGTGCACTTGAGGATTTTCATAAAATAGAGAGATACTAAAAAAAATAAAATGAAAAAAAAGTAAAGCCATTTAACCAAACGGACTGGAAGCTATAAATTTTTCTTGCTTGTAACAGGAGAACAAATGTTTTGTGCTTTCTTTTGCTTGATGGTAATATTTTATGAGACAAATCTAAATCAAAAGAATTTAATGATGTAGTTTATAAGAAAACAGGGGCTGTCATTGTGGAGTAGTGGGTAAAACCACTGCCTGTGATGCTGGCATCCCATGTGGGTACCAGTTTAAGTCTTTGTTGCTCCACTTCCTATCCAGCTCCCAGATGGCCTGAGAGAAACAGTAGAAGATGGCCCAAGACCTGGATGGAGCTTCTGGCTCCTGGCTTTTGTCTGGCCCAACCACAGCCATTGTGGCCATCTAGAGAGTGAACCAGAGGATGGAAAATTCTTTCTCTCTCTCTCTCTCTCTCTCTCTCTCTCTCTCGCTCTTCCTCCCTCCCACCCTCCCTCTCTCCCTCCCTTCCTTTCTCCTCCTTACCCCTTTAACTCTTTTAAATAAATAAATAAATCTTTAAAAATCCAAAGAGTGTGTGTGGCTTTCCCTGCTATGCCACAACCCCACAACGCCAACCCTAGGGTGTAGCATTTTTTTTTAACAAAGTTAAAGAATGTAACATACAGACTAAATTTTGAAAAACAGTATGAAGTAATGAGAGGAAAGATAATCCTTACATGGAGAAACAAGTAGAAGTATAGAGATCAGAAAACATCGTGACTTTACTATGGATCATAGATATGTTATGAGTAGAGACATCAAAGAGGAATCGGGTAAGATTGATATGCTTGGCCTTTGAATGAGGACTTACTGCATAATTTTGAGAATGAGGGTGACATAATCAGAGTCATAATTTGAAAGGAATAATGTGGAATATGTATTTGCAATGAAAAGCATGCTGCCTTTCCACATTTGTGCAACACATAGAACATATGACTTAGAGTGGGATTAAAGACTCATGACAAGTAGATTTTTCTTTCATGGGAGAGTAAGAAAGCATATTACTAGTATCTTCCTGGACTCCTCTATTCTGCACCCACATACACAAAGAATCAAATGCTATTGCATCATTTATATTAGGGAAAGGAATTAATTGTAAGAACATTTCTAAAAAGATATTTCTTAATTGGGGGAACAGGCTTATTTTAATTAAATCACATCATATAACACAACAATAATATGTTTAGTTCTAAGAGATAAAGTATCCCTTTTAAGTATAAATTGCCACTAATGATAAATAATAAAATGTACACTTAGTGATTTTGAAAAATTCAGATAAAGGAGTGAAATTCTCAAATTCAATATTTCTTTTACTCTTCTTTCGTAACATTTTTGACACAGGACATCAAAGTACAGGAGGGAGTTTAAACAGTTGTGAATAGTTGAGATAAGTGCAGGTGGCTTATTTTAGCAGCTGTCCTTAGGTAAACATAAAAGTTATGGGCAACTTGCATAGATAATTTTGTTTAATGCTCTACTATAATCTTTAAATCAACATTTATCTCAAAGACAAGGGAGCAAAATTTACAGCAAGATTGCAGAGTCTTATAATTGGACTAGATATGAATACAAAGTACCAGATTTGTATTCACATAGTCCAAATGCTGATGTGGAATTTAGTATGACTGTAGATTTTAGAAAATGTGTCTATGATGTTTTATTGCCCAAATGAGAAAAATTGCAGAAAATGATTTGTCTTATTTGCTTTGTGGGTTGGAATAACTCCATCTTTTGTGTTTTACCTTTATGTGCAAAAATATAATCTAAGTCTTCATTAAAAAACACACATAAAGAGAATTTATCTCCCAGATGTTGGGGTGGATTTAATATTTCAATATTCTTTGAAAGTAACGTTAATTTCTTGGGGATATTTTTATGCAGTTACCTTGTTTGTCAGCTGAAATCTCCAATGTTTAATTATTTCTTTCCTTTTCAACCAAGATAATACTTTTTAAGCTACTTTTCTTTTGTTTCTAATAACAATGCAATGTGGAGTTTGTGAATGCATTTTCCATTCTATTGAGACTGCTTAGAAAATGATGAGAATTATCTTGGGATGGCTTAAGTTTTTGATTGGAATTAAATTCTTTGGCTAACACAAAGATCCACTAAAATGCATCCTGTCATTCTTCTGTCACATTTTAATTCCAAAGGTTAACAAAAAGACCCAATCCTGTGGATCATTTTAAGCTGAACATTTCCATTATAGAATTGTCTAATTACATTCAAAATACCTTGAAGACATGATACCTGATACAAGTTTCTACTTCTTCCTCCCCTTCACCATGTTAAAATTATGCCTGACAAATTTCAAGAAAAAGGATTTAGGAAAATACATTTTCTGGCATTAATTCCACTAAAAGGCCACTGTTCGCTGTCTCAGAAGATGAATTACTTAATGTTAACCTTTACTTATTTAGTTTTCTTAAGCTCCTTGCCTACCGTAGACTGGATTTCATTAAATGAACGTTAAAGTTATAAATTACTGTTGTTATTGTTGAGGTTTTGTAATTTCCCCTCTGATCATTGGACAGGATTTGAAAAGATCAAATTTCTTTTATGACATACATATTTAAATTTAATTTACTAACTATTTAAAATGTTTTGTCAAAAAGACAAACATATGATTAAACTACCATCACTTATGAAGGATAATGTACATACATGCCTACTAATGATAATTATCACATCACACTAAGATGTACCTTTTTATTAAACATTTATTTGAAAGTTAGAATTACATAGAGAGAAGGAGAGGCAGAGAGAGAGAGAGAGAGGTCTTCCATCTGATGGTTCACTCTCCAGTTGGCCACAATGGCCGGAGCTGTGCCTATCTGAAGCCAGGAGCCAGGAGCTTCTTCCAGGTCTCCCATGTGGGTGCAGGGGCCCAAGGACTTGGGCCATCTTCTACTGCTTTCCCAGGCCATAGCAGAGAGCTAGATCGGAAGTGGAGCAGCCAGGTCTTGAACCAGCACCCATATGGGATGCTGGCCCTGCGGGCGGCAGCTTTACCAACTATGCCACAGCGCCAACCCCAAGATGTACCCTTAATTAAAGCTTCATACCTCTAGTGTTTTCTCTTCCTATTCTATCACTTACAAATATTCTTTCCTATGCACGTAATTAATTTTTTAATCTGCTGTGTACCAATACCATTGTTTCTGATTTCCAGTTGCCTACGGGATATTCCTACCAAAGAATCATGACAGAACTTCACTGCATTTTGCATACAACCAAATTTTATTTTTCTGCTCTATCAATCCCAGTGCCTGTTATTTATGTTTTTTGTTAATTATGGATACCACCAGTTTCTAAATATCACTGATTTTAATATTCAGATTTTTACAATTCCTCTTTATCCCACAATTGTCTTTTTTTCAGTGTTTCATTCATACCCAGCCTTATTCCTTCTAAATATCCATATCAGCCATATTTTTGGTTTTCTATTACCAAAACCCCAAGTCAAACATGTTTTACCTTTTCCCTGGATCACTGTATTTCCCATGTTTAAGGAATGCCTTTCTTTAGTCTCTTTCTCTTCAAACTCATAGTAGCACTTTATTTGTAGGCAGATCTTTGTCAGTGCTGTTGCCTTTACATGCCTTGTATTTAAATGAATCTCTAGTTTGTAACACCTAAGCACTAGGTGGAACTTCCTCTACAAAGTCTTCACCACACTACCCTTGGCAGAATGAGATTTCTGCATTCTCCCTTTTGATGCCTCTCTATTAGTAGCAGTAATAGTCATGCTCCTTTCCTTTGTGATTAATTAATAAATGCCATTTCAAGTGAATCCAGAAACATGAATGTACTAGATGATAGTGAATAATTATAGATTATTTTTAAAACATGGTTGAATGAAATTTGCTTTATTTATCCATATCTATAGAAGTTTTAAGCTAATATTTTCTACCCTGTATTAAAGCAACTCACTGAACTCACTGAATATTATAGCAGCAAGGGTCACTAAAGTTCATGCATTAAAGATTTTTCCCTGCTTTACAGATGAGAAAACTGAAGCCCAAAGAGGTTGAATTACTGATGCATGGTCACACAAGACACTAAGTCTCCTCATTTGTAGTCCCAAGATGTCAGTGAATTAAAAGTTAATTGCATGCCAGTAATGTTTAATTCTAACTCAAGTAATAGTACTAAAAATACACGTATTCATCCTTGGCACTATAAACATTCATTTAAAAAAAGGATTTATTTATTTATTTGAAAGTCAGAGTTACAGAGAGAGTCACAGAGACAGAGAGGTCTTCCATCTGCTGTTTCACACCCCAACTGGCCACAATGGCCAGGGCTGAGCCAGGCTGAAGTCAGGAACAAGGAGCTTCATCTAGGTCTCCCATGTGGGTGGCAGGAGCCCAAGCACTTAGGGCAACTCTTGCTGCTTTGCTTAGGCCATTGGCAGGGAGCTGGATCAGAAGTGGAGCAGGGGCCGGTGCTGTGGCATAGTGGGTAAAGCTGCCACCTGCAGGGCCAGCATCCCATATGGGCATGGGTTCAAGTCCTGGCTGCTCCACTTCCGATCCAGCTCTCTGCTATGGCCTGGGAAGCAGTAGAAGATGTCCCAAGTCCTTGGGCCCCTGCACCCACATGGGAGACCTGGAAGAAGCTCCTGGCTTCGGATTGGCACAACTCCAGCCATTGAGGCCAATTGGGGAGTGAAACACTGGATGGAAGACCTCTCTCTCTCTCTCTCTCTCTCTCTCTCTTTCTCTCTCTGCCTCTCCTTCTGTCTGTGTAACTCTGACTTTCAAACAAATAAAAATCTTAAATAAATAAATAAAACCATAGATTTAAAAAAAGGTGGATCAGCCAGCACAGGAACCAATACCCATATGGGATGCAGGTGTTCCAGGTGGCAGCTTACCAGCCACGACACAGTGTTTGCCCTTAGACATTCATTTTAGAATATATTGATATTAACAGATTTCCAAGGAACCAACAATTGATAACATGTTCTAATTGAATCTGTGTTTAGATGAAGAAAGCTTAAATTGTTTTATAGTGACCAGTCCTCTGAATGTTAAATATTAAAAGGTAAATGCTAAAAAATCAAAACCTACCATGGTATTAATTGGTATATTATGCTTTTTGTAGTATTATATGAGACTTCGGGGAAAGGTGTTTTTTTTTTTCCCTCTGATGAACTTTGATACATTAATATGCAAATTTATTTTATATCAGATGAGGTAAAACGTCTGCAAGAACAATATGTCACACTGTAAAAAATGGTAAAAATAAACAAATCTACCACTCATGCAAGGAAATGTATCATATAACATATTTATAAATCTCATATTGTAGCCTTTAACAGTAGCAAAGCAAATCCAGGGGCTTTAAATTAGATCTCATCCTAGTGCTCTGTACTTTGAACAATGCTAGATATAGCCATCCCTTTACCAATTGCATTTTCCAATGACTATAGCCCTTGTCTCTACTGTTGAGAAACAGTGTTTTTTCTTATAAATATTTGTTGAACTCTTTACTTAGTGTACGGTTAACCTTGTGAGTATAAAATAGACTGAGAGTAGATCATTATAAAAATTAAAGGAAGGAATAAGAGAGGAAGGAGAAGGAAGTGGAAGCATGGGCAGGAGGGAGGGTAAGGTGGGAAGTATCATTATGCTCCTAAATTTGTATATATGAAATGCATGAAATTTGCTTTCTTTAAAAAATTAAAAACTAAAAAAAGACTATGCTCCTAATAAAATACCTTCCTCACAGAACCTTTTTAAATGTTGTCTATAATATATAAGATGAGCCTCAATGCAGTTTTCTTCTTTTTTAAGATTTATTTATTTTGCTTTCTTACAAAATGGATAACCATTATTGCTAATACACCAAGAGATAAAGTAGGAGTTTCTATTTAGAACAAAAATACAAATTTTATTATGGGAGATTGCATCATGTAAACAAAAGGGCATGGGTGGAGAGAGAGATGGGTTTGCCACCCATATCACTATTAGCTAGAACTCTGGCTTGGGAAAAGTAGTGTTTATTTCAATGCCTATTCAGTTGTAAAGGAGATATATATTATCTATGGCTCAAAGCCATTATGAATATTAACTTATATAATCCATGTACATGTAACCAGAATACATGACACATTCCCAATTGATAGCTATTTTTCTTCTAATACTTTGACAATATCACCAGACTGCATTTTGACAGCCATTGTTGCTATTAAAAGGTCAGTGGCCAGTCAATTTTGATTCCTTCATAAATACTATTTTTTTCTTTCTATTTACAA
The DNA here is from genome assembly GCF_033115175.1 of Lepus europaeus. Taxonomy (NCBI): domain Eukaryota; kingdom Metazoa; phylum Chordata; class Mammalia; order Lagomorpha; family Leporidae; genus Lepus; species Lepus europaeus. The sequence continues at coordinate 12,409,576 of NC_084850.1, read as the reverse complement.
ATTCTTTTCTTTCACTTTTGCTTTTCTATTTCTCTGACATATATATATTCTAAATTAATTCTATTGGGTCTAACCTTTGCTTGCTAATGCTTTCTATTTATCTATTACTCCTTGAAAACTCTAAACTATCATTTATAATTTTCATCTCACAGTATCTATTTTCCTACTCTCAATTCCAGTTAGGAATTTATTACAGATTAGAATGTCCTCCATATTGCTTAACCTGACATGTCTCTTCCAAAAACCTTTGTTCTCCCTTTAGCTTTGTCATTTAAACTATTCATAGAATACTTTTTGCTTCTCTTATTATCTATTGGATTTGAGTTTTTAATTTCTATGAAATTCATTTTTGTCTATAATTTCTATTGAACTTTAAACACACATTTTCAATAACTCATTTTTGATTCTTTTATTTTCTTAAATATTTATAGAAGGTATTAGGTGATCCATATTAGATATTGCTAATATGTAATCCCCTTGGAGTTTAAATCTGCAGTTAGTGTTCCTATGATCATGTTGTGTATATCACTTCCTTGTATTCTGGGCAATCTTTTGATTATTTGTTTATATTATGTGGATCTTAAAATGTGAGACCCACAAGGAATTCATTGGAAATACTTTTTTTCCAGATGAGAATTTATTCTTTTTTACACTTTGAGTCTAGAGATGCTGCTAATCCAGGCCCATATTAGTCCCTCAGAAATTTCTGCTCTGTTGTGGACCACATGGAATCAATTCTATTATCTTGGTCCTAGGCTTCCTCCTTTACATGAGAGCTACGATGTATTATGAAGATAGTTTCATATACAATTAGTTATTTTTTTCTTTTTGCAATGACAGGAAACTTCAGTGAATACATTAGCCATACCTGAAGTAGAAGGCTACTGATTCTATGTAATCTTTAATTGGTGAAATACTAATTGGTCTTATATTGATTTTATGATTTTCAGTAGCTTTTTTAAAAAAGATTTTTATTTATTTATTTTGAGAGGCAGAATTACACACAGAGGGAGAGAGAGAGAGAGAGAGAGAGAGAGAGAGAGTTCTTTTATCCATTGGTTCACTCCCCAAATGGCCACAATGACCACAGATGGGCCAGACTGAAGCCAGGAGCCAAGACCTTCTTCTGGGTCTCCCACATGCGTGCAGGGGCCCAAGTACTAGGGCCGTCTTCCACTGCTTTCCCAGGACATAAGCAGAGAGCCAGATCAGGAGAGGAGCAGCCGGGACATAAACAGGCACCCAAGCACTTCAAGCAAAGGCTTAGCCCATTATGCCACAGTGCTGGCCCCTTTCAGTATCTTTTTACACACATATTTTCCTCCCTCCATCATTTTTTGAGTTTAATTTGAACAGGAAATATAGAGATATATTTAAAATGTATTTACATAACACCTTTAACACATTAGGTTCTCAATAATTATCTGTTTAATACATAAAAATTCCATTCTCTTTAATTCCTAAGAAGATAATATTGGTGAAATCTAAGTATGTGAAATATCCGATAGATATTCTGAAAATAAAAGATAAGAATCATCCATAGAGAAATATATATATATATATATATATATATATATATAGAGAGAGAGAGAGAGAGAGAGAAGAATATACATTTTCTACTTTTTGAAAATTCCCAGTTTATAACATTTGATGCTTTTTTCTCCACACTTTCACTTCTTTGCCTTTGTATCAAATCCCCAGATGGCAGCAAGATCAAAAGCATCAATACTATCTTATGACATTCTTTGCAAAATAAACAGATAAAGCAAGGCACATGAAATACTAACTTCCTTTAAATGTAGAATTTAAAAGGATCTGTTGAGTGAGATAGTACCACATTTATTCATGTAACCTTAATGCAAATAAAGAACAATTCTATCATTATTATTGATGCTACAAAAATAAAAATTATAAGAAAGAAATTTATGTAATAAAATAAAAATTAAAGGATCAAATAACATGCGTAATCAAAGTTTAATGATCTAAATACAAGTGATTCAGATTGCGTGTTCTCACTTTGTGACTGCTTTTTGATTACTTAAAGAACTCATTATGATTTTCACTAAGAGGTGGGAAGAAAACATTAAAAGAGCAGGAAGTCTGTTCTACCAATTCAGAGGAATTTAATAGTTGTGCCAAAGGATAGAAGAAAAGAAAATTAAATTTTTATTTTGTAAATCATACATATAATATTCCCATTATTCAATGACCCTATTCCCATTAATTATCCAACATTAATGTTGTATATAGCACTTAAATTTGTGCTGGTCCATATGCATTGTATCTGAGACTCCAAAATGCAGAGGAGAAAGACAGATGGCTGGGTAGTTTCCACATTCTGTCAAGACATCCTGTCCAAAGAATAAAAAGAAATGGCAGTAATATAAAAGCTATAATTCCTGGATTCTTCCCCAAATCTTTCTCACTGCTAGCCTTCAATGGCAATTGAAATTGTTAAAATGATGCTTGAAAGTGGACAACACTCATCCATTTGGATGTAAGTACCATTGAACCCAATGAGCAAGTCATCTGTTAGATTACTTAGCTGTTCTGTGGAAAATCAGAAAACAGAACATAACCAGAGCTTTTATGTAAGAAGATGTAGTAAATATATAATTAATCTTAAGCCTATGGGCATAATGGATATACTTATTTCAGAACAGTGTGCTCAGAGATACACTTCTCATATTTTAGTTTCTCATGGCTAGTCTATCAGTGTGCTGTAAATAATGACTTCCTAATATTACAGAACCAGGCACTATATCAAAGAGGAAAGTGAATGAAATTCCCGAACACCCCATTTTATTGAATGCTTAGAATACTTACAGAATTCATTCATATACTCATTGCTTCAAAACTGTAATATATATTTTTCTTCTTGTAATATTGGAGAAAAGCTTGTTGCTATGTTCCTCCTAGCAACACTTAAATTCTGTCAATGCTTTGAATTCAGCACAGTCCTGTGAACATCATGATTGACTCAAAACAAAGTGATGTTCTCAGGCTGATGACAGGTGGCTTTATATATATATATATATATATATATATATATATATATAAAACATATATTCATATATATATGAATAGAAGTCCAGCTACATGGACCTAAATTTGATTATTGGATCTATCCCTTCCTAGCTATGTGAATTCTTATACCATACACATTCTATGAGTATCAATTTATTTAATTGGGAGTGAGATAATAATAGCATTGGGTATCAGAGTTTTTATTAGGAATAAATAACATATTCCATGTAGAGCATATTTCACAGTATCTGACAAATAAGTTTTCAATTAAGATTATAATTAATTTTAAATACTTATATTAATATAACCAATATCTATACTATTGTATTTTCTACTATCTTCAAAGTAGTAAACCCTATTTATGCGTAATTATGTAGACATTATTTTATTTTATGTATATTACCTTTATTTTGCAGATCAGAAAAATATGGTTCATATATTTTAGGTAACTAACCTAAAGCAACAAAACCATAAGCAACAGGATCAAGCACTGAATACACATCTGTTTTACCCCAAAGATCATGCTCTTTCCATTGCACACATTGATTCTTCAATTAACATTTCCCATAATCATGGTTAAGAGCCAGTAGGGCAGAAGGGAGTGTATTCAGGAATTGATTAACTGTTTCTCCAACCAATGATAACAGTACATTCAAGATGTTGAGGGTCTGGAGTTATGGCACAGGTTAAGTTGCCACTTCAGTCACTAGTATCTCATACTGGAGTACAGTTGTGAGTCCCAGCTGCTCTGCTTCCAATCTAGCTAATGTGCCTGGGAGATGGCTCAGGTAATTGGGCCCCTGCCTTCCATGTGGGAAATGTAAATAGAATACTGAGCTCCTGTTTTCAGCCTGGCTCAGCCCCCATTTGGTGAGTTAACACACAGATAGAAGATCATCTCCCCCCTACACCCTCCTCCTCCCCATCTCCTCCCCTCCCCATCTCTTCCCCCTCCACCTCCACTTCCCTCTCCCTCTACCTCTGACTTTCAAATGAATAAATAAATGGTTTTGAAAAGGGTGTTGAAAAGATAAATACCATATGTTTCCTGTGATCTGTGGTAACTAATAGAGTACCAGAAATGTAATGCATAGGAGTGAAATTGACATTTTGAGATTCTGTGATTGTTTACAACCCTTCTCTCTACCGTTGAGGAACAGTGATTTTTTTTTTTTTTTACTGTTTGTAGAACTCTTTAATTAGTGTAGGGTTAATCTTATGAGTATAAAGTAAACTGAAAACAGATCACTGTAAAATTAAGAGAGGAAACAGGAGAGGAAGGAGGAAGGAGGAAGGAGGCTTGGCGCATGTGCGGGAGGAAAGGGTAGGATAGGAAGTGTTACTATGTTCCTAAATCTGTGTATATGAAATATGTGAAATTTGTATACCTTAAATACAATTTTAAAAAATACACTGTGGGAACATAAACTGACAGAACCATTATGGGATATGGCATGGACGTTCCTCAGAAAATACATCTATCATGTGACTCAGCTACCCCGTTCTTGAAAATATATCCAAAGTAAATGAAATCAGCATATGGAACAGTTCTCTGCATTCCCGTGTTTCTAACAGCTCAATTCACAATAGCTAACATAGGTAATCAATTTATAGGTCCTTCAAGTGCTTCAAGACTGGATGATGAAAATGAATACATATTCACTACAGCATATTACCATAAAGAATTAAATTCTAACATCTACAAAGAATGAAAATAATAGGAGAAAACCATTTTAAGTGAAATAAGCCAGAACCAAAAGAAAAAAAAATCACATTTTCTCTTATTTGTGATAGTTAATATGCAGAGAGAGTATTGTGGGAATATCATATAATTCAGAACATAGTTCTAAATAATACTTTGTTCTTAATTTGAGTGTTGGTTATGAGTGCAATCAGATGACCAAAAATACTCATTTATCTATATACTTATGTACATTTCTTAGTATGTATGCTGTATTTCAATAAAATGTTCAAAAAACAAAAGGAGGCCGGCGCCGTGGCTCAACAGGCTAATCCTCCTCCTAGCGGCGCCAGCACACCGGATTCTAGTCCCAGTCGGGGCGGCGGATTCTGTCCCGGTTGCCCCTCTTCCAGGCCAGCTCTCTGCTTTGGCCCGGGAAGGCAGTGGAGGATGGCCCAAGTGTTTGGGCCCTGCACCCGCATGGGAGACCAGGAGAAGCACCTGGCTCCTGCCTTCAGATCAGTGCAGTGTGCCGGCCGCAGTGCGCCAGCTGCGGTGGCCATTGGAGGGTGAACCAACGGCAAAAGGAAGAAAGGAAGACCTTTACCTTTCTCTCTGTCTCTCTCTCTCACTGTCCACTCTACCTGTCCAAAAAAAAAAAAAAAAAAAGGAAATGCTGTTGGTATCAGGTCACCTACAAGATCATCAATGATCAAAGCCACACATAATACTGCTTCACCATCCTTTGTTAGTCACAAAAAAGAAATAGTCCTTTTATTTATAATTTAACAAAATAAAGCAAACTTGTTGAACCAGGATTGAAGTGCATTGATTGAATTCCAATTCTTAAATACATTCACCTAAAACACTAGGAAAGCATTATAGAGAGAAATGAAAGGGACTGGTACTAGAAACAACAGTTCAAACAGTGAACACATGTAGAAATTGACATAACAGAAGAAAAAATATGTAGCTACTGACAAACCCCAGCAGTCCAAGCCTGCAAAATCCTTTTATTAGCTGCCATAGCAGTATCCAAAAGGTAATTAGGCATTTGAGCAGTGTAACACAGGGAAATACAAGGGGCTAAGAAGAATTGCAGCATGGCACAATAGCACGTGCCAGTCAGAAGAGGGCTGTGCTTTCAGTGTGAAAAATCATTGAGAGGAATAAAATGCTATTAGTATTTGTTTTTTGGAGAGCTAAATTCAAGGTGATGGGTGAAGCTGAATTTAGTTGCTATGAACCAAGAACACAATCACAATTCTTTACTTTCAAAAAATCGCTTTAGGCTAGCTCTGATTTGCAGATTATAAAATTTCAAAGGGTCTCTCAATTTCATAGACAACCAGTTTTTTTTTTTTCCATTTTAGAATAGTGTTTTTAATCCACTTAAAGGCATGGAGGGAGGAGGAATGAGAGAGAGGGGAAGAGGAAAGGGAGAGAGGGAGAGGGAAAGGAGAGGGGGAAAGAGAGAGAAACATAGGAAGAGAGGGAGAGAGGGAAAGAAGGAAAGAGGAAGAGAGGGAGAGGGAGAGAGATTTTCCATTCACTGGTTCATTCCCCTCATGCTTTCAGCACTGCAACAGAGAGGGCTGAGCCCGGTTAAAGCCAGGAGCCCAGAGCCACACCCAGGTCTCCACATGGAAGACAGGGCCATAAGTATTTCAGTCATTATCCACTGCTTCTGAGGATGCATCACTAGGCAACTAGAAGGGGAAGCAGAGGAGCCAAGACTTGAACTAGCACTCCAGTATGAGATGAGCTTCTCCCAAGTGATGGCTTAACTGCTAGGCCGCAGTGTCCACACTGATGATTAAATTTAAATTAACAATTTTTCCCTCTGTAGTGTTCATGGGTACCCTGAAATAATATCAGGCTATGCACAAGTTATAGAATTAGGTGAAAGCTATATCAGTAATCAAGATAAAGTAACCAATGAATTAACCAAAAATAAAAACAACTATATAGGAATGCATTCATCTTTGTATTTTTTCAGCAAATGTTTTTAAAACCCTAACTATGGTCAATTATAATTTACTGCACTATTAACTATATTCACCATGCTGTATCCCAAAAATATTCGTTTTACACCTAAAACTTTGTATCCTTTGAGCAGTATCACCCTTTTCTTTTTTTATAAAGATTTATTATTTATTTGAAAGTCAGAATTACACAGAGAGAAGGAGAGGCACAGAGAGAGAGAGAGAAAGAGAAGTCTTCCATCCGCTGATTCACTCCCCAGTTGGCTGCAAGTGCTAGAATTGTGCCGATCAGAATGTAGGAGCCAGGAGCTTCTGGGTCTCCCACATGGATGCAGGGGCCCAAGGACTTGGGCCATCTTGTACTAATTTCCCAGGCCATAGCAGAGAGCTCAATAGGAAGTGGAGGAGCCAGGACTTGAACCAGCGCCCATATGGGATGCTGGCACTGCAGGCGGTGGCTTCACTCACTGTGTCACAGCACTGGCCCCGATACTCTTTGGATACACATGTATACACACAGACATATCTATACATGCATAAATATAAATCACCACATTGCTTTCTAAAGTATTTGTGATATTTCATATCTCCACTATTAATGTATAATGACCTCCAATATTTTATTTTAGAAAAACAATATTTTTAAAGATTTATTTATTTATTTGAAAGTCAGAGGTACACACAGTCGGCCACAACAGCCAGAGCTGTGCCAATCCAAAGCCAGGAGCCAGGAGCTTCTTCCAGGTCTCCCACACAAGTGCAGGGGCCCAAGGACTTGGGCCATCTTCTACTGCTCTCCCAGGCCACAGCAGAGAGCTGGATAGGAAGTGGAGCAGCTGGGACTTGAACCAGCGCCCATATGGGATGCCAGCACTGCAAGTGGCAACTTTACCTGCTACACCACCGCGCCAGCCCCAGTATCACCCTTTTCCATCCCTGCCTCAGCCCCTGGAAACCCAATTCTACTCTCTGAGTCAATTAATTCAATCATATTAGACTCCACATGTAAGTGAGATCATACAAATATGGTACTTATCTGTGTTTGACTTATTTCACTTAGCATAGTGTTCCTCATTACAGTATTCTAAATCTGAATAAATATTTACCTTAACCAGTGAGTTGTGTATTTTCATATGTTTCCATATTGCTGCTTGATGTCCTTTCATCTCATTCAGAGTAACTCCTATTAGCATTTCTTTAAAGGCAGGATTAGTGATATCCTTCCTCAGCTTTTGTCTGGGAATTTATTTTTTGGTCATTTCTTAATGACGGATTTGCCTAGTATAGTATTCTTAGTTGTCAGAATAACTTTTTGAAATATCAGCACTTTCAATACAACACGAGTCTGAAAAAATTATGGATAATATATATGATAAGAAAATTGGGGGCGGGGGGTGTCGCACTGTGACATAGCAGGTAAAGCTGCTGCCTGCAATGCTGGCATCCCATATGGGTACCAGTTCAAGTCCCGATTGCTCCACTTCCAATCCAGCTCCCTGCTAATTTGCTTGGGAAAGCAGTGGAAGATGGTCTAAGTCCTTGGGCCCCTCTACCCACGTGAGAGAACCAGATAAAGCTCCTGGCTCCTGGCTTGGGCCTGGAATAGCACTGGCTGTTGTGGGCATTTGGGGAGTAAACTAGAGGGTGGATGATCTATTTCTCTCTCCTGCCTCTGCCTCTCCTTCTCTGCAACTCTGGCTTCCAATAAATAAATAAATCTTTTTTTAAAAAAATATGAATTATTTGGCAAACTGCTTATACCAAACTAAACCCACCTTTTAATTCCCTTCCCACAATGTTTTTGAAGTATCGCCTATCACGCCACTGCTTCACAGCCTGCAAGGTTTCTGCTGGTAAATGTTCCAATAACCTTTGAGATATGTTCTTTGTGTGTGAAAACTTGCTTTTCTCTTGCTGCTTTTAACATTTTCTCTGTAATTTTCACAATTTGATTATCATATTTCTTGGGATAATTTTTGGTTTCATTTTAGGTAAGGATCTTTGAGTCTCATGAATCTGAATATCCATATTGTTCCAAATATTAGGTAAGTTTTCAGGTATTATTTCTTTAAATAATGTTTCTGCTACTTTTTCTCTTCTTTGGCTACTATGATACACATATTCATTCATTTTATAATTTCCCATAGGTGTCATATGATTTATTTTCACACTCGTTCATTCTTTTTCTTTTTGTTCCTCAAATTAGCCAATGTCAAATGAATTTTCTTTGGGTTCACTAATTCTTTCTTCTCCATGACTGAATTTGAGACTGTAGCTCTCAACTGAATTTTCAGTCCTATTGTTGCATTCATCAGCTCCAAGATTTAGTTTTTGTTTCTATTTTTAGTTTAGTTTAGTTTCTATTTTTTTCGACTAAACTTCACATACTTTTAAAAACTTTTATTATGATTTCTTTAGTAGTCTGTGTTCTGTTTTATGTCATTGAGTTCTTTAAGGTGATCATTTTGAATTCCTTGTCAGGTGATTAGGAGATTTCCAATTTTTGAATTGCTTACTAGAAATTATTAGTTCCCTTTGGTGTTATGATCTTTGAATGATTTTTCATTAACTATACAACTTTGCATATATATATATATATATATATCTGAAAATCAAATATTGCTTTCAGTCTTTACAGACTGATTTCAGTAAGCAAAGAATCTCTTATTATGCCCTTGCGCTGATGGAATCATCTCTGGGATTGCAGTTCAGAAGAGTTGAATCCCGATTGTGCAAATGCTGCTGGGTCTGCCATATGATTCAAAATTTGTGGACAGTGGACCACAGAAAACATTTGGTCCTTCCTTCCTGATTCTTGGATGAATGTGACTGTCATTAGTAAGACTGCAGTTAGGTCTACAGATGACATGCTTGTTATCATGTGTACCTCACACTGTTTCCCTTGGAGGATTCTAGATCTGTTACCGAATAGGTCCCTGAGCGGACAGTATTGTCTCTGCACCAAGGCTGAGAAGAAAGGGGACCAATTCACAGGATTACTTTGGGTTCAAACCTAGACTAATATCTTTGAGCCTGACTCTATGAGTATGGATGGGCAAATTTTCTACTTGGTTACCATTCCGGCAAGACTGCCCCAAAGTACAGTGGAGTGGGCCTGGAGTGAGGTCACTATTTTGCTTCAGGCTTTGTATTTGGATTAAGGTTTGTGGGCCTGGTACCTGAGGCATGGGTAGGGGTGACTCTTTCTGGTTACCTTGGAAGATGGTGCTGTTGAAATCAGAGATGACCTCCTAAAATTTATATAATAATGTGGCCCTTTAAAGTTCCCCGGAAGTGCCATCTGGGCTGCCACATATGCTACCGGAATTTGGGGTGCCATATGATATCACCATATGCTTATTAATAAATCCCCAATATTAATAAGCCTGAGAGGGTTCTTGCCTAATATTTAGAGAAGAATCCTAAATACTGGCACAGATAAACGAGGCAGCATGGTACATTTTAGGCTTTTATTTAGTGAGAAAGATGCATAGAAGAGTGAGAGCTTTATTTAAGAGAGAGAGGTAAATCTGGGTTCATACCGAGCACCAGGAACCAGCCATGTGGAGAAGCATCTAGGCCAGGAAGTCTGGGGCAGGTGGCCCAAAGGCCATGTGCCCTGGGGGCTCAGGGCTACAGTTAGCCCCATCCTGGCAAGAGGCCAGGGAAAAGAGAAGGGCAGACACACTGTGTCCCAGGCTTTTAACCCACTTCCAAAGAGGAGTGGTTAATTAACCTGATTGGCTGGTGGGCACCCAGGTGTGGCCAGGTAGGGGCATGAGGTCACATAGGGGCGTGGTGAAGGTGTGGTCTTCCAGCTCACAAACCTAATCGATTTTAACCTGTATGCCTGCCTACTTCACTTTTACTAGAACTATGACCAAGCAGAGAAATAGCCTATTTTTAGTCTGTTGCTTGCATCCCAGTAAGTAATCCTGCTTTCTAAATGTGGGTTTATCTTTTCAAAAATGGCCCTCCTTGGACTTGGACTCCACTGTGGCTTTGGAACATCCTAACTGGACCTCAAAATTCCCCAAAAGTACTTCATCTATGAACAACTGGCTAATTAATGTTGTGCTAATATAAATGTAGGACTCCTATTGTGTCATCTTACTGATACTATTCCTCAATAACTTTTAATGTTGGTGGACTGATTTTTTAATTAAAAAAGGTTTTATTAATTTTTTTGAAAGGCAAAGTGGCAGAGAGAGAGAGAGAAAAAGAGAGAGAGATCTTCTATCTGCTGGTTCACTCTCCAAATGGCCACATCAATTGGTGTTGGACCAGGTCAGAATGAGGAGCCAGGAACTACAATCCTAGGCTCTCACACCCATAGCAGGAACCTAGGTACTTAAGCCATCTTCGGCTGCTTTCCCAGGTGCATTGGAAGAGAGCTGGATAGAAAGTGGAACTGCTGGGACTTGAACCAGCACTCAGACATAGGCTGCCATGTCTCAAGCTGAGGCTTAACCCAATGTGTCACAATACTAGTGGTGAGATGATTTTAGTACTTGTATGCAACTTATATGTGAGAAGATCTAACAAAGTTCTTAAAATGAAAGGTAAACATGGAGTCTAGGTGTGTCAAACACTAAAATATTTAGAGAAGTTGTTTTTATTTCCTCAGTTCTCAATCATTCTATAGTTTACCATACTCTCTTCCATCCTTACCACACCATTAAATCTATTCTACTTACAGCTATTAATAACCTCTAATCATCTAATACCAGTTGATGACCTAGTTAGTCTTTATATAACCTAGTTAGTCTTTATATAAGGACCTAGTCTTTATATAACGTGGCCTCTAAGCAGTATTGGATGCTGGGGATGAATTCCTCCTACATATAAGTCTATCTTCCAATATTTCCCATGGTATAATTTTCTTTTGATTTTCTTCCAATCTCTCAGGCTGAAACATTTAAGATTCTTTAAGTAGTCACTGTTCCTTTCCTGAAAACTGATATTTTTCAGTTTTGTCCTAAGCCCTTCTTATCATTCTTTTTATTGTGACAAGAACATATCATTCCTCCCAAGGTTTCAATGTCCAGCTGAGAATTTTAGTGTTGGTAAGAAATAAAAGAAGATTCCAGAAAGATGGAATAGCATCTGGTGATAGGAAGGCATGTTTGAATCCATAGATCAGTCATAATACTACAGTTATTGAATAGTTAATATAAACTAGGCTCTATTACATGCTTTCAATATATTAAATTTCTTACCTCTAACTCAAGTGAGATAGGTATTATCAAATAAGATAAATATTTCTTATCATTCCCATTTATAGATGAATAAACAAAGACACAGAGAAGTTAGGTAATTTGCCTGGGTTATGCTGCTAATGAATGAGGAAACCAGGATACCAACCTAGGTGGCAAAAGTCCCAAACCTGCATTGTGAGAGCTATCCTATGGTTTACTGTAGCTTTAATTCTGAGGTGAGGGAGGAGTGGCGAGAAGGGATGCTGGACTGCACAGCAAGGACTCCAATGGCCATTTCAAGGATTTAGGCCTTGTATCTCTTCCCCTCCTCCATGAGCCTTCCAGTCCTTTGTTTCATGCTGCTACCTCCTACTCATTCTTCAGGTCCTTTGAGAAAGCTCTCCCTGACCACTTCAGGCTTAATTAGGTTTCCATTGTTATACAGCCATGCAGCTTTTTAAACCATTTGTTTTCTAAGTTAATTTCACTTATCATCTTAGATTCAATACAAATGTCATCTCAGGAAAGCTTTCTCTAATGTCTTCTCAAACAGATAAGATTTCACTGCAGCTCTTTTATCCTGCTTATACTCAGTTGATTAATATCTGTTCCCCATTTAACCCTAATTTTCTTATGGCAGGGACCTAGAATGGCTCATTCACCATGGTATCACCAACACCTACAACATGATATGGAGCAGATATTCAATACATGCTTTTAAATGGGTTAAGTATCACTAAAATACCAGTATTAAAACAATGTGGATGCTTGACATTAATGAGCACTTAATTTGTGCTAAGTACAAAGTAGATTATTTTCATAAAGTATTACTAATCTTGCTAATTACCCAGCAAGGAATTGTTATGAATTCAGTTTCCAAGAAGAATAAAATGAAGATTAGAAAAAGCAAATGATTGCCTAAATTAATAATGATGATCATAACTTATAGTAATTTAGTGTTTGTTTGCCATGACCCAAAAATAGGTGTCATTTTTATAAAATAAAAATTATGACAAAGAAATCACTATACTCGTATTAGAGGTGAAATTGAGCCTCAGAAGTAAGGTACCTAGAAAATATCACACATTTATGTATGCTAGCATAAGAATAAAATGTGAAACCAGAGATCTGTATCCACAATTCCAGGCTCTTTTTACTACGCCATTGCTATTAAATTTCTATCAAGGATACACAGAAAGATAGAATACATAATAAGCATATGTAACAAGTGACTTTACGCTGATCAGAAGTATTTGTTGACTGATCTTTTCATACATTTGCTTCTCTCTTTTCTAATCTAGATATAATTAATGAATTAATATAATTTGCTTGGTAAAGTATTTCAATATATGGATATATCTGCACAAGTAACAAAAGATATTTTATTTATTTATTTTTTTAAAAATATGTTATTTATTTGAAAGGCAGAGTTACAGAGAGAGGTAGAGACAGAAAGAGAGAGAGGTCTTTCATTCCGTCCCACTCACCAAATGGCGCAACAACTGTGGCTGGGCCAGGCTGAAGCCAGGAGCCAGGAGACTCCTCTGGGTCTCCCATGTGGGCACAGGGGCTCAAGTACTCAGGCCATCCTTTGATGCTTCCCCAGGTGCACCAGCAGGGATCTGGATTGGAAGTGGAGCAGCTGGGATTTTAACCAGCACCTATATGGGAGCGAGCATCATAGGCCAAGGCTTTAACCCACTGTACCACAAAGTCAGCCCTGAGATTTTATTTTTATAAAATAAGAATACATTTGGTAAGTCTCAATGAGAGAGCCAGTTTTCTGCCAGTAATCTCACATTTTTAAAGTGGGATATTCTCATCAACAGTAGACTGGATAAAGAAATTATGGGACATGTACTCTATAGAATACTATAACAGCAGTCAAAAACAATGAAATCCGGTCATTTGCAACAAAATGGAGGAATCTGGAAAACATCATGCTGAATGAATTAAGCTAGTCCTAGAGGGACAAGTATCATATGTTCTCCCTGATTGGTGACAGCTAACTGAGCACCAAAGGGGAAACCTGTTGAAGTGAAATGGGCACTATGAGAAACAGTGACTTGATCAGCTCTTGTCCTGACTGTTGATGTACAATGTAATACTTTATCCATTTTAGTATTTTTTTGTTCTAGTATTATTGGTTGACTCTGTAATTAACACACAATTATTCTTAGGTGTTTAAATTTAACTGAAAAGTGATCCCTGTTAAATATAAGAGTGGGAATAAGGGAGGAAGAAGATGTACAATTTGGGACATGCTCAATCGGACTTGCCTCAAATGGTGGAGTTAGAAATGTGCCAGGGGATTCCAATAGAATCCCATCAAGGTGGCATGTACCAATGCCATCTCACTAGTCCAAATGATCAATTTCAGTTCACAATTGATCATAATGATAGGTCTAAGAGTCAAAGGGACCACACAAATAAGACTAGTGTCTGCTAATACTAACTGATAGAATCCAAAAGGGAGAGAACGATCCATCATGGGAAGCAGGATACACAGCAGACTCATAGAATGGCAGATATTCTAAATAGCACTCTGGCCTCAGAATCAGCCCTTAAGGCATTCAGATCTTCTGTATATAAAGATAATTAAAAACGAATCTTGATGTGAATGGAATGGGAGAGGGAGCAGGAGATGGGAGGGTTGGGAGTGGGAGGGAAATTATGGGGAGGAAAGCCATTATAATCCAGAAACTGTACTTTGGAAATTTATATTTACCAAATAAAAAATAAGTAAATAAAGTGGGATATTCTGGAGCCAGCACTGTGGCATAGTTTCCTCTCTGTTCTGTGCCCTTTTTCTTACAGTGAAGATGTCCACATCTCATGTTGGAGTGCCTAGGTTGGATTACTGGTTCCGGCTCCTAATTATAGCCTGATGCCAGTGCAAACCCTGGAAGACAGCAGGAGATGGGTGAAATAGTTGGGTCCCATGGGGAAGATCTGGAATGAGTTTGCAGCTACTAGTTCCAGCCCCAATGCCCAGTCCTAGATGTTGCAGGCATCTGGGGTTGTGAAACAGCTCATGGGATAATTCTCTCTCTCTCACCGCTCTCTGCCTCCCTTCATCTGTTATATAAAAAAAATTAAACTTTTAAAAGTTTATTTTGGAAAAAAGTTTATTTTGGTGCAAAAAAATGGAAAACCCTTACATTATGAAGGGTCTTCAAACATTTCATGGCAAACATGTATAATTGAAAAACCACATGGATTTCAAACACTTTTTGTACCAAAATAAATATTTTCATTCTATTTTCCCACAAACTTTTTGTTTCAAAGTATTTGAGGCAGAGACAGAGGCACACACAGACAACACAAACAGAAAGACAGAGCTTTCATCTGCTGATTCATTTCTACAATGCTCACAATGGCTGAGACCAGACTGAGCTAAAGCTGGGAGAGAGGAACTCAGTGCAGATTTCCCATGTAGGTGACAGGAGCCCAATTCCTTGAGCTACCACTTGCTGTCTCCTGGGGTCTGCATTGGCAGGAAACTGGAATCTGGAGCTGGAATAAGGGATAAAACCCAAGAACTCCATTATGAGACACAGGCATCTTAACTGACCTCTTAACTGCTAGACTATTTGCCCACCCCAAGATAATATACTTTAATGTATCACAGTACCATGCCAAGAAAACATTCAGGATAGAGTAAATAAGCTACTATGTTGAGAAATGTCTCTAGCAACACATCACCCTGTACTGTAATTGCTTCAATTTGAACCTTGATTTCCTTATCTTTAATCTGAGGGTTTAAGAATCCTACAAGCAGTATTGTTTTAAGAATTTAAGAGATGGGGTGGTGCTGTGGCACAGTAGGTTAAACCTCTGCCTGCAGCGCTGGCATCCCATATGGGCACAATTTCCAGTCCTGGCCATTCTACTTCCAATCCAGCTCTCTGCTAGTGGCTTGGGAAAGCAGTGGAAGATAGCTCAAGTGCTTGGGCCCCTGCAACCATGTGGGAGACCCAGAGGAAGCTCCTGGCTCCTGGCTTCAGATCAGCCCAGCTTCAGTCATTGCAACCATTTGGGGAGTGAACCAGCAGATGGAAGATTTTTCTCTCTGTTACTTACTCTCTGTCTGTAACTCTGCCTCTAAAATAAATAAAATAAATTTTTAAAAAAAGAATTTAAGAATATTTCTACTTTGGGTTGTTTTCTATCTTTTTATTAGTTTGAGAGACAAACAGATATGCCATCTGCTGGTTCTGGCTCACTTTTGAAATGCCCCCAATATTTGCTGGCTGGAGCTGAAGCTAGGAGCTGGGAATGCACACCAGGCCTTCTGCATTGGTAGTAAAGAATATAATTACTTGAGCCTTCTTCACCTACTGTTTTTGGAATCTAAATTAGCAGAAATCTGGAGCCATTAGCCAGAAGCGAGGATCAAATGCAGGTACTCCAATATGAGAGCTGGATGTATTCATCAGTGTCTTAACTGCTGGCCCAAATGCCTGCCCCATTTTCTATATTTTTATTGTTTCATGATAAATTGTAGTGCTTTGACTGTCACAGTGATTTAGCACAAAAATAAGAAGAAAAAGATAGAAATAGTCATAATTGCCCCATGTCTTGGAAAGCTTTTTAAAATCACTTTCAAAAGTTGTGTCATGCTTTACAGACATTTTACTCACCAATTGTTGCTTTGTACTGTAATGTTATTTTGCTTTGTTTCGAGAGCTCTTTTCTGTTAGACATTATTTATCCTCTCAGAATAGGTATCATTAGGTTCTGAAAGTTATACTTAATAAGGTGCTCATTAGAGATTTTCCTTATCTACTTGAATAACCCAAGGAACCCCTACTTCGGTATCTTGGTGTGCTTAGTAACAAGTGTGGTTAGGAGCTACCTGCAGATTTTTGCTTCTGTACCCGATTGCTTTGCTTGCTAATACTTGATCTTGTGAAATGCGCCCCCCCCCCCCCCAGGTTAGCCAATACTCTATAAGTTTCAATTTCCCGAGAGTTTCACTCCCCGAAAATTCCGATTTCCCCAGAAAAGAAACTGATTGTAACTCCCGCCTGGGGCTCCTGCCCGGGACAGCCACTCCCCATCTAAAGGATCCAAGGAGTACTCATGGTAACTTTCAAACTGACCAATCAAGCCAAAGTGCGTGAAACATGTTAATCTTGTGGTTTTTGTCTTTAAAAGCTGCTGGTAACTGCCACTTGAGGCTTCTCTTCGCCGTTGCTGGCAGGGAGCACGTTTGTACAAACGCCTAATAAAATCCTCTTGCTATTGCATCTACTGATCTGGAGATTGGGTCTTTGGGGCGGCCGCCCGAGTGTGTTGGATTCCCGATTTTGGGGTCCTTCATACTCTTATAGATATCAAAGTTATGTACCCAAACAATTATTTCCAGATTCAGTCAAGTTTATTTTCAAAAAGGACGAATAGTCAGAAATCATACAAGCCAATACCTGAGTTGCTGTCAGTAATATGCTAGGAATCCAGCTGTATCCTTCTATAGAAGAACATGACAAAGGCCATCTGAGTCCGACGCTTTCCTTACAATTTAGTTTCTTAAATTTGTTATTGTTTTCTTCTAGTAGATATGTTTCTAAATGAAATAGCAATTCTGTATACCAGAATAATCAAATTTGAACAGTTTTTATTGAAATCACATACACAACTTCTTCTAAATGTCTGTGATATCTGTTGCTGTCTTGAATGGCCACAAAAATTATAAGACTTGGTTCCTGTGTAGCTTTTATTGTGGCACAAAAGCAGGGAATAATCAGAACTGACTATGCCCTAATCCATATACAATTGTGAAGAATATCAGTTTTGAATTTCCTGTTTCTGACAGGTTTTCATTGTTCACTCATTCATTTATTTGCTTTTTTTTTTTTTTTTTTTTTTTTTTTAGGAGGTAAAAGTAGCAAAGTTTATTAGGGTAGGGACATCCGTAAAAACGGATGGGCACCTCTCCAGACAGGACCTGAG
This sequence comes from Lepus europaeus, assembly GCF_033115175.1. Taxonomy (NCBI): domain Eukaryota; kingdom Metazoa; phylum Chordata; class Mammalia; order Lagomorpha; family Leporidae; genus Lepus; species Lepus europaeus. The sequence continues at coordinate 12,391,730 of NC_084850.1, read as the reverse complement.
AGAGAGTGCCCAGTCGCTCAGACTGGGGGAGAGCGGGGCTGCATGGGTGAGTGGAGAGTACACCTGGCCAGGCCAGGCCAGGCCAGGCAGGCGGCTCAGCAAAGATGCAGAGAGCTGAGCGCGCAGTCCAGTTGAGGCTGGGGGTTTTTAAGGAGATGGGTCTTGCTTCCCCACCTCTGCTCTTCTTGGAACAAAGAGCTTTTTGGATGTAAATAGAAAAACCTCTCTTGAAGGTCTGAAACAAAGGACTTTATGGATGCAAATGTTATCAGACCGGAGGAAGCGAGCAAGGTGTTTGAGATGCAGATACTAGGCTGCACCTGGGAGATTGTGGAAGATTGGCAGGCAGAAGGGGGCAGGGCAGGCTGCCCCTGAAACATTATTGGGATGACTTTGAGATGCAGATGCATATGCTGGACATAGATGTCTTCTCTTTAGGCCTGTTACACACACATAAGCTCATAACTGACTTCCTACCTAACATTCCCCCCTCAAGAGGTAATTCTCATTTATCTGCTTTTCTAAAACACTTATCTTAGTGATTTCTAAAACACTACCTACATAAACACCTTAATTTCTCCCCTTCCTCTAGTTCCAACTACTTCCCATAAGATAAAACCAAATTAATTAGTGTTCTCCTCAAAAGTAATTCACATGTCTGTTCAAACAGTTTTCTAATCTTAACTGTTGTTGTAATTTTAAATCCTATCCACACAGAGATTGGCTCTACTGGGTAGATACTTCACACTACATTTGCATGTTCTTCCTCCTTTGCTTGAAATGACCTGTCCTCTTTTGTTTTCTGCACAAGTACCCTGGGAAGTTAGTTGCATACCTTGTACTCCAAAACATTTTGTGCACTTCTCTATAATGGGTCTTATAACAATGGGTTGAAATTATCTTTTTGTACTTATTAATTTGGTGACAAAGAAGATATTTTATTTATCTTGGTGTTTTCAGAACCAGGCAACCAATAATAAAGAAATAAAGAGGCCTATCCTAAATTCTCACTCTGCATGAATAATATATTAAGGGAGGACTTATTGTTGTGTAACTGGGTAAAATTTTAAAAACAATCAAACAAAAAACCATATTTTTTATGGTTGCAGGATAATAAATTTGGTGTTCTGGTACACATTTCTTTTCCTGTGGTTGAAAGTCACAGTGGGAATACTAACCCATGACCTGTTCTAAGCCTGACCCAAATCTCTGTCTGCTCAACTTGGTTCTGACATGTCTCACTGGGGCCGTCTCACAGTTAGTAGAATAGCTGACATTGCAGCTTGGCTATATGACTAGAACCAGTGGGTAGAAAATCTCTGTATGTGTCTCCCCTTCTTCCTCTCTCTGTAAATCCTCCTTTCAAATAAAATAATAAATTATATAAAAGATGCAATGGAAATAAATATCATTTGAGAATGGAAATACAAATCCTAAAGGTCTGTTCTGTAAGGAACAATCCTCAGCATCTGTAGATAATACTAGATTTGTATTCATATTCACTTAAAGAGCTCATTTCATTGTGGTCTGTATGATCCTGCTTATTTGAAATGTAAAGCAATTATTTCACACTCATGAGCCAAGTAGTAGCTAAGTGGTACATATATACACATTACATAATTTTATGGAATGAAAGTTATGAAATATTGAATAAGTCAATTGGTTTCATTATTCCCAAATGAATCATATTCCCTGAATAGTGACTTTCATTTTCAATTCTGTCTCACCTTACCTGCTTCCAGCCATAGTGTGAAATACAATGTTTTTATTAAACATATGTGGAAAATTTAGAAACAGAAATGCTTAAAAAGTTAAGCTAAGAATATTTAAAGAATATATAGGAAATAAAACAATCAACAGAGTGAAGAGATAAGAAAATAGTAGGTGGAAATATTTGCAAACTATTCATCTAACAAAGGATTACTATCCAAATTATTTGAGGGATTCAAAAACTCAGCAACATAAAACCAATCCAGTTAAGAAATGTGCAAAGGACCTGAATAGACATTTATCAAAACTCTTTTATTTGCAGCAAAATAGATGGGACTAGTTCATTATGCTAAGTGACATAAGGCTGACAGAAAGATGAATGCCACCATTCTCTCTCATATGTGGAAGTTAAAAATAGTATATATACATGTATATACATATATAGCATATGTATATACACATATATTCACATAAAATGCACATGCATAAATATACATACATACATACATAACTATTAGAATGCCGAAATGTAAAAAATGTTCACAATACCAAATACTTGTAAGCATGTAAAGAAACTAGACTTTTCATTCACTGCTGGTGAGAATGTAATTTGATATGTCATATAAAGTTGAACATGCACTTATATGAGCCAGAAATTCTACTTCAAAATATCTATCCTAAAGAAATGGAAGTAAGTGGGGTATCAAGTTGGTGGAAAAGAGTATCTGCATTTACAGACGATCCTCAGACAAAAAAAAAAAAAGTTTCTGAACAATGAAGGAAGAACCACATTTCCAGAAGGTTGTTTGAGGGAAAACTACAATAAAGAAGAGACAGGAACTACAAACATCACGAAGACTCCAAAACAAGGAGGGAGGAAGGGAGGGTGGGAGGGGGGGAGAGGGAGAGAGAGTGGGAGAGAGAGAGGGAGCCACTCCTCTCTTGGCTCCCAAAGTTAGGGACATCATCTTACTGGGAAAATGGTCCTATTTACAAAATATTAGATCTAAAGAGACTGAGAAAAAAACTTCAGTAAGGAATTCATGAGATCTGCAAACAGCACAGAGACTCTGAAGGTCAGTAGAGAGGAACATAGCATAATACCTGCTGCAGATTCACATCTGCTAGTGTGATGGGGCAATCCTCAGCCTAACACGTATCCACTGAGTGAGAATGGCTGAAGTCTCCTTAACATCATCCAGTGTTGGAACTTGGGTTTTTAGTGTGTAAGCCCCAGCATTACCCATGCCTGTACAGCAACACCTGGAAAAGATCCTATCCACATCATACAGTCCAAGAGCCATGAGTAGGTGCCACAAGCCCCAACATCACTCAGTCTTTCCTGACAGGAAAAGGGGACAGAATCTTTTGTGTCTGACAGCACCAGACGCATGCCCTACAGTCATCAAAAACCCTAGTATGTGTGAATGACACCCAACTTCCTGGGGACAAAAAACACATACCTTTCTTTGGAAGCTCTTAGACACTTCAAAGTCATAGTATGACCTCCACAAACTACAGTAACCTAGACAGCCATGGCTTTTGTAGACACTGCTGACACTGATTTCCCCTGAAGAAATCACTCAGAGTTTACATTTCTTGACTTAGTTAGAATCGAGATCAAACCAACAGCCCAAGTGACACCTCACATTCCATCTAAACAAAAAATATTTCCAATGAAATTAGTCCATAAAAAGGGACTATTATGTCATATGTACAGACACCAACATATGGGCACAGAAAATATGCATAGTGAAAGATGAAACTTCCGGCTGGCGCCGTGGCTTAACAGGCTAATCCTCCACCTTGCGGAGCTGGCACACCGGGTTCTAGTCCCAGTCGGGGCGTCAGATTCTATCCTGGTTGCCCCTCTTCCAGGCCAGCTCTCTGCTATGGCCCGGAAGTGCAGTGGAGGATGGCCCAAGTGCTTGGGCCCTGCAACCCATGGGAGACCAGGAGAAGCACCTGGCTCCTGGCTTCGGATCAGCGAGATGCGCCTGCCACAGCAGCCATTGGAGGGTGAACCAATGGCAAAAAGGAAGACCTTTCTCTCTGTCTCTCTCTCTCTCACTATCCACTCTGCCTGTAAAAAAAAAAAAAAAGATGAAACTTCCAAAATAACAATAATTCTCCAGAACTATAACCAGATCTGAAGGAAATTTGTGAAATTCCTGAACATAATTCAAAATAATGATCCTAAAGACATTCAGTGAGGTGCAGAGGATATGGATAGATTTTTTTTAAAAAATTCAGAAAACAATAGGTGACATGAATAAGAAATTTAATAGGAGATATAAATCATTTAAAACAACCAAACAGAAATTTTGGAATTGAAAACTTCATTCAATAAAATAAAAACACAATTGAGAGCTTCAACAGAATAAACCAAACAGAAGAAAGTTTCTGTTCTGGAGCACAAGACTTTTGAAATAAGCTAGTCAGATAAAAATAATGAGAGAAGAATTAGAATAAAGAAAGCTTATGAAACAAATAGGATATCATTAAGTAAAAAAAAAAAAGGTTCATATTAGAAGGGTACCTGAAGAAGAGAAGGGAAGGTCATGATGAACTATTGCATGAAAATAATAGTTGAAAATAATAGTTGCATGAAAATAGTTAAAGTGATTGTTGAAAAAAGATATGGAAATTCAGATAAAGGAAGCTCAACGGACCCCAATAGCCTCAAACACAAAAGATCTTCTCCAGGTCATATTATAGTCAAATTGCCAAAATTAAGGACAAGAAAAGGATAATGAAGACTGTAAAAGAAAAACATCATGTTACATATAAAGGAAAATCAATTAGACTAACAGCACACTTCTCAGTAGAAATCCTATAGGCCAGGAGAGACTGGGATGATATATTCATGGTATTGAAAACAAACAAATAAAAAAAATCACTTCCAACCAAGAATATCATATACAGCAAAGCCATTCTCTAGAAGTGAAGGGGAATTTAAGTATTTTCTAGGCAAGCAAACACTGAGTCAATTCATTACCACCAGAGAAACCCTAGAGGATGTCCTGCATTAGAAGTGAATGTCATGAAAACATACAACAGTACCAAATTCACCAACAGTGAGGATACAGTAAGTAACCAATCAACAGCATACAGAAGGTAGTTTTAATCTATCAATATTAACCCTGAGTACAAATGGATTGAATTCATCCATCAAAAGATATAGGTTGGCTGAATGGACAAAACCCAACTTTATGCTGCCAATAAAAAACACACTTCACTGGTAAAGATACACATAGACTGAGGATTGAGAACTGGAAAAAGGTATACCAAGCAAAAGAAAACCAAAACTGAGTGGGAGTAGCTATATGCATATAAGATAAAACATATTTTAAATCAAAAACCATAAAAAGCACTAAGCCTTTGACTATCATGTAAACTGGAAATACATTATGTCAAAAATAATAAATACATTTTTAAAAACTGCAAAAATAGAGTTAATTTTTAAAAATTAATAAGAGGCAAATATGTTGCATATTGACAAAAGGATCAATCCAGTAACATTCATAAATATATATGTTCCCAAATCCACCCAAATATATACAGCAAAAATTATTAGACCTAAAGGGAGAGAAAGACCCCAAAGCAATAAAGTGAGGGACTTCAACACTTCACTATCATCAATCGACAAATAATTTGGACAGAAAATCAACAAAGTTACATCAGATTTGAACCTTACTATTGAGCAAATGGACCTAACAGACAGTTACAGAATATGTCACTCAACAGCTACAGAATACACATCCTTTTCATTAGCACATGAAATGTTTTTTGGGGATGGACCATATATATTAGGCAAGTCTCAATAAATTTGCAAAATTGAAATAATATCTTGTACCTTCTCAGTCCACAAAGGAATACAACTAGAATTCAACAAGAAGAACAAAAGGAAATCCACAAATACTTGGATATCAAACAACAATGTTCCTGAATGACCAGTGGAGCACTGAAGAAATTAAAAAGAAAATAAAAAAAATTCTTGAAATAAATCAAAAGTGAAACACAGCATACCCAAGCCTGTGGGATATAGGAAAAATAGTAATGAGAAAAGTTTATGGTGATATATACTTACATTTTTTAAAAAAAAGATCTCAAATAAACAATCTATTGATGCATTTAAGAAACTTAGAAAAATCTAGAAAAAAATCAAACCCCTTATTATCTGGAGGTGAGAATAAGAATTAGAGCAGAAATAAATTATATGGAAGCTGAAAAAAATACAAAATATCAACAACACAAAAAATGATTATTGAGAAACTAACCAAATGACAAACCTCTAGCTACACTAATAAAGAAAAAAAGCTCACATAAATAAATTTAAATATACAAAAGCAGTACAATTTTTAAACACCAACAGTGATCTCACTAAAAGAGAAATCAGAAAGTAATTCCATTTACAATAGTGACAAAATTAGTTATTTATGAATAAATTTAACCAAAGATATATAATATCTCTACAATTAAAATTAAATTATAAAATATTGATGAAAGAAATCATCATGAACATAAAAGATGGAAAAAATGTTCTTTGCTCATGGGCTAGAAGTATTAATACAGTTAAAATGCCTATAATATACAGATTCAGTGTAATCCATATCTAATTACCAATAACTTTCTTTACAGAATTATAAAAAAATCCTACAATTCATGGGAAATAAGAAAAGACCAAGAATAGCCAAAGCAGTCTTGAGCAAAAAAAAAAAAATGTAGCTAAAATCATCACAATATCTGATTTCAAAGCAAACCACAAAGCTATAGTAATTAAAACAGCATAGTACTGGCATAAATACCAGCAAATTGATCAATGGAACAGGACAGAGAAGCCAGAAATTAATCCATATATATAGAGCTAATAGATTTTTGACAACAGGACTGAGAACATACATTGAAGAAGGGATAGGCTTTTCAATAAAAATTGCTGGCAGAACCGAACATATCTATGCAGAACAAAATTAGATTTTTAACCCTCATCACATACAAAAATCAGCTGAAGATGGAGAAAATACCTAAAGATAAGAACTCAAACTATGAAATTGCTAGAAGAAAATAGGAAATGCAAGTCATTGATGTAGGTGATGATTTCTTAGACGAGACCTCAAAATGGGAGATCAGGAGGAAGCACCTGGCTCCTGGCTTCAGATTGCTGCAGCGCACTGGCCATAGCAGCCATTTGGGTGGTGAACCAACGGAAGAAAGGCCTTTCTCTCTCTCTCTATGTGTGTCTAACTCAGGCTGTCAAAAAACAAAAAAAAATAAATAAATAAAAATAAAAAAATAAAAATGAAAAAAGAAACGTGGGATTATATCAAAATCGGAATCTTCTACATAGCAAAGGAAACAATCGGTAGAGTGAAGATACACCTGACAAAATGGGAGAAAAATATTTTCCAGTTACTTATCTGACCAAGCATTAACATCCAGAATATAACAGCAACTCAGGAAACTGAACAAAAGAAAGCAAAGTATGTTATCTCTAAAAAGAAGGAAAAAAGAGAGGGAGGGAGGAGGGGAGGGAGGATGGATTTTAAAAAAACTACCTGAACACAGAATGCTGATTACTAGATTTGAACAAAAAATAGGGAAGGTGGGGAAATAAAATGTTATATAGGAACTCTATATGACTACCTCCCAATTTTTTATAAATTTAAAATTATTCAGAAATAAAATATTTAGAATTTTAAAAACAAAATGAAAATTCATGTTCACAAACTTCTGCACATAAGTATTTATAGATGCTCTATTTACCATCTCCCCAATCTGGACATATCTCAACGCCTTTCAGCAAATGAATGATTAGACAAATTTCAGGAAGTGCATAAGATGGAGTGCTCCATAGCAGCAAAGAACAAAACAAAGGACATGTGGGGGGGAAAAAAAGCAACCAAAACAACAACAAAAAACTACTGATACACATACAGAGTTTACTGATGCAGAGAGAATACACACAACATGAATAAATATGGAAGACATACTGCTGAGGGACTGGTGTCGTGGCTCAGTAGTTTAAGACTCTGCAACACTGGCATCCCAAATCAGAGCACCAGTTCAAATCTGGCTGCTCTACTTCTGATCCAGTTTCCTGCCAATGCACCTGAAAAGGCAGCAAAAAATGACTCATGTACTTGAGACCCTGATGCCCATGTGGGAGATCCAGATAGTGTTCCAGGCTCTTGTCTTCAGCCTGCCCCAGACCTGAGTGTTGCAGCTCTTTAGGGAGTGAATCAGTGAGTGGAAGGTTCTCTGTCTCTCTCTGGCACCCTCTCATTCTGCCTTTCAAAAAATAAATAGTTTTTTTAAAGATTCAAAATCAAGACTTATTAGAGTTGAAGACCTCCAGCCAGAGTGGCATGGAGGGGGCTGCAAGAGAAGCAAAACCCAAAGGACCCCATGGGCACTGGGGCTTTTCAGTACAATTTTGAAGAAAAAAAACTTGACAATTAGATTGACATTCAGTTACCAGGTGGGGACAAAACCCATCAAAAGACCTGATTTACAATCCTTTGTCCTTAGCACAGTAGGCAGTGTGTCAGTCTCATAAATAAAGCTTTACAATAAGTTGTCAGGTTGAGTGAACAAAGCCCATCCAAAAAGGACATATGCATGATTTCAACTATATATATGTATATGAAATATATATATATGAAATATATATGTATGAAATATAATATATATTATATAGTTCTTTCTTATATAAGAAGCAATAGAGAACGTTATTTCATCTGCTAGTTCATCCACAAATGCACACATCTAGAAGCCAGGAATTCAGGTCTCCCCTGTGAGTGGCAGGAATCCAACTTGAACTATCACTGCTAAGGTCTCTATTAGCAGAAAACTAGAATCAAGAACTAGAGCTGAGAATTGAGCCCAGGCAATCCAATGTGTGATGTCTGCCTTCTTACTGGTATCTTATACACTAGGCTGAATACCTGCTTCCTGTTAAACAGTCCATAGCTATAGTTACAGAGATCAGATTAATGGTTGCCAGAATTTAAGGGCAAGAGGAGTGTATAACCACAAAGCAATAGTGTGAGGGTTTGTTGAAAGTAAGGGGACATTTCTGTATCCTAGTTGTGATGGTGACTGCAAAAATTATCATATATATTAAAATTTATGGTGCTTTATTGTAAAATATATCTTAATATAACTCAATTTTATATAAAAATTTAAAATTATTGATTTCCTTATTCGATGAGTGTCATTTAGATTTAAACACCAATTACTTTGAGATTCAATTTTTTCTTGATAAACTCAGAAAAAGTTATTCAACCTCATCTAGGTTTCATTCAGGTACTTATCACATATATTCATTCTGATGAAGTTTTAAAAAATAAAATCAATAATCTTACTTTTGAAACAATTTGGGTCATTTTGACAATCCCGCACCTCTAACTACACAATTCAAGCTGGAGTCATTAGTCAGGGAGATTGGTTTTGGACCCTTGTACAACTGTGGCCCAGATGTTTCACCCTATGTTTGTTTGTTTTTAAACGTGTCCTTACCAGTATTTTTTTCCTCCTCCATCTTTCTATGAACCCTTCCAAGAACTTCAGTGAATGTGTATTTTTCTCCATAAAGTTGAAACGAACAAACTTATGACTTTGTTCTCTTCTATAGTACTGAGAAGGGAGTGTTCTAAAATAAGGCTGACATTTAATAATTGCACTATTTCTTACCTCTGCACTCATTTCACGTACCTAATATGTGGTTCAAAGCTAATAATTAATTAAATGAACATTTCCAGAGAATCTATTTGCTGTCGGTTACTGTGTTCAGTGATGGGGATACAAAGATGAACAAAATGTGGTTTCTGACCATAGGGATATCACAGTCTAATAGAGGACATGAAAAATGATGATATGAACAGAAATAACAAGTGAGTAAGCTATTCTTGGGGTATAATTTTGTCACTAAGGAAGGAAATATTACCTTCATTGAATCTGAAAGGTCACTGGTGAGTGTACCTATTAAATGCTTCTTGATGGAGTGTCTGTCAAGCTCAAATAAGTTGTTCACATGCTAGGTTTCACCAGGTTCATGATTTTTAAATTGAACACTTACAAAATTTATTATAACTGAAGAATGCTTCCCCCAAAGCCCAGTAGGATAATCAAGTGAGAACAAATGTCAATGCAGTACATGACATATCCCTTTAGTTTGGACTCCTTTCACCTATTCAATTTCATGTGAGTTCGAATATGTGTGAGTCCCAGTGCCATTTATTTTTCATTTAGAAAATCATGTACCAGAGATAAGTTAGTTTATTAACATAAAATCAGTGTAGTTCATTTAAGATGCATGTAATCAGCCCCCTAATATATTCCAAGCACTGTGCTTGATACCAGGGAATGCAGATGAAAAAGGCAAGGTCCTTCAAGTAGCTCACACCTTAATGAAGTAAGGTAGATATACTACTGTTGATAGGGAAGGAGTAACTGTACATATGAAGTATAGGGATAGCATAGATGACACTGCTATAAAATCTGCTGGGGTACAGGAGGCAAAGCATGACTCAAGTTTATGATCTAACTTACTGAAAGATGGGGTAGTGCTTCACTTCATGGACTATTTCTATTATGGAAACTGCCTTTTATCATGGCTCTCATCTGATCACTACTGATGCTTTTCATATTCTCTCTTTTTTTTCCCTGCAGCCCCCATTCCTTAAATGTCATTGTCTCCCAGAGCTCAGTCATTTGTCCTACACTCTTTTAATCCTTAGGTAATTTTCTGGGCAATCTTAGTCACATGACACAGATTGTTATATCTATTAAACCTATTCCCAACTTCTCAATGGATTTCAGGTGCACATCTAACTGCGTGTTATATATTGCATGCATTCAACTCATTCATCTAATTGTCTAAATAATAAAGCCTCAGAGCTTACTAAAAACCAGGAAGTTTGCTAGGTATGGAGGGATGTAGTGGTGATTGAAAACCAGATGCAGCAACAGTCATCATATGTGTCCCACAGTGAGCTAAATTTAAATATGCTGAACTCCAAACAAGTGCATTTTCTCTTTAATAAGAATAATAAGTTAATATTTGTAAATTACTCATTGAGTACTGTGTATGAGCAGACTTTGAAAGTTCATAGATAGGATGTACTATCTTTTAATTACATTTTCCCACAAACTTTTTGAAGCCTCCTCACATGTGTTAGCCTTGTTAATTTCAATAAAAAAGCTATGAGATAAGTCCTATTTCATTTACCTTTTACAGATGAGGAAATTTAGGAAAGAGGTATTATAAGTCATACCAAAGTTTTTGCAGAAAATATCTGGCACGGCATGATTGTAAATCAAGGTGATCTCATTCCCTGTATCTGCCAAATTCTAACACTTTTTGTAACCTCATCAAATAGTCTCTTGTTCTGAGATATCACTAACAATATTGTTATTCTTGACCTCTTCCTCTCAATTAACCTTACCCTCTCTCTTTCCTTCTTCTCCTTCCCTCCTCTCCTTCCTCTTCCTCTTTTCTCATCTGCTTCCTCTTCTCTCTCTCTCTCTCTCTCCCTTTCCCTCTGTCCCTCTGCCTCTGCCTCTCTCCATCTCTCTCCCCCTCTCTCCCCTTTAACCAATCACAAAATCCTGTAAAGTTGACAACTTTTAATAGTTCATACTGTCATATTGCCCATTCTTAATATCCCAATGACCTCTGTGACTTCAACACCCCTCATCTGTTTTTTTTAAATTTTTTTCTGGGACACTTTTCAATTCAACTTTCATAATATTGCCCTCATAACATCAAAAAAGTCAAAGCTGACCACATTGCTCCATTTTTAAAATCTCTTCTGTGATTCTCTCAGACTTTGTATAACCTCGGAATATACAGGGAGCACTTCATAATTTGACCTCTTTCTTCTCCAATGGTTATCTTCTCAGCTTCATCCTTATAAGTCATTCACTGTCAATTCTAAAATGATTGCAAATCCTCACCCGTGTCATGTGGCTTGTACTCGCCACACTTTTACTCATGGTCTTCTCTCTGCTGCAAAGTTATTATTCAATTCCACCTGGTTCATCGGAAGTATTACATCTTCTGACAGACTTTCCACACAATAGTTTGTTTTCTTTAACCTTGGATCTCAAAGCAACCTGTGCTTTCTTCACCTGTGCACCTATCAGCATGTCTCCTGCATGTTGACTTATCTCAAATTATGAAACTCCTGAAGGCCAAAGGCATTTTAAGTTATATCTGCAAAACCCAGGTCTCATAATGCTTAGCACACTGCAATTTCAAATTCACTTGTGTAATTACTTGATTAATGTCCATCACACTATTGTAATATAAGAGATATCCATGATGACAAGAATGATGGCTATTTTTGCTCTGTGTTCCAAGTGCCTAATATAATGCCTGGCATAGAGTGGATGAAGGACATAATGAAAGCTTTATGGAAGGATTCATGCTTGCCAAGTTCATTTGAGTTAAGCACCAAAAACTCAAATGCAGCAAAAATCATTGTGGAACTTTACACTATGCCATATGGAACTTAATCCTAGGGATATGAAATTAACATTACTTGAAACTAGAGCAAATGTTTAAGTATTTAAGTTAAGTAATAGCATGCCCAATAGTATGGTACAATTCACACCCTCCTCATTATAAGATGAGCAGAGAGGAGAATACAAAGTAAAAGTGATACTTGGGTGACTCTAGAGGACACATGATGAAGGGACCAGTCCTTGAATAGCACGTATTAGCCCGTTTAAAGTATATAAGCCCTGAAGATGGTGAAATATTTTAAAGGTCAAATAAGGTGATGTGGCCACTGCATTTACAGCCCTGGTATGCCAAGAAGAGAGAGAAGAAAACACAATTGATCTTCCTTGCTCCTTCCCAACCTCTCTGTAAGCCTTTTTAGGTAAGAGGATTCAGATCTCTGAGACTGGTCCTACATTAAATGATATTGCAGGGCCCACATATGTTGGAACATAAATTTGTTCAGCATTTCAATAGGTTTCCGAACTTCAACATATTTTACTTGTGTATTTAATTATTAGATGATTAGTGTGGCTTCTAATTCCCTGATAATAAGTCTTCCAAAAGGAAATGTTATATTTTTTCCTGTGGCCACTGTATCTAGACTTCTACAAATTGATGACTCCTTGATTCTAGACGACCTACTTCAGAAAGCACAGTCCAGAGAGATTAAGTTCATTGTCCACAACACAAAGGTAGTAAGTAGCAGAGTTGTGATTCAAAGGACATGAGGACTGGGAACATTATGAGCATTGCAGATATTAGGTGGAGAATGCCTGGCACACAGTAGGCACTCGGTACATGCTAGCTATTACCCTAATTAATCCTGACTGCACATAAAAGCCTGAACAAAACAACCCTTTGAATCCCCTTCTGTGCTTTGAAATGTGATCTTTTCACAAATCATAAAAGGTATTATAAGGAGCATGGCTTATCTCTCTAAATAGAGCCTATTATAAAGTATGAGCCAACCATGTGTTGAGACTCTTTCTAAATTTTAGTGGAATACATTTACCAAGATATAATGAGTCTCTGCATCATTTTTACTTTTCTTTATGATTTAATTAGACTCTGGCTTTTCTGTGCTTTGTTTTGACTGGTGCCCTCTTAATCTCTGAGGCTTTTTATCACGAACATTTAGTAATAGGCGCTACTTGTTCATATGGCTGCCAATCTTTGACCAAGGTTATTAGAATTTATTTTCCTTTTTCTTGTGCATTAGAAATAATAGACAATAAACTTGCAAACATTGTACTTAGCTTACTCCTTGAATTCTATGTTTAAGAATGGAAATTGTGCATAGTTATAAAAATAATTTTTTGGTGGGGAGCCAGTGTTGTGGCGCAGTACATTAAGCTGCCATCTGCGATGATAGCATCTTATATGGGTTCAAGTTTGTGTCCTGGATGCTCCACTTCCAATCCAGATCCTTGCTAATGGCCTAGGGAAAACAATAAAGGAAGACCCAAGTGCTTGGGGCCCTTCACCCAAGTAGAACTGAATGAAATTCCTTGATACTGGCTTTGACCTTGTCCAATCCAGGCTGTTTTTTTTTTTTAAGATTTATTTATTTATTTGAAAGACAGAGTTACAGAGAGACAGAGGCAGAGAGAGAGAGAAAGAGAGAGTGAGAGATCTTCCATCTGCTGATTCACTCCCCAAATGGCTGCAATGGCTGGAGCTGTGCCCATCCGAGCCAGGAGCCAGGAGTTTCTTCCGGGTCTCTCACGTGGGTGCAGGGGCCCAAAGACATGGGGCATGGTCTACTGCTTTCCCAAGCCATAGCAGAGAGCTGAATTGGAAGTGGAGCAGCCAGGACTTGAACAGGCACCCGTATGGGATGCCGGCAGTGCAGGTGGCAGCTTTACTCACTATCCCACTATGCCACAGTGCCAAATCCATAATCCTGGCTGTTTTGGCCTTTTGAGGAGTGACACAGTGGATGGAACATTCTCTCTCTCCTTCTCCCCCTCTGCCCCTCTCTCCCTCTCCCCCAATCCCCCTCTCGTCTCTATAACTCTGCCTTTCAAATAAATACATCTTATTTTAAAAGATAGATAAAGCAATACTTTTTTCTGTTCATGATACAGGACCACAATCATTAATGATTTTGACTGGTGATAGTCTTTTACTGCATCCAACCTTCTTCTAAGTCTAGACACTGCATTTAGATTTATCCAACTCTTATGCTTTGTCCAGGGTTCATCACGTGAAAGGCCGTGAGACACATCTGACCAGCCACCTGTTTTATTAAATAATTTTCTATCGAATCACAGACGCATCCATCATTTATACATTTTCAGTGACTGATTTTGTGACAACTGGTAGAGTTGAATAATTGCGACAAAAATGTTAAGATTCACAAATCCCAGCATATTTGCTATCTGGACACTGAGAGAAAAGTTTGTTGACTTCCGGTTTAATTTATAGTGCTTCTCATATCATTCCATAGACCATAATCTTGTGTGAAATGGGAGAAATGCAATATTTTCCAACATTACCACTGAGCCAATCAATAGTCTTTGAACTGCAAGTAACCAACTTGAAGTAACAATACACTACATTCAAATACATCTCAGCAGTCTCCTGAAGCTCATCTTTCTAATAATTTTCTGAACCAAGTGTCCAGTACCCTACCTGGAAAATACTGCTGCTTGACAGGCATACCTGGATTGGTGATATTGTATTATGTCACCACATCCACAAAGTTTTCTTGAAGGAAACCAAGGTTTCTTGATCTATGTTGAATTATACAAAACTGGACTTCACTACTGCTCTATACTTTCCTAGTTCTTCTAGTCCTACTTTTACTTTGAAATGCTGTACATATTTCAACAAAAAGATTCAGGAAGCAGTTGCAGATGAATTTAATGAGCCCATGAGGGAACATTTCAAACTTGTATTGCATGTGATAAATAAAGCTCAATACTGACTGTGAAAGAATTCTAACACTTCTAGATTAAGCAGAAGATTTGAGGGAAATGTAAAGAATGACTACAGAATAGTTTTTTATTTTAATAGAAGTTAAAGGTTAGGAGCACTTTGATGTTATATCTATAATCAACTTGTATTTGCTTAAGTTCACATTTCCTACTACCCCTGGTGCTGCCTCTTCCTTCAAGTAAAGGAACACAGTTCCATTATGCTTAGTCATACAAAGGTAGAAATCTATAATACATTATCCTTATAAAAATAGCCATGGGATTTAAACATAATGCATTACCCTCCATGCAGGTGTGTAATTCACAGCAATATCATATATAAAGAATAATACAGCTTGACATTGCCTGTTCTGAGATAATTGTAACTAAACTTATCTAAATTTCCTTCTGCTGCCTTAAAATGCTAGGTTATCCTATCTAGTTACAGAAAACCTCAGAATTTCTTAAGGATAAATATTTAAAATGACATCCTGAGAAAGGTTTTATTTATTAGACTTTGGTCAAGAGAAACAGAATCTCAGCAGTCAGTATAGCTATCTTTCATTTGTTAATAGTATTGGAGTGATAAGGAAGAATCCAGCTTAGCAGTGTATTTCCAAGGTTAAAATGCATTTCACATTTGATGTTAGCATATACAGTTGATCTCCTTTAGCTACTAATACATCTGGTCTTCACAAATCAAGACTTCCTGTCTACACAATGACAGTCCAACTGGATGTTTGGCACATTCACTGCGTTAACTTTCAGAACAGCAAACTTGTCCATTTGGAACTTAAATACATCAATAACTATTGATTTCCTCTTGTACAATTTGGATCTTGAGAGCATAAAAAGTCTAAATCTAATAACTTCAAAGCTAAAACTTTCTTATAATTTGATTTTTAATCCCTCTAAAACTTATTTTGATGTTTTATATGAGGTAAAGGTATATGGATTTTGTTTTAATATCCAGTCAATAATTCAACATCACTTTTTTGTGAACAAGTCACATATTTACCACTTTTTAGTGGTCTATTCTTTATTACAAGTTGAAAATTTTTACTTGTTTTCACTTTATAGTTTATCAAACACATAAAAGTTACATATGGCATACAGTTTAAAAATAACATGGATACATAGAGACTTAGGTTCCCACAGCTAAGCTTAAAAAAAAAGAGCATTTGAAATTCTTGTGTCTCTCTCCTCAATTTCAACTTTTTCCTCCCAATCTGGAAATAA
This sequence comes from Lepus europaeus, assembly GCF_033115175.1. Lineage (NCBI taxonomy): Eukaryota > Metazoa > Chordata > Mammalia > Lagomorpha > Leporidae > Lepus > Lepus europaeus. Next base: position 12,375,356 of record NC_084850.1, on the reverse strand, counting down.
CCACTATCCCGAGTTTATGTTAAATATCCCCATGCAAACTTTATAGTTTGATCTTATAATGCCCCAGAAAAGATATATCCTGATTGGTTTTCTTTTAATTATATGTATTTAGTGGAGCAGAATTGCATATATTCTTCTGATCTTTAATTTTTCCCTAGATTATTTTTAATTCTTAGTTTAGCTATACAGCTGTACCTTTAATTTTTCATAGATTCAATGTGATTTGTAGATACAATTTTAAGAACATAGTAATATTTCCTCCCTCTCTCTTTTTATCCCTTCCCTCTCTCCCTCCCATCCTCCTTCATTCTCCCTTTCTTAGTTTTTTAGTTTTTGAGATAATATCTTACATTTACATTACAATAGACTTAACAATTCACTGAATAACAAATTTGACAAGTAAAAAGCACAAAGATCATAGTTTCCTAGAAATATAGGCAATGGCTATACACAATAATTGAATGGAAATAATGACCATTTCACCCATATACAGTAATTTTAAAGTAATCACAGATCAGTAAAACTAGAATAGTGTAAAATTCTTTTTTTTTTTTTTTTGACAGAGTTAGACAGTGAAAGAGAGAGACAGAAAGTAAGGTCTTCCCTTCCGTTGGTTCACTCCCCTAATGGCCGCTGCGGTCCTCATGCTGTGCAGATCCAAAGCCAGGAGCCAGGTGCTTCCTGCTGGTCTCCCATGCGGGTGCAGGGCCCAAGTACTTGGGCCATCCTCCACTGCCCTCCTGGGACACAGCAGAGAGCTGGACTGGAAGAGGAGCAACCGTGACTAGAACCCGGCATCCATAGGGGAAGCCTGCGCCATAGGCAGAGGATTAACCAAGTGAGCTACGGCGCCAACCCCAGTGTAAAATTCTTAACCATTGGTTTCACAAAGTTATAAAACAGTGCTTTACAAAATTATATTTACAGCAGTACTGCTACACACAAACGTTTCTTTCATTTTTCTTTTTTGTTTTTTAATTTTATCGCCCATATACAACGGAGAAAATTCTCCAAGGCATGTTGCTGTCAAACTGTTAAAAATTAAAGACAAGGAGAGAATTCTAAAGACAATAAGAGAAGTGTTGAGTTACATACAAAGGAAAACCAATTAGATTAACATTAGACTTCTCAGTGGAAACCCTACAGGCCAGAAAAGAGTAAGATTATGTATTCAATGTCTTAAAAGAAAGAAAACTTCTAAGTGTGTTATATCCAGAGAAGCTATCCTTCAGAGTGAAGGAGAAATAACGTATTATCCAGGTAAGCAAAAACAGAGAGTTCACCACCACCAGACCAGCTTTCCAAGAAATTCTGAAGGGGGTTCTGCATTAGAAATAAACATCAAACACATGTCTCGACCAAATTCACTGACAGAGCAGGTAGAATCATTAGCCAATCAACAAATGACAGGTCTTAGTTCTCATCTATCAGTACTCACTTTGAATGTAAATGGAATAAATTCACCAACTGAAAGATTTAGTGTATATCTGCTTATGAAATGAGTTTCTCAGAGGCAGCATGTAGTGGAGTTGTGGTTTTTTATCCATTCAGCGAAACTAAGTCTTTCTTTTTTTTTTTTCTTTTTTTTTACTAAGTCTTTCTTTTAGAGACATCATTCTACCTTGCTTCTTCCTGTCCTCTGTGTCCCTCCACTGACATCTACCCAGCTGTTGTACTCATCCCTTCTTCTTTATGGAGTAGGTTTTATTGAAAAGTTTATGGTTTACCTGGAATGTCGAGTATCACTGGCTTGTTATTTTGGTTTTGGTTCAAGTAAGCGCAGGAGTTGTAGTCTCCGAGTGATTTCCTTAGTCTTAATCAATGTCAGATATGTCTATAAGTAACCTATTGGTCTAGTCTTCTGCAGTTTATATTGTTAGAAATGTGGATTTGAGATAAATAAGGATTTCCATGGATTTGTATGTAAGGCCCACAGAGAGTTTGGTGTCATTCTCCCTGGCAGATGTGATAGCCAGGGCCTTGTTCTGGGTGCTGTGTGAGACAAGGGTGGCTACCTCCTTGTCCTGCAGGCAAGCCTGAGTGATGACGGGGCTTGTGGCACCAATTGCTGTGGCTGTAAGACTGTACGATACAAAAGGTCTTGTTGGGATAGTCCAGCTAGTGCTGTAGCTTTATATACCAACAGCCCTTTTCCCTGGACTAGAGTTATGTGAAATGAACCCTGTTCCAGTCCTACAGGGTAACTACAGGTATACAGCAGGTTTTACTGTGAAGAGTGAGACCAGAGAGATAGAATGCATGTTGATTCTTCCCTATGTCCACTGGGTAGATCGCAATGGCACCAAGAAATTTAGACCGAATTATTGCAGTCCTGATGTTGCAGAGTGTAGCTGCTTCTGCTGTAAGCCCCCAGCGCCTTAGAGGAATGCCCCTTGTCCATGTAGAGTATGTGAACATAGCCCTGGAGCTAATGTCCCAAAACTCTCATAGCTGCAGAATGTAGGGGATCTGTCCTTTGCCCCACATGTTGCCCTGGCTCTGATTACAATGCCCATAGGAGCACAATAGTGTCATGCTGCCAAAGATGGTGTGCTGTGTGGGTAGAGGAGGAGAATTGAGGAAGGGAATGCAACTCCATGTCCCTGCTCCAAGCCTGGCATTTGATCAGACCCCAATCAGTTCTCTAGACTGAAATAAATGTCAGTGGGTGACTGTGGACTTTCTTCAGCTAACACTGTGGGCAGTGGTGTGTGTGGCAATTTCTTCCTACCTTAAGGTGGTAAAATGGTGGCTCAGAGCTGGCAGCTGGCTGCCCTGCATGGTTGGCTGCAGTGGTGCCTCTATCCTCTCCTCTTGTCTCACAGGGTCTTCCTTGTTTTGTTGTTTTGTTTTGTTGCTGAAAATTTCTATTAGACCCCTAGAAACAAAGTCTTTCTTTTGTTTTTTTCATACCCCAGAGCAGCTTAAATTTGTGTGGCTATACCCTATTTAGCCACATTGGATCCTTTTCTATTTCTTTCTTTAATGTTTTGTAATTTTCATTGTAGAGATTTTTCACCTCCTTGGTTAAATTGATTCTAAGATATTTAAAATATTTTGGAGCTGTTGTGAATAGGATTGATTTACAAGTTCTTTCTCAGTCATGGTATTGGCTGTGTGTTGATTTTATATCCTGTAACGTTTACCAAACTCTCTGAGTTCCAATAGTCTCTCTCTCTCTCTCTCTCTCTCTCTCTCTCTCTCTCTTTTTTTTTTTTTTTGATAGGCAGAGTGGACAGTGAGAGAGAGACAGAGAGAAAGGTCTTCCTTCCGTTGGTTCATGCCCCAATGGCCGCTGCAGCCGGCGCACCACGCTGAGCTGAAGCCAGGAGCCAGGTGCTTCTTCTGGTCTCCCATGGGGTGCAGGGCCCAAGCACTTGGGCCATCCTCCACTGCACTCCCGGGCCACAGCAGAGAGCTGGACTGGAAGAGGAGCAACCGGGACAAAATCTGGTGCCCCGACTGGGACTAGAACCCGGTGTGCCGGTGCCGCAGACGGAGGATTAGCCTATTGAGCTGCAGCGCCGGCCCCAGTATTCTCTTACTGGAGTCTCTTGGATTCCCTATATATAGTGTCACATCAGCTGCAAACAGGGATAATTTGATGTCTCCCTTTCCAGTTTGTATCCCTTTAATTTCTTTTTCTAGCTAAATGGCCCTGGTTAAAGCTTTCAGAACCCTATTGAATAGTAATGGTGCAAGAAGGCATTCTTGTCTGGTTCTGGACCTCAGCGGAAATGCTTCCAACCTTTCCCCATTCAATATGATGCTGGCTGTGGGTTAGTCATATATTGCCTTGATTGTGTTGAGAAATATTACCTGTCTCACCCAAGTGAATATAAGCCCTGTTAAGCATGCTTTTTTTCATGTTTTGTTCACCACTGTATCTATTAAAAAATTGCATGCTAAATAAATAATAAACGTCAGTTAAAAATGACATTTTTCCCAATGTAGATTTTTAAATGTGCCCAAACCACAAATTGGTATTTTACTGAAGATGCCAATAAATATTTTATTTTCATAAAGTGATCAACATCATTAACCATCAATAATCACAAATTAGAAATCACTGGCACTTTTTCAGACAAATAAAATTGTGAAAAAGTGTTGTTATGACAATAAAAATGATTAACTAGAGTGTTGTGCACAGCAAACTCACATACTGCTGATAGGGGTTTCAACAGATACTACTTGGGAAAGGATATTAGCATTATCTGGCTTAAAAAAGAAGATAAACATTCTATATGACCCCAGAATGACCACAGAATTTTATATCTAGGTACACGCCCTAGATAAGCATTTGTACTAAGTGACAAGTTTTAAGAAAGTTAACAAATAAGATCGATTTTAATGGAGAAGCAAATAAATCATTTTAAAAATCCACCATGGAAACAACAGTTTTTATTCTTTCATTTCTTCAGCAAATATTTATTATCTACTACATACCAGCTAAGCATTTAAATTCTATTAACTCATTCAATCCTTAAATCATCAGTATGAGTTGAAGAGAATTCATATTCCCATTTTACAAGTACAGTGAGAAAATGTGACATACATGTGAAATAACTTGCCTGAAGTCACAGCTATGAGGTGGAAGAGCTATTATTTCAATACAAGAAGTCTAACTTCAGGACTGAGGTTCCAAAATATAAGTTCATATTTTGTGACAATTTACAAAACATTGTGTGAGAATTCTGAAAGTAATCAAAATGATCTAAACTCTAATGATATGTTAGCTTTGAGTTAATCACTTCAGAATTTTATGCCAATATTAACATATTTTTATTAATCACAAAATTTTATGGCCTAGGCCATTTGGTTATTCTTCATTTTCATACTACCTGAACTGACATTACCCTTAGTAGTGGAATAATGGGCTGAATTGTATCTAGAGGGCTATCTCAGTCTGAAGATTTCATGATTGAAGTTTTATATCAAGTAGATTCTTTATTCTATCCAAAATGTAGAAAGTGTATCTATTAACAGCCTGTAATATCCCTCAGGCTGTCTCAGGTTAAAAAGAATCATGAAATAAACTGTGGGTTCTAGCAGAGTTCTCATCAGTTTAGATTTATTATCTGAAAAATAGATGTGTCTCAGGCCACATCAAAAAAATGATTTCCCTGAAAGGTGAATAAAATCCCTTTAATGTTTTGATAGTCACTCATTCTTGCGTGGGAAGGTATGAATATGTAATGATTAAGCACCTATTTTGATGATTATTATTAATCACTTCTATTCACAATTACCTAGCTTATGAAGTTTTCAAAATGTGTACTGTTGTAGCTTCTTTGATTCTCACCATAAAAATCCCAACTTTTCATGGGAGAAGTTATATACTTTTCCTTGTTTTTCATACTAGTATATTGAAATCTCATTTAATATCATTTACTTCAGGATGGCTAATGAATTAATATTTACTAAGTTGCACAAACTATTATAGGGCATTTCCTAGGGAAAGGAGTTGAAAAAGGATCTCTCATTGGGCTGATGACCTAAGTAATTAAAATACAAATCACCAGGTGATGATAGGAGATTGACACTAGAGAGATATATTTGGCAACTGAAGTTATTTTAATTGCCCATGTCCTGCAGAGCCCAGAGTCATCATTCAGAGGGCAGAGAAATTGATGGTCAGGGAAAATTTGATTAAAAATTGTGATTGAAGGCTCGATTTTCTCTTTGATTATAAGAAAATACAGAGCCAGTGACAAATAATAAAACTCATATATAGGAACAGCTTAGAGGAAAGCAAGAAAAAGATATATAGTAGCTTAGGGGTATAGTCTACAAGAGATGTAGTAACAAATAATACAAAGTCCTTTCTATGTACGAGTGTATTCTAATAGAGAGAGGAAAGGTAACTATGAAAGGATGAATGGAACATAGTATACATGTATTTCAGTATATTTCAAAGTGAGATAATGATAAGTAAAGAAAGGTAAAGTGAATGTAGAAAGTGATGCAGTGGAGTAGCAATACTGTTATTTCTCTCTATTGCTACCATCAATACATTTGTAAGTAAGTAGAAAGCTGAAGTTAAATGTACATGCAAAGGATAGGGCCTATGTAGAATTCCTGAGTTGGGAATGTTCTCTGGGTTTTCAAGAACTTCAAGCAGGTCTATGTGGTGAGGCAGGACAATTAAAGGGAAGCATGGTGAGAGATAAAGTCAGGAAAATAGATGAGAGTAAAAGGACTGTAGATCATACAGGATTTCATCTGTTATAGGAAGGAGTGTGCCTTTTACTGTCAGTAAAGTGCGGAGCCATTGAAGGATTTTGATCAAATCAAAGACAGAATTTTGTGACTATTCCCTCTAAGGGTGGAATTTTTAAAGAGTGCCATGAAGGCATGGATGTAAGAAAATTCAGACAATTTTTGGTGTGTCTTACAGAAGAGGTCAAGTTGAAGGGTAGTATTAAAGGTGAGGGTCCTGTTCAGTGTCCAGGTTTCCTCATTATTTAGCTTACATCATGGCCAGGCAGAGTTGCAAAAGAAAATAAACTTACTTTTTTAGAACATCTATTCTAAAGGCTTCCCACTGTTAAAGAGGCAACCCATGAGTAAGTCCACAGGAATGGACAGGGAGTTCCTCGTGGTTGAAAAGTCCTCTTCACAACCTAGGGAGAAAAATAAAGATAGTGGGGAAGGAAGGAAGAAGTGGGTCATGGCTCTATTAGAGTCCTGTCAGCAGACTAGCTTGTATCAGATATTCCAAGATGTCAGCTGTGTCATTTGATGCCCCAGGCTTCCCCAATGTCTCCCCTTTGAACTGAGTCAGGCATCCATCCTGACCTTGAATAAAATTTGTGGTGCCTATGTGTCCTTGGGCCCCTTAATTTTCCCCAGGCATCTCTGGTCCCTGGGGCTTTCATGACAGGTGGTATGGGGTTGGTCCCAGAAAATTAGAACTCATTTTTAATGTTTTTTGCAAGGCGGTAGCATGTTTTACAGTTTGATATCATATCACAGTTTAAATAAATGTTATAATACATGAAAGTTAAAATAACTGAAACTTACCAACTAAAAGGAAAGTAGAACACACTTCTTTCAAACAATATGAAGAAACTTTTTTTTCTTTACTTTTATTTAATGAATATAAATTTCCCAAGTACAGCTTATGGATTACAATGGCTTTCCCCTCCCATAACTTCCCTCCCACCCGCAACCCTCCCCTCTCCCGCTCCCTCTCCCATTCCATTCACATCAAGATTCACTTTCAATTCTCTTCATATTCAGAAGATCAATTTAGTATATATTAAGTAAAGATTTCAACAGTTTGCACCCACATAGAAACACAAAGTGAAACATGCTGTTTGAGTACTAGTTATAGCATTAAATCAAAATGTACAGCACATTAAGGACAGAGATCCCACATGAGAAGCAAGTGCACAGTGGCTCCTGTTGTTGACCCAACAAATTGACACTCCAGTTTATGGTGCCAGTAACCATCCTAGGCTCCCGTCATGAGTTGCCAAGGCTATGGAAGCCTTCCAAGTTTGCTGACTCTGATCATATTTAGACAAGGTCATAAAAGACAGGGTGAGGATAGTAACCAATGATCCTAAGAGTGGCATTTACCAGGTTTGAACAATTATACAGCATTAAGTGGGGAAGAGGACCATCAGTACACACAGGTTGGGAGTAGAGCCATTGGTGGTAGAGTAGAGGTTATGATTACGAAGGAATGAGGCCCAAGTGCGCTGGACAGGGTCTAGAACAAAGGACAGAGTCATTATTAGAGGAGCTAAGAAAGGTGCTGTCTAAGCTACAATTAAGTTTTCTGATTGAGAGGCAAATAGAACCTGACAGAAGGGGCTTGATAATAATCTGTTGGACTTTAGGCCTTGTAAGTTCAGAGGCCCAGACCTATCTATCTCTTCACATGGGGTACATCCTAAGGGAGGTGTGAACCTCCTAGGGGAAGGCACTCTGTTGACTTTCATTACTTGGCTGGCCTGGGAGGAGAGCTGGCCAGGTAAAGGCAGGGGGCATCTCTAACAAGAAATTTACAGTTCTACCCTCAATGTTGCTGACCCTATTTGGCCGTCCCCTGAGCTGAAGTGGTTACTTAGGAAGTAGGGCTGAGTGAAGGGCTTTTCAGCTTAGAGCCAATAAGATCTGTGGCTCTGACCTGGGCATCCTTCGACTCCAGGGCAGGTCCATTTTCAGTGATCCAACTCTTGGCAGAGCTGTCAGGGCTCTTCACAAGCTGACTTCTGCTGAAACCCAGGCTTACCACATTGATCATTGTTACAAGGTGATTATTCAAAAATTTGAAAATAAGCACATATTTAAATAACCCATAGTTCTTAATAAAAATTCAGCTGTTTTTGAACAATTAGAATTTAACAGACATCAAGAGAACATAATAGATTACTTTAACACATTGCTTTAACTATCAGATTTTAATTCTATGTCAAAGAGAAATTGAGCTTCCTGTGATCTTTTGCTGTGAGGTTTCCTTCCTTTACCTGCTTTCATATTGATGACCATGTTTCTGTGTTTCTGTGTGTAACACATCTTTAAGCATCTTTTGCAGGGCAGGATGAGTGGCAACAAATTCTTTCAATTTCTGTTTGCTATGAAAAGTCGTTATTTAACCTTCATTCACAAATGAGAGCTTTGCAGGATATAATATTCTGGGCTGACAGTTTTTCTCTCTTAGTACCTGGGCTATGTCTTGCCATTCCCTTCTAGCTTGTAGGGTTTCTGATGTGAAGTCTGCTGTGAGTCTAATTGGAGATCCTCTGAGAGTAATATGACATTTCTCTCTTGCACATTTTAGAATATTTTCTTTATGTGTCACTGTGGTGAGTTTGATTACAACGTGTCGTGGTGAGGATTTCTTTTGGTCATGTTTACTAGGGGTTCTATGAGCTTCCTGTACTAGGATGTCTCTGTCCTTCTCCAGACCCGGGAAGTTCTCTGCAAGTGTCTCACTAAAAAGGCCTTCTAATCCTTTCTCCCTCTCTCCATGCCTTCAGGAACTCCTAGAACCCAAATGTTTGGTTTTTTTAATAGTATCCTGTAGATTCCCAATAATATTTTTTTAGATTTCTAATTTCCTCTTCTTTTCTTTGGTTTGACTGTATACTTTCCTGTGCTCTGTCTTCTAAGTCCAATATTCTCTCTTCTGCTTCATGCATTCTGTTTTTAAGGCTTTCTAATGTGTTTGTCATTTGATCTATTGAATTCTTCATTTCATTATGATTTCTCTTCTCTATAACAGTTTCTTGTTCTACTAGTTGTTTCTTTTCATTTTGATTCCTCAATATTTCATTTTCACGCGTGAGATTTTCTGTCTTGTCAATTAAGGATTTCTGTAGTTCAAGAATTTGTTTTTGAGAACTTCTTAATGTTCTTATCAATTTTTTGAGATGTACTTCTTGCATTTCTTCTATCTCATCATCTTCATAATCTTGAATTGGGGTATCTTTTTCATTTGGGGGCATCATAGTGTCTTCCTTGTTCTTGTTACCTCGGTTTTTGCGTTTGTTGTTTGGCATGTTGGAGATATTCTTTGATTTCTTCACTGTGGTGTTTTTTCTTGTTATACTATGACTCTAGATTAAGTGGACTGTCTGCTTTTGATGGAGCCTTAGAGGCTTGAGATGAGTGTGGCCTGTGAGCTCTGTTTGGTTCCTCAGGTTTGAGGGTGTGTGAAAGATGACACTCCCAGGTTAGGCATGGTAAATCTCTCTTTCTTTCTTTCTTTCTTTCTTTCTTTTTTTTTTTTTTTTGATTCAAAAGGGAAGTAATTCCGCACAGCTCACATTCCAGTGCTGGTGTGTTGAGTCTGCTGCTGGTGTCCCAAACTTCTGCTCCCACGCTCTCCATGCAGGTCCACTGTGAATCACTAGTTCCAGAAGAGTTTCCTCTGCTGTTTCTTCCCCTACTCTTCCTTGAACCTGCAGTATCTCCACTTTTATTAAACTGTCTCTCCCTGGACTATCAGTGTGCTCCCTTCCTATTCCACCATCTTGCCGCACACCTCCTGGAGAAACTTTTGAATGAGGCATTCCTCAGAGCACCCATCAGTCATGTCCCAAGAACATATCCAGAACCCTCGTTCTGGACAAGAACATGGATACAGGGGATGATAGCACCTTAGGAAATAACCCCAGAGTAAGTTGCAGTTATTATTCTTTTTTTCTTTTTGGCCCATGTAAACTCATCCTGTCATATTTGTCTTTCCAGCATTCAAGAATGCCATGTAAATATGAAGGTCATGCCGGGTATTCTAGCCATTACCAGCAACTGGTGATGAGCCACTAGCTCCTCCAGTGGAATCTTTGCACTAGTTAGCAAGGGATTTTCTTCCCTGGCTAGTCAGGGATGATGCCCTGACACAGCATCAAGAAGTTGCAGTAGATGGAACTTCCTCCCTTCACCTACCATAAAGATTGAAGGAGGAAAACCTCTGATGGGGGAAAATATGACATACTAAAGGGAGTATCTAAAAAGAAAATGCTGAGGTCAGTATCCCCTCACTACCGTACTGCCTGTACCACCCAACCCAGCATTCCCACAAACACAAATTCCATATAACAGATAATGTATTGATCACAACCAGAGCTGGAAAAAATAACCAATATGGCTGCTGACTTCATCCCTGTGATGACCTTCAGCTCATTGTAAGGTTCCAATAATGAAATTACAGTGGCTGACACACTTTTGTGTACCTGACAACATGACATTTTCAAGTTTTCCAAAATTAGCAAGGGAGGTACTCAGATCACAACCAAACCCTCCCTTTATGAATATTCATTTAAACCCTGCCCCGGATACCACCCACTATAGCTCGAGTTCATAAAAAGGAATGGCCACAAACTTTGTTGAATGGAGCTCTCGTTTCAGCATGCCTACTCTCCTTCTTGAGTGTACACTTTTGTTTCACATTCAAATAAATATTGCTTCTCTGTTGTACTTCATGTACATTCCATCCTGGAATGATTTCTTGAATCAGACATGAGCTGGCCCCAGCCACCCCGTGATACCTGAATATATATGTCTGGCAAGAGAAAAGGGCACTCTCTGTGCCAGCTGCGGAGGCAGCAGGAACACATGTTTTGTTTGACTAAAACATGAATACTCTGCAGGTGACAGCAGGTGTTAACACTGAGAAAGCAGTGCTTTCCTGAGATGTGCCTCAGGTCAATGTTAATAACTACAATATTACAGGGTACTGAAGCCATCCTTCAGAATCCCTTTGCAATGTGAAGGATCTCAATTTATTAGGATACACTTTAGAGGTCAATGAGAATTATGGCATGGTTTGAAGGACTTTATTGAATTGCGCTTTCTATAAAGCCAATGAAAATTAAAAGGCACAGTAAGGAGGAGCCCTTCATGTTATGTAAAGTAGAGCACATTTTGCACCTGGTAATATGAGGGATCATTTTTAGTCCAGAATTTGGAGACATAGAATAGTAAACTCAGCTTAAATATAATATGCTGTCCTATTCCAATATGTATTTAATTCATAACAGACTATATCCTAAGCACTTTTCAACAAATTTAATCCTCAGAACAACCCTATGAAATCAGAACTATAATTATATGTGCTTTGCATGTGGAGAAAGTGTGGCACAAAGAGGATAAATAATTTCCCTGATATCACACAGCAAGTAAGAAGTGATGTTGCAGAATAAAACAGTCTGAATTCGTGATCTGGCTTTGTATGCACTATGCTATAAGTTGCCTTTGTTTAATGGATTTATTATTTGATCTTGAACACTTGGTTCTATGTTGATTGAACAAACTCCAGTGAACTAAAGAAGTGGTTCATTACATGAGCTGGCATCTCTGTCAGACACAGAACTGAATCCATTGTTGTCCATGTATATAAATAAACTTCCTGGTCCAGTGTTGTGGCACTGGACACAGCAGGTTAAGACACTGCCTGTGATGCCAACATCTCATATTCAGTTGGAGCCCTGGCTGTTCCACTTCCAATCTAACTACTTGCTAATGAAACTGGGAGTATAGTGGAGGATGATTCAAGTGCTTTGGCCCCTGCCACCCACATAGGAGACCCAGATGGACTTTCAGGCTTCTGGCTTCAACCTGGCCTAACCCAAGCCATAGCAGCCACGTAGGCAGCCATATAGGGAATGAATTAGCAGATGGAATATTGATCTCTCTCTCTCACTCTCTCTCTCTTTCTATTTCTTTCTCTCTCTCTCTGTAACTCTGCCTTTGAATAAATAAATAAATCTTAAATGAATCTGTAAACTTTTATGATACTGCCTAAAGATAATTATCAACCATCAAAACAATAATGGTATGTGCATATATATACATCTCTATTTATATGTTCTAGTTCACTAAATTCTCATAATCACACGTGAAGAAAATAAGGATGTCCTTTTAAACATCAGTAATTGAAGTTCAGACAAATTAAGGAATTTGTTCAAGGACACACAACAGTTGGAGCCAACTTTTCTGTAAATTGAGTAGAAACTGCTTATGAATTTCAGTATTTCAATGGGAGTTTACTTACAGCATTTCTTAAATAGTCTTAATTTTCTCCTTGGCATAAAGTGGCAGATACATCTCCAAACTGGGATAAGTGCATCTCTCTGTGTGTGTACATGTGCACACTTTGGTGGGGAGACGACTAGGTGACCACAAATGTTCACACCTGGGATGCTATCATTATATGCTCCCTGGGAATGTGAATATATGAACTCTATTTGCAGAAACTCAATTAACCTTGTTATTTAAAATGGGAAAATACTGTTATCAAATTATCAGTCTGAGTGTTGTCAAATACAGGGCCACAAAAATATAACACAGACTATGAAGTTGGAAGATTTATGTTATTCAATATTATAAATGTTAGCTGGCTTAACAAATAATCTAAAACCCCGAGTGTCTTTAATATAACAAATATTTATCTGTTTCTCAGTACAAGTCCAGAGCTATTTCTAGCAGGCAGCTCTTCTGTATGTGACAACTTGTGGCTCTGCCATGTCAGAATCCTCTGCTTTTCATCACAAGGAGACAGCTTGCCAAGAGCAAGAGAATGGAAAACTATGCAGAAGATTTTGGAAGACAGAAAAACAGTGCACAAAACTTCCTTACACAGTTCATTGCCCATAACTCACTTACATAGTCCCTTCTAGATGTAAGGCAAGAATGGGAAGGAGTTCTGTATAATGTTGTGTTCCTGTGTTGTACAGAGAAGAGAATTTTGGTGTTCACATACAGTAGAGACATATCAAGGCTTCTACCAGTCCCAAATATATCTCCCATCAGCCCTTACCACATGATTGAAAATTTCTATTTTAGAGTAAAAAGCTATTGAGCAATGAGAACATGTGCTCATGTGTGGTATTCATGGGAAAATGATCACAAGTACTTTTACCACAACTCTGACCTGTTGGAGGAAAATAGGCTGTGTAGCTGATATTTATAATATCACATTTATTGAGAGCTTCATAAATCATCATGATTGCTATAGTTCTCCTCTACCATCCTCATCAGTTATAGCATTTATATAGTATGTTAGAACTCACAAAGAACTTTACAGATATGCTGTCATCTGAGTTTCACAATGATCTTCTGAACCCCTTGGGCAGAAAGCATTCCCCCTGTTTATATGAACAGAAACTGACGTCCTAAGAAGTTAAGAAATTTCCAGTAACTTGATTCAGCTAGGAGGTAGTCATACTGAAACTAGAACTTCAATTCCTAATGTCTGGTATTAATTCTATATTGGTTTACCTTTTGTACTTATATCTGTAGTGTGATTCCTATGTAATATCAAGCCAAGAATGACCTCTGGAATATAGATTTAAATATAATTCATTCTCTCCCTCTCTCTCTCTCCTTATACATATATGTGTACACACGAGAGAGAGTGATTGTGTATTGGCTTCCATGATACATTAAAAGCTATGTGAATAAGCAAATATTTTCGGGAACCCACAAGAAGGAATAACATTGTTATATAGTACCTTCAAAAGGAATTTGTTTAGTGTTGGAAAATAAACTTTTGCCTTATATTTCAGTAGAATATTGATCTGAGAGCAATAGCTTTTTACATGATTTCCATGTAACAAGATTTTCTATTATTGGTAATTTAAGCTATTTTTCTATTGTTCTTCAACCTGGAGACTGTGACAATAGAAATGAAATCAAGTAGTGTTCTGTGAAGTATCTTCCACTGTCCACAGAGATAATATATAATCTCATACTTATCTTACAAGAAAATAAGAAATCAGGTCTATATGTTGAGAATAAACAAGTGAAAACCAGGTGGAAGTCCAGTAGTACCATATGACTGATGGTTCTGGTATTCCAGATATCGCCAATACCATTGGAACATCAGCTTTCACTGTGGATCTGGCATGAAGACAAAAATGAGTTGCCTGCTATTTGTCTTCATATTCAAGACTTGAATACGAGATTATGCTCATAAGAAAACTGTAAAATTCCAAAACAATCTGGCTGGTGCCATGGCTCAACAGTCTAATCCTCTGCCTTGCGGCGCAGGCACACTGGGTTCTAGTCCCCGTCGGGGCGCCAGATTCTATCCTGGTTGCCCCTCTTCCAGGCCAGCTCTCTGCTATGGCCCGGGAGTGCAGTGGAGGATGGCCCAAGTGCTTGGGCCCTGCACTCCTTGGGAGACTAGGATAAGCACCTGGCTCCTGCCTTCAGATCAGCGTGGTGCGCCGGCCGCAGCGGCCATTGGAGAGTGAACCAACGGCAAAAAGGAAGACCTTTCTCTCTGTCTCTCTCTCTCACTATCCACTCTGCCTGTCAAAAAAAAAATTTTTTTAAAATTCCAAAACAATCTATGACAGGAGAGCTTTACAATGACACCCTAAAGAACATAACAGTTAACTTGCATAGGGTTGCCAACTTTCATTGTCCATCAGAGGAAACGTGTATCAACTATAGAATCAAATAATAATAACTATAATAATTGAAAACTAGTTATGTGCCAGGCATATGTTATTGGTGTTGCATCAATAGTCTTAATTATACTGTATATAGCTAAAGATTAAGTTTATGTTTATATTTGTGTGTGTGCATATTATATATACATATGTAAATATATATTTGCAAAAAAGGTAACTTAGTTTGAGAGGCACAAAGAGAGAGCACTCCTATCCCCTGGTCTACACCCTAAATTCTCACAAGATCTGGGGCTGGGCCAGACAGATGCGGGAGCCAGGGACTCAATTCAGGACTCCCATGAGGTGGGCAGAAACTCAGCTACTTAAGCCATCACCTGCTGCCTCCCTGGGTATGCATAGCTAACAATCTAGAATTCGGAGCAGAGTGAGAACTTGAACACAGGCACTTTGACGTGGGATGCAGGTGTCCCAAACACTAGGCCAAACATCCACTCCAAGTTCTGTTTTTGATTAGCTCCAATTTATAGATAAGGCAACAAAGGTTTAAAGTGGTTAACTTTTCCAAGAATGCATGGATAGTAAATTGTTTACTCAAAATCAGGATTCATATGCATGTGGATCAGCTTTCAGAACTTGAACAGAAGCTCAAATAGTTATTCACCTACCTACTTAGAATGACCCATGGAACTTAAAAATACAAATGTGGGGGATGGGGAAGCTGGCCTAGCAATTAACATGTCACTTCAGAAGCTGACATTGTGCTGCAGTACATTAAACGGACACCTGTGATGCTAGCATCCCATATCAGAGTACCAGTTTGAACCCCTGCTCTTCAAATTTTCTCATACAGCTCCCTGTTAATGTGCCTAGAAAAGCAACAGAAGATGGTCTAACTACTTGGCCCACACACCCATGTGGGAGACCTGAATGGAGTTCCGAGTCCCAGCCTTCAACCTGGCAGAGTTCCAAGCCCTGCAACCATTTGGGAAATGAATCAGTGGTTGGAAAATCAACCTGTCTCTCTCTCTCTCTCTCTCTCTCTCTCTCTCTCTCTCTCTTTCTGTACCTCTATTACCCTGCCTTTTAAATAAATAAAACAATATATCTTAAAAAAAGAAGATGCCATTTGGGATGTATTCGTCCCATAGCAGGGCCTGAGTTTCAGTTCCGGTTCTGCTCTGAATTCCAGTGTTCTGCTAATATGCACCATGGAAGCCAACATATTATTATCCAAGGACTTGTGTCTCTGCCACCTCATGGGAATGCATATTGAGTTCATGCCTCCTGGCTTTGGCCTGGTCCAGCCATGGCTGTTGTGGGATTTTGGAGAGTGAACCAGCAGATAACAGTTCTGTCTGTCAGGATCTCTCTCTCTCTCTCTCTCTCTCTCTCTCTCTCTCTCTCTGACTTAAAGTAATTAGAAGAATACTAAACTGGTCCTCAGGATTCCAGTTCCCTGGTATAAACAGCATATAGAATCATATCTCATTGAGTGTGGGTACAGACTGTGGATATGATGATATAGTCATGTGCCTTGATTAAGTTATAGGTCAAAGATAATAAAGTAGTAATTCCCATTACTGTTACTTTATATAAGGCTATATCTTTGCAGATTAGAAGTGAGGTTCTTCTGCTGGCCTTGAAAAATTAAGTGACCATGTTGTGATAAAGTCACATCATAAGTGTATTAGTCAGCTTTTCATCCCTATTATGAAATGCCTGAGTCAGGCCACTTAGGAAGAAAAGAGATTTATTTACTTTATAGTGTTGGAATTTCCAAAGCTGGGCAGTGACGTTGTCTCAATTCTGTTAAAGATCCTCTCTGGTGTGTCATGTCATGGCAGGTGGCAATCGTGAGAGTACATGTTGGAGCTAGGAACTACATCTAAAACAGGAAGCCAGAGATAACTGAGCAGATTTATTCTCAAGATATTATAATAACTCTCTCATGAGAACTACCAAGGAGTCATAATAAAAATAACTTATTCCCTTTGGGGGACACATCCTTAAGTGATCTAAGACCTTACCAGTATGCCACACTTACTAAAGGACCATGTCATCTCCAAACACCACTACTATGGGGACCAAGTTGCCAATACAAGAACCTTTAGGGGACACTCAAACCAAAAAATCAATCAAACTATGGAAGTTTCTAGTTGCTGAGAAGAGCCGACTGCTGATAGCCTATAAGAAAGGTCCTGAATTTGCCAAAACCATGTGATCTTCAAAGAGAACCCAAAGTTTCAGAATGGAGCATAACCCAGTCATTTCAGCCTTGCCAGAACATGATGAACGGACTTATTTAAGCCAGTAGACTCCTAACTCTTAGAAACTGTGGAATAGTAATTGCATGTTTTAAGCTACTAGGTTTGTGTAATTTATTATACAGCAATAGATAACTATTACATTATCAAGGAAAAAATTCTCAGTGGCCATTCAAGCCTAGTTCAGGAAAGAGGCTGTTCTGGCCAAGAAGACTATCACTGTTAGTTGTATTTGAACTAAAACTATAGGCTTGTGCCTCATGTAGCTGTTTAGCTACTCTTACTTCTGAAGCCATGCTCATCACGCAGTACTCTGATTTCTGTTTGATTGTTCCTGTAGGCTCTCCAAAAGTATGTGTTATCTAAAGGAAAATCTAGTTTAGGTCTCTTGATAATGTCATGTACCATAACAAAGGAATCAATTGGCATTCTGGTTTAAACCAGATTCTAGGTAACCTTGGTGAGTGGGAGTCTGCTCACTAGAGAATGATCCTTTTGAGTGTTAATGAGGCAGTTTTCTGAACCAACTTCCCATGGAAATGCACTATGCATTATTACTCCTCCATTAAATAGAGATGTATAAAATGCCTACTTTGTCCAGACTCTGTCAACTCCCGGTAAGGGGTACTTTCATTAAAATATCTTCAACAAGTCTGAATAGCTGCCAAACGTAAATAAAACACCAAGTGAGGTGGTAGGTGGAGGCAGGGAGATGAACAAAAATTTGTCATTTATAAAAACTAGTGTAGTGTATTACTCGAATGTAAAGCATCTATTTTTTTTTTTTCTGACAGAACTCTGCAGCATTGCTATTCACACATTTGACATTCTTGCTGTTTTGTCTGGGATTTCCTTGCTATTAAAATCATCTCAGTAAGCATTTCACACTGGAATTCTTTATCCATTCGTTTTAATAGCCTGTGAAATGGAGGAAAGCAGGTGCCAATGTCCTCCATTTGTCCTTACCTGAAAGCTGCAGAAATCAGTACAATAGCTAATTTCTAGATAAGTATATCTTAGGGTACCATACAAAAATCAGCTGCAGGTTTGAGCTAGCAGATTGAATTTTCTAAGCATAAAAGGTTAGTTGTAGCAGAAATAATGTAGATCTTTCTCCTGTGAAGCTTTTTTATCCACTGATAGTAGAGATGGACAGTTAAAGTGATGGAGTCTATTATTACTATCCTTCTGCAAGCACAGTTTTACCACTGATTCATGCCTTTTCCTGCCTATCTCTTTGCATCATTTACCAAAATGATTATGATATGTTTCTAAAGGAAAAGGGAGGTGCTTGAGTAGGGATGAATTTAGGCTATATTTTCTCAAGTGCTAGTAGGGACAGAGTCCCACAACTATGAAAAAAAAAAAAAGGATTGTGCTCTTCCTTAACAGAATGGAAGTTATCATCCTTGGTGATTTTTGCTTAACTCTAATATTTAGGAAGCACCTGCCATGTATTCACTCTTTGTTAGTCAATGGTAAACTAAGTCAGTAGTTTCTGTCTTTACGAAGGCTAGGGTCTGGCTTAAGAGACAGAGAAATAACACACTAATTACAAAAATGTGCTATATTTTTGGACAGGGCAGTGGTAGAGGGAGTTTAAATAAGTAATCTTTTACACTTGCATAATAGTTCCAGTTTTATCTTAAATGACTGTTAGGAAGGTTTATTAAACCTCCACACTACCTGTGATGAAACTGACATAAGACTCAGAGACATTAACTGGCATGTTGAAGACCATTTGGAATGAAGTAATTTAAATCATATCTATTAAGTTTTAAATTCAAGGCAATTCCACAAATTCTCAAAGCAGAGATTTTATACTGAGAAAATGAATTCTGAGGTAATTAAGGTCTCATGTAAATTAATATAATGGATAGAAGAGAATTGATAATAAAAAGGAGAGTTAGAATACAAACTCATAATTAGAGACATTTTGTAGTTGAAATGGAAGCTAAGGGTTAGGATAACACAGAGAAAACAAGGTTATGGAACCAAGTTAGCAATACAACTAGTAACAAAAGGATCCCAGTAAAAGTTAAAATGCCCTCCTGTTTTCATTGCAAGCCTTGTGTTCAACTAAAACACCTCCTTTTTTAAATCATTTGAACAAAGATAAGTATATGAATGCATCAAAATAAGCATCATGTTGTTTAGAGTGTGATTAATGTCTTTTATGCTCCTCCTTTTGACAAAGGGATGGAGTTTATAAATTCTACAGAGCACACAACTTTAATCAATTGGTGCTCTTACCTCTGTACCATAAGAACTTTCATAAGACTTCAACTGATGACAAAAGGAGTCATGATACTGACTTTGTGCCACATCTTCTATGGTACTGTAGGAGAATGTGAAGGGTCAAGAACAGGGACAGATAATCTCTTTCTATTTCACATCTCACCCCAGGTCTGCCTCCATATTGTAGAGATGCACAAGAGAAAGTAGGATAAAGATTTCCACAGAGCCTACACTTAAGCTATTCGTAAGGCACAAGAGAGTGATCTTAATGTCCTTCTTGACTTCAATTTATGAACAAGCACATGCTGCTGATGGAACCCCCCATAAAGCTATTCTTCTGGATCAGGGGTAGTTCAAGAGAAACACACCCACACCCACACCCACAAACACACAAAGCCAATATTCCTTTGTAACTACCACCTATGGAAAGGGATGCAGAATCTCCAGCTTACTCATATTGCTCATTAAATTGTCAGTGCTGTAAAAAAATGGCATCAAGTTTACATTGAGGGAGCTAGTTTTGAATGAATCACTTTTCAATCTGGACATCGCTCTGTTTCCTCCCCTCTGTATATCCTTACAGTTCTAAGAATTGTGTTGGCTACTTCAAGTTAGCTTGCACCATGGAGGAAAATAGAAAAATTATCTCACAAAAAGTTAATGATAAGAAAGATGGAAAATCACACTTTCCTCTACAGCAAGTGGCCAGCCTGCAACCTGCATTCCAAGTAAGAAGGGTAAGAAGTAGTAGGAAGTTCCCAATAAAGAAGGGATGCAATACTAAAATTAGAATAATTATCCCGTAGGGTCACTTTACTAAAATGTAGGTATAGGAGAAATTTGAGTGAAGATGCAGTAATGAGGGGAATGAACAATTAGGACTTACCAGAGCTTCTTGAAGACAAAAAATTTTGTATACTTGCTTTGGGTGGTATAATGACATTTAGTTTTAAATATATAACTTAATTCAAGGAAGGTTCTTATGGGGTATGGGATCTAGGGGAGTTAATACCCCTAACTATATCTCATCCTTCAGAACTCCTGCTGGGGCTCCCTCCAGTGTCCTAATCCACGGGATTCTTGAAGATATAGAATTTCCTTGGTATTGTTAATACAGGTCACACTTCTGAGTCAGAGAGGGGTTGTGAAGGGCTGCATTTGATAAATCATTATGTATCATCTATTACTAAGTGTAAGACCTTAGGAGTAGATGGAATCCGATGCCACAGATATTCAACACCAAAACCAAGTAGTCAAGTGTCATAAAGACATAATTATCACTGCACAGCACAATCTTTAAATGTTTCTGGTATTTACTAGGTCTATGATCATGGGCATATTTCTTAACATATTTGAAGCACAGTTTCTTCATCTATAAAAATAAACATTATAATACCATCTTTCTCATCATATTATTATGGCTAAACCTTAAGAATCACAAAGATTAACATGTAAATATTTTGTAATATTACTATCAGTATGAAAGCATGGATAAATGAATGAATAAAAAGAAAGGAAAAAGGAAATTGTCTTAAGATCTTCCTAGCAGTCTGATTTTTTATAATTTTTCCAAATAGTATAGTTTCACCTGAGGAATGTTTTATGTCTAAACCATTTTAACCATTAAAATGCTGGTTAACATATGGCAGTAGTATTCTATTTTGAGAGTATTACAGTTCAAGGAAAAATCTGAAAGATTTCACAGATTACTAAAACTTGGGATACATTATTTTAAGAATATTCATAATGCAACAGTGTTGATTTTGCACTTTGGGATTTTGAACAAGATGAACTCATGGCACAAAAGGGCACCACTGGTAGCCATTTAGAATGCCAATAGCCAGCAACCACCTTAAATCTTCACATTAGCTTACAAAGTGTCTCCAAATGCTGTTTTCTTAAAAATTCTAATGATGAAAGGAGAGTTCAGGTTGGATGTCTGTTCAGTCTCAGGATGCCCTGCAGAGATTGCCAATTAGGCCTAAATCACACATCAGAGGTGCAGCATGTGGCCCTCTAATCATTTATCTATCCTAATTATGACCAATTCATATCAAGGAACAATTTCTTCTTACAATTTGGTTGTCATGAATTGAAATCATACTAATTTGAATGAAATTATGTCAATGAATGCCACACTTTCTATTGGTTGTAAGTTACACAAAGGCTGGAAATGCTATTCTTAGCATAGGTTTAATTTTCATCTCCTGACTGCCCAGCCATAGGTAAGATAGGTCTCTTCAGTGAAGATCTATGATCTCCTATATCTTTCAGCATAAAAATCAATAATCTTCCTCATTGTTCATGTTAGTTTCTCAACATCTCACTGACCAAATTATCATGACATAGACCAGTGTGATTCAATCCATGCCAGAATAACCTAGCCCCTTCTAATAGAGAAACTTCCTACAAGTTCATGCATGTTGATCATGGATATGCTCTTTGAAAAAAGGTGCTCTGAATCTTCAGGGTTAAGTGCAAATTCTGACAACTCTACCTGGAGCAATCTAGACTCCATTTTAAAGTATAGATAAAACCTGTACTCTAAAACAGCTCTATTGGGGCACAAAAGATAACTGCTTTGCAGAGAAAGTACATCTGTTTTATGTTACATTCAACAGCATGTGTTCCTAAGAAAACCAGAAATCTATTATGCAAACTTTAATATACAGCCCAGAGTAGCCCGAGAGCGCTCTTGTTTGAGACTCATTCTTTATTGGATCCAGTATTATTCTTTAGGGCAGAGAAATAATGAGATCATGGCCCTCTTTACTTTAGGAGAATATGTGGCAGTAGACACCCTTTATCCTCTCATTTCCACATCCATACCACAATTTGTTGGAGCTATTAGGCTATATTGTTATGGCATGATGTCTTTATGTATGATAAGAAGGTGCACTCTAAAATTCCAACCTCTGAGAGCTGCAGACACTATGAATTATATCACAAGATCCATGCCTGGATAAAGTAGAATATTTGGAAATCTAATGTTTCCTTCATCTACTGTGTAACCCACAGTGATTATAACCAAGCTTTGGGATAGCATTTCCTTAGTTCATACCATAATGTTAGATTTCTTACCTCTGAAGACAGGCAGAATTTAAGCCATGTGTACTTCCAGTAGGGATTACAAATTGAAGCACATTTACAGCATGACTATGAAACTGATATACCTGCCTTCCAAAGAAGTAAGCTGCTATTATCACCAAATACTTGCCTCATATTAAAAGATCATCAAAACTAAACCAGCAATGCCCAAAAATCACTGTTTAGATTCTTCAAGGAGGCTGATATACTCTCAGGGCTTCCTCTTCATCAAGACGTCCCTTCACATGAAACTCTGTACATCCCCAAATCTACCTTATTCTCATATTCCTTTGTAACTGCTAAGGATTCACTGTCTCCATTACTCCATTTATGTTTTGTCTTTAGTATTAGTTACAATTTGATTAATGTGCTCATTGCAATGTCCAACAAAATCCTAGTTGCTATGTTTGGGTAGAATTTGAGAAGCTGATTGCCATATGATTATTGAAATGCAAAAGAATTAGTTATCAAAACAATTTGGAAAATAAAGAAATTAAATAATTCATCTTGTCCAACTTGTATTGTAAAAACTACAATAATGTAAGTAGTATAGTATGAGTATACACATAGACCAATGATTTGTCAAGGAAACTGATGAGAGTCTTCAGATATGATGCTATATATATATACACTTGTGTATATATATATATATATATATATATAGTCAATTGATTTTAGTGAAAAAGGCTAAGATAATTAAATGACTAAAGGATTTTTTTCATAAGAAATATTGGGGAAATATGATATCTACATTTATCTATGTATCTATCAATTTATCTATTTTCCTGTTTAGATAATGTACATATGCATGTCTCAAGCCGCATGCAAAATTAAATTAAAATGGATCATTGGCTTAAATCTAGGAATTAGAACTATAATACTTTCAGCAAAATATATGGTTAAAAATTTTGTGACTCTTAATAAGGTAAACATTCCATAGAAAGATGTACAAAGAGGCAACCAGCTGAAGCGCCAGCATCCTATATGGGCAACTGGTTTGAGTCCCAGCTGCTCCTCTTTCAATCCAGCCCTCTGCTTATGGCCTGGGAACGTAATAGAAGATGGCCCAAGTCCTTGGGCCCTTGCACCCACGTGGGAGACCCAGAAGAAGCTCCTGGCTCCTGACGTTGGGTCAACCAAGCTCCGGCCATTGTGGCCATCTGGAGAGTGGACCAGTGGATGAAAGACCTCTCTCTGTCTCTCCCTCTCTCTCTCTCTGTAACTTTGCCTCTCAAGTAAATAAATAGATCTTAAAAAAGAAAATGTACAAAGACACATGTTTAAATTGATACATTGGACTTTATTCAAATTCAAAAATTCTCAAACAAAACTGTAAAAAATGAATAGGCAAGCCACAAACTGGAAACAACCCAAATGTTCACCAACTAATGAAGAGAAAATCCAGTTTTACATTCCATAAAATAGAATACAATTCAAAAATTAAAGGAATTGAACTACTGATATGTGCAGCTATCTGGATATATCTAAAACAATATGAGAGATTAAAGAAGTGAGACACAACAATCTACTATATGATTTCATTTATATAAAATTATATAAAAGGCTAAAGTGTACTTACGAAAGGCAAAATTATGGTGGATATAGTCTGGAATTGAGAAGATAATAACTGATAACATCAGTAATTTAGGAGAAAATGAAAATACATCCTTTTAAAGAATGTGATCATTTATCAAAACTCATCATTGGTAGATTCATTTTTATGGACATTACATAACAACATAATTGATTAGAAGATATCCAATGAAAAAAATACATATGAATAGATATGTATATTTTTACATTTGGTATTGTATGCATTTGTATATTAATGTTTATATATAATATATTTGATATTCAATAGAGGTAGATGATTATATCAGTGGATATAATAGCTTCTCGTGATAATGCTGCACAAGTACCATTGGAATAAGAAATGAAAATATTATAAATTATAATTAATATCAAAATAGGTAAAATATAAGCAATTAGAAGTATACATTGATAGAAGAATATGTGAGTTTGTATGACTGTATTTGTACATTGACTGGTTACCTGTGCACCTGGGAGTCTACCTTGAAAATTACCACTACTGTCTGAAGAACATGATATATCCATAGGAGATCTATGCTTGCAAAATAGACAGTTAAAATATAATTTAACTCAAAATAATATTCTACATTAGTAAATCAGGTTTGAGCAACAATAGAGTTTCAATCAACTGTGGCCAGAGTGTCGGATATAGAGAAAACAAAATTCAAACCCATTGACAACCCTTGCAGCAAACACATTAAAATGTCAAACTGGATAAACACAAGTTAAAAAGTCTTTGAAGAAACACTAAAACATGTGTATAACATAATTTTGTTTCACTCTATGAACCTCTGACTAACCATTCATGCTATTATCACTAAACAAGCATCTTAGCAGTGCAAACTTGTCTTATAGTGAAGAATATCCACTTAATCTAGTCCCAAAAGTTGCCTGCAGCATGTAAATTCTTTGTCATATGGAAAACTCAAGCCAGCAACGTTAAGGACTCTGCACAGTATGTCAGGCTAAAAGATATAAAGATCAAACAAGCCGGCGCCGTGGCTCAATAGTCTAATTCTCCTGCGGCGCCGGCACCCTGGGATCTAGTCCCGGTCAGGGCGCCGGATTATCTCCCGGTTGCTCCTCTTCCAGTCCAGCTCTCTGCTGTGGCCCGGAAGTGCAGTGGAGGATGGCCCAAGTGCTTGGGCCCTGCACTCACATGGGAAACCAGGAGAAGCACCTGGCTCCTGGCTTTGGATCAGCATGGTGCGCTGGCCGCAGTGCGCCAGCTGCAGCGGCCATTGGGGGTAAACCAACGGAAAAGGAAGACCTTTCTCTCTCTCTCTCTCACTGTCCACTCTACCTGTCAAAAAATAAATAAATAAAGTAAAAAAAAATCAAACAAATGAATCAATGATTATCCTAATTTGTATACCATAAAGATAAATCACTAATCCGTGTATTGTGATTGAAAAACTGTTATGGATTTTGATTAGTCTGCAAACTATGTCATGATATTCATTCATTAATGACTCCTTTTAGCAGTTGTGTCACTTTCTGCCATACTTATATAAAATTATTTTTATTTTTTCATTTCACTTTATTTGAATTCTTATAACCCTTACATTTATTCAACTATGCTAATTCTTCCCAAAACTCTGAGAAAAATATGGCATAGGTCTCCTGATTTTTATGATCACTTTTATGTAATACCAGATCCCCTGAGAAAAAAATTGAATCTAGTATCTTGCCATAATTGAAGTTCTAAATTTATTATTAAGTTAAAACTTCTTCCTTCCTGTTTTGTTTTCATGTTTTTTGCCTTAAACTTTTTAACTAAGGTGCATATTAGGATTGGAGTAAGTGGACAGAAAAGGGATAAAAAGTAGGAATATTTCTGCATGACTAATGCTGACCTGGTGATATAACTTTATGATTCTCAATTCTCTGGTCTTGAGGCTACCTCTCTGGTAGGATGATTTCATGTTTTTTTTAATTAATTAATTAATTAATTATTTTATTTACACAGAGAGAGAAGTAGAGGCAGAGAGAGAGGTCTTCCATCTGCTGGTTCACTCCCCAGATGGCCGCAACAGCCGGAGCTGCACCCATCAGAAGCCAGAAGCCAGGAGCCAGGAGCTTCCTCCGGGTCTCCCACACGGGTGCAGGGGCCCAAGGACTTGGGCCATCTTCTACTGCTTTCCCAGACCATTAGCAGAGAGCTGGATAGGATAGGAAGTGGAGCAGCCGGGACTTGAACCAGCGCCCATATGAGGTACCAGCACTGCAGGCCGCTGCTTTACCTGCTATGCCACAGCGCCAGCCCCTTGTGGGTACTTTAGGTAGCTTACACTGATAGATAGCCTTATCTGAAGTTTCCTTGAGCACTATACAGACACCATTCCCAGAAAACACATTCAAATCTGGGCAATTTGAATCAAGCTTACTTTAAAAGAGAATGTTTACAACACATGGATGCATAATAGGGTGGGAGCATAGTAGCATGCAGATACCCAGGGTTAGTGACAATGCATGTTTCTATCTGTAGGGAAAAAAAAAAAGCACAGAGACATTTGATGAAAGGACAGGCCAAGCTGAGGAAACTTAAAGTGAAAGATTCAGGAAACAAATATACTGGCTTAATCACTCTGTCCTTTAGATATCCTACTGAGGATCCCCTTTGGGAAGCCCTGCTGGATCTCAGAGGGCAAGAGCCTTTTGAGATCATAAATCTTGGCCAGGCTTCCAAGGGAAAGAGTGCATGCAGACTGGTGAACACACACTGTTGAAAATTAGATGGATTGTGGCAACAACAAAGGCAGATAAGTTATTCAGGCCCCTCTCTTACACCATCTTCAACTTCTGGGTATCTTTTAGTGCTTGCAATTTCTCTCTGTTGAGGTCCATTTCACCACAGGTTCTGCTCTTGCCCAGAACTTAATACGGGGGCCAGTATTGTGCCATAACAGATAAAGCTGCCACCTGCACTGCCGGTATCCCTTATGGCTGCTGATTAGACCCCCAACTGCTCCACTTGTAATCCAACTCTCTACTAGCTGCCTTGGAAAGCAGCAGATGTCCCAAGTGCTTGGGCCTCTGTACATTTGTGGGAGACCAGGGAAAAGCTCTGGGCTCCTGGTTTTGGTCTGCCCCAGCCCTGACCATTGTAGCCATTTGAGGAGTGAACCAGTGGGTAGAAGACCTCTCTCTCTCTCTCTCTCTCTCTCTCTCTCTCTCTCTCTTGTTCACTCTCTTTCTGTCACTCTTTGACTTTCAAATAAATAAATAATAATTCTTTAACAAAAAAAAGGAAAACAAAACCCTGATATGGACATGGCCCTTCAATTCCATAGAAGACTCTCATAGAGCCTCACAAAAAATTCAGCTAGTGTAGGAATTATAATACTACCAATACTTTGCTGTATCAGCCAATGGTCAGCCAACTTTCCTTATACCATTTAGATTCCTCTGGTGTGAATACGCATTAGACAAAATTGTATGGGATTAACAATTGGGATGTCTTCATGGTCCTCTTGTAGCTTCTTTCTCTATACTCAAGGTAGGAGTGGGAAATCCTCACTTCTGTTTCATATTGACTGACAAGTTGCCCACAGGTACGCCAAAATTCATAATTCCAAACCTTAGCATCTTCCGCAGAAAGAGACTATAGCTTTTGTTTTCTTTGGAGTAAAAGTTCTGATAATTGTAATTGTCCCAATGTAGGATACAAACTCAATACTGAAGAGTGTTCAAGGATATCCGTACTATTAATGTAGGCAGACATACAGATGTAATCGATTAGGTTTGTGAGCTGGAAGACCACATCTTCACTATGCCCCTGTGTGATCTCACTCCCCTACCTGAACCCACCTGTGTGCCTACCTACCAGTCAGGCTACATGACCACTCCCCTTTGAAGTGGATTAAAGGCCTGGAGCTCGGTGAACCTGGCCCTTATTTTTCCTCCCTGCCCTTGATACCCTTACTACCCTGTGCCTCTGGGGCTCATGGCCTTCGGCCCACCCACTCCATGCTTTCTGGCCTGCATGCTCCTCCACATGGCAGGCTCCTGGCTTGCTCTCTGCTTTATATGAATCTAGATTTCCCTTTCTCTGTTAGAAAAAGCCCTCACTCTCCCATGCATTTCTCTTACTAAATAAAAAGTTTAAAAACTTACCATGCTGCTTGGTCTATTTGAGCTGGTATTCAGAATTATCTAAATTCATGGCAAAAACCCACACAGCTTATTAATATGGGAAATATCAATAAGCAAATCAGTAACATTATGATTGATTCAGCCTAAGAGATGACTTTCTCTGTGGTTGGTGTTGAGTATCCATAAGTACCAGAGGAACTGAGCAAGTAGATTGCCAAAGGAGCTAGAACTAGAATGATACTAATGCATAATTGGTAAAAAAAAATCTTGTAATTATAATATCTTCTATAGCATAAATGCAACTTTTACAATATATATTTCACAAAATTCTGAAAGAATCAATAAAATTCTAAACAGAATTCTGCACAGATGACATATGATATAAAATGGCGCTAAGTGTTGAAAGATTCAAGGGCATACATAACTAATATTCATGATCAAAGACAAGTTTAGTGCAGATCAAGAACTAAAATACAATTTTACTGCAGTCCCTGGAAGCAGAAAAAATAAATAGGTATGCATGTACATTTGGAGGGAGAGGGTGAAGGAGAGGGTGAAGGTGAGAGATAATGGGAGCAGGGGACAGAGAGAGAGAAAAGAAGAAGAAAATAACAGGAGGAGGAGAAAGAGCATTCATCTGCTGGTTCACTCCCCAAATGCCCACAATGGGTAGGGTTGGAACAGGTTAAAACTCAGAACTGGAAGCAATGCAGATTCCTAACGTGAGTGGCAGGGACCCAATTCCTTGAGACATCACAAGTGCCTCCAAGAGTCTACATTAGCATGAAGTTGAAGCCAGGATCAAATTTAGAGCTGGCAATTGAACCCAGGCACTCAGATATGGGATATAGATGTTTTCTCTGCAATACAAAATACCCATCCCTACACAATAGCCTTTAACCTTTGCAAAATTGACTCTTGAATGAGAAACATTCTATTCACCCCCCAAAAGAGCAATGTTTTTTTCAAATCAGTCCCCATAACTATCACAGATTAGAAAAATCCAAAGTATTGATCTTCCTCAGTGAAATTCTGACATAGAAGTGAAATGAGGCCCAGAAATTGTGTTAAATAAACATAAAGTGATTATAAGAAGCAATCAATTAACTATAAAAGAAACAAAAGGAATCACCTTAACTGTGATCTAATACCAAGCTACCCAGCATCTTCTTGAAAATCAGTGGCAAACACACTGCTTCTAAATCCAGTTCACTGGAAAGCCCATGCCCATTTCCTCAGTGATTGCACTGTTTTGCTAACCTGATATTTCTAGTTTTCACATTCAATATAGGACTGGGTTTAGCAGGAGGTGATTATTTGGCCAAAGTTATTCTTTTTTTTAAGATTTTTTTTTAACCTTTATTTAATAAATATAAATTTCCAAAGTACAACTTTTGGATTATAGTGGCTTTTTGCCCCCATAACCTCCCTCCCACCCCCAACCATCCCATCTCCTGTTCTCTCTCCCATCCCATTCATATCAAGATTCATTTTCAATTATCTTTATATACAGAAGATCAATTTAGTATATACTAAGTAGAGATTTCAACAGACTGAACACACACAGAACATAAAGTACTGTTTCAGTACTAGTTATACCCTTAATTTCATAGTACAACACATTAAGGGCAGAGATCCTACATGGGGAGCAAGTGTACAGTGACTCCTGTTGTTGATTTAACAAAAGACACTCTTATTTATGGAGTCAGTAATCACCCGAGGCTCTTGTCATGAGTTGCCAAGGCTATGGAAGCCTCTGGAGTTTGTCAACTCCGATCTTATTTAGACAAGGTCATAGTCAAAGTGGAAGTTCTCTCCTTCCTCAGAGAAAGCTACCTCCGTCTTTGATGGCCCATTCTTTCCACAGGATCTCACTCACAGAGATCTTTCATTTAGGTCATTTTTTTTTTTTTGCCAGAGTGTCTTGGCTTTCCAGGCCTGAAAAACTTTCAGGGTCTCTTCAAACAGATCCAAATGCCTTAAGGGCTGATTCTGAGGCCAGAGTGCTGTTTAGGACATCTGCCATTTTATGAGTCTGCTGTGTATCCCGCTTCCCATGTTGGATCATTCTCTCCTTTTTAATTCTATCAGTTAGTATTAGCAGACACTAGTCTTGTTTATGTGATCCCTTTGACTCTTAATCCTTTCATTATGATCAATTATGAACTGAACTAATCACTTGGACTAGTGAGATGGCATTGGTACATGCCACCTTGATGGGATTGAATTGGAATCCCCTGGCACCTTTCTAACTCTACCATTAGGGGTAAGTCCAAATGAGCATGTGCAGCACTGTACATCTCCTCCCTCCTTTATTCCCACTCTTATATTTAACAGGGATCACTTTTCAGTTAAATTTAAACACCTAAGAATAATTGTGTGTTAATTACAGAGTTCAACCGATGGCATTAAGTAGAAAAAAAAATAGTAAAAGGTATAAAGTAGTAAGTTGTTCCTCGACAGTCAGGACAAAGGCTGATCAAGTCATTGTTTCTCATAGCGTCCATTTCACTTCAGCAGGTTTCCTTTTACGTGCTCAGTTAGTTGTCACTGATCAGGTAGAGCATATGATATTTTTCTCTTTGGGACTGGCTTAATTCTCGGCATGATGTTTTCCAGATTCCTCCATTTTGTTGCAAATGACAGGATTTCATTTTCTTTACTGCTGTATAGTATTCTATAGAGTACATAACCCAAAATTTCTTTATCCAGTCTACTGTTGATGGGCATTTAGGTTGATTCCATGTCTTAGCTATTGTGAATTGAGCTACAAGAAACATTGAGGTGCAGACAGCTCTTTTATTTGCCAACTTAATTTCCTTTTGGTAAGTTCAAGGAGTGGTATTTATTTATTTGAAAGGCAGAGTTACAGAGGGGTGAGGCAGAGAGAAAGTGAGAGAGGTCTTCCAACTGCTGGTTCACTACCCAGATGACTAAAATAGCCAGAGCTGTGCCAATTCGAAGCCAGAAGCCAGTAGCTTCTTCCAGGTCTCCCATGAGGGTGCAGGGGCCCAAGAAATAGGGCCATATTCCACTGCTTTCCCAGGCCACAGCAGAGATGTGGATTGGATATGGAGCAGCCTGGACTCAAACCAGCACCCATATGGAATGCCAGTACTGTAGGCAGTGACTTTACCCAACACAGTGCCAGCATTGGCTAATGTTATTCTAAGCTAGGTAGACCTGACATAATCCCCAAGTGTACTCTGAGTTCTAATTTCAGTTGTTTATGTGTGACTGTCCAGTTGTCTAAGAACTTGTGTTACAAGGATGATTCTCTCACCCAATGAATGATCTTGCAATTGCTGTCTAAAATCAATTGATTGAGTTTAAGTACATAATTGATCAAAAAGATAGGTTAAGTGTCAAAGAGATTACACAAATAATACCAGTGTCTTCAAATAATAAATAATAGAATTAAAAGGGAGAGAATGATCCTATGGGGGAAGCAGGATACACAGCAGACTCATAGAATGGCAAATGCCCTAAATAGCACTCTGGCCTCAGAATCAGCCCTTAAAACATTCAGATCAGGCTAAAAAGCCCAAGAGAGTTTTGCAGGCATGGAAAGCCAAGACACTGTGGCAAAAAAATAAATAAATAAAATAAAAATGACCTGAATGAAAGATCTCAGTGAATAAGATCCCAGTGGAAAGAATGGGCTTTCGGAGAAGGAGGCACCTTTCTCTGAAGGGAGGAACGAACTTCCATTTTGATATGGTTTTTTCTAAATAAGATCAGAGTTGGTGAACTCAAGAGGCTTTCATAGCCTTGGCAATTCACGACAAGAGCCTTGGGTGATTACTGACTCATAAATAAGAGTGTCAACCTTTTTTTTTTTTTTTTTTTTTTGACAGGCAGAGTGGATAGTGAGAGAGAGAGAGAGACAGAGAGAAAGGTCTTCCTATTTTTTTTTTCCCGTTGGTTCACCCTCCAATGGCCACCTCGGCCAGCACACTATGGCCGGCATACCATGCTGATCTGAAGGCAGGAGTCAGGTGCTTTTCCTGGTCTCCCATGGGGTTCAGGGCCCTAGCACTTGGGCCATCCTCCACTGCACTCCCTGGCCACAGCAGAGAGTTGGCCTGGAAGAGGGGCAACCGGGACAGAATCTGACACCCCGACCCGGACTAGAACCTGGTGTGCCGTCGCCGCAAGGCAGAGGATTAGCCTATTGAGCCACAGCGCAGGCCAAGAGTGTCAATTCTTAAATCAACAACAGGAGTCACTGTGCACCTGCTCCCTATGTAGGATCTCTGTCCTTAATGTGCTGTACTATGAGAATTAATAGTAAAACTACTACTAAAACAGTACTTTATACTTTGCGTGTCTGTGTGGGTGCAGTCTGTTGAAA
Organism: Lepus europaeus; assembly: GCF_033115175.1. Classification (NCBI taxonomy): domain Eukaryota; kingdom Metazoa; phylum Chordata; class Mammalia; order Lagomorpha; family Leporidae; genus Lepus; species Lepus europaeus. The sequence continues at coordinate 12,342,855 of NC_084850.1, read as the reverse complement.
TCTTTACTTAGTATATACTAAGTTGAGCTTCTATATATAAAGATAATTGAAAATGAATCTTGATGAAGAATGGGATGGGAGAAGGTGTGGGAGATGGGATGGGAGAAGGTGCAGGTGGGAGGGAGGTTATGGGGGAAAAAGCCACTACAATTCAAAAGTTGTACTTTGTAAATTTATATTTATTAAATAAAAAAATAAAAAATAAAGTCAATTGATTGTATGTGTACTCATTTAATAACTCTAAGTTATCTTTGTTTAATTGATATGCTTAATCTTATATCAAAATACTATAATAGTGGCTGGCGCCACAGCTCAATAGGCTAATCCTCCACCTGTGGCGCTGCCACTCGGGGTTCTAGTTCCGGTTGGGACACCAGATTCTGTCCTGGTTGCTCCTCTTCCAGTCCAGCTCTCTGCTGTGTCTCGGAAGTGCAGTGGAGGGTGGCCCAAGTGCTTGGGCCCTGCACCCACATGGGAAACCAGAAGCACTTGGCTCCTGGCTTCGGATCAGCGCAGTGTGTCAGCCACAGCGCGCCAGCCGCAGCAGCCATTGGAGGGTGAACCAACGGAAAAAGGAAGACCTTTCTCTCTGTCTCTCTCTGTCTCTCACTATCCACTCTGCCTGTCAAAATATATATATATAATATATATATTTAAAAATACTATAGTATTAAGTTTTGAAATTCTAAAGTGTCACACATTTAGTATTTTTTTAGTTATTCTAGGTCCCTTGAATTTACATATGAATTTTAAGATAAGTTTGTTAATAACTATAAAAAGGGAAATGAGGGTCTTCATTGGGCATATATTGAATCTGTATGTAAATTTTGGAAATGTTGAACATAGACATGAACTCAGGATATATGTTCGTTTATGTAGGTATGCCTTAATTTCTTTAAATCATATTTTATGATTTTAGAATATAACATATGTGCTTCTCTGTAATACTTATTAAAATAAGCCAGTGCAAAAAAGATAAATATCATCTGTTTTCCCTGATTTGTGATAAATGATAGAGTGCAAAAAAGAAAATGTAATGTATATTAGCCAAATTGACATTGTGAGGTTTGATTATTGTTTACAGTGGTTATCTCTACTGTTAAGGAACAGTGGGTTTTTTTGCTTTTTTTAAATTTTTTTCTTCACTATTTGTTGAATTCTTCACTTAGTTGATGGTTAAGCTTACTATTAGAAAATAAACAAAGTGTGACATTGTAAAAATTAAAAGAATAAGAAATGAAGGCAGAGGGAGGGTGGAGGAGAGGGTCTAGATCTGTATATATGAAATACATGAAATTTGTTCACTTCATATTAATAAAAATTTATTTTAAAGATGTGCTAAGCATTTTATTCTTTTTGATACCATTATAAATTGTACTGACATATGCATTTCATTTTTGCCTCATATGTTGCTAGTACATGGAAGCAGCAGTGCTTTTTGCATTTGTCTTTGTACCCTGTAACTTTCTAAAAGTTATTTTTAGTCATAATGGTTTTCATACATTCTTTAATATTTCTACATATACTGTCATGTTTACTTTCCCTATCCAAACTCAATGCCATGTATTGCTTTCTCTTGTCTAATCATTCGGACTGGAAATTCTTGGACAACATTGAATAGAGTTGTGAAGATACATTTGTATCTTTTCCCTAATATTAAGGGACACAGTGCCTTACTGCCCTATATTTCTCATCCAGGTCTTCAGAGTATTGACATCTTCACACCATTCAGATATTAATGGAAATTTTTCTGTTCAAAAAGAACCCCTATTTCTTAAATAGGTTCCTGCCCTTTCACAAACTTGAGTCACCCTCTTTTCATTATTTTTAATAAGCATCATAATATTTATTAATATTTGAAATTATTTGTTCAATCCAACCATGACCACACACTCAATTGCTAGAATTTCGAGTAAATGAATGTAGATGCCATCTCTATCTTGCTCACTGTGTCTCCTGTGCTTACAACATTCAGGGCACTCCATAAATGTAAACTGAATGAATGGCTAATGAATGAATCTGTCACCCTATTCATACATATTTCAAGCAGAGCTCAACTAGAGTGATACAGGATGCTTGGTGGTCTCAGAAGGGATACAGTAGAATCTAGTATATTAGTTCTCTCAGCAATGTCCCTCCTCATCCTGGAAGCCAGCCTCATCCATGTTCTCTGGCCAATCATACAAATATTATCTATGAATGCTGTGAAGTTCAAAATGATTGGGAAGCCATGGATATAGCCTCATGCTCTTGTTTCTGTTTCTTTATATTTTATTTCTCTTAAAGAACAGATGTGTTGGGGCTGGCACAATGACGCTGCAGGTTAACCTACCACCAGCATCCCATGTGGATGCCAGTTCAAGTCCTGGCTGCTCCACTTCTGATCCAGCTCTCTGCTAATGTGCCTGGGAAAGTAGAGGAAGATAGGCCAAGTCTTTGGGCCCCTGCCACCCATGTGAGAGACCCAGAAGTTCCTGGCTCATGGGTTTGGCCCAGCAGATGGAAACACACACACACACTCTCTCTCTCTCTCTCTCTCTCTCTCTCCTTCTCTGTCTGTAACTCTGCCTTTCAAATAAATTAATAAATCTTAAAAAAAAGAATAGATGCCTTCATCCACTCAGGTAGAAGCTATGGGAGAGAGTGAGTAGTGATTGCAGGAAAGGAGTTCTAATAGCCTTTTCAAGGCAAAGAGTTATACCTTCACTGGGGCAAGTGTGTGCACCATGCCTATAATTAGAGAGAAAGAGCATATGTGTGATGGGTGAGGAATGGCTGTTTTCCAGACATCAATGAGATGGCATTCAAAAGCTTCTCTGCATAACAGCTAACCTCCTAGAGTGGTAGCCTAATTATCTGCAATAGACACTTCCTGTTTGTTAAACAAAATTCTGAGATAGAAAGCCCTGTCATTTACCCAAAGCGTATTATTTTCAACAAATTATTGTTTCTACAAATCCTGAGTGACAGTGCTGCAGAAATTGCCTTTTCCTTGCTGATATGCAACCACCCAATGAAGTAACCACCTGCCAGACAGATGGCTGTCCTTTAGCCAAGCCATCCAAGATGAGATCCTGATTTCTAGAGTCAAGGGTCACGTTGGAAATACCACCTCAGAGGAAGAGTCAGTCAGGAAGCTCCAGGGACATTTCACAACAGGCCAAAGTCAGAGTCCATACCAAATGCACCTGTGAATAAGAAAGACAGCCCATTGTGAATTCTTTATGCTCATACTTTTGACTGCTTGGGTTAGAAGACAAAAAACTCCTTGTGTGACCTTGAGCATTCAATGCCTACTTCAGGTCCTTTGTCTAATCAACTATACAATTAGGTCTTGGTATTGTTTATGCTGCCCAATATGGCAACCCTATGCCACATGTGACTATTGAACACTTGAAATGGAGCCAGTCTGAATTGGTATGGGTTTAACTCCAAAATGAGCATCAGATTCTGACACACACACACACACACACAGACAAATGAATATAAATTATATCCTCATATTTCTATATTGATTATGTTGAAGTGATAGCATTTAATATATTGTGAGCTAAATAGAATATATTATCAAGATAAATTGTAGCTTTTTATTTTCTAAATGTGGCTAGTAAAATTTTTAAAATAGAGCAAAATGTTGAGAGGACCTGTGGTAGAAACCCATACACTCATTGTTTAAAAGTCAACTAAAAGATCCCTTAGTACAGGAAGTCTTTTCTGACCTTCAGAACCAGGTTAGGTTAAACAAAACCCTTCTACATTTTTAGAACCCTTCCTCCCAGTGCTCTGGACTTAATTCTATCTTTTCAGTTACTACATTGTACTGTTATTCTCTGTTTCCAGATTTGTCCAATCAAACTGATGGATCTGCGACAGTAGAGATACTGTGTTTTTCTCTTTCTTTATGTATGTAGGTGCTGGCTCATTATCTCATGCTTAGTACATAACTAAGCAATCTTTATTCATGTTTTCCTAATTGTGGGTTGGTGTATAATTTGCCTCTACGTTCTCAGATTATCACCAAGGATGATTAGATTATATGACCTTGTTGATGGCCATGTGAATTATTTGCCTTGTCAAATGATAAAAACATCCTACAAGGAGCATATGCAGCTATTCTTAGTAGTATATCCAGCAAATCTAAAAGCGAGTGGAAGTAATTCAGCTAGCCTTTGGATAGAAATCAAGATTTGAGAGGAGAGATTTCAGACAAATAAAAGGAAAAAAAATGTAAAGGGGATTATGGAACCTATTGTTTAAAAGAATGGTTGAAGAGACTGGATTAAAGAATAGAGTTGGTTTAGTATCCCTGGCAAGGAATGAGAAAGAAGCTTCAAAATCTTAGGCAGATTTTAATTGGCTATCTTTTTCTTATTATGTTGATGTCTTTATATGTGGATATTAATATTTTGTCCATGAATGTGTTGCAAGTATCTTCTAAAAAAAATCTTAGGCAGAAACTAGTGGATGACACTGATACATGGTACCATACAAATCAGTATCAAAGAGGGTGAACAGTCATTTTAACAGTTTTCTAAAGGTATAATTGATGTGTAAGGAACTCCCATATGTAATGTGAACAATTAGATGATTTTGGACATGTGTAAATCAAGATAATAGACATGTCATCAAACACATCCCAAAAGTTTCTGGTGCCCCTTTGATCTTTGTTTTGTGGTAAGCCCACGTGGTATCTATGATCCTAATATTTTTTTAAGTATGCAACACTGTATTATTAACTGTATACTCTGTGTTCTCCTGAGAATCTCTAGAATTTGTCCATCTATCATAATTGAAACTTTGTAACTGTTGACTAATATCTCTCCATTTTTCCCTCCCTCTAGGACCTGGTAACTACCATTCTAAGCTCACCGTCACTGATTTGGACTATTTTGTTTTCCTCATGTAAGTGTTATCATATAGTGGTTTCTTACTATAACTGTCTTATTTTTATTTCACTTAGCATAATCTCCTCCACTTTCATCCATGTTGCTGCAAATTGAGTAGCTTACTTTTTAAAATGCTGAATAATATCTCCTCATGTACCATATATCATCTTTTCTGTATCCATTCATCTGTTGATGAGTATTGGTTGTTCTCATAAATTAATTATTGTTAGGTAGGAAGTCAGAAATTTAGCCTATGTGTGTGACAAAGGCCTGAAGACCAGCACCTACTGTGGAAGCTCCAGAATCCCAGCATCTTGCACTTCAAAGTCCTGCTCAGACCCTGACAACCTCCTAGGTGGTCCCAGCCCTTCCCTCAAGGAAAGCTTCCAGGAGAATTCTCTCCCCAGGACCAAATGGGCTACCTGATCTGATAACATGGGGCAATAAAATCTTCTAAGATGCTCTAAGGGAAGCCCCCCATTCTGCTCCCCCCACCAGCAAATCTGGGGAGGAATTTGCTAATTTTCACTCAACAAACCTGCCAGGACTCTCCATCCTTTGTCCTGGAGGAGAGGGGGAGGTAGGTAAACAGACTCCCTTAAATACCTTGGGAGTCCAAACAGATTTCATGCTCAGCTCTCTGCAGCTGCTCGGCTGAGCTGCCCACCTGGCCTGTGCAGGTGTATTCTCTCCACTCAACCATGTAACCTCGCTCTCACCCAGTCGAGCGACTGGGCGCTCTCTCTCTCTCTCTCTCTCTCTGTCCCTTCCATCTGACAGACACCATATCCCTAATAAAGCCTTATCACTCTGCTCTCTGTCTCATGCCTGAATTCCTTCTTGCATGAAGACAAGAACCCCATGGCTTCCACTGCCTTCTCTCTAATAATATTATTGTAAACAAACTTTTAATGAATGTGAGACTGCAGATATCTTTTCAAGATCATGATTTCAACACCCAAAAGTGGTTTTCTGGATCATACAGTTATTCTATTTAGTGAGAAAAGGCTATACCATTATTCATGCCTTATTTACCATTTAACATTTCAGCCAAGATTAAGATAGGAGTTCTTTTTTCTCCATATCCACATTGACTGATACCCTTTTTTAAATAACAGTCATTCTGATGATTATGTGGTGATATGTTATTTGTAATTTTGATTTGCATTTCCCTAATCATAATATGATGCTAAATACCTTTTCAGATACCTGTTGACCATTTGAAGTTATATACATAAACCAGTGGAACAGAATAGAGAGCTCATAAATAAATATATCCATAAGCATATTGTCAACTGATCTTTGACAGATAAGGGAGCCAAGAATTCATAATGGGGAAAAAGACAGTTTCTTCAACAAATGGTGTTGAGAAAACTAGATATCAACAAGCAAAAGAATGAAATTGGTTTTTTCTTTTTAGTAACCTCAGTTAACCATACTTTCTCTCAGTTGGTACTGTTAATACATTATTGGCTTCATCTGTTTACAGAGCCATCCCAAAGTACTGAATACAATAAAAGTGGCTGGAAAAAGTCCATAAGAACCTATAGGAGGACAGCTAAACACAGAACCAACAACGCTTTAGTTTTATGAGCAGCAGATATTCAAATTTTTGAAAAAAGCACATATTTAAATAACCCATTGCTCTTAATAAAAATTCAGCTGTTTTTGAACAATTAGAATTTAACAGACATCAAGAGAACATAATAGATTACTTTAACACATTGCTTTAACAGAGCATCAGAGTTTAATTCTATGTCAAAGAGAAATTGAGCTCCCTGTGATCTTTTGCTGTGAGGTTTCCTTCCTTTACCTTCTTTCATATTGGTGACCATGTTTCTGTGTTTCTGTGTGTAACACATCTTTAAGCATCTTTTGCAGGGCAGGATGAGTGGCAACAAATTCTTTCAGTTTCTGTTTGCTGTGAAAAGTCTTAATTTCACCTTCATTCACAAATGAGAGCTTTGCAGGATATAATATTCTGGGCTGGCAGTTTTTCTCTCTTAGTACCTGGGCTATGTCTCGCCATTCCCTTCTAGCTTGTAGGGTTTCTGATGAGAAGTCTGCTGTGAGTCTAATTGGAGATCCTCTAAGAGTGATCCGACGTTTCTCTCTTGCACCTTTTAGGATCTTTTCTTTATGTTTCACTGTGGTGAGTTTGATTACAACATGTCGTGGTGAGGATCTCTTTTGGTCATGTTTATTAGGGGTTCTATAAGCTTCCTGTACTAAGATGCCTCTGTCCTTCTCCAAACCTGGGAAATTTTCTGCTAGTATCTCACTGAAAATGCCTTCTAATCCTTTCTCCCTCTCCATGCCTTCAGGAACTCCTAGAACCAAAAAGCAATTCAAATCAATTGGCAATCTACAAAAAGAGTTAAAGATTTTAAAAGCTATTATTAAAATTGATGTATTGGTCTATTATACTATATTATATGTGTGTACATATTGTATGTCCACATGGGGAAATTTTATTAAGAGTTTTATTTTAAATGGCTTATAGATAAGATTGTCCATAAATTTAAGCTGCTAAAAGCAATCAAAGATACATTTTAATTTGTGGGACCTGAATCTGTGTATCATATGTTTTAGACTTGTTGGTAGAAAGAAACTAAAAACATTTTAGATGGTTGTGCTTAAGTTTACTGGCTAAACAAACTACACCATGTTAGATATTTAAGAGGTGTTTTCAAATACATGATTCTTAAAATTTATAGAAGGCATTGGACCTTCTGGTAAATGTTTTCTTAAGTTGTTATCTAATGGTTGAAACGGTTTGCTAAGTATTCATGTGATATTGCTATTGTCAGCAAGCGATCTAGGACTTGCTCCCTCATTTCTCTATTCTAAGCCCAACTTGTTCTTTCATTTCTCTATTCTCCTCAAGGTAGGAAACTAATTCTATTATGAAGGAATCTGTAGGATGCACAATTTAATCTTTAGACCTTATAAAAGAGATGGCTAACATTTTTCTGCAATAGCATAGCCAAAATAAGAACTCAAATAATAATCTCATAGCTAGATTCACTTCGCCATCAGCGAAGTATACAGTAAGTAGAAAAAACCTCCCTTTCAGACCAAAGGGAAAGAAAGTTTTAAAGTGAGAATATAATTTTCCTCATGGGCATTGTCTACCTTAGAAAAACTACTACAGAACATGCCTGTGACTATAGACTTGTAGTTCAGGCCACCGAAGATTAGAGATGGGAAACGGGCACTCCCTTGACTTGCATCCTCTGGTCTGCTTTAACACAAACCAGGAGGAAAAGAAAGCTCGGCATCAGAAGCAATGGGTGGCAGGCCTATTAATGGCTGATCTGTACAGTGATCTGCCCTCAAGGAGACCCAACAGGCCAGTCCACTGCAGTGGCTTTCAATGTGGTAAGCCTGGGCTTCAGCAGAAGTCAGCTTGTGAAGAGCCCTGGCAGCTCTGCCAAGAGTTGGATCACTGGTAATGGACCTGCCCTGGAGTCGAAGGATGCCCAGGTCAGAGCCACAGATCTTATTGGCTCTAAGCTGAAAAGCCCTTCACTCAGCCCAACTTCCAAAGTGACCACTGCAGCTGAGGGGATGGTCAAGTAGGGTCAGCAACATTGCAGGCAGAACTGTCAATTTCTTGTTAGAGATGCCACCTGCCTTTACCTGGCCAGCTCTCCTCCCAGGCCAGCCAAGTAATGAAAGTCAACAGAGTGCCTTCCCCTAGGAGGTTCACACCTCCCTTAGGATATACCCCATGTGAAGAGATAGATAGGTCTGGGCCTCTGAATTTACAAGGCCTAAAGCCCACCAGATTATTATCAAGCCCCTTCTATCAGGTTCTATTTGCCTCTCAATCAGAAAACTTAATTGTAGCTTAGACAGCACCTTTCTTAGCTCCTCTAATAATGACTCTGTCCTTTGTTCTAGGCCCTGTCTAGTGCACTTGGGCCTCATTCCTTTGTAATCATAACCTCTACTCTACCACCAATGGCTCTACTCCCAACATGTGTGTACTGATGGTCCTCTTCCCCACTTAATGCTGTATAATTGTTCAAACCTGGTAAATGCCACTCTTAGGATCATTGGTTACTATCCTCACTCTGTCTTTTATGACCTTGTCTAAATATGATCAGAGTCGGCAAACTTGGAAGGCTTCCATAGCCTTGGCAACTCATGACGACAGCCTAGGATGGTTACTGGCGCCATAAACTAGAGTGTCAATTTGTTGGGTCAACAACAGGAGCCACTGTGCACTTGCTCCTCATGTGGGATCTCTGTCCTTAATGTGCTGTACATTGTGATTTAATGCTATAACTAGTACTCAAACAGTATGTTTCACTTTGTGTTTCTATGTGGGTGCAAACTGTTGAAATCTTTATACTAAATTGATCTTCTGTATATAAAGAGAATTGAAAATGAATCTTGATGCAAATGGAAGGGGAGAGGGAGCGGGAGGGGGGAGGGTTGCGGGTGGGAGGGAAGTTATTGGGGGGGGGAAGCCATTGTAATCCATAAGCTGTACACTGGAAATTTATATTCATTAAATAAAAGTTAAAAAAAAAAGAATGAAATTGGACTTACACCATATGGAAACATTGACTCGGATTAAATATTTAAAAAAGAACTGAAACTGTAGCAATCCTGCTATAAAACTTAGGGGGAAAGCTTCATGACACTGGTCTTGGCAATGACACAAAAAGCACAGACAACAAAAGCAGACAAGTGGAACTACATCAAATGCAAAATCTTCTGCATAGCAAAGGAAAGAATCAATAAAATGGAAAAACAATCTGTAGAACCACAGAAAATATAAACAAACTATATATTTGAGAAGGATTTTTTTCCTAAATAACAGAGGAATTGTTACAATACTGTAGCAACACACACACACACACACACACAAAAACAATTCTATTTAATAAACACGGCAAAGGACTTGAACATACATTTTTATGAAGAAGATATACAAATGAACGATCATTTAAATTTTTGCCACCTTCTGATCCTAATCACTCAATATTCTTTTGGGAATTTGTTCTCTGAGCAGCACCAGAACTTCTGTCTTCTTTGCTAGCTTTCTCTTTTTGCCCTACCATCACTCCCCACCCCTTTTTCTTTGATCTCTGTTTCTTTAGGACTCTAGCCAGTTCATTACTCTTTATCAGCAAGAGCTCCCCTTGGTTTAATGTTGTGATATCATTGCCTTTGTATTTACAGATCTCCCCACAATAGGTGTCACATGATACTGGTATCACCACTTACTGGGCTTAAGGGGTCAGAAGAGAGGGAGGAATTAACCCAGAGGAGAGGGATTAAAAAAAAAACACAGAACAAAGAACTGTGGAGACTGATTTCAGAGGATTAGTATTTTCAAATGGAACTTTGTCTTATGGCAAATAGTTTGGTGATGTGAAATGATGCTTTGGTTATGTCTTTGGAGCAGTTATTTCAAGTCCTCTTTCCACAACACAGAATTTAAGAGTTAAATAAACATTTCCTAAGGCATCAAGTCCCATAAGAATTTAGGCTCCTCAGACATGAACTCACCCCCATAGCCACAATACATCTTTCTCTGTTGTCTGTATTTATCTACTGACAAATGATTAATACCCAGGATCTATAAGGAGCTCAGGAAAGTCAATGGCAATAAAACAAACAATCCAGTTACAAAATGGGCGAAGGACATTGAACAAGCATTTTTTCAAAGGATGAAATACAAATGGCCAACAGACACATGGAAATATGCTCAGGATCACTAGCCATTAGATAAATTCAAATAAAAACTAAAATGAGGTTTTACCTCACCCAAGTTAGAATGGCCATCATCCCAAAATAAAAAATATATATATTAAATGAAAAAGTACCCTAATATACTGTTGTTGGGAGTGTAAACTAGTACAATCATTATGTATGAGAATATGGAGATTCTTCAGAGATCTGAAAATAGATCTACCATATGACCCAACAATCCGACCCAACAATCTGACTCCTGGGAATATACCCAAACGAAATCAGATCAGCATATGAAAGAGTTATTTGCACCCCAGTGTTTATTGCAGCTCAGTTCACAATAGTTAAGATATGGAATCAACCCAGATATCCATCAACCTATGATTGCATAAAGAAAATGTTGTATACTACACTGTGGAATAATATTCAGCAATAGAAAACAATGAAGTCTTGTCTTTTGCAACAAAAGATGAGATCAGAAATTATTATATTTGTGAAATAAGCCATTCTCAAAAAGACAAATATATGTTTTCTCTGTTCTGTGGCAGTTAATCTGGAATATTAAAAATATATAGGAATGAAATGGTCATTTTGGAATATGATTATTGTTTTTTAGCCTTTGCTTATATTCATATGGAACCGTGGTCTTCCTACATTTTACTTGTTGAATACCATGATTAGCGGCAAATCAAGCCTGTGAATATAGAGTGGATTAAAATCATGTCTTTGCAAAAACTGATGAAGAGAGGAGAGGGAGGGAGGGGATTTGCGGGGAGCAGGGTAGTGAAGGAAGTATGGTTGTCTTCTTGGAACTGTACCAATGAAATACATAAAATCTGTTCTCTTTATATTAATATTTTTAAAAATCTGATGGCTAAACTTTTTCCTGTAACTCTAGTCTCTCTTTATCTTCTGTAACTCTCCAGGACTAGGGAGAAATGAGCTTTAATTTTCCCATTTCCTCCATATCATGTCCTTCTTTGCCCTACAGTGGCACATATGAAACTATCATTTATTTTGTCATATTCAATGTTGCAAGATGATTAAGAGAAAAGGAATTCATAAAAGGTTTCTTTCTTAAAAAAACTGGCTTTGAAGCCTCTTGTCTCGCTACTACAATTAAAATTTGATTACCAAAGTTTTTCCTGCTTATATTTTTGCAACAATTCTAACTAATCTCCCATTACTTAAGAACAAATTCATGTCTTAGGATGAATAGGGAGAAGGTCATATACATTAACACTATTCAGAATGTTATCTCTATACCATGTGTTTCAGTAGGTAACTTGCAGGTACCTTTACTAGAGACAAGGAAAGACTGAGCCACATTTGGAATATTTATGTCATGGAATCAGAAAATACTACCAATTAGGGCTTTTTTTTTTTTTTTACAGGCAGAGTGGACAGTGAGAGAGAGACAGAGAGAAAGGTCTTCCTTTTTGCCGCGGTAGGCGTGCTGTGGCCGGCGCACCACGCTGATCCAATGGCAGGAGCCAGGTGCCTATCCTGGTCTCGCGTGGGGTGCAGGGCCCAAGGACTTGGGCCATCCTCCACTGCACTCCCTGGCTACAGCAGAGAGCTGGCTTGGAAGAGGGGCAACCGGGACAGGCTCGGTGCCCCGACTGGGACTAGAACCTGGTGTGCCGGTGCCACAAGGCGGAGGATTAGCCTAGTGTGCCACGGCTCTGGCTAGGGCTTTTTAATTTGTTGCTTTCTTTATTTTTAAAATTTTTATTAATATAAAAAAAAACAGGTTTCATGTATTTCATAGATACATTTCTAGCAGATAACCATACTTGCCTCTGTTCCTCCCTCCCTCAAAAATCCTCCTTCTTTCCTTTCTTTTTTCCTTTAATTTTTGTAATCATTTTTTAATATTTCATATATACAATTTTAAGAGCATAGTGTACTTCCTACACTTCCTTTTCTTTTTTTTTTTTTTTTTTGACAGAGTTAGAAGTGATAGAGACAGAGAGAAAGGTCTTCCTTCCATTGGTTCACCCCTCAAATGGCCGCTACGGCCTGTGCGCTGTGCTTATCTGAAGCCAGGAAGCTGGTACTTCCTCCCGGTCTCTCATGAGGGTGCAGGGCCCAAGCACTTGGGCCATCCTCCACTGCACTCCCGGGCCACAGCAGAGACCTGGAATGGAAGAGGAGCAACTGGGACAGAATCTGGCGCCCCAACCAGGACTAGAACCAGGGGTGCAGGCTCCGCAGGTGGAGGATTAGCTAATTGACCCACAGAACCTGCCCTTCGTATACTTCCATATCCACCCTCCCTCCTCCTTCTTTTCATACTTTTCTTTTAATTTTAACAATGACATATTTTCAACTTTCTTTATAATCACAAACTTAACCCTCCACTAAATTAAAAAAAAAAAAAGTATTTGTTTTTGTTTTGGAGAGCCAGTCCTTAAATATTTACCAGAATACCACTGTAGTAATTGTATCAAAAAGACATGCTTATATTCAAATAGTTATTACCTATATGTGGAATAGCAACCAATCAGAATGGTGAGGCAGCAAGAATAGATCCAGTAGCCTGGAGAGATCCATGAGTCCCCTCCCCATCTGTTTAAATCCAAAGAATATTTCATGTAAGACTTGATGACCAATGGCATCCTGGGAAAAGTGGTAGCAAGGTCTACAGACAAATCCACCTGTAGACAGAGCAATGTGGTGTTTAATAGTATTAACCATACAATTCCAGAGATACATAATGTTAAAGAAAAAATATTCTGTCAAGAATAAAAGTTAAAGAAATAATTAAAATAAAACAAAATCCTTCAATCTATAAATTATAAATAAGAAACTAAACTAGGTCAGATTGCATATATTTATTCATCAATATATTTATTCAACTACTGCAAATTTTGTATATATGTATGCCTTATCATATGTGTGTTATAAATAAGTTAATAATGGTTTCTACTCAGAAGACATTTGTACTGTGTTGGAGAAGATGAACAATAAGAAAATAAAGATGGTCCCTGACTTATAATAAGTCAAAAAAAAAAAAAAGAAAAGAAAAAATATTCTGGCACTTGTTACAATCATAAAGTAGACTTTTTTTCAGAGGGGCTATCATGATAATTACAGGGACTACTACAATGCCCTTTGATAGTAAGGGAGAGAATTTGGGTCCAACTTCAAAAACAACAAGAAAAAGTGGGAAAAACAGTGAAGACAGTAAGAAGAAAATTATAAGGACAGGGTAATTCTTGATAAACTAACTTAATGTGATTCTTTCTGGAGGCAAGCCAATATGTTCAAATATCTTTTTTAAGGGATTGTACATAATGAGGGAAGTAAACAGATATTGAGATGGAAAATTATGGTTAACCCAACTTGACTAGGATTCTTGTTAAAGACAAAATCAGAAGTCCATTAGTTGGGTCTAGTAGAACAGAGGACTTGAAAGAGACTTGGACAAGGAGAAAAATCTCTATCAATACATTACCCAAATTTACCCAAATATAAGTATCAAAGGCAGTATGTCTTCCCCAGTCTTTATAACAAATTCTGTTTCTGTAATATAAAAGACAAATTCAGTTTGAGATTGAGTGATAGATTTCACACTGAAAAACAACAGCTACAAGGTATTTTCCAGACATATATCAGAAATATTTTAGTTTTTATTTTTTCTAGAATTCAGACTATATCTTACATAATCTTTTAAGGTCACAGTTAATATATGCAGAATAGCCAATGACAGTTAAAGAGCTTTAAACTTTAGATTTTTCTTAGGAAAAAGAAAAAGTCATGCATTTTTTTACTTCATATTTAATCTTGCATTTTTTTTCTTTTAAAAGGTAAGATGTCAGCACAGCAGTTTAAGCCACTGCTTCCAATGTGGACATCTTATATGAGCGCCGGTTTGTGTCCCAATTGTTCTACTTCTGACCCAGCTCCCTGCTAATGTACCTGGATAAAGCAGTGGAAGATGGCCCAAGTATGTGGGCATATGTCACCCACATGAGAGGCTCAGATTAAGTTCCAGGTCCCTAATTTCAGCCAGACCACTAACTGGCCATTGCACCCATTTGGGGAGTGAACCAGCAGACGGAAGATCTCTGTCTCGCTCTCTCTCTCTCTGTAATTATGCCTTAGAAATAAACACATAAATAAATAAATAACTGCTTAAAAATATGTCTTGTAGATCACAAAATGCAGTATGATACAATATTAATAGCAGATTCCTGGTAAGATTTCCAAATTTACTAGAATGTATATTTTAGGAAAGATCAGAAGAAAAACCAACTTTTTTGTTTGCTTGGTTGGTTTTTTTTTTTTAATGTATCTTTAAAAATATTAATTAGTTTTTAATAAATTCAATGTGACTTACAATTCTAAAAATAATTACATAATTACAATCCCTTCTTTATGGCCACCCTCTCTTTCTGGCATTTTTTTTTTTAGTTTTTGAGATAGCATATTTTGAATTTATATTACAGTAGAAGGGATTAATGCTTCACTAAATAAGAAATTTAACAGGTATGAAATCTTTACTTAGTAAATATTAAGTTGATCTTCTGTATATAAAGATAATTGAAAATGAATTGTGCTCACATGTGAGGGCAAACTGTTGAAATCTTTATATATACTAAATTGATTTTCTGTATATAAAGAGAATTGAAAATGAATCTTGATGTGAGTGGAAGGGGAGAGAGAGTTGGAAAGGTGAGTGTTGCGGGTGGAGGGGGGAGTTATGGGGGGGGAAGCCTTTGTAATCCATAAGCTGTACTTTGGAAATTTATATTCATTAAATAAAAAAAATTTAAAAAAAAGAAAAAGAAAATGAATTGTGATGAAGAATGGGATGGGAAAGGAAGTGGGAGATGGGATGGTTGTGGGTGGGAGGGAGGTTATGGGGAGAAAAATCCACTATAATCCAAAAGTTGCACTTTAGAAATTTATATTTATTAAAGAAAAGTTAAAAAAATAAATTTAACAGGTAAAAAGGAAAAAAGAGCTAGTTTTGTGGGAATATAGATAAATACTACAAACAACAATTGAATGGAAAAATAGCAATTTCACCCATATATAATACATTTTAAAGTAATCACAGATTGTTGCCGTTGATTTCTCAACAATGTTGCAGTGAGAGGAGCAGCGTGGTGGGGGCAAGAGGCGCGGAGTCACCACACACACTCCGGGAGTCGGGTGAAAGTGGGCTAAAGGCGAGCAGCCCGCAGACTCGTTTATTACAGTTGGTACAACAGCTTATATAGCCAAGACCAGCCAATCTGGTCAAGGGGCGGTCTATGCCCCAACCAATCACAGCCTGTTGCCAGGCAGTTTCCAAAGCCATCCAATCACAGCCTGTTGCCAGACAGGCTCCGTTGCCAGGTGGGTTTCAAAGCCATTCCTGAGTAACTGATGCTCTCTTGCGAGTGGCCACCTTGGCATGGCCTTCTCATTCCACCATATTTCCCCCTTTTCGTTTATTTTTGAGCTAAGGGAGGCACAATTCTTGGTCATACCATTGTTGACCCCGTTTCCATGTGGTCTCCATATGCAGCTGTGCCTGTCTTAGGTTGTCCCCCAGGGGATCTTACCCGTCATTGACTAACCAGCGCTCAAATCGAGAGACCACAGGATTTCTTGCTCAGATAGGGGTAGGAATGAGGAATAATGGTTATCAGGAATGGCATGACCATACACAGGCTGTGGGCCATTTGAGTGGATGACCAGAGCTAATGGGGTACACAACAGTAACAGATATGGCTTTGGGCAGTTTCTCAGGGTAGGATGATAGGGCAGGTGCGTCTGCTAACAAGGCGGAGTCTCGGTCTTGTTCAGCTGGTTCTGGTTGGCTGTCAGTTGCAGGCTTGATGTTTCTGGCTGGTACCCAAATGGGCTGTCCCGCATTCTCTGGAAAGACACAAGCATATCCTCGACCCTTGGTTAATAGAAGCCTTTTTACAGGCGTTGGAATCCAGGGCCTGAATTTTGCGTGCACTTCGACATTAACAGCAAACATGCTGATGGCATGGGATCTAGCAGCTGTCCTGAGAGCTTGGGGTGCCCGAGGACTGCCACAAATGTGGGGATCCTCACTGGGTGCGGATGGGATGACCTCGAATGAGTTATTGTCTAGAGGTCCTCTTAGTTCACCCCACGGGTATGTGGGGGGTGGCTGACTAGGCATTGCTACATTGTTTGCTACATTGTTTTTTTCACTGTCAGAGCTCTCTCTCCCTAAGTCATCAACCATTGTCTGTGAGACAGGGACCTGGAGTGTCAGGCTCCTATCACTCACAGATTCACTATCTTTGATAATCTGCACAGGATTCTGAGAGGGGGGTATCTTTCCCATGTCTGAGCGCTTAAGAGTGGCACGGTACGCCAACTCTAGCCAAAGGAAAGACACGCACAGCACTGCTGCCGTAACAAAGCAAATTCCTAGCACCTCAGCGGCTGATGGCATTTTGCAGGAGGTTTCCCTACGTTAGACAAACAGATAGTGGTGTATCAGATCGTACGTATGTCCTGTGCTTAGTGGGGGACTTCCTTGATTCGTTAGGTCAAGGCCGTATGCCCACATGGTGTCTCCGGAGCGTCACCTCTCTCGAGTGAGGGAAGATGACTTGGTTCCGAATTCTGGGATGATCAGTCCCTTATGTGAATTCGCCGGGCGAACCGAAAGTAAAAGGAGGAGCTGAGAAGCGAGGTACGCTTCAGGGCGGTGTGTGCTAACCTGGGGTCACTTAGACCGAGGACAAGGACAAGGAAAGGGGCGTAGGAGGGGGGTTCTGTGCTCACCCTCACAGAACCGAACAGCACACAAAACACCGAGGGGCCTACTTGCCGAAAACCAGGGGGGACCTCGCCGAGTCCCACACATACTGTCTCTTTCTCAATCACGTTGGCGCGCCAGATGTATGGTTGATTTCTTTCCTGGCCCCACGTTGGGCACCAGATGTTGCCGTTGATTTCTCCACAATGTTGCAGTGGGTTCGTTTCTGAGAGGAGCAGCGTGGTGGGGGCAAGAGGCGCAGAGTCAACACACAGACCCCGGGAGTCGGGTGAAAGCAGGCTTGAGGCAAGCAGCCTGCAGACTCATTTATTACAGTTGGTACAACAGCTTATATAGCCAAGACCAGCCAATCTGGTCAAGGGGTGGTCTATGCCCCAACCAATCACAGCCTGTTGCCAGGCAGTTTCAAATCCATCCAATCACAGCCTGTTGCCAGGCAATTTCCAAAGCCATCCAATCACAACCTGTCGCCAGGCAGTTTCAAATCCATCCAATCACAGCCTGTCGCCAGGCAGTTTCCAAAGCCATCCAATCACAGCCTGTTGCCAGGCAGTTTCAAATCCATCCAATCACAGCCTGTTGCCAGGCAGTTTCCAAAGCCATCCAATCACAGCCTGTCGCCAGGCAGTTTCAAATCCATTCAATCAGCCTGTCACCAGGCAGTTTCCAAAGCCATCCAATCACAGCCTGTTGCCAGGCAGTTTCCAAAGCCAGGTGGGTTTCAAAGCCATTCCTGAGTAACTGATGCTTGCTTGCCAGTGACCACCTTGGCATGGCCTTCTCATTCCACTACAACAGATCATTAAAACTTTATTAGTATAACATTCTTCACTATTGGTTTGGCAGAGGTATAAAGCGAAGTTTCACAAAACAATATTTGTAGCAATATTGATACACACAGACTTTTTTTTCTTTTTTTTTCTTTTTTGTTTGTTTTTTAAATTTTATCTTTCCCATATAAGGGAGACATATGGTCTTTTTCTTTGTGGATCCAGGTTATTTCACTCAACACGATGTCCTCCAGTTATGTCCATTTTGCTGTAAATGGTAGAATTTCATTCTTTTTTATACCTGAATAATATTCCGTTATAAATATATATAAATGTATATATATACATATATATATATATATATATATATATGCGCCTCATTATTTTTATCCATTCATCTGATAATGGACAACATGGTTGGTTCCAAATGTAGACTATTGTGAAGAATGCTGTTATAAACATGGTGGTTCAGGTATCTCTTTGATACATTGTGTTCTAGTCTTTGGAGTATATAACCAGTCGAAAGTGTTTTTCTAGGTTTTATTTATTTATTTTTTTTTAAATCTCCACACTGTTTTCTGTAGTGGCTGCACTAATTAACATTCCTATCAATGGTGTATCAATTTTCCCCTTTGTCCACATCCTCAACTGCTTGTGTTACTGTCTGTATTTTGGGATTTTAGCCACTCTGACAAGGGCTATGGTAAATGGAGTTTCTTGATTTCTCCTTCTGTGAATTCATCATCATCATTTTTTTTTAATTTAAAAGACAGAGTTACAAAGAGAGAGAGATAAAGTAAGATACAGAGAGATCTTCCATTTGCTAATTCACTCCTCAAATGGCTGCAACTGCAGAGGCTGGGCCAGGCCAAAGCCCAGATCTGGGAGTTTCTTCCTGGTCTCCCATTGGGTCAAAGGGGCCCAAGCACTTGGACCATCCACAGCTGCTTTCCTAGGCCATCAGCAGAGAGCTGATCTGAAGTGGAGCAGCTAGAAATCAAACCGGTGCCAAAATATGATGCCAGTGCTGTAGGCAGCAGCTTAAGATGCTAGGCCACAGTGACAGCCCATGTATGTTTATTTTGTAACCTGAAATCTTACTGAATTGGTTTATCAATTGTACTAGCTTTTTGCTGGAATTTTTACATTTTCCCACTTACAGCATCATGCATCTCCGAACATGGATAATTTGACTTCCTCTTTTCCAATTTTGATGCCCTTTGTTTCTTTCTCCTCCCTAATTGCTCTTGCTAGAATTCCAGTACAATATTGAGTAAGAGTTTTGAAAATGAATATCCTTGTCCTGTTACAGAACTGAGGAGAAATGCTTTCAGTTTTTTTTCCCTATTAAGTATGATATTGGCTATTAGTTTGTGATATATGGCCTTTATAATTTTGAGAAATATTCCTTCTATACCTACTTTCTGAAGAGTTTTTATCATGAAGGGATACTGAATCTTATCAAATGTTTTCTCTGCATCTATGAAATGACCATGCAGTTTTTGTTCTTCATTCTACTCATGTGATTTATGATATTTATTAACAGATTTGCGAATGTTGAACCACCCTTCCGTTTCTCGGATAAATCCCACTTGATCATGATGTGTGACCTTTTGATGTGGTTTTAGATTTGACTTGCTATCATTTTGTTGAAACTCTTTGCATCTGTGTTCACCAAAGACATATGTCTGTAGTTTTCCTTTCATGTCATGTCTTTGGTTTTTGTATCAAAGTAATGCTGGCCTCATAAAAAGAGTTTGACAGAGTTCCATCCTGTTCAAATGTTCTAGGATAATTTGAAGAGTATTGTAGTTACTTCCTCTTTGAATGTTTTGTACAATTCAGTAGCAAACAATCAGGACCCAGTGTTTTCTTTGATGGGAGACTTTTGATTACTATTTCAAACTCATTGTTGTGGGTCTGTCTAGACTGTCGATAACTTCTTGATTTAATCTTGTTAGGTTATATGAATCCAAGAATTTATACATTTCTTCGAGGTTTTCCAGTTATTATCATATAGTTCTTCATAGTAGTTTCTTATGATGCTTTGTATTTCAGTGGTATCTGTTAAATATCTACTTTTGGTTATTTAATTTTATTTGAGTTCTTTATCTTTGTCATTCTTGCTAGAGATTTATGTATTTTTTTTTACTTTCTCAACAAAAAACACTTTTTGGTTTTGTTGATACTTTGTGTTTTTTTATTTTCAATTTCATTCATTTTTGCTTTGTTTCTTATTATTTCTCCCTCCTGCTGATTTGGGGTTTGGTTTGTTCCTTTTCTAAGTCTCCAAGATGCGTTATTAGATCTTTATTTTGAAACATTTCTCCTCTTTAATGTAAGCACTCAATGCTATAAACTTCTCTCAATACTTCTTTTGCTGTATCCCACAGGTTTTGATATGTTGTGTTTTCTTTTACATTTATTTCAAGAAGGTTTTTGATTTGCTTTTTAATTCCTTCAATGACTCATCGATCATTCAGTAGCATGCTGTCTAATTTACAAGTATTTATGTGCTTTGGTTTTCTTGTTATTTTCTAGTTTTATTCCTTTATGATCTAAGAAGATACATGGTATGAATTCAATCTTTTTAAGTTTGCTGAATTTGATTTGTGGCCCAATATGTGTAGTCTATCTTAGAAAATGTTTCATGTGCTGATGAAAAGAATGTGCATCCTATAGCTGTTGGGTAAAATGTTTTGTCACTGTCTTTCAGGCCCATTTGCTTGATAGTGTCTTTCAAGTATGATATATAATTTTGCTGATTTTTTTGTCTGAATGATCTGTCCATTGCTGAGAGTGGGGTGTGGAAGTCATCTACTATTATAACAGGATTTGTATACTGAAAGAAGACACTAAGGCCTCTTAACAGGAAGTAGTCTTTTATTATGCAGGCATAAGGCCCAGATGGAATTTCTTATCCAAAGTCCTTAGCCCAAGCAAAGAATGGTTTACAATTACATATGGTTTTAGCCTCTTTGTCTCCCTTATATATTTACCTGCATAGATTTGATTGGATATTCTAATGTGACATGGTGACAATAGGATTGATAAAATACTGCCCATGTGAATATCGTTACTAAAGTTTTTTTTTTTTTTTCACACATACTGATCCATAAACTGTCTGGCAGGGGTAACATCACTGCTCTGTACTCACAAGCAGAACCTGAAATGGTTATATATAAACAGATAGGGACTACAGTTGAAGCATTCATAGGCAAGCAGATGACAACCACATTTCATTCCCAGACAGATGCCTCCCTTTTTCTTTTCCTAATTTTGGGAAGGCCTCTACCACAAATTCAATCATGTCAGTTAGAAACAAATTTAATTAAAAGACAAAGGCCTCTACCTCACTATTATTATATTGGAGTCTCTCTCTCACTTTAGTTCAAATTGTATTTTCTGTGTATATCTGGTTGTGTATTGGGTGTATACGTATTTATTATTGCTATGTCTTCTTGCTGAACTGAATTTTTTATCAAAATATAATGTCCTTTATCTCTTTTTACAGTTTTTGATTTAAAGTATGGTATATCTGATATCGGGTTAACTACTTCTGCTTGCTTTTGGTTTTCATTTGCCTGGGATATCTTTTTCTGGCCCTCCATGTTCAGTCTGTGTGTATCTTATGAAGTAAGTTTCTTTTAGGCAGAATGTAGTGGAATCATTTATTTTATCCACCCAGTCAATTTATGTTTTTTGATTGGTGAGTTTAGTCCATTTACATTCAAGACTACTATTGATAGCTAAGATCTAAGACTTATCATTTTGTCAGTTGGATAATGATTCTATCTGCTCTGTGAGTAAATTTGGTAGTATCATGTGTTTTCATGATGTTTACTTCTATTAAGGGAGCCCTTCAGAATTCCTTGTGAGGCTGATTTGGTGGAGATGACTGTTGCTGTTGATTTTGCATTGGCTTCGTTTCTGAGAGGAGCAACGTGGTGGGGGCAAGAGGCGCGGAGTCACCACACAGACTCCGGGAGTCGGGTGAAAGCAGGCTTGAGGTGAGCAGCCAGCAGACTCGTTTATTACAGTTGGTACAACAGCTTATATAGTCAAGACCAGCCAATCCGATCAAGGGGCTTTTTTCCCCAATATAATCCCTTTATGATAGGTTTTTGCAACCTCAGTATTGCTGAAAATCTGAGGTGAATACCTCCTTGTTGTGGGTTGCTATTCTGTGCATTGTTAAATCTTTAAGAATATCCCTGGTTTGCTCCAGCTGGATT
Source organism: Lepus europaeus (assembly GCF_033115175.1). Classification (NCBI taxonomy): domain Eukaryota; kingdom Metazoa; phylum Chordata; class Mammalia; order Lagomorpha; family Leporidae; genus Lepus; species Lepus europaeus. The sequence goes on along the minus strand of NC_084850.1, from coordinate 12,320,495 downwards.
CCATCAGTACTGCTTCTTCCTATTGTCATACTGGAATGTATCTTGGAGGTGGGGGGTGGGAAATCACTTCCAGTTGAGAATGCCTGATCTACGGAACAAAACAGACTCATGTTACACTGTACAGAAAAACTAAAATATCAATCCATAATTGATAAAACAACTAAAGAATCTTAAAAAGAAAATCATAACCAGCAACCAATCACAGCCTGTTGCCAGGTAGTTTCAAATCCATCCAATCACAGCCTGTTGCCAGTCAGGCTCTTGTTGCTAGGCAGTTTCTGAAACCATCCAATCATGGCCTGCCGTCAGTCAGGCTCTATTGTCATGTGGTTTCCTCTGTTGTCATGTGGTTTCCGAAGCCATCCAATCACGGCCTGTTGCCAGGCAGTTTCTGTTGTCAGCGGCCATCTTAGCATGACCTTTTCACCTCAGTGGCCATCTTGGCATGAACTTTTCACCTCAGCAGCCATCTTGATATGACCTTTTCACCTCATTCCACCACAGATGACTTCTCTAAATTTTAGCTTATCTGGAAAATATCTTATTTCTCCTTCAATTTTAAAGATATAATATTCTGGGTTGGAAGTTTTTTTTTTTTGTTTTTTTTTTTTTTTTTTTTTTTTTAAGACCTTGAATATATCATCCCATTCTATTCTGGCCTGTAAGATTTCCACTGGTAAGTCTGAAGTTAATCTAATTGTTTTTCCTTTATATGTAATTTGATGCTTTTCTCTTACTCTCTTTAGTATTCTCTCTTTTAGCTTTTGACACTTTGATGACAGTATGGCTTGGAGAAGACCTTTTTGATTGAATCTACTTGGGGTTCTTTGAGCTTCTTGTATTTGGATGTCAATGTCTCTTTCAAGACCTGGGGAATTTTCATATGTTACTTCATTTAGTAGGTTCTCAATTTTTTTTTCTTTTCATCTATTTCAGGAATATATATAAATAAATATTTGTTTTTTAATGGCTTCCTATATTTCATGTGGACTTTCAAAAACAACTTTGATATAGGTTCAACAATAAAGGCAGGACAAGATCACTTTAGAAGACGAAATGTTAACTATAATTATCCTACTTGGTAATTCCTCAAATTTGATAATTATGTGTGACACACACATTCATATATATATATATATATACACATGTGTATATATATATATATTCACACACACACACACACACACACACACACATATATATATATATATATATAGGAACTAATCATACCAAATCAGAAACATACATAATAATTGCCAGTCAATTAATTATTTTTTAAAGATTTATTTCTTTATTTTGCTTGAAAGTCAGAGTTACAGAGAGAGAGGAGAGGCAGAGAGAGAGCAAGAGAGAGGTCTTCCATCCAGTTGTTCACTCCCCAGATGGCTGCAATGGCCAGAGCTGCGCTGATCCAAAGCCAGGAGCGAGGAGCTTCTTCTGGGTCTCCCACACAGGTGCAGGGGCCCAAGGACTTGGGCCATCTTCTACTGCTTTCCCAGGCCATAGCAGAGCTGGATTGGAAGTGGAGCAGCTGGTCCCGAACCAGCACCCATATTGGATGCTGACACTGCAGGCAGCGGCTTTACCCGCTATGCCACAGCACCAGCCCCAATTAATTAATTTTTAAGAAGAAGATAAAATGGTCTAGAATTTGTTGTATGGTCCTCGTATGAACAACAAAGTCAATGAAAGTCATCTTCTGGAAGATCATTCTGATTTTATCTTGGTTTTGGTATTATAATAATATCTTTTGTATATTTTGACACAGAATATGACATTATAAACTTGTTATTTAGAATAACAAGAAAAAATGAGTGAACAAAAACTATTTGAACAGATATCATTCAGCCTCTCATGATTTCTGGTGGCAGGGAAAGATAGTATAAAGTCAGCAGCAGTGATATGAGGTGTGATGAAAGAGATTTCTGACATGACTACAGATGAATTCAGTTGAACTCTCACAGAAGGCTGAGCATCCTTTGTGGCCCCACATGATTCTGAGTGTGTGTGTGCATGCACAGCTGTATCTATGTCTTTAACTTCCCATTGATAAGTACATATTTCACAAGCTATGCAAATATGGTTAGTCATTCTCATTAGTGAGCAGTGGTTAAAATCAAAGTACTGATCCTGGCTTTTGTTAGTCAGTATAGCTTAAAATCTGTTAGCCACATCATCACATTATTGAGTTGCATTGCCTAAAAGCTGTCCATCCTTTTTTCCCCAATATAATCCCTTTATGATAGGTTTTTGCAACCTCAGTATTGCTGAAAATCTGAGGTGAATACCTCCTTGTTGTGGGTTGCTATTCTGTGCATTGTTAAATCTTTAAGAATATCCCTGGTTTGCTCCAGCTGGATTCCATCAGTACTGCTTCTTCCTATTGTCATACTGGAATGTATCTTGGAGGTGGGGGGTGGGAAATCACTTCCAGTTGAGAATGCCTGATTTACGGAACAAAACAGACTCATGTTACACTGTACAGAAAAACTAAAATATCAATCCATAATTGATAAAACAACTAAAGAATCTTAAAAAGAAAATCATAATAACACTACAAGAAAAAGATGATGCATTTCACACTCTTGAAAATATAATGTGTTTGGAAGTTAACTAATTGAGGATGACATGAATATGCAGAATATGAAATGCAAAAGCTATGAGCAATGTGCAAATTACATACTTTTTTAGGGTAAAAGATGCTATAACAAATGTTAAGATATAAATGACAGGGTAGATTAAACTATTCACAGCATATTTCATCTCACCAAATATTAAACAAGATTTGCTTTACAATTAGAAACACTTACCCCTAACAAAATGCAGTCCTGTATTTATTTAAAGCTAACAACACTCTCTCTGGTGATGGGTATTTTTCAATTCTTTATTTAAAAGGTTATTATTTGGTTGAAAGGGGGAGAATCCTCTCAAACTCCTTCTGTGAAGCCAACATCACCTTAAGTCCTATACAAGAGAAAGATAAAACAGAGAAAGAGAACCATAGACCAATACTACTGATGAACATAGATGCACAAATCCTCAACAAAACACTAGCTAAACAAATCCAAAATGCATCAGAAAGATCACTCACACAGACCAGGTGAGATTAACCCCTGGTATGCAGGGATGGTTCAACATTCACAATTCAATAAATGTGATACATCAAATGTACAAACTGAAGAATAAAAACTACATGATTATTTCAATAGATGCAGAGAAGCATTTGATAAGATACAGCATTCTTTCATAATGAAAAACTTAAGCAAACTGAGTATAGAAGAAACATTCCTCAACACAATCAAAGCAATTTATGACAAACACACAGCCAGCATCCTATTGAATTGGGAAAAGTTGGAAGCATTTCCACTAAGATCCAGAGCAATACAAGGATGCCCAGTCTAACCAATGACAGTCAATATATTCCTAGAAGTTTAACCAGAGCCATTAGGCAAGAAAAAGAAATCAAAGGGATACAAATTTGAAAGGAGGAAGTCAAATTATTCTATTTGAAGATGACTATATATATATATATATGACTATATATATGACTATATATATATATATATATATAGTCCGATTGTGCATGTCCCAAATTGTACATCTCCTCCCTCTCTTTTTCCACTCTGAAAATTAACAGGGATCACTTTCCAGTTAAAATTTAAACACCTAAGAATAATTGTGTGTTAATTACAGAGTTCAACCACTAGTACTAGAACAACAACAACAACAACAAATACTAAAAAGGGTAAACATTAACAGACTGCAGAAGAAAAACCATATGATTCTCTCAATAGACGCAGAGAAAGCATTTGATAAAATACAACACCCTTTCATGATGAAAACTCTAAGCAAACTGGGTATGAAAGGAACAATCCTCAATAAAATCAAAGCAATATATGAAAAACCCACGGCCAACATCCTATTGAATGGGGAAAAGCTGGAAGCATTTCCGCTAAGATCTGGTACCAGACAGGGATGCCCACTCTCACCACTGCTATTCAATAGAGTTCTGGAAGTTTTAGCCAGAGCTATTAGGCAAGAAAAAGAAATTAAAGGGATACAAATTGGGAAGGAAGAACTCAAACTATCCCTCTTTGCAGATGATATGATTCTTTATTTAGGGGACCCAAAGAACTCTACTATGAGACTACTGGAACAGATCGAAGAGTTTGGAAAAATAGCAGGATATAAAATCAATCCACAAAACTCAACAGCCTTTGTATACACAGGCAATGCCACGGCCGAGGAAGAACTTCTAAAATCAATCCCATTCACAATAGCTACAAAAACAATCAAATACCTTGGAATAAACTTTACCAAGGACGTTAAAGATCTGTAAGATGAAAACTACAAAACCTTAAAGAAAGAAATAGAAGAGGATATCAAAAAAATGGAAAAATCTTCCATGCTCATGGATTGGAAGAATCAATATCATCAAAATATCTATTCTCCCAAAAGCAATTTACAGATTCAATGCAATACCAATCAAAATACCAAAGACCATCTTCTCAGATCTGGAAAAAATGATGCTGAAATTCATATGGAGACACAGGAGACCTCGAATAGCCAAAGCTATCTTGTACAACAAAAACAAAGCCCGGGGCATCACAATACCAGATTTCAGGACATCCTACAGGGCAGTTGTTATCAAAACAGCATGGTACTGGTACAGAAACAGATGGATAGACCAATGGAACAGAATAGAATCACCAGAAATCAATCCAAACATCTACAGCCAACTTATATTTGATCAAAGATCCAAAACTAATCCCTGGAATAAGGACAGCCTATTTAATAAAGGGTGCTGGGAAAATTGGATTTCCATGTGCAGAAGCTTGAAGCAAGACCCATACCTTTCACCTTACACAAAAATTCACTCAACATGGATTAAAGACATAAATCTACGACCTGAAACCATCAAATTATTAGAGAGCATTGGAGAAACCCTGCAAGATATAGGTACAGGCAAAGACTTCTTGGAAAAGACCCCAGGAGCACAGGCAGTCAAAACCAAAATTAACATTTGGGATTGCATCAAATTGAGAAGTTTCTGTACTTCAAAAGAAACTGTCAGGAAAGTGAATAGGAAACCGACAGAATGGGAAAAAATATTTGCAAACTATACTACAGATAAAGGGTTGATAACCAGAATCTACAAAGAAATTAAGAAAATCCACAACAACAGAACAAACAACCCACTTAAGAGATGGGCCAAGGACCTCAATAGACATTTTTCAAAAGAGGAAATCCAAATGGCCAACAGACACATGAAGAAATGTTCAAGATCACTAGCAATCAGAGAAATGCAAATCAAAACCACAATGAGGTTCCATCTCACCCCGGTGAGAATGGCTCACATTCAGAAATCTACCAACAACAGATGCTGGAGAGGACGTGGGGAAAAAGGGACACTAACCCACTGTTGGTGGGAATGCAAACTGGTTAAGCCACTATGGAAGTCAGTCTGGAGATTGCTCAGAAACCTGAACATAACCCTACCATACAACCCAGCCATCCCACTCCTTGGAATTTACCCAAAGGAACTTAATTTGGCTAATAAAAAAGCCATCTGCACATTAATGTTTATTGCAGCTCAATTTACAATAGCTAAGACCTGGAACTAACCCAAATGCCCATCAACAGTAGACTGGATAAAGAAATTATGGGACATGTACTCCATAGAATACTATACAGCAGTAAGGAACAATGAAACCCAGTCATTTGCAACAAGATGGAGGAATCTGGAAAACATCATGCTGAGTGAATTAAGCCAGTCCCAAAGAGAAAAATATCATTTGTTTTCCCTGATCGGCGACAACTGAGCACCAAAGGGGAAACCTGTTGAAGTGAAATGGACACTATAAGAAACAATGACCTGATCAGCTCTTGTCCTGACTCTTCATTTCATTTTGATTTCTATTCACTATCACACTTTCCTGTTCTTCTAGCTTCTGCATTTCATTTTGATTCCTCCTTAAGATTTCATTTTCTTGAAGGAGATTTTCTATCCTGTCCAGTAATGGTTTCCGTAGCTGAAGCGTTTGTTTTTGAAAACTTCTAATTGTTTTTATCATAAATTTTTTGAAATCTGTATCTTGCGTTTCTTCCATCTCATCACCTTCATAATCTTGGCTTGGGGTGTCTTGTTCATTTGGGGGTGCCATAATGTCTACCTTGTTCTTGTTTCCTCGGTTTCTGCTTTTGATGCTTATCATTGTGGAGATATTCTTTGGATTCTTCTTCCCTCACTGTGGTGTTTTTTTCTTGTTATATTATTATTGTATTAAGTGGACTGTCTCCTTTTGATGGGGTCTTAGAGGCTTGATATGGGTGTGGCCTGAGCGCTCTGTTTGGTTCCTCAGGGTTAAGGGTGTGCAAAAGTGACACTCCCAGGTTAAGCGTGGTAAATCTCTCTTTCTTTCTTTCTTTTTTTTTTTTTTGATTCAAAAGGGAAGTAATTCCGCACAGCTGAATGTAATTGGAGGTAGTTAGCAGGCGAATGATATACACAGAGGAGCCAGAGATCAGAAGCTCTTTCCCAAGGACCACATAGGGAATCTGTGCTGCCCTCAGTGTGGGCTCAAATTCTCCTGCATTCTCCCACTGGGTTGCCAAGGTTACCGAATTGTAGCATCTCTGGAGAGTACTCACGTGAATTCCATGAGTTCTCTCCCCCACAGTCTCTTTTTTCACAGTCTCAGTTCATTAGCACCACACATTCACTAGGTCCTAATATCCTATTATTTCACCCCCGCCCCGAATCAGGTTTTTCTGCTTGTCTGTGGGTGGGTTCTGTCCTGAGGTCCCACTGCTTATGTCGTATGTCCAAAATGGTGCCTGCTCTTTGTCTTGCTCACCTTTGAGAGGTGAGCAGAGAGAGAGAAACTCATGTCCGTATCGTTCATTTTTTTTCTCTCTCTCTTCTAGTTAGTCTGGTGAATTTTTCCCCATGGGGTTTCAAGCCTCGTTCCCTGTAGTCTCCTCTTTCCCACCAGTTTCTCAGGCTATTGAGGTTTCGATGGCTATTGAGGTTTCGCTCACCTCGCATTCCAGTGCTGGTGCGTTTATTCTGCCGCTGGTGTCCCGAGCCGTGGGCTCCCACGCCGTCTACGCAGGTCCACCGTGAATCACTAGTTCTGGAAGAGTTTCCTCTATTGTTTCTTCCCCTACTCTGCCTTGAAGCTACAGTATCTCCACTTTTATTAAACTGTCTCTTCCCAGACTATCAGTGTGCTCCCTTCCTATTTCACCATCTTGCCGCCTGCAATTAACTTTTTTTTTTTTTAAATAGGCAGGGTGGATAGTGAGAGAGAGAGAGAGACAGAGAGAAAGAAAGGTCTTCCTTTTTGCCGTTGGTTCACCCTCCAATGGCCGCTGCGGCCAGCGCATCTCGCTGATCCGAAGCCAGGAGCCAGGTGCTTCTCCTGGTCTCCCATGCGGGTGCAGGGCCCAAGGACCTGGGCCATCCTCCACTGTACTCCCGGGCCATAGCAGAGAGCTGGCCTGGAAGAGGGGCAACCGGGACAGAATCCGGAGCCCCAACCGGGACTAGAACCCTGTGTGCCGGCACCGCAAGGCGGAGGATTAGCCTGTTAAGTCACGGCGCCGGCCCTGCAATTAACTTTTAAAACTCACATTACAAAGCAAATATTTGCCCTTCTATTTCTCTTCCAGTTCCTTTCCCTTTCCCTTTATGATTTGTGCAGTTTGAAGACATTAAGGTGTACTAAAGAAAGCATGTGTGTGTATGTTGGGGGTGAGGGGAGCTGTGGTGATCTGGATCAAGATAATAGCAAAGTCTACAAAAACTCACGTGGAAACTGAGGAAAGAGCTAAGCAACACCACCCTGCCACTTTGCAGTATGATAGGTCCTTTTCTAAAATTGGGAAATCTGAACTCAGGGTACAATGGAAGTTTAAGAGTATCACTGTAGAATGCTTGAAATCATAACTACCACTTACTGACCTCTAATTGTGTTTAAGATACTGTGCTAATAACTTTGAATTTGAGCTTTAAAACAGCCCTATTACAGGAATACTTTTTTCACCCCATTTTGCAGATTAAAAACCTGAGGCTCATGAGTTTAAGTCTTGGAGCTGGACTGGAATTCAAAGCAAGTACTTCTGAGTACAGAGCCCTTGCTCTTATCCATGTTGCCAATAGCTATTGTATCTGTTAAGACCCAGGCTACAGACCAGCACCTGAGCTTAAGGAAGTGTTCACAGGTGCTCAGTGCAGTGAGAAAAATGACAAAACTGTGGCATTTTAACATGCTGAATTTATTCCATTTAAATGGCTGTTCTTCATCTTGAGGTTTTTCCTAATTTTTTGGTATTCCATATTCCCTTTAAAAATAACAGTACTAGGCAGAAACATTTTTTCCTTAGTGTTATTAGGAAAGAAATAGGACATGATTAAAAAAAATCCAAGTAAGAAAAAGGATTATAAAATTAAAAATGGAAATTCTGCTGCATTTGCTCTCTTACCCACAATATCCACTTTGAGGACAACCTCATTGCTAGTTTATTGTGTATCCTGTGTTATGTGTGTTTTTTTGTGTAAACTCTTTGAGAAATAGGATTGAAATGACAAATCATACCCTGTTTTGTATCTTAGCTTTATGCTTATTAAACACCCTGGTATAGTTAGAGAAAAAAAAGTCTACAAAAACTAAAACATGCAAATGTATATTGGAGAGTCCTTGGAAAGGGTTTTAGAGCCCAATAAAATATAAGAAGGGCACCTATGAGCCTGAGGCTAAAGATAGAGAGGATTAAAGTCCTGGCCTGCGGTGCTGGCATCCTGTATGGGTGCAGGATTGAGTCCTGGGTGCTCCACTCCCAATCCAGCTCCCTGTTCATGGCCTGGGGAGGCAGTAGAGGATGGCCCAAGTCCTTGGGCCTCTGTATATGCTTGGGAGACCTGGAAGAAGCTCCTGGCTCCTGGCTTCAGATTGGCTCAGCTCTGGCTGTAGCAGCCATTTGGGGAGTGAACCAGCAGATAGAAGACTTCTCTCTCTGCCTCAGCTTTCTGTAACTCTGCCTTTCAAATAAATAAATAAATCTTGAGAAAAAAAAGAAGAAAAAGAAACCTTTCACAGTGATCAGTCTTTTAAACACACTTTTAGGGGAAAGCAAAAACAGAACAGCTGCTAACAATCAGCGGGCCCAGACAAAACCAATCAAAAGGCCACATTTGTAATCTTATCTGTCCTGTCTGGCTTGCTAGAGGTATGACTTGGATCCCTGATTTCTTTCTGTTTTCATGGTAAACTGAGAACTCAGGGTGGAGCCACTACTTCCTCACTATTTTCATGATAAAACTAGAAGCTCCAAAGGAGTGGAATAGGCATTTTGATCTTGCTAAAGATAAATTTTTGGGGCCAGCAAGCATTTTGCACCCATTTAGAGGGATTCTCTTTTTCCTCATTCCAACTGGGACCAACATAACTGTCTATTAGCCCGTCTGACAGACACATTGCTATAGTAAATATCTGAAAACATGGAAGCTGCTTTGGAACTGTGTAAAGGGTAAGAGGCCGAAGAGTTTTGAAGAGAGTGCTAGAAAAAAACCAAGATTGCTGTGAATGGAGCATTAGAGCAATTCTGGCAAGGACTCTTCAAGGACTCAGAGGACGAGGAGACCTATTGAGAAAGCTCGAATCTTCTTAGAGATTACTTAAATGGCTGCAATCACAGTACTGGTGGAAACAGTAAAGTAAAGGATTTTCAGACATGGTCTTGGATGGAAATGAGGAGCGAGATACTGAAACTAGAGGAAAAGATATGCTTGCTATAAACTGGCAAACAACTTGACTGAATTGTGCCCATATCCTAGGACTTTGTGGAAGGCAGAGCTTAAAAGCAATGGAATAGGGGCTGGCACTGTGGTGTAGCTGGTTAAGCCACCGCCTGCAGTGCTGGCATCCCATGTGAGTGCTAGTTCGAGTCCCAGCTGTTCAGTTTCAATCCAGCTCTCTGCTGTGTCCTGGGAAAGCAGTGGAAGATGGCCCAAGTCCTTGGGCCCCTGCGCCCATGTGGGAGACCTGGAAGAAGCTCCTGGCTCCTGGTTTCAAATCAGCTCAACTCCACCCATTGCAGCCCTTTGGGGAGTGGACCAGCAGATGGAAGATCTCTCTGTTTCTACTTCTCCCTATAATTCTTTCAAATTAATAAAATAAATCTTAAAATAAAAAACAAGAAGGAAAAGAAGGATAAGGTTTCCCAGTTTGGAAATTGGCTTCAGAGCAGATGGAAAAGGGCATCCATATGGGTAGGAAGAGGTCTCATTAAAAAGGTCCAAATGAGTGAGAGAACATTTGTGGAAGAGGGAGCCTACACAGTGGGCTAGAGAACAAGTACATTCAGGAGGGCACTACCTTGCTTGCGCATAGAGTGCAGAGCTAGGGGATATCAGAGCCTTCGCTGGTTGAGGAAAACTTCCATGTGGTACAACAGTCAATGGAGGATACTGCAACAGAGCAAGATTAGGAATGCATCTATACGCTGGGAGGAAAGAATGGCTGTGGTCTTATGTGGAGGCTGGAATCTGAAGTGGTACCAAGGGCATCCACCTGGATGTAGGAGCTTCTAAGTGAGGAGATCGGTTATTTACAGAGGGTTTCAACACAGTGTAAAAGATATTAAAGACAATCAGAGCCAGGGTACACACTGACAGAAAAGAGTTACAAATGTGGAAAAGAAAAAAATCTAGAATAAACTACAGGGGCATCAGATAGGAACTCAAGATATAAGCCTGAAATTATGAGTGCTAATAGGTAACATAGATGTAGCCATGGGCACATGTGGGCATATCACAGGGATCTCCAAAAAGGTTATGGAAAATGTTTATTATGAAAAAAATAAACATGAATTTCTTTATTTATCTCAGTTTTCTCTTTTTTTCAATTTTATTTGAGGTATACAAGTTTCATGTATTTCCTATATACAGATTCAGAAACATAGTCATACTTTTCACCTTACCTTCCCTCCTGCCCATGCTTCCCTCCCTCCTCCTCCTTCCTCTCCTATTCCCGTTCTTATTTTTACAAATATCTATTTTTAGTTAACTTTATACTCATAAGATTTCAAAACCAATTTTGCAATGGTTAGCAAGACACCTCTTGAGACATTTGCATCCCATGCCAGTGTTCGTGGGTTTGAGTCCTGCTAATTACATGGAAGACCTATATGGAGTTGCTGGCTCCTGTTTTGTTTATATTTTTCTTTCCCTTTAAACTATTTATTTATTTATTTAAAAGGCATATTTACTGATATGGGAACAGAAAGAGAGAGAGAGAGAAGGAGGGAGAGAGAGAGGGAGAATCTTCCATTTGCTGGTGCTGGTTCCCTTCACAAACGTCTACAATGCTCAGGGCTGGGCCAGGAAGAAGACAGGAAATTCGAACTCCATCCGGGTCTCTCACATGCATGTCAGGGGCCTAAGTACTTGGGCCATCTTCTGCTACTTTCCCAGGAACATTAGCAGGGTGCTGGATTGGAAGTAGAGCATCCAAGACTCAAACCTGCTCTAATATGGAATGCTGGCGTCACAGGTGGTGGCTTAACCCACTTGCCACGATATCAGCCTGGGCTCCTGATTTTTACCTGGCCTAGCCCTGACTATTGCAGACATCTGGGGAGTGAATCATTGGATAGAAAAATCTCTCGATGTTTGTCTCTGTTTCCCCTTCTCAGTGCCTTGAAAATAAATAAAAGAAATAAATAAAAATTTTTAAAAAGAGAATTGTTACAGTACAAATGATAGTAGAGACATGGCAACTAAATGCATAATTGGTTCTGATCTGGATCCTTTCCAAATAAAATTTATTATTGATAGAAGTGTCAAGCAGATTCTAAGGGTTACATGATATTAATGTATTCTGGTTAACCCCTTTATTTAGATGATTACATGATGACTCCATAAGAAAATGACATTATCTGTAGGAAATACACTTTAAAGGATTGATTGTTGATCACATATCATGATGGTGACTTACTCTCATAATTCACAGAAAAATAATTTTGTTACGACACATTTGCTACTTTGTGTAATTTTGAGACAATTTCAAATGAAGTGTAAAAAATGAAAAAACAAATATATCAAGACGTTGCATTATTGGAGGTCAGTGCTGTGGCACAGCAGATTAATTCCCTGGCCTGGAGCACTGGCATCCCATATGGGCGCCTGTTCTAGTCCTGGCTGCTCCTCTTCTGATCCAGCTCTCTGCTATGGCCTGGGATAGCAGTAGAAGATGGCCCAAGTCTTTGGGCCCCTGCACCCACGTGGGAGACCCGGAGGAGGCTCCTGGCTCCTGGCTTTGGGTTGGCGCAGCTCCGGTCATTGAGGCCGTCTGGGGAGTGAACCAGCAGATGGAAGACCTCTCTTTCTGTCTCTACCTCTCTCTGTAACTCTGTCTATCAAATAAAAAAAAATCTTTTAAAAAAAGATGTTGCATTATGAAAATTGTAAATAAATCCACAGGACTAAAAAGAAAAAAAAATAAACTTTCAGAAGCAGATATTTGAGAAATTAAGGAAAATTTGTAGTGACAATTTTTTTTATGAATTCTTAAAGAGTCACTTTTCAAATAGTTTAGAAGAAACCAACTACAATGGGCTCTAGATTTTGTGATACATGCCTCTCAAAGTGACTCTTTCATGTTGAAAATTAATTAAAAGAGCTTAATTAGAAATGTTTAATAAAGGGGGGATATGTTTGGTACAGCCATTTAAATGCTGCTTGAGATGCCCACATCCTACATCAGAATGTCAAGATAAAGCCCCTGTTACTCTGCTTCTGATCCAGCTTCTTGCTAATGTATCCCCTGGGAGGCAACAAACATTGACTCCTTGCCCCCCATGTGGGAGACCTGAACTGATTTCCAAACTCCTGACTTTGGTCTGGCCCAGTCCTGGCTTTTACATGCATTTGGGGAGCAAAACAGCAGATGAAAGTTCTCTGTGTGTCTCTTTCCCTTTGCGCTCTAACTTTTAAATACAATGAAAATAAACAAAAATTTTAAAAATAATCTTTAATAAAAATATAGAAGTAAAAAGAGTATCTCCATTTGGTGTTTTCTATGTACAACTTTTAAAACACAATATAGGCCAGTGCTGTGGCTCATTAGGCTAATCCTCCACCTGCGGCGCTGGCACTCTGGGTTCTAGTCCCGGTCAGAGCACCGGATTCTGTCCCGGTTGTTCCTCTTCCAGTCTAGCTCTCTGCTGTGGCCCGGGAGTGCAGTGGAGGATGGCCCAAGTGTTTGGGCCCTGCACCTGCATGGGAGACCAGGAGAAAGAACCTGGCCCCTGGCTTTGGATCGGTGTAGCACGCTGGCCGTAGGGCCATTTTGGGGGGTGAACCAAAGGAAGGAAGACCTTTCTTTCTCTCTGTCTCTCTCTCTCTCTCACTGTCTAACTCTGCCTGTCCAAAAAAAAAAAAACCCACAATATATAAACATGTGAACAAATTTAATATTGCATACAGATCCTTGACTAATTTCATGTACATTTCTAAAATTCAGATAATTATCCTAATTTTTCCCTTTGGTTCTTCAAATAAGGAAAATAATTGATGATTCTATATTCGTGGTTGCTGCATTTTCAGTCCTGTTCATTATATACTAGTTAAATCCTTATTTTTAAAATTTTGTAGTATTCTTAATTTGTTGGAAAGGCAGTGAAAGACAGATAGAGGAAGACAGAGAAAGTTTCCATTTGTTGGTTCATTGGCCAAATGCCCACAATAACAGGTGCTGGATCAGCGCTGAAGACAGGAGCTGGGAACGCAATCCAGGTCTTCTTGCCTGTGGGGTGGCAGGAATGCAATTACCTGAAACATCATTGCTGCTTCCTGAGGTCTGCAGCTAGAATCAGGAGTCAGAGCAGGATGTGGAATATGGGCTTCTAAACTCCTAGGAAAATACTCATTGCTTAGATAATTTTTACAAGCCAAACATATCTACTTTAATTAACACTTTAATTACAATAATTATTTAAATTAAAAGTAAAGATTAAGATTTTTTAAAAATGTAACAATTTTAAAAGGAAAACCTAATTTAAACAACTGCGTTGAAGATTTTCTACTCTGATCCTATTTTGCTTGAAAATAATAACAAATATTTAGTACTGGTGAGTCCGTGGAGAAAAGGCACTCTTACACATCCATTTTGTAGCAGCGTATATAAGTGCAACTTTTTTGAACAGTAATTTGGTGAGATATCAAAGCAAAAGTTTTCTTAACTTTTGTCCAACCATCCAATTTTTAGAAATGCATTCTTTGAAAATATGAACAGAAGTTCACAAGGGTGTTTTTTTAAAAAGATTTATTTATTTATTTGAAAGTCAGAGTTACACAGAGAGAGGAGAGGCAGAGAGAGAGAGAGAGAGAGAGGTCTTCCATCCTCTGGTTCACTCCCCAGTTGACCGCAACAGCCAGAGCTGCGCCAATTCGAAGCCAGGAGCCAGGAGCCAGGAGCTAGAACTTCTTCTGGGTCTCCCACTCAGCTGCAGGGGCCCCAAAGACTTTTGCCATCTTCTACTGCTTTCCCTGGCCATAGCAGAGAGCTGGATCAGAAGCAGAGCAGCTGGGTCTTGAACTGGTGCCCATATGGGATGCCTGCACTGCAGGTTGAGGCTTTATCTGCTATGCCACAGCACTGGCCCCATAAAGATGTTTATTGTAGTGTCGTGCATAAGACCAGAAACTGGAGAAAAGATATTAGGATTACAACACAGACAGTTGTTGCAAACAGGCTCTCAAAACATGAGCAGAATTGAGAACTCAGAATCAATTTACGATGCACTATACTTCTCTTTGAAGTTGAAAATATAAATATCAAATTTTGCATGAAATGTGGATTGGGCACAACAATTTTATTTAAGTATCAATGGGTAGAACAACTATAACTCTTTTATGAGTCATATGATTATACATTTATAAATATTAAGATATTTTAAGAAGATATTAATTTTTTAATTATTTATTTATTTGAAAGACAAATGATACAGAGAGAGAGAGACAGAGAGAGACACAGAGAGAGAGGTATCTTCCATCTGCCGGTTTACTCCCTAAATGCCTACATAGCCCGGGCTGGACTAGGCTGAAGTCAGGTGCCTGGTTCTGCATCGGAATCCCAGGTAGGTGGTAGTGGCACAAGCACTTAAGGCATCATCTGGTGGTTTCCTAGATGAACAAGCAGGGAGCTGGTTCATAAACGTAGTTGGGAATCGAACCACTACAATTTGGGATGCAAGCATCACCAATGGCTACTTAAACTGCTGGGCCATGATTAAAGTCCCATGTATAATTATGTAATAATAGTGATATATTGGTGGTGGAATTGAGGTTATGTTAGAGATTGTTTTTACTCTGATTTATGCATGAGTGTTTGATTTTTTTACAAGTATGTATCCCTATAATTCATTGTGTTAAATGCTTTTGTCAACATGTAATTGAAACCATGTCCTCAATCTCTATTTTCTCAAATTTCACCCTGTCCCATTTTTAGTCATGGTCATGGCCTCTTTTATTCTTTACAAAGAAATTGAAATTAAGAAGTCACTCTCCATTTTCCTTCATCAAACACAAATATATGTTTCAGTACTTCCATTTGTTTGCTAGGGCTTCAGTAACAAAGTATGACAGTAGCACAAACAAATGAATTTCTTGAGCCACAGTTTTGGAAACTAGAAGTCAACATCAAAGTATTGGTGAGGTTGGTTTCTTCCGAGAACTGTGGGGCAAGGGTCTATTCCAAATCTCTCTCCTTGACCTGCAGATCATTATCTTCTCCCTCTATCTTTTCATATCATCTTTCTTCCCTGTGCAGCTCTCTGTCAAAATGTTCCATTTTTATAAGGGCACCAGACGTATTTGATTAGGGTCCACTTTAATGACCTATCTTCAGCTTGAATACCTCTGTAAAGACCTTATCTCTAATAAGGGCAAACTCTGAGCCATTGTCAGTTAGGACTGCAATATATGAATTTTGGAAGAAACAATCAATCATATAATACTATTTCCCCTTTGTTTTATTACCATAAAGTCCATGTTGCTCCTACCACCTAAGTGTGATAATCTTAGGATGCTCTGGATGCATCCTTTCCTCTTTAGTTGGCTCCTCCACTGACCATGTCTTCTCTTTCCTGTATTTTTAACATGTCCCTTCTGATTGGAGTCTTTCCATTTTTATTTTATTCTAGATTCAGGATCTAGAAAGGAATGGAAGAAAACCTTTTTTGCTTTACATTTTTGTAGAAATATATTGCTTTTCCCCCATGTCTATTGCCATAAATCTGGTCCAATTAATCTGCTAACATGCACAATCCAAATAATGTTTTTTTTCCTTCATGTTATTTGTTGAACTCTTAGTGTAGGGTTAATCTTATGTGTATAAAGTTAACTGAAAATGGATCTTTGTAAAAAATAAGAATGAGACTAGGAGAGGGAGGAGGAAGAAGGATGGGCACGTGGGTAGCAGGGAGGGTAGGGTGGGAAGTACCACTATGTTCCTGAATCTGTATAAAGGAAACACATGAAATTGTTATACCTTAAATAAAATGAAAAAAATAGTGCCCTAACCGGTCTGTGGTCCATGCTGTCTTGTCAATCCTCAAATCAACTCTCTATGGGGCATTCAGAGTGATTTTTCAAAGACTGAAATTTTGTCATGACTCTCCACTGCTTAAAATTCTGAAATGCCGCACAGTTATTCTTAGGTGTTTAAATTTTAACTGAAAAGTGATCCCTGTTAAATATAAGAGTGGGAAAAAGAAAGGGAGCAGATGTACAATTTGGGACATGCTCAATCGGACTTGCCCCAAAAGATGGAGTTAGAAACGTTCCAGGGGATTCCAATATAATCCCATCAAGGTGGCATGTACCAATGCCATCTCACTAGTCCAACTGATCAATTTCAGTTCACAATTGATCACATTGATAGGTCTAAGAGTCAAAGGGATCACACAAACAAGACTAGTGTCTGCGAATACTAACTGATAGAATAGAAAAGGGAGAGAATGATCCAGCATGGGAAATGGGAGACACAGCAAACTCATAGAATGGCAGATGTCCTAAATAGCACTCTGGCCTCAGAATCAGCCGTTAAGGCATTTGGATCTGGCTGAAGAGCCCATGAGAGTATTGTAGGCATGGAAAGAAAAGACACTCTGGAAAAAAAAAAAAAGAAGAAGAAGAAGACCTAAATGAAAGATCTCTGCGAGTGAGATCCCAGTGGAAAGAACAGGGCCATCAAAAAAGGAGGTACCTTTCTCTGAAGGGAGGAGAGAACTTCCACTTTGACTATGACCCTGTTGGAATAAGATCGAAGTCAGCGAACCCTAAAGGCTTTCATAGCCTCAGCAACTCATGAGTAGAGCCTAGGGAGATTACTGACGCCATAAACAAGAGTGTCAAATTGTTAAATCAACATCAGGAGTCACTGTGTACTTTCGTCTCATGTGGGATCTGTCCTTAATATGTTGTCTAATGTGAAGTAATGCTATAACTAGTACTGAAACAGTATTTTGGCACTTGGTGTTTCTGTGTGGGTGCAAACTGATGAAATCTTTTCTTAGTATATACTGAAGTGATCTTCTGTATATAAAGATAATTGAAAATGAAAAAAAAAACTGGTGTTAAATTGGAAATTGCATAGAAAATTAATCAATTTAAAAAAATATCATGTAGGATCTCTGTCCTTAATGTGCTGTACATTGTGATTTAATGCTATAACTAGTACTCCAACAGTATTTTTCACTTTGTGTTGCTATGTGGGTGCAAACTGTTGAAATCTTTACTTAATATATACTAAACTGATCTTCTGTACATAAAGAGAATTGGAAATGAATCATGATGTGAATGGAATGGGAGAGGGAGCGGGAAAGGGGAGGGTTGCAGGTGGGAGGGAAGTTATGGGGGGGGAGCCATTGTAATCCATAAGCTGTGCTTTGGAAATTTATCTTCATTAAATAAAAGCTTTAAAAAAATCCTGAAATGCCTTCCTGTTGCCTTGACAGTAGAATTTGAGCTCCTTAATTTGGCTTCTAAGACCCCAAGTTATTTTGCTCTTGCCAACCTTTGTAAATTTATTTTTCATGACTTTATTCACCTTAAATTCTACATTCAATGAAAGTAAAATTTCTTTGAGGTACTTGGTCATGTCTGTTTCTGTCTCCTTCTAAGGCCTTTGAACATGCTGCTTTATCTGTTTGGAACATGATGGAAAGATTCCACAATACTTTTCACCTAATTAACTCCTTTTCATCTCTAGGATATAAGTTTCTCCATTAACTTCCTCTGAGAAACATTTCCTCACTTCACAGACTTAATTTGGTTTCATTTGTTATATTCTGTTATATAGTATTTTATACTTCTTAATGGGCAGTATCACAGTTGGAAGCAAGCATTTTTTGGATGCATTCTTACTGCCTCATGTCTAAGCCACATAAGCTCAAGAAGAAGTGTCTAGCTTCATCATCCTGTGCTCTTGTCCCTAGTCTGGTATCTTTAAAAGTGATAATCAAAAAATAACACAATTATAATTGCTTAATATCAGTAACTAATTCTTTAATTTCCTTATATGCCTAGCAAAGTACAATATTTGGTTTAGACTAGATGTTTAATAAATAGATATTAAATGAATAGTGAAATAAGTGATGATGAGAGAGATGCAATAGGCATAGAAATCTGGACAATGTAATTTGTGATTGAATAAATAGAGGAAAATGATTCCTGAACTTCAAAAATGTTACCTGTCATATTCATTTCAAACAGTATTCCTCAGGTTGCTTTTGATCTTCTGACTTTGTTCATGGGAAATTTACTATTCAGAAATGTCCAAATTTTGTGTAACCAAATTTATAATTTATTTCTACAATGGTTTAGGAATTCAGAAAATAAGAAATTTCACAATGTTCCACAGAGGGGTCAATAATCTATATGCTGATGTTAGTGAGGATTCCTCAAGATTCCTAAAGAAAGAGAAATTTTATCTCTTAATTTTATAATCCAGTTGATATAGGCTCTATTTTCTCTCAAGCTGGTAATTAATTAAGCATTGGAAAATATGGGACATATCCATCTTTATAATTATTATCCTCAATGTGATTTTGCTTCTAACTTTACAAAGAAGAGAAAAGGGGCATACACACTACGGTGCAGTGGTTAAGACCATTCCCGGGTTGCCTGCATTCCTATACTGTGGTGCCTGAGTTTGAGTCCTTGCTCCCTTTCCAATTCCAGCTTCCAGGTGATATGCACCTTGGGAAGCAGTGGTGATGGCCACCTATGTGGGAGACCCAAATTCCATCCAACTCCTAGTTTTGGCCTGGCCCCAAATCTGCTGTGGTGAGCATTTGGGAAGTGATCCAGTATGAAAGATTCATTCTCTGCATTCTCTCTATCTCTCCTGGCTCTCACTCTCTTTCTATCTCTATGCGTTTCAAATTAATAAGAATTAAAAATAAATTAATGACATAAAAAGACTGCATGGACATGGTTAAATCCCTAGAACTATTGGGTTTTTAGGGATAAACTAAATTATATCATTGCTTGCAAATATGTCTTGAACTTGATGTAGCTAATGTTGAAAATCGTTTTTTTTATTTATTTTTTACCTTTTAACTCCTTTTTTCATGAACTGTTTGAAGTCCACTAGTAATTAATTTTCTTTATTTTACATTCTAAATGTGGGTACTAGAAAATTTAAGATTATATTTATGTCTCAAAATATTTCTATTGGGCATACCTGCTGTAAACATTCCCATGACAAATAACTGTAAACCTTACATATTATCAATTTCATGCATTACTGTCTCTGGTAACCACTTCCTTTCTTTCAACTTACTCCCTCTAGTATAATAGCAGAAAACTAAGCCGTTGATTCTTTTCTTTTATATTCTTTGATGTTTTCCTTCCTCCTTTTCCAATTTAAATTTCACATTCAATGTTACAAATAGTTTGTTCAATATAAGCTACAACTTTAGTTGAAAAAACACACAATCACACAACTTTCTACCTGTATTCCCTTGCACCATGCCATTGCACGTGTCTGGAGAAAAACACAAAACTACTTGAAATGGGGCCGGCGCTGCGGCTCACTAGGCTAATCCTCTGCTTGCAGCGCCAGCACCCCGGGTTCTAGTCCCGGTTGGGGCGCCAGATTCTGTCCTGGTTGCTCCTCTTCCAGTCCAGCTCTCTGCTGTGGACTGGGAAGGCAGTGGAGGATGGCCCAGGTGCTTGGGCCCTGCACCTGCATGGGAGACCAGGAGAAGCACTGGCTCCTGGCTTTGGATCAGCGCAGCACCAGCCTCAACGTGCTGGCCGTAGCGGCCACTTGGGGGGGGGGGGTGAACCAATGGGAAAAAGGAAAACCTTTCTCTCTCTCTCTCTCTCTCTCTCTCTCTCTCTCTTTCTCACTGTCTAACTGTCTGTCAAACAAAACAAAACAAAACAAAAAAAACTACATGAAATGGTTTCATTTTAGCTATATAAACATACTCCCCTAATCTAATAGTTTGCAAGATTTAAGTGTACAGCTTAATTTCCTGGAGGGCTCATTAAAACACAAATTCTCTTCCCTTTCCTGTGTATTAGTTTTTTGGTAAGTTGGTGATGGCATTTCTTTTTTTTTAAACTTTTATTTAATGAATATAAATTTCCAGTGTACAGCTTATGGATTACAATGGCTTCCCCCTCCCATAACTTCCCTCCCACCTGCAACCTTCCCCTCTCCCACTCCCTCTCCCCTTCCATTCACATCAAGATTCACTTTCAATTCTCTTTATATACAGAAGATCAATTTAGTATAAAGATTTCAACAGTTTGCACCCACATAGAAACACAAAGTGAAACATACTGTTTGAGTGTTAGTTATAGCATTAAATCAAAATGTACAGCACATTAAGGACAGAGATCCCACATGAGGAGCAAGTGCACAGTGACTCCTGTTGTTGACCCAACAAATTGACACTCTAGTTTATGGTGCCAGGTGGTTACTGGCACCATAAACTAGGGTGATGGCATTTCTAACATGCTCTCAGGAAATGCTGACCGTTGGTGATGGAACACTTTGAGAATCAATGCCCTAACAGGTCCCTAATGCTATCTAACAAACTTAGCATATTTCCCTCATGTATTTACTCTCCCAGAAAAATAATTTGTCTTTCTTGTCTCTTTTTTCTCTTCAAAACTTCAACCAACACACTCATCATCCATCTAGATAATATATTTACTCCCTACTTCACTGAGAAATTAAAAATAATAAATCAGAAGATAACATTCACTCACAATTACCATGGCATCTTACTTGTACCCATATACTTCTTGTCCAGCCTGTTTCTATAAATGAATTATCTCTACTACCACCTAAAACTAATTATTTTGCTTGTGCACCAATATGGTAATATTCAGCATTCTAACAGAGTTGGTTCCATGGGGCCAGCAGTGTGCTGCAGTAGTTTAAGCCAACACTTGCCAAGCTGACATCCCATATCTTAATCACATACAAAAATCCCTGATTTGTAGCTGATGCTCAGTAAATATCCTTGCATACATAAATTAATTAAAAGAGTTCTTGAGTTAAAATGGCATTCTCAAAATCTCTACAGCCAGGAATAGCTTGGTTTGTAAAGGGCATGTAGAGGGAGATAAAGTCAAGGATCCTCCATATGCAAACATGCAAGCTATTATAAGGGGCATAGAATTGTTTCTAAGTGGGATAGGAAGCTATTAAACATATTTGACATGTAATTAATATGCTTTCATTTATATTAAATTTCTCTTACTGTCAGCTTTATGAAAATTAGACTGTAGGATGACAAAGCTGAAGTGAAGACCAGTTAGGAGTCCATTCCAATGATCCAGATGAGAAAAGGTGACAATTTGGGTTATGAAAGTAGTTTCAGTGAATTTGGAACAAAGTGGACAAATCTAGGCAATTGTTGAGGTTGCCAAGAAGAAATAAATGAACTTGTTTGTAATGTTTTAAAAGTTTAAGTTGTGAGGTGTTGAGTTATACTCCCCATTTACATTATTAAGAACTTTAAGAACTTGTTATAATAGAAACATTGGAATATATTTTTGTCTTCTGAAGTTTGCCATTAAGGCTAAACCAAAGCCATGATTTTAGAGTACCAAATCTTTATATTCTACTTTCTCAAAAAAATCTTACGGATTTTAAAACAAAATTGTATGAAGCTTGAAAAAAATGTTGAATGAACAGCACAAGGATTTTTTGCTTTCATAATTCAAAATTCCTCTCAGTTAGGCCTCATAATAATGGAGTTTTGAAGCTATTTGGATGATATTATTCTTGTTCCTATGCACCATGTTTTATTTACATAAATTTCTCCTTTTTATTTGACTACAGAACAAAGACTATTCGTTCTCAAATTTGGATGAAGTCCAATCTCTGATTTTGTTTTGAAGTTGCTCTGAGAAAAACGTTTGAAACTTTCACCTTCACAAGAGCCTTAGAGCTTTCTCTAAATCCCCTTCCTCACTGTACTGGATCTCAGTGCTATTGCAAATTTTAGAGGAAAATGGAATCAATTGTTATAATTGAACAGCTTGTGCCAGGTAGTATAGCAAGTGATAATTGCATAGCAGACTGTTACTATAAATTCTAAACTTATACAGTTGTCTGATAGTATTATTAGTAGTATTACAGGACTCTAAGTCTCAGTTGGAAAAAATAACAAACAAGGCTGCACATTTTAGAATGTTGAATTATGATTTGAATCCAAGTCTAACTTGGTCTATTCTCCTCTGTCACACTGTTTCTTTTGGTAATGGGTACTTGATTAAAATCTAACAAGTCCAAGACATTCCTATAAGCATAATTTCTACACAGTTGGTAAACACATTTATTCACATTAGCAGAAATCACTGTTTTTTGGTAGCTTCCTGCTATAAGTCCTTTCTCTGCAATTAGCCGCCTATGTTAATATTTTAAAATAGTGCCTTTCCTCTCTCAATAATATCCTATTTCTTTGTGGTTCTTTTATCGTTAAAATTAAAATTTGAAATTGAGGATAAATTTTTGTAGTGGAAGAGAGAACAAGAATTAACTCACCTATGAGGGTCAAATCTTTTTTGAACTTTGAAGATATTTTTCATAATTCAAATTGAAAATAGTGGAAAATATCTTCCTTTGATAAACCTAAATTACATAGTATGTGAATGGATTATCCTAGCATCCTTGCTGGCTGTGTTTTCAAAGATGGCTATTGTATTAGCATACTTTCTTAGTATCAGTTTTCAATCTAGCATGCTCCACTAGCAGTTAAATTTATAATTATTTCTAAAAGACAAAAGGGCATATTTACAATACCAAGTACTGTAGGATCAGTCTTATTTTAAATGTATACACATACTTAAACATCACAATATACCTCATAAACATGTACAAGTGTTATGTGTACATTAAAAATAAACTGAAACATAAAAAAGAAAACTACCCAATTCACAACAACAGAGGGAGGAGAGTAAAGGGTGGGAGGAGGGTAGGGTGGAAAGTATCACTATGTTCCTGAATCTGTATATATGAAGTACATGAAATCATATACCTTAAATAAAATTTTAAAAAATTCAGATAAGATATGATATATTTATAATGTATTTTACGTCACTTGTCTTAGTAGCAAAAAATAGTCATTATATTGCACTTCTTTTTCAATTGTTTAGTAACATTGTAATTGAATAGTAGAAATATGATTGGGATTGGGAACCCTGAGTTTCTTCTAGGGCTCAAATACTAGTACAGGTTATCAACTAAATCACCATTTATCTGAATATCAGTTATTTCTAATATATAGTGTAAAACCCGATAGGAGGAACATTGACGTTTCTGAAACATTTTGAAGAAAAAAAATCCTACAAAAAATTTTATATTATTATTATTGTTATTCATGCCCTTTCACCTCTGGTTTCTTTTGCACTGCAAACCTTATAGTGGTAGCCACAAGCCTTTTTAAAAATATTTGATGATGTGGTGCAATGTTGGGTTTCAAGTTGTTAAATATTAGAGCACTTCTGAGAATTGTCACCAATTAACACCTCTTTTCAGAAAGAATGCTTTATTAGTTCCTAATCAGTTAAAATGTCATCTACCTCTGGAAAAAAAAGTTCTAAAAGGCACATATAACCATATTTCTTCACTTAAATTAGTTTTACCATTTTTTGGTATTCCAATTAACATGTAAGAATGTTAGTATAAAAATGTGCAAGACATCACCCACACTGTTACTTATAATGCAAGTTTCAGTTCACTTTACAAAAAATGTCTTCAAAAATCCATTATTTAGAATGGCATGCAGCAGGATTAGGCATAATGAGATTAATTTATTTGATTTGTTCTTATATTTATTTCCTTTTATAAAGGTATTTAATCATTAAAGTATTAAATGAGTGTCCAAAAAAGATCAAGATGTAGGGTACATATTTTCAACATCCCTTTATAATATTCTTAGGGAACTTAAATATAGTTTGAAGCATGCATTGTTCTGGAAACTGGGAAAATGGCCATCTATATAAACTTCAAGGAATGTTATCTGTTGTGAAAGAGGAGAAGATCAGGAAAGAAGGAGAAAGAGATTCCAATAAAACTACGTTAACACTTCCTAACTCAGAAAAGGGTGCTCTGGTTTCCATGGCCTTTCCTGGGGAAGAGGAACTCTAGTTTCTATAGTCTGCCTTGAGGGAGATAGGAAAGAAGGGGAAGGAAGGCCAGGAGAAAGTCAGAAAGGTCTTTATTCTGAGGTCCTTTTGTTTTCCTTCAACACAAAGTACTCAGTGTGTCAAGGCACAGTACTTAGTACTCAGAGTACACAGTACTCTGAACTATGACAGACTAACTTACGTGAACATTTGAGAAACTAGCTAAGTATAAAAAGTTTACAATCAAAAAATAGAGCAAACTGAAGCCAATAAAAAAGTATGTGATTAAGACAAAACTTCACAATTTAAAATGAAATGAAGGCAGAGAATGAAAATGAAAATGAAATTGAATGTTGTGATTCTAAAGTAAATTGAAATTATCTTATTTCAAAAATTAAAGAAAGGAAGGACAGGGATTAAAGGAAGGAAGGAGGGAGGATAGGAAGTATGGCTATCATCTTAGAGTTGTATCTATGAAATATATGAATTCTGTTCTGTTAAATTAATAAAATTTTTAAAGAACATAGAATAATAAATGGAATAATCTCAAGAATTTAAAAAATATCATAGTAGAGAAAAATCAAAAATAAGGAAAAAATATGGGGATATTGGAGGCAGACCAAGAGTATCCATAATAAAAGCAATAGGAGTATGAAAGTGAGGATAGAGTTAGAGGGATAATCAACAGTATGAAAAGAGAATACTTTCTCAGAGCAGAGAAAGAAGCCTTAAGCCTGTAGAAAAAAAAAACTATTAATTATCAGATAAAATTAATGAAAATCTGGTAAGACATACACTACTCTAAAAATTAACTTTAATGTTAAAGAAAAAAATCCTTTAATTATACAAAGGAGAAAACAACACACTTTCTACATTCTCCCCAAAAGCTATGTTGTATTCTTCTTCTTCATCTTATTAAGTGTAAGGAAGCAAGAAACAAGCAGAACTTTAAGATGAGGAAATTAAGTTGAAGAACTCTATAACCAGTAAAAGCATTGAAAAAAACAAATATTTTGACATTTAAAGACATAACATTGGTCCCCATATAATCATAGACATTTTCTTTCAAGGAATTTCTGGAAAAAATATAATAGGCACACAGTTATCTCTCTCCTCCACCTCTGTACTCACTGAAACTATTAGAACATAACCAAAGGAACATATCTTTATTAGTTTTCCAAAATATGGAAAGGAGCTTTATTATTAAGACAAGATAGGTTTAAACTTCAGTGATATACAACTCTCATATTCTACCCTCTTAATATGTCACTGTTTTATTTCTTGTTATTGCTATATATCCAATATATATGGGACATAATTGGGCACCCGAGCAGGCAGGGCCTCTATGATCTATCCTATTTCTGGTCATTGAAGCAGGAAAAAGTTCGGAAAATGTTACAGCTGCTATTATGCGCTTTGTGGCAGAGGCAAAGCACATCACTTCTCCTCACAGCCAATTGCACAGAACTAGTTGTATGACCCTGCTTAACTAAAAGGGCATTGAAGAGCATATTGGTTTATAAGCCACAAAGCAAAGAACTGGGCATTAGTGAATTATATAATGTCTATCATAGTGGTATTCAACATTTGAAATCAAAGGAGTATCTTTGGTATTTGGTGCATACACAATCAGAGCTATGGATTATACTATTTGTAAAGACATGGGCATTGCTATATCTCACAGTCTTCCATTAAACAGGTATATTGGTATGTTATTATGTTTTATTCAACTGTTATTGTATGCCACAAATGGTGCCAGATGATAGGATTACAGCAAGTGAGCAAAACAGTCTTTCTCACCATGGCACTTCAAAGAGAGAAACAGGGAAAATTAACAACTGAAGCATGGACTTGGGAAAATGCTGAAGCAAAAAATGATAGAAATTTGGCATTTAGATGATAGAGGTTAAAATTTTAGATAACATTCAATAGACATATTCACATTTCAAAAATCATGTAAATTGAAAGACGAGATTTAAAAATAATTCAAATAGAATTTGTTGGGTGCAGACAGAATTCAAAGATAACCTTAAGAATTCTGGCTTTAACAAAAACCCAGAGGAAAACAAAGCTAGGAATCAGAAGCAATGGGTGTCAGGCCTATTAATGGCTGATCTGTACAGTGATCTGCCCTCAAGGAGACCCAACAGGCCAGTCCACTGCAGTGGCTTTCAATGTGGTAAGCCTGGGCTTCAGCAGAAGTCAGCTTGTGAAGAGCCCTGGCAGCTCTGCCAAGACTTGGATCACTGGAAATGGACCTGCCCTGGAGTCGAAGGATGCCCAGGTCAGAGCCACAGATCTTATTGGCTCTAAGCTGAAAAGCCCTTCACTCAGCCCAGCTTCCAAAGTGACCACCGCAGCTGAGGGGAAGGCCAAGTAGGGTCAGCAACATTGAAGGCAGAACTGTAAATTTCCTGTTAGAGATGCTACCTGCCTTTACCTGGACAGCTCTCCTCCCAGGCCAGCTAAGTAATGAAAGTCAACAGAGTGCCTTCCCCTAGGAGGTTCACACCTCCCTTAGGATGTACCCCATGCGAAGAGATAGATAGGTCTGGGCCTCTTAACGTACAAGGCCTAAAGTCCAACAGATTATTATCAAGCCCCTTCTGTCAGGTTCTATTTGCCTCTCAATCAGAAAACTTAATTGTAGCTTAGACAGCACCTTTCTTAGCTCCTCTAATAATGACTCTGTCCTTTGTTCTAGACCCTGTCTAGCGCACTTGGGCCTCATTCTTTCATAATCATAACCTCTACTCTACCACCAATGGCTCTACTCCCAACCTGTGTGTACTGATGGTCCTCTTCCCCACTTAATGCTGTATAATTGTTCAAAATTTCTCTACAGACAAACCCCTCTACCTACAAAAGATGAGTGACTTTTCTCCCAGTCTTGGCTGGAATCAGCTTTCTGGTCAGTTGGGTGTTCCCCAATAAACCCTTCCCCTTAAGAAAAAAAAAAAGAGGGAAGTGCCTTTCTCTGAAGGGAGGAGAGAACTTCCACTTTGACTATGACCTTGTCTAAATATGATCAGAGTTGGCAAACTCGGAAGACTTCCATAGCCTTGGCAACTCATGACGAGAGCCTAGGATGGTTACTGGCGTCATAAACTAGAGTGTGAACTTGTTGGGTCAACAACAGGAGTCACTGTGCACTTGCTCCTCAAGTGGGATCTCTGTCCTTAATATGCTGTACATTGTGATTTAATGCTATAACTAGTACTGCAACAGTACTTTACACTTTGTGTTTCTTTGTGGGTGCAAACTGTTGAAATCTTTACTTAATATATGCTAAATTGATCTTCTGTATATAAAGAGAATTGAAAATGAATCTTGATGTGAATGGAATGGGAGAGGGAGAGGGAAAGGGGAGGGTTGCGGGTGGGAGGGAAGTTATGGGGGGGGGGAGCCATTGTAATCCATAAGCTGTACTTTGGAAATTTATATTCATTAAATAAAAGTTAAAAAAAAAGAAAGAAAAAAAAGACTTCTGTCTTTAAAACAAACTCAACCTGTCCATAAAACACATGTGATATTCTCTGCATATATATGTATAGGTATATAGATATGTAGGTAGATTGTATATAGATTATCTCTTGATATATGTATACATACTTATATATCTATAGATAAACTATGGTATATAGTACAACTATTATATATAGAATCTATAGTCAGAGAAGCATGGGTACTGTATCTATCCCATCTGCAAATGTGTAGACACTTGTGTGAATATATACATATATTTCTACAACTTGTAAATATAAAAACCTCTGTAAAATAGAAGGCAATCAATGTCCCTAAAGAACTGACAGCATACTTTGGCAAATGGATAGAAATATCCTGTAAAAATAAGACATTATGCTTCAAATATTTTATCACATAAAAATAAGTTAAATCTAAAATGAAAGAATGTAAAACATAATAATCTAAGCTTAAAATAACTGGCAACACCAAATGTTATCAAGAATATTCAAGAAATAGAAATACATGCATTGGTAGTGTAAATACAAATTAGTAACAATAAGTTGGTAAAATTTCCACATATTTTATGTGGTTAAATACGTACCAATTTTTAGGGTTTTTTGTTTGTTTTTAAGACTTACATTTAAATCTTAAATTCATTTAGAGTTGATTTGTATATATGAGATAAGAGTCAAATTTAACTCATATTCATATGGATATTCAGTTTCTCCAACATCAATTATTGGAGAGACTAACCATTGACCATTGAATTTTCTTGACAACTTTGTCATAGATCACTTAACTGTAAATGTATGAATCTATTTCTTTGTTGTCTATTATATTCCATTGGCCTGTATGTCTGTTTTGTGGCATAGTTGTGCTGCATTGATTAGTATAGCATTATAGTAGATTTTGAGATTAGTTATTGTGTTGCCTCCAGATTTGTTCTTTGTGCTCATGATTACATTGGATATTTGGGGTAATTTGTGGTTTTGTATGAATTTTAGATCTTTTTCTATTTTTGTAAAAGATGTAATTTGAATTTTGATAAGTATTACCTTGAACCTGTAGATTTTTTTGAATATCATGGACGTTTTCATAATGATAATTCTCTTAATCTATGAACACAAGATACATTTCCATTAATTTGTGTGCTCCTCAATCTCCTGGATCAATGTTTTATGGTTTTAATGTGCATATCATACAGTTCATTTTTAAAAATGTTACAAAATATTTATTTTTATGCCATTGTACATTGGATTATTTTCTTGCTTTATTTTTCAGATAGTTTATACTAGAAGAAACCATATAGGAAAATGTTCTTGACATGGATTTTGGCAATTTTTTTGATACAACCCTAAAAGCAAAGGCAACAAAAAAGTAAATAGACAAAGAGTATTTCATCAAAATATAAAGCTTTTGCATGACCAAGGAAATAATTAGAAGAGTTAAGAGATAACCCACAGGTTCAAGAAAATATTTAAATACTCTGTATCTGCTGAGGGATTAATGTTCAAAATATATAATCAATTCAAATAACATAATTCTAAGTGAACAAACCAATTTTAAGACAAAAAGAACTGAAAACATTTTTCTCAAAATAATGCATAAAATGGTCAACATTTATGTGAAAAATACTCAATATCATTAAGAATTAGTGATATTCAATTTAAAACCACAGTAAGATGTCATCTCATACTTGTTAGAACTGGTAATATCAAAAAGAAAAAAGACAACCGGTGTTGCCAAAGATGTGGAGAAAAGACAACTGTTGTATACTGTTGGTGGGAACATAATTACTAAAAACATCATGGAAAATATTATAGAGGTTCCTAACAAAAATCTATAATAGTATCTAAAATTCATACTTGTGGATATGTATCTAAAATAAATGAAATCAATGAATGTAAGAGATAGTTCCACTGCCATGTTCATTTTAATATTATTCATAGTAGTCAAAATATAGAATCAATCCAAGTGCCCATCATCACATGAGAGACTCTGAGCCACATACATACATACACACACATAGAGAGACACAAAGGAGTACTTTTCAGTCACAGGAAAAAGGAAAGTCAAGCACAGAATTACAAATATTATATGATCTCATTTATATGTGTAATCTAAAAAACAGAAGCACAAAATAGAATTATGGTTACCAGGTGCTGAGGGTTTGGAAAAAAATGGGGAGATGTTGTTCAAAGGATACATAGTTTTATTTTAGACAGATGAGTAAATTCTTGAGATCTGTTATACAACATAGTGCAGTGTATATTTGAAAATTGTCACTGGAGTAGATTTTAAATATCCTCATCAAAATTTTAAAAGAAAGATAATTATATGAGGTGATGGATGAATATGTTAATTAGCTTGATTTAAGCTTTCCATTATACATACATAGATCAAAATACTCTGGTGTAGTCTATAAATAAATACACAATTTTAATTTACCAATTGAAATAAATTAAAGATATAAACGAATGTTACATGGAAGTTGGTAGTAACTTTATCCACAAGAGCCCTACATATAAATAACAAGAGAATTTAAAAACAAATTTGGTGATATCTATAGAATGGAATCTCTGTAAATATTTTAAATTAATGAATTGCTGCTATATGAGCCAACATTGGTAAACTTCAAAAAATGTTGTGCAGAAATGTACCTGAAAAAAAAAAAAGATGGATACTGCATGATTCAATTCAAATCAAATTCCAGAAGAAACAGAAAGAAGACACGAAGAAATAAATTACACAAGTGGTTGCATGTGAGATTTACTGGAAGGAGCAAGAGAGACATTTCTTCAGTAATGCAGATATGTTGTTATTAATAAAATCATAGCTTGGGTGTATATATTTTTAAAATTTATTATACTGCACCCATAATGCCATTGATTGTCACCACATGTAAATTTTGACTTTACGAAAAAAGTTAAAATTAATACATTACCAAAAAATAATGAGGATAGTAGGCTATTCAGCTAAATTTAAATGCTGATTATTTGAAAATAAAATAGTATATATGAATCCAACAAGAGAAAAGGAAAATAATACACAACACTAGGACTAATAAAGTCCAAATAGTAGTAACAATACAAATATGATCCATAAAACACAAAAGTTTTATATGTTAATAAAATATTTGAAAAAGAAGTAGTGGTGTTATTAATATCACATAAAATGATATTCACGATAAACATCATAAAATGAGGAAAGAATTGTGTGCTATTATGAAAGAGGTATAATTCAGTGAAGACAACTTTCATGAATATCTACATACCAAATAAAATGCCATCCACACTAGTTACAAATATTTATATATGTATATATAATCTTCCACATATGAGAGAAAATGTGATATTTTGATATTTGAGTCTAGATAATACATCCACCTCAATTTCAGAGTATTGTATCTGTGTATGTATATAAATATTTTATATGAATAATTATATATATATATTTATATATAACATGTGGGTTTCCATGATGTAGAGGTTATCATGTTCACCTGACATTTCTGTATATATAATGTTTACATATGAAGCAGATATGAAAATATTATAAATTGATAAATCTCTTTGTGTTCATTGAACTCTTCTTTGAATTTTTCTATATTATTTGAAATAATTTAAAATAAAAAATAAGAAGTTATGGGGGGGAGCCATTGTAATCCATAAGTTGTACTTTGGAAATTTATATTCATTAAATAAAAGTTAAAAAATAAACTAAATGCTATTGAAAATAAATTGCATAAAGTAAAAAAATAAAATAAAAAATAAATATTAATGATACTAAAAAATTTAGAAACCAAAATACAAATTACAAGAATAAGAGCTATTGCATACTGTGTACAAGATACTTTAAAGGTAGTGAATAAATTTATTCTTATAGTAAATTTATGTCATATATTCTAATTTCCAATTCTCTAAGGGAAGAAATTGAAATGAAGTGTAGTAACATTTCCAACATCACAACAACAAGTGAAGAGCACAGTTGGTATTGGAATTCAGGTAGTTTGGCTCCAGAGCACATTTTTGTAGCCATAGGAATGTAATAGCTATGTGAGAAAATTCCATACAATTATATAATAGTATATTTGAAAGTTATTAAAATTAACATTTTTCTAGAAACTGAGGATGAAGCAGAAAGCCTAAACAGACCAATCATTATAAAATTTAAAAATTAAAAATTAAGTAAAAATTAAAATTGAACATCCACAAATGGTTGCTGATTTTTCCCAATACTTTTATTGCTGTTTCATATCCACATTTAGCTGCCATTGAATTTACTTATTTTTTCATGCTATTCTGAATAGTTCTTAATGACAAAAACTGATTCACCAAATCAAGTATAGTGTCTGACATATGAACAACACTAAAGTAATTATTTATGAAATGACTGAACTTGCTGTGGTTTGGATATGGCTTGTCTCCTAAGATTTATGTGTTGAGAACTTGGTGCTATGTGTTAATAAATATGTTTTTGAAACGTGATAATTAATATACAATATAAAAAATGTATAGGGATGAAACAGACATTTTGTAATGTGGTTGTTCTTTTTGGCCCTTGTTTACACTTCTATGGAACTGTGGTCATCATACTTTTTACTTATTGAATATTATGGTTAGTGATGCATCAAGCCTATAATTATGAAGTTGATTAAATCATGGTTTTCTGAAAATTGAGGGAAAAAAAAGAAAAGAAGGCTGGAGATGAGGGAGGTAGGGAGGAAAGTATGGTTATCTTCTGAGAAAGCTGTACCTATGTAATACATGAAAACTCTTCTTTTAAAAAAAAAGCAAAAAATTTCAGGAAATAGTTAAATTATATTCTGAATATACAGTGCTTATTCAGAATAAAAATAAACATGAAGTTTTTAGAATATATTGTCAATAGCTATCATGACCAAACACCACATTAATAATTGTGGCAGGAAAGTAACAACAATGAAAGCTGAAATTGGTAAGAGTATAATGTGAGGGGGCTGGCGCTGTGGCATAGCAGGTAAAACCATCACCTGCAGTGCCCGCTTCCCATATGGGTGCTGGTTCAATTCCTGTTTCACTTCCAATCCAGCTCTCTGCTATGGCCTGGCAAAACAGTAAAAGATGGTCCAAGTCCTTGGGCCCCTACACTCACCTGGGAGACCCAGATGAAGCTCCTGGTTCCTGGCTTTGTTCTGGCTTAGCCCTAGCTGTTGCAGCTATTTAAGGAGTGAACCAGTGGATTGTATATTTCTCTCCCCTCCCCCACTCCGTAACTATGACTTTCAGATAAATGAATCAATCTTTTGAAAAAAGAAAGTATAATGTGAAACAAAGGAGTAGTAGCATCATCTCAGTGAATCTACCTATAAGATATAAAATTGCAACTAATGTATAAAAACTTGGAAGGCAGGATTTTAACCACGTGATCAAGGTAAAGTCACCACTAATGAGACATGCTAATATCACGTATGTTCTGATAGGATGCATGCCATTCTCTATAACAATGAATAAACTGAATTTATTCATGAAGACTTTTAAGACAAATTCAAATTTAGGACTAGTCTAAGATAAATAGCCAATGCTTTTCAAATGTTTGAAGGTTTTTAGTCAATTAGGGCTGCTATGACAAAATATAGAGTGGTTGTCTCTTGCTGTATCCTCATATGAGAGAGTGAGAGAAGAGAATGTCATCTCTTCTATGGGCACTAATCGCATCATGTGGTACACAACTTCATAACGTCATCTAAGCATACATTACCTTCCAAAGGTTCCTCCTGCAACTAGCATAACGTCAGGGATTAGGGCTTTAACAAATGAATCCACTGGGGGGAGGGAGGAGGGCGGGGAGCATTCAGCCCATACTAAAGGTCATGAAAGACCAGGGAGGTATTGAGGGACTGTTGTAGATGGAAGAAATTTAGGAATTGCAACAACTAGATGCAATGTGAAATCTTGGGTTGGATCACATACTAGGAAAATCACATTCATGACAATTGGCTAACTGAATTAGTTCCTTAGCTAGCTTAGTAGTATCATTTTAATGTTAGTTTACTAGTTTTGATAAATGTATTATGGTTATATAAAATGTTAGCATTTGGAGAAACTTACTGAAAGGTTTAAAGGAACTCCTTTTGGTATTTTGCAGCTTAACATTATTTTGCAAAGTTAGAGGAAAAAATGTAATTACATACTCTGGAGATGAAAAATTTTTTAAGTGACATAGTGGTGATAGCTACACAGCTTTGTGATGTGCCTCACTATTATTTAGGAAATTCTCATTGCAATAAATTATGAATATGTATGTATATATGTGTATATCAGAAAGGAAAGCAATGCATGATCATATGTTTCAGTAAATACTCTCCCTATAATATCTGAGAGTATTTAAAAAACCGAGCTAATGACATCCTGGAAAATGACTAGTTACACCAATTCAAAATTAATAGTTTTTCTTTACATCAGGGATAATCATTTAAATTCCATTTATAATAATAAAATTTCAGGTACTTAAGAATAATTACTTTAAAAGTACAGGAATCATATTATTATACCTCATAAAATAATACCTGGGTATAAACAAGGCTCATGAAATCAAACTTAAAGAGAGAATCATAGTTTGCCTAAATGGAAAAACTGAATGTAAGGAAACATTCCCATTCTGTCTGAATTTAATATTAACACTAATTCTATAATTTTTGTACTTGAGTGTTAGATTTTATATTTATCTGTTTTCATCTGTCTGCAAATGAGTTAGGGCCATACCTTTTGTAGGTGCTATCTCACCAAATGTACCTAGTCATCCATATGGCACCAAGTGGCCCAGCCCATTTTTGTTGGTATTCCTTAAGAGATATCTATAGTCTGGAAGCGACATTTTCCTTTGATGATGAATTCCTATAAATGTAACTCAACAAATAATAAATATTCTTTTGGAATTTGACATGATAGAAAGGCCAAGGCACTGGCTTTTTCATTCTTCTGGAACCTAGTGTTTTAGAAAAAGATGTTTAGTGTTACTCCTTTGTGTTTAGTATTCACATTAAAAAATCTTGATAAGAATACTGAATATGAGATCCACTCTCAACAAATTTTTGAATGTGCATTGCATTATTGTTAACTATAAACACAGTGTTTTCCATTAAAGAAATTTGGGAAGAGGTCTACCACAGCTGACAGCAGTGCATCTCAACTGGGATGATCTCTGATCCTTGTATCACATATAGGAGGTGAAATGATAAAAGTGACAGAGCAACAAGAAAACTAATGTTTATTTCATGCCTGCTGTGTGACAAGTTTGGGGTTAGTCATTTAAATCATACTGTTATAATAATTAAGGTGTTTGTTTTATTTAATTTTTGTAATAATTAATTTTCTTAATGTTGCTTCAAACTTGAAATATTTCTACAGCCTATGTACCTATAGGTTGTTTACATAACTGACTCCAATTTGAAAAATGGTTAATTTTCAGATGTCTTATTCACTTGTCAAGTGCTATAATTCTTTCAGAAGATGTGAACACTGTAATCGACAGCAATGATGCCAACGATCTTGATTAGATGGACAATTTTCCCCCTGGGTTTATGCTCTAGGTATTGCTTTGTAAATCACAGAAGCAAACATCTGGCCAAATTCACTAACAAACATAACTCTCTAATATGAAATGCTGGAGTATTCAATAAGTCTGGAGTGGGATTGTTTAGCTCAGGTGTCTAATCAAAATGTCAGTAGTTTTCAATTATGTAGCAGTAATTCTTCCTTATTTACTAGCATCATTGACATAGCATCATTTTTATATGAAGTTTATTTTTATAATCATAATGTAAAATAAACTTAAGTAAACTCATGGTAGCAAAATAAAAAGAGGAAAATACAAATTTAAAAGGATGGTACTGTGCAGAGTTAACTACTTTTGATATTTGAGTCTACTCATTTCCATACAAATGTATGTGCATGTGCATACCTATAATTAAATGCAAATGAAAATTATATATAAATGAATATAGTTGTGTTTGTACTGTACAGATGATTTTGATTCTTTTTGACTTCCATATTCTGTAATGTTTTGGGTTTTTGCTGATTTAATTTAATATATATTTCAAAAGGCAGAGAGACAGAATGGAGATCATTCATCTGTTGGTTCATTCCCCTAATGCCTGCAAAACCTATCTGGGCCAACCTGAAGCTAGGAGGTGGGAACTCATTGCAGGTTTCCCAAAGTGGGATTCAGAGCCTCAAATACTTGAGCCATCAACTGCTGCCCCCAAAGCCTGCATTTGTAGAAAAATAAAACCAGGGGGCAGAACTAGGCCTCAAATCAAGATCCTATGAGGGAAATGGGCATTTTAGCTGGTGTCATAGCTGCTGCACCAAATATCCATCCATGCCATATTTTACTTAATATTATAATTTTATTCATATTGTCATAGTACTAAAATCATCTGAATACCATTTCATAGGTCATGCTATCCAACTATTTATTTATATTTATATTTTTATTATAGATTTAAATTAGTTTTTATCAGATTCATCGTGGTTTGTAGATATAATTATTTTTATTTTTATTTTATTTATGTGGAAGACAGTTACAGAGAGAGGTAGAGACAGGGAGAGAGATCTACCATCTGCTGGATCACTCTTCAGATGGCTGTAATGGCCAGAGCTGTGCCGATCCAAAGCCAGGAGCTTCCTCTGGGTCTCCCACGTGGGTACAGGGGCCCAAGGACTTGGGCCATCTTCTGCTATCCCAGGCCATAGCAGAGAGCTGGATCAGAAGAGGAGCAGCCGGGATTTGAACCGGCGTCCATATGGGATGCCGGCGCCTCACGCCTGGGCTTTAACCCGCTGCGCCACAGCGCTGGCCCTTGTAGATATAATTTTGTTTGCTTGTTTCTAAAGATTTTATTTATCTACTTGAGAGGCAGAGTTATACACAGAGAGAGGGAGAGAGAGAGAGAGAGAAAGATCTTCCATCCTCTGATTCACTCCCCAAATGACCACCATGAAGGGAGCTGGGCTGAACTGAAGCCAAGAGCCAGGAGCTTCTGTTGGGTCTTCCATGTGGGTGCAGAGGCCCCAGCACTCAAGCCATCTTCTACAGCCTTCCAAGGCCATGGCAGAGAGCTGGCCTGGAAAAGGAGCTGGTGAGACAGGGACTGGCACCCATATGGGATGCCAACGCTGCAGGTGGAGGATTAGCTTACTATGCCACAGTGCTGGCCCCTAGATACATTTCTAAGAACAGAATGATATTCCCTTTATCCCTCCCTCCCTCTCTCTCCTTTCTACCCTCCTTTCTTATCCCCTTTTTATCATTTTTCAGTTTTTGAGATAGCATATTTTAAATTTACTTTACAGTAAAAAGGCAGTAGTTCGCTGAATGAAGAATTCGATGTGTGAAAAGCAAAAAGACCCTAGTTTAGTTGGAATATAGACAATGTCTCTAAACAATAATTGAATGGGAAAATGGCCATTTCACCTCTATACAATAAATTTTAAAGTAATCACAGATCACTAAAACTTTAGTAGTGTAACATTCTTACCATTGGTTTGACAGTTATAAAGCAGAGTTTATAAAACTATATTTGCAGCAATACTGATAAACACATACTTTGTTTTCTTTCTCTCTTTTTCATTTGTTTTTTTTTTTAATTTTTGCTCCCACATATAAGGGAGAAGATGCTGTATTTGTCTTTCTGGGACTGGATTATTTCATTCAATATGATATCCTCTACTTGTGTCCATTTTACTTCAAATGGTATAATTTCATTGTTTTTTTAATAGCTGAATAATATTCCATTGTGTATATACCACATTTTCTTTCTCTATTCATCTGATGATGGAAACTTTGGTTGATTCCAAATCTGGGCCTTTGTGAACAGTGCTGCTATAAACAAGTTGGTTAAGGCATCTCTGATATATTGTGCTCTTTTGGGTATATACCCAGTAGTGGGGTATTTGGAAAGTCTATTTCTAGTTTTTATAGGAAATCTCCACACTGTTTTCCCCAGTGGCTGCACTAATTTACATTCCCACCAACAGTGTATAAGTTTTCCCCTTTGTCCTCATCCTAACTAGCAATTTTTACTCTCTGTGTTTTGAATTTCCACCATTCTGACGAGGTGAGGTGATAACTCATTGTGATTTTGATTTGCATTTCCTTGATGGCTAGTGATGTTGAGCTTTTTTTCATATATTTGTTGAGAGTTTGTATTTCTTCTTTTAAGAACTGTCTATCGAGGTCCTTTGCTCATTTATTAACTGGAATGGCTGTTTTTATTATCGAGGTTTTTTAAGTTGCTAATATATTCAGGACATTAGTTTTTTGTTGGATAGATAGCTTGCGAATATTTTCCCATTCTGTCTCTTCACTCTATTGATCATTTCCTTTGCTGTGCAAATGCTTCTGGGTTTGATGTAGTCCCATTTGTTTAGCTTTGCTGCTGTTTCCTGTGCTTTGGGTGTCTTGTCCTATAAGTCATCCCCTACACCAGTGTCTTGGGGGGTTTCTGCTGATTTCTTTGACCAGCAACGTCATCGTCTGAGGTCTTAAATTTAGGTCTTTCATCCATCTTGAGCTGATTTTGGTATATGGTGAGAGATATGGATCTAATTTCATTTTTCTCCATATATACATCCAGTTTTTTAAATTTATTTTTTAAGGAATACGAATTTGATAAACAAAATTACTTCCCACCATTATAGCCCTCCCACCCCTGCACATCCAGTTTTTTTTTAACTTTTATTTAATAAATATAAATTTCCAAAGTACAGCTTTTGGATTACAGTGGTTTTTCCCCCCCATAACCTCCCTCCCACCCGCAACACTCCCATGTCCCACTGCGTTTCCCACCCATTCACATCAAGATTCATTTTCAATTATCGTTATATACAGAAGATCAATTTAGTATATATTAAGTAAAGATTTCAACAGTTTGCACCCACACAGAAACACAAAGTGTAAAGTACTGTTTGAGTACTAGTTATAGCATTAATTCACGTTGTACAACACATTAAGGACAGAGATCCTACATGAGGAACAAGTGCACAATGACTCCTGTTGTTGACTTAACAATTTGACCCTCTTATTTTTATTTATGGTGTCAGTAATCACCCTAGGCTCTAGTCATGAGTTGCCAATGCTATGGAAGCCTTTTGAGTTCACCGATTCTTATCATACTTAGACAATGGCATAGTCAAAGTGGAAGTTCTCTCCTCCCTTCAGAGAAAGGTACCTCCTTCTTTGATGGCCAGTTCTTTCCCCTGGGATCTCACTCACAGAGATATTTCATTTAGGGTTTTGTTGTTGTTGTTGTTGTTTTGTTTGTTTTTGTTTTGTTTGTTTGTTTGTTTTTGCCAGAGTGTCTTCCCATGCCTAAAATACTCTCATGGGCTTTTTACCTGGATCTGAATGCCTTAAGGGCTGATTCTGAGGCCAGAGTGCTATTTAGGACATCTGCCATTCTATGAGTCTGCTGTGTATCCTGTTTCCCATGTTGGATCATTCTCTCCTTTTTAATTCTATCAGTTAGTATTAGCAGACACTAGTCCTATTTATGTGATTCCTTTGACACTTAATCCTATCAGTATGATCAATTGTGAACTGAAACTGATCACTTGGACTAGTGAGATGGCATTGGTACATGCCACCCTGATGGGATTGAATTGGAATCCCCTGGCATGTTTCTAACTCTACCGTTTGGGTCAGGTCTGATTGAGCATGTCCCAAACTGTACATCTCCTCCCTCTCTTATTCCCACTCTTATATTTAACAGGGATCACTTTTCAGTTACATTTCAACACTTAAGAATAATTCTGTGTTAATTAAAGAGTTCAACCAATAGTATTAAGTAGACTTGATTTATGGCCTAATATGTGGTCTATTCTAGAAAATGTTCCATGTGCTGATTATAAGAATGTGTATTCTGTGGCATTAGGGTGAAATGGTCTGTAACTATCTGTCAGTACCATTTTCCCAATAGTGTTTTTCAACCCTAATATATCTATTGGTTTCCTGTATGGATGATCTGTGTATTGATGAGAGTTGGGTGTCGAAGTTACGCACTGTCATTGTACTGGAATCTATTTCTCCTTTTAGATCTAATAGTATTTTCTGTATATATCTTGGTGATATTGTGTTGGGTTTACATATTTAGGATTCAGGTATCTTCTTGCTGAAATGAACCTATTATCAAAATAGAATGTGCTTTTTTATCTCTATAAGTTTTGGCTTAAAATCTGAATTATCTGATATCAGGTTAGCTCCTCCTGCTTGATTTGGTTTCCATTTTCCTGGTATATCTTTTTCTAGACCTTCTCTATCAGTCTGTGTGTATTACTGTATATGAAGTGAGTTTCTGGTAGGCAGCATATTAGGGGATCATGGTTTCCTATCCACTCAATCAACCTAAATCTTTTGGTTGGTGAATTTAATATATTTATAGCCAAGATTACTATTGATAAATAAGAACTAAGACCTGTCATTTTCTTGATTGTATGATGATTCTACCCACTCTGTTAGTGAATTTAGTGATGTAATATATTTTCACATTTACTTCTAATCCACTCTGCACTTCAGAAATTCATATAAAGATGGTGTGGTGGTGGTGAAGTCTCTCAGTTTTTGCTTATCTGGAAAATACTTTATTTCTCCTTCACTTTTAAAGGATAGATTTCCTGGATATAACATTTTTGGTTTGAACTTTTTTTTCTTTTAAGATCTCGTGTATATCATCCCACTCTCTTCTGGCCTGTAGGGTCTATGCTGAGAAGTCTGATGTTAACCTAATTAGTTTTCTCTGATGTTAATCTAATTGATTTTCTTTTATATGTAACATGATACATTTCTCTTACTGTCTTTAGGATTCTCTCCTTCAATTCTTGACAGTTTGATGACAATATGCCTTGGAGAAGACCTTTTTAGGTTGAGTCTGCTTAGGGTTCTTCGAGCTTCTTGTTTAAGGACATCCATGTCTCTTTCAAGACTGGGAAATTTTCAACTATTATTTCATTTATCAGGTTCTCCATGCCTTTTTCCTTATCTTTCTCTTCAGGGATACCTACATTATGAATATTTGGTTACTTAATGATATCTTATAGACTTTGTTCATTTGTCAAAATTCTTTTCTCTTTGTTTTTGTCTGATTGATTTATTCCAAAATTCTTGTCCTTTACTTCAGAAATTCTTTCATTCAGGTGGTCTATTCTGCTGTTAAAACTCTCAATACTATTTTTATGTCACTGATTGAAGATTTCATCTCCAAAATTTCTATTTGGTTCTTCTTAATGAGTTCTGTCTCCTTAGTAACATTTTCATTAATGTCACTCATTGATGTCTTCATTTCTTTAATCTATCTGCATTCTGTTGCATCTCATTTAGTTTCCTTACAATCATTATTGTGAACTCTATGTCTCTGATTACATAGATCTCCTTCAATTCAGGATTTAATTTTTTATTTTATTTTATTTAAAAGGCAAAGTTACACACACACGGGGTGTCGGGGAGGGGATGCTGCATCTGCTAGTTTGCTCTTCAAATGGCCTCAGTGGCCAGGGCTGTACCAGACAGAAGCCAGGAGCCAGGAGATTTTTCCAGGTCTCATCTGGTTGCTTCTTCTGCTTTCTCAGTTCCCAAGGAGCTGGATCAGAAGTGGAGCAGCCAGGATACAAATCAGCACACATATGGGATGCCAGCATTGCAGATTGCAGCTTTACCCACTAAACCGCAACACCAGCCCACAGATTCAGGCTCTAGCTGGCTTCAGTGGTGTCTCTGTCTTCTCTTCTCTTATCCCTCAGAACTTCTTTTTTTTTTTAATTCTTCGCTGAAAATTTCTGTCAGTAGTCCTTCCTTTGTTTATTTCATATCCCAAAGTAACTTAAGTTAGTGTGCCTATATCCTATCCAGCCATCTTGGATCACCCTATTTAATCACTTCTATCTTGTTGAAAAAATTAATTATTTAAAGTTTGACAAAATGTATATTAGATTGATAAATAAATTATATACAAATTTGGATATTTCTAATTACTCAGTTTGTACAGATTCTTGGGGCCCATGCTGTGGCATAGTAGGCTAAGCCTCTACCTGCAGTGGTGACACCCCATATGGGTGCCATTTCACCCAGCTCTCTGCTTATGACCTAGAATGCAGTGTAAGATGGCCCAAGCACTTGGGCCCCTGCACCCACATGAGAAGCCTGAAAGAAGCTCCTGGCTGCTGGCTTCAGCTTGGCCCAGCTCCATCATTGCTGCCATTTGGGGAGTGAGCTAGTGGATGGAAGACCTTTCTCTCCCTCTTCTGTAACTCTACCTCTCAAGTAAAGAGATAAAATCTTTTAAAAAATTGTAAAAATGCTTACAAGTGGAAATAGTTGATAAAAATATAGACAGTTTCAATTTTCTTCACCATTAGTCAGCTAAGTTGTAGAACAGTGTCCAACTAAATAACAGGAATGTGGAGTCTTGTCCCCAGTCTGAG
Source organism: Lepus europaeus (assembly GCF_033115175.1). Lineage (NCBI taxonomy): Eukaryota > Metazoa > Chordata > Mammalia > Lagomorpha > Leporidae > Lepus > Lepus europaeus. The sequence continues at coordinate 12,277,913 of NC_084850.1, read as the reverse complement.
GTTTGAAAAGCCTTCAGAAGAGCATTAGTTAGCGCAATGATGTGGCTAAAAATTAAACTGCAAAATGTAAAGCTTCCAATACTTTCCTAACCTCATTCCAATTTCTTTTCATAAAGAAACAACATTGTGCATGCAAGTATTAGTCACTTACTTTATTGTATTACCATGTGCTCATAGGGAATAATAAGATAAGCTTGAAACGTCATATATTAGATGTCATTTCCATTGTACATCAATATCTATGGAAAAAATACATTTTGGACATTTATTTTGTTTGTATCTGATCTCCTAAGCAGACATTAGAGCAGAGCTTTGAATATTGCTGTAAGGTTTCAAGTATGACTGGCCTGCCTGCAGTAAGTCATGGAAATCTATTAATTTGGAAAGTGATCTTTGCCTTTTTTCTCCCTCTTGCACTTAAAAAGCACACATGTAGAGAACAGCTTATTGATGAACTACCAGAAGATCTGAGGAAGGATTTTTGATTGTTTAAATGTCAGTTGCATTCCTATTCCATTATTCTCTATCTCAGCAATTGTCATTTCAATCTACCAATCAGATCAAGGCAGTGCCCATCCTGCTACTGCCTTACCCCTTAGACTTCACAGCTAAACACATCCATCAGCTTAGAAATCCACACACACTCTGGTGCCTGCCATATGACATAAAATTCCGCTTATGATTCTGAGTCCACAGTTACAACTCCATTTCTTAAATATATAGGTATTAATGATACAATATATAAATATATGTATTTGCATATTTATTAAATATGTTTAAAATAAAATACACAATATAAAATACAAAATATATATTAAAATAGGTTGAGTATATTCAATATAGATTTATATTGAATCCAGGAGTCATGAACATTACCCAGATCTCTCATGTGGGTGTTAAGAACAAGGTTCTTGAGCCACTATCTGCTGCCTTCCCAGGTGCAACAGCAAAGAACTAGATTGGAAGCAGAGCAGCTGGGATTCAAAGCATCACTCCAATAAAGGATCCCAAGTGATAGCCTAAAGTGTCGCAACACAATGCCAGCCCCAACACTCCATTTCTTGACTGTCTTTCAGAATAAACTTTATAAGAGTCATCTGCTCTAATTGCCACAAAATCCTTACCTCTGCTCTTTTCCTGAAAGGATCACTATCAGAATTCTTCCTGATTGCTTGCATCTTGCTGCCATGCTCCAACATTCTTTTCTCTGTTTTCAAGCTACTCAAAACTATCAGAAACACTTCACTTAGCTGATCTTTCCAAACTAAGTTTCCTTTTCTTTTTTCTTCTGACACAACCTCTACGTCTGATTTTCTATGTGCCATATGAAATTGTATTTATTTGCTAAGGCTTCCACACAAAGTAGCGCAAACTGCGGCTTAAATGACAGAAATTTGTTTTCTCACAGTTCTAGAAGGCTGAAGGCCAAGGACAAGGTGTTGAAAGGTTTAGTTCCTTTAGTGACCCTTTTCCTTGTTACATCCTCACACAACATTTCTTCTGTAAGTCTGCATAATTGGGGTCTCTCTGTATCACAAATCTCTCCTCATATAAGAATGGAAGGCAAATTAGTTTAGGCCCACTTATATATGAGCTCATTTTAAACTACATTTTTAAAATAACTATCTCCAAATACAGTAACATTCTGAGGTACTGAGATTAGAGCTGCAACATCTGAATGTTGAGGGTACATTTGAAGGTACTTTGAAAATTTAGTTGAAAGATGGAATTAAAATGTAAGTTTATTTTGAGGAAATTTCTTCAAAATGCATGCATAGTTTTTTTTTTTTGTAATATACATTTTCCATGAACTTTTAGATCTCTTATAATTCAGTATACAACCTGAATGTGCTTTTCTCAGTCCTCTTTGCTGATTGCTCTTCATCTTTAAAACTTGTAATTGGCACAGTTCCAAACTCCAGCCTTAGATATGCCCTTTTATCCAATCACTTTCATTGCTTTAAATGGCATGTACTGGACATGAAAACCTGAACTATGTGTCCACTCAGCACTTCTCTGGCAGCTCCTATTGATTAATTTTTGTCTCGATATCAGTTTTTAATATATATTTCAAAACTTGTTTAATAAAAGATAATTTAAGGAAAACTCTAATATGCTTACCACATGCCAGGAAGACTTCTAAATAAAACTGTGTGTAATTTTGTGGGGAAGTTACATTTTCTGAATTTACATTTGAGAAAAATGAACAAAAGACTGGATACATAACTGATGAGTTTCATGCTAAATGTGTAAGCATTCAAGATTTGAAACCAGACATGCTGATTTCAGAGCCCATACACTGCACAGCATATCACATCACCTCTTCTAATCCGAACAGATATTTGTTACCTATGCACAAATCTTTTTCCTTTTAAATTTGTAAAACATTTGAGATGAAAGGAAAGAGAGATAAAGAAGGAGGAGGAGGAAAAGGTGGAAAGAGAGAGGAAGAGGAGAAGGAGTAGGAGAGGAGAGAAAAGGACAGAGAACACTTTTTTTTTTGATTGTATTCAAATTTTATTTTTTCAACAAAAAACTTAGTACAATGATTTTAAATAATAAAACATGGTATATTCTAAGAGTTTTTTTTTTTCAAGACAGTTTATTAAATTTGGACTCCTACAGTTCTGTTGTGGTACTTTCTTCAGCATGTGTATTGTTCCTTAGCATTTTATCACCACTTCAAACTTGCTAAACAAAGAATCACTCTGTCTGCATATGTGAAGCTTCACTGTAAGGAAATACTCCACGACCACATAAAACACACAAAACATTTTTTTTTCTCAGCTGGTGTGATTTCATTTGTAGGAACAAACGCCCACACACAGCTGTCCCCTCCCCCTCACCTGCCCGGGCAGGGCCAGGGGACCTGGGCCGGCCTCAAAGGGCCCCCCATGTGGACGTGGCCAGTGCCCTCAGGGCTGGGAGTCGGGGCAGTGGCAGCACACGGGGTGGGGGGTGCAGCTGGGCTGGCAGCAGATCTGCAGAGTGGGTTCTTCACCCCGGGCCATCTGGCTGGTGCCAAAGGTCATGGACGCATCAAACTCGGCCTTGAGCAGTTGGAGATGCTTCACGGCCTGCAGTGCCTCTGCTGGGACCTCGGCCACGCCCTCCAGGAGGTTGTAGTTCTCACCGGGGTCCTCAGACAGGTCGTAGAGCAGTGGTGGCTCATGGGCGGTCAGAGGGCTGGAGGCATGGCAGGCAGCGTCTGCGGTGGTGTCGCTGTGTGGGGAGCCCTGGGTGAAGAAGTGAGCCTTGTACTTCCCACTCCGAATCAAAGACTCTGCGGACTTCATCGGGGAAGGCCAAGTAGAAGAAGAGGGAGAGGGAGTTCCGAGGGCTCTTGCCTGTGCCCAGCAGCAGGGGACTGAGGTCAAAGCCATCCAAGGTGACGTTGGGCAGCGGGGCCCCAGCCAGGGATGCCAGCGTGGGCAGCAGGTCCAGGGAGCTGGCCAGCTCGTGGGTCACACTGTTACCGGAGAAATTGCAGGGTTCTTGTCTTCGCGCAAGAAAGAATTCAGGCGTGAGACAGAGAGTAGTGGGAGGTAAAATAGCAAGGTTTATTAAGAAGGAACATCTGTAAGGACGGATGGGCACCTCTCCAGACAGGACCTGAGAGAGAGTGCCCAGTCCCTCAGACTGGGGGAGGGGGGGGGCTGCATGGGTGAGTGGAGAGTACACCTGGCCAGGCCAGGCCAGGCCAGGCGGGCAACTCAGCAAAGATGCAGAGAGCTGAGCGCGCAGTCCAGTTGAGGCTGGGGGTTTTAAGGAGATGGGTCTTGCTTCCCCACCTCTGCTCCTCTTGGAACAAAGGGCTTTTTGGATGTAAATAGAAAAACTTCTCTTGAAGGTCTGAAACAAAGGACTTTATGGATGCAAATGTTATCAGACCTGAGGAAGGGAGCAGGGTGTTTGAGATGCAGATACTGGGCTGCACCTGGGAGATTGTGGAAGATTTATCAGGCAGGAAGCAGGAGGGGTGAGGGCCTCCACCTGGCAGGTTATCAGGTAAAAGGGGGCAGGGCAGGCAGGATGTGAAATCTGGGCTTCCCCTGAAACATTGTTAGGATGACTTAGAGATGCAGATGCATATAGATGTCTTCTCTTTAGGCCTGTCACACACACATAAGCTCATAACTGACTTCCTACCTAACAACACCAGGAGTGATGCGGCCTGGCCAGAAGGCCAAGGCAGGCTCCCGGACGCCTCCCTCGAAGGTCGTGCCCTTCCCGCAGCGCAGGAGGCCAGAGCAGCCTCCACGGGACATAGGCATGTTTTCAGGCCCATTGTCTGCAGTGAAGATGACCAGTGTCTCTCCGAGCAGCCCCAGGTCCTCCCCGGCCGTCATCAGGGCCCCCACGGCTGCATCCAGCTCCATCAGGGAGTCCCCAAAGGGCCCACGGCCTGAGCGGCCTGCGAAGCTATGCCCACTAAACTGGGGGTAGTGGGTGTGGTGGGAAGCGTAGTACAGGGAGAATGGACAGCCCTGGCGCTGGGCGTCGGCCATGAGGTCGCGGGCGAAAGCCACGTAGCGGGCTTCCAGTCCAGGCAGCCAAGGGGGTTGCTACAAAAGTGCAATATTAGACACTAACTAGCTAGGACTGCTGCCTCATGTACTCCAAAGAGGAAGACAGGATTTGATTAAGTGCACATATTTCTTTAAGTTACTCATATTGTCCTTTGCTTGGATGCAATGCCATGCTATTTTTATTTGCTTAACATTAATTTGATGAACACCTTGAACAGACAGCCAAACATTACCCCTCTACCTGGCCAGCAGTGGACCTTGCTTGCAGTGAGGGTTAAAGAAGATAACCATTTTTTGTATGTGTGAAAATTGGTGATAACTGGCACTTAAGATCAGAAATAAAGTTCTTTATACTTAATGCCTTAAGATGCTCTTTGCCCAAACTCTGACTTTAAGATAGGCAGTAAAACCACAATACTACTGAGTTTTTGTAGAATTGTTACATTTGATAATAAAACTCACCTGTTTAATCTCACTAATTCAATAATCTCACTAATTCACTCCCCAAATATCCACCATGGTCAAGACTGGTCTGAGCTGAAACTGGGGCCTGGGAACTTAATTAAGGCCTCCCATGTGGGTGGTGGGAACCCAATAACTTGAGTCATTACCTGCTGCCTTCCAGAGTCTCCATAGCAGGAAGCTGGAGTTATGAACCAGAGCTTGGTATTGAACCAAGGTACTCCATTGTGGAATGCAGGTATCTAAACCAAATTTCCACCCTAGTTTATCCTTTCTCTTACAAAGAAATTTCTTGATGGAGAATTCTTCCCTGAGCTACCTCTATAGCAATGTTAGTTGCACAAATAAAATAACAGGAGAATGAATGTCTTAGAATTATTTTAGGCTCTCAAATTATACTGTTGAATTGCTTCAAGGAAATTAGTATGGTAAAATTAGTATTTATAAAGTATCAGAAGCTGCTGTTTGTCAACTTCCGCCAATTTCCTACATGCCTTCTTTTCTATAGAACTTGTAAAATCTTAAACAGAAGAAAATAATAAGCAACACTTCTTGGAGAGCAGTTCAACATATACTACCCCCATTGATTGTGATATGGAATACTGGAATTGAATACCCACAACCATTTACTCTGTGATCCCTTTTCATTTTATTTGAAAGCACTTGCACTGGAAACATTGGAGTCACTTTTTCTATCACTCGTCTTCTGTTTTAAGAATTATAGCATCATGTAAATTCTGGCATTCTGGGTGCCAATTAATTCCATACCTGTGTCAATTTCCCTTCCACCTAGAGATAGTTTCAAAATTTCTTCTCTCTTTAGAATTCTTTTCTCCCTCCTACTCACAGGATAAAGTTCTACTTAACGTGTTACTGGCTGTATTAATCACTAACTTAGCTTCAGGTCTTTATTTCATGGTTAATTTCTCAGCTGAAATTTATTCTGGGCCCCTTGTATAAAGTTTTAATGCACTGTCTACCCTGCTCTTACACCCAACATTTCATATGTCTCTTCCTGGCTCTATTGGTTTCTCCTTGGTAATTATAATTGTCACACATATTATATATTTTTTACTTTACTCTTCTTGTTCACACTTTGCTTTCCCCAAGACTATGTGAACTACCTTAGAGCAATGCTTTCTGTCTCTTTTAGTCACTACTATTCTTCATGACTTCCAAAAGTGTCTGTCATATAATAAATACTGCACAAATATTGGTTTTATTCAATCTTCCATACATATTCACTAACTCAACAAATACTTATTAAGCAACTATTGTGTTCCAGGCACTGTGCTAGTTACTAGGGATGTAATGGAGAGGAAGACTGACATAATCATTGCACTTCAGCAGGGTATATTTAGGTGTGAAAATTAGGCAAGTAAGTGAGAGCTTATAGTATAGTGCATTCAGGCAATTAGATAAGGTGGAGAAAACACAAGCAATTATGCAGACACATTAGAGTAGTATCTGATCTAGCCAGTGAGGCTAAAAGATACTTCTGAAAACTGAAAAAGAAATCTGAAGTAAGCAGAAGAGCTAATCAAATATTTCTAGAGCAGATCATGTGAACTAGGAGTCAGCAAAATATTCTCAGCCAAGAGCCAGTGTTTCGGTGTTATGTGTAGAATATGGTCTCTGTCACAGTTAGCTAACCCTACTCTTGTAGCAAAAGTAGTTACAGGAATCCCATTCAGAATAGCTACAAAAATCGAATACTTAGAAATAAATTGGGCAAAATGTTGAAATCTTTACCTAATATATACTAAACTGATCTTCTGTATATAAAGAGAATTGAAAATGAATCTTTACATGATTGGAAGGGGAGAGGGAGCGGGAAAGGGGAGGGTTGCGGGCAGGAGGGAAGTTATGGGAGGGGGGAAGCCATTGTAACCCACAAGCTATACTTTGGAAATTTATATTCATTAAATAAAAGTTTAATAAAAAAAAAAAAGAAATAAATTGAACCAAAGAAGTGAAATATATCTACAATGAAAACTGAAGAGTAGAGATAAAAGAAATCAGTAAGGACACAAAATGTAGATATTTCTTGCATATGGATTGGAAGAATTAATATTGTTTAATTGTGTATTCTACCTAAAGCAATATACAGATTCCTTGTAATCCATATCAAAATACCAATGATATTCTTTACAGAATTAGAAAAAAGTCCTAAAATTCATATGGAATCACAAAAGCAGTAGAGTAGTGAAAGCAATCCTGAGGAAAAAATACCAAGCTGGAAGCATCACAATACCTGATTTCAAAACATAGCACAAAAATATAGTAATTAAATCAGCAAGGAGGTGGCATAAAAACTAGTACATTGATCAACTGAACATAACTGAGCCCCCAGAAATTAATCCATGTTAATATATCCAACTGATTTTTGACAAAAGTACCAAGAACATACAATGGAGAAAGGATAACCTTTTCAATAAATGGTACTTGCAAAACTGGATGTAGAAGAATGAAATTAGACCTCTACCTCTCACCATATACAAAAATTGACTCAGGATGAGTCAAAGACTTAAATGTAAAACCTGAAACAGTGAAATTGTTAGAAGAAAACACATGGGGATCACTTCAAGACACTGGTGTATGTGATGACTTCTTGCACAAGACCCTAAAAGCATAAGCCACAGTACCAAAAATAGGCAAATGGAATTCTATTAAACTCAGAAACTTCTGCATAGAGACAGAAATAACCCACCGAGTGAAGAGACATCCAACAGAATGGGAAAAATATATGCATGTTATTTATCCAAAAATAGACTAATATCCAGAATGTATCAGCAATTCAAAAAATTCAACAACAAAAGCAGCTAATCCAGTTAAGAAATGAGCAAAGAAACTGAATAGACATTTCTCAAAAGAAGACATACAAATGGCCGATAATTATATAAAGAAGTGCTCATTGTCACTATCCTTTGGGGGAAATGCAAATCAAAACCACAGTCAGGTATTACCTCACCCCGTCAGAATGGCTAAAATCCAAATGACAGAGAGTTACAAAGTCTGGCATGGATGTAGAGAAAAGGGAAGTCTTATATACTGTTACTAGGAATGTAAATTAGTGCAGCTGCTGTGGAAAACATTATGGAGATTCCCTAACAACTAGAAATGGAATTGCCATATGACCTGGAAATCCCACTACTGGGTATATACCCCAAAGACCCTCACTCATTGTGTCAAAAAGATACTTGCTCCACTATGTTAATGGCAGCACTGTTCACAATAGCCAGAATACGGAAACAATCAATGTGACCATCATGAGATGAATGCATAAATAAAATGTGATATACACATGCACACACACATATACACATGGAATATTATTCAGCTATAAAAAAGAATGAAATTCCATCATTTGAAGCAAAATGGACACAACTGGAAGATATGATGTTGAATGAAACAGACCAGACACGGGAATGGCAAATAATACACATTTTCCCTTATATATGGGAGTCAAAATTAAAAGAGAAAAAAAATCTAAATCTAAACACAGAATATTTACTAATAGAAATTGGGTAGGGTGGGAGTGATAAAAAGAGTTTGGTTTTAAAAATGTGGGAAGCAGCTTGTGATTCACAAATTTCGACAAAGATAGTAATTTTAGCTGTTTATATGGAAAATGCGATGAGGGGTAAGTATATGGGAACTTGTCTACTACCTCAGAATTTTTGTTTGGTAAATTTAAAGTAGTTCTGAAATGAAATACTAAAAATACTAATGGGCTAAATGGGCTCTTTGCAAATAAAGTTTTCTTACAAAGACAAGTGACAGGATAAGCTGAATTTTGTTAACTTCTAATATGGACCTACAGATTGCAAACTTTTTTAAAGGAAAATAAAACATCTATTCAAATGCATTTTATGTAGAAACTAATAATGGGACAGAGTTAGAATGGCCTTTGGTTGAACTCCAAATGAAGAGAGAGAAATAAATAAGAGTAAGCTTTCAGAGAAAGGTACCTCCTTCTTTGAAAGCTTACTCTTATTTGTTTCTCTCTCTAAAGGCTTCCATAGCCTTGGCAACTCATGACTAGAGCCTAGGGAGATTACTGACGCCATAAACAAGAGTGTCAAATTGTTAAGTCAGCAACAGGAGTCACTGTGTACTTACATCTCATGTGGGATCTGTCCTTAATGTGTTGTCCAATGTGAAGTAATGCTATAATTAGTACTGAAACAGTATTTTTACACTTTGTGTTTCTGTGTGGGTGCACACTGATGAAATCTTTACTTAGTACATACTGAATTGATCTTCTGTATATAAAGATAATTGAAAATGAAAAAAAAACTGGTGTTAAATTGGGAATGGCATGGAAAATTAATTAATTTTTAAAAATATATCATGTAGGATCTCTGTCTTTAATGTGCTGTACACTGTTATTTAATGCTATAACTAGTACTCCAACAGTATTTTTCACTTTGTGTTGCTATGTGGGGGCAAACTGTTGAAATCTTTGCTTAATATATACTGAACTGATCTTCTGTATATAAAGAGAATTGAAAATGAATCTTGATGTGAATGGAAGGGAAGAGGGAGCGGGAAAGGGGAGGGTTGTGGGTGGGAGGGAAGTTATGGGAGGGGGGAAGCCAATGTAATTCATAAGCTGTACTTTGGAAATTTATATTCATTAAATAAAAGTTAAAAAAAATGAAAAAAACGAGTAAGTTTTCAACTTCCAGCTTCCTCCTCTTTCTTCTTGCCTAGCTTCCTCCTCATCCCTTACATTAATAATTGAGGGCAATGAAGTTATTATCATTAGGATAATTAAACAGCAAATTTGATATTCAAAAACAGTAACATAGCATAACTTGTCCAGGAAATTCTCAAAGATATTGCTACAGATAACGTATGTCTTCCTCCTCAGAAATACATATATTGAAGTCCTAACTCCCAATGTGTATTTGAATATAGAGCCTCTAAGGAGGTAATTAAAGGTAAATGATGCAAAAAATGTGAAACTTTGACCCAATAGGATTAAGATCCTTATAATAAGAAATAAAGTCTTTCTCCCTTCTTCTCTCTCTCTCTCTCTCTCTTTCTTTCTCACTCCACCTCCCTCCCTTTTCAGGGACCACAGGGATGCTATTTTAGGACAGAGAGAGGTCTCACCTTGGACCTGTAGCCTCCAGACCTGTGAGAAAATGCATTTTTTAAGGCACTCACATTATAATATTTGTTATGGCAGCTGGAGCAGACTAAGGTAGACATTCATGAAAGGAACGCTGAGCTACAGTTTTTCCTACTTTGATATGCAAGTGAAACTTTTACTTTTTAAATCTTTTTCCCTAGCTTCTTCCCAGCCACAAATTCTCTTCAAAGCAGCATTTACTGTCTTTATTTTTCTTGCTGAGTCACTCAATTAATACTAATTGTTTCTGACTACCTAATGATTCCCTGGCTTTGGAGAGGAGCTTGTAAATTCAACATGTAAAACTCAGCAGATGTAATCTCAGAGATCAGTATTACTTGTTCTCACTTAGTAGGAGATATTATTAGTTACAGAAGTCACCTTTAAACCACTGCCTTTCCAATATGTCATTCTCTTCTAGGCCATGCGATTCTTTGGAGAAGGTGACAGAATGAAAGGACAAGGCACATGTGTGACTGCTGACTCCGACTGAGAAACTAACAGAGCTGAAAGCTGAGTAGATGAATGTAGCAGAAGAGCTTGTTAACAGCCCAGAAGTCACACAGAGGATGCTGTGCAAGCTGTCTGTGAGCTGTCAAAGACAGAGTGGTTACATGTGCATAGCATCTTGCTTTTCTTGACATTAGAGCTACTATGAATGATGTACATAATAGTACTCTTGGGGAGTTTCTGATTAGCAGCATGGACCCTCTAAGGGGTGCCTGCACTAGAACTAAAAAAGCATTCTGCCCTAGAACTTAGTGAACAGGAATGGGGTTTTCTTTGTGATCTGAAAAGTGCCTTTCAGAAAGTCACTGAACTGCAAAGCCCTCCCTGCACAGTATTTCTCCACTACGGGGACAGGGTATAGGCTCCAGTTTTGATAACACAGATACCTGAACATACTATCTTTATTTGTACTTCGCAGAGCCGTAGTTGGAGACCATAATCTTAGCTAGTGCAATGCTGAAGGCTACAGAGTGATATTTGGAAGGAACAGTTAAGAACCAAACTCCAGTTTTGACCAAGGAAGGTGATATAGAAGGCAGGGCAATAAAGTAGGAATATAGAATACTTGTCATAAAAATGAGAAATTCTGTATTCAAGTTAGATATTTCTTCTTCAAAAGGTTGTCCTCTTGGGACTTCAGACATCTTTCACCTATCCCAAAGACCATCTCAGGAATCTCTTTTGGAAATTCATTTACATTCTATTGAAATAGTCTCTATGTCAAACATATGCCATTCCTAACTTGGAATTAGATTATTTTCTGCAGCCAAAAATACTTGGAGATTGTTTACAATGAGTTAAGTTGCTAGTTTATTGATTAATACTTTAGGACTCCCAAATAATGTACAACTATAAAGTAATGAAAATTACTTCTTAGATGGCAAGAGAATTAGCTATGATAGGTCTTTACAAAGAAACTCCTTGAAAAAGTTGTATGCAAAAACAGTATAAATTGAATAGATGCAAATCTTTCTACAGGGCTGTTTTACAATGACAGAGCACTCACTTGGATGAGTACATTCTGATAGACTTCTTAAGCAATGGGCTATAATCCCTCACAGTAAAAATATATTTCATCTTGGTGGCTTTTTCCAAGTAATAAGTACTGTTGGGAACATCAGAAAAAGTCAATGTTTTTTATTTCATGATAGAGAATTTATACATAATCTAAGTTTAAGAGTATACTGTTGGTGGATTTTAAGAAGAGTGGCTTACTCTGGTGGATTACTTTTATGATCTGGTCAGAATGGGCTAGAGGTAGCCTGAGTGAATCTGTCATGCAGCTGTTGCTGCTACCCATGTAAGAGATGACGGTAGTTAAGACAGTAGCTATAGATATTAAGATAAGTGAGCAAAAATAAGAGATATTAGGAAAATAAAGAATTAATGTAGATTTATCTTTATAGTACTGTTTCAGGTCTCTCCATATCTGGTGACAGTATAAAATCATGATTTTGACATTACATATTGATTAACTGGCTTATCAGAGGGGTAAACCTAAGAGAATTTTTGGACTGAATAAATCATAAGTTTATGTGATTAAGATTTTTGCATAGAGGTAAGTAATTAATGATTAAAGTGGTATTTCATAAAACAGAATATGAATTGGGATAGTTTTTTGAACGCTACCATTATCTTCAAATAATTTAGTCTGTCCTTTCATATAATTTATATAAATAATTTTATAATTCATATATAATACATAATATATAATAAAATATATAATTTTTAAATAGATGAGGTCAACTTCCCTTTCATTTGAGTAGAGGGCTCTTTAATAGTGATTGCTGGTTTGACAGGGTTCACTCTTTGGTGGGAGTTCTTGATAAACTGTTTCTTTGAATGGAAATGGTCATAATTAATTTGTGTGTGAATTCTTTAGCAGCAGTTGTTACTGTAGCATGAAACAAATGAATAAATGTTGTGGCACTTATTTCTTCTCATTATGACAAACTGACTGTTTTTTCATTATTTTTAGTTAGAAAAGTTAATGTTATATTTTGGAACCTTGCCTTTAAAATGAGAGCCTTAACCAAAACAAAAAGATACCCAAGGGATCAATGTTGTAGCATAATGGGTAAAGCTACTGACTGTGACACTGGCATCCCATATGGGTGCTGGCTAATGTCCCGGCTGCTCCACTTCTGATCCAGCTCTATGCTAACGCACTTGGAAAATCAACCGAAGATGGCCCAAGTGCTTGGTCCCCTGCACCTACGTGGGAGACACAGGAGAAACTCCTGGTTCCTGGCTTCAGGCTGGCCCAGCACTGGTCACTGCAGCCATTTGGGGAGTGAACCAGCTAATGGAAGACCTCTCTCTGTAACTCTGCCTTTCAAATAAATAAAATAAATCTTTTAAAAAAAATTCCAAGTGAACTTACCATCTGCATTGGAGCCAGTGTTGGAGTCCTACCAACACAGGTCTGACTGTGTAATGTCTAGACTCTAACATTCCGATACTTTGTCCGTATTGCACAGCTGCAGCATTAATCAGAATGTTTTCAATTTGTGAAGACTCATTCAACCAGGTTGAGCTGCCAAAGGTAAAGGTGCTCTTAGATTATTTCATTTTTAGACAAACAGGTAGAAAGGATTTATTCACCATGGAAGCATTTGTGAAAGTTCAGCTGTGTGCTGTCTCCATATTATCACTCCATCCAATGGAGAAGAATCAGATAATATAGTTAGAATCATATAATAAAGCAACTGGTTGTTGCTGTTATGCAGGTATTTATTTTGCTATCAACATTACAAAAATATTCATGGCAAAGGAAATACTATGTTTTAAGCCTACTATTGTGTTTTTTGAAAGACCAACCACATTCCTCAGTTTTCTGGGTAGCTGGATGATCACCGTGTGATTGAGCTCTGGTTACTGAAATGTGGGCTGGCGCCGTGGCTTAACAGGCTAATCCTCCGCCTTGCGGCGCCGGCACACTGGGTTCTAGTCCTGGTTGGGGTGCCGGATTCTATCCTGGTGGTTGCCCCTCTTCCAGGCCAGCTGTCTGCTATGGCCCGGGAAGGCAGTGGAGGATGGCCAAAGTGCTTGGGCCCTGCACCCGCAAGGGAGACCAGGAGAAGCATCCAGCTCCCGGCTTCAGATCAGCGCAGTGTGCCGGCCACAGTGCGCCAGCCACAGCGGCCATTGGAGGGTGAACCAACGGCAAAAAGGAAGACCTTTCTCTCTGTCTCTCTCTCTCTCACTATCCACTCTGCCTGTCAAAAAAAGAAAAAAAGAAATGTGAGCATAGGTGATGTGATATTTCCAATGTGATGCAGGAAAGAACAAATATCTCTTCTCTAGACTGTCTCACAAGGACTCTGGGCAAGATAGTAACACAGCACTCAGTGATGGCAATAGTTAAAACATGGACATAAACTATATGACACTTAAGGAGCTGATCATTGGACTGCAGTATGAGAAACACATCTGTCTTGAGCCACTGAATTGTGGGGAGTTCTTTTTTTAATTTCTGTCTTTCTTTGATAAAACATTTCCTTTAAATAATGACAACAGCAGAAGCAGCAGTTTGTGGACCACATAATACGTACTCGGCATTGTGCTGAGCACTGTATGACACCTGTTATCTTCCCAATTAAAAGATGTCAAGAAAATATTAAAATTATCATTCAATAAATGATGAAACAGACTCAGAGAAGAAAAATGAATGACCTAAGTTCTCACAGTTTATAAGCATGTGGTAGTCCACCAGCCTGGATTTAAATGCATATTTCCATTATACGACAGCTACTCTTGAATGTTCATATTTCAACTCATTGTTTCCAAATTCCACATGCAAATTTTATGTTTGAAAATATCTTGAAATAGCTTTGTTTAGATACAATCTAGCAGGCAATTCACCCACTTCAGTTGTGCGATCCAATGGATTTTAGTTTGGTCACAGACTTAGATGACCATTATCACAATCAATTTCAGAACATTTTCATCACCCCTCAAACAAGAAATTCGTTAACCATGAACAGCTGCTCTCCTTTTCTCCCCGCTCAACACAAGTATCTTCTCACCTCCACGTGCTACTCTTTGGTCCCATACAATCATTTGAATTCTATCTTTACATATTTGTCCTTTCTGGAAATTTAAAAAGTATTCCTCAGATATAGCTATAATTATACAATCCTTTGACCTCCTTAGTGCTAAGAATTCCTTATTTATTCTTTAAGTCTTCAGTAAAGTGCCTAGAACAATCTCGAAAAAATTAATGAATTAAACACACACACACACACACACTGAATCAAATAAAGAGAATAGCACTAAGTCTTCTTCCAATATAGATGTCGCTGAAACCAATCTCAGAAAGTGTGATCAAGAACAAAATTCTTGAGGCTTCTCTTAGCTGTTTCCATCTTTAAAATGCAGCAGCCAAAAGTAGCTGCTTTCCATAGATTGGAAGGGCACAGCAGAGTGCAGAATTACTATAAGGCCATCTTAAAGGCATATGACTCTGAAAGCAATGTCCCAGTGTATTTGTGACAAAGCTGAGATACTTGCATGAACCATGACTTGAAAATAATAATAATAATAAAAAGTTGACTTGTTTTTGAAAGAGCCACTTAATTTAGATAACATTTAGTGGTTCTGTTAATGGTTACCAAGTAAGTAATTTTTAAAGAATATCTTTTATTGTTTGAAAAAAACTCAATAAAATTTTTCAAGTAAAAACATGTAATTAGAATCCTACCTGGCATTCTGTAGGGTGGTATGACTATAAGAGATTCTTAAAAATAGCATATGTGAATATATATGAATATGATGGTATTTCTTGTGTGACTTCCCCCATGTGGCTTAGAGCCCATTTTCCATAGCAGATATGCAAAGGAATGTTGAGCAATGGCACTATCATTGGACTATGTGTATAGCCTCCCAGGAGGACTACTTGTGAGGATAGTATTCATTTAGATGTATAGATTCTGGTTTGTTTGCTTTTAAAACGTCCAATTATTTTTATTCATACTTCCTCTCTGCTGCTATATATCTTTTTAATGCTTATCTGCAGATTTTCCTTAAAATAAATATACAGTGTTTGGAAAAACACCTTTGAAATATCAGACTGGAAATAGACCTTTGCAATTAATGGAGCTAAAATAATATTAAAAGTTTCTACTTTTCGAGGAGTATGAATATGATTCATGCTGAGTGTTTTTAGCCTGGTGTAATGGGAAAAATGGTTTACACGAGAACTCAAATAACTTGGTTCTAGAATCGGTTTTGCCTTATAATATCAATAAGATATGGGTGAACCACTTAATAATGCCATTCATTCTTCTTTCACACATTTATTCTTTCACTTACTTCCACTCTTTTAAACATGAAATACTCACTAACTTCTGGTCACTTTGGTGATTATAAAAATTATAAAAAAAGTATTAAAAAAGTATTGCTTCTCAAAATATGCTCTCAATTAAGTGGAAAAAATGAATAGCTTTAAAAGTTTAAAAGTGAAAGAATCCTACCTGGCCTATTTATGCTGTTAATGTTCTGTACATGTCTAATGAAAGGTCTTAAGAGAAACTGCTGTGTGAACTCTAAGTTGTTATCAACCTATCCTCTTATAGATATTCCCATGAGATCTCTCTTAGTCTGTTTGGACTGCACCAATAAACTAGCCCAGGACAGGTGACTTATAAACAAAAGCATGTTGTTGTTTTTTGTTTTTTGTTTTTTTTCACGTTCTGAAGATTGGGAAGCATTAAATCAAAGTACCTGCAAATTTGAAGTCTGGTGAGGGCCTCTCCAAGGTTCATAGATTCCAGTCTTCTGGCTGTGTCTTCGTATGCCAGAAGGGCTGAGTAAGCCCAGGACCTCTTTTATAAGGCATTAATCCATGAGGGGTCTGCCCCATGATAATCATCTTGCAAAGACTTCACCACCTGATGCCATCACATTGCAGGGCAAGATTTCAACATACAAATTTTCAGTGGACATTACCCTTAAGTTTTTAGTAAGTACTTTACAACAATATATGAAGCTGAATCTGGTGCATCAATATAAAAATACTTTCTTCTTAAGTGGTCATTTTGTTAGTTTCTCATGAAGTTCTTGGGAACACAGGTGTAGAAAAAAAGGAGAGAAGATGATAAGATGAAAAAATGTGTTGAGGGGCAAGAGTTGTGGTGCAGGCGTTTAAACTGCCACCTGTGATACTAGCATCCCATATTGACGCCATTTAGAGTCAAGACTGCTGACTTGTGACCCAGCACTCTGTTAATTCCCCTGGAAAAGCAGCTGAGGATGGCTAGAGTGCTTGGGCCCCTGCCTCCTATGCGGGAGACCAGGATGTTGTTCCAGGCTCCTGGCTTTGGCTTGGCCCAGCCCTGGCCCGTGCAGGTATTTGGAAAGTGAACCAGCAGATGGAAGAACTCTCTCTGTCTCTCCCTCCATCTCTGTAACTCTGTGACTATCAAATAAATACAATAAATCTTTTAAAAAAGAATTAAAAATAAAAATAAAGGCTGTTGAGAGGGAGTCATGTTGAAGCCTAGAAGAGGAATGCTGAGACAAAGCTGAGTCTTTGAATTCATGACTGATGGCTTAGAAGCTGGAGTACAAGAGACATTGGATTTAAAAGGAGGGAGGAGCCAGTGCCATGGCTCACTAGGCTAATCCTCTGCCTGCGGTGCCGGAACACTGGGTTTTAGTCCCGGAAGGGGCACTGGATTCTGTCCCGGTCGCTCCTCTTCCAGTCCAGCTCTCTGCTGTGTCCCAGGAGTGCAGTGAAGGATGGCCGAAGTGCTTAGGCCCTGCACCCGCAAGGGAGACCAGGAGGAAGCACCTGGCTCCTGGCTTCAGATCAGCGCAGCGCAGCAGCCATGGCAGCCATTTGAGGAGTGAACCAGACCTTTCTCTCTGTCTCTCTTTCTCAGTGTCTAACTCTGCCTGTCAAAATAAAAGAAAAAAAAAAAAAAGGCAGGGAGGACAGAGTGGAGCACAAGAATGTGAGTGGCATCATTTCTGCTCCCAAGCCTTTATCAAAGATATCCGCAATCTGTTCTCACTGAAACATTAGGCTTCAATGCCTATATATCTCAAGAATGTTTCAATTGCAAAGAACTACTAACAGAAATCCATCACAGGAAGATCAAGGAAAAAGCAGATTTATTATAAGGACACAGGGGAATCTCACAGAAATCACTGCAGGAAATAAAGCTGAGTTGCCAGCAAATGGAAAATGATCAGATCATTTTCTTCATTTTTTCCCTGCCTGTTCTGCTTCTCCCCAACCCCATCTCTAGAGGTCCTTTCCCCACCTCCCTCTACATCTCCATCTCTCCCTACGCCCCCTCCCTCTCTGTCTTCCCACCATTTTTTTTTTTTTACTATGAGGCATAAGGAATCTGTTTTCTGCTTCTCTCTCCATGACAGTCTTGTTCTTTTGTCTTTGCAGACTGCTTGAACTGTTTACATGTGGGCCACCATACGACTGCTCCCAACTCTACATGGTTTTCTTCACTGGTTAAGAGACTGGATTATGGGGTCTGGATGCCAGGGTGAAACCCTGAGTCTGCTGTTTCTATCCTGTATATGTTGGTCGAGTCAAGCCATGCAACCCGTATGTTCTTCCATTTATTCATTTGTATAATGGAGATGATAAAGATACCTACTTTTTACTTGATTGTGGAGAACATAAAGTACATCAATTTATGTAAACTGCTTAAAAGAGTGCCTGACCCATACTTTGTGTTTTGTAAGTAATTTTATACCATCATTATACCTGTTAGGTTTTCCACAAATAATCAGCTCGGGTTCTTTTTAGCCAATTCAGTTCTACAAAGGAGAGAACATTTCTTCAGCTTTAACGCTAACTTACTGTGTGACCTTGATCAACGACTTTGCATATTTGGCATTTCAGTTTCATCAAAAATAAGATGAGAAGATTAGATTTCATGTATACAAAGATTTCTATTAGTGCTAGGATTTTATGATTCTGTGAAATGCTTTTCCTTTAATTTGACAAATTCAGAAATGTTTTAAATCACATTTACTATGTAGTGCCAAGGATCCTTTATAAATAATAGGCATTAAGAAGCTAAGTTCCAAGAGTAAAGGTAAATCTAAAGCACAGCAGATATAAATACTGCCTGAAGCTCTCCATCCTCTATGTCCTACTCCTAGGAGGTGCAGCTTAAATTTAGCTACGTTTCTGTTGGGCTTTAAAACATAAGGCATTGATTTGGCACACCATATACACCCTGCAATAAAATATGCATTTACTTAGACACTGAATCACTTTAGATAGAGACTGGAAGAATTAAAATGGAAAGGAATTAGCAAGAAGAAGTTAGGGGAGGAATAAAGAATTAACAATCTGCGTAGCGTCCATTAGTCTCTATTAGGAGAAAAAAATCTAGCCATGTGGTGATATTATTCCACAGGCTGATGAAATTAGTAGAGAGGGGTAAGTGTGAATAAATGTGACTGTGTTTTTCACTTTGTACTATGCTATTTCTTTCTAAGAGGAAAGCATCTCTGCTGAGGAATTCTCTTGCTATACATACAGCACCCGAGGACATTACCAACCTTGGAAAAGAGAGAAGCAGCATACTAATTAATAAACTAGTTTAATGCAAGACCCCTGTTGTGAGATTTTTCAGAGCTTCCAGATGAAAATCCTTGCCAGTTAACAAAAGGAGATGCTTCACTAGCTAAAGCCAACAGAGTCTCTTTTCTGCAACCAAAGCTTCTAGCTCCCCAGAGAAAAGAAAGCTGACTATCTGGGGCTTAAGGTTGTGAGGAGGTATATATTTTCTGAGTGTTTTCAAAAGCTCTTTTTACTGGAAAGCTAACAAAATTTGAATTCTCTATAATGCTTTATTTGCGGGAGACTAAATGCTTAAACATGCTACTCTTCTTTGTTGAGTTACTTACTCATTGGTTAGTTATATCTGAATGAAACAGAACTCTAAACACATCTATAGTTTATTAAAAGGTCACATTTCGTGGACGCAGTAAAAGGGATATTGTTGCCAACATTCTAAAAATATGTCAATCTAGTTTTGATGACTCTAGCATACATGGTATGAGCACCAACCATATTTTTTAAATATTTATATTAAAAATCTGTGTGGAAAGTAAACCAGTAAAATGCTTAGTGAGTGTAGGATTTCCTTTTGGAGTGATGAAAGTGCTTTGAAACTAGAGAAGTGTGGGGTGTGGGAGGAGGGAAGAGAGAGAGAGAGAGAGAGAGAGAGAGAGAGAGAGAGAGGAATTTACATCTGCTCCCCAAATGTCCATAACAGCCAGGTCTGGCCTTGGCCAGAGCCAGGAAATCATTCAAGGACTCTCATGTGAGTAGCAGGGACGCAAGTAGTTGAGCCATCTCCTGCTGCCTCCAAGTATGTGCATCAGCAGGAAACCGAGTCAGAAACAAAGTGGACACTGGAATGCAGACACTCCAGTATGGGAAGTGGGTTTCTGAAATAGTGTCAAGCCCTGCACAAAATGTGAATCCCTTCCTTTAAAATGTCATTGTTTTGATAGGCCTGGTCATTACTAAATGCCTGTCTGCAAAGCACATTTTAAAAAGCTTTTTTTTCCCCATAGTTGTTAATATAACATCATTACTTCTTTTGAGAGTGGCCTCTTCACTATATTGAGGATTTCTCATTATTCTTCCCCTGATCTCTTAATGATGAATTTGGTGATAGATGCTACCTCAACACAACATTGTTGATGTAACTCAGAGGCAATATGTTAAAGCAAACAGAGTATTTGTTCTGTGGCTGACTAATGGTAAAACTCGATACTCAGTTGCCTCATGTGTGTAATAAAGAAGTGAATTATATGCTAAGAGCCTTTATATTTCTAAAATGAGGATTTTACTGTAAATATCAATTGGATGTTTTGTGCAGGGCTTGGAAACCTTAAGTAATTAAAAGGTATGTTTCTGGCCAGTGCCGAGGCTCAATAGGCTAATCCTCCGCCTTGCGGCGTCAGCACACCGGGTTCTAGTCCCAGTCGGGGCATCAGATTCTGTCCCGGTTGCCCCTCTTCTAGGTCATCTCTCTGCTGTGGCCAGGGAGTGCAGTAGAGGATGGCTCAAGTGCTTGGGCTCTGCACTCCATGGGAGACCAGGAGAAGCACCTGGCTCCTGCCTTCAGATCAGCACGGTGCACCGGCTGCAGCCTGCCGGGCGTGGCGGCCATTGGAGGGTGAACCAATGGCAAAGGAAGACTTTTCTCTCTCTCTCTCTCACTGTCCACTCTGCCTGTAAAAAAAAAAAAAGTATGGTTCTTACTTTTGTTGAATTTAGACTATGATATTGTAGACATAAACCAAAATGAAATTCTGGATTGTTTGTTACAAACTATAGTGCTTTGAGCAATAATTAAAGATAAAGATGACTGGAGGTGTGAACTGTGGATGGGTTGGATCTTGAGCTGGATACAGAATGAAGCATGGGAATCAGATAGACTACTTAGAAAAGGTCACTTTCCTCTGTTGTAAAGTGAGGAAATAGAGGGTCAGGGCTAAAAGAGCTTGCACAATATTGCCCAACCTGTAAATGTTGGAGGCAAGATTTAAACCTTGGACTATGTGGTCCCAGAGATCTCCACTTAACATTTTCCCTCTTGTGTGTTCATTCAGTCAATTCTTCATTCAATCTATAAATGTAGTTAGAATTCACTGTGGCTATCAAAATAAGCTCTGTTATAGAAATGTATATAGGATGTAAGTGTTCCTGACTTGATTGAACTTACAATCAGGTGGAGAAGAGAGAAATTAAACATACAGGTGTGGAATGATTACGTATCATATCAGTATGCCTGGTTGAACTCTTCGCTCCACTTCGGACTCAAGCTTCCAGCTCATGCACACCAGGGGAAGCAGCAGACAGTGACTCAAGCACTTGGGTCTCTGCCTCCCACATGGGAGGTCCAGCTTGAGTTCCAGGGTTCTGGCTTTGCCCAGGCCAAGCCTTGCTCTTGTGGGCATTTAGGGAATGAGCCAATACATGAGAGATTCTCTCTCCCTCTCTCTCTCTTTCTCTCTCTCTCTCTACCTTTCAAATAAATAAAAAAATCTAAAAAGAAGAAATTAAATAATTATAAAAATCAAAATCATGAGAAGCCATATGAGAAAACACTAGAAAATGTTTTAAAAGAATGACAGCTTATCTGAGATAAGGAGTTCATGAGGACGTTCCAGAAGAAATTAATTATATTTATTTATGTTCAGATATGAAGAACAGGTAGATGGTAGGCAGGGAAAAAGTACTGGGGAAAAGGATCAAGGATTTAGAATGGAAAAAACCTTTACTCCTTTCATAAAAAGAAAGAAAAGTAGTGTATTTCCATGCACACAACAAAAAGCCAATGACCAAGAAAAATCTGGAGAGATTCATGTCATTTTCAGGAGGCTATTAAGCACTATGTGACATGTAGTGCTTTCAGTTAACCCATCATGGCCATTGAACATCTATGGACAGAATATGGAACTGTTACATAGTAACATAATGTACTCATTTTCCGGGGGAGGGGTTTGGCTAACTTTACTCACCATGTCGGCACAGGGTTTTGGAGTTTGTTTGCATTGCTGGATGCTATTCCATATTCTCATTATGCTCTGATGTATTTATACAGTCTATTTGTGGATGCATATCTGGAAACCTTCAATATTTGGGCTCTTCAAATAATGCATTATTGACATACCTGTACATATATTTTAGCGTAGATACACATTCATTTGTGTTTTTTTTTTTTTTTTTAGTATATAACTAAGAGTGGGAGAACTAGAAGGTAGAATTTTTACATCTTCAATCTTAATATATATTGTCATTTTTCCAAAGTGGTTGTGCCAATCTACATTTCCACCAACATTTTCCAATTTCTTACCCTGCTTTCCTCCTTGCCTAGGGGCCCCTGAATGTTGGTTCACCCTGAAGCCTGAGAAAGAACTAAAGTTCAGAAAATGACCGCTCCTCAACTTATCCTGAGAATCCGTTGATGACAGCAAGACACATTTCTTGTCAAACTGCACCAGTCATAGTCGACTCACGCACCTTCACTTCCCGAACTTGCCCTCATTTATTGCTTAGTCCTCCCTGTAAAAGAAAAGGCTCTCCATGTTGAATTTTGAGATATTTAGAGAATAAATAGATTTGAGTAATCTTTTTTTAAAAACTTTTATTTAATGAATATAAATTTCCAAAGTACAGCTTATGGATTACAATGGCTTCCCCCGCCCCGATAACTTCCCTCCCACCCGCAACCCTCCCCTTTCCCGCTCCCTCTCCCCTTCCATTCACATCAAGATTCATTTTCAATTCTCTTTATATATAGAAGATCAGTTTAGTATATATTAAGTAAAGATTTCAACAGTTTGCCCCCATATAGCAACACAAAGTGAAAAAAATACTGTTGGAGTACTAGTTATAGCATTAAATAACAGTGTACAGCACATTAAAGACAGAGATCCTACATAATATTTTTTTAATTAATTAATTTTCTATGCCATTTCCAATTTAACACCAGGTTTTTTTTTTTCATTTCCAATTATCTTTATATACAGAAGATCGATTCTGTATATAATTAGTAAAGATTTCATCAGTTTGCACCCACACAGAAACACAAAGTGTAAAAATACTGTTTCAGTACTAGTTATAGCATCACTGCACATTAGACAACACATTAAGGACAGATCCCACATGAGATGTAAGTACACAGTGACTCCCTTGCTCCTTGCTCGATCTCTCTCTCTCTCTCTCTCTCTCTCTTTTTTTTTTTTTTTTTTTGACTCAGTTGGGAAGTAATTCCGCACAGCTGAGTGGAATTGAGGGTAGTTGAAATCTGGCCTCTGTGAGTATTCATTTGATATACCCCTGAGACCACACAAAGAGTTTATGCAGCCCTCAATGTGTTCTCAAGTTTCGCCACAGTCCCAAGGTTACTGAGTTTGTGTACTCGGTGAGTTTGCTTGCCCTCCCCTCGGATTTTCACAGTCGCAGATAGTTAGCTTCACCTGTTTTCACTAGATTCTATCCTCCTGTTATTTCTCCCAACCAGAGTCAAGTTTTTCTGCCTGGCTACTCATGGTTGCCGCTTTACATATGTAAAATGGCGCCTGCTCTTTGTTTTCCTCCACTTTGTTAGGTGAGTGCAGAGAGTGGCTAGTGTCCGTGCTGGTTCCCCTGATTTATTCGTGTTTTTTTTTTTCTCTCCTCCAGTCAGCCTGGTGATCTTTGCCCAGTGGGGCCTCAGGCCTCTGCCTTTCCCTGCTAATGTCTCGGGTTTCTGAGGTTTTTGTCTTACCTCCTGTTCCCGTGCCGGCGAGATTCTGAAGCTCAACTCCCATGGCTGGGCTTCCACGCGGTGGGCTCCCTGTAGGTCCTCTGTGTCACATCCACTAGATCCGGAAGCGTTTCCTCTGAAGTTTTTTTCTTGAGTCTCTTCCTGAGGCTACAGTAATTCCACCTTTATTAAACTATATTTTCCCAGACTATCGGTGCACGTCCTCACTATCCACCATCTATGCAATGTCCAATTTAAAACCAAGGTTTTTTTTTTTTTTTTCATTTTCAATTATCTTTATATACCGAAGATGGATTCAGTATGTACTAAGTAAAGATTTCATCAGTTTGCACCCACACAGAAACACAGAGTATAAAAACACTGTTTCAGTACTAGTTATAGCATTACTTCACATTGCACAACACATTAAGGACAGATCCCACATGAGATGTAAGTACACAGTGACTCCTGTTGTTGACTTATCATTTTGACACTCTTGTTTATGGCATCAGTAATCTCCCTAGGCTCTAGTCATGAGTTGCCAAGGCTATGGAAGCCTTTAGGGTTCGCCAACTTTGATCTTATTCCAATAGGGTCATAGTCAAAGTGGAAGTTCTCTCCTCCCTTCAGAGAAAGGTACCTCCTTCTTTGATGGCCCCATTCTTCCTACTGGGATCTCACTCACAGAGATCTTTCATTTAGGTCTTCCTTTCTTTTCTTTCTTTTTTTTCCAGATTATCTTGGCTTTCCATGCCTACAATACTCTCATGGGCTCTTCAGCCAGATCCAAATGCCTTAACGGCTGATTCTGAGGCCAGAGTGCTATTTAGGACATCTGCCATTCTATGAGTCTGCTGTGTCTCCCATTTCCCATGTTGGATTGTTCTCTCCCTTTTTGATTCTATCAGTATTCGCAGACACTAGTCTTGTTTGTGTGATCCCTTTGAATCTTAGACCTATCAGTGTTATCTATTCTGAACTGAAGTTGATCACTTGGACTAGTGAGATGGCATTGGTACATGCCACCTTGATGGGATTGTATTGGAATCCCCTGGCATGTTTCTAACTCCACCATTTGGGGCAAGTCCGATTGAGCATGTCCCAAATTCTATATCTCCTCCCTCTCTTTTTCCCACTCTTATATTTAACAGGGATCACTTTTCGGTTAAAATTTAAACACCTAAGTATAATTGTTAACCCACTGTTGGTGGGAATGCAAACTGGTTAAGCCACTATGGAAGTCAGTCTGGAATTTCCTCAGAAACCTGAATATAACCCTACCATACAACCCAGCCATCCCACTCCTTGGAATTTACCCAAAGGAAATTAATTTGGCAAACAAAAGAGCCATCTGCACATTAATGTTTATTGCAGCTCTATTCACAATAGCTAAGACCTGGAACCAACCCAAATGCCCATCAACAGTAGACTGGATAAAGATATTATGGGACATGTACTCTATAGAATACTATACAGCAGTCAAAAACAATGAAACCCGGTCATTTGCAACAAGATGGAGGAATCTGGAAAACATTATGCTGAGTGAAATAAGCCAGTCCCAAAGGGACAAATATCATATGTTCTCCCTGATCGGCGACAACTAACTGAGCACCGAAGGGGAAACCTGTTGAAATGAATTGGACACTATTAGAAACAGTGACTTGATCAGCTCTTGTCCTGACTTTTGATGTACAATGCAATACTTTATTCATTATAGTATTTTTTTATTGTTCTAGAGTAATCTTTCTATTGTAGGAGTCATTTTGATTAACGTCTTTCACTATCCCAAGCTTTGGTTTTACTTCATAATTCTCTGATGTCACGACATAGATTGTGTGCTACTGTCTTCATTCCGATAAATGTATTGGCTTCTCAAACACTTTGTAGCCTTCGTGGCTGAGAAAATTGAGGTTCTGTTGAGTCACAACTACTAATTCAATGCTGCAGACATCTGTCATAGCATGACAGGCAGCTACATTGATTTTATTAAATGGTATTCTAGGTTTTTTCCTGTTTGAACAAGAATCTTCCTGGAAGAAAATGTTTTAGATTATTTAATGGGGTTTTAATACATTGTCATTTCAGTTGAGCAGGACTCTTCATAGCTGTTTTGTGGGGACTGGTGTTTGAATGCTAACTTAATCCAATGGGTAAATTTCACTTCATCAGGAACCTCATCTTTTCATCCTCTGTGCCACCTTGCACATATTTGTCCCAATATCTCTAAATAATTGCAAAATTTCATAAATGATAATTTGGAACTTCAGTAGCTTCTTGAGAAACTTCGGATCTTCTCAAATGAGCTCATCTAAGATCTTTATCTTCCCAGCATTCTATCCCTACCTCTTATTGATGTTGCTTCCTTCTTTTTAACCACCTTCCAATGTTCTTCAACACCTTTGCATCCTTTGAACTGTCCCTCTTTAATAATTTTATCTCTTTACCTCCATATTCACTCTGTCTATATCTTTATTTCTTAATTCTTCCCCTTTAGTCCTTATAGACACTAGAGCTTTAGTTTCTCCGACCACCTTTGGGTGCTCTTGAGGGGCTCAGTGAGCATAACAGCAACAACCAGAGGCTGAATAAACAAGCATGAACAGATTGAAAACTTGATTATGGTTTATAGTCGTTATTTACATTCCTGTGAAACAGCGGTCTTTCTACTTGTTGAACATTATGGTTAGTGGTATATTAAGACTGTTATTATAAATTAAATTGAAAGCATATCGTAAAACTTAAAGGAAAAGAAGGAAGGAGTGAGGGTTGAGGGAGGTAGTGTTATATTCGTTTTTTAAAAGATTTATTTTTTTACTTGAAAGTCAGAGTTACACAGAGAGAGAAGGAGAGGCAGAGAGGGAGAGAGAGAAAGAGAGAGAGAGAGAGAGAGAGATGTCTTCCATCCACTGGTTCACTCCCCATTTGGCCGCAATGGCCGGAGCTGCACTGATCTGAAGCCAGGAGCCGGGAACTTCCTCCAGGTCTCCCATGCGGATGCAGGGGCCCAAGGACCTGGGCTATCTTCTACGGTTTTCTCAGGCCATAGCAGAGAGCTGGATAGGAAGTGGAGCACCTGGGTCCTGAACTGGCGACCACGTGGGATGCATGACATCTGTCATGCACTTCAGGCGGTGGTTTTACTCGCTATGCCACAGTGCCAGCCACTGGAAATAGTGTTATCTTCCTAGAATTTTATCCGTGAAATTTGTTCTCTCTATATTAATAAAAAATTAAAAACAAATCAAAATACAGTTTTTCAAGTATCTTTTAGTAACTTATAATTCTATATTATGGCACAGTAAGTTAACTACAATGCATTTATTAAAAACCTAGGTAATTTCAACAAAGATAAAATATTGAAACACTAATTATTCAGCATAAATGTAAATTTATCATTTTTTCTTATCTCATTTGCTACCGATAAACTGAAGAAGCTCCAGAAAATTAATGAGATAGAATTAAAAGATAACACCTATTTTCCATGAACTTTTTGAAAACCTCTTCATACAATTTGGGTCTATTAATAAATGTTCTGGGGTTGGTGCTCTGGCATAGAGGGCTGCTCAAATTCTGACCCAGCTCCATGCTGATTCCCTGCTGATGCACCTGTGGTGGGCGGGTGGGGGTGGCAGAGGATGGCCCAAGTCCTTTGGCCCGTGCCACCCACATGGGAGACCTGGAGCAATCTCCTGGCTTCTGGCTTCAGCCTGGCCCAACAGAATTCCCTTACCTGAATCTTGTCTTTTGGATTTTTATTTTCTTTCTTTGTTGTATCTTTGTTTTATTCTTCTCTCCCCCGGTGTTACCTTTGTTAGCCATGTAACTCCTACACTACAACCCGAACCACCTGATTTTACAGTATTTTAAAATTGATTCTTAGGTATGGCATTATTGTGTCGAGTGGTGTGACAACTTTTTTACTACTAATAAGTTTTATTTTAGGTATGTAAATTTTAAATGTCTTACTTGCTTAGCATAAAAATTCATACAATAGTTATCTAAAGTAAAATTAAAATATATGATAATATTCAATTTGATCAGGGTATGGGAAAATGGTTTCCTCAAATGCAGCAAATGTACTGTAAGGCAGGACACCACACTGGAGGGCCATTGGGTGATCAGTATCTCGAAGAGTTGAAGAAGTCTACAACTCATAATCCATTCTCATTAGAGACTCCTATATAGAGAAATGAAAAATCATTATTCATTTTAGAATGGTTTCTTATGCTTAAAAAATGGAAACTTATTGAATTTCCATCAATATGGAACTAGATGAATAAATTGTTGCTTATTCCTACAATAGAATGCAGCTGTGGAAGTGAACTAACCACAATGCATTTCAATGTAGATAAATATCACAAATGTATTAAATAGTTTTGACTCATATGCTGAAGAAGCACTTAATAAAGCATGCTATTGATACAAAACTTTTTTTCTCCTCTTTTTTAAGATTTATTTATTTGAGAGGCAGAGTTACAGACAGAGGGAGAAACAGAGAGAGATCTTCCATTCTCTGTTTCACTCCCTAAATGGATGCAGCAGCTAGAGCTGTGCCAATCCAAAGCCAGGAGACACGAGCTTTTTCTGAGTCTCCCATCTGGGTGCAGGGGCCTAAGGACTTGGGCCATCTTCCACTGCTTTCCCAGGCCATAGCAAAGAGCTGGATCAGAAGTGGAGCAGCCGGGACTCGGACCAACTCCCATATGAGATGCTGGAGCTGCAGGCGAAGGCTTAAGCTACTATGCCACATCGCTGGCCCCCACAAAATATTTTTAAAAAACAGCAACAGTATTATATATTTTATAAGGCTATTTATGTAAAAAAATATTGGGAAGATATGTTTAAAATTCATACAAGTGCATATCTTTATGGAGTAGAGGTGCAAGAAAATCAGAATTAGGATAAAGGTTAAATGTGTTATAATGTAGTCTTTGTATTCCTTACATGACTCCAAACTACACATAAACATACACACACACCAGTCCTCACAGAGGTCACAATACAGTAGTATAGTCTGGATTGTGGATATAGGATTGGATATTTTCTCATATACATTGTTATATTTTATGTTTTGTTATTTTGTTTCTTTTATAGGACGAAGAGGAAACATTGAGGATTAATATTAAAACAACAACAACAACAAAAAAAACACTATTCTTTCCTCTAATGGTTTTGACCTTTTAATCAAGGGCATTGGACACAATGGTTAATTTACCACATTGAACACCCACATACTAAATTTACATGCCTGGTTACTCTGTTTCCAATCCAGCTTCCTTCTAATGAGCACCCAGAGAGGATGTAGCAGATAGTGGCTCCAGCACTTGGATCCTGGGCACCCATGTGGGAGAACTGGATGGAATGCCAGGATACTCGCTTTGGCCTGACCTAGCCCTAGCTGTTTTGACAATTTGGGGAGTGAGCCAGCAAATGGAAGCTTTCTCTCTCTCTCTCTTTCTCTCTCTCTCTCTCTCTGAAAGTGTATGTGGGTGGTCCTTCTTTCTGCCTCTCTGAGTTCTAAATAAAAATGAAAATGTATAGATAATATTTGTTTTTAGAATATCATTCATTCACAGGTCCACAAGCACACTCACACATGAAGTTCTTTCTGTAGGTTGAGCAATATTTCAGCCAGTGTTCTGGATAAAATACCAGTTGCTGGAACAAAGACAGTCCATATGGTCAAACCAGATAAGTATTTAGAAATATTCTGAATCATTTCTGTGACGAAGGACATGGGAAACAATCTACTAAATGTTTTGCAAAGCTGCCAAATAAGGAAAATGGTTGTGTTACCTTACACTTTGGACTATATATGTGATTATAGAAACCTATAATGGTTACAGTTGGGGTGATAATATCCTTTTCAGCTGTGATATGAATAAGCATTGAAGTAGCACCCAAAAAGCAGAGGGAATGCTGCCATAAATTAATTGCATTTAAAATAAATGATCTTTTCATCTTAACTCCTCATTAATTACTGATGATATAAACATGTAAATTCAAACAACATTGACACAACTTATAGAATATTGCTTGCTCTTCTGCAAATGCAAATTACAAAAACTTCAGAGACTTTTAATAAGAAAAAGACACAATTTCAAGTTACAAAGCAAAATTTGAACTTAATTACCGCAGAATCATAGAACAATTAGGAAATTAAGCTATCCTGGTTCTTTGGAAGTAAAGACTGCTGTCTTTATTAGATTTACCACAAAATGGAGATACTATTGCTCTGCTGGCTTCTATAGGTCATCTGTAATATAATCAGAGAGTAAATATTGCTTAGCATATCTACAGTCTGGTAAAAACTATCTCTCCAAATATGATTATACTTAACATATACAGGTAGTTCATCATACATATTTTATGCATGTTACTAATATTTATTTAATAAAATACTTAACAATGAATTTTCTGAATTTAATGTGATTTATAACATTTCCATGTAAATGTTATTTACTTTGGATATTTCATCATTTTTTCAATGTTGTTATGACTTTTTATGATTGCTTTAATGAGTAAAAGTGATTTTACATAATGCAATATCTCTTAATCTTCCCTGATTAAGTGACTTATTTTGTTTAATGACTGACCTTTAAAATGTCTACTACTGTGTTGCCATTTTCAGTAATACTTGCTTAACCGCATTCTCGTTGTTTCTAAAATGTTAAACACTTAGAATTTTATAAGCACATCATTTGTGGATTTTGAAATTTAATATTGTAAATTGAGGTCAGTGAGAGGGATATTGTTACTTGAAATGCAATGTACTTTTTCATATACTCTTATCTTGAATAACAGATAATGTTTTTGAATGTCATTTGTATTAGTGAGATATGTTTCAGAAAAAAATCTTATTGTTGTCAGTATTGCATCAGTATTGTGAAGGTTACATTTTTATAGAGCAGTGTCAATTATCTTAAGATCAATAAATGTAGATAAAAACATGGAATATTTTATGTTAATGAAGTAAAGCTCAGTTTTTGCAAAACACCGAGGTCAATATTGTTTTACCAAGAGAGCACTGATATTTCATGTTTTAACTTGTTTTAGTTCCTTTAATTCCACCTTATTGGGGACAAATTTATATGCGAAATATGCTTGCTGGATACTTGGTATTTTGCTCCTTTTACATAGAGTTTATATATCAAAAATGAAGTTAAGGCAAATTTTCCAATGGGCTTTATTAGAAATTTATTTTACATGTGGGTAATTTCATCCTCAAACATCATTCTTCTTCATTTCAAAAGTCATTATTATTGGAAGGAACTTTAGAAAGCATAGATTAAATAGATCATAGATTTTGTATTGTAATTTGCCAAAGATTTCCAAAAGGAATTAGTTTCATTTATGACTGAAGAGCATAGCTTCCTCAAATGTATGCATACAATAAATGGGCAAACAAAGCATGCGGTGCAATGTTATTGGTTTTATTATTTCCCTGAAGTGAACAAGAAATTTAATAGTATTTCTTCTTATACAAGAAAGCAAGAAAATAAAACAGAGTGAATGACGGTGGTTTTAAGTGAACTTTTAACTACTTCAACAAGATTTGGGACATGTGATTAGGACACAACTTTAAAATATTTTCAGGAAGAAATAATGTATCTTTGAAACAAGGGTTTTTCTCAAGATGGGAAACACATTCAATTATCCTAGCTAAAATAAATTGAAACAATTTCCCAGAAGGAATTTTCACACGTGAACGCAAATTTTTACTGGCAAAACTTGAAGAGTGGGCAGAATAAGAGGAGTGTCAGACAACTGGGTGGAACTTTTAGATAATGTGAACACTGATGGTTTTATGATGACCAATGCCCCATTTCAAATGAAAATAAAAGGCATATTAAATAGCAATGTAATTATACTCATCATATTTAAGAAAATTAAAATGCTGAGGTTTTCCTTAATAAACACTCACATGTTATGTTTTCTTTTGAAATACAGATTTAAAAAAAAAAATGCTTTTGTTATCTCTGCTTTCATAGTGCACTATCTCATGGGTTTACCTAACAGATAAACCAGCATAAGCTGACAAGACAAAAGACAAGGATACTTATGTCTTCTTTTCTGAAACATTAAAACACAGAAATTCCAAACCTATGAGTATAATGTTAATGTACCACAAAATCAAGAACAGAATGCAAAACATGACTTATTAGCATTAGTCGAAACTAGTAGCAACCAGAATAGGTTCAATAAGACTTTCATGTTAATAATCCTGGCTTACTAAACAGGTTTATTTTGTAGAAAATGTGTGTGTGTGCACATGTGTGCACTTGCTTATGTGTATATATACTGTTTTTCCCTGGTGTGTACAACAAATGTGATAACACTTCTTCATATAGACACTTCTTCATATAGAAATGAAAACAAGCTAAGTATCAGTACATTCAAGTGCATTCTTTAATGTTTAAAGAAATTCTTGGCTGGCGCCATGGCTCACTAGACTAATCCTCCGCCTGCAGCACTGGCACCCTGGGTTCTAGTCCAGGTTGGGGCGCGGGATCCTGTCCAGGTTGCTCCTCTTCCAGTCCAGCTCTTTGCTGTGGCCCGGGAAGGCAGTGGAGGATGGCCCAAGTGCTTGGGCCCTGCACCTGCATGGGAGACCAGGAGAAAGCTTTACCTGTCTCCTGGCTTCGGATCTGTGTAGCGTGCCGGCTGTAGCAGCCATTTGGGGGTTGAACCAACGGAAGGAAGACCTTTCTCTCTGTCTCTCTCTCTCACTGCCTAACTCCACCTGTAAAAAAAAAAGAAGAAATTCTTCAACACTCATTTACTCATTTATTCAATGAGTATTTATAAGGGGCCTAATATTATACAAAACACTGAAGTTCAGAGGTAACTTAGTTTATGATCTCAAGGAGCATACGTTCATATATGTGTGTATGTATGTTTGGTGTGTGTGTGTGTGTGTTGGCTGTAGCAGTAGCTGTAGTATTGTATAAGGACTCTGGAATCCGTAATTGGATTGGATTGATAGGTCAAACATTTAGTAACCATGCAAGTTTGAGCATGTTCCTCAACTTCTTTATGATCTAGCATTTTGCATATACGTACAAATGAATATAGTGCTGGATCATAATGTTGTGTGTTGATTAAAAGGGAAATCATGTGTGTGCCAGAGGCTACTATCTGTCCATAAAAATCTGGCCTCCACTTTCAAAACACAATTTTGTTCCTCCAGCTACCCATTCAGTTAGGCATACTCACATGACTAAGTTGTTTGTCTAAATTATAGACAGTTAATAGAAATCAAATGAAAGTGATATATAAAGCTTCTGAATCTGGACTACATAAACTTCTTCCATGTTCTTTCCCTCTCCGGAAAATTATATTACATTACCATGGGAATCTTGGAAGCTGCTTGTGTCATGTTCATAAAAGGTAGAACCTCTGGCAGCCTGGGCCCCTAAATGATTGTGTGTATGTGTGTGTGCATGCATGAATGCACATGCGTGATGTCATACAATGAAGACAAACATATAAAATGATCATTTCAATTAAGTGTAGTATAGTTTAAGATTTTTATTTATTCATTTGAAAGAGTAACAGAGAGAGAGAGAGAGAGAGATCTTCCATCCTCTGGTTCACTCCCCAAATGCCAGTAACAACCAGGGCTTGGCCAAGCTGAAGCCAAGAGCCAGGACTACTCCATCCATGTCTCCTACATGGGTGGCAGGATCCCAAGCACTGTGCTGCTGCAAGCAGGTTCATTAGCTATAAGATGAATAAGAAGCAGAGGCAAGGCTATAGTGCAGGCACTCTACTATGGGACACAGGCATCCCAAGCAGCAGCCTAGCTCGCTACACCCAAATACCTACCTCTATAGTGTGTTTTAGAATGCATCTGTGGAAATATGAAGAAGAATAAAATAAATAGTAATGTGAGAGGAATAGGTGAGAAAGAGGGGGATAGATAAGAAGAAAAAAATCTTAGAAGTGAGCTTAAGCTAAGCCTTAAAGTGCAATTAGAAAATTGGCCAAATAAAGAGGGGAGAGAAATTACAACCTTGGTAGAATGAAAAGCATTCTTGAACAGAGTCACATGGAAGAAATGGAAGTCAAGTAATGGGGGGTGATGGAGTTAGAGACAAGGGTGGATGTCAGATCATAGAGTGCTTGTTAAACAAGGATTAGAATGTTAGATGTCCTGTGCAAGCCAGGTGAGACTAAAGGTTCATTTAGGTTGGACCCCATCTTGTTAAGAGATTTTTATCATTTATTTAGGTGAGACAGCAAAAGCATGATAAACAAATTTACTGGAGGCTGGAGTGAGTTAATGTACTGATGACAGAAGGGAGAATAAAAATAATCATTATTAGATAGTAAGTGTAAGGCTTATATTACACTCTAAAGAGTCATATTCTAAATCTCTGTTTAGAGTAAGTTATTTGAAAGTGATTCAGATGTAACATTTGATTAAAAGTATAGTGTGAAACCATGTAATAATACAATTTGTTGTATTTTATTAAAAATTCAAATGATACTGGTTTAATTGAGTGAGACTCTAGAGCTTGAAAAGTTAAAGCTTTTGTTGATTTAACACTTTAGAGTTGTCTTCAAAACCTATCATTTTTCCAAGTAATGATATTTGAGCAATATTCAGGACAATATAAATAGAATCAGTACATGGAAAGAATGAAGTAGTTGCATCCACTAGAGCTTCCATGAAAATGTACACCAGACTGGGAGGCTTAAACAACAAAAATGCATTTTTCTTCACAGTTTTGGATACTAGAAGTCCAAGACAAGGTAACAGAAGCATTGGTTTCTTCTCAGGCCTTTCTTTTTGTAGATTATTATCTTCTCTCCATGTCTGCACATTGTCTTCCTTTTATGCATGCCTGTGCCCCAACCTCCTCTATTTATAAGGTCATATTGGATTGCACCTTATCCCAATAGGCTCATTTTACCTTAATCACTTCTTTAAAAGCCCTGTCTCCAAATAGAGTCCCAATTGTAGGTAATCAGGGTTACGATTTCAGCATAGGAATTTTGGGGAAATACAACCCATAACAGTGAGCAACAACACACCAACAAAGAAAGAACTTCCTAACAACACTGTCAAAACTGTCAATATGTGATTAACTCCTTGTTACTATAGACAATCAAGTAGATGTTACAAGCAAAATTGAAAAAGGAATTATTTTATTTGAGGAAAATTTTAGGCAAAATTACATTAGTTCTTTTGTTTATATTATAATAAATAGCAAACATATCATTTTAAATTGTTCAAGTGCACTTTTCTATATTCACAGTTAAGTCATGTACCCTTATACATCCAAACATTTGATACCCGAACAATTAATCAAATACAGTTGCTTGGGTCACTTGATTGGTAAACGTTGTAAGTTATGAGACTTACAATACCCTGGATATATGTACGATACTTTGTAATCTACAAAATAATTGTTATGTGCTTTTCAAAATTTCATAATAACATTAGTATGATGATTAAGAAATTAATAGTTTATATCATTGACTTATGTGGACATTGAAACGGAAAGATTAGAAAAACCACCTCATCTCATTGTCACATCCTGAAACTGAGACCCATGGACAATTCCTTTTCCCTCTTATTCTTCAACTTGGGTCTATGTGATTCTTGGAAAATGCAACAGTTTATCATGAGACACAGGAAACAAGTATTGCACTTTTCTCTGAAGAATATATTTTTCGTGTGGTACTCAATTAAATATTTACTTTCAGAGCAAAACAGGCATCGATGTAATATGAAGTGAAAGGCTTGAATTTTTTATACTGAAAATGTTTTAGGAGGTTTGTTGTTCATGATAGGCTGATGTGGAAAATGATCCAAGATAGCCCTCTTTTATGATATCCAGATACCTCAGTGAAAAATTTAAGAAGCTCTGCCACAAGGTGTTGTCACCTTACTATTGAAAGGCATTGCTCTACTTGAGAAAGTGATTTTTCTATGCGACTGATGATTCATTTAACAGAAACTGCGTATAAAAATCCCATGTACTGCAAGCAGTTGCTTCATTCACAGCTAATTAATCCATCAGAGAGAGCCTCAAGTAGTAATTACATTCACTCCTCGCCAATCAACCTGGGCCAGATTTAAACCCCTGACCCTGAGAGAAGACTCTAATCTCAGACCTCCGAAATGTCTTTTATGATATTTTCTTGCATGTTCAGAATAATGATAACCAATTAATGAAGGATATTCCTTTATTTTTAATCTAGCACTAGAAAACACAATTTGGGTTATGTTGCCAAAGGGATTGGGTTTAATTATGTTGAAAATTCTTTTGCTTTAATGTTTTCAATATGCCAATTTCATACTTCTGAAGTAAATATTTTTAGTTGGATCCTGAGGTTCTTTTACTGAAACTCAACGTTTTGCAATGGTCAATCTAAAATGAACATTTTGAAGTTGAGGATATTTTGATGTTCTGATTCAAGACAGCTAATGGTACGTTTTAAAAACCACTTTCTCATTATTAAGTAATGTATATCTATATTATGCATTTCTTAATATGCATTTCCATAAACTTTTTGAAGTCCCCTTGTAAAATGCCATGCAAGTCCTATAATCACACAATACCAAATAGTATGTATACATAAAGACTCCTTGTGAGATACTTGTGCACCCAGGCATTTTTTATTATTAAAGAATTACATCCTTAAGTCCCATCTCCTCCTTCAGTTTTACCCATACTAGAAACCTGTGAGATATATGAGGATCACAGATAAAGACATAAAGGATGAGTACACTTTTTTCAAAAAGATTTATTTATTTATTTGGAAGTCAGAGTTACACAGAGAGAGAAGGAGAGGCAGAGAGAGAGAGAGAGAGAGAGTCTTCCATCTGCTGGTTCACTCCCCAATTGACTGCAACGGCCAGGGCTGCGCAGTCCCAAAGCCAGGAGCCAAGAGATTTCTCCTGGTCTACCATGCGGGTGTAGGGGCCCAAGGAATTGGGTCACCTTCTACTGCTTTCAGAGAACATAGCAGAGAGCTCAATAGGAAGCGGAGGAGCCAGGATTTGAACCAGTGCCCATACGGAATGCTGGCGCTTCAGGCACTGGCTTGACCTGGTACACCACAGTGCCGGAACCCTACTTTTTTAAAAATTTATTTTATTTGAAATTAGAATTACAGAGAGAAAGAAAAAAAGGAGAAACAGAGATCTTCCATCCATTGGTTCACTCCCCAAAAGGCCACAACCTCCAGGGCTGTTCCTCTGGGTTTCCCACATGCATGCAAGGGCCCATGTACTTGGGTCATCTTCCAAGTGCATCACCAGGGAGATGCATCAGGAGGAGAACAGCTGGGACCCAACCTGTGTCTATATTGGATGCCGGAACTACAGGCCATCGCTTAACTGGCTGGGCTACAGCGCCAGCCCCAAGTACACATTTTGTGAGTATGGAAGAAAAAAACACATATGTTTTGTGACTCTTGACTCAGCTGTACCAAAAATTTCCCCACATCTACTCAGTGATATCAATTTAGTCTCTTCATAGTTCTTTTTTAGAACCTGGATTAAGCCAGGCCAAGCATAGGTTCCTCAGCTGCACCTCATAGGGTGTCTCAGATGCCTCTTTCTCATCTCTTGATTCAGTGAAGCCCTTGAGAGCACAGGTGGAAGGATAGATGAAGTATTTTTCACAAAGCGAATGTTAATGGGTTCATGGATTTTTCTGTAGAGGTGGATTGCGAACTTGCGAAGACATCAGAATGACCTGTAGAACTTGCTAACTCAGACATCTCTGGATCTCACCATGAGAGTTTCTGATTCAGTATGTCTTTGTTGGAGAGTGGGAGCAAATAGTTGGTGTTGTTTTACAAGGTCCAGAGTGCTCTTGATACTGCACATGCAGAGACTACTCTACACCTGGGCCCTACCTTCCATCTCAGTGTGGGTACTCAAAAATCATAGGAAGATAGAGGATGTTGACTGTGAGAGCATACAGATATTTTACCATGGAGGTTACATGTAACTCCTCTCTTCTACTTGGTCAAAACCTCTGCCCATGCTTCTATATGTATTATTGGTATTATCAGATCTACAAATTTCTGTCTCTGGATCTCCATTTCTTAAGAAATCTAAATTTCTGTTTTATTTATGTTGCCTAGCAAGCAAGCCATAACTCTAAGGATTTGCCTTATAGTTTACTTTAGAAATCCCCACTCAATTCACCTTCAGTCTATACGAAAACAGCCCACTATACATCCCATTCTGAAAATGCATTTTCCATTCAAACCCTTCTGGTACTAAGATATATGTAGCTTTTTCAAAATCAAAAATATCTGGTTGAAATAAGATTCCTTAAAATCATGACATAATACAGACCAAATTTGATCATTGTTACAAGGTGATTATTCAAATCTTTGAAAATAAGCACATATTTAAATAACCCATAGCTCTTCATAAAAATTCAGCTGTTTTTGAACAATTAGAATTTAACAGACATCAAGAGAACATAATAGATTATTTTAACACATTGCTTTAACAGAGAATCAGATTTTAATTCTATGTCAAAGAGAAATTGAGCTTCCTGTGATCTTTTGCTGTGAGGTTTCCTTCCTTTACCATCTTTCATATTGATGACCATGTTTCTGTGTTTCTGTGTGTAAAACATCTTTAAGCATCTTTTGCAGGGCAGGACGAGTGGCAACAAATTCTTTCAACCAGATATTTTGGATTTTGAGCCTTCTTGGCATTCTTGACAGGCATTCAAAAAAATCAAAGTTTCAAACAATCTGGACTCTAAAATTTCCAGTAAATCTTGGACTTTGGTTTTTCCAGTTTGGGCCCAACTGAAAAAAATCAAAGGACCTATGTCTCTCATCATATAGAGACACCAGCTAATCGGGCTATTTGGATTATATTAGAAGTACTGTCAAGATGTGATGTGGTACTAAATTTTAAGTTTCTATAATGGAAAATGCTATTAATACAAATGTTTGAGAATTAAAAAGTCTAATGATCTTATGTTACTAGATATGACAGTTATCTTAATGAGAAAGCCCCAGAGGCCTAAAGGGTTAAATACTTGTAAAATCCTGCAGGTGCTTTCAAAAATACTGTGAAGTAAGCAAGTGCCTCTTGTTGGTTGATGAGTTTATAATGTTAAACATGGCAACTTAAAGTCTTTTGCCATCCACAGTTATATATGATTTGCTGATCATAAAACTAAAGCGTTGTTGTTTCTGTGTTTAGCTGTCCTCCTATAGGTTCCTATGGACTTTTTCCAGCCACTTCTATTGTATTCAGTACTTTGGGATGGCTCTGTAAACAGATGAAGCCAATAATGTATTAACAGTACCAACTGAGAGAAAGTATGGTTAACTGAGGTTACTAAAAACAAAAAGCAATTCAAATCAATTGGCAATCTACAAAAAGAGTTAAAGATCTTAAAAGCTATTATTAAAATTGCTATATTGGTCTATTATGTTATGTTATATGTGTGTACATATTGTATGTCCACATGGGAAAATTTTAAGAATTTTATTTTAAATGGCTTATAGATAAGATTGTCCATAAATTTAAGCTGCTAAAATCAATAAAAGATACATTTTAATTCGTGTGACCTGAATCTGTGTATCATATGTTTTAAACGTGTTGGTAGAAAGAAACTAAAAACATTTTATATGGTTGTGCTTAAGTTTAATGGTTAAACAAATTATACCATGTTAGATATTTAAGAGGTGTTTCCAAATACATGATTCTTAAAATGTATAGAAGGCACTGGACCTTCTGGTAAATGTTTTCTTAAGTTGTTATCTAATGGTTGAAACTGTTTGCTAAGTATTCATGTGATATTGCTATTGTCAGCAAGCGATCTAGGACTTACTCCCTCATTTCTCTATTCTAAGCCCAACTTGTTCTTTCATTTCTCTATTCTCTTCAAGGTAGGAAACTAATTCTATTATGAAGGAATCTGTAGGATGCACAATTTAATCTTTAGACCTTATAAAAGAGATGGCTAACATTTTTCTGTAATAGCATAGCCAAAATAAGAGCTTAAATAATAATCTCATAGCTAGATTTACTTCCCCATCAGCGAAGTATACAGTAAGTAGAAAAAACCTCCCTTTCAGACCAAAGGGAAAGAAAGTTTTTAAGTGAGAATATAATTTTCCTCATGGGCATTGTCTACCTTAGAAAAACTACTACAGAACATGCCTGTGACTATAGACTTGTAGTTCAGGCCACCGAAGATTAGAGATGGGACTTGGGCACTCCCTTGACTTGCATCCTCTGGTCTGCTTTAACAAAAACCAGGAGGAAAAGAAAGCTAGGCATCAGAAGCAATGGGTGGCAGGCCTATTAATGGCTGTTCTGTACAGTGATCTGCCCTCAAGGAGACCCAACAGGCCAGTCCACTGCAGTGGCTTTCAATGTGGTAAGCCTGGGCTTCAGCAGAAGTCAACTTGTGAAGAGCCCTGGCAGCTCTGCCAAGAGTTGGATCACTGGAAATGGACCTGCCCTAGAG
The DNA here is from genome assembly GCF_033115175.1 of Lepus europaeus. NCBI lineage: Eukaryota > Metazoa > Chordata > Mammalia > Lagomorpha > Leporidae > Lepus > Lepus europaeus. Next base: position 12,237,553 of record NC_084850.1, on the reverse strand, counting down.
TCGAAGGATGCCCAGGTCAGAGCCACAGATCTTATTGGCTCTAAGCTGAAAAGCCCTTCACTCAGCCCAACTTCCAAAGTGACCACTGCAGCTGAGGGTATGGTCAAGTAGGGTCAGCGACATTGAAGGCAGAACTGTCAATTTCTTGTTAGAGATGCCATCTGCCTTTACCTGGCCAGCTCTCCTCCCAGGCCAGCTAAGTAATGAAAGTCAACAGAGTGCCTTCCTCCAGGAGGTTCAGACCTCCCTTAGGATGTACCCCATGTGAAGAGATAGGTAGGTCTGGGCCTCTTAACTTACAAGGCCTAAAGCCCAACAGATTATTATCAAGCCCCTTCTGTCAGGTTCTATTTGCCTCTCAATCAGAAAACTTAATTGTAGCTTAGACAGCACCTTTCTTAGAGGAGACCCTTGGTGGCATGGATTAGGTTTTATTAGGCATACTCTATTTCTTTTTCATAGTCAAAACCTATTCCAGGGCATGATCTCGGGGAGGGGTCTCCCCACTCCAGACCAACTCTGATTTCATGTATGTATTTCCCCAAAATTGTACTCTCCCTGAAAGCTGGTCACATCCATATGGTTTTCTTGACATTGATCTATTATTTGATAACCTAGTATTCATTATATATTGGCAGCTAGTGAGTTACCTGGCTAACTTGTTCCTTTGTTTAGCTCACATATATTTTAGTCACTTTAGAAAATAATATACCACAACATTGTCCAATGTTAACAAATTTTGTCCTACAATATAATAATCAGTGGATGAACAGTAGCCTATGATATCAAGGTGTTATACTTGACTAAACAAACCCATAATAGTGGCATTCATATTTTTCCTATATCTTAATAGTATCCACAAATATATTCTACTAATAAATTTCTGTGTATGAATCTTGTCACATATGTTAGACTATTTCCCTAGAAATAGGGAAATAGAACTTTCCCTAGAAGGAATTCTTATTGGAAAATTTTAATATTTCATATAATATGAATATCTAATAGAAACTTTCCTTTCATGAAAATATTTGGAGTAATAGCCGGCATTTAGCCTAGCAGTTAAGATATATCCATCCCACATTGGTGTACCCAGTTTCAATGCCTATTTCTGACTTCTGACTCTAGCTTCCTGCTACTGAAAACCATCGGAGGCCAAAGTGGATGGCTCAAATAATTGAAGTCCCTCCATCTATGTAGAGATCTGGTTTGAGTTCCAAACTCTTGCTCCTGACTCCTAACTTGGGCCAGACCCATCTTCAGCCCTTGTGGGTATTTGGGAAGCAAACCAGCAGATGGGAGTGTTTCTCTCTCTCTCTCTCTCTCTCTCTCTCTCTCTCTCTCTCTCATCCCCACTCCCCTAAAATAATATTGTTTTTTTACAGAGCAAACATTTGGAAGGAGAGTGTTTAGGTGGTACCTGATTAATTTAATTTCAAGGGCTAAATGATATGATGCATGAAAGACGTCTAGCACAAGATGTGACTCATACTTAATTTCAACAGATGTTACTTTCTCCCCAATTTATAAGCAATTTCTTAATAAAAAGTTTTCCTATGTAGTCTCAAGGCACAGTTTATTATGTTACATGTAATATGTGTATCATGGTTGTCTATTTAAATGGAATAAGTAGGGGCCAGCGCTGAGGTATACCACGTAAAGCCTCCACAGCATCCCATACAGGTGTTGGTTCAAGTTCCAGCTGCTCCTTTTCCCATCCAGCTCCCTGCTACGGCCTGGGAAAGCAGTAGAAGATAGCTCAAACCCTTGGGCCCCTGCACCTGCATGGGAGACTCAGAAGAAGCTCTTGGCTCGTGGCTTCCAATCAGTGCAGTTCCAGCTATTGCGGCCATTTGTAGAGTGAACCAATGGAAGGAAGACCTTTCTCTATCTCTCTGCCTTTCCTCTTTCTGTGTAACTCTTTCAAACAAATAAATACATCTTGACTATTTGTTTTTAACCTCCATGATTAGTGATCCAAAATGTTTGAAAATATCAGGAGGTATATATATGATGAAAATGTCATATATATATGTATATATATGTGTGTATATATATATATATATATATAATTTTCTGCATACCCCACCAAAACTGTAAGATGGATTTCTGTCACTTTTCTAGACCCAAAACTCAATTTGATTTTGTTTCCATCCAGGAAAAGAAGACTATGAGGTAGCTATGTCTAAGAAATCTGCTCTGATTCAATCACAAGGATATCCTTGCCTTACAGCTTAATACCTGTGAGACAAGAAGACTGCTAGATCTGTTAGGTACGGTTGCTTGGAATGCATTACGATACTCAGCATTGACATAAACAACAAATCAAAACTCGTGAGACCAAGAGATCTCTGATATAAAAGTGTTTATTGGATCATTACAGATTATAGCCTGAGAAAGAAAAGACCATGTCCTGGAGCAAGTTCTGATAAGTACCAGCAGCAGGGCTAGGTAGCAATTGGAAAATATCCTGTGGACCAAAGTTGGAAACAATTGTACAGACTTGGGGGAAGAAAAAAATTGTTACCTCCTATAGATAAGAGGGGCAGGATAACCTGAAGGGGAGGAAACTTTAGGACAGGATCCCAGACCACAAAGAGAAATAAGTGGATTGTTGGGTTTAGCAGTCCAGAAATCTTACAGGTAAACAGAGTGTGGTGACCCTCCTGCCCAGTCATGATGGGATTTAAATTAAGGTTTCAACATTACACTAAGGAAAGAGCAATAGCTTTTTTTTATTGGTTTTACCAGCATCTGTTAACTGATTAACTTCCCTCATCTCTCCCCCTCTCTATACTTTGGTCTTTGTAATTAAATTAAGATATCTTGGAATTTTCCGTTTAGTATGGGTATCTTTGGGTGCCAGGAAGAAGAGCTGCAAACACATGGCGCACTGCCCCTTCTCCTCCACCTCTAGCTTCTATTGCCCATAGAGGAAAGGCACGTTAAAGTTCTTTCTAAGTTCTCCAATGCTCTCCAGGTAATTGCCTCTTATCTCCTATTGTCTTTGAGAGTAAGAATGGATCTTCAGATTGGAAGCAGTCCGGATAACAGGGTCCATGTTCCTCATACAGTGAGCCTAGGAAGTGAGGACACACAGGCTTCAGATTGCTGTGTAAAGCCGAAACTTCTTCCACACATAGAGCAGTTTGGGCTCACTGATTGCAGTCCAAACACCCCAAGTGATGGCAGTTTGCTCTTGTTTACCATTTCAGCAATTGCATCCAATCACAAGGAGACATCTAATCAGCTAATTGATCGAATTCAGACAGGATGTCATGGAAATATTTCCAGACAAATTAGTATTTATCTTCTTATTGAGGTCTGCAAGACAGGAAATTCCACAACCTTCAGATTAAGCTAGAACTGAATGAACTCCCTCAAGAAATTGCCTCCTTGTATCCAACTTTCTCAGTTTCTCGCTTGTTTTTTTGTTCTCTTCTCTTTGGACTGCATATACATTTAGTTTAAAAACAACTTTTAAATCCATACTAAGTTCATCATCATGACAATTTATGCATGCAAGTGTGCCTTAAAAGTGCAATCTTAGTATCTTCTATGCAAATCATTTCCTTTTTAAAAAAATAAATATATCGGCCAGCACCGTGGCTCAATAGGCTAATCCTCCGCCTGCAGCTCCGGCACACCAGATTCTGTCCCGGTTGCTCCTCTTTCAGTCCAGCTCTCTGCTGTGGCCAGGGAATGCAGTGGAGGATGGCCCAAGGGCTTGGGCCCTGCACTCGCATGGGAGACCAGGAGAAGCACCTGGCTCCTGGCTTCGGATCAGTGCGTTGCGCTGGCCACAGCGGCCATTAGGGGGTGAACCAACGGAAAAAGGAAGACCTTTCTCTCTGTCTCTCTCTCTGTCTCTCTCTCTCTCTCTCATTGTCCACTCTGCCTGTCAAAAAATATATATATATCAAGCAAAAAGCCTCAAAATGATTTATTTCATGTATTCTAAATCTAGTTACAAATCTCATCATAAAATGCAATAGTTTCTACCTTGTTGGAATTGATGAAACAAAGCTTAACTGTAGTTATGTACTAGCGATGAGTAGTCCTAGGTTCTTCAAGAGTAAAAGAATTTACTTGAGAGTAGAGAAGCAAAGGGGCTTTTACTGGAAGTGAAAGTCCATCCTGAAAGCATGGAGCAAGCATGCTCCAGAGAGCATACCCATAGTGTTTTGGGGTTCCATTTTATATAGGTGATCTTTATACATATTCATTAACCTAGGGGCAGGATTAGGGTGTAGGTAGGGATTGGGCTATGTGATTACATCATCCTTCCTGGTGCACTGGCACATCTGTGTTATGTAACTCCTTACTTCCGTGCTTTGCAGAACCCTCAGTTATATAACTCCTTACTTCTGGGCTTCCTCGGGCCCAGTAATCAATATGAATCCCATGGAATGGCGCTGTTGCTTACTTCCACCACCCTAGAAAAGTCATATAGTGGTCCAATTTGCTCTTTTTGAGCTTTCACATCAGTTGAGGAATTCCCCTTGACCCTCCCCTTCCTCCTTCAGCAGAATGTAACTGACTCCAACTCCTGGAGTTTATCTTCAAAGTGGAGGTACTCAGTGGTCCTGGTGATGTCCAATCATTTTGCAATGCCAGATATCCATCCCAGGGTCCCATGCCTCTAGGCTATTGTCCCTTTCTGCTCATGTGTGATTACCATTTATAGACAGATTGTTATTTACTTAGATCTTCCTTCTTTCTGCAAAAAAATGTAAGGTGGCTGGAAATTAAATTCAGGTTATTGCTATTCAGTTGGAATGCAGTGTGATTGTATGTGAAATGCAGTGAATAAAATTAATTAAAATTCAAATGACATACAATCCAAAAAAAAGAAAAAAATCAATTTCAAAATCAAAATGTTACAGATGAAATCAGTCATTAAACGCAGATGAAACAGCCAATACATAAACACAAATATAAAAGGGACATGATTTAATTAGATAATAAAGTAGATATTAGTGTATGGCTTCTCTCAATTTTGAAACATATTTATAAAATTAAAAGCGACTACAGTGCAAGACTTTTGAAGTTTACTGTTAGGCATATTTTTGTTTTTGTTTTTTTTTTAATGTATAATTCTTGTCAACTTTAAATCAGTCCATGTAGCCAAGTGATGATGGAAATCTAAAATGCTTGGCTTAATATTGTCACCTAGGGAATGTGAAGTTCATGGAAATGAGCAGGGTGCCATTCATTAGCATGTCAAAGATGCTTCTTCAACAGGATGTCATTAAATTATTGTGGTGATAATTGAGACACTAAAAAGAGACAGATGCTGGGCCTGTAGTTCCAAAGATCTTATAAACCATTAGCAATTTAATTTCAATGAGCCAACATAACTTCACTCTCAGTAAATTAACAACTAGGAATATTCTTTTCAAGGTATCTTTTTCCAGGTGTATTCTGCCTGATTTTAAAGGCAAATTGGTCTGCCTTAAAGTGCAGGAGTTACAAAACAGAGCATGCAGGTATAAAGATGTACTCTATTCTCAGAATTGGAATTTTAAGTGGCAGCCAACCAGTCAGGGCTGAAACTGGCAGTCCAATTAGATTAGCATGGTCTGATGGATATTGCCATTGTGAAGAGCAAAAAGAAGAGCAAAAAATATATGGCCTGAAGGTCAGTTTCTTCAGGAAAGACATGAGTGTTTTCTCTTTAGGTGAGAAAGGTAACCTCTGAGACTCTGAGGATCCATGATTCAGGGGAAAATGCAAAGGCAACACTATTCCAGTATGACTGACCCGTGTTAGGAATGATAAAGTTATACTGTGTTAGCAAATTAATCCAAAAATATCATTGGCTTAACACAATGGAGATACTGTTGAGGGGATCAGGAACCCCAAATTACATTCTGGGAATTAGAAACCACAGATGGGCTTGGCAAGACCTCTGTCTAGACTTAATCTAGGTTTTTGTATTCTCACATGTAAGAATACAACTGGGACATATAGATAGAGGGAAGTAAAAAAGCAAGATTTATTGAAAGGCAAAGTGATAGTACACAATCAGACAAGAATGCAAGTAACTTCATGAGGGAGAATTGTCCCCAACCAGAGTGGAGTGATCTGTTCTATAGTTTAAGAGGTGGTGCTAAATGCGGGCCTAATTGAATGTCCAAATTAAGCAGGGTTTGGTTTGGGCCACCGTGCATGTGGTGGTGGTTTCCAGGAAGGCATCATTGCATTTGATGCATGATGGAAAGTGAGGCTTAGCTGCATCATGAGGAGTGAGTGTGCTGATTTCAGCCATGTTGAATTGGCACAGAAGGTGATGGGACTTCTGTGGTGTGCACCACTTGCATATTGGCAGTTCTTAGCTCCTTGTCCCTTACTGCCTACCCTTATCAGTACGTGTCTTGATCTATCAAACCCTAATGCACATGAGGTAACATAAGGCAATTTTCTTCCATGCAGTGACTCAGCGATCCAGGAATATTTGATCTCATAATCCTATTTTTTCAACATACTGCTTAAAGTGGCCAGAGGAGAGGAAGAGACACTAGAGTATGGGCTTGCAATAAAGGTTATTCATTGATACAGAAAGAAGCACAAATCCTCCCCATTGATGTCTCATAGCTTAGAAAGAACTACACTGAAACTTGAAAATATGGAGAAGTGTATGTAAATATATAAGCAGTAAATATCTCTGATCCAGTACCGCATCTGAAGCAAAGGAAGAGCAATACAAGCAGAGAAAATCTGGTAAAAATTGAAGATGCAATCAGATAAACAGTCATATTCTCATGGATTTGGAAAATTAAACTGTAGGTCTAAGGAACACTAGGGTTAAAGGCACCTTTGTGCTGAGGAACAAGGAATGGGACCCAAGTTCAGTGGCTTGATAACAAGATATTTAAATGAAAATGCAGCAGAGTAGAAAAATATGAAATCTAGGATCACATAGATATTAGATTATAGCCCAGTTCTACCCCTTAATAATTAGCATACCTCCTCAGATTACACAATTTCTTTCAGGACAAAATTTCTTATGTATGGTTACGGGCTGAACTATGCCCCGTTAAAACTCATATGCTGAAGTCTTAATTTTTAGTACCTTTGAACGTGACTATTTGGAGACAGGGCTTTTAAAGAGGCAGTTAAGTGAAAATGAATTCAATATGGTGGGGGCCATAATTGAAGATGACTGTCATCTTTATTAGAAGAGGAGATCAAGACACAAACACAGAGGAAAGACCATGTAAAATCATGTGCAAGAAGGCAACCATCTAAAATAAAGAAGGGCCCTCAGAAGAAACGAACCCTAGTAACACCAGAATGTTGGACTTCCAACCTCTAGAACTGTGAAAAAATCAATCTCTGCTGTTTCAGCTACCAAATCTATGGTAATTTTTGATGGCAACCCTAACAAAATGTAGCAACATCGAAACTTGCCCAGCATATTTATCTTCCTGCGAAAGCATGTTACTGCATAATAAAATGTTGTTCATTACTTTCGTTATACATTTTTCTTTTAGAATGATTGTTGTTTGAAGATGCCAGCCTTATATTATCATTAAATTACTAGTATTTCACAGAAGGCCTGAGCCTTCTGTGAATAGGTGTATAGAAATAGACTGTAGAAGAAATGAAGGGGAGGGTTGTTGGAATCCATGTCTAATAGTACTAGAAGTTGTTATAACAAGGATTCAGAGAGAAGAAGCAGTGAAAATTAAAACACAGGTATAGACATTTCAGAAAATGTAAAAAATCAACCACAACGTGTATGGAAACGGTGCCAACGTTTGCTAAAGCAAATATTTCTAATGTGCTTCATGCTCAGGCCTGGAATTAAGGTCAAAGAAGGAGACAGTAGAGACATGCAGATGTCAAGATCCAAACAAGCACTGTAAATATTGACACCCAGAAATACTAACGACACCCAGAAATACTCTATAAGTTCATTGTGAAATTTCATTGTTTCAAATGATGATACCCCATTTAAGACTGTAGAGGATTAGGTTACAATGTACATGGAATCTCTTCACCAGGACACCTGATGTGTACAGAATGATTCAATGCAGCTATTGTTTACAGAACAGGTTCCTACACAATGCATGCTTCTAGGTTATCAGGGAATAGAAAGGTGACTCAGACCCAGTTCTGGTCCCAAGAGCTTGGAAAACTCCACTATTTTGGAAATGACTTTTGTTTTCAAATCCAAAAAAAGCAAAATATCAGCAAATACACACCTGTGTTTTTATAGTTACATAAAATAAATAGCAGCAGAGACACAGTGGAAAATAACAATTACATCTTAAATAATCCCTCTGAAACCTAAAATAATTGATTTGTATGTTTAGAAACCAAAATTAGAGTTTAAAAATGCACACAGGCCCTTAGTAAATCTCTATTGAATGGAACAAAACCAATTCTTTTTGTGACAAACAGTAAATATCTTCAGGTCAGTTGATAGAGGTGGGTCAAGGGTATAGCTTGTGGTAAAAAAAATAGAAGTCACAGACTGTCCTGAATTGTCAGAATGCCCAAGGTCAGATAATGACCAAGGAATATGACTATCTTTTATAGAAATGTTTAACTTGTAGATATAAATTCCAACCTTCCCAAGGAAGCCTTCAAAGTATTTGAAAATATGTTTTTGAAGGTCCATTTCTCTCTATATTTTCATGGTACAACGTAGTGTGTGTATTTGTGTGTGTCATAGGAGGATAACATTTTGAGGTAGTAACTGATCCACCCTAGTTTATAACCCTGAAACCACTTTTATTTATATCTTTTATATCTTGTTATAGATTGGAAGGGAGTAGATTGCCTCTTGGGTGATCTGATGTGAATTTGTGGCCTTGAGCCAGCAGTCCTAGAAATACTTTCAATGAGAAGCTCTATAATCAGAGTGAACTGTGCAAATTCATGCAGGAAGCTGAGGGAAACATTAGGCGAGAACTACCATCATTGTTCCCAGAGTAAAGATAAGAATAGCAGTAATAGTAGTAGTAGTGTAGTAGTAACTACCAAATATTTAAGTGCATACCTTGTATCAGGTACTATGTAAATTTATTTACATAGATTATCCACTAATCCATGTATTGATCATACAAGTTCATGTTATTATGCAGATTTTATTCTGTTAAACCGAGTATCAGAATCAATCCCCATGGAACACAAAGCTACAAAGTGCAAACAGCAGAATTTGGCCCCAGGTTTGTGTGATTGTTGGACTTTTGCATCACTCCATTCCAAACACAAAGACAAGGGGCTGGCATTGTGGTGCACCAAGTTAAACCAGTGCTTATGATGCCGGCGTTACATATGGGCATTAATTCGAGTTCCTGCTGCTCCAATTCCCATCCAGCTCCCTGCTCATGTGTCTGGGAAAGCAGCAGAATGTGGCTCAAGTGCTTTGACCCCTTCACTTATGTGTGAGACTTGGATGAAGCTCCTGGCTACTGGCTTTGGCCATGCCAAGCCCTGGCTGCTGCAGACATTTGCGGAGTCAGCCAGCGGATGGAAGATCTCTGTCTCTTTTTTTCCCCTTCTTCTTTCTGTAGCTCTTTCAAATAAATAAATAAATCCTTTTTAAAAGGATAAAACAACAAAAAATAGCAGTGAAGCAACCATTTTCAGCCTCAGTGTCATAACACATTGTTGCGTCACAATTAGTTTTGATATGCATCTCAAATAGGGGTACACTGATAAATATTCAAAAATGTCCTGGTTTCTCGCATTTTCTTATTTTTAGAAACCCCTAAGCACAATCAGTTTTGAGATACTCATGTGAAGTCATTGAAGATGCAGTTAAGAAGATATGCTCACAATTGGCTAAGTTGTATAGGCCATAAACAAGAGTGTCAATTGTTAAGTCAACAACAGGAGTCACTGTGCACCTACTCCCCATGTAGGATCTCTGTCCTTAATGTGTTGCACTATGTGAATTAACATTATAACTAGTACTCAAAAAGTACTTTATACTTTGTGTTTCTGTGTGGGCGCAAACTATTGAAATCTTTACTTAGTATATACTAAATTGATCTTCTGTATATAAAGATAATTGAAAGTGAATCTTGATGTGAATGGGATGGGAGAGGGAGTGGGAGATGGGAGGGTTGTGGGTGGGAGGGAGGTTATGGGGGGGAAGCCACTGTAATCCAAAAGCTGTACTTTGGAAATTTATATTTATTAAATAAAAGTTAAAAAAAGAAAGAAAAAAAAGAAAATGAAATTAAAAGTTGTCACAAAAACTTTGAAATCCGTGCATAGCAGAGCATCTCGATGATAGGCATTTTTGCACACTTTTTGAAGACCCCTTATATGCAGGGGTTTCAAAACTTTTTTGCACCAAAATAAATATCTTTTAATTCTATTTTCTACAAAAAAAAAATTGCTCCATAGCAGCAGCATTGATTGATATGCATTTTAGGTCTATTCTTAGAATATAATCACACTTCCTGAATCCACAGTTGACTATTTTTGTTTATTAGAAGAATATGTCAGACATGTAAGTATCATTATTATATATATTAGAAAATAAAGGGGGCCGGAGCTATGGCACAGCGGGTTAACCCCTGGCCTGAAGCGCCTGCATTCTATATGGGCGCTGGTTCGAGACCCGGCTGCTACACTTCCCATTCAGCTCTCTGTTGTGGCCTGGGAACGCAGTAGAGGATGGCCCAAGTCCTTGGGCCTCTGCACCCACGTGGGAGACCCATAAGAAACTCCTGGCTCCTGGCTTCGGATCGAGTCAGCTCCGGCTGTTGCGGCCAATTGGGGAGTGAACCAGTGGATGGAAGATATCTCTCTCTCTCTCTCTCTCTCTCTCTCTCTTTCTCTGCCTCACTTTCTCTCTCTGTGTAACTCTTTCAAATAAATAAACCTTTTACAAAAAGAAAATAAAGCAAATTATCAAAAACAGAATTTAACATTTTAAATCAGTGAAAGGTGGTATGCTGATGAAGCAGATTGCTGAAAACTGCATATTTTCACAAACTTGTCATTAATCTAACTGCATTTGAATCAACAAAGGTTTTGTTGAACTATAGCTTCCTGAGCTCAATTTACAGAAACATGGTGTGAAAATGGAAGCATGAGACTACAGCAAAGCAACATTATGCAAGTGTTCAGGAACAAAGTGGAATGAAAGGTTTGATCTGCATAGCTGTGTCAATCAACTATCAGGCACAAGAATGGGAAGTTTATTCAGTATGGGACTTAATAGACAATTTCCTTCTGAGAGTGAGGACCAGCATGTTGCAAGAGACTCAGCCTATATCCAAATCCTTTGTGATGATATCTTTAGGAAGTGTCTCCAAAATCCTTGAAATACCAAGCAGGACTCCTGGATATCCAGAATAATCATGGCGTGGGACTCCAACACCCAGACTAGAATGATCAAGGTTTGAAATGGACCTATTACATTACTATGAAGTGAGGAAAGTATTTGCCAGTTGTATCCATAGTATGTTAGTTAATGTTAATATGCACATGTATGTGGTCTGTGAAAAACTGGGTTTTGGAGAGTCTGAATCAATTAGTCAAAAGTGAGTTATTAATATTTTAAGTTTTGAATCTACAAAAACAGAAGAGGGTGTGTAATGCATATGAAACATATTCACCATAAAATCTTTCTGTTGCACAGCTAAGATTAATGTTGGCAGCCTAAGATATTGCTGGAATAAGTAGGTTTCAAAATATATGATTTTGTTATAACTACTTGAGTGGAGGAGTTATGAGTTTAGGGTGTCTTGATGTTCTAGCCTTCTAGCTGGGAAGAAATATGCTTCTTGATCCATATCAATATATTTTATCAGACGGTGCAGCAGAGTTTAAACTTCTAATTCTTATTAAATGTGTGATATGTGCTCATGGATTATCACAAGATTGACAAATGTTTTCAAGGACCAGTTGGTAAGCATTTAGACTGTACAGGCTACAGATGGTCTCTGTTGCATGTATCTATGTATATATCTGTCTATCTGTCACATATCTATCATCTATCAATTATCTTTCTATATATCCATTTGTTCTATAGGAATTTAAAACTATAAAAAAAAAAAACCCCTTAGCTCACTGATCACCCAGAAGTAGAATTCAAGCCATATTTGACCCATAGTTTACAATCTTATGATCCTTGATCTAGGGCAACTGTTTTAAAACTCATTGAAGAATTCAGCATAAAATAAAAAATAAGATTTTAGTGTTTACAAAGAAGCTATTCCACTCTGCTCAGGCAAGTTTTCCTGATATAAAATGTCAGAATCTCTGAGGTGGATCTATTGTTTCTATGCATCTCAGAGTGCTGAATGCTTGTGATGGCCAGTTCCAAAAATAGCCTCAAGAATCCTTCCCATCTTGATATTCACAGCTTCCTATTGTTCCTCCCAAATAAACACATTGCAGCAGCATTGCTATGAGTGACCAATAGAGTGTGGTAGAAGTATGTGACATCTGAGGTTGGTTCATAAAAGACATTGTGATGCCTGTCTTATTTTCATTGTCTTTCTTCGATCACTTGCTCTGGGAGAAACCAACTATCTCATAGTTTGAGACACTCAAATCACCCTATGAAAAGGTGCACATAGTGAGGAACGGAAGCCATCTTCTGCCAGTAGCCAGAAAGTAACTACAGTGTTTTTGTAAAAGCTGTGTGAGTAATTCACCTTGGGAACGATTCTTCCGGGTTCATTCACACCTTCAGATGAGTCCAAAGAACACTTAACTGAAAGCTCATGAAAGCTACTGTGCCAGAATCACTTCACTAAACCATTTCCAAATTCTTCGCTCACAGAAAACATGACATAACAAATCTTTGTAAAGTTGGGGTCATTGTTTACATAGCAAGAAATAACTATAGATCTTTTAGCTAAAAATTTTTGACACCATCAACGACATCAAAAATATTTCTTTCAATCACTTTGCCATAAGTATTTTTTCTTTTTTTCTTTGTTTGTTTTAAAGATTTTATTTAATATTTGAGAGGTAGAGTTACAGGCAGAGAGAGGGAGAGACAGAAAGTCTTCCATTCCCTGGTTTGCTCCCCAAATGACCTCAACAGCCAGAGCTGAGTTATCCAAAGCCAGAATTCAGGAGTTTTTTCCCAGGTCTCTTACGCGGGTGTAGGGGCCCAAGCACTTGGGCCATCCTCCATTGCTTTCTCAGGTCATAGCAAAGAGCTGGATTGGAAGAGGAGCAGCAAGGACTACAACAAGGTGCCCATATGGGATGCCAATCCCGCAGGCAGATGCTTAGCCTACTATGCCACAGCACCAGACCTGCCATATATATATATATATATATATATATATATATATATATATATGACAGGCAGAGTTACAGAGATAGAGAAGGAGAGACAGAGTGAAAGATCTTCCATCCCCTGGTTCACTCCCCAAATGGCTGCTATGGCCCAAGCTAGGACAATCTGAAGCCAGCAGCCAGGAGCTTCTTCCGGGTCCCCCACATAGGTGCAAGGGCCCAAGCACTTGAGCCATCTTCCACTACTTTCCCAGGCCATCAGCAGAACAGTGGATCAGAAGTTGAGCATCCGGGACTTGAGTTGGTGCTGATATGGTATGCTGGAACCACAGATGGAGACTTAATGATACAGGGCCAGCCCCTTGCCATAGGTATTTTATGCAGCAAATTTATTTTGTTGAACATTCAAAAATAGGCAAATAATACCTGGACTACACTATTCAAGTTAGTGATAGATTTGATATGGGGTAGGGTGACGCTTAGAGTTGAAGTGAGGATCAGGAAGAATTTACGAGTAGTGTGAGACTTAGGGATGCCTAGGGACAGGATGTAAGTGATGGATGGGTAAGAAACAGCATTGGAGTAAGTGTGTGCATATCTTTAAAAATTGTTCTGAATATGATGCCAGTATGGCTGTGATATCCCTCACCTCATTCAGCTCCAGGGTGAATTTAGCTAATCTGACTGACTAGATAATTCCATCCTTTATCAGCACTGCTGACATGTCCCACTGGAAGATGCACATTGACCTGGGAGGGAGAACCTTCCCAAACAGCTGAGGAACAATGTTTTGTTAAGTGTATAGGAGCAGCTGTGCTCCTCTGGAACTATCGGTGAAGCTTGCAGGGCTCATTTGTAGGAGAGCATAGGGTAGTCAAGATTCCAAGACTCCAGACACATCTAAATGAAGCATTGCATGTGGAAGTCTGCTTTTCTAAATTAATTAAATGAATGCATAATTTAAAAATTACCTTTATTTTTGGCCAGGACCTTCTGATTCATCTTGCTTTATATTTGAAGTATCAAAATATTACTCAGTCTGTATACTTGCAGGTCAATAAGATTTATGGCAGTTGAATTGCAATTTTCTGGGTAATCTTTTCATACCCCTACCTATCCATCCCTTTTTACTTAATCACTAATTTACAAATTCATAAAAACTAATATCTGAATTTTTTTACAAGTGAACCAGATATAAGGGAAAGTGTCCTTTCATTCAATCTTTGTATGCTTCCCAGTGCTTAACACAGAAACAGCTAGAAAGCATGAATAGGAATGAAGAAGAGTGGAGAATGCATAATATGGTACTGCAAGGTTTAATGCATCACTTCCAATCTTAGTTCTTAGCATAGAAGAATCATTTTCAGTTCTTGGGGCCTCAATGACCTCATTAGAAAACAGAGGTAATATTACTTTCTTAAAGGGATGAATGGGATGGGAAATGTAAAAGAGATTTGGCAACTTGTAAGCGATAGAATTGTTAGGTGTTGTTAAAACAAAGCTCCAAAAATACACAACTGAGTTAATATATGCAAATGATTTAGCGATTCTGATTTTTTTATAAAAATATGAGTCAGGTTTCTTCAAATACTCCTAACAACTGTGTTTCCCTATTAAAAGCAAAAATCTAGGCTCTATTTTAAAGGAGAAATAAAACATATGGAAATTCTGATGTAATCTTCTATCAATATCAGCATAAATATATAAGGAGGAAACTCCAATATTTCCTGCATGCTTTCCTTTTGTTGTTATTGTTTTTACACTATAAGAACAAATACACATTATCACCTGTGGTTAACCAGAATCTACAAAGAAATCAAGAAAATCCACAACAATAGAACAAACAACCCACTTAAGAGATGGGCCAAGGACCTCAATGGACATTTTTCGAAAGAGGAAATCCAAATGGCCAACAGACACATGAAAAAATGTTCAAGATCACTAGCAATCAGAGAAATGCAAATCAAAACCACAATGAGGTTTCACCTCACCCCAGTGAGAATGGCTCACATTCAGAAATCTACCAACAATAGATGCTGGAGAGGATGTGGGGAAAAAGGGACACTAACCCACTGTTGGTGGGAATGCAAACTGGTTAAGCCACTATGGAAGTCAGTCTGGAGATTCCTCAGAAACCTGAACATAACCCTACCATACAACCCAGCCATCCCACTCCTTGGAATTTACCCAAAGGAAATTAATTTGGCTAATAAAAAAGCCATCTGCACGTTAATGTTTATTGCAGCTCAATTCACAATAGCTAAGACCTGGAACCAACCCAAATGCCCATCAACAGTAGACTGGGTAAAGAAATTATGGGACATGTACTCCATAGAATACTATACAGCAGTAAGGAACAATGAAACCCAGTCATTTGCAACAAGATGGAGGAATCTGGAAAACATCATGCTGAGTGAATTAAGCCAGTCCCAAAGAGACAAATATCATTTGTTTTCCCTGATCGGCGACAACTGAGCACCAAAGGGGAAACCTGTTGAAGTGAAATGGACACTATAAGAAACAATGACCTGATCAGCTCTTGTCTTGACTCTAGATGTACAATGTAATTCTTTATCCTTTTTAGTATTTGTTGTTGTTGTTGTTGTTGTTCTAGTACTAGTGGTTGTACTCTGTAATTAACACACAATTATTCTTAGGTGTTTAAATTTTAACTGAAAAGTGATCCCTGTTAAATTTCAGAGTGGAAAAAGAGAGGGAGGAGATGTACAATTTGGGACATGCACAATCAGACTTGCCCCAAATGATGGAGTTAGAAATGTGCCAGGGGATTCCAATACAATCCCATCAAGGTGGCATGTACCAATGCTATCTCACTAGTCCAAGTGATCAATTTCAGTTCACATTCGATGGCTCTGATAGGTCTAAAAATCAAAGGGATCACACAAATAAGACAAGTGTCTGCTAATAGTAACTGATAGAATCAGAAATGGAGAGAAGGATCCAACAGGGGAAGTGGGAGACACAGCAGACTCATAGAATGGAAGATCTCTTAAATAGCACTCTGGCCTCAGAATCAGCCCTTAAGGCATTTGGATCTGGCTGAAGAGCCCATGAGAGTATTGTAGGCATGGAAAGCCAAGACACTCCGGAAAAAAAAAAAAAAAGAAGACCTAAATGAAAGATCTCTGTGAGTGAGATCCCAGTGGAAAGAATGGGGCCATCAAAGAAGGAGGTACCTTTCTCCGAAGGGAGGAGAGAATTTCCACTTTGACTATGACCCTGTCGGAATAAGATCGAAAACATCAAAGTTGGCGAACCCTAAAGGCTTCCATAGCCTTGGCAACTCATGACTAGAGCCTAGGGAGATTACTGACGCCATAAACAAGAGTGTCAAATTGTTAAATCAACAACAGGAGTCACTGTGTACTTACATCCCATGTGGGATCTGTCCTTAATGTGTTGTCTAATGTGCAGCGATGTTATAACTAGTACTGAAACAGTATTTTTACACTTTGTGTTTCTGCGTGGGTACAAACTGATGAGATCTTTACTAATTATATACTGAATCGATCTTCTGTATATAAAGATAATTGGAAATGAAAAAAAAAACCTGGTGTTAAATTGGAAATGGCATAGAAAATTAATTAATTTTTTAAAAAAAATATTATGTAGGATCTCTGTCTTTAATGTGCTGTACACTGTTATTTAATGCTATAACTAGTACTCCAACAGTATTTTTTTTTTCACTTTGTGTTGCTATATGGGGGCATGCTGTTGAAATCGTTACCTAATATATACTAAACTGATCTTCTGTATATAAAGAGAATTGAAAATGAATCATGATGTGATTGGAAGGGGAGAGGGAGCGGGAAAGGGGAGGGTTGTGGGTGGGAGGGAAGTTTTGGGAGGGGGAAGCCATTGTAACCCATAAGCTGTACTTTGGAAATTTATATTCATTAAATAAAAGTTAAAAAAAAATGTATGACTCTGGCCGGCTTATATATGATTTCAAGTGTTTTGAATCCAAAGAGAGCAAGAAAGAGTCTTTTTTATTAAAAAAAATTAATCTTGTAGCAAACCTTTGCAAGAAACTCCATTCTCAGTCTACACTGACCAAAAATTTACACAATTGAACGGATTTTGGAATTAGTGCATGCATAAGAGTATTGTTTATTTTTTTTCAAATAGAGTTTAAAATTTCATATGCTATCTGACTAAATATAACAAATTCGTATTGTGATCCTTCTATGTACCAGCTGTTGTTTTATGTGTCAGGAAGATGCGGAGACAATCAATCCTTATTCTATAAGTCTTGAAATCTAGAGGAAGACATGTAGGTAAGTTGTTTGTATTACATAAGATGAAATGACATAAGCATTAAATCTAGATCTAATGATTGTATACTAGATGCAGAACAAAACATGACTTATTTTGACAAGGGAGACCACAGCATTGAATCTGAGCCTGGGGAAACAAAAGGAGTCCAGTAGGCAGAAACCAAAGGGAGATTCATGGCCATTCATGCAGAGAGGGGAATTTGAACAGAAAAGCTAAGGCAGAAAAACGCTCAAAGTGCATGGAGAGTGAGTACTCTGTGACAGCTGAGTTCCAGCATTCAAGGAAGGGTGAATTAGAAATTGAAATGAACAAAAGTGGTTTGGGTTCTAATTATGAACATTCTATGAAGAAGTTTGTTGTTTACTTTAAAGGAAAGGGGGAATGATTAACAGATTTTGAGAAACAGTTTGAGATGTCAACTTTATAAACAAAATGTTAGAAACAGTGTGAATATTGGACTAAAGAGATAGAAGACTGGAGACAGTGATGCTAGTTAGTCCAAAAGAGATTCGAGCTTGAACCAAGGTGATGGTGATGTGAATAGAAAGGAGAGGAATAGGTGCAGGTGTTTGATGCAGCAGTGAAAACTCTCCTTGAGATGCCTGCATCCCATATCAATGTGCTTGTTCCTCTAGCTCCAGTCCAACTTCCTGCTCATTTGCACTCTTGGAGGCAGCAGTGAGGAAGCAAGTACTTTTGTCTCTGCCACTCGTGTGTGAGACCTGGATGGGACTCCAGGCCCCTAGTTTTGGCCTGGCCCAGACCTGGCTGTTGCACTCATCTGGAGGGTCAAGCAGTTAATGGAAGATCTCTGTCTCTGTCTATTTCTTTCTCCCTCCATCTGTCCCTCTGTCTTTAAAATAAACTGAAAATAGATAAATAAAAGTTAAAAATGAAAATAGAGAAATAGCTGGGACTTTCATGTAAGATATTGTAAAGACAGGGCTAATAGTATTTAATTGATTGAATGGAGGAAAGTGGCAAGTATGGATAGGAAAAACTCTTGAATGAGTCTGAAGTTTCTACCATGGGTAAATAGGTAGTATAATGTGCTACTGTTCAGGGAACTGGAGAACTAAATTGTAGAAATATTTATATAACTAAGAACCTGTTTGTGGATTTAAAAAAAAAAAAAGCCCAGCAGTGATCACTCTCCTTTATAGAAAAGAAATAGAGCAAGATAAATCCAAAATCAGTGTGTGTGTAAGTAAAAGATGGTGACTTCCAGTGAAAGGAAAATTAGACCACCTCTGTATAGAAATACTAAAGTGTCCAATCTCCAGTATTTGTAGCTGGGATGGCTAGAAGCCATCTTTGAAATCCAGAGAGTAAATGTAAATGGTAGAGTGTAAGTCAGGAGACTTTGTGGATGCATGATCGCAGACCGAGTGGAGTTCATACTGGATATTCAACCAGGCTGAGTCAGATTCACTACTCATCAAATTAGAAGAGTGCAATTGTGATAGTAAATTTGGTGTTAGTAGGTTTACCACTGGACTAACATTGCTTTATCCTAATTACATATATTGATATAACTTTAAAATAATAACATGTTTCTTATATTTCAGATATACCCAATGCATCTGGGCTTAAGATAGGCAGATTTGCCAATAAGGTAATATTCTATGAAATTAATTATATCAGCAATGGATATGACATAGGAAACATATATTGTGAAGGTTTAGCCAACGTACAATGAAAACTGGTTGTTTAAATACTGAAATACATAATGGAATCAGCTTTCATAATGGAATCAATTCTTGCATGTGTGCATCCATTCATTCAGTAAATGTTCACTATCCATCTATTATGTGCTACATGCTATCCTGGATACTAGTGATGCAAATTAAGACAGCTCTTGTTTTCAGGCATATCTTTAGCAAGTTAAAGATTGTTAGTTCTGAACCTTATAGGTCAAATCAGTTTAGCAATTAAGTTCAGTATCTACTTTTAAAGTGTATATGAATTATTTTTTTGTTACAAAGCCACTGATAACGTGCACAGTTGTAATTTTACTCAAGTGTGTTGTGGTTGTAAATATTGAGAGTTTGATCTTGTGCTTTACTTTTATTTAGTAATTACCTAATTTGCCAGTAGCTTTATTACTTTTTTTAAGAGAATTGTTTATTGTTTTGTCAATGTTATTTGAACTTGGGATACTAGGAGCTCTTTCTAGGGCCTTTGCCTAGCTAGCATGTCCTAACGTTTGTTCTTGTCTTGCATAACTTGAGTATTCTCTGTCATTATATGTAACTTTACTGCTCTGTACGGCATAATCTTGTATCCACAAACATGGTAATTTTGATGCAGTTCTTTTACAGTGGTACATAATCCAAGGACTAGTGTAGAATTAAGCTGAGTACAAGATGAGGGGGGGAAGGGGTTTGTTCTTGGTAATTTAGATGTGAAACCTCTACAGAGCTATCATGTGAAATGACATTAGGGCAGTTGTGCTACTGTATAATTGGGGGTAATACCAGGAATTTTAATAAGATTTTGTAAAGAATATCCAGAAAAGTAGTGAACTTATTTTCAGTATGACATAGAAAACAATGTGAATATTTAAGGTCTGTGACTATAGTTAAACTTCACTAAGAATTTGCAGAATTGTTTTGAGATGTGGGAATAAAGGTAATTTTGTTGAATCTTTATTGGTGCTAATGATGGACAGTTAAAAAGGTAGCTAGTGTATATTGTTATGGGTCAGTACTTATTAGTACTTCCAAAATGAATTTGAAATGCTATGTATTCACTTTTCACTCTGTAAATGTAATTCTTTACAATTACTTTATTTATTAAAGGGCAGCCAGTTCTAAAAAAAAAAAAAAAAAAAAAAAAAAAAAAAAAAGGTTTGATGAATGCAGTAACAAAAAAAATGACAAAGGCTACAGATAACTTTTATTGAACACCTACTATGTATACATAGTGAACTGGCTAGTTCATACTTACCATTTCATTTAATCCTCACAAAAATCGTATGTAGTAGACATTGTTACCTCAAAATTTCAGGCAAGGAGTTAGACTATGAATTTGAAGTATCTTCTTTGTGTCACAAAATGCAATTACTGAGGCTAGAATTTGGAAATTGGTCACTTCCATTTCAAAGACAACATTATGCTTTGACCCAAGTTATCACTCAGGAAGCCTCTACATTGACAGATCATGGAAAGAAAGTTAGGGGAGCCAGTGCTGTGGCATAGCGGGTAAAGTCACCACCTGCAGTGCCGGCATCCCATATGGACGCCAGTTCGAGTCCCGGCTGCTCCACTTCTGATCTAGCTCTCTGATGTGGCCTGGGAAGGCAGTAGGAAATGGCCTAAGCCCTTGGGCCCCTGAAACCATATAGGAGACCTGGAAGAAGCCCCTGGCTCCTGGCTTGATATTGGTGCAGCTCCTGCCATTGCAGCCAATTGGGGAGTGAACCAGTGGATGGAAGACCTCTCTCTCTGCCTCTCCTTCTCTTTTTCTGTGTAACTCTTTCAAGTAAAATAAATATAAAATCTTTTTTTAAAAAAATGAAAGAGCATCACAGATGGCATCTAAGAATGTTCTTGGGAAGAGATGGACCACCAGTGAAAAAGACAGCAAGAAGTTTGAACTGGAAGAAACCACTGAAGCCGGACACATGAGTGCACTTCAAATTTTTTGATGGAAAATGGAATAAAAGATAAATGTACTGTTGATGCAAAATTTTTGAAAGCCTTGCATAGGTTTTTCATAATGTGCATTTTTCATGAACATTTCGAAGAGAGCCACTCTGCATGAATTTCAAAAATGTTTGCACCAACATAAACTTATCACTATTTTGAAGTACCTTTGCTTGTGAGGGAGAAGACTTCAAAGGAGGGGAAGGTGGATTGCAGAGAATATCAGTGAAGCAGGGAATTGTGCCAAATAAATCTGATCTTCTGGAACCCACTGCCATATTGGAGGCACTTCAGTGTTTGAGTTTCGAGAATGGTGACTTAACAGCAGCAGTGAGCCTCTGGAACCCTTAGCTGGAAAGTGTTATCATCATACGGTCATTTGTTTCTCTTTTTTTTTTTTTTTTATTAAACTTTTATTTAATGAATATAAATTTCCAAAGTATAGCTTGTGGGTTACAATGGCTTCCCCCCTCCCATAACTTCCCTCCCGCCCGCAACCCTCCCCCCTCCCGCTCCCTTTCCCCTTCCATTCATGTAAAGATTCATTTTCAATTCTCTTTGTATACAGAAGATCAATTTAGTATATATTAGGTAAAGGTTTCAACATTTTGCCCATATAGCAACATCGAGTGAAAAAACTACCATTGGATTACTAATTATAGCATTAAATAGAGCAAATGGTCATTTGTTTCTTCAACTTCCACCTCTGACTATGCTTTTAATTAGCTGCATGCTCCTAGAAATATGTGAATGTGTTACCAGGTTGCAGTGTAAGAAATGTGCAGGCAGCTTCCAGCCGGGAAAAGCTTACTCAGCGGATGACTAGTTTTAAGGTTGTTGATAAGGACAGTGCAATTCCGAAGTCCTCTGGAATGCTACTGCTCAGGATGTGTGTGTCAGCAAACATCTGCGGCATTTCACATCAGGAGGCTATTCGAGTCACTATGCCCATTGACAAAAGCACAATCCTAGGACTGGGCTTCACGGGTACCTGTTATAGCCAAATCTGCCAATTTATGCCCTTATTTTCTACTAGATGGGACTTAATATATTGATTCAGGACCAACATGTTTGGAAGAGATTTTACTAATATGAACTGGCTTCCCCAAGTGTGTTTGTTCCAATCCCTATGCTTCATATAGCAAAACAGAAAATATGACATTCATTTATGCATGCATTTAGAAAAAAAATAAGCATCTTTCCACTATAAGAATTGTGGAAATAAGTGAGGGCAGGACATGAAGATGAACAAAATGACATCTATGCTTATCATAAATTGTAGCTAAGAAAGATAATATATCTTCATGGTATATATGCCTGCAAGCTGTTTTAAACAATTCAGAGAAATATTTAATATGAAAAAATATGCATGAATTTAAATTTTGGCACTAAAATAAACATACCTTTGATTTCACTTTCAACAAAATTTTTTATGTATCCTCATAATAATGTCTGGTTTCTCTAATTGGGGTTGAGGGACATACTCCCAGGGTACTATTCATCTATGAGATTGTGTGAGTGTGTGCATAATCCGTTACTTTACAGGAACCTCATAAACAATACCAGCTTGTTCCAGATCATCTGGACGATTTACTTATTATTACATATGTTGTAATTTTTTTTTTTTACAGACAGTGTTAGACAGTGAGAGAGACAGAGAAAAAGGTCTCCCTTCCGTTGGTTCACCCTCCAAATGGCACTGCGCTGATCCAAAGCCAGGAGCCAGGTGCTTCCTCCTGGTCTCCCATGCGGGTGCAGGGCCCAAGCACTTGGTCCATCCTCCACTGCACTCCCGGGCCACAGCAGAGAGCTGGACTGAAAGAGGAGCAACCGGGACAGAATCTGGCGCCCCGACCGGGACTAGAACCCGGTGTGCCGGCGCCGCAGGTGGAGGATTAGCCTAGTGAGCCACGACGCCAGCCACATATGTTGTAATATTATAACCTGAAATTTCAAAATCTAGATTTCTGTTTTGTTTTAAAAAAGGTCAGTGCTAGGTTGGTGCATGTTTTTAATCAAATTGGTACCAATTAGTATCTACTGTATTGTCTAATACGAATGAAAGGGACAGTTTTATGATACAGTTAATGAGTGCAGGCTCTGTGACTGCCAAATGATATCATGGTGTGCTGTGAAAACAAAAGCATAGAAGGAAAAAGTAGTAGGAAATTGAATCATTACCAAGCACAAAAGATTTGTTAAGATATTTTAAAGAATCCTATCCAGTTCTAAGCTTCACTTTATTGTTGTAAGCAACAACTTCAACTCACATTAATTTAATCCAATTTTATGTTTATGTGTCTATTTTGAATTTTTTAGAAATAGTTTATGCATGCTTTTAGTGATGTAAATGTGATAAATGTGATACAAGATAGCTTTTCCTCTAAAAATTGTCCATATGGGGGCCGGTGTTGTGTAGCCGGTTAGGCTGCCACCTGTGGCACGGGCATCCAATATGGACTCTGGTTCTAGGCTCTGCTACTCTGCTTCTGATCCAGCTCCATGCTACTGTGCTTGGGAAAGCAGCAGAAGACCCCAGGTCCTTGGGCCCATGTGCCTATGAGGAAGACCCAGAGGAGGCACTTGGCTCCTGGCCTCGGGCTGGTCCAGTCCTTGCTGTTGTGGCAGTTTGGGGAGTGGACCAGCAGATGGAAGATCTGTATCTCTCTCTATAGGTCTGCCTTTCAAATGAAGTAAATCTTTTAAAAGATTGTCCATGTTACTCACAATTGAGAATCACCCACTGTAAATGTCATGACATTATCCAACCTGCCTCTACCCTTGTATTAGTCCGCTTTTGTAACTTTAACTGAATACCTCAAAGGAAGGTCTTTGGGAGAGAGAAGGTTTATTTTGGCTTACAGTGGAGGTTACAGGGTCAGGCAGCCCTATAAGTACAGTATCTGGTGGAGGCTGGTTATGGTAGCATGAAGGAGAGAGATAATCTTAATATGAACTTTAGCTCAGATAATCCAACCTCTCATCACAACCATTCTCTGAGGGCACACTACCAATGACCCAAGGACCTCCCATTGATCCCATCGCCACAATTAGGTCAAATTTCCACCCTTACTCCATCAACGTGAGCATTAAGACATTAAGTTTAAGCATCTTGATGAATTTTGGAGAGATATATCCTACTGTGTCCATAACAACCCATAACTGCTCTGATAAAGAGGATTAGTCATGTCCTCCGAATGGCATGCAATTTGAAATGCATGCATTATTTGTTTCCATTTTGTATTTACAGACTTCAGTTGACTATACAGGTAATTGAGACCACAAAAAGTGAAACTAGGAATTGTGTAACTACTATACAATTATGTCTAGCATACAACTATCTTGTTTTCTTACTTTCTTTCATACTCCCCCATTATAACTAACCCATGGCTCACAAGGGAAAATGTGTGGCATGATAGCATTCAGGCATTCATTCATCCAGTATCTCTTCACTACGTACTGTGTAACAAATACTTTTGTATATTGCAGGAAATAGTGGTGAAGAAAATGAGCAAAACAAAAAATAATCTCATCTTTGCAAGAGTTTCAAAGTGACTGAAAAAGCAATTGAAATTCTGCACTATTGCATCCATAGGTGTTAAACTGCAAGAATGAATGGGAAAATGACAAGAAAGAATGAAATTTCTGTCTGCTCGCACCCTACTACTACAGTTCATTGAGTAAATGTCCGGGTTTCTGACATGGATACGTGATGCAAATACAAGTGAAGAAGAAATTAAGGGTTACTTTTTAAAAAAGATTTATTTATTTATTTGAAAGCCACAGTTACACAGAGAGAGGAGAGGCAGAGAGAGACAGAGAGAGAGAGAGAGAGAGAGAGAGGTCTTCCATCCGATGGTTCACTCCCTAGATAGCTGCAATGGCCGGAGCTGTGCCAATCCAAAGCCAGGAGCCAGGAGCTTCTTCCCGGTCTCCCACGTGGGTGCAGGGGCCCAAGGAGTTGAGCCATCTTCTACTGCTTTCCCAGGTCATAGCAGAGAGCTGGATTGGAAGTGGAGCAGCCAAGTCTCGAACCGGCGCCCATATGGCGCGGAACCGGCACTTCAGGGCAGGGCATTAACCTGCTGTGCCACAGCGCCGGCCCCAAGGGGGACTTTTATTCACCAGATGGAATACTGGAGCAAGAAAATGTGGAGTTGAGGACACTTGTGTGTGTGGCTGATAAGTTCGGTTTTAGGCATCTTTAGTTTGAGAAGGTTATAGATCATATTTTTGTTGTCTATTAGTCCATTCTTCTTCTGAGGTCACATAATTCTCCTGCACACACCTGGGACCCAGTACCTTTCCATCTGATACAAGAAATGAAATTCCATCTTTTTCACCAACAAACTCTAGAAGTACTGTGCACTACTTTATTTTTTGTTTTATTTTAGATTTTATTTGTTTCTTATATTTATTTAAAAGGAAAGGAAGGAGAGACAGAGGGAGAGAGAGAGAGAGAGTGCATTCCCATCCACTCATTCTCTCTCTGAATGCCCTCAACAGCCAGGGCTGGGACAGGCTGAGGTCAGGAAGTCTGGACTCAATTTGCATCCCCAACATGGGCAGCAGGGACCCAAGTACGGGAACCTAGAGCCATAACCTGTTACTTCCCAGGGTGTGTCTTAGTATAAACTGGACTCAAACCAATGTACTCCCCTCTGGGATGCAGGCACTCTCAGTGGTGTCCCCAAACCCCCACCTCAGCTCTGTGTCTTTATTCTATTGAAATGTAAATGTATTTAAACCACAGTTTATTTTTATTTTTGGCTATTTACAACTTTTCCAGATGTGAGTCATTTAACAATCCTTATAGCCTTTTTTTTTTAAGAGTGAGTTATTTATTTGCAAGTCAGAGTTACACAGAGAGAGAAGGAAAGGCAGAGAGAGAGAGGTCTTCCACCCACTGGTTCATTCCCTAGTTGGCCGCAAGGACTGGAGCTGCGCCAATCTGGAACCAGGAGCCAGGAGCCTCCTCCGGGTCTCCCACATGGGTGCAGGGGCCCAAGGACTTGGGCCATCTTCCACTGCTTTCCCAGGCCACAGCAGAGAGCTGGATCAAAAGTGGAGCAGCCAGGTTTCAAACCGGCTCCCATATGGGATGCCGGCACTACAGGCGACGGCTTTACCTGCTATGCTACAGCACTGGCCTCTCCTTATAGCCTTTAAAACTCCAAAGAGCAGATGCCAAATTCCTCTAGAACCACCTCCTCATTCGAATTAAGGTAGGTAGAAAGTCTGCTCCTCTCTTTACATATGGGAAATGAAGCATAGCCACATCTATCTCCAGATAAATCTGAATCCTCGACTTTTTCAACCTCATGTGGATTCTTGGCCTTTTCTTAAGCATCCTAAATGTGATTGGTGGACTATTCCTGCTGAACTAGTTTGTGGTCGTCATTTGTAGGTACCATGAAAACGAACTAGTACATACCTTTGAAACAATGTTTTTATTTTTATTTCATAGCTACTGTTTGGTTCTCAGTCTTGTTGACTTTTCTGAAACTCAAAGACATAAATGTAATTCAAATATAGTATTCTTGTAGTGCATTTTGGCATTCCCTTCCCCTTGTCTCTAAAAGTGTTTTCTTATATCTCTTGTTCCCAACCACTCTTGCTTTCTGCTAACTTATTTCAGACTGTCATTCTCTTTTTCCCCCTCGTCTAGTATTATTTTCCCTCTTAACCTACTCATTTGTCCCATTGTTGCTTTGCTCACTCCACATCCCAACTGCAAACCATTATCCACATATCTGAAATGTTTCTAAACATTTTAGTTTATAAAATGTTGGTTTTATCATATTAATTCCTAACTTCTTACATGCTATACTAAATCTTTCTCAGGCTAGAAGGTGTGGGCTTTTATGATCTAACCTATGCTTGCATCTTAAGCCATCTCTTTTAAATCTCAAAGAGATTTTACCTCGAATTCTGATGTGTCAGTTGTAAAAGATATCTGCACTTACAATAGTTATCTGTCTTAAATCTCCTTGTGCAATGAAATATCATAGAAAATCTCTCAGAATGTTTCCTCTTTTCACATTTTTTCTTCCTGTACCCAATGTGGTTGAAAATATGCTCATTTATTTTTTGCAACTCAATTCAAAGATAACATACTCTGAAATCTTTCCTGATTGTTTCAGTAGCATGAAAATATATCTGTCATTATTTGAGACCCCCCCAAATTATTATGGAAGGGCTAACATTTTTAAAAAGTTGTACTTATCAATATTCTATCTCTAATCACACAATTGATTTGATCTATAATTATTTCCATTCTCAGTCCAACTATGGCTCAAGATGCCACATTTCGTAGATGTTTGTGTTATGAAATTTGAAGGAATACTACCTAACTTCACCTGACATGATGCAGACATATCTGCCCAATGGTTTCGCAGATTTGCAAGGTAATATTGTTTTAGTTTCTTCCTTAAAAGATCCTACTAGTGTATATCAGCACTCTCTGACAGTTTGCTCAGCACCCTCACTCATTGCTCATCTCCCACTTCTGTAACAGAATAATGGAGATCTTCATTTTTTATTTTGCCTGTAGTATTAAACCATTAACTCTAAACATACCTCTATTTCACTCTCTTCTCATTTATTGATCATTAATGCATATTTTTCTTTCTTTTTAAAAGAGATTTATTTATTTACTTGAATGTCAGAGTTAGAGAGAGAGAAGGAAAGACAGAGAGAGAGGTCTTCCATCTGCTGGTTCACTTCCCAAGTGGCCACAACGGACAGGACTGAGACAAGCTGAAGCCAGGAGCCAGGAGCTTCAGTTAGGTTTCCCATGTGGGTGGCAGGAGCTAAAGTATTTGAGTCATTTTCTGTTGCTTTTCCTGGGTCATTAGCAGGGAGATGGATTAGAGATGGCACAGCCAGGACTTGAACAGGCACCCATATGGGATGCCACAGTTACAGGTAGCAGCTTTACCTGCCACACCATGATGTCCTCCCCACATTTTTTTCAGTTTCAACTAGCAAATCCAAAAATGTAATATACCTAAATGAAATAGATGATGTAGACATAATACCCATATAAACCAACTATCCTGTAACTGAAAGCGCATAGGTGAGGCTCTCCCTAGTTTCTATTATTACCTGCCATTGCCTGACCTCCAATTAACTTTGCTATTCGTTGCCCACAAATATGCAACCATAGAGTTGTTTGTGGCTCTATGAACAAAAAATAAATATATAGTTTTTCAACACATCAATGACTTCTGTTAAATTTAAATCAAAGCAACCACAGACAAATGTGGCAAAATCTCGGGAAATGTCAGAAATCTGAGAAGGATGTCAGTAGCTATTGCTGAGCGCTAGAATCAGATAAGGTGTGTCATGGCTACATTTTTGTGCCAGCAGTGTTTTGAGTAAGATTAAAAATGTCTGGATATATTTTGTGAGTGTATCATTACATATCCACATGAAGAACACTTTCTTGCTAATGAGGTCGTTTGTCTTGATTTATTTAATGTTTTGGATTTTCAATACTTTCCTGTATGAGAATACTTCAGAAAGTTCACCAAAATGCATTACTCTACAAACATTTTGAAGTCTCCACATAATAATCGGTTAGTGTTGCTATAACAAAATGTCATAGACTGGGTGTCTGAAACAGTGTACATGTATTTCTCACAGTTTTGGAGACTGAAAAGTCCAAGCTCAAGGTGTCATCTAATTGCATTCTTGTTTAGAGCCCATTTCTTGGCTTGCAGATGACCACCTGTATTTCCACGTGGGTGTGTGGGAAGAGAGATTGTGTTCTCTTTGTCTTCCAATAAAGCCACTAATTGCGCCGTGAGAACCCCACCCTCTGGGACTCATCTAACTCTGGTCACCTCCCAAAGATCCACCTCCACATAAGATCATCTTAGGTGACAAGGCTTCAGCATGTGAAATTTGGAAGTACATGCTTAAGTCCACAGAAATTCCCATGATTTAGAATTCAAAAAGTATAAAAGACTTTACAGCAAAATATTTCTCTGTTTCCAGTATTGTCACTGTCCCTTGTAGAAACAGTATTCATTCCATATATATCATCTAGTTATTTTATGCATATTCATATATGTATGAATACATTCCCTATTTTTGCACAAATGGTAATATACTCCATATGATATTGTTCACTTTTCCTTTTTTACTTAGTTTATTTTGGAGCTGAAATTATTTTGAAATGCAAAGAACTATCTTATACTACTATAGCTTTAGTTGTTTTGTGACTATTTTGAAATGTATTTTATATAAGTGAAGTTGAACAGCTCTTCATTTGATTATTACTTATAGCCTTTTCCCTTTTTCCTGCTGGACTATGGTCTTTTTATGTTTTACTTGGTGAACTCTTTATTTAGCAGAACATTTAAGCCTTTAACTAAAATGTGAATTTAAAATACTATCTCAAAAAACAATAAATAAAATATTCAGTTAAAAAAACTACCTCACTTTTAATATTGTATCATTGTATTCCATTGTTGAGTTGCCACAGTATATTTATCAAAATCCTCTGATTGTCGTTCAGTTATTCTCAAATATTCTGCTATCAGAAACAGTGCTGCCTTAAATAGCTTCACATAAACTCCATGTGAATATATGGAAGTATCCTTGTAGTATATATTTTGAAATGAGAATTGACAGGTAAAAGGGTAATCATATTAATTATTCTAATGGAAATTGTAAAAGTGCATTTCACAGATGTGCAAATTTACATTCTCTGGAATGTCCACAACACAGTGTATTTTCAAAGTTGGATATTTGCTAATCTAGGCAGAGAAAAATAGACTTTTAAAGCAGTTTAATGCACATTTTTTGCTATGAGGTGAACAACATTATTTTTGTATGTTTAAAATCTGTTTGTGGGGCCACTGCTGTGGCATAGTAGGCTAAGCCTCCTCCTGCAGCTCCAGCATCCTATGTGGGTGCCTGTTCAACTCCTGGCTGCTCCAATTCCAACCCAACTCTCTGCTATGGCCTGGGAAAGCAGTAGAAGGTGGTCCAAGTGCTTAGGCCCCTACACCAGCGTGGGAGACCCAGAGGAAGATCCTAGCTCCTGGCTTTGGATTGGCCCAGCTCTTGCCATTGCAGCCATTTGGGGAGTGAGCGAGTGGATAAAAGACCCCCCCTCCCCCCCGCCTTCTCTCTATCTCTGCCTCTCTGCAATTCTGCCTTTAAAATAAGTAAATAAATCTTAAAAAAAAGAAATCAAAAGATCATTAGTTAAAGTTATCACTTCAATGTTTTCTCTAACCAGGTGGATTTTGAGAACGCCTTAAATCTTGACTTTTATAATCTTATGATATGCAATATTCATCATTATAAACATTAGAAAACATGATAATAAAATTACTAGAGCTGAAGACTTAAACTTCATACTTGTCCTGATATCACCTCATCACTCTTTTTCAACAACTAAGCACTCCTACAAAGCCTTTTTTTATGTATGTGCTTGTTTTAAATATGAACTTTATGACTCAAAATTCATCTAAGAGCTTCTACTTCTGCTAAAAGGGCAAAAATTCACAAGAGTTTATTGCTCTTATCCCAACAATGAGAGTGAATAATTTTATAAAATCTTGTTTGAAATACCATCAGAAAGTTTAAGTAACAAAGAAACCTAAAAAACTAAAATCCAATATATGAAGTTTCAGTCCAAACAAAAATAGAAAGAGAGGCAAGAGAAAGGGAAAGAGAGAGACAGGGAAAGCACAAAGCATATGGATATTTTTGTCCTTGCTAGTTGAGTGGAAGGAAGATGTCATCATAAATGCTAGTTAGAAGAGAACAGCTTAACTGTTCACAGTTGTTAAAAGCTAAGTGTTTTCCATTTATCCAGTGTAACATTTTGCAATGATGCAATGTCTGCATTATCCAATGTAGTAACCATTAGCCATGCTTGACTTTGTATATCTTGAAATGTGTCTAGCATGACCAATGAATCATATTTTAAGTGTAATTTTTGTGTATGTATATGCATGTATCCAAATGCAGTGAATGACTGATGTTACACAATATGTATTTACAATCTTGAGGATCCTCTAACACAAAGGACATTTGTAACTACCAAGACTATCATTCCCTATGGACCATTCTAAGTGTTAACATGAAAGATTGGGGTCAGGCCAGGGCAATGGATAGACCTCCCCTGAGAGAAAACCTATTGGTTGTTTGCAAAAGATGAAAGGGCAAGGGAGATGAGAAGTCTCTTCCTTAGAGGATATAAAAGTGGAGCCTGCTGAAATCTGAGAACAGGACAAATACCTGAGACAAATCCATCAGGTACTGAGACATAAATCCTGCTGAAATGCAGATTCTAATTCTTGTATCAAATACGTTGAAGCTTGTGGCAAACTGGGTAAAAATAAAATTAAAGCAAAACCAGATCCAGATAGAGTAGAGCTCAAATACATTCAGAATTTAACACCAATAGCCTGGTTGAAAAAGATGCACACCTTTTTTCCTTGAAAATATTTGGCTTGTTGTCCACTGATTTTTCATGGAAAATAACAAACAGTAACAAAATTACAGTTTACCTAATGGAGCAAGACAGAATGATGTCAAGAGAAGAATAATCCATAGAATCAAATCAAGATATTTCTCAAGTACTTAGTCTCTTTTTAATTTTTAATTTTTGTTAATATAAAGAGAACCAATTTCATTTATTTCATAGGTACAATTCTAAGAAGATATTCATAGCTCCCTCCCTGCATCTACCTTCCTTCTTTCTTTTATTTTTCCTTTCATTTTTGTAAACATCCTTTCGATTTACTTTGTGAGCACATTCATTAATGATGATCAGTTTTTTTTTTTTTTTTTTTGACAGGCAGAGCGGACAGTGAGAGAGAGAGAGAGAGAGAGAGGTCTTCCTTTTTGCCGTTTGTTCACCCTCCAATGGCCGCCGCGGTAGGCGTGCTGCTGCCGGCGCACCGTGCTGATTTGAAGCCAGGAGCCAGGTGCTTCTCCTGGTCTCCCATGGGGTGCAGGGCCCAAGCACTTGGGCCATCCTCCACTGCACTCTCAGGCCATAGCAGATAGCTGGCCTGGAAGAGGGGCAACCGGGACAGAATCCGGCGCCCCAACCGGGACTAGAACCCGGTGTGCCAGCGCCACAAGGCGGAGGATTAGCCTATTGAGCCACGGCCCTGTCCATGATCATTTTAATATTGTTTTTGGCATGGGAGCATTTCTTATAAGATTTTGTTATTCAGAATACTGATAAGTTGGCACTGATTTTTTGCTTTGTTTTGTTTTCTTAAGGACTTATGGTATCTTTGAAACTATTAGTAGTCTTTAGAATGTCTCTAGCAGAGACAAAATTCACTGCAAGAAAATTCAACTCATCTATGCTAAAATCTGAACTAGATTGACAAAATTGAAGGTTATCTTATTAGTTGTACCTGTAAATATCATTACAGATTCCTCCCATTTACATTACGACTATCATAATTTGGGGTACTGTTTAGAACCCAATGTAGATGTTTCACCACAAAACTACGTAGTCACAGATAGCCTCCAAGATAGGATAATGTTAAGGGTTTAATTGGGTTCCTATGAAAAAATATTTTGAACTCTTATTTTTTTGAGTGTGCCCTTATCTGATAAAGTGCTCCTTGAAGATATCACAAAATTAAGGTAAGGTCATTAAAGTGGGCACTAATCCAATAGGATTATAGCAAGAATGCAATACAATGCAAGAGGCAGAGAATGGAGATATGTTTCCACAAGTCAAGGGATACCTGGAGCTATCAGAATCTGGAAAAAAAACATGGAAGAATTCACTCCAAAGGTCTTGGGGGCACCATGGCTCTACAAACACCTTGATGTTTGATTTCTAATCTCTGAAACGATGACAGAATGATTTTCTGTTGTTTTTAGCCACTAAATTAGTGCAGTGCTACATATAAATAGCAATCATAAGAGACTCATACAGATTGCAAAATTACTTTGCATCATAATTAAGTTGCATTTTACATCTCTGGTTACCACATTAAGTGACTCCCTCCTACCATGCACAGCACTTCTTCTATGGGAAAATTTCTTACTTTACTTCTTCAGGGCTGCCAATAGGATATCAGAACTCCCTGCCCAGATTCACTGGCTAGTGAGGACAAGTCTGTTTGCTATTAGTGACTATAGAATGGAGAATCTTACAGATTTAGGCATCCCAAAATTTAAAGGTTGAATAAGTCATGTAGTGGAATTTCCTGGGATTGCAATCTTCTGGGAGCATAACTTCATCTTAACTAGGCCTTTCTTACCCATTTATTACCTATTTGCAGGGATGGGGAAGTGAGAAAGTCTGGCCCTGCCAAAGCCACCACAGATAGGACTTGAAATTCAATAACTATACAGTTACATAACTGTATAGTCCAATAAATGTATAAGCTAATTTTTAGGTTGATAATTTTGTATGGCCTACGAATGCTGTTATAAATATCTAAATAAACATTAGCGGAAAAAAGTGTCCCTACCCATGAGATTTTAGTGAAAGTACCACAGTTGAGAATGGGTCTATATCTTTATAGTATCATGGTTCTAATTATATTTCCATCTTATTAATTAGAACCTCCTAATATCAACATAGGTTTCTAAACTAAGTAGAATTCAAATTACTGTTACTTTGCTTGCTCATGAAACATCTTTAACCAAGTGTCTTTGCTTTTGTTTATTTTTTTCTTGTAGTGAATCAGATCTATCATTGTTTGTAAGGGCTACTATCTCAAACTGCATTAGTCACCTCTCCTGACAATTGCTTTAAACATCCCTTCCCATTGTTCAATTTTCTTCCTTTTTTTTTCTTGGCCTGAATCCAAGATTCCTTTGACCCTATTTCTCTCTTTTTGCTCCCTTTCTGTGTATGACTATGTTCTTAAGTTATTTTTGAACCTCTCCTTTCACACATTAAGACAGAGAACACACTGAATGAGTCAAACTCTGCTCACAACCCTCTCCGCCTCCTCTGCCCTACAGGTGTACCTGTGTTCATCACATTCATCATCCCTATTGTATTATTCTTCTGATGAAATTTTCTTCTATTTTATGTTGAAAATGCTAACAGCAATTTCTAAGTAATATCTGAGATATTTTGTGAAATAGGAAAAGTTCAAAATCTCACAATACTAACAATCAGTTACAGAACAGCATAATATTAAGCTATTTCAATATTCTTATAATAATGAAGGCTACATAGTTGAACTGTTTATTCATTTGTAGTACTGAAAACATTTGACCATATTTATTTTTTAAGATTTCTTAATTTATTTGAATGTGAGATGTATGGAGATAAAGAGAGAGAGAGAGAGAGAGAGAGAGAGAGAGAGAGAGAGAGAGAAATCTTCCATTCTCTGATTTGCTTTCCAAATGACTGGACTAGGTTGAAGCCATGAGTCAGGAGCTTCATCTAGGTCTCTCACATTGGTGACAGGGGCCTAAACACTTGGGCCATATTCCACTGTTTTTCTCAGGCTGTTAATAGGCAGCTGAATTAGAAGCAGAGCAGCTGGGACATGAACTGGTGCCCATGTGAGATGCTGGCATCGCGAGTGATGGCTTTATCCACTACACCACAATGCCAGTCCCCGCACTTGACAATCTCAATAATTCTTTAGAAATATTACCTATTTTCATGTTAAATTACTTGTCACTATTGGAAACAAAGGAAAGTTATGAGTAAAATGAGAGAAGTGAGAAAAGTTTAAAATTTGAACTTTTGATGTAATTACGAAGGAAATTTTGGATTTATTTTTACTGATGTTTTTCTTTTGGTAGTCTTAACTGTTGGTTGTACAGCCTCTTAGTAGCCTTCATTAATTCAAAATACTCTTTAATAATTAAATGAAAGTTATTCCAATATAGCTAAAACAATTGTAGTTTACATTGCAATTTTTAAAAGCAGAAGTCAATAATTCATACCACATTGTCCTGAGGTATCATGTAAGGTGCATATTACCATTAATTGTATGCCCATGACATGCTTTTACAGTATTTATTCTAGTAGATCGTTCCATTTTTGAGCTATTAGCCATTGCTCATACTCAGCCCTCATATTAGAGTACTTTTCCCCAACTACAGAAACAATATTGACCCCTAAATATCTCTGCACATTTATGTTGTCACCTTTGCTAAATATCTACACACACACACACACACACACGGTACAAATTGTTTCATTAATTCCCACAAAGAGTCATGAATTATTATTTTCCCATTTTACATATGCACAAGCTATGTCTCAAATAGCTTGAATCTTTCACACAAACTTGCACAGCCTCTTCATGGGGGAGCCAGCACAGACCATGCACAGTCCTGTCCAGCTCCAAATTTGTGACAAACTCCTCACACTATAATCTTTAAAGTCTCATTTTCACACCTAGAAAAAAATAAGCCTTTCCCTTCTGTAATGTTAACTAGACTGGACCAATTAGTTCTTGAGGTCTCACTCCTTGTTCTAGGCACTGGTAATTTAATGTCAAGTCAAAACTTTCTCATATCCTCCAAAAGATAGAGAAAGCAAATGACTCATCTTGTAGATTTTGAGTCCACAGCTAGTCTTACTAAGTGCTTCATTTTGAGTAGGACTGTCCCAGTTTTAGAAATCAAAATCTCATTTGCCAGAAAACTACACAGTCCTGAGCAAACTGGAATATTTGGTCACCCAAATTTTACCTGCACAGTACAAACACTCTAGATTATTCTTAATATCCATGACGTAGACAATTAAATCTGGAGGTAGGATTCAAATTTCAATATTTTTAAAAGTTTGCTTCAGTTATACAACTTTTTTTTTTGGACAGGCAGAGTGGACAGTGAGAGAGAGAGAGAGAGAGAGAAAGGTCTTCCTTTTCCGTTGGTTCACCCCCCAGTGGCCCCTGCAGCTGGCGAGCCATGCTGAGCCGAAGCCAGGAGCCAGGTGCTTCTCCTGGTCTCCCATGGGGGTGCAGGGACCCAAGGACTTGGGCCATCCTCCACTGCACTCCCGGGCCACAGCAGAGAGCTGGACTGGAAGAGGAGCAACTGGGACAGAATCCGGTGCCCTGACTGGGACTAGAACCCGGTGTGCCGGTGCCACAGGCGGAGGATTAGCCTATTGAGTCGCAGCGCCAGCCTCAGTTAAAACTTTGTTCAAAAACAGTGGTTCTTTTGGACCAGAATTTTTGACATCCTCTAAAAACTAGTTATAAATGTAAGTACTGCAGCACCCCAGACCTAGTAAATCAGTAATTCTGAGTACCCCATTCTGTTTACCCCAGCCTTTCAGGTGATTCTGATGCACACTCAAGTTTGAGAATCATGGCTCTAAAGAAATGACAGGAATACACCTACCTCCTAAGAGTGGCTCAAGTGGAATTTCCCACAAACTATGTCATGGCCAGTCTACAGTTGTATTGCTGCTTTCCTTTATCTTCTCCTACCTGTCATTTGAGTCTCCTTTTGCTCTAATGGCCCCCAGTCTTGAACACAAATAATAATAATATTGTGAAATCCTCACATAGTAGGAAAACCTTCACAATTTTGTTGCATGTAAAAAGGTTTTCCTTCTCAAATGCCCAGATTAGAGATGAGTAAAAGCCAGGTAGGGCTCCTGAGGGTATTGCCTGAATTAACCCAATACAAGAACAAAATGTGATTGAAGCTTCATATTTTACCTTAAATAGTCATGTCAATGTTTCTTTCTACTTTTTAATATATTGATATTTATTATATTGTAGAAATTATTTCCCCCAATATTCAAATGAATTTGAGGGTCCACATCGACATTTGTCCTTAATTATTTTATCCTTTGACATATTCCTTTATGCCCATAGAGTATACGTTCTTCTATCTGGAAAGTACATGTAAAATTGTTGCATTCCAATTCAATCCCATCAAGGTGGCATGTACCAATGCCATCTCACTAGTCAAAGTGATCAGTTTCAGTTCATAATTGATCATAATGAAAGGATTAAGAGTCAAAGGGATCACATAAACAAGACTAGTGTCTGCTAATACTAACTGATAGAATTAAAAAGGAGAGAACGCTCCAACATGGGAAGCAGGATACACACAGACTCATAGAATGGCAGATGTCCTAAATAGCACTCTGACCTCAGAATCAGCCCTTAAGGCGTTCGGATCTGGCTGAAGAGCCCCTGAGAGTATTTCAGGCCTGGAAAGCCAAGACACTCTGGCAAAAAAAAAAAAAAAAAAAAAAAAACCCTAGATGAAAGATCTCTGTGAGTGAGATCCCAGTGGAAAGAACGGGCCATCAAAGAAGGAGGTACCTTTCTTTGAAGGGAGGAAAGAACTTGCACTTTGACTAGGGCCTTGTCTAAATAAGATCAGAGTTGGCGAACTCAAGAGGCTTCCATAGCCTTGGCAGCTCAGGCCTCGGGTGATTACTGATGCCATAAACAAGATTGTCAATTGTTAATTCAACAATAGGAGTCACTGTGCACCTACTCCCCCTGTAGGATCTCTGTCCTTAATGTGTTGTACTATGTGAATTAATGGTATAACTAGTACTCAAACAGTACTTTATACTTTGTGTTTCTGTGTGGGTGCAAACTGTTGAAATCTTTACTTAGTATATACTAAATTGATCTTCTGTATATAATTGAAAATGTATCTTGATGTGAATGGGATGGGAGAGGGAGCAGGAGATGGGAAGGTTGTGGGTTAGAGAGTGGTTAAGGTGGGAGAAGCCGCTATAATCCAAAAGTTGTACTTTGGAATTTATATTTATTAAATAAAAGTTTAAAAAAAGAAATTGTTGCATTTAATCCTCATGAGAACCCTGTAAAGTGTTAAATGCTACCCTTACTTTAGAGGAAACTGGGGCTCTGAAAGGTGAAGTAATATGACCAACATAGAATAGTGGCGGAATGATGACTCAGACATGCTTGGCCAGTTTTGTTCCCTCTATTAGTGCATATATGAGAGTACTCCAAGAAGTTCAAGTAAAGTGGAGTTTAGAAATAAATTTACTTTGGCATGTATAATTCTTGAAATTTACCTGTACAAGAAATCTTCAAAAAGTTCCTGAAAAATGCATTTGATGATAAAAGCTATGAATGAATTTCAAAAATTTTGCACTAAAGTAAACATATTGTCAATTCTGTTATTCTTTGAACATTTTGAAGTACCATCACATATGCAGCACCTTTTTGACTGTAAATTCTGGTAGATCAACTGTCTATTCCCCTATAGTACTTTATACAATGCCTCCCACCACACACAAGGGACTATAAAAAGTTCTTTGAAAAATGGAATTGAAAGATGATGCACATTTTTCATGAACTTTTAGAAGTCCCTTTGTGTGAGTGTATTTATGTGGTTGTGTGTGGGAGTGGAGGGTGTGTAAAGATTTTGTGTGAGAGGCTGGCACCGTGGCTCACTTGCCTAATCCTCCGCCTGCAGTGCTGGCATTCCATATGGGCACTGGATTCTAGTCCCGGTTGCTCCTCTTCCAGTCCAGCTCTCTGCTGCGGCCCAAGTCCTTGGGCCCCTGCACCCGCATGGGAGACCAGGAGGAAGCACCTGGCTCTTGGCTTTGGATTGATGCAGCACTCCGGCCATAGCGGCCATTTGGGGGGTGAACCAACGGAAGAAAGACCTTTCTCTCTCTCATGGCGCCGGCAGACTGGGTTCTAGTCCCGGTCGGGGCACCGATCCTGTCCCGGTTGCCCCTCTTCCAGGCCAGCTCTCTGCTGTGGCTAGGGAGTGCAGTGGAGGATGGCCCAAGTCCTTGGGTCCTGCACCCCATGGGAGACCAGGAGAAGCACCTGGCTCCTGCCATCGGAACAGCGCGGTGCGCCGGCCGCAGCGCGCTACCGCGGCGGCCATTGGAGGGTGAACCAACGACAAAAGGAAGACCTTTCTCTCTGTCTCTCTCTCTCACTGTCCACTCTGCCTGTCAAAAAAAAAAAAAAAAAGATTTTGTGTGAGAGAGAAAAAGAAAGGGAATGAAAGTATGTTACCAAATTAAGAAGTTGAATGTTTTCATTCCCCTACACATTAAAAATCATAGATATGATATTTTGAAGGAATTTTTAAGATCCACAGAAAATGGTTAAAGTGCAAAATGAAGTCATGGAAAATTGTGTGGGTTTTGACACTATTAGATGAAGACCTTATGACTTAGAATTCCACCCTCGTCCACAGTCATTTGCCTTTCATGCAGTAAAACACATGTGCTAAATTCAGTACCAAAGGAAAGAAAATTACCACTGCAGCGTGAGCCTGGAATTTATCCAAACCCCAATAAAGGGAATCTGGGTGCATGATCTAGGCCCAAACTCAAATCCAGCAATTTTATATACTTCAGCACACTCAAGAGAGAAGACCGAACAAGATGGCCAAGGTGGACCAATAAGGGAGAAAGCTATTAGCCTACTTTACTATTTTGGACATAAGGAAGAATGATGCAGAAAAGAGTAGGGGAGGCATGTGCTCCACCTTTTTACACAGTGACCCCAGCATCTGGTTAATGGCCCAACTCACTGACACAACTCTCATTTGGGAAACTGATGATAAAAATAAATATTTGTTTTATGTTTAGACTGGTGGCCTAAAACAACACCTCTAAAATTGGTTTCCTTGAAATAAAGGATTCCATTAAGTTTAGGAAATTCTGTTTTGATTGAATGAAAGATTTACAGATTCTAAAGCTACGGCTCAGGCTGGACATATTAGGGGATACTTGTGAGCGAGCTGCAATGCATGGAGATTAGGACGATGATCACAGCTGATGGTTCTCAAAGGGGCATCCCTGTATCAGCAGCATCAGTATCACAAGGAGACTTGTTAGAAATGCACATTTTTAAGGCTTATTCAAGGTATACTGTTATCAAAAGCCCTAGGATCGAGAGCAGAAATCTATGCTTTAACTGACCTTTTGATTCTTATGGGTGCTAAAAGTGAGGAACCACAGATTTAAATATTATACACGTGTATTTGTGTGTGTGTGCCAGAAGAATATTCTTAAAGAATAAGATGAGCAGTGAATGGAAGATCTGTCTGTCTCTCTCTCTCTTTCTCTGTTTGTTTACTTTTCAAATAAAATGAAAATAAATGTTCAGTAATTAAAATTAAAATGAATAATGTTCCTACTCAAAAAATACACTATCCATAGTAGCAGAGACAGAACAAACATCTGTGCAACCAGTTATGCTTCAGAGCAGAAAAGAAAAAAAAAAACTCAAAAATAGCATTGTAGATACATATTCTCAGTTCTGACCAGCAGAATCAAGAAACATTCTTAAAAGGAGGTGGTTGAGGACTAAGCCCTGAAAGTTGGTTTCAAGTTTGAGAATCAAATAATATGTGAAAGAAAATTCAACTTAGGGCCATGTAAACAATTGAATATTATATTATTGAGTATAGGCTTGGCTTCCACATTGGACAGCACAGTTTTAGAAAGAACCATAATGATGGGTTGCCCCAGACATTGGCTCAATCCACTCTCTTCCCCATACACAAAATAAGTCTGGCAAGTTCTCTAAAATCTTTCATCATACAACTTCTGTGGAAAGAGCATTTCCACTTTGCTTGTTTTTACTTCCCACATTTGGAGAGAATTATTTATGTAGATATAACTCCCCTGATTGTATCAAGTTTCAGAATGCTTTGGTACAACACTATCTTGGAAATAATACATTTGGCAGCCTGCTTAGACTGGGAAATTCAGGATAGTGCTAGTACTTAAGCAGGGGTATGGTTCAGGTAACAGGCCAATTCTTCCCCCTAGGAGTTGCTTTAATAAGCCTAACTGTTAACATGCTCTTTCTGAGGCCACCTCTTCTGTGTTCAGCTATGCATAACGTATGCTAGGAAAGCAAATGAGATGATTAATTTGAGCCTGAAATTCTCTTTGCACTGGTCAGTTGAAGAACACAAGATTCTTTTCACAGGATTTGTGGGTTCTTCATAAACCAACTGGAGCCAAATTTATTGTCTCTGTGATAACATTTCTATGGCTTGTACAAGTAAAAGGAAAGACTACAGTGAACAGTCCTCTCACCATGAACTGTCATCACTGTGAATGCTGTTGCTATTCTGGAAGCTAGTAATAAATGGCACTTATACACAACAAAATCTCTGAGAAATGCAACTCTCACATTCTCCTACCTGCATCCTTCTCATAAAGTTTGGTAAGTTCTGTTAATGATTTGGCGATATTTAGAAATTATACCTTTTGGAGATGATGTTAATCTCTGAAGTACTTTCTCAAAAATTGTTTTCTTAGAACTTTGTAAAAAAATTGGAACAGTCAGCATTCAGAGAAGTAAAACGACATGGCAGATCCAGAACTGAAACTTTTCTGTGCCTCATTCCAAGACAACAACACACCTAATTATATACTGATCCTATAGCGTAGAATCCCATTGGCATTAGTTCCTGAATCTCCATAGGATAATTTGCACAAAATGTAATCAATAATAAAACATACTTTGCCAGAGGGTCTACTAAGATTTGTGTAGGGGCCGGCTCTGTGGTGCAGCGGGTAAAGTCACTGCCTGCAGTGCTGGCATCCCATATGGGTGCCAATTCGGGACCTGGTTGCTCCGCTTCCTATCCAGCTCTCTGCTATGGCCAGGGAACTCAGTAGAAGATGGCCCAAGTCCTTGGGCCCCTGCACCCATGTGAGAAACCCAGAAGAAGTTTCTGGCTCCTGGCTATGGATCGGCACAGCTCTGATTGTTGCAGCCAATTGGAGAGTGAACCACTGGATGAAAGACCTCTCTCTATCTGCCTCTCCTTTTCTCTGTGTGTGTAACTCTGACTTTCAAGTAAATAAATAAATCTCTAAAAATGATTTTTGTAAACACTGGTCAAGCAGGGAGGTTTGGAAATATGATAGAGTATTCAATATATAAAAATAATAATTACCATTATTATTTTCTTTGTCCTATATTCTTTACAAATCGTTTCATTTTACATTCCCACAACAAACCTGTGAAATTTATATTATTTGTACATCCATTTTAAAGATGTGGTCAAAGAGGTACAGAAATAAAAAATCTGGCTAAACATTAACAACTAAATAATGGGTGCCGGTGTTGTGGCACAACGGATTAAGCTGCCCTTTAAGACGTCAGTCCCATCTCAGAATGTGGTTTCCTGTGCTACTAGACCACTTCCAATCCAGCTTCCTGCTAATGCACCTGGGAAGGCAGTAGATGATGGACCTACTACTTGGGCCCCTGTCAACCGACATGGGAAACCAGGATGGAGTTCCTGGCCTCTAGGTTGGGCCTGGCCCAGTCCTGACTGTCACAGACATATTGAGAGTGAACAATCGAATGGGAGATCTCTTTCTTTTGGTGTCTCTCC
Source organism: Lepus europaeus (assembly GCF_033115175.1). Lineage (NCBI taxonomy): Eukaryota > Metazoa > Chordata > Mammalia > Lagomorpha > Leporidae > Lepus > Lepus europaeus. The sequence continues at coordinate 12,195,074 of NC_084850.1, read as the reverse complement.
CGCTTATCTCTCTAATTCTGCCTATCCGAGTCTTTCACAGGACAATTGTTTTTAAATGAAACAGCGTATTGACTTTTTTTCCCTGTGATGGACCATGCCCTTGGTGTTACATCTAAGAATCATTCTCTTAATCCTAGGTCACAAAGATATCGTCCTATGTCATCTTCTAAAAATGTCATAGTTTTAAAATCAATAATCCATTTTAAGTTTATTTCTATGTAAATTGTTGAGTAGAGATTAATTTCTGTGCTTGTGAGAGTGTGAAAATGCTTCATACATACATGAATTTTGAACAAAGCAAAGTTTCCATAAACAGTTGTAGAAGAATGAGCAAAGTGAATAGAGCCAAAAGGAAAAGTTTCTTTGAAAAATAGCCATGCCAGGAGGAACACTGGTGATACCAATGGTTAATTATTTGCAGCCAATGTCCATAAGGCCTAGAAAAAAATGCATACTATGCCTGTACTAAGATTTTCTTTTGTCAACACAGGGCTGACTTTATGGGCATGAAACCAGTGCAGTCACACAAGGCCTATGCTCAGAAGGGCTTTTATGTTTGGGGTTTAATTGCTTGCAGCCAGCATTCTTGAACTCTTAATAATTTTATTTTTGAATTTGCATTTTGCGAATAAAATCTATCAGGGTGATATAGTGTGTTCCTATGCCTCCAAACCTAGCTTACATGAGTTCTCCCACCCCACCACATATATTGAAAACTCAATTGCTTTCCCTTCTTCCTTGTCCCTGTGCCTTGCTGTTGCCACTCTTTGCTCTTAGATTTGAGTGCACACACATCAAGAGAATAGCTTTGGACATCTTTGAAAGTTGTTACTTTCCCTAGGAGAATCATCATACCCACAGTATCATTCTATTTACAAATTTTAACTTATTTATTTTATTTGATTAAAAGATAAAGACAATGAAATACAAAAACATAAAAGAGAATCTATCTGCTGGTTCACTCTCCAAGTACTTGCATCAGCTCCGACTGGGGCATTTGAAATCAGAAGCCACGAATTCTATCAGGGTCTCCCATGTGAGCAGGAGGGACCTACTCACTTGAGGCATCACCTACTATCTACCAGGGCGCACTATTGCATAGAAGTGGAGCCAGGACACAAACTCAGCCACTCTGATATGAGATAGAGGTATCCCAATCAGCATCTGAACTGCAACATCAAATGCTAGTGCCCCATACATTTGAAAAACAAGTTTGAAACACCATTACATATTGAGAGAGAAGAGAGATGACAACATGAAGGAAAATATTTTAGTACCTTTTGAACATGGAGCAGTACATTTTTATTTTGCATTAGGCCTTACAAAAATCTGTAGGTGTCCTATGCCAACTTAGCAGCTTGTTTATTTACTTGTGTTTTATAGCAATTCTTAGAACATCAAAATTGTAGTCAACAAAAGAAAAGCAATTTATGTCCATGAGAGACTCAAATAAAATCCCCAATTGAGAAATTTCCACATTTAACACAGCTGATTTAATTTGAGTGTTTCCCACTTGTTTCAAAAACCACCCTGCAGCCAAGATATAAAAGAGAAATAGCAACACTGTTCAAAAACATGAAGAAAGACTTGAAAACTCAAAACAAAAAATTAAAGGAAAAATTGCAAAAAGAAGCTAAGGTCAAACACTAGGCAGGAAGATGCAGACAGAGTAATCTCATGAATGCAGATCTCAAAGAAAAACAAAATGCAGGGGAAATTTCTCCTTTGAATGTGCTACACCAAGAAGCATAAAATCTGCACACATTCTTGCTTGCAAAACTGAAATGCAATGAAAGGTTGGAAAAGGTAGTTTTTCTAGAAAGTATTTGGTTCTGGGAAGTAGAAAAGAGAATAAATGAGAAATCAGACAGCCAAAGTCATACTAATGGAAAACATCCAGTTAGAATGATAATGGAGATGGCATTGTCAGCTGCCCTGAGTACACATTGTGAGAAGTAAAAGCTAAAGGAATTCACACAAAAGAACTCTTGAGAAGGAGGAACTTTCTAAATATGAGAAAAAAGCCCTCTGCTCCCCCATATAAATTTCCTGCAAATGATTTATCCAAAATGCAATCATGTGTCTACAAAGATATAACACAAAAAAATGAACGGAAGATTTTTAAAAAGCAAATAATAGGCAAAGAACACTCAATGAAAAAATGTTGCCATGGAACCAATAAAAACTGTAACTAAGTACACTGCAAAGAATTTTTTAAAAATTACTAATGCAATTATCTCTATAAAAAGTCCTGAAAGAAGAAATATGAGTACAATAAGTGGAAAAAAACACACAGAGGCAACAAAAGTAATAATAACAAAAATGAAAACATGTAATATGAGGCTGCAAAACTCAGAAAAGGAATTGAAGAAAAATCTTCAAATTAATATTAGAAGTTGTCTTAGCCCACATCCATGCTTCTATAATAACACACTTCCAATTGGATAATTTATAAGCAACAGAGATGCATTTCTTACACTCTAGAGGCCGGAAAGAGCAAGAACAAGGTATCAGCAGATTTGTGTCTATTGAGAGATTCCCATCAACATGTCCTCATAAGGCAGGAGACACAGAAGGACCAAGCAGCTCTCTGAAGTCTGTTGTATAAGGCATTATTCTTATTCATGCGGACAGAGCCTAATCTCCTGTCAGATAAATACATCCTTACTATAAAGAGTCATTTACCTTACTTTCTTTTTATACAGCACATCATATTTGCCTTTCAACAAAAATTATAAGATCTGCTAACATAAAAAAACAGTTTGAAAAGACAGAGCAAGCATCAGAAGCAGACTCAGATATGACAGATTTATGAGAATTATCAGACCAAGAGTTAAAATCAATTGTGACAAATATACTAAGAAGCCCAATAGAAAATGTATAAAATACTTAATATCAGATGGGTCATATAAGCAGAGATATAGAAAATCTAAGAAAGAATAAAAAGGACACACTAGAAATCAAAAAAAAAAAAAAACTGTGAGAAAAATAAGAAATGTCCTTGAAGGGCTCAACAGTATACTGGACAAGGTCAAGGGAATTAGTAAATTTGAAAAAATATCAATAGAAGCTTCTAAAACTGGAGTGTAAACAAAATAAACAAAAAATACCAGAATAAGAGAGATGGAAGAGAATACCCATGAAAAGTAGACTACTTACAAAAGAGGTAAAATTAAAGCGAGTAGTGGGAATACAACAAAAGACAATGGATTATATGACAGAAAATAGAAAAATAGAAGAAATAACTTAATACAAGATTTGCTGTTCTAAAAAAATCAGTAAAATGACAAATGAATAAAATTTTATAAACAGTAAAAGCAAAAATAAAATCAGAATAATGAGAAAACTATAACATTTTGAAAATTGAAAGAAACATAACTATTTTTCTTCACCCCCTGCAGATAAGTGTGAACACAGATTTAAAATTAATACCCTAAGAGCTAGAAAATCTAAACATATCAAAGGCCATAGAAAAATAAAATTGTCAAATTAAAAACCTCCCAAAACTACATAAGGTACATATTGTTTCATAGGCAAATATTACTAAATCTTAAAGAACAAGTACTAGGTACATTGTTTGCGAGAATAGAAATAGAATGAATTGGAGAGATCCAATATAGCTGGAGAAAGATATGGACATTGAAATACAGGAATCTCATAAAACCTGAAATAGGCATGATTGGTAAAATCCTTCCTATGATACATTGAAGCCAAACTTTCAAAAGTAAAACATAAAGGGAATATCCCAAAATTTGCAAAAGAGAAATGCCAGATCACCTTTAAAGGAACTCTTATCAGGCTGACAGATTTCTCAACAGAAACCCTACATACTAGGAGAGAATGGAGAGATATAGTCCAAATCCTAAAAAAAAAAAAAAAAAAAAAAACTGCCAATCCATAATACCCTACCTCATAAAATTCTCATTCATAAATCAATGTGAAATAAACACACTCTGAAAGAATCAAAAATCAAAAGAATTCATCTCAATCTCGCCAGCCTTACAAATGAAACTTAAAGATGCCCTATACACAGAGAAACAAAAAGTAAATCAGCATCATGAAAGAATGTGAAGGCAGAAAACCTAGTAAAAGAACAAAGAAAACCAAAACAAATGATAGGAATATTTGTGGAAAAATAGCAGGACAAAATCATTACTTATTAATAATAATCTTGAATGTAAATGGGCTAAATTCTCCAATTAAACGATACAGAGATACAGACTGACTGAATGGAGTAAAAAAGACTCATCTTGTTGCCTACAAGAAAAACACTTCAGTGATAACGATACACACAGACTGAAAAGTGAAATAATGGAAAAAGATATTCCATGTAATAGTTATACTCATTTAAGACAAAATGTAGTTTATCAAAAAACAGTTAAAAGAGACAAACAAGGTCATTATATAATAACTAAGGGATGTGCAATTTAATACTTTATTCCTTTTAGTATTTTTTTGTTCTATTTAATACTATTGGTTGAATCTGTAATTGACACACAATTATTCTTAGGTGTTTAAACTTTACTGAAAAGTGATCCCTGTTAAATATAAGAGTGGGAAAAAGAAAGGGAGGAGATGTACAATTTGGGACATGCTCAATCAGACTTGCCCCAAATGGTGGAGTTGGAAACATGCCAGGGGATTCCAATACAATCCCATCAAGCTGGCATGTACCAATGCCATCTCACTAGTTCAAGTGATCAATTTCGGTTCACAATTGATCATAATGATAGGTCTAAGAGTCAAAGGGATCACACAAACAAGACTAGTGTCTGCTAATACTAACTGATAGAATCAAAAAGGGAGAGAACAATCCAACATGGGAAGAGGGATACACAGCAGACTCATAGAATGGCAGACTCTGGCCTCAGAATCAGCTCTTCAGGCATTTGGATATGGCTGAAGAGCCCATGAGAGTATTATAGGCATGGAAAGCCAAGACATTCTGGAAAAAAAAAAAAAAACCCTAAATGAAAGATCTCTGTGAATGAGATCCCAGAGGAAAGAACAGGCCATTAAAAATGGAGGTACCTTTCTTTGAAGGGAGGAGAGAACTTCCACTTTGACTATGACCTTGCCTAAATAAGTTCAAAGTCAGCAAACTCAAGAGGCTTCCATAGCCTTGGCAACTCATGAGTAGAGCCTAGGGAGATTACTGACACCATAAACAAGAGTGTCAAATTGTTAATTCAGCAACAGGAGTCACTGTGTACTTACTCCTCATGTAGGATCTCTGTCCTTAATGTGTTGTCCAGTGTGAATTAATGCGATAACTAGTACTGAAACAGTATTTTACACTTTATGTTCTGTGTGGGTGCAAACTGATGAAGTCTTTACTTAATATATACTAAATTGATCTTCTGTATATAAAGGTAATTGAAAATGAATCTTGATGTGAATGGAATGGGAGAGGGAACAGGAGATGGGAGGGAAGTTATGGAGGGGTAAGCCATTGTAATCCATAAACTGTACTTTGGAAATTTATATTTACTAAATAAAAGTTTAAAAAAATAACTAAGGTATCAATTCAACAAGATGTGACTATAGTAAATGTATATGCACCCAATGTTAGTCCACACAGTTATACAAAAAAAAAAAAATAACAATAGTTAAGATATGTTATCAATATAGATATCCATCAATGAATGTATAAAGAATGTGTGGTGGTATACACATGATGGACTATGAACCATAAAGAAGAATGAAATCCTAACATTTCAACAAAAAGGATACAACTGGAGAATCATATGCTAAGTGAAATAAATCAAACCCAAAAGACAAATATCATGTTTTCTCTTATTTGTGGTAGTAAAAAATTGTGTGCATGCCATATCATTTAGCATATAGTTACAAGTAGTGTTTCACTCAATTATACCATGTAAATGACTATTTTATTTCACAAGTTAGAAAAAAAGAAATAGGGAATTGTGAGGACTTGGCATATAGTGTTAATGCTTTTTTCTCAGTTTGGGTTTTATGAGTGTGATCAGATGACAAATAATTAACTTATGTGTAGACTTAGAGCGTTTCTTTGTATGTACATTATGTCAATCAAATATTTAAAGGAAAAAATAGAATAAGTCTTCCAAATAAGTATTATGAACTTTTTACCCACATAAAACAAACCCCAACAACTCCTGAACAAGAAGAGCATAGGTCAATAATCCCCATCAATATAAATACGAAAATTATAGCTAAAATGTCAGCAATTGAATCCAATAGCATATATGCATGTTTTTTACTAAAATTGCAAAATCATTTCACTATATTAGCAGATCAAGAGGAAAATATTCTGTACATTTTTAAAAATTCTTAAAAACATTTTTAGAATTTCAATTTCTATTATTATATTTAAAAATGTGTCAATAAAACAAAATACATATATACAGTGAGACTCTAAGGTGATATTTACCTAGCAGCACTGCTTTTAAACAACATATGTGATCAAAGTAGGGATGTCACTCTTGTGATTAGGTTGAATTGCATAGGACTTTACTTTCTTAGTAGTCTAAGTTTAGAGACTCCTTCCTGGCTTGCTGAAGTAAGTCACCACATTTCGGAAGCCCATATGATAAGAAAGTGTGGTTGATTTCACAGAACTGTAGGAAGCATCTATAAGTTAAAGGTAACCTCTAGCCAGCAGCCAACATGAAGTCAGAGTCAAACCTACAATCCCAACAGATGAATTATTAGACAGCTTGAGTGAACATGGAAACAGATTTCCAGTTATGTCAAAATCAATATACAACTTAGCCAATATATTCATTTCAACCTCCTGAGACTCTAAACAGGGGACCTAGTTAGGTCATACTTAGATTTCCAATCTACAGAAGTTGTGAGTTAATATTTGCTATTTTAAGTGACTAAGTTAATAATTCACACAATGATAGAAAACTAACACAAGCCCAAAGCTGGAATTTGGGGAAACATGGGAAGTTTTTCAATTAAATTGAGGACAAAAAGAAGGCTATCTTAGAAGTCTAGCATTGTGGGGCAGTGGGTTAAGCTGCTGCCTGCAATGCCAGCAAGCCATAAGGGCACTGGTTCAAGTCCTGTTTGCTTCACTTCCCATCCAGCTCCCTGTAAATGTGTCTCAGAAAGTGAAAGAAGATGGCCCAAGGATTTGGGCCCTGGCCACTCACAGGGGAGACTCGGATAGAATTCCAAGGTCCTGGATTCTGTCTGGCTCAGCCCCAGCCAATGAGGTCAGTTGAGGAGTGAACCAGCAGATGAAAGATATCTCTCTCTCCCTCTCTCTCTCTCTAAATCTGAATTTCAAATAAGGAAAATAAAATCTTAAAAAACTAAAAAGACTATTTCATACTACACCATTTGTACATTGATCAAAGGCATATGAAATGTAATCATATAAGATATAGAATAGAAAAAGATATATGAAATTTGAATGAGTATTGGAAAAGGTAAATATCTGAGTGTGTGAAAAATAATTACTTATTTTTCCTCTCTTCTTCAAAATGAATAATATTATTTAAAGAAAAAAAGGATACTTAGAAATGTATCTATGAACCACATGGAATCTGTTCTATTTATATTAATATCACATTAAAATTAAAGTAGACGAGAACTGTGTTTATTAATTATCATGCATTTACTGTGATCCTGAGCATCTAATGTATTATAAATTTCTTTAAAAATAAATTTAAAGAAGGCAAAATTATATTTTCTCAGAGGGTTTCTTTTTTTTTAATTTTTTTTTTTTTTTGATAGAGTGGATAGTGAGAGAGAGACAGAGAGAAAGGTCTTCCTTTTTGCTGTTGGTTCACCCTCCAATGGCCGCTGCGGCTGGCGCATCATGCTGATCTGAAGCCAGGAGCCAGGTGCTTCTCCTGGTCTCCCATGCGGGTGCAGGGCCCAAGCACTTGGGCCATCCTCCACTGCCTTCCCGGGCCATAGCACAGAGCTGGCCTGGAAGAGGGGCAACCGGGATAGAATCTGGCGCCCCAACTGGGACTAGAACCCGGTGTGCCGGCACTGCAAGGTGGAGGATTAGCCTGTTAAGCCACGGCGCCGGCCTCTTAGAGGGTTTCTAATGTGTACATGTGTAAGACACATGACAACGATAGCATAAAGGATAAGGGGAGTGAGTATGGTCCTGCAGGGTTGTTATCTGTGCACGTTGTAGGTAATGTGTTATGATACGAACATTTAACTACACAGTCATTAAGTATAATGAAAATAGATCTTTGTGAAAATTAAGAGTGGGAATGCAAAAGTGGGGGAGGGTTGGAGCATGGGAGGGAGGGAGAGTGGGGGAGGAAGTGCCACTATGTTCCTAAATCTGTATATATGAAATGCATTAAACATATAAGTTAAATAACAAATACTAAAAATATGAACACTGATAAATATGCAAAAGTTTGGAATGTATGTGTAAAATCCTTGATCAAATACTAAAAAAAGAAAAACATGACTAAAAGAGTGTGCTATATTTAAAAACATAATAAAATTCAAAATTCAAATAATAATAGACAAGCCTACAATGAAAAATCAGAGAAAATTTTAAACATTAATAATTTCACTAAAAGGCAATTCAGGCAGTTTGGCTAACCAGATTAAAAAAATACTTATCTACAAGCAAAGTAAAAGAGCTGAACCTTAAATAATAAGAGACAGATAGAAAGGAATTGATTATATAAAACATATAACTTGCAAAAATGTGTGTAATATGCTTAATTGGCTATGTTTATATCAGATACAGAAGACTTCAAGAGAATGATTATTACCAGTTATGGAAGGTAAGACTCATAAGGATGGGAATACCAATTTGTCGAGAGGATATATGTCACAAAAGTTTATGTGTCTAGTAAGAGATCTTCAAAATATATGAAGAAAAATGAAAAGAAGAAAAACTTCCACAATCATGGTTAGAGACTTTGACATCACAGTTTCAAAAATTGGTGAATGACAAGAGTTGGGTAGAGCAAACTCCTGAGAAGCTGTTTGGCATATTCTCACTCGGTATTGGAGTGACTGGATTCAAGTTCCAGCTGTATTTCCAATTGCAGATTCCTGCCAGTGTATACTCTGTGAGGCAACAAAATCAACTTTTCAAACTGTATCTCTGGGATAGGTGTCTGGAAAAATTGTTAGAAATCCATCTTATATTTTGAATAAACTCTCATGGAACAAATATTTAAAAGCAAATATTCAAACATAAAATTGCCAGAAGAAACTATGGAATTTTGTGTATATGTGTGTGTGTGTGTGTATTTACTAGATAGGATGCCTTTAATCATGACACAGTACATACAAAACATTTTTAAAAATCATTAAAAGGCAACATTTTGAAAATAATTCCATTTTAATAAACACAACAGTCAAAATCAAATAATTAATACAACAAATAATCAAAATCAACTTACATTATAAAATGACCATTTTCTTAACTCTATCAAGCTTATAACTTACTTATTATGTAAATAAATAAAATAAAGCTTAATAATTCAGAAGAAAATGAGGCAAAGTATTTCATCAGACAAGATGGAAACAGAATGAATAAAGGAAGATAAACAATGATTTTAAATTTTAATTAATTAAATTTAAAATTCATTTCTTCAGTAATACAATCTCCATTTCAAATGCTTAATAGCTACACATGGCCAGGAGCTCCTCCATTGGGTAATGCAGATATTCAACATTTCCATCATCACAGAAAGTTCTGTGGGCCAGCTGTAATATAGAACCTGGACTCAAGAATCTCTGTTACTCAGGTTGGCACTGTGGAGTAGAGGGTTAGGCCACTGCTTATAACAACAACCTCCCATATTGAAGGTCTAGTTCAAGTCCCAGCTGCTCTGCTTCGGATCCAGCTCCCTGCTAATGCACATGGGAAGGCAACTAAAGATGGCCCAAATAGTTATGCCATGTCATCCATGTGGGAGACTAGGATGGTGTTCCTGACTTGCTTTAGCCAAACCCTGACCAGGCTGTTGCACCCATTTGGGGAGTGAACCAGAGGATGGGGGAATCTCTTTGTCTCTCTGTCTCTTACTCTTTGTCAGTCTACCTTTCAAATAATTAAGTAAATAAATAAAATATTTAAAAACAAGAAACTTGATTATCAAAGCTGAATGCCTATCAGCTTCATCTGAGGAATTTATTAAAAATACAAATTTCTTGGGCCTTTGTTGTTACTCAGTAAGTTTAACCACTGCCTGCAATTCCAACATCCCATATGTACACCAATTCAAGTCCCAGCTACTCCACTTCCAATCCAGTTCCCTGCTAATGAGCCTGAGAAAGCAGCAGAAGATGGCCAAAGTGCTTGGGCCCTTTCTGATGGAACAAAGACATAAGCCTCAGCCATTCTCACTCATTGCACAAAAGATAGATAAACACTGGAATGCATTCCTTGCCCTTGAATCTCAATTGGGTCTCACACCCTATTGCCTTCATACCCCACCCTCATGCCCACCTGAAAGACCAGTTGCTGGAACACTTGAAAGACCAGTTCCAGGAATTACCTCTGCCTGCTGCCCCTACCTCCACACCCATCCCCATCCATCCTAAAATATAAAAAGGCCCAGACCCTGGGGGTCAGGGCCTTCTGCTATGTGTTCCATCAGTGTGAATGCTGGTAGTTGGTCACCCACCTCTGTGAATTTATTTTCTCTGAATAAATTTGGTCTGGCTGTAAATTCATACATTGCCTCCTCTCTATTCTGCACCTCTTTTCCTAACACTTTCCACCTACATTGGAGACCTGAATGGAGTTCCAAGCTCTTGGCTTTGGTCTGGCCCAGCTCTGGCCATTGCAGCCATTTGGGGAGTGAATCAGCAGATGGAAGATTTCTCTCTGTCCCTCTCTCTCTTCCTGTAACTCTGAGTTTCAAATAAGTAAATGAATAATTAAAAAATACAAATTTATATTTTATATGTAATTGTGAACATGGCATTCTACTGTTTAAAGCCTCTCAATGCTCCCTTATTACTTATTTCAAATGTGGACAAAGTATGACCTTTGAATCAAATCTAGCACATAGCTTTTTTATCAATAAGCTTGTATTGGAACATAGTCATGACCATCAATTTACATATTACTCATTGCTGCTTTTTCCCACAAAGGAAGAACTGAGGCAGAAATTAGTATCTGTAACAGAAAAGTGGTATCCAGGAAAGTGGTATCCAATATTGTGATATTTATTGCCTGGCCCGATGCAAGATTGTGAATCCTTGATTAATACCTTATGAGGTCATTTGGGGGTAACATTAAAAGGACTCCAAAGTCTGGCCTCTGCCTGTCTTTCCAACTTCATATTTCCATGTCATGATCCAGCAATATCTAGCCTGTTTTGATTTCTGAACATAACATCCGAGAGACTTCCTCTGTGCATTAGCCAATACACCATGTCTTCTTCCCAGAACACCTCCCCTATTTCTTTTGTCTCCCTTCCATAAAATCTAAGCTCAGCTCTCATTTTCTTTGTAAAGTTTTCCTAATCCCAGTATTGAGTGAGGAGCAGCTCCTATGTATTCTCCAATACCCCAAGTTCCCTTCTGTTCTATGTGACAGTACATATTAACAAATAGGAAAAGAAATACTGTTCAATTTTCCAATTTTGTGCCAGGGAGCTGGTCCATTTCAGTGGACCAGACCAGTTAGTGAAGAGAACTAAAAGTTCCTTACCAGTACACATTCAGAATCTAATTTGGGAATGAACCCCAAATTTTTCTATATACTATATACTTGATCCAATGTAATTTGTTTATCAATCTCATGTATACTTCTGTCACTACATTATCATCATATTACACTTAATTGTTGACATATCTACTTCCTTCAATATATTGTGTGTTCCCAAGGAAAGGGACTTCATATTCACCCTTGTGACTCCAA